>NC_051849.1:172358090-173608090 GCF_905115235.1 Hermetia illucens | reverse complement strand
AATATTATCTACAGAAGAGGGCCGAGGACTGATCCTCGTGGGACCGCACAGGTCGTAGGTCCATCGTTTGAATCGAAACAGAATAGCCTCTCCGGAGAAACTCTGCGACGATACGCACCAGATATGATATTTGGGTGTGCCTAATTTGACTAAAGCCTGAATTATTTTACACCAGAATTGCAGAATTCAAAGCATTCTTCACATCGAGAGTAACTATCGCGTAGAATTTATTAGCAGCCATTGCTGCTTCTGCAAGTTTCTTCACCGTACTGATCACACTGATAGTAAATCTCACCTTTTGGAATCCGAACTGCCTGTCCAAGAGGCTACCCTTCGTTTCTGTGATCCGTACAAACATGTTGTAGATGACCAATTTCAAAAGTTTGCCAATGCCTTTTAATTGGCATACAGGCCTATAAGACAAATAATAATATAATAATAATAATAATCGTTGGCGCAACAGTCCATGTTGGATCAGGGCCTCGAAGTGTGTTAGAGCACTTCATTCAAGGGCGTAACGGTACACTAGGAGGACGTCAAATCACGATACAAATTCCACTGCCACCAGTGAGATTCGAACCGCAACCTTCCGTACGACAGCCTTGCGCTCTAACCACTCAGCTCTCCGGACATATAGCACACCTATAAGACAAAGGTTAGCCTAAATGTCATTAGAATTAGCGCTAGCTTTTCCTGCTTCCACTATACCGCGAAAATCCATTCATTGAAGTACGCCATGAATATTTGTGTGAGCCAATTTGGAACAGTCTTCACTCTCACTAATAGCGCTTTATTCGGGATGCCGTCTAAACCTGGACTTTTCCGACAATCTTCTTCGCGGCATCAAGAACGTCTTTTTGGGTTTCCTCCGGCATTTCATCGGGAACTACCTGAACAGTGGGTAGGCAAAAAATACTATCCCGCAGCAAATTAAGGTTCGTGGTCGATGATAAGTGTTTATCCCTGGTTGATGCTATGATTACCTTGTACGCCTCTCCCAAGTAGTGTTCGATTTTACTTCTTGAAATGACTGCTTGCAGTCCTTTTCTCGCCTTTCTATATTGGTTGTGAAACTCTTTAAACTTAGGCCGGTCCCTGTTTCATTCTTAATGTATCCTGGCTTTAAGGCAGACTTTACCAAATCCATCGATTTCGGAATTCCAAGCGTCACAAGCTTTCTGTACTGTAACAACCTGCATCACTTTTTCTTCTGCGTTTCCCATCGATATCATCTCCTGCCATAGTTTCTTGGATGTCCAACCCGCCACTGCAGTGTTCTTAGTATACTTCTCTCTCGTCCTGTACTCTACCTGGAAGATGATAGCCTGATAGTCGTTGTGCGTCGCCCATCCACCAATTCGGGTTCTTGGAAAGTGGTTCGTATTGCCAGGGCGGACATTGAGACGTGAAAATGCTTCAAATAATATAAGAATACTTACATTTGTTTCGCGATTATCCCAACCTTCGTACCAAGCGTTGAAATCGCCAAACTTTAATAATTGGGTTGTGTCAACTTGCGTCGGTAACAAATTTTTGGACCATTAGTATGAGTTCATCAAGCGTGAGATTTGACGTAGCAGAGCAGTATATGTTAATGCCGACTATCTTTGCTCGTATGAATTCATCTTCTGGGCTGTTGATTGTCTTTTCGATGACTCGATGTCCGCCGGCTCAAACTGTCGCTTTGCCACTTCCATCTGATTCTCACACCCCTATCTGAAGATTGATGGCGACATTAATATTGTTTTCGAGCACACTTTGGGAGAACAAGCCCTGGGTTGCTGGCAATGATTCAGGTTCTGCTGTAGGAAATCCATCTATGCAGGGTTGGAATCGCCTAATTGTGCGCTGAACATATACTACTGCTTATGATATAATCTATGTCACTGTTTTTTTGTTTTTCCGCATTTGGGGTTACTCTTGCAGTCCTTGGAAATGTGATCTACCTGTCGGAATTTTTGGCGCAACTTAAACCTATCAAATTGACTAAAGCAGCTTGACGCGAGGTCTTGAAAGTTGTTATATTTTCATAGATCTCTTTTCAGAACCTCCCTACCTGAAAAATCTGAAAAAAATCATGAAGCTGCCACTAAACTGTAGACCCAAAATAAGTTTCTTACGGATATTTATACAAAAAAAAAATTAATAATAGTATATTATTATAATTTTTAGGAATTGACTGTAAAGTCCTTCCTGGAATCATGAATCAGTGATATAGGCTTTAATATAAAGCGTGATACTACCAACTTCACTGAAAACTGCACTATTATTAACAAAGTTATAGTAAATCAAACTGGTCGCTTCAGTGTCAATTCTATGACTTCGAATGTCAGTATCACAGGGAAGCGAGTATTCTGAACCTTGTTTCAGTTAGTATGTATTTTATTTCGATGAAGATGTTCGTTTGATATTCGTTTATGAACCTTCCGATGTGCTAACCATTTCAAAGTTTCCAATTTTTTCTGTTGGCAAACTGGGCCAACTGCTGACCATTTGCATTATTTGTTTCGATGAGGCTGTACTTTTTTGTCATGCGTCCTCTTATCCGACTTTAACTTTAAAATCTCTTAGTCGAACTTCAATATCTTTGGAGGGCAGTGACCTATATGCCCGTGCTAAGGTACTCTGAAACTCCTTCTTTATTATTTCGAGTTTGTCCTACCTGTCACATGACAATTAATGAGTCGCATGTTAATAATAATAATAATGCACTGCAGTTGATGTTATATCCCGAAACTTTTTAACGTACCTTTTCTGTTGAGCGTTCAAACCCTCCAAGACCTTTGCAGAAGTCCTTCCTTTGCTCCGAGTTTTACAGAGGTCGTTACATTTCCCCGATCCTATTTGAGGCCGTATTTTTGGTTTCGAAACTCTGATTTTTTTACGAGATGGCCCTCCGTCAATCCAGGAGGATCACGGGATCACGGTTAACAACAGCATCATTTTCATAGATTCGGATGCAAGTTGCATTTCGTCTTCGTATACGAATACGATACTGGAAAATTTGATAGAAATTATGACATAATTAACAAAGTTACCAAAAGTTTTTATCCACTTTTGTACATTGACGATATTGTTATGATAAGAGCCCTATTGTAACTCCTCCGTCTATTAAAATGATTTTGTGTTTGAGGCATTCGCAAACTTGTGTGAAATTGAAGGACCAAGGCTCGAGAGTAAGCGAATTTTTTATTGAAGAAGATTTTTTCCAATCTTTCAATTAAGGCCGGAGAAATCCAGCGGCTTTTTATAATATTCAGAGTTACATCTTCCTTCTTCCTGGAGGGCTGCAAATAGCTAAGCACCACTCCATTTCCCTGTAAAAAAATTTGAAAGCAGAGTTCCATTGGAAGTGCTACTACAATTTTCATGCGCTCCATTCCTAAGAGACTTAGCTTCCTTTTCTGACCTCTACCACGACTTTGAACTTCAGAACAAACTCAACATAGGATGACTTGACGCAATTAAAAGGTACTGGTCCACCTCCACAATAGTGGAAACCAATCTATCACTCTTTTTAGTACTAGTGAAGTTCGTATATATATTTCAGTCAGCCAACCAGGTGAAGCACAATGTGGTCGCATATAGTTTTCCAACTAAATGTTAATAATGCCGGATGACGCTCAGAACAAATTTGGACAATGTGATTTAGGTCTAAATTTTACAAGGCGGTTTTGTCTTCATTATAATTCAGACACATGTCGTGTTTTTGAATTGATATGAGGGAGCAAATACCATCTTGTAACCACTCCGGTCACGCTGCTCCCAGGGCAGAAGTTAGGCAGCGTCTGATGAGTTGCCTCTGTGCTGAACGAAACCGCAACTCATATGATTTCATTAGTTTTCTGTTCTTATGTTTCTGCTATCAATGAAAATATCCCTCAACCCAACCCTTTTTAAGGTTTTGTGTCTGTCTGTCTGTCGGTCCATCACACGCATTTTTCTCGGAGACTGTAGCAGCGATTGACACCAAATTTGGTGGTGGGTGGGAACTGTAAATGCTCATGCATACAGTGAGTTACATCCTTTTACGTCGAATTTAAAAGGAGGTCCCTATACATGCAAAAGGAGGGTGTAAATTTTTTTTTCACCAAATGTAGTCTTGTGGGATATCAAATCAAAGGATTCGCTTAGTACTTTTCGAAACTGGTCTTAGTTTTGACAAAGGCGGGGAGCTCGGGATGGTCAAAAGTGATCATTTAATTAACGGGGCCATTCTCAGAAAATACCCAACCGAAAAATCAGAAAAAAGTCAAGAGGCTGTCACTATATGGTGGCTAGGCTCCAAAATATTTTCCACAACGATATCCTTCAAATACAGTTAATGATAATATATTACTATAATTTTCTTAAGATTAAGCTATAGTAGGCTATAATATAGATCTTAATTATACCAAGTTTGGTAGAAATCGCACTATCACTAACAAAGTTATAATAGGTCAAATTTTTCACTTCTTCGGAAATTCAAGATTTTGACGTCGGAAAGTGGATATTCTCACATAATATATGGGTATATTACGTGTTACGTACTAATGAGACGAATTCACACTCAAATGTCTTTATAAAAGAAATACACAAAACTTTTCATACCTGAAGGGTCCAGCTTCCGGTTTCCCGACTTGTTTATGACTGATCTCTCCGTGAAAATCCTTATGATCGAAGAGAATCTGGAAATTATTGTTTTCTCTTAGTGTAATTGCCAAGCACGAGCGGAGAGAGTTTGAAGTAATCAACAAGGAAAGCCTTACTCTCAATGAATATTAAATAATCCTTGAATAACAGAGGTTGTATGATTGATCGCGTTAAAAAACCGCTCCTTCGTATTTCACCGCCAAGCAAATAGGTTTATGATTCTTTGCGAAAGGTGTAGCTTCTCCCCCACCATACACACACACACACGAAAGGTGAAAGGTTTAATTTCAACTGCTTCAGAAATGTTCAGGTAACCAACATGAGCCTGAACCTTTCAGGCCTTACATATTGCAGTCCTACAGCATCAGACCAGTACTTCAATTTTGTTCCTGGATGTAGTATTATCAAATTTTAAAACATATCGTATTTTTTCAATGTCCCTTTATAATTTACCTTATCAGAGTGTTCATTTTCTTATCAAACAAGTATGATAAAGCGGTTGCGTCGAATTCCCCACTATCGAAACAACCTGATACATTGCGGCCATTGAATGACAAATCGAAACTTCTTTGTTTTTGTAGATTAGCCTATGATGACTTGTAGAAAGCAGAAATGGGGTTTTATAATTTTTTTATCAGATTAATTTATGGTGATTTGTGGAAACCAGAAAAGTTGCGCTATTGGCATGACATTTCCGAATTTCTTTATTAGTTTGTGATGACTTGTACACAGTTGAAAAAAAATATTCCAATTAATGATGAGTTGTTGAAAAAATCGCCTAAGATAATAATCGAAAGGTCAAACATCTGATTTGGATCTAGCGTATAAGAGCGCTGCATTGTAAAATCGTCAGGCTGAATTAAAGGTCGGTATTGCCTTAGCTCGGAATTAATACCTTGATTTGACTCATTCGCGGTTGAGCCGACTGATATCACACATATACGGTAGACCACAGTTCCACGATGAGTGCAACCCCATATCGATCGTGAATATCCTCATGCTAGATTGTGATCATGACCCGTTACGCTACAGGTCCAACGCAATAACTTCCTCTCTAGCACCACGAGGCGTTGTTAGAATACAACTATAAAAACATACCCTCCTCAATCATTCATACTACATCCTTCTCATATTTAACATACTCTAGAGCTACTGGGTAGCCACAATACTTGTTTTGCACAGGGTGTAAGCTTCTAAGAGTAGACATTCGATCAATTTACTTCTCCTGCAGATATATCCATTGCTTTAGACGTCCTAATTCGTATTTTTAACTATTCCATTCATTATAGAGTATATTCCAATCGCTTCTGACAGTAGTTGAAGGCGCAAATAATAATAATAATCGTTGGCGCAGCAATTAAATTGGATCAGGGCCTTGAAGTGTGTTAAGCACTTTATTCAAAATCGTAACGGTACACAACATTCAAGACCGTAACGCTACACACCCTATAGGAGACAATGTGGTCAGTGCGAGGTACTCATTCACAGTTGAGTTGACTGGTATCCGATGTCAAATCACGATACAAATACCACTGCCACCAGTGAGATTCGAACCAACTTTCCGTACGACAGCCTTGTGCTCTAACCACGCAGCTATGAAGTGAAATAGGTCAGAGAAAGTCATGGTTGAACTTTAAAAAAAATGGCAAACCCAAAAAATGAAAAATGTCCCAACGTATAACCGATGTCATTGGCATCTATGCTTTTGACACTGGATATAAAAGTAATGCTTAATTTTGGAGGTGGGGATATAAGCATAGGGAGTAATTGCCCACCGGTAGACGGAAAAACTACTGCAAAGGATCCTCAAAATGTATGTCGTACAAATCCGTCGCCATGATGCCTAATTTACATCCGTGGAAAGACTTGATTTTTTACGCCTTAATTTTAAATACAACTCAGACTCAGATCTTTTTGAAATAGAAAATGGAGGTTAAATCAAGGAAAGGTGGAGTTCCTGGAAAGATATTTTTTCCAAGGAGTGGAAAAATATTTCAGTCGATATACTGTATCGTCTGTGACAGAAAAACCTCAAAATCTCAAGTATCAAAACATGAAGCGGAGATGTCCAATGTACAAATCATGTGGATATATCAAATGGCGCCCAACGTGGTGTCACCAAGGTGTAGTTAGGATCTGATTCAGCGTGATGAAGACAGTTAAAGCCCATTCCAGAGTCAACTTTTTTCAAAAGAAATTGCAGAGCTTTATCTTATATTAGATAGGAGACAATGTTGGTCGTTAGGTGCCTATTTGTACCGTCGCAGAAATTTTCAACGAAATTTTAAAAAAAGGTGCAGAAAAATTTAAGGAAAAGAAGTCTCTCTGTAAAACTTAATTTGAAATTATATCACCTGTCATCAAGAACACAAATCGGAAATCTCTCTTGGGTGCTGGCGAAAAATTTGAAGAAAATTTATCTCCAATTCATCCAGTCTGTCATTAAATGGATAGAAGACTCTGGAGTCCTTCAATCTAGAAATAAATATGAACGACCTAAATTTTTTTATTATTTTAATATTTTTCCCTTAAAGCGGTAAACTGAGTCTAATCGGCTTCCATGTCTAAATTCAATAGCAACGAAGACCGGCCATAGTTAGCCATAGCCACGAGGCCTTGTTTTCCGGACGTAATAATTCATTTGTTATTCTCCATTTTTGAGTACTCTTCTCATCGATTGGTAGATACAACAATATTTTGTATATTGTGATGGAAGGAGGGAAATTCCCAAAGGTAGCGATATACTATGGAGAGGTAACGTAAATGCGTTATGACCCTTCCGACTTTCTCCACATTAGAAAAAGGAATACTCAGAAAGTATTGACAAATCAAAATAATAACGATCCATATGGATTTTTATTCAATTAAAATTAATAAACTAAATAGCGAACAGTTAACTTGAACCTCGTCAAGAACAGCCTAACCTTCTCATCTCAAGCATATGTATTATTGCTAATGACTGCAATATCACTGAGAAAAGGAAGTTGGAACTCAATTATAGCAAAACGTCAGTAAGCAGAATTTATCCCCTATCTTGACGTTTCCCCTTTGAAATATGTTATATTGCGTTAGTTTCCGAGCACCATATTTAGTATATCATCAAATTCCTATTTGAAGATGCACATCATCGCCTCATTGGTGTTGATTCCCGACAATTCTTTCAGCTTCCCCTCGGCTTTTTGCGGAACTTCTTTACTATATAGTTCCAATGCGACTAACTCGTCAGCCATTTAGGGATAATGGGTACAATTCCATGGTATAATCCCACGATGAAGCTGTCGTCCTTTTTCAGTACGCGACCAATTCACTGTGACTTCCATCCTCTGATCCATGATCCATGGATATCTGGCCGGTACACCAAAAAAGTTCTCTATTAGATATTGTCTCACTCCAGAATATTCAGATAACAGGACGCAGACGTTAGATGGAGAAACTTGGATATTTGGAGTAATAGCGCGGATAATTTTCTATGTTCTACTACCATATATATAACAGTTAAGGCAGCAACATTTCCTGATTTTAGGCAAAGCATTGTGCCCAGATAGATTGCGATGATGGATTAGACTGAGACGGTCCTGAATGAAGTATCCTAACATGTTTCCTCGAATCGATCCAATTGGATTAGAGCGTGAATTATTATAAATTAAACTTTAATGACTTGGTTTGGTTGATATTTAGCTTCCTTCTGAATTTTGTCAAAGTCCATGGCTCGATAGAGAGGGTAAACAGATATTACCAGCATAGTCAATTTGTTTGAGGAAAAATGACGTTGTCCATTGAACCATTCCACGTTCACGTTCACGCTATCGATAGAGAACGAGAGAAAAAAAAAATAACGGTGATAAAATTGATAGAATTTACGAAGTAGTAACTGCACTGAGACTGCAGGGGTGGCAAAGAAAAATTGCACAAGAAGCGCTTTAAGCGCTTTAACGGTAGCGGAAGGTCGCGGTTCAAACGTCACTGGTGGTAAAGGGTTTTGTATCGTGACTAAACGTCGGATACCAGTCGAAACTAAGTACCCGAGACTTTTTCCTTTCCTTCGATATTTCAGGAACCTCTTGTTCCAATCTTCACTGCCAAACGTGTAGCGTATATGCGTATTAGAATAAAAAATACCATCGAAAAAAAAACCTTTTAACCACTTCATATAGTTTGATAACTGGAAACAACTGGACTTAAAAATTTAAATTCTCTTTGGTACAGTAGTACCTTAAAAAAAAGTTAGTTAACGATCTGGTCTCTCGTGAATGCGCACTCACTTAAAAAAATTGCTTAAGCCAAACTTAGGCAATTTCTGCCCTAAATGCAATTCATACTCACGTCCTGTGCATGAATATATCGTCATCACAAACGGCGCAATAACCCATCGCCGATTTGAGTCTGCGTTACCAAGGAACTTCAGGTATTTCAATTTTAAGTCAAGGTGTAATAATTCAATACCCTACAGCCGTGTGATGTTCTGGCCTACGCCACCGCTAAAAGCGAGATAGAGCCTACACGTCTCTTTCTCCCATAAACACTGTCCTTGCAACCGGGCTGGATCATCCTAAGTCATACAGATTAAATAACCCGTGCACTACAACTTATTCAGCCGGTTTCTATCCACAACTAAACGGTGGTAGTATCGTTTATATCGTTTTATAGGCTACAGAGGCGTCTGTACCCTTGTAGAGATCCTCTTCGTAGGATTCCCTCTCGAACGCAGCTAAAAGTTGATATTTCTTTGTTACGAATCAGAGTCTCCGTTGAATATATAAGGACGGACACAATTACTGTCAAGTTTCAGGCGGAACCGTTTCTGTAATCTGTAGTGAGTAACAACCGTGTGCGGAGCCCGTTATCATAGCTGTTATCGATTATAATTTTCGCCCCTAGATAGGATAAATTAACGACAGTTTCCTATCTTTATTGTTTTCAGTTTGTATATAACTTTTTGGTGGGGAATAGGACATCCACCACACTGTCGATCCTCCCAGACGATATTTCCAGATATTTCCAACAAACATTTTGTATGACAATGAGCGCTGAACAATTTACGGTCTGTTGTCATTGGTATATTTATGTAAGCTATTAGAGCCGATTTATCATCTGAATACGGGCTTCGCCCCAACGTAGACGAGATCACACTTTTAAAAATCCGACTCTGTTGTCTCCTCTCTAGGTGCCTGAATGTTAGTGCAGCCTAATTCCTGACTGGTTTATTTTTTCAAAACCGATAAAAGCAGCTTTCATCACTGTCTGTCTGTCATCCGTACCAAAACGTATCCAAAACGGCTAACCCGATCCGAACGAAATTCAGTGGACAGACGGGAACTATGACATCCCACGCATACAGCGAGTAACATAAATTTTAGTGGAAAGGAGGATTTACATTTTTGCACCGCATATAGTCATGGTCTCGATTACTACTTTCCGAAATTGATATTAGGAGTCAAAATGTACACACCTACAATGCGACAGGACTCATTTTCAGAAACTACTTAACTCAAAAATCCGAAAAAATCAAGATTGTGCGGCTGGCTGAAATCTAGGTTCATCCATGGAATACCAAATTCACAACTTTTCTCGCTGTACACGCTGGAGTGTGGAAAACTAAGCAAATCGGTACTTTTACTTTCCGTTACCAGAAAAAATCAGACAAAAAAAAGAAGTCAATAGTGATTCATCAAATCGCAGCGCACGCAATCCCGTTCAATGGTCTCCCTCGCATCTCACATCTGATGTTCACTAATTACCGGCAATAAAAATGAAACCGCGAGCTGAAAATTTTTCGTTTCTATACACAAAACTCACAATTCATGTTCATCGGAGATCATTTCCCAGAACTTGGCTCGAATCAGGTTTCTGCATTAACCGGCTTGAATATGAACGATTTCCCTCCTTTTGACTCACAGATTTATTATCACAAAATTACAAATTTTCAGACCATGCGCGTTTTTTTTTTGTAAAGACACAATCTGCCGGCTCGAGACTGACAAATTGAAGACTCAGGTCCAGCTAATCAGTTGTCCCTTTAGTCAGCAGGCCTCCGGTTCCGCCAATCTCTGGAACAAAAATGCATCCTCAGTTATCTGACAAACCGTTAGGTCTGCTTTCCAAAATATATGAACCGGTCAAGTTTAAATGCGAGGTTGATGCTCCCTTTTGATCGGTCATGCAATATGCGAACATTGATGTTATATACAAATTGACAATTTGTATTTAACTATATAAATAAGTTTTAGAATTTTAAGGGAAAGGTAACAGGGTGTAGGTTTTGATAATGGAAATAATAAAATGATTGATTTTTAAAATTTCAAATCGTTGAGCTGAATGTATGCCGAGGAATGGAAAGAGGAAATTGGAAGAAGTATGTCGCGAAAAACGGAGAATATTGCATATCAGTATATACATTCCCTTTCTGATTGTCTCTGAAAAAGGCGAAGGAAGGTCTGCACCTGTTACACAGACGCGAACACTATAGATTGTAGATATTGATGTAGATTAATAATACCGTCGGCGCAACATTCCATATTGGATCAGGGCCTTGAAGTGTGTTACAGCACTTTATTCAAGACAGTAACGGCACACTATAGTAGGAGACAATATCGTCAGCATTGCGCTCGCCCGAGATTATTACCCTGATTTGACTCAAGTATTCATTCATAGCTGAGTCGACTGGCATCCGGCATCCAGTGACGATAGTAAATTCCTCTGCCACCAGTAAGATTTGAACCGCGACTTTCCGCTAAGACTGCCCAGCGCTCTAACCACTTGAACCATCCGTAAATTAAGGTTATTGATAAATGTTGATTCTATTGACATAAAAAAAATGATTTTTTCTAAATGAGTATTTATTTCACTTGCGCTGAAACTAGACCAGTTATAACATCTGTGAGATGTTTAATTTTTTTACTCCCCGACTTATCAAGTTCAAAACCGAACATTTTCGAAGAAGCGACAACTTCTCATTAATACTTTCGTGCCATATAATATATGCTAATGACACTGTCAAATTTAACTATAACATAATTAAGGACAGGTGATTCACTAAGCTAACGATTCAACGATTCATCCAACAAACATTCATTCATTTCTTTATTTTCTTTTCAGAGACTCTACGCAAATATCCAATTCTACCAGTAGTTGTTCGTCGATGCGTTAAAGACTATCGTGTGCGCGGTACCAATGTCATTATTGAAAAAGGAACAGCAGTTCATATTCCAAGTTTTTCAATTCAACATGATCCTGAAATTTATCCTGACCCCGAGAAATTCGACCCCGATCGGTTCACACCCGAAAATGTTAAATTGCGACATTCTGTTTCATTTTTAAGTTTCGGTGATGGACCTAGAAATTGTATAGGATTGCGTTTTGGGAAGATGCAATCCCGGATTGGACTTATAACGTTGTTGAAGAACTATCGATTCCATCTATCATCAAAATCACCTAATCCGCTAGTTTTTTCTAAGAAAAGTTTTATACTTGCACCTCAAGGTGGAATGCACTTAGATATTGAAAAATTGAAAAATACCTTTTACTCTGCATAATATTGTTGTGGACAATAATTTGAAGCAACAGTTTTCTTGAAAAAACATGTTTGTAGATTATTGATATTATAATCCTAACAGAACTTGTGAATAGTTGAAATGTAACTAATGTAAGTCGCTCGCGATTTGTACTAATACGACTCATTTATGTATATCGATTTACATATGTGAATTGCATCATTTGCTATTGTGAATACTAATGTGAGATGGAAATTGTGTGAAATACGTTACATAAATAAATCACATTTTAATTTTTGGATCCATCTCATCTTTCTCAAATTCCCTTTAAGTACTCAATTAAAAGGCATCGTCAATTGTACAGGCACTGGCATGCCGGGGAGGAGACCCACGCAGGTTAGAGTCCCATCCACAGTTAGATACTAGACAGCTACCTCACTCCCCCTTGCCCCGCAAGGGGGGAAATCAGTGCGAGTACACACGATTTCAAATAGTTTTGCCCTTGAGCATGAGCGAGATGTACCGAAAACCCGATCAGCTGTGTTTGACATACCGCCCGGACTTGCCAATGTATTGGTGAGATTGGTAAGTTTTTGCTTATGTATAAGTGAATACGTGAAACAACTTTTTGCTATATGGGTGAGCACGCCGTAGTACCAGAATAGCAAGAGCTCACCGATCTCTCTCTCTTACCAATACGATTTGACGAAGATTATCCCTTTTCCTTGTTTAGCGCCTCTGATGTATACAGATAAGCTTCTGCAAGCACATTTGCAAGTGGGGTCATTTTTGTAAGGGTACTGCCTATAGTATATCTACTGTGGTCCCATCGATGTCGCCTCTGAGCACCTATATTTGCGCACCAGGACTGCAACTACTCTCACGAACGGAGATCTTCGGCCCTAAAGTTCAATGGGCCAACAACTCAACTTCAATGCTACATTAGACGGACTGCAATGCTGATCGGACGATGAATAACAATGAACAATATGAGTGTACTGTGTACTGGATCTTCATCAAAAGTGGCAGAAAGGAACTTTACATTGTCCTGGTCAAGCAAGATGAAGTCAACCCAAAAATAGGACCGATATGTATGGAAGTTGCAAGTTTTATATTGATGGCTACAGTTGACATATCATAAAATTTTGCTCTTTCTTCTCGACCTTCCCTGCCGCATTCCCGATACACGATCCACCTTAAACTATTAGAGCATATCCACGAAAAAAACATTCCGGATAATCCCATTCATCTCGTCTACTCGCCCTCCCTGCCCCGCGGAAGCATTATACTATCTAGGTGTTGCTTTGCGGTGTCGGTCAGAAACTGATTATTAAGGTGAAAATTAAGCCCCTAAATTTGACGAGAAGTAACTATTATTTTGTCGTTGTAATTTCATGATAAATTCGATGCACCATTCCAATATCGTCAGAGCCAACTACACCCTAGGCTACCAGATGTGTCGGCGGTGGTTCAGTGCCTCGGCAGTGAGTGCCCAACTCAGTGCCGGTAATGCAGTACGTGGTTCGCATCTCCGCTGTGCCACCACATCATTCTGCTCCCAAACCAAACCAAGTTATTTCAGCCGAGTAACCTGAGACGCGATTCCGCCAATGGTTTTACCGAGCGAACCTGACGGTTCACGAATGCTTTGTAAGAGTATCACTGGTTCGGCGAAGGGTTTTACTCTCGACAAGGAGACTCATTTGGGTATGCTGGAGTCACTTCACCCTGCTCTTCAGTACAGGTCGTGAATTCCTCTCATTGGGCTGTACGAAGGCAAGGTCTACGAGCACGACGGATCGTCGCGAGCTATTAAGACGGCTTTTAGCGTCAGTTACCAAGGTTCCTGCATCCCTTTGGATTGTAGATGGTATGCAGTGGTCCTGTGGCGTTTCAATCCCAGGAGTTTGACTAACTCTGACAAAAAGAATATTCAAACTGCTTTCCCTCGTCCGTGATGCCTGTTGCTGGTACACCAAAGCGTGGTATCTATTCTCGACAGAGGACCTCGGTACATGATTGTGCCTTAATATCAGTCAGAAGTATTGCTTCAGGCCACAGCGTAAACCTGCCAATGGTTATAAGGCTATATTTATAAACGTGCAAGTCTTTAGCGGCGAGCAGCTCCCGATCGAACGCGCTGTATTTACCTCGAACCAGGTTAAGTTGTTTTGAAAAGGAGCTCCACTGGAGCTGGGATTGGTTTACCCATTAGGGAAGAGCGGCGCCTACCGCTGTATTTGCGGATTCAACGAAGACAGTCAGGGGTGTGGTTGCCGAGGAAATGCCAGAAGTGTTGCATTAACCAGCTGTTGTTTGACGGTTTCAAACGCTTCAAGGAAGCGTTAAGGATCGCTTAATGATGAGTGACTTTGAGCATAAAACGACAGTAGAAGTTTAGCACGCCCAAGAACCATCGCAAATCCTTCACCGCGGTCGGCAGGAAAAATCGCTTCCACATTGTTTGAGTCAGGTTGAATTCCGTCAGGGGTAATCATGTGCCGGAGAAATTTCTGTAGAAATTTGGCTAGATGGACTTCTGAAAAGTCTACGATGCCTTGCATAGCCATCCGTGTAAACTTTAAGAGTTCGAAAGGTGTGTAAATAGCGGTTTTCGGAGTATCTTCTGAAGCTATAGGGATTTGGTGGTACGCTTTGGTTAGATCCACGGCAGTTTCTCAAGTAATGCATGAAATCATGAATGAGTGAAATAGGATATCGGTCAAGAACTGTCTGAGTATTTAGAAATCTGTA
This sequence comes from Hermetia illucens, assembly GCF_905115235.1. Lineage (NCBI taxonomy): Eukaryota > Metazoa > Arthropoda > Insecta > Diptera > Stratiomyidae > Hermetia > Hermetia illucens. The sequence continues at coordinate 173,593,214 of NC_051849.1, read as the reverse complement.
ATCTCCATAAGGCCTCCATTCGCCGCGTGGCTTAGGGATCATATGGAGTGGAGGAGACTAACAGCTATTAAAAGGTTTACTTATACTTTATTCATGAGTTCTTCGGACTCTTTCTTTGCAAAAGCAAGTTTCTGGGATGATAGGGGACGCACCTTGCATTAGATAAGGGAGCCCACAGTATTGATGTCGTGCTACACTTCGTGCTTAACCGACTGAGAGTAACTATTTTCAGTAGTTATGTTGCAGTATTTTCGGAGAAGTGCGTGAATGTGAAGGTCGACAATGTTCTCGAAAGCATTGGAAAGAGTGTCATTTGCACAGGTGGAAATTTTCTCTGTAGATTTTGACGAGATTAAGCAGTCTACTAGGGCTTCATTCTGCAGGTCCACCAGCAGCATAGTGGCACAGGACGTCCGCCAAAACGAATCGCCAAGAAAATATTCGGCGCAATCCGAGACTCATCTCCTCGCACCTGTGCCCGTGTTCAGAGCACAGAGTAATTCGCGGCATTAATCGTAAGTTTTACGATATTAGTGTCTTTGGTCGGCGTACGGGGAGAATCGATGCCTGCAGGCCACGATAGCGCGGGTGCTATCTGAATGTCGCTGCATCCAAAGAAACTTTAACAGTTCTGAGCCGACCTTATCTCCACGCAGCTGCCTCATTTCTCGAAGCAGCCAAGTGGGGGTACGGTCAACTAACATTAACTCGTTCAGCAATTGAGTTAGCTTGTCCTCCTCACGGTCTCCTCGATGAGTCCGTTGAGACGCCACCGAGCGCGAATTGCGCTTTCAGTTGGCAGAACCACGCTGCTGTATTGCGCAGCCAATTAAGGCGGAGCGAGTGGAGCGGCGACGGAGCATCGGAGCGGAACGGAAAAAAAGCCTATATGTGATTTTTATAGAAAAAAGTTGTTGTATCAATAGTTAGAATGAAGTTGATGGGCCGCCCCGATTCCTGCGAAACTTCTTCTGCAAGGGTTTTCACTGCACTTGGTCACCCTGAATCCACAAATCTGCCCCTCTCCCGATTTTTGACGATCTCACAAAAATATCGCAATTTACGTTGTTGTTTGGATTATCGTAGATAATTGCTCTCCAAATTACCGTAACCGCTGGAATGAACTGGGGAACCAAATTTCCGTTGCAAAAAACACAGGTGAAGCGTACAGCAAAATGGATCGCACGACCTGGCTGGAAGCAATATCCGATAGTTTTTCGACCCGGTAACATTCGCCAACGCTCTTGCGACTGCCGCTGAAGTACTGACTATCTCCGTCACGTTCACCTTTAAATCAGCTGATCATTTTAGTGTAATAACTACAATGTTACGAAGCAACAACAAGAGCCTCGGACTGGACGAATTACACAATGACTAACCCGGCAACGACAAAGGAATAACGATTTGCACATTTTCTCATGGAACGTGCCCTCCCTGTACAGACCGAATGCTACTCGGCAGCTAACCGATACCCTGTCCCAATATAGGGGTGAGGTAACAGCATTGCAGAAGATGCGTTAGCCAGGGACGAATTTCCTGGAGTGGCTACACCATACATTATAGCGACCATCCAGTAAACCATGTGCTTGGAGTAGGTTTCTTAGTCAGCCAAAAAATGAAACCTACTGTTATGAACGGCTATGCACTCTGCGCTTGGGAGGCAAATTTAGAAATATCATACAAGCCTGACAGACAGACAATCACAGATTCGACTGGTAGAGCGGCGATATGGGCTTGCGGTCGACAAGCCATACAATGTATTGGAAGTCAGGCAGCCAATGGCTTTGGATGAACAAAAATAAGTGGTGTATATGTACACAGCTACTACGCCCCACCAAGTATGACACTGTCTAAATTCGCGGAAATGCTTGATAATCTTATTCTCGACATAAGGGGAGAAATCCCAAAGGACATTTCTCGTGATTTCAACGCTTGGGCCCTAGAGTGGGGTAGCAGAGAATCAAATACCAGTCGGCGCAGTTTATTAGAAGCTTTGCGCCGGTGGACATAGTTTTCGCTAACGAAGGCGCTGTAAACAATTTTCAGAAGGGGGTCAGGTTCTTTGTAGATCTGACCTTGGTCCACCCTGCGCTGTCGCGTGGTATGTTCTGGTACCACAACGAACACTACACCTACAGCTACCACCAGGCAATCTTCTTTGAGGTATGTGTCGAGCCGCAGGGCAAGAGCCCATCATGCCCGAAACCGAGAAAGATTTCAGGCTGATCTGCAAAAGCTTTGTACGAGCGGACCTTCATAGAGATGTGGTTAGCAGGCGCCTCTACGGAAAGAGTCGCCCATGTAACCCAATGCATCGCCAAGGTATGTGACGCGTCCATGGTGGAAGACCAAACTCAGATGGAGGTTGGTAGAATCAATCAAGAGTAGAGAGAGTGCTCCTATAACGTAGCCCGCAAAACCCTCAACCTCACCGTCCAGCGAAGCAAGAGGAAATGTTTTAAGGAGTTCTGCTCAGAAGCCGACGTGGGGCAGTGCTTATAGAACCGCGATGTGACGATTCAAAGGACGTTTATCTCCGTAGATCGCGTGTGCTACCCTCTTGCTGAAAATCATCCAGGGGTTATTCTCTTAGCAAGAGGAGGGCACCGACACATTCCAACCACCTCTGAATATGACGGCAATTCCGCCAGTCACCACTAGATTACTCCCTGTTGTTGAGAGCCATAGTGGCCTTTCAGATCGGTAGTATGGGTTCCGTAAAACCAGATCCACCATTAATGCCATCAAATTGGTTACTGGCTTGGCGAAAGATGCATTCACGGTAAATATTGCGTGGTAGTAACCCTGGATGTGAAAAAGGAGTGCTGTTAAAAGTTGGCTAGAGAGCTGACACTTGCGGAGAAAAAAACGGAAGCGGTCCTCATCACCAAGCGCCGGAAGAGAAGTTACGCCTGTATTAGAGCCGACCATGAAATACTGGGGGTGGTGATAGACAGGAAGCTCATTTATAGGCAACATTGGCCGTGTATTTGCGACATATCATCCACTGCAAGTATAACCCTGGCCGGGATGATGTCGAACATGAGAGAGCCACGGTATACCTCTAGGTTGCTTATAGCTAGAGTGGCAGCCACAATCATCCTCTATGCGACGCCATTTTGGTGGGAGGCATTGCAGATGTCAGGTAGCGCTAACAAACTGAGTGCAGTATATAGGAGGACAACCCTCAGGGTATGCTCTGCCTTCAGGGCTGTCTCAGATGATGCAGCATTCGTCGCATCTGGAATGATGCCCATTGACATCTTGGCAGATGAGATGGTGAACCTATATAATACAATGCGAAGCCAATCTCTCCCTCGGGGGTGGTTTTAGTGGGTAAAAACCCCACACACTGGTGTGTCCAGACCAGTGTCTTTAGCAGATTTCCACCTCCCCAAAAAAAAGCAAAGACAGACAGAGATCGATTCGATCCTAATAAGGTTTTGTTTCACATAAAACCTTAAAAAGGGCTGTATTCACTCCAAGTTTTTGGACTGCGATGAATACTGCGATATGACCTTCCAGGTCAAATGTTTGGGGATTCCTTACGATTTAATAGACATTCGCGTGTAATTCTCATCGAATGTTACCTATCGTTGTAACGGCTGCTGCAATATCACACTATCTGGTGCAATTCAGCTGCTGAATGAACACACGACAACTTTAGTGTCGACTCAATATGCAGTCTCAAGATCACCAGCTAACCTGCTTCCTCAAACTGATGCTTCATCGAGCGCCAGCATAACCTCGTCGTTTGAGACGCCTTTGCTGGCTCTGTTTACTGCGACTAAAAATATTGACACCATAACTAAGCCGTCCCGGTCGACTAATCTCCACCTTTGTCTGTTGCGCACTGTCCCAATACGTCTACAAAAGATCGCGCCAGTCCGGCGATGTAAGCAAGTCAACTTAACGAGCGCCTTCCATCCAAGGGAAATGTTCCACACTCAGCATCGGCTGCGCTACACAGCAACGACTGTCCTATTGTCGCCGCATTGGCGTGACCTCCTCCTGTGCATCATCGACGCCCACTATCTGTGAACCGCAAGCCAGGTCTGTAGTGTTCCCGATCCCATGTCGCCCGAGTGAGCCCCTGCTGAATGTTGTCTCGCCACCGAAACAACTGATCGTGTTGAGGGTAGCGTACTCAAACACTTCCGACAAAATTCTGGTCTGGTCTAGTGGACATCAGAAGCAGGGCTGACTCAACTCTGTCAGCTCTCTCATGTGGGAAGCTGACGAAGGGTAGCTTTTTCGACCGAGTTCTAGCTTCCTTCAAATTGACTTCAATGCTATCGTCCATTCTTCCTTTTGGCCCTAATGGGTCTTCTTCAAGCCTTATCCGAGGACTTAGCTTCGAGAAAACTCCGGTCCGTTCGCCCGCCTCGCCGAACTTAAATGATTTTCACAAATTTTGATTATTTTACCAAAATGTAAGAAGTCTAAGGACCACGCTGTCGAGTTTCAAGCTATCGGTCTTAGCATTACAATATCACGTCATTTGCAATTCTGAAACTTGGTTGGGTGACAGGATTTTAGATTCTAAGCTCCTCGAAGTCGCTGTCGTTCGTTGGGACAGAGACTGCGCTGTGCTTGGCAAAACAATCGCAGGAGTTCCCTAATTGCTTCTAAATTCCCTCCCCTTGTTTGACTTGCATCCACGTCCTGGTGGTGTTTCGCAACTACTACCACTGTCAGGTCGTTTGCAAAACCAATCAAGGGCGAGCATCCCGTCATAAATTACTTGAGGAAAACCTAGTGTCACAACATATTACTTCGGTCCTTCCTCCGCCTCGTACCAAAGAAGGTAACTCTCGATTATCCGAGCTTAGTAACCAAGGACATCTAGTTTAGCCAGCGTGCCATTAATCCAACCCCAGTTGGCTGAGCTAAATGCATTCCTGACATCGAGCATTACCACCGCACAGCAGTTACCAGCGGCCGATGCCTCCCGCGCCAGGTCCACCGCTGTTGCAATGCCATAAACCGTGCCCATACTGCCGCTCCGATAGACCACCCGCTAGTTCGACGAACGGAAGCAGCCTGTTGTATATCATCCTCTCCAACATCTTCGCCATAATGCCTAAAAGACATATAGGGCGATATGAAAAGGATGCGCCAGATGTCTTTTGGGGCTTCGGTAGCAGAACCAACCTCTGCCTCTTCCACTGAGCGGGAAATACTCCTTCAGCCATGCATGATTCAAATGTACTTATGTATTATGTACTTTTCAATCCGCCAACTTCAGGACTTTGTTCAGAATACCGCCCAATGCCGGAGCCTTATTATCTCCAAATCAGATCTCCTGATGATCCTCGGGGATTGTGAAGACGTCCTGTTGAACCATTGGATGAGGTCCGCTTTCTTCTTGTTATGGGAAAAGGGTTGCGATTATTTTTAACAAGAGTCGCGGGAAAGACACTTGGGGTGATTTTTGGCCACGAATCATGTTCATTACAACCTTGTAAGCAACACTCCATGGGTTCATATTTGCTTCAAGGTACAACTGCTTGTATAATACAAATTCCGCTTACTTTCCGTATAGTCATCTTAATGCTATTTCGAAGACCGCGGTATTCTTTCTCCGTCTGCTGATGTTCTGGCTTCCCTCTGGTCCCTTGACAAAGCCTCCTCGCTCGCAGACACGATGCTCTCAACAGCGCGATTTCATGGTTCCACCAGTAGTTTGGTTTCTTACTGTAATGGAGCTTGCGTCATTGTAGAGTCGCAGGCCTCAGTTATCCGTTGGCATAACGGCAGGAATGTGTCTTCCTCGAAAGCTCCAGTGGACCACCCAGCTATCCTGGTTTTTCCGCTTTTGATGCTCACTACCCGTACTTGATGTCGTTTTGTTTGCTAAACAAAACCTTATTAAAATTAGTTCAAGGTCTATCTGTCTGTTTGCCTGTCACATGCACTTTTCTCAGAAGTATCTGTACCCATTGGAAATTTCGTGAGAAGATGGTAACTGTGAACTCTCAGACTTGCAGTGAGTAACATGTTTCCACATTGAAATTGAGGGAGGTCCCCATACAAGCAAAAGGGGGTGTACAATTTTTCCCATCAAATATAACCATGTTGGGTATCAAATGAAAGGTCTTAATTAATACTTTTCGATTAGTTTCGACATTTGTGGGAAAGACGAGGGGGTCGAGGGGTCGACAGTGATGATTTCTTAACGGGCCCATTCTCAGAAGCTGCCCAACCGAAACATCCGAAAAAAACCATGAAGCTCCCACCTCTATATGGTGTCCAGGCCTAATCTCCATATTGATATCAGCTCAATAACAGTATATTACTATATTTGTGGAGAAACTGCGTAGAAACCCCCTTAAGTTTATCCTACAGTTATGAAAATGTAGTAGTATTAGTAATATAAATTATAATATGGAGCATATCATCCCCAAGTTTGATCAAAATTATACTATTATTAACAAAGTTACAGTACCTCAAAATTGATTTGATCATGTAAATTTACTGCAACTAAATATCAACATCACACTAAAGTGAGTAGTCTGATACGCTAAATGCATATATATTACGGAATACGTACAAATGGATAGTTATGCATTCAAATATACTCACAGAAGAAACAAACAAAACCTTTCATACTTGAAGCGCCGAGCTTCCAATTTCCTGACTTGTTTAAACTTTCCTCGGGTCTGGTGGACTGCTCGGCCTCTAAGGGCATCACCTACCGTTTGCATCGAATAATACACGTAACGTAGACATTTTCAACGTGCCTTTCGCGGAACTTGTAGTATACTTTCATTCCCCGATTCGTAGACTTTGCCGAAGTTACAATGCACAACAGATTGGTCCTTTAAACTTCTCTTCTTTAAGTAGTTAAGCATAGGTTAAGATCATTGCTTTCTCCTCTTTCTGAGGGCAGTAACTAATCGGAGTATACTCCGTCTATTATCTGTTGAATAAGCAAATAAATAAAAATAAACCAATAAATAAATTACATTGTATTTGTACAGACTTTAATATGGAGCAGCCTACTGAAAAGTTTGGTGGAAATCCTACTATTATTAACAAAGTCACAGTAGGGCAAAATTGGTACTCCTTAAGAGATAAGTCAGCACCATATTGAATTGAATATAGGGTACAGTCAACGTATATACACTACGCACTTTGTATAATAAAACCGTCTTGTGTTCGAATATTATTACATGAAAAGTCAACAAAACCTTTTATTCCCGAAGTGCCGAGCTTCTGGTTTACCGACTTATTTCTTTCTCTTGTACATTAACTTCATCAAATTTGTTAATAATATTCAACTCTTAGCGTGAAGGATATGACTATTATCAATATAATCCTTTCCAAATCAAGGAAGGAATTTTTAACTAGACACACACGGAAGTGCCATGCGCTCATTCCTCCTCATATAGGGAAACACAGAACCTTTCATACCTGAAGCATCTAGCTTCCGGTTTCCTGACAGATTTTTTATGAAAACACCCGCTTAATGACAAAACTGAAGCATCAAAAAATGATCTTCACAACCACCTGAAGAACGTTATCATGGATACGGCCACAAACATACTTGGCCCCAGCCGCAAAAGGAGTCGGAACGGCTGGTTTGACGATGAATGTAAGCTAACAACGGAACGGAAGAATAATGTTGCATTCTCAAAGAACGCGGGCACGCGCAGAGACTTATCACGAACTCCGTCGAACGGAGAAGCGACTTCACAGACAGAAAAAGGAAGCCTGGGAGAACCAATAAGTCTGTGAACTATAAAAGTACAGGGAGCAACCGCACCAGGCGCGCAAGTTCTACCAACAAGTCAACAGGATGAAGCCTTATACACCTCGATGCTTATCCTGCCGAGACAAAGAGGGAAATCTGATTTCCGACAGAATGGGCATATTGGAGCGATGGGTTGAGTACTTTGATGGACTACTGAACAACCAGAACATCGGCGAGTTGGCGGTCTGCCAACTGAGAACGACGGACAAATACTGCCACCACCAAGTTAACGAGAAACAGTCCGTGCAATTCATCGGCTAAAAAATCATAAGTCGCCAGGAGCCGATGGAATTACAGCCAGATTGCTGAAATATGGAGGCGACCAGTTACACCAAGTAGTTCATCAACTTGTGCTCTAGGTATAGGACAGCGAATCAATGACCGACGATTGGCAACGAGGCATTATTTGTCTCACACATAAAAAGGGAGGTATCACAGAGTGCAGCAATTATAGAGGTATCACGTAGCAGAGCACCATCTGTAAGATATTCTCCACTATCTTGCTAGGCCGGATAGCCCCATACGCCCAGAACCATTTTTTTTGGCGGGGGGGGGGGGGGGTACTATCAACCAAACACCTCCCCATCGTCAGAGCGCTACCCTGGAACCGTTTGTCACATTACTTCGGGCTAGTCCCCGAACGCTCCCGCCTTGGGGAGACTTCAAATCTTGGAATTCCTTTCACCAACGGGAGGGAAGAGGAGGAAGAGAACTGTCAGTTCAAGGAGACCCATGCCATCCGGCTCCTCCACCGGTCAATTTCTATCTTCTTAGCAACGAGAAGTGCCAGAACGTAATGGGCAACACGGGTCCACCTGTCAGCAGTCCTCAGCATCTCTTCGATAATGTTGTCTGGAGAGAGATCCTCTGTATTTAAATAGAGCTGCTGACGAACCTCATCCAACCATCCGCAAGAAAAAAAAAGTGTGGTGGGCGTCATTCACAACTCCATTGCAAAACACACATTCCGGAGAACGCGCCTTTCCAATCTTGTGCAGGTAAAACTGAAAACTTCTATGCCCACTTCAAAATTGGGTAAGGAAATAGCCCAGAACATCAGTGGCCCATACCAAAGAGGCTTCACTCCAGGCAAATCAGTAACAGATCACATTTTCTCTCTGCGGCAAGCAATGGAAAAACTGTTGGTATATGGACAACAGTTGCACCATCTATTCATCGGCTTTAAAGCCGCCTATGATAGCATAGCCAGGCTAAAACTGTACACGGCCATGAGAGAATTCGGTATCCCGATGAAACTAATAAGACTGACTTGGCTGACCCTGGCCAATGTGCGAGGCCAGATAAAAGCAACAGGATCTCTCTCAAGACCATTCGACATCAACAACGGTCTATAACAAGGGGATGCCCTATCATGCGTCTTCTTTAACCTGGCCCTCGAGAAAGTGATCCGTAATGCTGAGGTAAATGCAAGAGTCACGATCCTCTTAAAGTCCACCCAACTACTGGCCTATGCTGACGATATCGATATCATGGGAGGAATGACCCGAGACGTACAAACTGCCTTCATCCAGATCGAGCAGGCGGCAATTGGCGCGAGATCTTGAGCTGCTCACCAATGAAGGCAAGACAAAATATATGGTGGCAATGTCAACACCGAAAACGAACCAACCAACAACATCAAACAGCACTGGCCAAACAGGAAGAATAAATATAGGAGAATACAACTTTGAGACCGTTAACAATTTCTCCTATCTAGGGTCGAAAATCACAACCGATAACAACTACGATTATGAAATCCGCCCACGGTTGTTATCAGCCAATAGAACCTATTTCAGCTTACAAAAACTGTTCCGCTCGAAACGTCTCATCATAGGGTCAAAGCTCTTACTGTACAAGACTGAGATCTTGTATTCCTCGGAAACTTGGGTTCTTAGCAACAAAAATTGCGAGCTCTTGGCCGGGTTCAAGAGAAGCATCCTCCGAAGAATTTTTGGCCCCCTACATGAGGATGGACGATTCCGTAGCCTACATAACGACGAAATCTACGAGCGATACCATGACCGTTCGGTTGTGGATAAAATCCGGCTCAATAGGTTACGGTGGGCGGGTCACTTAATCCGTACGGATGAGGATGATCCACCCCGGAAAGTCTATAAGGGCAATATCTATGGTAGAAAAAGAAGACGAGGCAAACCCTGCCTAAGATGGAGCGATGGCGTAGGCCAGGACGCCAGACAGCTTTTAAGGATATCGAATTGGTGGACCTCGGCCCAAAACCGGGATGTCTGGAATTCCTTATTAAGGCAGGCCTAGACCGGATACCGGTTGTTGCGCCGTTGATGTTGATGATGAATGACAAAACTGGCCCATTGCGGTTGTGTTAACCTGCGTTTTGATATTGGATTCACGCTTACGCATAACAAGAGTTGCAAGGTCCCAAGTTTCATTTCGCATTCGTTTTAGTAACTTCCCGTAATGTTGCCGCTGAGGCGAAGACCAGTGATGAAGAATGATGCAAGGGTAATGTGTGATACAATGCAGGTACGTGGTTTTTTATACATGACGTGTAATTGGAGGGAGGGGTAAAATTGTACCTTTCTGCAAAACAGAACCTAGCTGACAATGAGTCACTCGAGTCGAAAAAATATTAAGACTCTGGCCGTCCTGCAAAACGCGCTTTTGCCACTTTTTCCTTTGTTTTGCTATCAACAGCCTCATGAGTGGGCACAGGTAATCGGATGGTAATTCTGAGCATCCCTAACATTTGTGTTCATAACATATATGAATGAATGCAGTGTATAAAATACTGCGTATTTCAGGGTCTTAATTTTTCGCTAAATTCATTCGTGGTATCATTCAAAGGCCGAAGCAAAAAACAGAGCTGATTAGAAAGGACATCAGGAGCGTCGCTTGGCTAGAAAGATTTTTGAATAAACCCAATAGTAATATTTTCTATTGGGAGGAGAATTTTAACGAACGAAGTTAGTGGAAACCAACACCAACTTCAATTGTCAATAGATGAATTATTGATGGTCAGAAGAAAATAAATATTTTTTTTTTCAATCTGAGAGTGTTTAGTATTTATTCGATAGCAAAAAAAAAAATATTCTCTAAAGTCGGCGATGCATTTCAGACAAAAGAATTCCAAAGTGTAATATTTCAAATCAAAGTGTTGCTTGCACCTAAAATCGGAAACGCTCCCGACTATGCTGACCTTATCTTCTACCAATCCAATGAGCCCTCGCACGAGTTATGTGTCTGATAGACACGTCGGATAAAAAAATAAATAAAACGGAATTTTGTTTAGGAAAGAACCGTTTATTTCCGTGGTAAAATCATTACTGACTTTCATTTCATTCTTTACAATATTTTATAACATGATTATGCTGATTTTGATAATGCACATCCGGCATGTGCTACATAGAGTTTGTTAGCCGGAATGAATGTATTTTATTTCATTACTGTTAAAGTGCAATATTGCTTTTATTAGGTGCATTTGGTGTATTTAATTACATTTGATTGTGGGAAATTAGGTGTCTATGCTATTTGTTATGGGGACATAACTTCTCCCCCCCTGGAAGAAAGCGATGGCCAAAGAAACTGGATCTTTGCAGGTTCGTTGGTCGGAGCTATGACAGGTAGGGTATGTTGGCCTGAGTTTTTGATAGTTCGTCTAGAAAAGGCATAATATATTATAAAAACGACGAGGATAATGCCTGTGGTTGCAGAGAGAGGTAGGTGCAGATCCATTAGTTCGAAGTCGGTTATCGAGTCCTTCTCTAGGCGCAAATTCGTGAACTGGTAGTCTCCTAGACGTTTGAGTTGAAGGTGATTATTAGTGGGCGATGTAAAGTTTATGTTGTTAAATGCAGCTGGATGTATGCTGATCTCGTCCCAGAAGGTTTGTATTTTGGAACTGTATGTAATGCTGTTGATCGAAATCTCGCAGTCCTTGAAGTGGATTAGGAGGGTTCCCTTCGCTTTAAAGTGGTTAGGTCCACAGGTAGTATTAACCATCGTTTCCGGAATACTGATCAGCAACAAGTGATTTGGCTCTGGTTCGAAAATCTCGATGTCGTTTTCGCGATCGTAGATGTGACATTCGGCAGGCTTGTGATTCAGGATGCTTGCTACGCATTTTGAATGAGAGACTTTTTCCAAATTAGTGGTTTCGAGGCAATAAAATGTCCCCTCGATATTCTGACATTTACTATCAAGTTCTTGGATATGTTCATGCCCAAGGATGGCATAGGGTTTTGTTAATATTGTTCGGGTTTTGTTAATAGGTAGGGGTATAAGGTGAAATAAGAAGTATGATTCTTTTGAGAGGACCGGGATTCTTATGTTGAAGATAATATTTGAGTTATTTGAGTAGGCTTGAAGACATAATAATTCGTATATGTGTTCATCGGATGTAATATTAATGTTTTGTTCTTCAAATAGGCGATATAATTCTGTTAGTTCTTGAGGATTCAGTATCATTTTGGATATAATGTTAAATTTTGCTAGAATGATTGCTTCTGAAATCCCGTTTAAGTGGTTATCAAGTATGTCAATGTTAATATTAATTTGATTCATATACTGCGAATATTTTATGTTTCTATTATCATTTCGAATTTGGTTTTTGGAAATTTCATTAATATGTTTCAAATAGTCAGTTATTGTTTTTTGTTGTTGATTTATGTGTGCTGTAATGTTACCGAATCGTTCAATCATTTGCCCGTTTAGTTGGCTTTGTTGAGTTAATTTAGTTTCGAGTTGTCTTTCATTATCAAAGATTTTATTTATTTCGTTATTTATTCTTATCGCGTCGTTTTCATCCAAGTTCCCCGTAATACCTTTTATGATAGTACCTAGTCCGTCTATTAGTCCTCTTTTAGTCCGTTTGTGAGGCATCATTGCATCCAGTTTAGTTTTAACTTCGTCAACCTTTCTTTTTAATATTTCTACCATTCCTGTATATTCTGTAGTATTGTCGAAAATTGCTAGAGAGTCATGTATATTGTCAATATTTTCCTTGTATTTATCGAGTTGTACGATGTGTATCAAGTTTTTGTAGGATGTTATCAAACGTGCATTTCCCAAGTTTATTGGAAGTAGTCCATTCCTATGTGTCAGGTCCAGCAGGTTCATCGTCTGGCTGGTTACCATGGTCAGTAGGAAGAGTTCCCTGAAATTTTCGTTTTCTTTTAATTTTGGACTTATGTAATTTTTGGTTTTTGTCTGTAATAACTGTAACAAGATTATTCTTCTTAATTTTGTGTTTAGTAAATCTTCGATTCAATTTGTTTCGTCTACACTCTCTTCTAAACACTACCGATCCTTCATTGTAATTTTCTGGGTTTTCTCTATTTTTATTTAGTTTTGTTAATCGTCTATTGGTTTGATCAAGTAGTAAACGTTCTATTTCGGGATAGAGTTGTGTTTGAAATTGTCTAAGTTTTTCTAGATATTCATGATTACTAGTGTACTTCGCGTCTTTGTCAAACTTGTAGGTTCTGCCGTAGAATAATTCAAAGGGAGTGTATTTCGTAGCTGAATGGATAGCGTTGTTGTAAGTGATGATTACTTCATTAAGTATGTCTTCTGGGTCCTTGTCTCGGTGTTTGTCGTGTATTATTCTGTAAGTTTCAGTGATAGTCGAGTTAAGTCTTTCTACAGGTCCGTTACTGCTTGTCTGCTGGTAAGAAACTAAGTAATGATTTAATGTATATTGTTTACAGAAGTCTTTGAAGATAGAAGATGTAAATTCGGTTCCTTGATCGGTTACGATTGTGACTAGATTTTTAGGAATCCCGTGTAGACTGATGAAATGTTTGAGGGATTTAATAATATTTAGGCTGTTTCGGGTTTCGAGAGTGTAGGCTGCCGCGAATTTTGAGAACTTATCAATGATGGTTAGTATGTAGCGTTTGTCAATTGTGTATATGTCCATATGGAGTACGTCTAAAGGTTTTTTTGGAGGATCTGGGGTTTGGTGCTTCGGTTTTTGAGGATTTCTGTCATATTTAAGTGTTTGGCATTTTTCGCAATTGTTGATTATTTGTGTGATTTTGTTCTTCATAAAAGGAAAGTAATATTCTCTCTTGAGATGAGCAAGAGCCTCATTTATTCCTCGATGATTACTTTTTAGATGGTATTCAGTAATTAAAGCATCTTATGCATCGTTCTCACTTATTTCTTTTAGGATTTCCATGCATCTTACGACCTTAAAGTTTTTGGATTGAGAAAAATAGTTTGAATGAGTTTCCTGTATTATTCTGAAAATTTCTTCGGTGGTATATATTGCAGTTAGTCTATTGGGAGGAATAAATTTTTTGAAGATGTCGATAAGGTTTGTTTCCGTATATTCTTCCATTCGAATGATACGTCGCTGTTTATTTCTGAATGGCATTTCGAGAATCGTTTGGGGTCTATTGTTAGTTTTTTCAAGTACCAATTGAAGAGAGAATTCGTTTAAAGGGCGTTCAGAAATAGGGATTCCTGTATTAAGGTTTTCTTCTGCGGAATGCACAGTGGAACCCATAGTACTTTGTGCGGATGTACCTGGAGTATCATTAACATAAACTTCAGTTAAGTTTTTATTGTTCGTCTCTTTATTGATTTTTATTCGACTTAAGGCGTCTGCGTTACTGTTCTGGATACCCTTTTTATAATGCAATTTATAATCGTACTCTTCTAGCTTGAGCCTCCAACGTATCAGTCTAGAATTTGGATCTTTTAGATTCATCATCCAGATAAGGGGTTTGTGATCTGTCACTATTGTAAACTTCCTACCGAAGAGGTATGGGCGGAAGTACTTAGTGGCCCACACAATTGCCAAGAGCTCCTTTTCGATTGTCGAATAGTTGATCTCGGTATCAGTCAAGGTCCTGCTAGCATAGCAGATTGGTTTATCACTGCCGATTGGCCCTTGTGATAATACACCACCAATTGCAAAGTTGCTCGCATCTGTTGTGAGCACAAAGGGTTTTTTGAAGTCCGGATGTTGAAGAATGGGATCGTTGGTGAGAATATCTTTACAAGATTTAAAAGTTCTCAAATAGCGATCGTTTAGGTCAATACGTCGTCCCTTCTTTAGACATTCTGTGAGTGGTTTGGTCAATTTTGCAAAATCCCGAATAAATTTACGGTAATAGCCGAGTAACCCAAGAAATGATTTGATTTCTTTCGGGGTTCTCGGAATGGGAAAGTCGGTGATAGCCTGGATTTTGCTAGGATTTGGTTTAATACCTTCTGTTGTGACCAAGTGGCCAAGAAAAGCTATTTCCTTTTTGAGAAACTCGGACTTATCGAGTTGAACCTTAAGGTTTGCTTGACGAAGTTTCTGGAATACCTTTCGAAGATTTTCTACGTGTTCCTGCAAGGAGGTAGAGAATATAATAATGTCATCTAGGTACACTAGACAGATTGTTCCTTGCAATTCCTTTAAAACGTTATCCATGACTCGTTGAAAAGTCGAAGGGGCATTTTTCAGCCCAAATGGCATGCGTACATACTCGTAATGGCCACCTTCGACCGTGAAGGCCGTTTTAGAAACGTCGCGTGGATCCATCTCGATCTGATGGAACCCACTAGCGAGATCCAATGTCGAAAAGTACATAGACTTCCCTAGTTTGTCCAAAATGTCATTAATGTTCGGGAGTGGGTACCTGTCCCCTATTGTTTTCTCATTTAATTTCCTGTAGTCTATAACCAATCGCCATTTTTGCTTACCACTCGCATCTGGTTTTTTTGGAACTATCCAGACAGGGGAGCTCCATGGTGAGTAGCTGGGTCTAATTATGCCCTGGTTAAGCATATCGGAGATTTGATTACGTACTTCAGGTTTGTGTATGAAAGGATATCTATAGGATTTTGTATAAATGGGTAGTTCATCGGTAGTTCTGATGCGATGTTTCACTTGGTTAGTGAAAGTCAAGTCTTGTCCTTCTCGGAGGAAGATATCGTCAAATTCTCTACAAACTTTGAACAAGCCTTTCTGTTCTTCGGTATTTAAATGTGACACTCGAAGAAGGTTAATAATATCCTCATGTAGAGCCAGTGGTGACTGATCCCTGTCACAGCAGATGTTTAGGTTATTTATTTCTTCGTATCGGTTTGAGAGTTTTTCCGCCATAAGGGGATGTTCAATTAAAAGGATTTGTTCTTTTTGTGAATGGTTAGAAACCTCAATTGGTGCGTACCAATTAACCGCGCTGTAAATTCCTTCCGAGATTACTAGGTTAGGGGAGATTTTAGTTGATTTAATATAAATATCTCCATTTTGTATGTCAACAGGAAGTTTTACGATTACTTTTGTTTCGGGTGAAATTACGTATTTGTTAGACATGAAGTTCGGTTTGAAGTTCAAAGGGAGTACGGCATTGTTAGTCGTTATCACCTGGTTGCCTAGGTCTACTTTAGCTCCGAGGTTACTCAAAATGTCTATCCCAAGTAGCCCATCAAAATAACCGTGAAATTTGATTAAGAAACGCGAGTTACCGGGTTGGTTGAATTCAGTAAAATTTGGTAAGATAACTTCTTCTTTGACTTCGTGTTTAGAAAGAACAGTGCTAATCGAAATAGGTTTAATTTATTTTATATCACTCGGATTGATATATTCGGGGTTGATGAATGATGAAGATGCTCCTGTGTCGATTAAAAATTTTAATGGACGCCCAAAAGGGGAGGAAATGCTAACATAGGGTAGTAGGTTACCGTGTGTGTTAATATCTAGGTATCCGATTGGGTTGAGGAGGCATTCGTAGGAAAATTTTCCTCATCAATATTGTTTTCTTCGGAATTATTCTGGTTGCAGTTTTCGTAGGGATTAAGAAAATAAACGTCTTCATCATCATAGTAATATTGGGAATAATATTGTTCGAGATTATAGGGTACGCTAGTTGGGTTACCTTCCTCACTATTAATGTTTAAGAGGGATTCCTTTTGGGTTTTAGAGTGTGAGTTAGACTCCTGTTCCCCGACATTGAACAATTCTTTAGATGTAAAATTAGCTGGTCCGGTTGACCGGAAGAAATTACTTCCTGGTTCTCTTTGCTGTGGATGGTTTCTTCGAATTGTACCTGAGCCTATTTCCATTGGTTCAGGTTTTGAAACAGGTCCATTACTTGGTCTATTAGGTATAGAAGGTCTTTGTTGGAAATGAGGATAGTTATTCTGAAATGGAGCTTGTCGTTGGAATTGCTGAGGATACTGCGGAGGTCTAAACTGTTGTTGCCTGACAAAAGGATTTTGAGGTTGTTGATACATGCCAAATGGTTTTTGTTGAGGTAAAAAGTTAGGTCTGTATTGTTGATTAAACGGAGGATTCGAGAACCCTTGTGGGGGTATTAAAGGAAACAAAAGTTTAGGTTTAAACACATCCTTATTTTGTTGGGGAAACATGATGGGTTTCAGCGGGTTAACTGACCTTGGGTTTAATAGACTCCGGTTCGAATCTGACTTAGTATAAAGTATATTCTGCTCTTGTATGCAGCATGCGTAGGCTTCTGCTAGAGTTGTGGGTTTCATAGCCCGAACGGTGGACCCAAGTGGTTCTTTCAATCCCGATAAAAATGTGTTTAAGCACATCTCTGCGAAGAGAGATTTTTTTGCAGAGATCACATTGAGGTCACCTTCATGAATACACACATGATTATTCATACTACTAAGTATTTCGATAATTTCACTGTAAAATTTTTGCACCGAATCATTATTTTGTTTTAACACATGCAAGTCCCTTATTAAGGAGGTCTCATTCCTTTTGTCGGCGTAGTGAAGGGTGAGGTTGGTTTTAATGAGATTCCAATCTAATGGTGTCCCATACATATTGAGGACTTCGTTCGCTTCTCCAACAATTTTGTTGCGAATGGCCCTCAATAATAACTTGCCATATGGCGTTCCATTTGTAACATCGATAAGGGAAAGTATTTCGTCGACGTTGCCAAGGAAATCAAACAGTAATCGCGGGTTACCCTCGAATCTTGGGAGATCCTTGATTGCGTCAGGTACCCGTAATGAATTGAAAATATCTATGGTTGTAACCTGAGGTTGCGAACTTGTACCTGGGTTAGCCATTATACTATATTCTATTTTGTATTCTTCTTCACTTTTGAAGAAATTGGTTAATTTCGAGATTGAGCCAACGATTGATTGATTTGGAACACTAAGATTATTTTCACTCGCGGGAGATTTTATATGAACACTATCGGATTTATATTTTCTTAATTTAGTAGGAGAGTTATTAAGTCTAAATAGCCTAGGAAGCGTGTTATAGGGTTTTGAGGATGGGGATTTCGATTTGGATGGGAGAGGCATATGACCAAGAACTTACTTGAGTATAATGATCAGTAGGACTCTCATAATCCTTGCTTTGTTTGCTCGAGTAGCGATATGCTTTCGCTGAGCCTGCTCTGCGCAACAATTATCCTTCGTCACTTGCACTTGCACAAATTAGCACACTGAACCGTAAGCGATTAACCGTCGCGAACCGATAATCCTTCGGAATGGTTTCTGCGTACTAGGAATCCTAAATCGTACCGTCCTCCGCCCTTACTTTTGCGACTGCGCCAGTTATGTGTCTGATAGACAAGTCGGATAAAAAAATAAATAAAACGGAATTTTGTTTAGGAAAGAACCGTTTATTTCTGTGGTAAAAACATTACTGACTTTCATTTCATTCTTTACAATATTTTATAACATGATTATGCTGATTTTGATAATGCACATCCGGAATGTGCTACATAGAGTTTGTTAGCCGGAATGAATGTATTTTATTTCATTACTGTTAAAGTGCAATATTGCTTTTATTAGGTGCATTTGGTGTATTTAATTACATTTGAATTTAGGTGCATTTGGTGTATTTAATTACATTTGATTGTGGGAAATTAGGTATCTATGCTATTTGTTATGGGGACATAACTCACGCCTGTACCAAGATGACTAGCCAAGAAATGTTCGAACTATACTATATATTGGAATGGCCACAAATTTTTCCTCAGTATATTCTGGTCGCTCTGATAAAAAGCTACTAGTGAGAATGGAAATTCTAACAGTCATTTCGTGGCTTCTAATATTTTTTATTCCCGCCACTTATTTATTTTTCAAAAAAAAGTTTTCGTATTGGAAAGATCGCGGAGTGCCGTACGTAGAGCCAAAGATACCTTTTGGAAGCATGCAGATCTCCACGAGTATGAGGGAACTGATCGCTCCGTTCTATAAATTAAAAGGCGACTTCCCGTTCGTTGGTGCATATATGGTTACCACTCCAACAATTGTGGCTACTGATCTGGACTTCATCAAGGATGTGTTAATTCGTGATTTCAATTATTTCACTGATCATGCAATCATCATGAATGAGAAAGATGATCCGCTCTCCTCAAACTTATTCACCCTGGACGGTCAAAAGTGGCGCACCTTACGCGCAAAATTGTCTCCAACATTTACCTCCGGAAGGATGAGGTTTATGTTCCCCACAGTACATGAAGTTGCAGACAAGTTTAATGAGACCCTTGGCGAGCTCCTGAAGACACAAAAAACTTTGGAAATAAAAGATCTTTTGGCACGTTTTACAACCGATGTCATTGGTACCTGCGCCTTTGGAATTGAATGCAACAGTTTAAAGGATCCCAATGCGGAATTCCGTAGATATGGGCGTAAACATATCGAAGAACCAGCTCATGGACGATTTGTCACCAGCTTCGTAAATATATTTCCAAACCTGAGCAATAAGTTGCGTATAGCGCGAAACCATCGCGATGTTACAACATTTTTCATGGGCATTGTTCAAGAAACAGTGGAATTTCGTGAAAAAAATATTCGTCGAAATGATTTTATGGATCTCTTGATTCAGTTAAAGAACAATGCATCAATCGATGAAGAGGATTCAAAAATAATTGGAAAGATAACTTTGAAGGAAGTCGCAGCGCAAGCTTTTGTATTTTTCGTTGGTGGATTCGAAACTTCGTTGTCAACCTTAACCTTCACTTTTTATGAATTAGCCAAGAATCAGAACATACAGGATAAGTGTAGAGACGAAATAAATCGCGTATTGGAGAAATATGACGGGAAGTTGACTTACGAAGCAATGAACGAGATGCATTATGTGGAACAAACTGTTTTGGGTATGTATTCAAATACAACAATTCCTTGTGACATTACCTACTATTGATTAATAATTTAATAATTTTCAGTAATATCACGTCACTTAGTGCAAGAAACTAAACTTAAATGTTTATATATAGCATTTAAGCCTGCTCAGTTGGGCGGGAAGGACAACTTCAGTTTCACACTTTTTGAATTCCAATTCATGACCCGCATGTTGCGATTGGTTGTCGATGTTACGTCACAGACCATAAAAATTTAAACCTTGCAAAGCCGTACGTCGTGCGATGCGGATTGTAATATGATGAAGAATTTGTCATATGATAAATTCATAAGTCAACTTAGTTTTTTGCACTAAATGACATTTTATTTTCATCACCATCAAAGGCGCAACAACCGGTATCCGGTCTCAACCTTCCTTATTAAAGAACTCCAGACATCCCGATTTGGTGTTGAGGTCCACCAATTTATAATCTCTAAAAGCTATCTGGCGTTTTGACCTACGTCACCGTTCCATATGTGATTATGCCACGTCTTTTTTTCTTGGCTGGACCTTCCTCACTCATACGGATGAAGCCACTCGCCTACGGTGATCTATTGAACCGAATATTATCTAATATAGGCTAGGGAATCGTCGATTCTCCTGTGGGGGACCAAAATTCTCTCGAACGTGGTTTAGATTTCATAGTTTTTCTTGTTAAGGACCTAGGTCTCCGAGGATTACACGAGGACTTTACACACTTCATCATCAGACTAAAGTCAAATATCATCTGACACTCTTATTCTGAAAGTATGTGAAGCTAGTGATTTACGGCTTTTCGGCAGAAAAAATTATGCTATATGCTCCTTTGATTCTCGCAGTTTGATATGTCTACCCGCATACAGTCTTTAGGAACTGAGCCTATATGAAGCACTCTCCAGTAGTTCGTTCCGGTCTCCTGTCCTGTGGGATCATACACACATAGGTAGGGGAGACATAAAAGTTCAAACGATTCCTCAACAACTTCTCAGGTGGCCTTCAAAACTTTTTGTCTATCACTTCAGGTACGATGAGCTTATTTAAATGCTTATTTTAAATGATGCCAAAGAGAAAGCCTGTCCTCGTTTTTATCTGACATCCCTCCCCTAGAACCTTGATCGGTGTTTAGAATCGGTATATTCCAATATACCTGTACTGTACTGTACAAGACAATGAGCTTGCCAGTGCTCATGTATTTCTCGGAGACTTGGGTTCTTAGCAAGAAGAATTGCGAACTCTTGGCCGCATTCGAGAGAAGAATCCTCCGAAGAATTTTTCGCCCCTTACATGACGATGGACGATTCCGTAGCCTACACAATGACGAAATCTATGAGCGATACCATGACCGTCCGGTTGTGGATAAAATCCGGCTCAATAGGTTACGGTGGGCGGGTCACTTAATCCGTATGGATGAGGATGATCCCACCCGGAAAGTCTATAAGGGCAATATCTATGTTAGAAAAAGAAGACGAGGTAGATTCTGCCTAAGATGGAGCGATGGCGTAGGCCAGGACGCCAGACAGCTTTTAGGGATATCGAATTGGTGGACCTTGGCGCAAAACCGGGATGTCAGGAGTTCCTTATTAAGGCAGGCCTAGACCGGATACCGGTTGTTGCGCCGTTGATGATGATGATATTCTACTGTCAATATCACACATTTCTCTTGCTTATCCTAAATTTAGAAGAATCCCAGTGTTAGGAAGCATTATAAAATTTAGAATGGGTTCTTCTACATTCTCTTCCAATGCTCTATTTGCCTCTGGTCCACATTTTCTCTATATATTTAAATGAATTTGTCTACCAACTATTCTCATTCCAATGCTATGAATAAATATTCCAGTGGCGGATATCGTCAGACATACCATAGAATAATTTCCAGTGAGGCAAGTTAGTAGGTAGTTTCACCTTAATAACCCACCCTAGAGATACTTGCGCGATCATTGACCAAATAATTTAACGTATGAGTCGCCATTGCGAAGCAGAGATCCACCAATCAGTAAGTGGAGAGAACTCGTTTGTTATTGGTTCTACAGGTTTCTCATGTCTACAGGTTTCTCTCAGTAACTGATTTAGTTGGTCAAGAGATTATTTCTCACAAAAAAATACACGAAGAGAATGCACTTGACTGTAGTGCAAAATTCTTTCTACCTTGATGACGTGGGTTGCTGATCCTCAATTTATCGGTAACTCTATTGTGCATGTTAATATTTGCAAGAACTACCTTGTCTGTCTATTGACAGATTCTGTATCAATGTTACTCCACTGTATCACACTGAACGTACCTATTATAGAAGGACGGGAGTTGTGATGGTGTTAATTGGAATGACTTCATTTTTCCCGAACAGCTTCGTTTTCAAGATAAAAACCAGATGCCATTCAAATTCGTCAGCAACCTAGATTTAATCACTGCTACAACAGATGTTGTTCTTTGCAATATTCCCAGGTATTTGTATACGTTATTCGAATCCATACCCTCAATTTGTATGTTATTTTGGCTGTACCCTTTATTGGCGGGGTGTCCTTTCCACAGAATTTTCATATGGCATTTCCCCAAACCCAACTGCAGGTCAATATCCAGACTGAACTAGATGGTGATATCCAGGAAAGGAGCCGAGTTGAAATTGAAGAGCAGCCCTGCTCCTTGGGGATGAGAAAACTTACTTCGTTGGCGAAAAAAAGTGGAACTAATTTTTTAATTAGCAACCATCATCATCAACGCGCTGTTACCGATACACTGTCTGGGCCTCCTTAGTACGGAACACATTCCGGTTTTACGAAAAGGTCCATCAAGTCGATATTCCTGACGCGTCATAGTCTACTCCGTCAGTCGATCTCAGACTGGGTCTTACCCGTCTTCTTTTTTTATCATAGATATTGGCCATATAGACTATAGAATCGTCCATCCTCATGTAAGGGACCAAAACTTCTTCCGAGGATTCTTCCCTCGAACGCGGTCAAGGCTTCACAATTTTTCTTCTTAGGAACCAAGGTCTCCAAGGAATACATAAGGACTGGCAAGATTATTGTCTTGTACTGTAAGAGCTTTGACCCTATGGTGAGACGTTTCGAATGCAAGAGTTTAAGTAAGCTGAAGTAGGCTCTGTTGACTGCCAACAACCGTGCGCGGATTTCATCGTCGTAGCTATTATTGGTTGTAATTTTTGACCCTAGATAGGAAAACTTTTCAACGATCTCAAAATTGTATTCACCTATCTTTCGTTTTGACGCTGACGTTTCCACCATGCACTCCGTTTTGTCTTCATTAATGTGCAGTCCGAGATTTCCCGCCGCCTGTTTGATCTCGATAAAGGTAGCTGTACATCTCTGGTTGCCAATATGTCAATATCGTCAGCATAGACCAGCAGATGGTGCCTCTTGAGTTAACACCTGCATCGCCGATTACTTGTTCCAGGACCAGGTTAAAGATTCTACGGGCATCCCTATGTCTTAGAACGTTGTTGATTTTGAATTGTTTCGAGAGAGATCCTGCTGGTTTTATCTGATCTCACACATTAGTCAGGGTTAACCTAGTCAATCTAAAAAGTTTCGATAGGATACCGAACTCTCTCGTGGCCCTGTACAGTTTTATCCTGGCTATACTGTCATAGGTGGCCTTAAAATCTACGAAAATATGATGCAACTGATATCCACATACCAGCAGTTTTTCCTTGGTTTGGCGCAGAGACAAAGTTTGATCTGTTGGTAATTTTATTGAAATGAAGCTTCTCTGGTATTGGCATGGCTATCCGGCCTAGCAAGGTGGTAGAGAACAACGTGATACCTTAATAATTGCTTCACTGCGTGAAATCTCGCTTTTTATTTATGGAACAGATAATGCCTGCTAGTCCCCAAGACGTAGATTCGCTGTTCAACACTTTGAGCAGATGATGAACAGCTTGGTGTAATTGGTTGCCTCCATATTTAACCAGTTCGGTTGTAATTCCATCTGATCGTGGCGACTTACGATTTTTAAACCGATGAATTGCACGAACACTTTCTTCAATGGTTGGTGGTGTCAATATTGGCCCCTCGTCTTCAGTTGACGGGACCTCCAACTAGCCGTTATTTTGTTTGTTGGGCAACTGATTAAAGTACTCAACCCATCGCTCCAATATAGCTATTCTGTCGAAAATCAGATTTCCTTCTTTGTCTCGGCAAGATGAACATCGAGGTGGATAGGGCTTGCTTGACGATGCTTCTTCTCCAGGATATCTGTAAGCTGCGGTTTTTGTATCCATAAGTGTTATAGGTGTTATGGAAGACTCTGTTATGGACGGATTCAGTGTTCCCTCTCACCTGATTGTCAAAGGGGATTCGAGCCGGCGTTTTTATTCGAACTCGGAGCACTATACCAACGATATAGTGGCCCGAGTCTCCATTATTTATATATCAAGGCTGAGAGATGGAGGCGTTCCATTACCACCTGGTTAACTTAGTTGAAGGTGGTCCCGTCCAGAGGAGCCCACTTATGTTTGTGGACCGCTTTCGGGCAAACCAAGCACTTGCAACAACTATGTCGTGCGACACTGCTAGTTGGATAGTTCGCAGTCCGCTGTCATTTGTAGTTTTGTATAAGCCAACGTATCGCCTGTCCCTACTTGGCTGTTCAGCCATGTATGATTTCGATACGTCATGTTTTGTGAATTATAAAAGAGAGCGTATAACACCTGCGAGCCGCTTCTGTTACGCTGCTCCAAGGGCGGAAGTGAAGAAGCTTCTGCTGTGTTGCCTCTGCCCCGGTACAAAACCGTAACCGTCTTCGTCCTTCTTTTAATTTTTATTCTAAATGTTGTCCATACCTGAGGTCCTGTTCTTCCCTATCGCACCATACATTTTCCCCCGGCGATTGGACTATGTGAAGTGAACCGTGCCGATCGTCCCTCGAAAATCCGGTAGAAACTTTTTGACTGAAAACATGCTGCTCACCGTAGCATTTACTGATATATCGAACTCGAACGCCGCGGAAAATATATCCACCTTACAAGCTTCCAGCTTCCTTTCACTCATTCAACCCATCCCACAGCCTACAAGAGCTCCCCTTCGAGGTCGATTCGCCCTTGATCTATATCCTGATGGCTTTGCAGCCACTGTATTGTCCTCACTAACTTGCGAAGCAACTCTTTTGTCTAAAATGTACTCGTGTAGATCAAGTCCACTATATATATACCCAGGCCCCATCCTCTGAAAGTGCATTATCTAATTACACAGATTAGTGGAACCAGCGGCCTTTAGGGATCGTCAATGCCCCATCTTGCAGGGGGAATGATACCTGATCATTAGAAATGAACCGCCCATAACAATTCAGTTTTTCTTGCTAGATAGCCAGTTTTCCACTGATCGGCTTTCAATCCCCGTATTTCGCAGTGTAGCAATGCGTCAGTGGAATCTCACCTTTGTATACGGATATAGATTTTATTATTATTTAATAATATGGCTATTATTCTCTTCAAAATCGAATCGAAAAATATGTATGTTTGTCTAATCTTATTTATGTTTTCAGAGACCCTCCGCAAATACCCAATTCTTCAAGTGAATTTCCGTAAATGTGTTAAGGATTATCATGTGCGCGGCACCAATGTGACTATAGAACAAGTCGGGAAACCGGAAGCTGGACGCTTCAGATACGAAAGGTTTTGTGTATTTCTTAGTCCGTAGCACGTAATATATCCATATATTATGTGAGAGTATCCACTTTCGGGTGATATTGACATTCATAGTCTTCAATTTTCAAAGGAGCAACAAATTTGAGGTATTATAACTTTGTTAGTAATAGTGCGATTTATACCAAACTTGGTAAGATCATGCTCCATAGTATAGCCTATACCACTGCAAAATTTCATGGTACTAGAATGAACTTAAGGGGGGTTTCTAGCCAATTACAAAAAATTGTAGTAATATACTATTATTAACGTTATTTAAACAGATATCGGCATGGAAGGTATTTCGGAGCCCAGGCACCATATAGCGGCAGCCTCCTGATTTTTTTCAGATTTTTCGGTTTGGTAGTTTCTGAGAATGGCCCCCTTAAAGAAGTGATCACTTTCAACCCCCCGCGCTCCCCACCTTTCCAAAGAATGTCAAAACTAACATCGGCTTTGAAAAGTACTAATCGAGACCTTTAATTTGATATCCCACATGACTATATTTGATGAAAAAAAATTTTACACCCCCTTTTTGCATGTATGGGGACCCCCCCTTAAATTCGACGTAAAAGAATGTAATTCACTGTATGCGTGAGCGTTCACAGTTCCCACCTTTCTACCAAATTTGGTGTCAATCGCTATAACCGTCTCCGAGAAAAATGCGTGTGACGGACAGACAGACAGACAGACAGACAGTAAACCGATTTTAATAAGGTTTTGTGTTTACACAAAACCTTAAAAAGGAACTTTAATTCAAATCCCGAATTATTCAATTCATCATGATTCAGATATTTATACAGATCCCGAAAAATTCGACCCTGATCGATTTTCGCCGGAGAATATTAAATTGCGGAATTCTGTTTCATTTTTGAGCTTCGGTGATGGACCAAGAAATTGCATTGGATTACGTTTTGGAAAGATGCAATCCGCAATGGGACTTATAACGTTATTGAAGAACTATCGATTCAAACTATCATCGAAATCACCAAATCCTCTAGTTTTCTCTACTAAAAGTTTTATGCTTTCACCAGAAGGCGGAATGTACTTAGATATTGAAAAATTGTAAAGATTGTGATACATGCCATTGTAACAGAAAAATTTTGATATAATTTTTTGTAGTCAAATACTTTTAATAATTAATAAATAAGTAAATAACAGAACTAAACTAATGCAAACTCAACAAACTTAATAGCCCTTTAAGATGTTCATTTTATAATTTTCCAGCACCAGAAGGAAAAACTTTCAAAACCTCCGCTCGTTATCCTCCTTGGCCATACGGGATGCCGTCCAGAAAGAATACCAATTTTTCTTCGATTTAGGGAGCTCCCCGCTTCCCTGGTACTCTTGGACATATCCTTGTATATGTACATAAAGATGGAGAATGGTAAATCCCAGAACGCCGTTGAGTAAATTTTCATTGCCCCACGCAAACCAGTCTTTGGAATTTGTGTAGCTCCTTGGCTATTGTGTTAATCATTGACCTTACTATTGCACTGTATATCCAGTGCACCCTTTTCGAGGTGCACCTCCATTTTTTCAACATATGTCTTTTTAGTCTACTGTAGTTCGCAAGTCGAACTCTTGGCCGCGTTCAGGTGAAGAATCCTCCAAAGAATTTTCCCATCAATGAGGATGGACGATACTGTAGCCTACATAACGACGAAATCTATGATCAATACTACGTAATCCGTATGGATGAGGATGATCTAGCCCGGAAAGTCTATAAAAGCAATATCTATGCTAGAAAAAGAAGATGAGGCAGACCCTGCCCGACGTGCAGTGATGGCGTAGATCAGGACACAAGACAACTTTTAGGGATATCGAATTGGTGGACCTCGCGCGAAACCGAGGCATCTGGAATTCCTTACTAAATAAAGCAGGCCTAGACCGGATACCGGTTATTGCGATTGAGGTGCGTCTAACCTTTATTAATGGCGTAAAGGACGAGGACAGAGTCGACACGGGAAGTTTGACAGAAATCATATCGGATTTGTTTGGAGATATATATGGAATGGTGTTCGTTCTTGTAGATTCTGGGGCACTGGTGGAGGATCTCCCGTTTTGTTAAACGGAGGGGGGACTATCGGACTAGAAGATGAAGCCAAAAACGAGGACAGCTCTAATAAGTTGTTTGTAAAAGATCAGCTTAAGGTTGGGGCGCTATTTTTTACGTTGGGGTACAGACATTTGAAAGCACCATGGTATGGTATGGTTCAAGGGCTTCGAAATGTAGGATATGTGGGAGAGATAGGAGTTCACCGCAAGGTAGGTGAATTCGTTCCCAGTAGAAATGGGCATGTTATGTATTTTGAGGGAAATCCTCATTTTTGGCACGATCCTCATGTTGCCACGAAACACAATTTTTTCACACTTTTGGAGATTAAGGGATAATTGCTAAAGGGGGAAGTATCTTTAAAGCTCGTCTTAATAAAAGTTCAGACAAGATTCAGGAAAAATTTTTGGTGGACGTTTAAAGGATCAGGTCAGCCGCGTGTTGTTAGATTTTGATGGGGTCAAGGCTTAGTTTAGAAAAGTCTGCGATGAACAAGGAAAACAAGATGGCTTAATAGATGCATTTAACCTTGGGAAATGTATCGGAATTAACGGTGTTGTTGGATGTTGATCTGCCATTTCCGTCCATTTAGAAAGCTAATGATAAACTTATAGAGGTGTGGATAGAAGTTGAGAAATTCAAAAGCTTAAAAGTGAGCCCGTACAGCCAAGTCGCAAGCTTTTCTTATGTTTAGGAGGCTATGGTTGGAGTATTTTGCTTAATATTTTGAAAAATATCCATTTTAAAGACAAGAAACGCATGCTCAACCGAGTGCTTAGGTCAGTTGGCGAATTGGAACTCGGAAAGTGTGCACTTGGAATCACAGTGTTTATTGATAATGGACTGAATTGTGAGTTTGCTTTCGGAATTAAAGGAGTTTAATTTTTTTGAAATGGGAGTTGCATGAGTGCACTTTCCATAAGTGGGGAAACGGGCGTTGAGGAAGCAGTGGTTAATAACTGAGGAGTGAAATGTAGAAATGCTTAGACCACATGTATTTAAGGCTATGGACTTTGTCAGGACCTTCTTTTTTTAACATCATAATCGGTGTCACGATCATGTTCACTGTGACCAAATTGACGAGTTGCATGATCTTCCAGCGATTCTGCCGATTGGCAGGCTAAGTGACAAGGTTTTGTGTAGTTCGCATGCTATTGAAAGATGGGATGAATAGCTAGCCTCGGTTTCGAAAACCTGGTCTCGGATGTGCAATGTGCAATGGTGTACTTGCTGGAAATATTTTACTAGCCTTTTCAGGTAGGAAGATGGGGTAGAATTAGATGGCACTTTCAGCAAATTTGATATCGAGGATTACAGTATCGTTGTCACCGATGCCTGATGCCACTGAAAATATATCCTTTTAGGATGTAGATGAACAGTAATGTTACTAATAATGATAAACTGATTCTGGAAGGTGAATAAGGCTTGGCTAAAGTGGGATAGGTTTATGCCTGGAGGGGCGTTTGTTAGGAAACGTTGGAGTCTTCCCCATACTGATTCATTCGCGCATCAAATCAAAACTGGTGCCTGGCGTTGAGGTCTCCACCTCTTCCATTAGGTACCGAGTTTGAAGGATTGAATCCGTTAGATGTTGTAGGTATCGATGGACTGGTCAGGAAGGAAATGAAAGCAAATTCGAGTGGTTTGGAGCAGTAAGCGGAGGAAAGTATCAGTAAAGCAGGAGTTTCTCGGGTATAAAGATGGCTGCACCACCCCGATGGAGCGAGGATTGGAATGTTGACGGTCAGTACGGAAAAGGTTGAAGTGAGGAAACCGGGTTTGTACTTATAGGGCAACCTGGAGCTGATGTTTAACTCAATGATACTAACATCCATTGATGGAAGTCAGAATATCAACCATCGCGTTGAACATCTGCAGGAATTCTTGCGATTTCCTGGCGAAATCAAGGATGCTATGATAGCATAGCAAGGGTGAAACTGTACACGACCATGAGACAATTCTGTATCCCGACGAAATTGATAAAACTGACTAAGCTATCCCTGACCAATGTGCGCGGCTAAACAAAAGCAGCAGGACCTCCGAGACTATTCAATATCAGAAACGGTCTAAGACAAGGGTCCTGCAAAACTGATTGCCAATGAAGATGTTAATGCCAGAGACACCATTCACTTCAAGTCTAACTACTGACCTATGCTGTCGATATTGACGATATGGACAGAATATCCTGAAATGTACAGTCTAGCTTCAACGAGATCGAGCAGGTGGCGCGAGATCTTGGGCCGCACGGCAGGATGCCAACGTAGGCAACAAAAATGAGTGAACCAACAACATCGAATAGCGCTGACCTGATCATGATCGCCTAGTGTCATTTGATATCGAAGCCTTATTTCCCAGCAAGCCTCTAAAAGAGGCAATATTGAAATTTGAAGAGTGGCTTCTACGGTTTAGGTCGGTTTGGGTGGAGGAAAAAGGCAAAACAATAATCGAGGTTGGCTTCCCTCAGTATAAATGAAAATTATGTCATAATCAGAAAAAAAAATATTTTAAAACAACCTCAGGTAGGCAACCCTCTCTTCCCACTCCTAAGTAAAATACTTATGGCATCACTGGAGGAGGATGGATCACTATCAAATATATGATTGAAGTACGTGCATGACATTTTGGCTGTAATTCCAGAAACAAGTGTGAACAATATGTTGGATAACATCAACACGCTGTACCCAAAAATCACCTTCACACACGAGACTGAAGTCAATAACCAGTTGCCTTTCTTGAATATATTAATCAATCGTTATAATGGTCAACTTTCTTTTTCTATTTACAAGAAATCCACCAGCACCCAACGGACAATCCCGGCCACTTCGTTTCATAATTACCTACATAAAATCCCTGCCTATGGCGCAATGATCCACCGCCTTCTGAAAATTCCACTCACAGAGGGAGATTTTGAGATTAAGAAACATTATATTATGGACACTGGAAGGAAGAACAGGTACAACAACCCCAAAATAGATATAATGATGAAGAGGCACGCACGAAGGATAGAACCGAGTAACCTCACCACAATGTACAGCGAAAAATCGACTTTTTCGACACTAAAAAGATCAAGCGTCACCTTTTTAACTCTGTCATAGCATTTACAACGCATACTCAGAAGGTTCGACATACAACTGGTTAGATCAAGTCGAATATAACAGCTAAAATCTCGGCTTGCTAGGAAAAGAACAGAAAAACGGTCCATGAGGTGATATTTATAAAATCGCTTGCTCAGATTGTCCCAAGATATATATACAGACGGAAAGACTGGTAACCACTTGATTTAGGGAGCATATGAAGGAGGGAGATGTGGCTACCAAGTACCAAGTCCCACGGAAAATGCGCTCATTAATCGACCAGCAAATATTACCACTACCAAGTATAGAAGAAACAGTCCGTGCAATTCATCGGCTTCAAAATCATAATTTGCCTAGAGCCGATGGAATTTCAGTCAAATTGCCTCAATATAGAGGCAAACAGTTACACCAAGCGGTTCATGCACTCAACCATTCCCTATCGGATAAACCTCCCCCGCCCAGAACGTCATCAACACCAAAGACGCTTCACTCCAGGCGAATCATAAACAGATCAGAGTTTGCCTCTGCGGCAAGTGATGGAAAAACTGGACATCAGTTCCACTACCCTTTCGTCGACTTGAAAGTCGCCTATGATAGCATAGCCAGGGTAAAACTGTACACGGCCATAAGAGAATTCGACATCCCAACGAAGTTGATAAGACTGGATAGGCTGACCGAGACCAATATGCGAGACCAGATGAAAGCAGCAGGATCATTCACGAAGTCATTTAACATCAACAATGGTCTAAGGCAAGGGGATGCCCTATCATGTGTCCTCTTTAACCTGACCCAGGAAAAGTGATCCGACGTAACGCTGAGGTCAATGCGAGGGGCACGATCCTCTTCAAGTCCACCCAACTATTGGCCTATGCTGATAATATCCACATCGTGGGGTGAACGACCCGAGGAGTACAAAGTGCCTCCATCCAGATCGAGAAGGCGGCGCGAGATCTTGGGCTGCACATCAATGAAGGCAAGACAAAATAAATGGTGGCAACGACAGCACCAAAAGTCCACCAGCCAACAATATCAAACCGCACTCGTTAAACGGAAAGAATAGAGATAGGCGACTTTGAGACTGTTGATAATTTCTATTATCTATGGTCGAAAATCACAACCGATAACAACTACGATGATGAAATCGGCACATGGTTGTTGGTAGCCAACAGAGCCTATTTCAACTTATAAAAACTGTTCCACTCCCCATAAGGTCAAAGCTTTTACTGTACAAGACAATGATCTTGCCAGTCGTCATGTATTCCCCGGAGACTTCTTCTTAGCAAGAAGAATTGCGAACTCTTGGCCGCGTTTGAGAGAAGAATCCTCCGAAGAGTTTTGACTCCATACATGAGGATGAACGATTCGGTAGCCTACATAACGAGGAAGTCTATGAGCCATACCACGACCGTTTGGCTGTGGATAAAATCCGGCTCAACAGGTTGCGGTGGGCGGGTCACTTAATCCGTATGGATGAGGATGATCCAGCCTGGAAAGTCAATAAATGGTAGAAAAAGAAGAACCTGCCTGAAATGTTAGAGCTATCAAATTGGTGAACCTCAAAGCCGGGATGTCTGCAGTTGCTCCGCCATTGATGATAATGATAAAGAGCAAATTTTGAAAGAGCGGTCATTAATGTTAATTCAACTGTTTTTACAAAAAGCTAAAATTGCTAACCTTATGTTAGTGCGGATACCTTCCGAGGTCCACGAGAGTAACTCTTTTCAGCCGCTTGCAGTTCAGATCGGACAACATTTTCTTAGCCATTATGTTGGGGTGATTCTTCACTCTGATTAAATGTGTATTAGAAGAACACTCAACTTCTTCCACTATCAACATTGCGAAAGTGCCGAATGGCAAAATTGGAACGCTTTCAGAGCAGTGGTTACCAATGAAAACGCGAGAGCAACTATTCTGTTGTTTGTGCACTGCAAAATACCTGACATGGATGTCAAATCCAGCAACGCTAAAGGAAAATATACAGCACCTAGGCCTACTGCTAAGAAAAATATTTCTACGTTCAGATAGTCTTCATACGGAAGCCCGGGAAAGTCTAATCAAACCCATCGAATTTCTGGCGAATCAGCCTAACATCATTCTCGCTTAAATGTTTGGGGCTACTAATGGAGCGACACATTTGCGAGAGAGTGCTGAGATTATGTTGTCGGTAAAACTCTGATTAAGTGCTCTGCTAAATTATTGTGTACTGAAGTGGTTATTGATCGATGCCTCCCAACAGAAGCAATATAATCTGTCAATACTGCCCGAGGCTGTTACTGCAGAAACTGAACCCAGTTTTGGCAATGTCTTTTGAGTATGTAATCACCATACATTTGCTTGGTAAAAGGTGTAAGGCTATGCCAGGGAAACCGGGTATGAAACAGAAGAATGCATGGTTGGATATGCTGATGCCTTCTACATCGATGGGTGATGCGCGCATTTCTTGTAATAAGGAAGCAGAACCCATGGAATATTTGTTATGTGAGTATGTTTCTTCCAGTTGCAGCAGATAACATCTTATCCAGGGATGCATAAAGGTATCTGACAGTCGAGTACAATGGACCGCCAGGGTCTGAGTGCTCAGAGGCTACGCCTCACTCCACTTCAGACACAGTATAATGATGGAGAGCGTACAAAAAAATTGTGTCGTCTCTTCAACAATTTATTCAAAAGTATCTAGCTGTCGAGAAATATTTTATTGTCTAACTTTTATTTGGTTGACTGTATATGTTTACATGTGAAGAAGATCATGAAAACAAATATTTCGTTTACTCTGGGAATAAAGTTAACTAATATTCGCAGCATGTACACAGCTCCTACACTGCCTTATCAGTTGGATTTTCTAACGATACCATGATAAAATTCTATTGTGCAATGCACACATTCAAGCAACTTAATTGATTACGGCGCCACCGAAAACATTTCCGGTGCGCGGTTGTAAAGCGATCATCTGATGTTCCCCAAAGTGACAACCGCGTTCAAAACGCAACCGTGTTCAAAACGCAACCGCGTTCAAAACGCAACCGCAAAGCAAACGCTCTTGATTATACTCCAGCAAATGAGCTTTAAAACGTTTGCCAAGTCATGGTGAGCAAAAATAGGCGTTTTTGAAATCCATTTGTATCTGTACATATATATATTGAGATTGGCCTCAGATTTTATTCAGTTAGTTCAAGTCGTCTCTGTGAAAAGTCATTAGTGAAAATGGAAGTTCTTACTATCATTTTGTGGTTCATAATATTTCTTATTCCGGCCACTTATCTATTTTTCAAAAAAAAGTACTCATACTGGAAAGACCGCGGAGTTCCTTACCTAGAGCCGAAGATACCTTATGGAAACCTTCAGATGTCCAGGAATAGGCGGGAAATGATTGGTCTGTTCTACAAATCAAGGAGTAATTTCCCATTCGTTGGAGCATACATGCTTACGTCTCCAGCGGTTATTGCTACTGACTTGGAATTCATCAAAGATATTCTAATTCGTGATTTCAACTATTTCGCTGACCATGGAATCAGTCACAATGAGAGAGATGACCCGCTCTCCTCAAACTTATTCATGCTGGACGGTCCAAAGTGGCGCACATTACGCACGAAGTTGTCTCCAACATTCACCTCCGGACGGATGAAGTTGATGTTCCCCACAGTACTCGAAGTTGCAGATCGGTTTAATGAAACGCTGGCTGAGCTTTTGAAGACCCAAAATACTCTAGAAATAAAAGATCTTTTGGCACGTTTCACAACCGATGTCATTGGTACCTGCGCTTTTGGAATTGAGTGTAATAGCCTAAAGGATCCCGACGCTGAATTCCGTAAATATGGACGTAAACATGTCGAACAACCGACTCACGGCCTGTTTGTTACTCGCTTAATGAATATGTTTCCAAAGTTCACCAAAATGCTACGTCTATCACGAACGCACAGTGATGTTACCAATTTTTTTATGGGAATTGTTCGGGAGACAGTAGATTATCGGGAAAAAAATAATATTCGGCGAAATGATTTTATGGATCTTTTGATTCAGCTGAAGAATCATGCAACAATTGACGGAGAAGATCACGAGAGTCTTGATTCAAAAATAATTCAAAAGTTAACTTTCGAAGAACTGGCCGCTCAAGCTTTTGTATTTTTCGTTGGTGGATTCGAAACTTCGTCGTCAACCTTGACATTCACCTTTTACGAATTAGCTATCAATCAGGACATACAAGACAAGTGCAGAGCCGAAATAAACCGCGTATTGGAAAAGTATAATGGAAACCTGACTTATGAAGCGATGAATGAAATGCATTATGTGGAACAAACTATTTTGGGTATGTATACAAATGAATGCAAGTCATTACTACTAACTATATTCATCCAATTGCTATTTATGAGCATCTTCAACGACGTAAAATATAAGATAAACAAAATGAAATTTGTAATGACTTCATTGGATTGGCCATAGCCAAGCACCATTGTGGGTGGTCACAGTCGACCTAGAGGGTAAAGCTATACGTGAAACGTAAAAATTACGGCGAAATTCACTATGAAACGCCGTTCGGAAATACTAAACTTCTCTGAAGTCACTGAAGACTCACGTTTTCATGCCTTTGTGCTAACCAGACTCATTATGGATCTACCATAGGATGAAATTAACGGGAGTTTCCAATAAATTTTCGGAATATAGTAGTTTTTCCGAATTTCCAAAATCTCGGCAAATGTCAGGTTTCACATAACACATACTAGTACTAAGTGGCAAGTATTTAAGCTTAGACGATCTTATCTTCTTAAAAGATAAAAGGGCTCTGGTGGTGGTGGCCGGCGGTAGATTAATACGAGAATCTCCGCAACATTGACCACGTATGCAGAATGGAGTACTTCTGCATGGTTTGAATCAGACTGTGTGATATTTCCAGAACATCATGGCAAGTCGTGGGAGATTTAGGTACAATACCCATAACTGGGAATATTATGGGAACTACAACTACTTTTTCGAGGAGCCTAATTTCTTTGATTTTCCGAACCAGTGCTTCATAGTCCACTTTCTTCTCCATGTATTTCCATTCCCATAACAGATATGGGGGATACCAACATCAATAGTATACGCGCAGCGACCCGTCTTGTCAACTAAGAGCACGTCAGGCTTGTTGCGTGGTGTATGCTGATCAATTATAACTTGCCGCTCGCAATACATGCTATAAGGAGAACTATCAAGTCCTGCCTGGGGCTCATATCGGTAAACCGGATATATTTTCGTGATTATCCCATGCTTTTATAGAAGGCTTTGATGAATCACGTTACATGCAACATTACGACTGTCCGTATATTGAACCGGCGACGTAACAATGCAGCCGGAAATGAGATGCTCCAACGTCTTTAGCGCTGAAACACGCATTCTACATTGGCCCCTCCCCACTCGATCTTTCATTGTGAGCTTTTTATAAGCTCGGGAAGTGACCGCCTCGTCCCAGATGGCACACATAAATCCCTCTGTCTCAGCAAAGAGCTCCCCAGAATGCAGCCATCTGTTCGACAATTCACGTGTTTACCTTGCTTTCGACTGCCATTCATCCGTCCGCTTTTGTTCCGACTTCACTCCAGTCAGATAATTGAGAGATCGATCTTCCCCGACAATGTGCCCTACAAACAGCGAAATGCAAGGAATTCGCCTGTTCTCTGCTGTAAAAACAAACGAGCAGCAAGTCGACTTGGCGGTGATGTTGTGTCCCCGCTGCCTCCGATGACCACCCTTCAAATCATCAACTTGAGCAAGTGCCCCCCGCAATTCCTGGGTGCGTGTTGAAGTCTGTCTCAGTCATATGGAGGTCACCAATACTATGTACAGCATGCGGCTCGTCATGACCTTTGCGATAGCTTGGATTCGACAATCGTCTAATCCAAATTCCATCCATATATCACGGCTGTACATGTCTACAATTTGTAACAGACTTCTGAGTTGGTCGTCAGTACCAGCATGCAGCTTGATGTCGTCTAAGTACATTAAGAGTGTCAGCTGGTAATTAGCACGTAGGCCATATTTGATTACGGAACAATGCCCTTTAGCATCATTCAGTAGTCATGAAAGAGGGTTCAGTGTCATCCAAAATAAAAGAGGACTCAAGGAATCCACCTGGAAGATGCGCCTTCGAATATGGATGGACTTTGAGGTATTGGTGTCCTCAGATCAACGCACTGATAAGGTGGTATGTATTAATGCGATACAGACGTAGGGCATCGATTAGGTGTGCGGGACGCTGTCTATAGCTTTGCGTATTCGATATATTTTAGCAACTAAAGGGATTTCTTTGGGCTCCTGTTGCTAGTTTTACAATTACCGAATCGATAATGAGTTATTCTTTGCAACTCCTTGACCAAACTCGACAGTCCTTCTCCTCCTCGGACAGAATGTTTTTGGTCTCGAGGTGCAGGTAATAATGAACGTTATGAATTTGTAAAGGGTTGGTAAGTAAGTAATCGGTCCTTTTTGGACAGGGTCCTGCACCGTGTCCTTTAGAGATAAGATACTTAATTTTCGCAGTGAGGAACAGTGGTAATTCCTCCAGTCAACTAGTGACTTGATTTATTCCATGTGCCAATCGACTGTGTATACTGGTAAATTTCTTATAGCATAAATTCTGTACCCGATCCAGACCAGGACCTCTCCAGTTCCTGAAGCTGTTTATAGCTCGTCGAATTTGCTCTTTGGTGACATCCGCAAAATTCGTGGGGCATTTAATATGTATAGCTAAGCAAACTATTATGCGAGTAATATGTGTAAGCAAATTTAGATTTGCAGAAAAATGGAAACTCTAGAATGAAAGAGGATATGTCGTGCATGTGTCTTCCTGTATCATATATAAGTGTTAGGTGGATGATGCCGTAACTCCTCCCCCTCAGTTTGGCGTTGATTCTTCACGAAGCGTAACCGACGCTGACTGACAGATGCCACCACCGGTGCTCTCAGTGGCATTTTCGTCTGATTAAATTCAATTACAAAAAGGCTATAACTGCGGACTGGTAGATGCTCTCTCCTATTGTGGGTGGCATAGTTTTTTTATGAATTATTCAATTATTTAATACTATGTCAAAATAGTTGGCAAAGACCTACTCATCATCATCATCACCATCAACGGCACAACAACCGGTATCCGGTCTATGCCTGCCTTAATAAGGAACTCCAGACATCCCGGTTTTGCGCCGAGGTCCACCAATTCGATATCCCTAAAAGCTGTCTGGCGTCCTGACATACGCCATCGCAGGGTCTGCCTCGTCTTCTTTTTCTACCACAAATATTGCCCTTATAGACTTTCCGGATGGGATCATCCTCATCCATACGGATTAAGTGATCCGCCCACTGTAGCCTATTGAGCCGGATTTTATCCACAACCGGACGGTCAAGATATCGCTCATAGATTTCGTCATTTTGTAAGCTACGCAATCGTCCATCCTCATGTAGGGGCCCAAAAATTCTTCGGAGGATTCTTCTCTCGAACGCGGTCAAGTGTTCGCAATTTTTCTTGCTAAGAACCCAAGTTTCCGAGGAATACAGGAGGACTGGCATGATCATAGTCTTGTACAGTAAGAGCTTTGACCCTATGGTAAGACGTTTCGAGCGGAACAGTCTTTGTAAGCTGAAATAGGCTCTGTTGGCTGACAACAACCGTGCGCGGATCTCATCATCGTAGTTGTTATCGGTTGTGATTTGCGACCCTAGATAGGAGAAATTTTCAAGGGTTTCAAAGTTGTATTCTCCTATCCTTATTCTTCTTCGTGTTTGACCAGTGCGGTTTGATGTTGTTGGTTGATTCGTCTTCGGTCCTGACGTTGCCACCATATATTTTGTCTTGCCTTCATTGATGTGCAGCCCAAGATCTCGCACCCATTACCGCCTGCTCGATCTGGATGAAGGCAGTTTGTACGTCGCGGGTGGTTCTTCCCGTGATGTCGATTTAGTCAGCATAGGCCAGTAGTTGGGTGGACTTGAAGAGGATCGTAACACTCGCATTTACCTCAGCATCACGGATCACTTTCTCGAGGGCCAGGTTAAAGAGGACGCATGATAGGGCATCCCCTTGTCGTAGACCGTTGTTGATGTCGAATGGTCTTGAGAGTGATCCTGCTGCTTTTATCTGGCCTCGCACATTGGTCAGGGTCAGTCTAGTCAGTCTTATTAATTTCGTCGGGATACCGAATTCTCTCATGGCCGTGTACAGTTTTACCCTGGTTATGCTATCATAGGCGACTTTCAAGTCGATGAACAAATGGTGCAACTGTTGTCCATATTCTAACAGTTTTCCATCGCTTGCCGCACAGAGAAAATCTGATCTGTTGGTGATTTGCCTGGAGTGAAGCCTCCTTGGTATGCGCCAATTATGTTCTGGGTGTATGGGGCTATCCGGCCTAGCAAGATGGTGGAGAATATCTTATAGATGGTACTCAGCAACGTGATACCTCTATAATTGCTGCACTGTGTGATATCTCCCTTTTTATGTATGAGACAGATAATGCATCGTTGCCAATCGTCAGGCATTGATTCGCTGTCCCAGACCTTGAGCACAAGTTGATGAACCACTTGGTGTAACTGGTCGCATCCATATTTAACCAATTCGGCTGTAATTCCATCGGCTCCTGGCGACTTATGATTTTCTAGCCGATGAAATGCACGGACTGTTTCTCCTAAACTTGGTGGTGGCAGTATTTGTCCGTCGTCTTCAGTTGGCAGGACCTCCAACGCACCGATGTTCTGGTTGTTCAGTAGTCCATCAAAGTACTCAACCCATCGCTCCAATATGCCCATTCTGTCGGAAATCAGATTTCCCCCTTTGCCTCGGCAGGATGAGCATCGAGGTGTATAAGGCTTCATCCTGCTGACTTGTTGGTAAAACTTCCGCGCCTGGTGCGGTTGCTCCGTGTACTTTTCTAGTTCACAGACTTGTTGGCTCTCCCAGGCTTCCTTTTTCCGTCTGTGAAGTCGCTTCTCCGCTCGACGGAGTTCGTGATGAGACTCCGCGCGTGCCTGTGTTCTCAACATTACTCAGTATGCGGCATTCATCCGTTCCATTGCTAGCTTAAATTCATCGTCAAACCAGCCGTTCCGACTCCTTTTGCGGTTGGGGCCAAGTATGCTTGTGACCGTATCCATGATAACGTTCTTCAGGTGATTGAGATCATTTGTTGGTGCTTCATCTCCAGGTCCTCTGTTGACTGCGGTTATTGGGGCATCCATTTCCCTCTTATAAGTGTAGCGGAGGGTTGTGTTGTGGATGGTTTCAGTGTTCACTCTCACCTGATTGT
Source organism: Hermetia illucens (assembly GCF_905115235.1). NCBI lineage: Eukaryota > Metazoa > Arthropoda > Insecta > Diptera > Stratiomyidae > Hermetia > Hermetia illucens. Next base: position 173,553,359 of record NC_051849.1, on the reverse strand, counting down.
CAGAGGGCATTCTAGGTGGTATTGTTATTTGAGCTCGGAGCACTATGCCAACGAGATAGTGATCCGAGTCTATATTGGCCCTCCTATATTTTCTGACATTCATCAAGGCTGAGAGGTGGCGGCATTCGATCAACACGTGGTCAATTTGGTTGAAAGTGGCCCCGTCTGGAGAGGCCCACGTATGTTTGTGGACTACTTTCCGCGCAAACCAGGTACTTCCAACAATCATTTCGTGTGACCCTGCTATCCGTCCGTCCGTTATCATTTGTTTGTTCGTGTAAGCTATGGGAGTCAACGTATCGCCTGAATACGGGCTCCTTCCCTACTTGGCTGTTAAAATCCCCAAGTATGATTTTGATATCATATCTGGGACAGGCTTCGAGGGTTCGTTCTACAGCCTCGTAGAAGGTATCCTTCTACGACTCTGCAGTCTCCTCTGTAGGGGCGTGAACGTTTATGAGGCTTATATTTCTAAACTTGTCTCGCAAGTGCAGAGTGCATAGCCGTTCGCTAATGTTTTCAAAGCCGATAATAGCATGTTTCATTTTTTGGCTGACTAAGACCTACTCCGAGCACATGGTTTACTGGATGACCGCTGTAATATATGGTGTTGTGGCTCTTCTCCAGGAAACCAGTCCCTGTCCATTGCATCTCTTGTAACGCTGTTATATCAGCCCTATATTGGGACAGGGTATCGGCTAGCTGGTCATCAGCTTCATCTCTGTACAGGGAGCGCACGTTCCATGAGAAAATGCATAAATCGTTGATCCGTTGTCGTTGCCGGGTCCGTCGTTTTAAAGTCCGGCCTGTCCGAAGCTCCTCTTCTGGCTTCGTAACAAGTTGTTTTCCGTGTAGGGTTGTCAATCCTACCCGACCCCCAACCTGGAGGACCAGTTGGTACAATTTGTCCCGTTTTTAGGCGCGGGAGACTCGCCTTCATTCTTCTCCGTCCGCAGCTTTTCGTTAAGAAAGAGCTTCCAGCGGTCACCACGTGGAGGTGGAGATAGGGTTTGGTAGTAGAACTGTTGGTGTTGGTTCAGCAGGCATTTCCCAGGTTTTATGCTCCATCGTGGTACCAATCCACGTTTCGCCCTGGGAGCTATACTACCCTTTGACGATGATGTTGTATGTCCTTATCAAACTTGTAACGCCTACGGTAGAATAATTCGAAGGGGGTGAATTTTAAACCTGAATGGATAGCATTATTATAGGTAATTATCACTTCATTTAAAATATCCTCTGGATCCTTATCTCGGTATTTGTCAGGTACTATTCTGTAAGTCTCGGTAGTTATCGAATTTAGTCTTTCCACAGGCCCATTACTGCTTGTTTATTGATATGAAACTATGTAATGATTTAATACGTATTGTTTACAAAACACTTTAAAGATGGAAGATGTAAACTCAGTGCCCTGATCAGTTACCATGGCAACAATATTTTGAGGGATACCATGGAGACTAATGAAATGTTTGAGTGATTTAATAATATTTCAGCTATTTCGAATTATAAGGGTGTAGGCTGCCGCAAATTTTGAGAATTTATCATTGATAGTTTATATCTATTGTTTATTGATTGTGTAACTGTCCGTGTGGATAATGTCTAGAGGTTTTGTTAGAGATTCCGGGTTCTGATATTTTGGTTTTTGAGGATTTTTGTCGTATTTCAGCGTCTGGATTTGTTAATAATTTGGGTAATTTTGTTCTTCATGACGAGAAAGCAATATTCTCTCTTAAGATAAGCAAGGGTCTCGTTTATACCTCGATGGTTGCATTTGATGCAGTCATTTATCCGAGCATCCTGTTCATCGTTTTCAGTTTATCTTTTAGGATTTCTGTACATCTTACAATTTTGAAATTATTAGATTGAAAGAAGTGATTTGTGTCAATGTCCTGCACACCTCTGAAAATTTCGTCTGTGCTATAGACAGCGATTAACTTGTGAGTAGTGATAAATTTCTGCAAAACTTCAATTCTGTAAATTCCTGCATTCGAATTATGCGTGACTGTCTGTTTCTGATTGGCATTTTCATGGTCGTTTGAGGTTTTCTATCAGTTTTTTCGAGTGCTAATTGAAGACAAAATTCGTTTAGCGGACGTTTGGAAGATTAAGATTTTCCTCAGCTGAATGTGCACATGGTACCTGTAGTACTCTTTGAGGATGCCCAACTCTGTCATTGACGTTAATTTATTGCCGTTGTGACTTCCTTTGGTGACTTTTATCTGGCTTAGTGTATCAGCATTACGACTGCCTTTTTGAGGTTTTGTGTGAAACAAAACCTTATTTGTAATGTAATTGATAGTCATATTCCTCCAATTTAAGCCTCCAACATATTAATCTCCAATTTGGATCTTTTGAGATAATCATCCACATGAGTAACATGTGGTCTGTCACGATTTTAAACCTTCTGCCAAAAAGATATGGCCGGAAATATTTAGTGGCCCAAAGGATGACCAAGAGCTCTTTTAATTATAGAATAATTGATCTCAATTTCGGTCAATGTTCTACTAGCATACCGAATTGGTTTATAACTGCCGATCGGGCTCTGTGATAATAGAGCACCAATTGCGAAGTTACTCGCATCTGTCGTAAGGACGAAAGGTTTACTGAAGTCTGGGTGTTGGAGATGGGGGTCGTTCATGAGGATGTCTTTAGAAGAGTTGAAAGCTTTTAAGTAACGATCGTTTAGATCAATGTGTCGGCCTTTTTTTAAACATTCAGTGAGTGGTTTGGTTGGTTTCGCAAAGTCTCGAATGAACTTACGATAATAACCGAGTTTACCGAGGAAAGATTTTAACTCCTTTATGATTTTTGGAATAGGGAGTCTATGATTGCCTGAATTTTGTTCGGATTCAGTTTAATACCTTCAGTTGTGACCAAATGCCCGAGGAAAGCTATTTCCTTTTTAACAAATTTTGACTTATCGAGCTGGACTTTGAGGTTTTCATGTGCTCCTATACTGAATTCGAAAATATTATTTTAGGTGTTTACCTATTAATTTTCCACTTAATATTTGTTGTACAATTTATTTTAGTAAATTATTGCAATTTTAAATACTACTTTAACTTCAATTCAAATCTTTCTGTAAGGAGACGTCGTGCGACTTTTGTACTGTTCGCAGTCACAGTTGGAGGCAAAAGAGACCGGTTCGTCTCCATGCGGTCCTTCTGCCGCCAACCAACGGCACATTCTCACCGCTAGCTCTCCACTCCCGTGGCGAGTTCTAAAAAAACGTGGAGAGTTCCGTGCGCGATTTATCCGCTCGTATTCGCAACATTCGAAATAAATTTCGAATGCCGCGAATCCTGCTGCGCCACATTATAATGTCGTCCAAGTAGACGAGGCAAACTGTGCCTTATAGATATTATATCTTAGCGCATTATCCATAACTCTCTGAAAATTTGAGGCTGCATTTTTTAGGCCAAATGGCATGCGCACATACTCGTAGTAACCTCCCTCAACAGTGAAGGCAATTTTAGGAAGATCGCGTTGATCCATCTCTATTTGATGGAATTCACGGGCTAGATCTAATGTCGAACAATACATAGATTTTCCCAGTTTGTCTAGGATATCATTAATATTTGGGAGGGGATATCTACCGCCCATAGCCTTTCATTCAACTTCCTACAGTCGATCACCAATCTTCACTTTTGCTTACCACTCGCATCAGCTTTCTTAGGGACTTTCCACACTGGATAGCTCAATGGCGAGTAACTAGGCCGAATTATGGTCTGATTTAACATATCAGAGATTTGTCTGATAACATCATCCTTATGAATGAAAGGATATCTATATGATTTAGTATATATAGGTATCTCGTCGGAAGTTCTGATTTGATGCTTCACTTTAATCATCATCATCAATGGCACAACAACCAGTATTCTTAATAAGTAACTCCAGACACCCCGGTTTTGCGCCGAGGACCACCAATTTGATATCCCTAAAAGCTGTCTGGCGTCCTGACCTACGTTATCGCTCCATCTCACGCAGGGTCTGCCACGTCTTCTTTTTCTACCATAGATATCGCCCTTATAGATTTTCCCGGCTGGATCATCCTCATCCATACGGATTAAGTGACTCACCCACCGCAATCTGTTGAGCCGGATTTTTTCCACAATCAGACGGTCGTGGTATCACTCATAGATTTCGTCGTTATGTAGGCTCCATGCTCATGTAGGGATTCTTAGGAGAATTCTTCTCTCGGTCGCGAGCAAGAGTTCGCAGTTTTACACTTTATTGATGAAGGTCAAATCCTGTCCTTCTCGAAGGAAAATGCAGATTTTAACGAGTTCCTTCTGTTCTTCGTTGTTCAAGTAGGACACTCGGAGTAGGTTAATGGTATCTTCGTGTGAAGTCAATGAAGATTCCTTATTCCCATAACAAACATTTCTGTTATTTATTTGTTCATAACGTTTTAAAAGATTTTCTGCCATCAAGGTATGTTCAAGTAAGAGGACTTGTTCCTTTTGAGACTGCAACGGGTGCATACCATTTAACGATAGTGTAAATTCCTTTGGAGATTACCAAGTCAGGCGATATTTTGATAGGTTTAATGTAAATATCTCCGTCTTTCACATCCACAGGAAGTTTTACAATTGTCTTTGTTTCTGGTGGAATAACATATTTGTTGGACATGAAATTTGGTTTGGAATTTAAAGGAAGTATGGTGTTATTAGAGACAACTTGTTGATTGCCCAAATCGACTTTAGCTCGAAGATTACTCAGAATATCAGACGACTTGTTTGGATTTTCATTTTACACCTAACTGCCAGGTGTGGTGATAGCTTCCTCATTGAGTAGTCTGCAAGACTTCAAAGTTTCAGCACTTTCCTCATCTACCCCCTTAGACGCTGCGGTGGTGTACAGAATGAAGCGAACCTCCTTTAAGAACCGAGTTTGGGACCGGCTGTGGCGGAGTTGTAATATGCTATTATTGACTTTGTTTGAGCAGATTTCGTAATCGTTTCTGACAATTGACCCCTTTCGTACCCCCTTTGCTACTAATGCCAAAACTAACATATGCTTCGGAAAGTATAATACTTATCGAGATAGACGCACAACAAAAGCCTTAAAAATAATAGCTCGACCCCGCGCGTGGCGCCGTAAAACTGGAGAGCCGGCGAGACGAGAACTCGCGAACGAGGGGAAGAACCACGACGTACCACATTCTCAATCACAAGGCACGCACGACCTTTGTGGTTCTCACGCTGCCTAAGCATCCTTGGTCCATATAAATGGAGTATGTTTGTTCTTGTTAGTGTGAGTTTCATGGGCTAAAAGTGGGGAGAGGAAGAGGAAGTCCTTCAATAAAAGGAAACTTAGTTGAAGTCCATGTTAACATAATTTAAGTACTTCATAAAAAAAATATACAAAAAGGCATTAATCAAATAATAATAGTATGCTACTGATACCCCAATTGCTGGCTCCGGTCCCGGCATAGGGGAGATTGACCCCTCTTTCGCTAAAGCGTCCGAGATTTCATTTCTCTATATGCCACAGTGACCAGGTACCCAGAGTAGTTCCACCGTATTGAATCTAGACATAGAGTTCAAACGGTTTCTGCATTCCTGAACGATTTTCGAGGTGATCAAAGGACTGCTAAATACCCTCAGTGCAGCTTGACTGTCACTGCAGATTGCGATGCGCCTGCCCTTCAACCGCTCGTCAATCATCCAGTTTGCCACCCTTAGGATCGCATAAACTTCGGCTTGAAAAACCGTTGCATATTGTCCCAAAGGAAAAGCCCACTTCTCGTTTTTATTCGAGAGGTAGACTCCGGCTCCAGAACCCTCTTCTGTTTTTGAGCCATCGGTGTAGATTACTTCCGTATATCCCGGCACGCATTCCTCTGGGTCTTCCCAGTCCTCTCTACGCTTCAGGGTAACTTCATATCTTCTACCAAACAGATGTATGGGGACACGAGAATCGGAAGGCATTGTAAGAACTGGATTCAGTCCTCCCAGTAACTCTGCCAATGCTCTGTGCCCCCCACATCCGTTGTTTTCCCATAGATCTAATCGAATCAGCCTATGAGCTGCTCTCATTGCAGCGCTTTGAATAAATATATCCAGGGGCTGCAAATTGAGTAGTGCATTCAGAGCTGCACCGGATGTCGTGCTCATGGCACCATTGATACCCAAACAAACAGTTCTTTGCAGTGCGGCTAGTTTACGGTGAAAACCTTAACCCACCACACTACAGATGCATATACGAACATTGGCCTAATGATGGCAACGTATATCCACATTACCACATGAGGCCTATTTCCCCATGTTGAGGCAAAGGTCCGTCTGCACAGCCCATAAGCTGTGAGAGCTCGTTTCATCTTTACCTCTACATGTTTGTTCCAAAGAAGTTTTTTATCTAGAGTAACTCCCAGATATTTCACTTCTTCGGAGAGTTGAAGAGTAGTACCCCTCATCTCTGGGAGACAAAGTCCATCCAGTTTTCTCCTTTTTGTGAATAAAACCATTGTGGTTTTATTTGGATTAACTGACAGACCATGTCTAAGGCACCAGCTGTCTATTAAATCAACGGCACGTCCTACACACCGTTGCCTATGCTTAAACCAAAATAATATTATAAAGTAATGATGCCTTGATATATTTGATGCTAAGCGGAGAACCTATCGACTGCATTCGACTCTACCGAATGGAACAAAGGCTAAAGAAGAAGAAAAAGAAAGTCATTGAATGGGTGTTAATCACATACTATTTAGCTATGTATAAAATAAATTTATATGCAGTATTTGTAAGCTGCTAAATTCACTAATAACATTACTCATCTATCTTCCATTTTTCTTTTCTTTTCAGAAACTTTGCGCAAATATCCAATTGTACCAGTGAACTTCCGTAAATGCGTTAAGGACTATCGTGTACGTGGTACGAACGTCACTATCGAAAAAGGAATACCAGTTCAAATTCCAGTTTATGCGATTCATCACGATCCAGAAATTTACCCTGATCCCGAGAAATTCGATCCCGATCGGTTTTCACCCGAAAATGTGAAATCAAGACATTCTGTTGCATTTTTAAGTTTCGGTGATGGACCAAGAAATTGTATCGGTCTGCGGTTTGGAAAGATGCAATCCCGGATTGGACTTATAATGCTACTGAAGAACTATCGAATTAGTCTATCACCCAAGTCACCTTTTCCGCTACTTTTCACATCGAAAAGCTTCTTACTTTCACCAGAAGGCGGGATGTACTTAGATATTGAAAAAATATAAAATATTGCAGTGCCACTATCTGTCGATAATTTGAAAAGATAAAGGACGACTTATATTTAAGATTGTTTATTAATAAAAATAAAAAAATCCATTGTTACCCACCACTCTTAGTATTGAGATAACTACATTTGCAGATTTTAGTCAAGGCAGTGAAAGCGGACCTAGCGCTATTAATGCGCCGGACAACATCTAGTTCGGTGCCGCCGTCGGCAGAAACCCTGCTTCCCAGATATACAAATTGATCTAGGTCTTTAATGCTATGCCCATCAATACAGTTAGGTCCTAGGATCTTCAGTCCAACTCCACTTGCTTCTCTTTCCAAATCCAGAGCCAGAGATGTCATCAGCGTAGTCGAGAGGTTTGAGGAAAGATATCATCGTCCTCTAATTTCTTCCATGCCCTTTGGACAAAGCAGCATGAAGAACTTCACCGACAACAAGAAGAAATAATATCGGTGACAGGATGCATCCCTCGCGAACTCCACTTTGGAACCCAAATTCCTCTGAGCTTTCGCCTCGAGGCAGTATGTGATATTTTGCGACGTTATATGTCGCCCTGATAATAGCTGTTAGTTTCTTCAGAATGCGTAGAGCACGAGATTCACGCTATCGAAAGCTTTCTCGAAATCGATGAAGAGCAGGTGCCACGAAGATCTAAATTCCGCGCACTGTTCCAGCTCTCTCTTTCTGCGGGGAGACCGCCAAGCCGAGTGACTTTACTCTGTTTGAGTACATTGTACATGTAAACAAAACGCTACGCTTCTGGACTGGGAGTTCGAAAAACACCTTCCCATGCCAGGGTGGCATGCAAACTATGCCCATTGGGTAGTTTGTAGTCCGGGTTAACTGACTGTATTCGAACGGAACTCGTTGATATCTGGTTGCCTCTGCCTGAGTAAATAAGATTTTACCGAGCTACGGGAGATTATAGCACAGCGTAATTCCTAACTCTCATACTCGTGGAAATCAAATGAAAGAGCACTTTAAAACAGACAAGGTGAAGAAAATAACAACGAATTGGCCCAACAGGCTGAAGCACATCTCCGAACCACTGAAAGTTAGGTCGTTACTCCCAGAAAGGGGGAAGTTATGGCGTCAAGCAGTGAACTCAATGTCAACATTGGCCGATCATGAGGTCTAAAACCAACAAAGGTATGTCTGAGGTCAGTATATCAGACGTCAAGGCAGGCCTCAATAGCCCAGGTTTTAAATAGTACCTACATTATCTGAAGGAAGGCTTGCAACCAGCAGAGGCCCTTAAGAAAGCGGCTCAGGACAGACATAAGCCAGCATTATCGGAGTTAGGAAGCCGGCCATTAGCTATACTAGTGCGGTCAAGGCCATTCAATTGACCATATTTTCAAAAACGTTTCCGGAGCAAGTACTCACTCGTGAGGAGCAGGAAACTATGGAAGATCTAGTCGTCATGGAAATTTGCGAGAGATAGAATGCGAAGCTTGTCTTTACCGGGATATGGTCTCCATACACGATAATTGAGAGTCTTCAGAAGCAAGGTGGAGGGCACTCCTCACGATCGTGGTATATGGTCTGCCTATCAAAACTTTCTCCTCCGCCTCTACCAGGAAAAGCGGAAGAAAGGAAAGCAACAATGTGGACGCGACTAGTCTAATTCCAGTATGTGGAAACATATCCATACATCCCACATACCGTGTACCTGGAAGGGCTCCCATCCGACGACAAAGGAAGGCAATGCGAAAGCAGACGAAGTTTCTTGAGACATGGGCGTTGCTGCACCACCAAGTGTGGCAATATCCAGAGAAATCAGACCTAAGAAAGCGGAACTTTCAGCGGAAGGTGAGGACAAGCTGGTAACCCCATTGACATCCACACTGAACGCAACAGACTTTTCAGTTAGCGGCGGTTTTCATGTTTGATTACAAACATAAAGATTAGTCAAATTGACCTACAGCATAACGAAGCTTCTTCACATCTATTGGCAGCAAGGCTGACAAAATTACAGAACTGTTCTTACGTATTTCTGATCCAAGAGCCATAGGTACGTTTTAACAAAACCTGACTATTGGATCAGTAAAGGGAACTAGGATCTTCTTCGATGAAAAATCCTTAAGTCCGAGTACCTGTGCCCTGATGTGAAATTGCTGAAGGAAACCAAGCTGAGACAATTCTGTTCCAACTTACGAGCTTAATGGCAAGAAGAGAAACGTCATAGTTAGCTCTTCTTCTTTGTGTCCTCGCCGACGGAAAAACAAGGGAGTGTATGCAGATTCAAGTGGCTTTGAACTCTTAATAGGTTGTGATATGGACGCTCAGCATAATTGTTGGGGCAGTGGCAAATGCAATCCTACAGGAAAGAAGCTGTTTGATTTTACCATTTCAGCTAGTCTAATAACTGTGAACCTAGGATGTCCACCTACGTTCGTGGGGCCAAAAGAAAATGAAGTAATTGACTTAACAATCTGCACTTTAAAGTTGTTAGAGTTGATTAGAGACTGGCGAGTGTTAGATGAATTCTCACTCTCAGGTCACTGTTACTTAGAATTTAGTCTGGCTATTCCAGACCGAATGCTAGGAAAACGGATTAGAAAAAGTTCAGGGATCTTCTTGCCCCTAGGGAACTAAGAACTCCCTTGGCGATAGATCAATTAGAAACTTTGAATCGCACACTTTTAGAATGCTTTGAAGACGCTTCTCTTATCTCCCGAGGCCAACGCGGTTTCATGGTGGAACCAAGAATTACAAAGACTCAGGAAATCAACCACATGAATTCGAAATCGTGCTTGCAAAACGAATAAAAATGAAGACTGTTCAAATTTCCGGAATCCCCAGCGTGAATATAAGAGCCTCGTAAAACCAAACTCCTTTAGAGCATGCTTTGAGGAACTGGAAGGTGAAAGAGAGACTTTCAGGCTGTACAGAGTCCTATCTATGGTAGAAAAAGAAGACAAGGCAGACCCTGCTTAAGATGGAGCGATGGCGTAGGTTAGAACGCCAGACAGCTTTTAGGGATATTGAATTGGTGGACCTCGGCGCAAAACCGGGATGTCTGGAGTTCCATATTAAGGCAGGCCTAGACCGGATACCGGTTGTTGCGCCGTTGATGATGATGATGATGCAGAGTCCTTAGTAGGGACAAGTCGGCCAAGTTGGACTCTCTTAGAAAATCGGATGGTATTTTCACAAACTCCACAGTTGAGTCTATACTGACTCCCTTGGAAGTACGAAGACGTTTCACTGTTCACCCTTCCGAAAGCTTCGTGATGCCGCCAAAGAGCATAGTGTTGATGAAACTTTCATCAAGAGCATCTATGCTATGCTAATGCAGGAATTGCTGTGTGCTGAAGTAGGTGCTGGTCGCTACCTAACATCGGAAGCGACGAAAGGCTACCCCAAAAGGCTGTGCTATCGCCACTTCTGTGGAGTATGTCGACTCACTACTATGCGAACTTCAATACACGCTCAAGTTTATACCGATGACGTGGCTGTCTCGGAGTGGTGTGTAGAAATACGCAATGAGCCGTTGATTTGATTAACAGTTGGTGCGTCAGGCATGGACTTTCAGTAAATCCAAATAAAACCACAATGGTATTATTTTCAAGCAGGAGGAAACTGAATGATCTTTGCGTTCCAGAGATGAGGGTTATAACCCTTCAATTTTCCGAATTAGCGAAATATTTGGGAGTTATCACAGACAAGAAACTTTTTTGGAATAAATATGTAGAGGGATAGATGAAACGAGCTCTCGCAGCTTATGGGATGTACAGGCGGACCTTCGCCTCCACATAGGGACTTAGTCCTCAGGTACCAATTTGGATATATATTGCTATCGTTAGGCCGATGTTCGTTTATAAATCTGTAGTGTAGTGACTTAAGGTAAAAAAAATAGTTTTCGCAGTAAGCGAGCCCCACTGCAAAAAACTGTGTGTCTAGGTATTACCGGTGCCATGATTTCGACATCCGGCGAATGTCTAAATGTATTACTCAATTTGCAGCCCCTGGATTTGTTTATCCAGGGCATCATAATGAGAGCAGCTCATACATTAATTCGATTAGATCTGTGGGGAAACAATGGATTAGGGAGGGGGGGGGGGGTGGCATAAAGTTTGGAAAGTTGGAAAGTTATTGCGAGAACTGAATTCAGTTTTCTCAATGCCTTCTGATTCGCGGGTCATCATCTTTTGATAGAAGATATGAAGTTATCTTCGAACGAAAAGAAAACTAGTAAGGCTCAGAAGAATGCGTGTCAGGATATACTGACGTTTTTTACATCGGAGGCTCAAAAATAGAATAGGGTTCTGGAACAGCAGTCTACCTCTCGTCTTTCAAGTTGAAATGTATGTGATTCTGAGAGCAACCGTATGGGAATCTGTAATGATAATGCAGCTGCATTGAGGGCGTTGAATAGTCTTTTTATAGAATAGAAATCGATTGAACTCTGGGTTTAGATTTAATACGGTTAAACTACTCTGGGTACCTGGTCATTGTGGTGTAGAAGGATGTGGAATTTCGGATGCTTTAGCATATACCCGGACCTGAATGAAATCGTGCGATACATTAACGTATTTGGAATATTCAGTTAGACGAGGGAATCGGGTGCAATGGACCACTAGGGCCTGAGCGCCCAGAGGCTTTGCCTCTACCGCACCTGAAATAGACAATCACACAAACTACTCTTAACTTGACGGGATTTCACGTCACTCTTGCGAACATTCCCAACGATCAATAGAGCCTTCAATCTCTTCCGTTCACCGCTTTGTTTCTATAATTCCGTAGTCACCCAGAACTTGTGACGCCTCTTCGGGACGTGAGCGACAATCTCCGTAGCACCCGAAAAAAGTGTATTTTTGACGGGGCGAAGTCACAGTTAGGTTACTCTAACTATCTGCCGTCCGAGCAGCAAGATAGCTCTCTCTATGTCGAGGGATAGGTAAAATTATAAGCGATCGATATAAAAGTAGAGGGATAGCAGCACTCCAACACACAAGTGAAGGTAATCGGCAATTAGATGGTGGTCCTTTTCAAGGCAGACGTCACCACCTACCTTGTTATGCACAGCTAAAAGGCAACTCCTAAATGTACTGCTGATCATGAAGTAGTCGATCAGTTGAAGTACAACTAACCTTATGCCTAGCTCTATGCCAATGACGAAAACTTCCTGCATAATTATTACGGCCACTACGGCCTAGTGCATGTCCGAGCAAGATGTTTTCATCTTGGCATTCAGTTCGCTTATCACGATCGCAATCTCGCCCTTAGAAAGGTCCCCTGAACTGCGTGTAATTGCTCGTAGAACGCATCTTTCTCCTATGTCGGAAATCTTCATTGATACGTAGTACTGTATAATTGTGTAATCTGGACAGGAATCTTGCAATCACAATTCTGTCAGAGACCGAATCCGGAAAGAGTGCGCCTTGGGGTAGACGCCAATTACAAACCGACACCAAGTTTACCTGTGCTATACTTCAAAAGCGTATCGTCTTAATGGGGAGAGCAGTACCATAATTAAAAACTCCCCAATACAACTACTTGCATGAAAGAGTAGGTAACAATACCCCAAAGAGTATGTCCTTCGGAAATAACGATACTGAATACAAATAAGATACTAGTTCCCACAATGATAAGATAAGATACTGATTGCAGAATCGATTTAATAGATTGCACCACTAACAGCAGCAGAGCTGCTGGATGGTTAGAGAGTGGTTTCTTAAAGTTCTCCACAGTTTTCTTGAACTGAAAATTAAATCGCTAATGCGAGCACTCCTGTAATTAGCTTACGCATGTTATCTGACGCTATTTCAATGAGCTTATGTATGCTGTTATCAAGATGACCAGTGAAAAACTTTCCGCATTTTTATTGGAGATCGCAATGTGTTTTTACTCAGTAAATTAACGTCATTCGTGTAAACAGTTCTAGTCAGTATGGAAGTTCTAACAATTATTCTGTGGCTAATAATATTTCTTATCCCTGCTACTTATCTATACTTCAAAAAAAAAAAAAGACCGTGGTATACCGTATATAGAGCCCAGGATACCTTATGGAAGTATACACTTTTCAACGGGCATACGCGATGCGATAGACGAGTTTTATAAAGCAAAAACTAATTTCCCAATTTACCAAATTTTTTATGGGAATTGTTCGGGAGACAGTAGATTATCGGGAAAAAAATAATATTCGGCGAAATGATTTTATGGATCTTTTGATTCAGCTGAAGAATCATGCGAAAATCGATGGAGATGATCATGAGAGTATTGAATCGCAAATAATTGAGAAACGAACTTTTAAAGAATTGGCCGTTCAAGCCTTCATATTTTTCCTTGGTGGATTTGAAACTTCATCGTCAACCTTGACATTAGCCCTCTATGAACTAGCTAAGAACCAGGACGTACAGGAGAAGTGCAGAGTGGAGATTAATCACGTGTTGGAGAAATATAAGGGAGAATTAAGTTGAGGCGATGAATGAAATGCATTATGTGGAACAAACTATTTTGGGTATGTATTCAAATATCTTTGTACAGGGTGTGGCAGCATAACTTCCTTTTTTAAAATGCGCGTCACTCAGTTAGTTGATGTCATAGCGGAGCACTAGTGTTCTCGTTCAAGGGGGGATACTGTAAAGTTTTGTCCCGAAACGGTTCAGTCGCCATCATGCGTTGGAATAGTGAGGAGCGTGCCTTTGCCGTTGAGGTTTACTTTTCAAGCGGATGTTCGGTTATTGCAACACAGCGTGCATTTCGGAATCGCTTTAATTTAGCCCCGTTGGCTCCCGTCCCAGACCGCAAATCAATTGTTGCATGGGTCACTATATTCAGACAAACTGCAAGTGCCACAAAAGGAAGAACTGGAGTCCCTCGGCCCGTTAGATCACCTGAGAACATTGAAGCAGTGAGAGCGTCAATGTTGCGATCGCCACGGCGTTCTGCGCACAAACACGCATCTGCCCTTGGACTATCCGATCGTTGTGTGAGAAGAATTCTTCGTGATGATCTCCATTTGCATCCCTATAAGATGGCGATAGTGCAGGAGCTTTCAGAACGTGACTTCAATTCTCGGATGAACGCGTGTGAGCTTCTTCTTGATGTCGTTCCTGAGGGTGCTATTGTTTTTTTAGCGATGAAGAGTTATGACAAACGCCAGAAATTGGTTTACGCAATGTATGGAGAATGGGGGACGTCACCTTACAAATTTGATAAAAATTTTAGACATGTACCTACATTATAAAAAATAAATAAATATTTTCCGATGCATACAATAGTTTTTATTGAGTTTTGAAAAAAGGAAGTTGTATATAAATTCAAAATTACCTTATAATTAAACCTATAGAATGAATAGCTCGCGACAACTTGCCTTGCAGCCATCAAGTAATGAAAATAATTGCTGCTCTCGAGAAGCTGCTTGCTTTGTATTAACGTCGATATTTGCGAATCGAAAATTTGGCCTTTCAACAACATCTCACCGGTACAAAAAGAAATTGTTTCTAAGAAGCAAAACTGATTTTGTTCAAAATGAAAATTCATGAACAAAGTGAGATATGCAAGTTTCGATGTCCGAAGCGAAAAAAAGTGTTACTTTCAGTGAAAACTTTTTATTCACAACACTTGAAAATTACGAATTAATTCAGCAATTTCACGATACGAGTTTAGGCAAGAGTTTTATGTATTCATTATCCCCTTCGCTTAAACAGATAAAAGGCACTGACCCATAGTTTAGTTAGTTCAGTTTATTGAGAGAGCTGCAGCTCCGCGCACTGAAATCTTTGTTAGAGCCGTAAATCGCCCGTTCAGTGGCCTCTCGCCTACGGCGTTCGGAGGTTTTGCGAATCTGAGAACATTCTCCAGAGGTGCGCAGATCTTCGTTGAAGAAGACCTTACCGAGTTGTCTTCATTTGAGATCTGAGGAGGTCGGGCAGCTGCATGTGAAGTGCGGGACCGCCTCTTCCTCCCCCTCACATTGGCTGCACATAGCCGAAACTACCACCCCCATTCTTTGCAGATAATAGTTTAAATCGTCTAATTGAAAGCCCTACTAGGGTTCTCATGTCTTACTTCTTAAGGGATAACAAAAATGCTGTTCTAGCGGCCACGGGTTCTCTCACAAAGACTTTTGCCTGTCGCCATCAATTTAAATTTCACCACTCACCAAAGTGAATCCTTGCAATTTCACCCTTCAGTTGACAGTTTACAATGGATGGCCATATACCAAAGGTTAGTTCTGGCCCCAACGCCTGGAATATGTTCGTCAGTTTTCCGAGGGGTGAGGCCAGTTCCATAGTCGGATTAGCCGAGAACACCCTTGCCCCCAGTCCGTCTTCCATAACTGATCCGTCGGTAGAGAATACTAAGTCCCCATTCTTCTCATTTGGTGATTACGACTGAGTATGTTTTTTCAAAGACGAATCTGAAAACCATATGATCGGCCGCCATCAGAGCCTCCGGATGTTTGCCAAGGAATTTTCAGGTGGACGCATGTACGTATTATTAGCTGCCTTTCCATGCGCCAATGGTATCGAGTCTATATTTCAGTTGCACCTTCAAATGAGTGCTGTGATCGGCAACCGAGCCTTTGTATTTGCCCCATCAGCTTCCTGCTGTTAACAAAGCTCAGTCTCAATCACCAGATGGTGCTTTAATACATCAAAATGGACATTATTTTTGATGTATGCATCCAATGAATCCACTGTGGTAAAAGTCACCAGATCTTATAAATGAAAAATTCAAAACTGTTTCCTTTAACTTTTGTATTTCAGCGACTATTTGTCGCCTTCCTTAGTAGTTGTGTTTGGATGAAGAAAAAAAGAAATCCAAAATCGCTCCACTGATACTTAACCTCCTTGGTGCCGTAGGAGTAATGGAAGGGCTATTAGACCCGTAAGTGGGTCTGCAATCATAATTTTAGTGCAGAAGACAAATTGTTGTTTCACTTACTTTCCTCGAGGTTACAAGCAGCCCTCCTCTCCGGCCTCTGAACCCTTAGATAGTTATCACACCCAGAATTAGAGTAAGTGGCCGACCTTGACCCCGATTTAGGCACCTTTTCTCGAGTGTTCATATATTTGTAATCAAATTCCTTTGAATATTCCTTCTTACTTTGTTGGGTTAGCCTCCTGGAACGTTTTTATAACCTTTCCTTTTAAGGTTTTGTGTAAAATAAATACTTATTAAAATTGATTTACTGTCTATCTGTTGTTTTTTTGTCAATAGAAGATGGAAAACTCCTGCCACATGGTTATTTGGGACTCTTACCCACTAAAACAATTTCCATCTCCTTCCGCACTCCTCACGCAACTCCCATATATTATTAGGTCGTGGCGCTGGATCAGAATTTATCCTGTGTTCACGTTCGTGCTTTTCTATCGTCCATTCTTGCTGGCTAAGCTTCTTACGGATAGCTGCTATCACCTTTTCAATTTTAATCCATATCACTTTCGGCCTCAACATACAATGCATGATGTTTTTGGGGTATAAGTACTTCCCGATTATAACTTCTAATGCAGCCTTCTGAGCTGTGCACCTTGGGCATTGAAATAAAATATTTTCTGCACCTTCCTACCGATTCCTCGATGAAATTCGTTCGATCGTAAAGACCGAAGCGGTGTCATTCCTCCTATCATGTAAGCTGCTTCATCGGATATTGTTCAGTAAGCGCAAAATGCTCGAATTGCAATTATACGATACTTAGCTCCAATCTTTCTCATACTTGCTGTATTTTTTAGTGCATCTGTCCACAATAGAGCCGCTTATAATAGAATCTAACTAACTATCCTAAAAGTCGTTAGGCCACCAATATTTGGTAGCATCGTTGCAATCAGTACTCCGGTATTATATGCCTGAACACTTAACATGTTATTTGAAATTAAGCCTTACGGCCTATAGCGGAAAATGCTGACAAGGCATACCTACAATTCACTTTGCCTATGCTATGGAGAAGAGGGGAAAACCCTCAGTCACGTCCTCTCTGATTGCGAATCTCTAGCTAGAGTCAGGCTACGGGCACTTGGTAAACCATTCTTTGGGGACCTCAGAGAGATTTTTAGCTGTAGGGTGGGAGAGCTACTTTCCTTCATGAATGCTACGGGCTGGCTCTGAAGATCTAAGCCGGCTGGACTCTGCCCACTTGCCCTCATAACAGCAGTCACTCCAAGGCAGTCCGCCAAACCAATGGAAGCCACACCAGTAGATCTAGATCTAGCGTCAGTATTCCCTTATGTATAATAATACACAATAGTGGGGATAGGACGGGCTCTTGTGGAACACAGCACAAAAGTATCGATTAAGAAGTGGGCAAGAATATTCCACTAAGTTTATTAGAAACTGAAATACTTTACTCTATCTCGTGTTGGAGTAGTTTGCCAGTATTATTTAAACAGCATATTGACCTGTAGGACAGTGCTTCAGCCAAAGGTTTTTTTGGCTCGGGGATTGGTATTAGTTTCTGCTTCTTCCATTGCGCAGGAAATGCGGTAAATTTCTCCGCAAACACATTTGGCGCCATCTTGACTGCTATCTTGAGAGCTTTGTTGAGGATGCTATTCAATCCAGGCGGGGTATTCCCAACTATTTTAGTCAGCAGCTTTTAAGACCTCCTCCTCACTGGCCAAGCGGTTCCTTGCGCAGTCCCTCCGTCAGTCTTTATAGTGGGTAGGTTAGTGGTGCTCACATTTCCTGGAAAAAGTTCGTTATCATTTCATCAGTGGAGATCCTTTGCCTTTTACTTTCAGCATTATTGTCTTAAAGGGCCATCTTAAGGGCTGTATCAGCTTCCGTACACAGTCACTTAAAGTGTTCATTCCTAATTTTTATGGCAGTCACACGTAATTTCTTCCGAGCCTGTTTATATTCTTCATGCAGCTGTTCGTATCCAGATTGGTTTATTTTTCGTTGACTGCGTCTTCTAACCTTGGAACAGCCCTTCGCGCTTTCATGACTTCAGAATTCCACCAGACGTTTGAAAATCAAATCTGGGATACAATACACCTTAGCATGGAAGCGTCACATGTTCGCCATAACTTTTTCCGATCTGCAAGGATTTATCGTCTATGTTTCCTGAGAGAGCTGTCCTTCGCTGAAACCTTTTTCGAAAATCTTCTCCTCAAACTTATTGGCTGCCCAATTTTCAGCTGTCTTCGAACCAATTCATTCTTGTACGATGTATGATCTCATAAATGATGGCCTGACGGTCACTATGTGTATATTCTTCACTTACGTACCACTGGTGGTCCTTAGGTACCTCCCTTGGGTACATTGACGCCGGTGACGTCGTTTCCACGATTTTGGTTATCCTTTTCATTCCTTTTCCAGTGAGAGGACGTTTTTCCCTTTCGCGTCCTGTAAAGATCTGTCTCTACTCCTCTTTAGAAGAGGCATCACTTGTGTTGCCTAAGTGATGTCTGCTTTCTTCGAATCATTTTGATCGTCCTTGGCACTGCCGTACAAAACACGAATGGTCCCGACTATGTTTTTGGTGGGCTGGTGCACATTGTATTTGTCCTTTACGAATTCAGACAACCCTATTCGTTCGTATAGGGACACTGTTCCCCCATTTGATGCTGCCGATGCTAAGGTTCCGAGTCCTTGCGCTGTAAGTTTTAGTCCCCTTTCTTCCTCCATATTCGTTTCTTGTTCTGGGTGTCCTTCCTATAATCATTTTTTCCACGGATGAGTGTTCTTCTCCCATCTACTTTCGCATAAACGTGCCTTTACATGCACACCTCCAAATGCATACAAATGCATTTTCATAGCCATCGCCGAGCATTATCTGCACGAAGGGATGAGCCTACCAACTTCGCACAGGTGACTCTTTCTTTGGTTGTCTATATGTCTGTCTCAAACATTTTTCTCAATACCGGTTATACTTATTGTCACGATGGACTTGAGGGAGGTGTACGTAAAAGTTGGGTACAAAAAATTTTTTCAACGAATATAATCATGTTGGGTGTCAAATGAAGGGTCTCGAATAGT
The DNA here is from genome assembly GCF_905115235.1 of Hermetia illucens. NCBI lineage: Eukaryota > Metazoa > Arthropoda > Insecta > Diptera > Stratiomyidae > Hermetia > Hermetia illucens. The sequence goes on along the minus strand of NC_051849.1, from coordinate 173,534,201 downwards.
ATTTCAGTTTTGATATTGGTTGCAAGGTGGAGAATTTGAGAGGACCAAAATGGATCAAATACTTTAAAAACCCTTCTCTCTTCGCTGTGATGTCTGCCGAAATAAAGTTAATAGTTTCTTTCTAGCGAGTTCAGGAAGCAATGCTAATTGGACTTTCATACAAAAAGGTTTTTACATTTGCACGAGCTGAAATTTTTCCATTCGGCTGCGTAATTCCTTACAACTTTGACCTTCAGAGCAAATTGAAGAACTTAGTGACAATAGCCGATCCTAATGCCACTATTGAGGAGGAACCAAATGGTGACAACAGGGTTGCCCTATGTAACTTTGCCATGGAGTGTTTATAATGCCGGAGGAATATCACAATCATATTTCTGATGTCAGCAACAAAACAACCCTTAGCTTGATCTCTGGCCCTTCTATTAAGTTTATTATGATCGGTCTCAGAATCATTCTTTTGTACTAGTGTAATCGCCATGTAAGAGTAGAAGGAGTTTAGAGTAATCATTCCAAGCGATGTGCATGGTCCATTAGCAAGTTTTCATTTGACAATTTAGAATTCTTTCTAAATAGCGCAGTTGTTGAGCTTTGGTAATATAATATTAAGGTATTCAACATGGACTTGAGTCTGAAGCTCGCAGGTTTCACCTCACCCAATCCTACAACATCAGAACAGTACTTCTGTCCTACTCCTAGATGTGGTGTTAAGGAGTTTTGAAACATATCGTTTTATTTTAGTTACTTTTGTATAATCTGCCTAATCCCAGTATTCATTATCTTATCAAGCAAGTGTGATAAAGCGTATACCAAAGCGTCTATTATGAAAACCGTTGGATACACTGCGGCACATGGGATGACATTCCAAAATTTCTTTGTTATTATATTTTATATTGGTTCATGATGACTTTTAAAAAGCAGGAATGAAATTTCATATTTTTTTATCAGATTAATTTATGATAATAATTTATGATGATTCTGAGAAATCAGAAAAATTTCCCAATTGGCATGACATTTCACAATTTCTTTATAAGTTGACGATGAGCTGTAGAAAGCAGAACACTTCTGCGATTTGGATGATTTTTCCAAGTCGCATGACTGGGAAGTGATTTCCTAAAGCAACGCAGCCAACTGAATTGTAATAACAGCCGATGTTGGTAACCGTAGCTGATGTAGCCAGTGATCTAGGCTTCACTGAATGTGGTCTTATTCATAATTTCAACCGTTTTACCGATTATGGAGTGCACTAGGATAGGATTACGATGACGTAATATACATGTGAAGGTTTCTCCAAGGTTCACTTTCATATAAATAAACTCTGTGCCGCTGACAATACTTGCAGTTGTAAATCGATCCAAGGAAGTCTTGGGAGAACTTGGAGAAAAACAGAAAACCTTTAATGTGAATTTTTTTCTGGCGTATTATACAATCAATGTCGTTGGCACTGGACATATAATTCCGATGCTGAATTTTGCAATACGGATTATTGAAACAATCGTCTTCCGCAGTATTGCCCAAAGATCTTCACAGAATTGCGAATCACTTTGTGCTGCTGCTATTCCGGGATTCAAATCTCTTCTTCTTTTTCTTCAGCCTTTGTCCCGTTCACAAGCGGGGTCGGCTCGTCGTGATCGGCTTCGCCATTTGGCTCTATCGAATGCCTGATCTGGGTGCAATCTCGAGGCTTTTAGACCTTTCAGACCAATCTTGGCAAGTGAATTCTCATTTGCACGAATTGCGTGACCATACCATCGAAGACGCCTCCCTCGCAACTTTTCCACGATCAGTGCAACCCCATAACGATCGCGGATATCCTCATTTCGGATGTGATCTAAACGTGTGACGCCACTAGTCCAACGTAACATCTTCGTCTCCAATATCGCGAGACGCCGTTCATTGTCTTTTATGGTCGGCCAACACTCAGAACCATAGAAAGCGACTGGACGGACGACATTGCGGTAAATTTTAGATTTGAGACGTTCGTTGATACGTCGATCACAAAGGACACTGCTTTTCATATTCATAAAATTCGCATATATGTCCATTGCTGGCACACATCTTGGCTTTGCAGAACGGATCAATCCTATAATCTCAAGTATGAAAGAATGCACGTTTAAGTCCGAAATACGAGTTTGTAGGCCTGCCTTGGTCACAGTAAATCAGAAGATATTTCTTTCTAAATTGTCCTCTCATTTGTCAGGATGACGCTCAAAACCTGTGAGTTACTTTCGAGAACAAGCTCCGCTTCGAAAAGCACTGATGTTTCCAATCTAGCTGCAAAATTGTCGGGTTTTACACTTCACTCCCCCTCTGATTTTGAATCCATTCAACTCTCCTTAACTTTCTTAAACTCACTCATGAGAAGTACGCTCGAGTCCTGCTCTGTAATCTGGCCACCCTTCCGTAACTTTAATTGTTTTGCCCTAGAAAAGGTACAACATACAGTCACCCTTTCCCTCTTCTTTAAGAAAAACATTCCTCGTGTATCTGTACTGTCCAGATAGCCGCTGTCGTAGTGGAAGGTCGCGGTTCAAATCTCACTGGTGGTAGCGGGATTTGTTATCGTGACTGGATGTTGGAACACAGTCGAATCAGACCTAAACTTTCCACTGTTAAGTACTTTTAAGCATTGGTTAAGGTTGTTTCTCCTCCTTCTGAGGGCATAAGCAATTGAAGTTTACTCTTTTTGTTGTTCGTTAATAATAATAAGAAGTTTATCTTCCCAATAACCGAAAAATTATCCACTATGCATTCTTTCAAAACCGCAGCTGATGTTAGCAGAAATCTGAGCTTAAATCGAGCACGCGTGAGAGGTCCATAAAAAATTTCGTTCCAAAACTGAACTCTCGGTTTCCTTCTTGTTCGTACAAATCATTTCCCTTATAAGATCTTATCTTGGAAACAAATCTCGCATCTCCCTTTGATTCCTTTGCTGCTTCAAATGGCGCACAATGGAGTAGTCTCGATTGTGAACTTAAACATTTCATGCTTAACTAACAGAAATCTATAGGCCATTTAACGCGGTCGAGCATGAACAAGCGAGCAAGGTGTTGTGCGATATGTCATACAATTTATTGTATGAAAATGCTTTGACAGTAATGAAGACGTTTGTACCCACTCTTTAACTCTTTCAACAAAGAACGCGGAGTTTAATCCCACAATACAGGTTAACGAATAGTGACCTTTCCAATCCACACTTTTCTACTTGGAATTTTGCAGAATTTTTCGGCGTCGCGGATTATCGAACAAGTTTTAGCTTTATATATATATATATGGTGGCCATCTACCCCTTATTGGGGTATAGTGCTTCAACCACACATACCCATCATCGTTCGAGATTGCCTGAAATACTCTTCAGCTCCCCCCACAATTACCTGAAACGCCTGCACTCCTTCTCTAGTGTCCTACGCAAAGTGTCCTTGAGACGACCCACCTGCCGACCATCTTGGGAGAATGGATTCCACTATGTGGCGTAGCCAGCAATGCACTTGTTGCCCCTCCATAATGGGTGACCTACCCACTGCCACTTTCGGCTTCCGATCACAGTGCCAGGCCTGTGCCGCGAGCAAATACTTTGTTTGAGATAGTAGGTTTCATGAACGCTCGGAGCTTTTGAGTAACAGTGGAGTTCACTTTCCATGTGCTACTCGCATGCGTCATATAACAGCACAGAAACAACAACAGCAAAGAAAAATTTCAACTTGATATTGGTGTTAAGAGAACTGTATTTCCAGATTTTAGACAAGACAACGAAAAAGAAATTAGCGCATCGGGCAACATGCAGTTCGGTGCCACCGTCAGCTAAAACCACGTTTTCTAGATACACAAATTGATCGATGCCGTCAATACTCTGCGCATTAATACAGATAGAAAGAGTGCGATGACCCGTCAGACTAAGAACCTAGGTTTTGTTGATGTTTATATTCAGTCCAACTCTACTTGTCTCTCTCTCCAAGTCGAAAGCCATTTAACTATGGTCCATGACACAGTGAGCGCAGTCGAACTGTTTAAGGAAAGATGTTATAGTCCGTTCTGCATTGGTCATTCTCCACATGATCTTCATTATGAGTTTTCTATAAGCTCGGGTCCCTGAATGGGATACATAAATATTTCCATCTTTCCGTCTTTACTGTGAAAATAAATGCGCAACGAGTCGACTTAGCGGTGATGTTGTGCTACAATGCTAACCACGTTCCTGCCTGTCATATCATGAGATAAGTTCATCCGTTCCATGGCAGACTAGGGGTGATGAATTTGGACATAGAATTCCCTATTCGCCTCTGGACGCCTTCCAAAGGTTCCTTGCAGAATTCCTAGTTATTATAGAAGTCTATCTCAGTCTTGCCTTGGATGTGGAGGTCACCAATGCTATGTCCGGCATGCGGCTCATGATGACCTTTGCAGATGGCTTGAATTCGACGGCTGTACACGTTTAGTATTCATAACTGACGTCTAAAGTGGTCGACAGTAGAAGCATACAACTTGATGTCATCTAAGTATATCAAGAATGTCTGCTCACTTTAGCACGTAGTGTTAGGTTATTGCAAAACTATGCCCCCTAGCATATTCAGTGCCGTGCAGAACCAGAAAGGACTAAATGAAACCGCCGCCTCTCCGTATGCGGATAGGCTCTGATGTGTTGGCACCGTCAGATGAAAGCACTGACAAGGTGGAATGCCTCTCCTCCATAACCATCGCAAAAATTTTATTAGTTTGGGTTTAGTGCGATGCAGAACTAGAACATCGACTAGCCAGGTGTGCGGAATCCTGTCACAAGCCTTGCAATATTCAATATAGTAACAAAAGAAATTTTTTTGGCCACTAGTTCTCTGTCTTACAACTAGCACGTCAATACTGAGTTGCCTTAATCAAACTCGGCAGCTTGTCTGCTCCTCGGTTGTTGGACATAATGGACGTTATGAACCTGTAGAAAGTTGGTAAGCAAGATTTCGGTTTTATGTCTGCGAAATCCTGCACTGTGTCCCTTTTAGGGACAAGGTAGGTAATTCTCGCTGTGAAGAAAGCGAAAATTTCTCAGGCCGACAAATATTAAGTCATTATGCTGTATGCCAATCGACCATGTATACTCTTAAACTTTTCATACCAAAAATTCTTGACCCGATCCAAACCAGAACCCTTCCACTTCTCATTTATGGCTGGTGAAACCTCCTCTTCGGTAATAAAAAAGCCAGATGCCTTCAGCGGTAATCCGCTGAGTGAATTAAAGGACGGGTAACCCCCAAATTCCATTCAAACATTTTTTTGCTTCCGTTACCGCAAACAGTACTACCTGGACGCTCTGTTGGGATTTGTTTAGTGGCCTGGGAAAACTCCACTGATTCCTCCTGATTGTGGACACGTCTGGAGTGACTTCCGTCAGACCATCGCAACCAACTACATACAATATAGTTCCGGTAAACCCGCTGCATTGCCAGTGATGATTTGATTCAGCCTAGCAATGTTCTGCTTTAGTGAGTCACTCCCACGATTTCACGAGAGATCTCTTCGGTTACTCAGACCAACAACCGGAAAGCACATCTTCAGACCATGTATGAGAGTCGCAACAGCCCCACAATTCACAAGTGATTTTAGTAGCAGTTGCAACATATCATCATATAGTCAAGATGCAATTTCATCACTGATTTGAGATAAAATTCTCGGAGTTCCTGCAAACGCATAAAGCCTATGCATCCATATCCAGTTTCTGCAATGACCTTAAGTCGAATAGTCTCCCAGATGATGACCGGCATTGTGTCGCTGCGAGTTATCAAGCGCTACTGGTCTGCAACCCACTAGACAGTCACGTGCGCTCGACGAATTTCTAATGCAACAAGGGATACAGAACTTCAAAGTTGCGGTAATGATTTCCTTTAGGAACGTGGTCGATGGCTTAATTTGCATCACGTGATTATGTTCTAATATCATCATCACCACACTCAATGTTGTGCAAGTTATAAGCTTGTACCAGCGAACGCAAACATACATGGCGATTGGAACTCGAACCCTAAGTAAGGAAATCGAGAGATTAACCCCCAACCACCTCAACCTTCGCACCCGTCGATTGGTCTGGTCAGATGTTCTACCCATCACGTGTCCGAGCAGGGTTTTGTTAGAGCGCACCTTGGCATTCAAACCACCTATCACGGTGACTTTTATGCAACCTTTTCTGAACTCTGAAAGGTAATCTTTCTCGTCAATTTCGACAATCCGTGTAATACTCCCTTTTCCTTTCCTGCACCGCAATCAACATCTAGTTAGAAATCGGTTCACAGATAATCTGAATGCCTTACGATAGGTGTCAACAACAGTCTGACATAGGATTTTGGTTAACTTCCACTGGACTTACCAGGGCCCAAAACCACAGAGACGTAATGGGAGAGTACTCATCACTATCTCACTTTGCCTATCAATAAATGGAAAGATTATGCAGAGGGTTTTAAGGTTTTGTACAAAATACAACCTGCCTGTCCCTCTGTCAATCACACGCACTTTTCTCAGAATCACCGTTAACTATTATTAACAGCAGTTCATTCAATAACTTAACTTCAGTTAGCAAATATTCATTCAACTCTAATGTTCTATTATTTTCCTTTCAGAAACCCTCCGTAAATATCCAATTCTACCAGTGGTTCTCCGTAAATGTGTTAAAGACTATCATGTACATGGCACCAATGTTACGATTGAAAAAGGAACAGCAGTTCAGATTCCAAGTTTTTCAATTCAACATGATCCCGAAATATATCCTGATCCCGAAAAATTCGACCCCGATCGGTTTTCACCCGAAAATGTTAAATTACGACATTCTGTTTCATTCTTAAGTTTCGGTGATGGACCAAGAAATTGCACAGGACTGCGTTTTGGAAAAATGCAATCCCGGATTGCACTGATAATGCTGCTTAAGAACTATCGATTCCATCTATCCTCAAAATCACCTAATCCACTAGTTTTCTCTAAGAAAAATTTCATACTTGCACCAGTATGCGGGATGCACTTAAATATTGAGAAATTGTAAAATATTACCGGACTTACCATTGTGAAAAACAAAAATTTCAAGTAACAGTGTTCTGATAAAATATTTTTGTTGATAAATTTTTGACACATAATTAAAATATTACTCTCCTAACAGAGGTTGTGAATTGGTGAAGAGTGATGATTGTAACTTGCAACTTTTTTCAATTGTCGATCTTCTCCAACTACTCTTTCCCTTAATTCTCATACGAAGTCAATACAAGCTGGTGCTTCGGCTATGCGATAAGGAGGGCAAAATCCTTTAAATGGAATACAGCGCGTCCACCACGGCTACGCTTAATAGTTGCCGGTTCACTGAAATGTTTGTCAGTCTCCCCTAGGAGCCTACAATCCTCCTTTATTGTTCTGTGCCACGCATTTCTAGAACAAGCCACTAATCGGCCACTCTGGTACAGTGAGTTGAATTACATAGAAAAACCCGATCTAAAAGGTTGATTTATCGACGGAAACTTTTGTCCTTCAATCAATATATCTACCGATACCTGGCTTATATGCCGACTCAACTCGTTCCTCCAGATTTTCTCAAGCCAAAATAGACCGTCGACACGGCAGCAACAAGGTCCTTACCCCGGGGAAAAAATTCGGACGCGATACGCAAGCGACCATCATAAATAAGATGTACCTTGCTGGTCAGGTGAAACTCAACTGATCTTTCAGCAGGTTCTACGCTCGAACAATGTGGCGATGGAAGCTGCATAAAGACCTCATTTCCCATCATATGGACGACCAAACTGTTATCAGAGCCAACCTTCACATTCAAATCAACCATCATAGCCGCAATGCCACTTTTAGGAAGTCTTCCCTCGGCTGCATTCGGTTGCTCATTAAAAGCCTCCTTCTCCTCTGCATTGAACGTTGCTGTGAAAGTACCGGGTGTTGCGCAACACTGCACATTCGAGATGTTCCTAACCATGGACCGGATTGTCAAAGTTAATATTCAATCAATCTTATCCAGGTTACTAGCGTATGACGGCGCCATAGCGAATGCGCATCTATTTCCGGCCCTTGTTAGAATATAATAGCATAGTCGCACAAAAGGAAAAATGTTACCAAGAGTCCCTCCAGCCTATCTCGCTAAACCTCAGAATATCCAGTGCCCATCGTTGAAAGTCCTGGCGAAGCAGGAGGAAAGGAAGCAGGAAAAGCGAGCATTCTGAAGAGCTTCGATACCGTCTTCTAGTAACGTTAGCACATTGCATAATCCAAAGATAAATTCTTGTCGAAAGCAAAAGGTTGTAGCTGATTCTAAGCCATAAACGAATTTCAAAATGTGCATATTTCATATAATATATCCTTTCTAGTCACCTTTTTCGGCAATCAGCGAACGCTTTGCGCGTGTTCCAAATGTTCAATTCACAGCCGGGTTAGTACCTTAGCGGGACCCTGACTTACTGTTTAAATAATAATAACCGTTGACGCAACAATCCATTTTGGATCAAAGCCTTGAAGTGTGTTAGAGCACTTCATTCAAGACCATAACGGTACACTACAGAATTACAGTATCCTCTAGGAGGCAATGTGGTCAGCATTGCACTCACCCGAGATTATTACCCTGATTTGACTCAGGTACTCATTCACGATACAGATCCCACTGACATCAGTGAGATGCCTAGTGCTCTAACCACTGAGCTATCCGGACAACTCCCGTTTCAATAGTAAAAATTATTAGTCCGAGTTTACCCCAACTACTCCACTTCCTTCCATATCCCTCAAACGGGTTTGGGACCCTACATAGCGGAGTTCAAACTTACCCGCAATTGGATTTATTTATCACATATTAAGAACAACCTGGTAGGGTGTTATCAAAAATGTTGAAGTGTATTTAAATGAAACAGAATTCGTGGGGACTGAAAGGCTCAGCTAGGGTATCGTACGTATGAACTAAGGTGCAATATGGAAGATTCACGGACTAGAAAAGTTGCCAAAATTCCAGGCAGCAAAAGACTCTTCATATTATGAGATTTAAACTCCAAATTAACTCACGATTTATAATAGAACAATAATTGAGCCAAATATTCCCATTAGCCAAATATTATCATTTTTTCAAATTACACCTTCTCTTTCGCCTTCACTAGCAAAAGCGGAAGAAAAAGAAGCAATCTTATGGTGGCAGTTGTCCTAATACCGGCATGTGGAAACGGAGCCATGCAGCCCTGATTCCGTGAACTTGATAAAACTCCCTTCCAATAATAGAGGAAGGCAATACGAAAGAAGGCGAAGCTTCCAGGGTATGATGACATGCGCATTACTATACAATTAGGTGCTGCAAAATCTAGAGAAATCAGACGCAAGGCAGCGGAAATTTCACCGGCAGGTAGAGATAAGCTGGTAAACCAGATGAGACCCACACCCACGTAACAGACTTTTTATTCAGCGGCAGATTTCCATTATATATAGGGATCTTATCTGTGCCAGGATCTAGTCGCGGCTAACTTACAATCTGGTATTGGTAGTGGAAAGAGAAAAGTTGCCCCTGTGTACCCACCATATAATTCTCTGTGTCCTCCATCGACTGCCTGTGACTGTGGTGATGTGAATGCCAGTGTGGGGTCTGACACCTTACTCGGGCATGTGATGGGGTATGACAGTCTGGATGGCGACCGTAACGAGAGTGGTGAAAAGTTTGTTCGAGCATAGAGCTTGACATAAGGTTAGTGGGGTTTGAAATGACCGACACCATACGGGCAATTAAATTGACCACTTTGCGATTAGCAGTAAATTAACAGTTGTCTCCTCGACGAGCAAACATACTTGGGCCAAGAGCGGAAGTTTTACCAACAAGTCAGCAGGGTGAAGCCTTATACACCTCGATGCTCATCCTGTCGAGAAAAAGAGGGAAATCTGATTTCCTACCGAATGGGCATATTGGAGGGCTGGGTTGAGTATTTTGATGAACTGCTCAAGAACCAAAATATCGCCGAGTTGGAGGTCCCATCAACTGAAGACGACAGACAATTACTGCCGCCACCACCAAGCATAGAAGAAACAGTCGGTTCACAACTTATGCTGAAGGTGTGTGATAGCGAATCATGCCTGATGACTGGTAAAGAGGCATTACCTGCGTCATATATAAAAAGGGAGATATCACACGGTGCAGCAATTATAGAGGTATCACGTTGGTAAGTATGTAAGATATTCTCCACTATCGTGCTAAGCCGGATAGCTCCATATGGCCATCATTAGCCCATGTCAAAAAGGCTTCACTCCAGGCAAATCAACAATAGATTTTCTCACTGCGGCAAGCGATGGAGAAACCAGCTACACCAGCTACACCATCTTTTGACTGACCTTAATGATAGCATAGCCAGAATAAAACCGTTCCCTGGTCCTGAAGAAAGTGATTCGCAATACAGATGTGAATGCAGGAGGTATCATTCTCTTCAAATCCACTGACCTATCCTGACAATATCGACATAACGGGAAGAACGATGAGCAGGCGGCGCGAGATATCAATGAAGGCAAGACAAAACTTATGATGGCAACGCTAGCACCAAAACCAACTAACCAGCAACATCGAACCACACTGGTCAAACGGAACGCATATAGATAGGAGACAAAATTTTTGAGACCGGTGATAATTCTCCTATATAGGGTCGAAAATCACAACCGATAACAGCTACGACGATGAAATCCGCGCACGGTTATTGGCAGCCAACAGAACCTATTCCAGCCTACAAAAGCTGTTTCACTCGACACGTCTCACCATAGGGTCCAAGCTCTTACTGTACAAGATTATGATCGTAGCAGGCCTCTTATATTCCTGGGTTTTTAGCAAAATAAAGTGCGAACTAGTGGCCGCGTTCAAGAGAAGAATTTTCCGAAGAATTATTGGCCCCTACATGAGGATGGACAATTTCGTAGCCTACATAACGACGAAATGTATGAGCGATACGATGATCGTCATGTTGTGGATAGAATCCAGCTCAACAGGTTGCTGTTGGGCGGGTCACTTAACCCGTATGGATGAGGATGATCCAGCCCGAAAAGTCTATAAGGGCAATATCTATGGTAGAGAAAGAAGACGGGGCAGACCCTGCCTGAGATGGAGTGATGGCGCAGGCCAGGACGCCAGACAACTTTTAGGTATATCGAATTAGTGTACCTTGGTGCAAAACCTGGATGTCTGGAGTTGCTTATTAAGGCAGACGTAGACCAGATAGCGGTTGCTGCACCGTTGATAATGATACTCATCCAATTTCGTGCTAGGAAGAACTTAGGGGGTGAGGGGGGATTTTCAGGTAAATTTGTAAAATATGAAAATATATCATTTTTAACTTTATTTATGAAGATATCGGAACGGGATATATTGTGAGGCCTAGATTCGATACAAATGTATCACTGCGTTTTTTTTAGATTTTTCAGTTGGGTAGATTCTGAGAACGAGACCTACCACTTTCTGGGGCCTACATTTTAAGCCCTCACTCCCCTATATTTCACTAATATCAGAAATACGAAAAGCACTAATCGAACCCTTTCATTTGGTACACCACATGACTATATTTTGTGAAAAAAATTTGCTCCACCCCTTACAAGGAATAATAATACATTTTGCTAATTATGTAAACAAATAGCAAATTCAATGGCAGTCAATTCCCACATGAAATTGGTTTCATAGTTCAACAATTCAAAGTAATATCTTGTGCGTGCTTTGCAAATTTGTTATCTAATCATTTTTAAAATAAGCCTCGAAAAAATCTTTTAAGCCAGGGGGTGGCATAGTAGATATCATTTGGAACTATTAGTATTCGTCTAGCTTCAAGATGGATTGGTTATCTATTATTCTGTGGTCTTTCATTAGTATTGTGTCGGTAACTTTCATTTATTTCAAAAAAAAATTTTCGTATTGGAAAGATCGCGGGGTCAATTATGTTGAACCGACATTTCCCCTTGGAAATTTATCATTTCGAAAAGCACATTTTAAAGATTTCATTATCAACGTCTACCAGCATAAAAATAAAAGCCCTTTCGTGGGAGCTTACATACTGACGAAACCAATAATTATTCCGACGAGTCTGGACCTTATACAGAACATTCTAGTGAAAGATTTCAGTAATTTCCATGAACGTGGAGGATACTCGAATGAAGTAGATGACCCCTTGTCTGCCCACATGTTTTCTGTGGATGGCGAAAAATGGAAATCGTTACGAACAAAGTTATCACCGACATTTACCTCCGGCAAAATGAAATTCATGTTCCCTACAGTTGTAGAAGTAGCGAATCGATTCAATGCTACCCTTGCGGATATTGTCAAACCGACTGGATCGGAACTGGAGGTTCGAGATCTACTGGCCAGATTCACAACAGATGTGATAGGATCATGTGCATTTGGAATAGAATGTAATAGTTTGAAAGACCCTAACTCAGCTTTTCGCTACTATGGAAGAAAGATTTTTGAAGACTCTCCAATCGGACCAGCAACAGCGTTGTTAGTGCTTCAATTCCCAGACTTGGCAAGAAAACTGCATGTTAGCCTCTTGCGGAAAGAAGTTAGTGATTTCTTTATGAATACGGTTCGCGAAACGATCGACTATCGGGAAAAAAATAATGTGAAACGCAATGATTTCATGAATTTCTTAGTTCAGCTGAAAAATGGGAAGAGCGTGGATGACGAGAGCTCAAAAGAAATTAACAAATTAACTATGGAAGAAATAGCAGCACAAGCATTTCTATTTTTTGCTGCAGGTTTTGAGACTTCATCTACTACAATGACATATTCCTTATATGAGTTGGCATTGAACCCCGATATTCAAGAAAAAGCCCGACAGGAAATCAGGAATATTTTGGCAAAACATGAAGGAGAACTGAGCTATGAGGCAGTTCAAGAAATGACATACATTGACCAAATAATAAGTGGTATGTAAAATTTATTATGATTATTCAATGAATTTTAATTTATTTGGACTTCCTAACTTTTCTCTTTGCAGAGGCTCTTCGCAAATATCCGCCAGTGGTATTTCTCACGAGGAGGGCTGCTGACAAATACCAGATACCCAACACAAAAACAATCATTGACAAAGGATTGGACACAATGATACCAGTTTACTGCATTCATCATGATCCTGAAATATATCCAAACCCTGAAATTTTCGATCCAGATCGTTTTACACCAGAACAGATAAGAAACCGGCATCCAATGTCCTTCTTAGGTTTTGGTGATGGTCCTAGGAATTGTGTAGGATTGCGTTTTGGACGAATGCAGACACGAATTGGTCTGATTACCTTATTACAAAATTATCGATTCAAATCATCGCCGAAGACAGCAATCCCATTGATTTTTGATCCTGACGTAGGAATACTTACACCAAAGGGTGGAATGTACCTTGCAGTCGAGAAAAACTAGAAATTGTTATATCGTGGTTCTGATGGCAGCAGAATTACGGGGGGCGGCACATAAATTATTACTTTTATTAAGTGGATACTGTGAATTTATTTTCAGATAATTTCATAAAGGTATATACATATATAGATTTGTATATCATTTGTAGTATAAATGTATTGAGTTATTTCATGTATATGTGTTATATCTTTTTATATTTTTAGTATGTTTTTAAGTCGTCAGAATAGATAGTATTCAATTAGAGCTCTGTATAAAATGGAAACGCTTGAATACTAAATACAAAAATTACTCATGGTTAATGGACAATTTCTTTGGCGCACTATTAAACGTTTTGATGAGCAAGATAAATACATTGATAGCACTAGAAAACAAAACAAAAAAAAATAAAAACAGAACTTTTCGTTCAAGAAGAAAAAAGCAAATAATTCAATTAAGAAAAGAAGTAGCCGCAGCTTGTTGTGATCCGTGAGAATGATGGCTCGAGAAATAAAAATCAGCGAGAGGCGCGCACGTAAGATCGTTAAAAGTGACTGAAAGCAGTAAAGGCAATTAACGAAAACAAGTTGGGAAATGGGATGCTTATGCTTCAGGCATCAACCTCATCATCATCAACGGCGCAGCAACCGGTATCCCGTCTAGGCCTGCCTTAATAAGGAACTCCAGACATCCCGGTTTTGCGCCGAGGTCCACCAATTCGATATCCCTAAAAGCCGTCTGGCGTCCTGACCTACGCCATCGCTCCATCTTAGGCAGGGTCTGCCTCGTCTTCTTTTTCTACCATAGATATTGCCCTTATAGACTTTCCGGGTGGGATCATCCTCATCCATACGGATTAAGTGACCCGCCCACCGTAACCAGTTGAGCCGGATTTTATCCACAACCGGACGGTCATTTTATCGCTCATAGATTTCGTCATTGTGTAGGCTACGCAATCGTCCATCCTCATGTAGGGGGCCAAAAATTCTTCGGAGGATTCTTCTCTCGAACGCGGCCAAGAGTTCGCAATTTTTCTTGCTAAGAACCCAAGTTTCCGAGGAATACATGAGGACTGGCACGATCATAGTCTTGTACAGTAAGAGCTTTGACCCTATGGTGAGATGTTTCGAGCGGAACAGTCTTTGTAAGCTGAAATAGGCTGTGTTGGCTGATAACAACCGTGCGCGGATTTCATCATCGTAGCTGTTATCGGTTGCGATTTTCGACCCTAGGTAGGAGAAACTGTCAACGGTCTCAAAGTTGTATTCTCCTATACTTATTCTTCTTCGTGTTTGACCAGTACGGTTTGATGATGTTGGTTGATTCGTCTTCGGTGCTGACGTTGCCACCATATATTTTGTCTTGCCTTCATTGACGCGCAGCCCAAGATCTCGCGCCGCCTGCTCGATCTGGATGAAGGCAGTTTGTACGTCTCGGGTGCTTCTTCCCATGATGTCGATATCGCCAGCATAGGCCAGTAGTTGGGTGGACTTGAAGAGGATCGTACCTCCTGCATTTACCTCAGCATCACGGATCGCTTTCTCGAGGGCCAGGTTAAAGAGGACGCATGATAGCGCATCCCCATGTCGTAGACCGTTGTTGATGCCGAATGGTCTTGAGAGTGATCCTGCTGCTTTTATCTGGCCTCGCACATTGGTCAGGGTCAGTCTAGTCAGTCTTATTAATTTCGTCGGGATACCGAATTCTCTCATGGCCGTGTACAGTTTTACCCTGGCTATGCTATCATAGGCGGCTTTAAAGTCGATGAACAGATGATGCAACTGTTGTCAATATTCCAACAGTTTTTCCATCGCTTGCCGCAGAGAGAAAATCTGATCTGTCGCTGATTTGCCTGGAGTGAAGCCTCTTTGGTATGGGCCAATGATGTTCTGGGCGTATGGGGCTATCCGGCCTAGCAAGATAGTGGAGAATATCTTATAGATGGTACTCAGCAACTTGATACCTCTATAATTGCTGCACTGTGTGATATCTCCCTTTTTATGTATGAGACAGATAATGCCTCGTTGCCAATCGTCAGGCATTGATTCGCTGTCCCATACCTTGAGCACATGTTGATGAACCACTTGGTGTAACTGGTCGCATCCATATTTAACTAATTCGGCTGTAATTCCATCGGCTCCTGACGACTTATGATTTTTTAGCCGATGAATTGCACGGACTGTTTCTCCTAAGCTTGGTGGTGGTAGTATTTGTCCGTCGTCTTCAGTTGCCAGGACCTCCAACTCGCCGATGTTCTGGTTGTTCAGTAGTCCATCAAAGTACTCAACCCATCGCTCCAATATGCCCATTCTGTCGGAAATCAGATTTCCCTCTTTGTCTCGGCAAGATGAGCATCGATGTGTATAAGGCTTCATCCTGCTGACTTGTTGGTAAAACTTCCGCGCCTGGTGCGGTTGCTCCCTGTACTTTTATAGTTCACAGACTTATTGGTTCTCCCAGGCTTCCTTTTTCCGCCTGTGAAGTCGCTTCTCCGTTCGACGGAGTTCGTGATAAGTCTCTACGCGGGCCCGCGTTCTTTGAGAATGCAACATTACTCGGTATGCGGCATTTTTCCGTTCCGTTGCTAGCTTACATTCATCGTCAAACCAGCCGTTCCGACTCCTTTTGCGGCTGGGGCCAAGTATGCTTGTGGCAGTATCCATGATAACGTTCTTCAGGTGATTGTGAAGATCATTTGTTGGTGCTTTATCTCCAGGTCCTCTGTTGACTGCGGTTATTGCGGCATCCATTTCCCTCTTATGGGTGCCGCGGAGGGTTGTGTTGTGGATGACTTCAGTGTTCACTCTCACCTGATTGTCAGAGGGGATGGCTATTGTTATTCAGGCTCGGAGCACCATGCCAACGAGATAGTGATTCGAGTCTATATTGGCCCCCCTATATGTTCTGACATTCATCAAGGCTGAGAGGTGGCGGTTCGCTCAACACGTGGTCAATTTGGTTGAAAGTCGCCCCGTCTGGAGAGGCCAGCGTATGTTTGTGGATCGCTTTCCGCGCAAACCAGGTACTTCCAACAATCATTTCGTGTGACCCTGCTAATTGCATCCGTAATCCGTTATCATTTGCTTTTTGGTGTAAGCTGTGGGAGCCAACGTATCGCCTGAATACGGGCTCCTTCCCTACTTGGCTGTTAAAATCCCCAAGTATGATTTTGATATCATATCTGGGACAGGCTTCGAGGGTTCGTTCTACAGCCTCGTAGAAGGTATCCTTCTACGACTCTGCAGTCTCCTCTATAGGGGCGTGAACGTTTATGAGGCTTATATTTCTAAATTTGCCTCGCAAGCGCAGAGTGCATAGCCGTTCGCTTATGTTTTCAAAGCCGATAACAGCAGGTTTCATTTTTTGGCTGACTAAAAAACCTACTCCGAGCACATGGTTTACTGGGTGACCGCTATAATATATGGTGTAGTGGCTCTTCTCCAAGAAACCGGTCCCTGTCCATCGCATCTCTTGTAACGCTGTTACATCAGGCCTATATTGGGACAGGGTATCGGCTAGCTGCTTATCAGCTTCATCTCTGTACAGGGAGCGCACGTTCCATGAGAAAATGCGCAAATCGTTGATCCGTTGTCGTTGCCGGGTCCGTCGTTTTAAAGTACGTCCTGTCCGAGGCTCCTGTTGTGGCTTCGTAACAAGTTGTTTTCTGTGTAGGGTTGTCAGCCCTACCCAACCCCCAACCTGGAGGACCAGTTGGTACAATTTTTCCCCGTTTTTAGGCGCGGTAGACTCGCCTTCATCCTTCTCCGTCTGCAGCTTTTCGTTAAGAAAGAGCTCCCAGCGGTCACCGCGTGGAGGTGGAGATAGGGTTTGGTAGTAGAGCTGTTGGTGTTGGTTCAGCAGGCATTTCCCAGGTTTTATGCTCCATCGTGGGTAAAAATCCACGTTTCGCCCTGGGACCTATACTACCCTTTGACCACCAGGCATAATCGGTTTTGTGTTTTCTTGCGTTAAGAACTCTGAGTGCGTGGCAATTGCGCTTCAATAATAATTTAAAATTCCATTCCGTCAGCAGCTATTTATACAAATAATTTCCTCTGCAAAGTACTCTATCGATTGTAGCTAATTCCAAACGCTTCACACTGGCAATTTCAAAATTATTAGCAAATGTGTCGGAATACCGGAAGCACCAGCTTTTATGCTCAGAAGGTGTCTCCAGCAAAATTTCTGATATATGCCAATATACCAGCGGATAGATGACGCTGCCGGCGCTCTCCACTCAGTTTAGACCTCGCCACAGCAGTGGAGAGCACAGTGCCATGAAGGGATGGCAGAATGTCATTTGAATAAAATAATTGCTGGACTTCGACTTCGACTGACAACGACCGAGAGAAAAAAAAGAAATCGACATCTGCACTTCGCTTACATTTTGAGATATAACAAGTTTTTATGAATTGTGTCAGTTTATGAAATTAATTTTGTTTTTTAAATAAAGTTAAGTATAACAGTATATAATTCATTAAATACTAAAATCATCCCGTGTGAAGGCCGTTTTTTGGCTTGTTTTAGAAATTTTTTGTGAAGAACTAGATAAAGACACAAATACGAATTTTTCACTATAGATTTATTAATATCTTGAGCGTCCACAGTAATTTTTCCAGTCCGATCGCATAGTTCCTTATTGAAATACAGAGCAATTCATACACCCATCTCCAAAAAAAGGTGTTTTTCTGCTACCATTCTAGAGGACGCTGTGATCATTGTAAAGAACAAAAGTAAATGGCATTCTAACGTACAGATTTAACTAAATTTTTGGCGCCGTGTTAAACTTTTTTTTTGTGAATTTTGGTGAATGTACTGAATGAATCACATTTATCCTAGTTTGCGGACCGTAGAAATATGTTCTGAATAAGGTAAGAAACCGTAAAGCCGTCGTCGTTTGACTTTTTTTCTGAATAAGTCGTGAAAATTTCAAAGAATTTTGTTGGATAGATTTCGAGCTATGGTGGCAGCCGCCTTTCAATATGCAGTTTCGAGAAAAACGCATTTAAAAAGTAGAATGCGATTTTTAGCCATAAACTCTTAACTGACTATTAACCTGCTATACCTAGTCCATAAACCTTAGGTTTCTTCGAGAAACACATGTACATCATATCAAAAAATAACTTTGCCCATATATTCTAGACTATATCTGAATACAATTGATGCCAAAAAAAAATCGATTCCGCGGGTCCGACACACGGGATGAACCCCTTAACTTTATTTGTGCAGATTTCGGAAAGGGATGTATTTTGAGACCCAGATACGCTATTGTGATTTTTCGGCTTAATAGGTTCTGAGACTTGTTACACTTTCTGGGCGTCATATTTTGAGCCCTCACTCCCCAACATTTCACCCGATATCAAATATGGGACCAGTTTCGGAAAGTATCGAATGAACCCTTTCATTTGATATCGCACATTGCCATATTCGGTGCAAAAAAATGTAGGTGATGTAGGCGAAGCTGCTGCCATCAAAATGAGCGGAGATTCGGTGGTGATAGAGTGCAAGAACCTAGATGAAGTCGCCACGAAGTCCGTGATCTGTGAAGCTTTGCAATCTCAATTAGGGCTACAATCAGTGAGCGAGACTAACGCTTTGCTGCTTCCATAGGAAAACTTATCGATGCTATCTGTGCACGCGTTGCGTAGTAACATGCACAGATAGCGTCAATAAGTCTCCCTATCGTAGCAACAAAAAAAAGCGATAACAGCAGGCAAAGCTCGTATTGGACGAGAACAAAGTCAAGTGTATAAATGTTTTAAGTGTTGGCAGTTCGGTCACATAGCGACAGCGCCCACATTGAAGGAAGCAGCAAACGCCCAGTGTTCAAAAAGGTGTTCATAAACACGTTCAAATGAAGTTTATGCAACTAAATATGTATCACTGTCGAGCTGCCCAGGACCTGCTTCCCATAGCGTGTTCGAAAGCAATGTCAATATAGCTATTGTATCCGAATCTTCAATCTTCATAATGACGTATGGGTAGCAGAACAAAACAGCAGAGCAGCGATATGGAGCTGCTGAAGTCGAGTTATAGAAGATACGAAAAAAACATCCAAAGGACGGATTTACACGTTGCCAGATAGGAGGTATCTATAGCTGCTACGTAGCCCCGAGCCTCATGTTGCAGGAATTCACTTTATTGGTTGAGAAACTATCCTTCGATGCAAGATACTACTATCTCAAAGTAATAGCCGGCGATTTTAACGCATGGCAGAAAAATGGGGAAGCAGAAAAACAAATGCAAGGGAACAAATACTAGAGACATTCTAGCGCTTAAATGTCGTACTTACGAACTCTGGGGGAGTGTACACTTACCGGAGGTAGTAGACCTCACTTTCGTCGGCGATATCCTTATCAAAAGCTTGCAGTGTCATGCCAGTAAGGAGTACACATACAGCGAACATCAGGATATCTTCTTCCAAACCTCATATAGGAATTATATAAAGCCATCAAACAGAATAACGATAAGTTGGGTAACGAATAAATTGGAGGCAGAAATGTTCAAGGAGGTACTTCTTGATGACATATTAATATCGGGAAGTGCACAAGCAGGTCGCGAAAAAATTATAACGGGCATGCTTCTATGCCCCCGAAAACGAAATCCCAATTTTTGGGGAATTCAGAAATTGAGGAGGGCAGCACCAAGTATGCTTGCCCAAGTTTCTACGGCATGCCTTAGAAAAGTAGAATTCCCCGCAGCAATGGAAGCTACAAAAGCTGATACTTATTCCGAAGCCAGGTAAACTATTGGGTGGCCCCTCCTCATATCGACCAATATGTTTGGTCAATACCATATACAATCTATTTGACCAAGTAGTATACAACAGTCTGCTCGCTGTTGCGGAAATGGAAGAAGCCCTATCCGACAAGCAATTACCGTTTCGTAAGGGAAGATCAACCGTCGATCGAATCAGAATGATGACTGGCCTGGCTCAGGCTGTAATACAAGATAGCAAAACCTGCACTCATTGTACAAAATGAATACAGCACTGCAAAGTGGATGAAAATCGTAGAAGCTCTAGCCAAACTAGAGGCTCCGAAGTTAGTTCCATGCTACTCTATGCAGCTCCAGTTTGGGCAACTGTTCTGGAAAACAAATCAAACTGCGGAAAACTAGGAACGGCAGATCGACTAAATGGACTCAGGGTATGCAGTGCTTATCGAAAAACATCAGGAGAAGTAGCATATGAACAAGCAGGGACAACCCCTTGAGCATTGTGTGAAACAAAACTTTATTAGAATCGAATCGATGTCTGTATGTCCATCTATCTGCCTGCCCATATGTCTATTTTTTTTGTTTTTGTTTTCTGCATCATTGGAACCTATACTGCTGGCTCCTGCCATGCAGTTATGTGAGACTAAAACCACTTCCACTCTCGAGTCGCGGCATTGAGTCGGCTAATGACGAATGTTGGGGGTCCTATATCTACTAAGAGACGTCTCCTTATGGAAGCAATGCAGTCCGTTCTGCTCCATGGCGCAGAGGTGTGGGCTGATGCCCTTGACAAGGAGGTGCATCGTAAGTGCTTTGCTCAAGTGCAGTGGCGAGGAACTTTGCAAGTGGCGTCCGCTTATCGCACCATCTCCGATCTGGCTGTGATGTTGATCGCGGGAGTGGTCTCCGTTCCCCTCCTATCGCCATAGGGGCGAGAACTTAAGAGGGGGTTGAACGTGAAGAACGCCAACGTCAACTTTCTTGAGAAAATGAACCAAGAGGCAGATGGACTGCGCGGCTTATCGTCTATTTAAACCCGTGGGTGACCCAAACGCACGGTGAGATTGATTACTTCCTTACCCATCTTCTAAGCGGACATGGAGGTTTTCAGTCTTACCTGCACGGGATTGAGAAGGTGCGATCTCCTGATTGTGTGTTCTGCAATGGAGTGGCGGACGACGCTGAACGCTGGGTTTCTCCAGACAACGTTGTCAGAGAGATGCTAAAGAGCGCTGGCAGCTGGAATCGTATTGCGCATTATGTTTGGCCTCTTCTTATTGCGAAGAAGACTGAACTCGTCCGCCCGCGATCGGACGGGAAGGGGTTCCCTGAGCTGACAACTCCCTTCCTCCCCCCTCCCGTTGGTGAAAGCAGTTCCCTTACCTGATGACAGGGAGGTGTTTGGTTGGTAGTCCGACAGCGTACTGTTGCGGGAGTCCAACACTCTGTGCGTAAACGGATTCACTTACCCTACTCCCAAAAAAAAGTGGTGGCATTTTGTAATGAGTTTAAGAGGGCTGCCCATACATGCGAAAGCATGGTGCAACATTTTTTTTCACAGAATGTGGCCATGCGCTTTTCCAAACTCTCACTCTCTCTCGTTTAAAATGTGACCCTTAAAAAGTGTAAAAGGTCTCGTTCTCAGAACACATCCAACCGAAAAATCTGAAAAAAACACAGTGCTGTATCTAAATGAAATCTACGATTCAAAATACATCCCTTTCCGATATCTAGTCAAATAAAGTTAATAATAATATGTTAACATAATTTAGAAAGTTTGCTGCAAGTTGTGTTCATGCTAGAACTACAAAACTTGGCAATGACATAATATAAGGCATAGCTTTGAAAAGTTTGAATGTTAATGTTAATAAAGTTTTAGAAGGTGGTAACTTGCATTTTATGTGAATTTCGTGCATTGTAACGTTGTGTGTATGATGTCATCATATCATATCAATTCGGCAATAGCACAACAAAGTGAGCTCATATGAATGAGGGTTCTGTGGGAAATATTTCGTTTTAGTTTTTTAATTTTTAATTACTCGGAACATACATGTAAGTATATATGTATACGTTAATGAAGGTTTCTGGTGGTGCCTTATTCAGAGAGATATATTTGTATACTGAAGCAGTCGTATTCAATATACGTACTTTATATATACATATGTATACTTGAAGCATGAAGTAAATCGGTAACAGGTGCACGATCAATTTATATACATGCATATATAAGTATCCGAATAGCTCAGTGGTTAGAGCACTGGGTTGTCATACGGAAGGCCACGGTTCAAATCTCGCTGGTGGCAGTAGGATTTCTATCATGACTTGACGTCGGATACCAGTTGACTCAGCTGTGAATGAGTACCTGAGTCAAATCAGGGTAATGATCTCGGGCGAGCGCAATGCTGACCACATTGCCTCCTACAGTGTATTTCAGTGTACTGTTACGGTTTTGAATGAAGAGCTCTAACACACTTCAAGGCCTGGCCCAATATGGATTGTTACGCCAACGATTATTATTATATATAAGCAAAACATCAAGCCGCACTGGTCAAACAGGAAGAATAAGGATTGGAGAATATAACTTTTTCACCGGTGATAAATTCTCCTTCTCCGAAGAATTTTTGGCCCCCTAAATGAGGATGGACGATTCCGTAACCTACATGACGACGAAATCCATTAGCGATACCATGACCGGTGGGTGGGTCACTTAATCCATATGGATGAGGATGATCCGACCCGGAAAGTCTATAAGGGCAATATCTATGGTAGAAAAAGAAGACGAGGCAGGCCCTGCCTGAGATGGAGTGATGGCGTAGGTCAGGACGCCAGACAGCTTTTAGTGATATCGAATTTGTAGACCTCGGCGCAAAACTGGGATGTCTGGAGTTCCTTATTAAGGCAGGCCTAGACCGGACACCGGTTATTGCGTCGTTGATGATGATGACAGCATTGATCCGAGATATTTAATTCGCTCAGTTCTGGGCAGCTTACTGAAAGGTTACATACTGTTTTCTATTTGTAGTTAAGTCTAAAATTGATGGACCCGTAGCTTATTCCAAACTACAATTTTCATTTTACAGCGTATATATATATTTCGGAAGCAACTTAAGCCCTTCATCAGTACAAAGCTACTGAAAACAATTGCGAAAATACGGTTCTTTTTATACTTAAACACTAATTACTTAAATAACTTTTTAAAAAAGAAAATATTATATTATTAACCGGCGAGTCTTATTAATTTTGATGGGCAAGTACCGAAATCTGTGTTTAATAACCGCGTCGCATCTTCTCTCAAAATTTCTAAATTTTCCCAAGGCTCCAAGGTTGTTGTTCGGTTTGTATGACGCAAGAGCTCAAGATTTTCGCACTGAATGGTATGGGCTTCCTCGACCATGTACGCTGCTACTGATGTTCTTATGCACGACTTTTGTTTCCGAACACTACTTACCGCTTCCTTGATGTGTTCGTTAAATCTAGTCGTTATCAGGCGTTTTGTCTGTCCTATGTATATTTTATTACAACCGCTGCACGTTATCGCATTTTCGCAATTGTTTACAGTAG
The DNA here is from genome assembly GCF_905115235.1 of Hermetia illucens. NCBI lineage: Eukaryota > Metazoa > Arthropoda > Insecta > Diptera > Stratiomyidae > Hermetia > Hermetia illucens. The sequence goes on along the minus strand of NC_051849.1, from coordinate 173,510,584 downwards.
CTTTGTACTGATGAAGGGAAATTGATTATTCTAACGAAAAGGACATCATAATTAGTGCAACATGTATCTGTAACACATTTTTATGTAAAAATAAATTTCAGATTACCGTAAAGGTTTCGGTTGTCTACTTGGCAGTGAACGTGTTAATGCAAAAGGGTTCGAGGATGGAGTTAAGGCGGGTTTCGCAGTAGTTTGGCGCAAAATAGTACCATCTTATTATTAACTACATTTAAGCAGATATCAAGATGTAGAATAGCTTCAGCCCAGATATCAAGCTAAGATAAGACATAAGTTGACCTCTAGGTGATATACACAAGCACCATCATGATAGATTTTTTGGCTGGATAGTTTTTTCCTCAAAATAAATGGCCACTTCCTAATGTCCGCAATGACCCTTCACAACTAATGGCAAGACCAATATCTGCTTGGGAAAGTACTAATTAAACCCTTCTATTTGATACCCCACATGCCTATATTAAAAGAAGAAAAAAATTGCATCCCCTTTTTGCATATATGAAGTGCACCTGAATTCAACATATAACGATATCATTCATCGCATACGCGAGGTTTCACAGTTCCGACCTTCTCACCAAACTCGATGTAAGTACGTATAATCGTTTCTGAGAAAAGTACCTGCGACAAACAAGCCACCAGAGAGATGGACAGTGAACCGGCTCTAAAAATATTTTATTTTCCCTAGAACTTCAAACAAATTATGTTTCTCAGGAATCTCTTGCGTCATATAAGTATGCGTCATTATTATTCCAAATTCGCATAAGAAGCCGATACTAAACATACTTATCTCCAGTGAGAAGTTTTAAATTGTTTACCTTCATTGATTAAATTTCGTAACAAACAGTAATGCTCAACCACAGTCCCAGTAGAAATAATTGGAAAGGGCCGTACTTTCGAAATTGAAGAGAATCGCATAAACACTAGTAGTATTCTGTATATCCTGTTTCAGAATATCTGCAGGCTACGCCATATAGATTGCGCACTGCCGAATTAAACTAAACACTTTAAGCTTTTTGAACTTATATTGGGTGACTTTCAATGCTAGCCGGCACTGTCTACATATCTGCCAATGACCGCATGTATACCCGATCCAAAATTATCTTCGGTGACACAGTGAATGAGGAGATACTATTACTCAGTCGATTCCGGTTCTCTGAGTATCTACTACCTCATTGAGAATTCATTGTTTTGATGCAATGGAGTGTTCGCTTTCACTTTTTGCTGTGATTATAGTGGGACTAACATCACTAGTGTATCTTTTCTTCAAAAGGAAGTTTTCATACTGGGCTAATCGCGGAGTGAAGCAACTTGAACCGCGAATTCCGGTGGGGAATCTTCTCCAAAAACATTTTAGAACAATTATCGGCAACATATACGCAGTTAAAGATGGCAGTGCATTTGTTGGAGGATATTTCTTCACGAAACCAGTTGTCGTTGCCACAGATTTGGACTTCGTGCAAGATATTTTGATCAGAGATTTCAATAATTTCCATGCTCGTGGGGAATACAACAATGAGGAAGTTGAACCCATCACTGCTCACATGTTCTCCCTTGATGGTCCGAAATGGAAGTCACTACGAGTGAAATTTTCCCCAACCTTCAGCTCCGGCAAATTGAAGTTCATGTTTCCTACAATAGTAGAAGTTTCTCAAAGATTCCGTGAAGCTTTAGATGAGCTCCTCTGCGCAGATAATGTTCAAGATGTAAAAGATCTGTCAGCCCGATTTACCACTGATGTGATTGGCAGCTGTGCTTTTGGCATAGAGTGCAACAGTTTAAAAGACCCGGACAATGAATTCCGTAAATATGGGCGCATGGCATTCCAGCTCAAAATAGGTATATTAACAAGAGCTTTGATGATGCTTTTTCCAGCCGCCGCAAAAATCTTCCGACTGAAAGTGTTTCAGGAAGACATGACAGAATTCTTCATGAGAATTGTTCGAGAAACTGTAGAATATCGCCAAACAAATAAAATTAAGCGTAACGATTTCATGAATTCACTTATTGAGCTGATGAATACTTCGACGAGGGATAGTGACACTAATACAGAATTAGAAAAACTTACTCTCGAACAAGCTACAGCCCAAGCATTCCTGTTTTTCATAGCAGGATTTGAAACGTCATCGACGACGATGATGTTCACCTTATATGAGCTCGCACTAAACCAAGATATTCAAGAGAAAGCTCGAAAGGAGATCGAAGAGATTTTGAAAAAGTACGAAGGTGATTTGAGCTACGAAGCTGTGAAGGAAATGGCTTATGTCGACCAGATTATTAATGGTATGTTAGAAATATTATATAACACGATTTGAGAGAAGAAAGAAAAGAAGACAATATTAACAAAAAGAAAGCATTCAAAATTCAGTAAAAATTAATCGAAATTACGTAATTTCAGAGGCGCTTCGAAAATATACACCAGTTGTTGCTTTAACGCGGAAAGCGGTTGATAACTACAAAGTTCGAAACTCCAATGTAACTATTGAGAAGGGTACAACGATCCTCATTCCAGCATATGCAATACATCATGACCCTAAGTACTATTTGGACCCAGAAAAATTCGATCCAGATCGATTCACGCCAGACCAGATCAAAAATCGGCATCCTATGACATTCCTTGGATTCGGAGATGGTCCTAGAAATTGTATTGGTCTCCGTTTTGGAACAATGCAAACACAAATTGGCCTCATCACTTTACTTAAAAATTATCGATTCGAGGTTTGCTCAAAAACACAAATTCCTATGAAATTTTCGGAAACAAATCCTATACTTTCACCGGAAGATGGACTACACTTGAAAATAGAAAAGCTTTGAATATCGAAAAAGAAAAAAAAATACTAATTGGTGCTTGGATACTTAAAGTTCAGAATGTTCGATATATGTATTTTTTTAATTAATAATCAAATTTTACAATTTCAACGCATATTTGAAACTTAATTGGTTTGGAGAATTCCCCTAATATAGATTATGTCATACCGATCATCACGGGGAATAACACGGATTAAAGGATGGAGTCAACAATTAAATTGAGGATGATCACATTGAGCATACGGCAGTCAGCAAATATTAAGGCAGGCTAATTCGAAAGAGATAGAACTGCTAAGCAGCTAACCGACACCTTGTCCCAATATAGGGCTGATGTAACAGCGTTGCAGGAGATGCGTTGGACAGGGACTGACTTTCTGGAGAAGAGTCGCTGGCTCCCATAGTTTACATCAAAATGCAAATGATAATGGACTTTGGATTATTCAATTAGCAGTGCCACATGAAATGGTTATTGGAAGTACTTGGTTTGCGCGGAAAGCGGTCCACAAAGAAACGTGGGCCTCTCCAGATGGGACCAGAACATATAGGGGGGCCAATGTAAACTCGAATCACTATCTCGTTAGCATGGTGCTCCGAGCTCGAATAACAACACCACCCAGAATCGCCTCTGACAATCAGGTGAGAGTTAACACTGAACCCATCCACACCACAGCCCTCTGCAATACCTATAAATGGGAAATGGATGCCGCAATAACCGCAATCAACAGAGATCCTGGAGATGAAGCATCAATAAATTATCTGCACAATCACCTGAAGAACGTTATCAGAAATAAGGTCACAAACGTACTTGACCCCAGTAGCAAAAAGAGTCCGAACGGAAGAATACTGCATACCGAGTAACATTGCATTCTCAAAGAACGCGGGCACGCGCAGAGACTTATCACGAAGCCTGGGGAACCAAAAAGTCTGTGAACTAGAAAAGTACAGGGAGCAACCGCACCAGGCACGGAAAGCGGAAGTTTTACTAACAAGTCGGCAGGATGAAGCCTTATACATTTCGATGCACATCCTGCCGAAACAAAAAGGGAAATTTGATTTCCGACAAAATGGGTATACTGGACCGATGGGTTGAGTACTTTGATGAACTACTGAACAACAAGAACATCGGCGAGTTGGAGGTCCGCCAACTGAAAACGATGGACAAATACTTCCACCACCAAGTTTAGAAGAAACAGTCCATGCAATTCATCGGCTTAAAAACAATAAGTCGCCAGGAGCCGATGGTTTAATATGGAGGCGATTTGTGCTTAAGGTGTGAGACAGCGAATCAATGCCTGACGACTGGCAAAGAGGCATTATCTGCCTCATACATAAAAAGGGAGATATCACACAGTGCAGCAACAAGGTAGGTATCACGTTGCTGAGTACCATCTATAAGATATTCTCCGCTATCTTGCTAGCTCCATACGCTCAGGACATCATTGACACAGATCAGATTATCTCTGTACGGCAAACGATGGAAAAACTGTTGGAATATGGACGACTCCGTAGTCTACATAAAGAAGAAATCTAAGAGCAATACCATGAGCGTCAGGTTGTGGATAAAATCCGGCCCAATAGGTTGCGGTGGGCGGGTCACTTAATCTGTATGGATGAGGATGATCCAGCCCGAAAAATTTATAATGGCAATATCTATGGTAGAAGAAGATGACGAAGCAGACCCTGCTTGAGATGGCGTAGGTCAGGACGACAGACAGCTTTTAGGGATATCAAATTAGTGGACCTTAAGGCAGGCCTAGACCCGATACCGATTGTTGCGCCGTTGATGCTAATTAATTGATGAATTCAAAAGATACGAGAACGTGACGAAATATGAAGGTACATCAGCGCGTATATGCAGTTTATTTATGCATTCCCAGATATGTGGCAACCCTGCCTCCCGATTTTGTGGGGGAAATAATAAAACATTCATGCATATGTAGTAAACTTGTGCAAAATAAGTTAATGAAGTTAAAATTAGGAGTACATCTTCACTTCATGATTAACAAGCAGAATCTCTATTAAATTATTTTTCAAAACTTTTTTAAAAATCAATTGAGCCAAAACAGCTGAAACCTAGGGGTTTCGGCGAGAGAACCAACTTCGAGGCTACTCAGCTGCGATCGACTGGCGGATGTCGAAACGAACACGGTGCTCTCGCTTCTTTTTAGTGCCGTCTGTTTGCTGCCGCCAACTTCAGCGTCTCCAGGAAGATCCTTTTGGGCTAGAAACTGACGTCCAGACTGAACGAGTGATCCCCACACTCGAGGACATTATAGAGGGCGTATGGAGGCTGTAGCAGCTTTCGAAGTGCATCAACCCCCACGGCAACATGGGTACAAATTTTAAGTTGTCAAGTAGTGTCGTTCGACAGCTGTGTGTGACGAGATGGCGAAAGTACGGGCAACAATCCAGGTCTCTCCAAAGCCATTTCTCTTGTCGAGGATCAGATCGCCAGGGAGTCGAAAGTTCTCACCATATACCAGCAGCAGGGCTGGCCGCAAACTCTTCGGGGAACAATAGGCAAGATCTGCAGCCAGAACGCCTCGTTACGTATCATAATGGCTGTCATCAACGCTAACCTTCTAGGATCCCATTGGACTGCGGATGGTATACAATTGACCGCTGGCGTTTGACTTCCAGAAGCTTTCCGAGCTCTGAGAAGAGACTAAATTCAATTTGCATTCCCAGCACGTGACTGTGCTATTATGCCCTTCAGACCGCGACGTAAAACGTGTGAGTCTCGCAAAGGGCTTGTCATGTCAAGGTGTATAGCGTTTCTCGACAAGGACACCTATTTGTTTTTTAGCGTGTCTAGTGACTTTATGCTTTTGGCATGCTATCCACTCTACGGCCCAAGAATTCATGTCATGTCCATGGACGACCAGAAATACTTTCTAGAGACTAACCGATTCGTTGTTCGTATACCAGGATGCGCAAGATCATGCGCCGAGCAAAACACTTATTTACAAAAAACGGCTAGAATATATGGCCTAGGTGCCTTTTCAAAAATGCCGCAGTAGATAGAGGAATGTGAGCCGAAGATAAGGAACTTCTTGAACTTGTAGTTGGAGTTCGTCGTCATCCTTCTAGGCCACGGCGATTGTCGAAAAATCGACTGCGGCTGGGATATTGATCTCGGACATCCGGGCAAAGCGTCAGCAAATAAGTTGTCTTTTGTGTTGAAGGGTACACTTTGTACACTTTGACGTGCTTTGGCCGTAAGGCAAAAGTCAGAGGCTTATGGTCCGTGAACAAGGTGAATGGCCTGCCTTCATGGGAGTATCGGAAATGGTTAATAATTCACGATAATGTAATTCCGTGCAACGGGGTTCAACTATTTTGAGAAGAAACCCGACGGTTGCTTTGATTCATCCTTTGGTGAAGAGCAGCGCCTACTGCTGTGTCTGAGACATCGATGAATCGAATGCCAGAAGGATAGCGTCTACCAGCTGTTGCATGATGGTTTCAAACGACTGCTGTTGGGGAAATTTGCATTTGACAATGTTGAGAATTAAGCCATTTTGAAGGCCGCGTTGACAAAGGAACTCGAGATTTGCCAGATGTTCAGACTCCGTGGAAGAAGCGACCAGAACGTCATCCAAGTAGATGAAAACGAAGTCCAAATTTTATAGTGCAGAGTTGATGGATCTCTGGAAGGTTTGCGTCGTATTGCACAGGCAAAAAGTCATCCGTGTGAACGTGGAGAAACCAAAAGTTGGTCAAATTACTGCCTTTGGAATATTTTCGGAGGGATTTGATGGAAGCTCTTGGCGAGGTATAAGGTTGAGAAAACACCACAGTTTACCAAATGAGTAAAACGGGGTACGGGTCGTCTGAGCATTCAAGTGTCTATAATCTCAACAAAGTCGGCTTTCATCGTTGGGGGTGCAGGTAACCAACTGCTTTTGTAAGGTCTGCATATACCTTGTTTAAGTAGCTGTTGAAACTCTTTCCGCGCAACAGCAAACTTGGGACGGTGGAGGACGCATCTCAAGAAGTTTGCGGAACCAGTAGTGCTGATGTGGTGCAGGACATCATGCTGATGTGGTGCAGGACATCATGGCTGAGAGTAATGTTTTGATATGGTGGTGTAGCGCGCGAATGCGTGGATCGGCAACGTCTTCCAAAATGATAGGAAGAGTGTTATTGCAAGAACGGGCTGGAAGTTTCCCTGGCAACCAAAGAAAGGTTGTGGGGTATATCAAGAACCTATATTGCATAGTTGGTTGGGTCTGGAGATGGAGAGGACGGAGAGAGGCGCAGGTGTCTACCAAATAATAGCAGCCATTAAGGCGACGGGTAGACGTCACTGCGCCCCCAGCAAACTCAGTTTTTTGGAATCCCGGTAAAATTACGTGGAGTGGTATATTTCGCGGCTTGAAAACATACGACACCCATTTCGCGAGGTTTCATACTTCTCAAAGAATTAAAGGATTGATCCTTCAAGTTGACCTGACGGACATCAGTTCGTAATCAGTTTTACAAACAGCTGCACGCAAGGGACTCGTCTGCTCTTTGTTATAAAATTAAGCGCGTATCCAGTTGACTTAATCGTGATGTTATACAACAATGTGAGCCAAACGTTTTTTTTTAAGTCGTTAGGCTTACGATAATCGCTATGTTTGTGTAGTTATTTTTCAGGTGCGGACGGACAAACTGGTGTAGTTACGTGAATGTTGAATAATGACACGTTAGGGATCGTAGTGCTCAAAGCCCCCCATATTCCCGAATATGGCTAGCATAAAGGCATGCAAGTACGTCTTGAATGAGCGCTCCTATGGACCTTCAGTATTTGCAAGCAGATCTTCAAGTTCAATTTCACCAACTTTTTAGGTTTTTGAGTTAGCGTTCCTTGAGGTCGTCTTTGGCCAATCAGGATAGCCCTTTGATTATCGCAATTCTATACGCTTCATTACACTGGTCATAGACACCATTAGACGAGACAGCTAATTTCCTGCGTTACACACAGCTCTATGCAGATGATGCCTAGGTACTCAAAACAAAATTGATATCCAGGAGCTTATTCAAAAATGGAATGATCGCCACATGCAGCATTATTTACGATTGAATTTGAATGAAAAGGTTTTCGGCGACCCACCCCAATAACCTCGTTCCGTTTAGCGCTCGCTACTTCCGCTACGCCTTCAAGAGACACTTGGCTCGCGACGATTCATATCTACCGCCTTTCATGTCCAATTTGACAGTTCTCTTGAGAGTGGATTAAACATTTTGAATGAAAATTCAGCGCTATTTGATTCTGTACAAGACGAAATCATAGAATCGATTTCAGAGAATCTCAATTCAAAATTTCCTGTTGCAATTAATTCGCTTAGAATATTTGAATATGCCATGGCAGTGCAGCACGCAGTGACATTTCGAATCAAAAATCAAATAGAATTCGAATCATCGCAATCGTTAGCGTGGACACCCCGCACTGTCACTCTCAGTGACAGCAACCTACCAAAAGTTGAGCTATTTAAGTATGTTAAGGGGGTCATCCCCTGTGTTGGATCAGAGGAATCGGTTTTTTTGACATCAATTGTATCTAGATATAGTATAAAATATACGAGGAAAGTGATTTTGTGACATTCGGAGTCGTTCGGAAATTACAGTGTTAAACAGGTAGATCCGAACGACCTCGCTAAAAGCACAAGAATTGAAGCCAAGGCCGTACATGTGTATTTTCAAGAAACCTAAGGTTTATGGACTAGATATAGCAGATTAATGGTCAGTTAAGACTTTATGGCTAAAAAATCACATTCTACTTTTTAAATACCTTTTTCTCGAAACCGCATATTGAAAATCGACTGCCACCATAGCCCAAAATCTATCTAACGAAATTCCTTGAAATTTTCAAGATTTGTTCAGTCTGCAAACTAGGAGAATTGCGATTCATTCAGTAGTTGCTTTTTATTCATTGAAGAAGCCGGGAAAACACCAAAATTCACAAAAAAATGTTTAACACGGCACCGAAAATTTAACTTTTAATATTTTTTAATAATCTAGTTTGCGGACTGTAATTAAGTCCGCACATTAAAATGCCGCTTACTTTTTCTCTGTAAGATGATCCTCACGCCTTCTAGAGTGGCAGCAGAAAAACCCCTTTTTTGGACATGGGTGTATAAGTTGTTCTATATTTCAATGATGAACTATGTTCTTGGGCTAAAAATTACTACGCATGCTCAAGATATTAATAAATATATGGGGAAAAATTCGTATTTGTACTTTTATCCAGTTCTTCACAAATAATTTCTAAAAAAACAAAAAAACGGTTTTCACATTGGATGACCGCCTTAAATCAATGCTATCCACTGACGGTCAACTAAGTTTGAAAGTTGCTTCATGCATCAGCGCTACCAGAATGAACACAACTGGCATTCTTTCTGGTCAACGCACTAACTGCCAAATTAACTGAATAGCCAAATTCTAATTGTATCTAAATTTTAGTGAATTTCATAAGCAATGAAGAGGGAAGGAGATGAAGATCTATTGATTATTTCAGACAATTATTAATAACCAAGCGATAAGTGTTATCAGGTTTTGTATGTATTTATATTGACTTTCACTGGAAACTTTAAAAATAATTCTATAATATGTGGTATGCAATTACAAGCTTCCTAATCTTTAACGCATTATCGACTGCTCCAAGAAGCTTGTTGGCAATCGCAAAAATATTTCATGAAATTGAAGTTTCCATGCTCATAACGTATAGAGCCACTCTCGGGAAAAAATATCTTAAGCTTCTAAGATAAACTAGTTAGTCATTGGCAGCAGTGTTTTGGACGCAAGTGTTTTGATCAAGTGTGCCGTAAATCGTAAAACCTTGAGAATGAAATTTTATCCACTAACGCTTTTGACTATAATAATTGTGTTATTTTCGTTAGTATATATTTTCTTTAAGCGCAAATTTGCATATTGGAGTGATCGCGGAGTGAAATATCTTGAACCTCGAATTCCACTAGGAAATCTGCCTTTTGGTCGTTATGAACATCTGAAAACCATCTTCGGGAACATTTACGCGCTTAAAGATAAATCCCCATTCATTGGAGGCTACATTTTCACCAATCCGGTTGTAGTTGCAACTGATTTGGACTTTGTGCAAGATATTTTGGTTAGAGATTTCCAGAATTTCCATGAGCGGGGAGTGTTCAATAATGAAAAAGATGAGCCTCTTTCGGCACACTTATTTTCATTAGACGGACAAAGGTGGAAGTCACTTCGAATGAAATTGTCTCCAACTTTCACTTCCGGAAAAATGAAGTTTATGTTTCCCACGATGGTAGATGTCGCCGAAAAGTTCTGTGAAGCTTTGACCGAAGTCCTACATAAGGAAAGTATTCATGATGTGAAAGACCTTTTGGCCCGATTCACCACAGACGTGATCGGTACCTGTGCATTCGGAATCGAATGTAATAGTCTGAAAGATCCTGACAACGATTTTCGCAAGTACGGTCGCTTAACATTTGAATTAAGATTGGGGATCATTGGTAGAGGAATCGTGATGCAATTTCCAGAAATTGCCAAATTCCTTCATATGAAAATTTTCCGGGAAGACGTCACGGAATTCTTTATGCGAATTGTTCGAGAAACTGTGGACTATCGTCGAAAGAATAATGTCAAACGTAATGATTTCATGAACTTACTCATTGAGCTGATGGATAATGTCACCACAGATAATGAAAACAATGTGAAATTGGATAAACTAACTATTGAACAGGTGACTGCCCAAGCATTCCTGTTTTTCGCCGCAGGATTTGAAACATCGTCCACCGCTATGACTTTCAGTTTATATGAAATGGCGTTGAATCCGCATATCCAGCAGAAAGCTCGCAAAGAAGTTAATGATGTACTTAATAAACATGATGGAAATTTGACCTATGAAGCTGCAAAAGAAATGATCTACATTGACCAAGTTATTAATGGTACGTATCCTTCTATTTAAGCTCTCTTAATTGTTCAGCTACCGTAAAACGACAATAGCCAAGTCCAATTTTCAAAACATTTATTTTCAGAGAGTCTTCGGAAATATCCGCCGGTTGTGACGTTGAGAAGGAATGCTCATGATGACTATAAAGTGAAAAATTCGAATGTGGTTATTCAAAAAGGTCAAACGGTCGTAATTCCAGTGTATGGCATCCATCATGACTCTGAGTATTACCCTAATCCAGAAAAGTTCGATCCTGACAGATTTGCATCGGATCAGATCAGAAACAGACATCCCATGGCGTTCCTGCCATTCGGGGATGGGCCAAGAAACTGCATTGGTCTTCGGTTCGGAAGAATGCAAGCCCGTATTGGCCTTATTATGCTACTTAAGAACTTCAATTTTAAAGTTTGTTCCAAGACACCGATTCCCATGGAATTTTCAAAGACTATACCTACCCTTTCACCGGCAAATGGATTGCATTTAAAAATTGAACGAATTTAAATATTTTTTATATAATAATGTTGGGCCATTGTGAGTACCATCTGCGATACTTTTCAAGCCATTTCAAAAGTTATGATTTAAGTTAAGATAGAAAGCCCCATATCATGTATCCAAAAACCCTTCCCTTTACTCAAATAATGAAAGTCACACTTGAAAACAAATAAAATCATTTAATTCCCATCATTAGCTAAAACGTCTTGAGGAGGCCACCCCGAGTGAAGGCCGTTTTTTTAGCTTTTTTCGAATTTTTTTGTGAAGAAGTGGATAAAGATACAAATACGAATGTTTCACCATAGATTTACTAATATCTTGAGCGTGCATAGTAATTTTTCCAGCCCGTATGCATAGTTTGTTACTGAAATACATAGCAATTTATACACCCATCTCCAAACAAAGGGATTTTCAGTTGCCACGCTAGAGGGCGCTACGATTATCTTTAAAAAAAAATAAACGGCATTTTAACATAGAGACTGAACTACAGTCCGCAAACTACGATTACTAAAAATTGTTAGAAGGTGAATTTTTGGTACGGTGTTAAACTTTTCTTTCTGAATTTTGGTACTTTTTTAAGGCTTCTTTAATGAATAAAAGAAAAACTACTCAATGAATCGCAATTATCCTAGCTTGCGGACCGTAGAAATATGTTCTGAATAAGTCGTGAAAATTTCGAAGAATTTCGTAGGACAGATATTGGTTTTAGGTTGGCAGTTTCGAGAAAAACGCATTTAAAAAGTAGAATGTGATTTTTAGCCATAAAATCTTAACTGACCATTAATCTGTTATACGAGGGGGGACCCATAAGTTCCGGGAATTACGCTGTCGTGGCGAGGGAGAGTCATCATCATCAACGGCGCAACAACCGGTATCCGGTCTAGGCCTGCCTTAATAAGGTACTCCAGCCATCCCGGTTTTGCCAAGAGGTCCACCAATTCGATATCCCTAAAAGCTGTCTGGCGCCCTGACCTACGCCATCGCTCCATCTTAGGCAGGGTCTGCCTCGTCTTCTTTTTCTACCATAGATATTGCCCTTATAGACTTCCCGGGCTGGATCATCCTCATCCATACGGATTAAGTGACCCGCCCACCGTAACCTATTGAGCCGGATTTTATCCAAAGCCGGACGGTCATGGTATCGCTCATAGATTTCGTCATTGTGTAGGCTACGCAATCGTCCATCCTCATGTAAGAGGATCGTACCTCTTGCATTTACCTCAGCATCACGGATCACTTTCTCGAGGGTCAGGTTAAAGAGGACGCATGATGGGGCATCCCCTTGTCGTAGACCGTTGTTGATGTTGAATGGTCTTGAGAGCGATCCTGCTGCTTTTATCTGGCCTCACACATTGGTCAGGGTTAGCCTAGTCAGTCTTATTAATTTCGTCGGGATACCGAATTCTCTCATGGCCGTGTACAGTTTCACCCTGGCTATGCCATCATAGGCGGCTTTAAAGTCTATGAACAGATGGTGCAACTGTTGTCCATATTCCAGCAGTTTTTCCATCGCTTGCCGCACAGAGACAATCTGATCTGTTGCTGATATGCCTGAAGCGAAGCCTCTTTGGTATGGGTCAATGATGTTCTGGGCGTATGGGGCTATCCGGCCTAGCAAGATAGAGGAGAATATCTTATAGATGGTACTCAGTAACGTGATACCTCTATAATTGCTGCACTGCGTGATATCTCCCTTTTTATGTATGAGACAGATAATGCCTCGTTTCCAATCGTCAGGCATTGATTCGCTGTCCCATACCTTGAGCAGAAGTTGATGAACCACTTGTGTAACTGATCATCTCCATATTTAGCCAATTCGGCTGTAATTCCATCGGCTCCTGGCGACTTATGGTTTTTTAGCCGATGAATTGTACGGACTGTTTCTCCTAAACTTGGCGGTGGCAGTATTTGTCCGTCGTCTTCAGTTGGCGGGACCTCCAGCTCGCCGATATTCTGGTTGTTCAGTAGCTCATCAAAGTACTCAACCCAGCGCTCCAATATGCCCATTCTGTCGGAAATCAGATTTCCCTCTTTGTCTCGGCAGGATGTGCATCGAGGTGTATAAGGCTTCATCCTGCTGACTTGTTGATAAAACTTCCGCGCCTGGTGTGGTTGCTCCCTGTACTTTTCTAGTTCGCAGACTTGTTGGTTCTCCCAGGCTTCCTTTTTCCGTCTGTGAAGGGAGGGAGAGTGGAGGAACCTATTGTTTGCCCACATGTCCGTTATTGTTACGCCACCTGCGTCAGTGTTCGAAGTTGGGTCGCTGTGAATTCATCGGTTCGCCTGTGAGTTTTTTTTTGTAAAACAACTTTTTACATTTCGGCGAAAACGTAAAGGCAGATTGTCGAGAACAACGCGCGGCTGTGAAATTTTGTTTCCTGTTGGGGAAATCGCCCGCAGAAACTATTGTAATGCTTAAGAATGCTTATGGGGATGCTGCCTTAAGTAAAATCAAAGTTTACGATTAGTTTTCACATTTTGAAAATGGAAAAATGTCTATTGAAGACTAACTTCGTTCAGGACGCCCCTCAACGTCAAAAACTGATAAAAATGTCGACGAAATCAATACCCTCGTTCGTGAAGACCGTCGCCGAACCGTTGATCAACTCTGTGAGATGTCGGGAATGTTATGGAGTTCAATGCAGAGAATTTGATCCGAAGATTTGCACATAAGAAGGGTTGCAGCCAGATTCGTCCCGCGCCTTCTCACTGATGAGTAAAGGGAGCGTCGACTTCAGGCATGTTTGGAGCTTCAAAATCAGCTCGAAGAGGACCCTGAATTTTTGCCAAAGTGATTACTGATGATGAATCGTGGTGCCATGGATACGACTCAAAAGGAATATGAAAGGAAAGCGTTTTGCCACTGTGGAGAAGGTGATACAAAAATCGCTGGATGGCTTAAAGGAGATCCCAATGAGTGAATTTAAAAAATTTTTTGAACAATGAAAGAATCATTTGGAGAAGTACGTTGTAGTTGAAGGCGAATACTTTGAAGGTAATCAAAATTTGAGGTAAAAATATTGAGAAATGAAGAAGTTATGACGAAATTCCCGTTTTTTTGGGGCCCCCCCCCTCGTACCTAGTCCATAAACCTTAGGTTTCTTGCAGAAGCACATGTATAGCCTTTGCTTTTAATGCTTATCCTTTTAGCTTTTAACACTATAATTTCCGAACGGCTCCGAATATCAGAAATCACTTTGTTCTTATATTCTACAGTATATCTAGATACAATTGATGCAAACAAATGCAATTCCGCGGATCCGATACACGGGATGACCCCCTTAAATGCACGATGAATAAGGTCAAAGTCACAGAAAATAATAGAACAATAGAACTCTCTAAAGTGTAAACCAAATATTTTCGCTCAATTATTTATGAATATGTTTTCGCCAAAGAGAGAAAATATATTTTTTTGGACACTTTGACTAAACCAAAGTCGACCAACATCACACCACAGAAGAGTAGAAGCTGCATCCCTAATGAGCTGGTGTCATGTTATTCTGTTCGTTCTTCTTTCCATCCTCAGTAAGCTCCTACTGGCATATGAATGCTGGTCTACAAATATCTGGAAGGTGCAGGAAATAGAAAGCCCACACAAACCCGAAAACTACACGTCCTTGTGAAAAGATACCACACGGGCAGTAGATACGATACTCGTTATGCATAATTTAAAATACAACCCGCTTCAAAGTAGGAGAACACATTCAGTTACGACTTTTTTGTTAGGGGAAGATTGCAGAACATAGAGAGTAAGATTGCTGATTGTTTGGTAAAGGAACTCTTCTGAAATGCTATATATAGTGGCAGATGAAGTGATATTCCTGCTTTTTCAAAACTTACAAAACAAAAATTAAGCCATTTCTTTCGAAAAATAGATAACCACTTTCATTGCAGTACACAAAACTGCTTATGCCTCAAACATGACCACTCTCCCTCGGAAACACATATTCGTATTGAACAAGACTATTTTTGGTCATTTTGGACATATTCTCTTGTCCTGCGGCCGATTAGAATCTCTCGATAAGCAAAAGGAAAACCTGTGTCAAAAATATCAATTTCACGCCTTGCTAGTAATAAATGTGGTTATTCTTTCTATTCTGTATACTGTATGTTTCAACCCTCATCAAGTAGATATAATTTAATAATCTGATTTATAAGTTTGCGTTTAAGCACTTTGTTTAGTATCCATATTGACATCTAGTAATGGATAGTAAGAAAATAATAGGGATAAAGTAGATAGGCAAGAGACGATTCTGAAGATTTCATTGACATCATTTACAGGCAAACAAATGCAAATAGCTATCCATATATATCTTAATTTTTTAAATTAATTGCAAATCTGGAGAAACCACGGAGAGATTTCTCCCAATTTTAATTGTTTCTTGTCTAATTGCGCGTCCTGTGAGTTGGGGCTTGAGAATACGCTTAAGGTCTTCCCTTTTTGGACGTAAGAGGCGACTAAACGGGATAGAAATTTATGGGCTAGCAACCGACAAATTTTGAAACGTTATTGCTACTGAAACAACAACGTCTCGGATCGGGACTGACCTCAAGACTACGAATTTTGGCTATCAAAAACGGACTACGGTTGGTTCCTCAAATGTGCGCACACCCCTCGACAAAGGTAGTAAAAGTTTCCAGTGTAGTCACTTGTATATAAGCTGGACATTCTGGACATGAGGGAAGTAAGATGGTGGGACTCTGGAGAGTATTCCTCCCCCTCTTGCGGCAAAGCGCGGTTGTACTCTGGAAAGCCAAGCGGTAGCAGACAAATCACAATTTTGCCACGCTACTCAATAGCAGAGACTTCCGATATAGTGGAGGTGGATACTTTCTACAAGCAATTAGTTGCAGTTCAGGAGAAACTCTTAAAGGTGACATTGTGATCGTGATGGGTATTCTGAATGCGTGATCTGATAACATCTCACCCGGACAAGTAACGGGGAAACACGTCTTGTTGACCGTAACTACAGTGATGGGAAATTTTGATCACAGGACCTGCCATAAGTTCAGTTGGGTTTAAGCTGACGGCAGCTCTGCGAGCAATCAGATCGACCTCTTCACAATCAGCAGTATATTTAGGAGTTGTCTATTGGATGTGCGCACCAAGGGAGGTGCTAACATCGGCCTCGAAAGGGATCAACAATTGATAGTCGCTTACTTGTTGCGTTCTCGTGGGGTCGGGGAGCTGCGATCCCCACGCTCAACATCGACCGCTTGTATGACCCAGCTGTCAACCGAGAGTGGGAGAGTTATCTTGCTGATTGAATTTCAGATATACTAAGTAACCTGCCTAAGAATATCGTTGAACATTGAGTTGTCATTAAAAATGCTTTTTTGTCAGGTGCTATACAGATTGTCGGCCAGCCCCAAAGCAGTGTGGTAAGATCTGGCAGACTACAAAATCGTGAAAGCGGATCGATGAACGGAAGCGGTTGAAGGCTCTACTGAGCGCTCTGAGTGATGGTGAGCATGGCGCACTCGAACTCCGAAATGCCGAGAAGTTCAGCGCCGTGATAACAGAGAATTTGTTATTGCCCTGGACAGGAAAGGTAAAGACGCCACAGATCGCAATGATTTCAGAACTGTATACTGCTTTGGGAATTACATAGTGAGGCTGATAGCGGAAGTTGCATGAAAGCCGTGGTTATATATGGGATATGTTTATGGATCTCATTCTGGTGTTCACAAAATGAGAATATGAATGTGAATAGACTCTCTTCTAGTAAATTACTGCTCTACTTAACCCTGTAGCAATTAGCTAACTTTTAGGGAGTAGATCACTTCGGTGGAAGAGAAAGATAAATAAACGTTCTAGTGTCACGCCCTGCCAATGATTGAGTGCAAGAAATTAAGATAATTCATGGGTTGAACTGCTCATAGTGTACGAAATTACTGAAGTCCTGCCTGGTAAAAATCAGCATATCTAACTTCTCTGTTAGATTTTGCCACTGGAGGTTGTTGAACAGGAGTTTGGTCGGTTTTCTTGATCTCTATCTCCACCTGCACGTGGCGACCGTTGGGAGTTCTTTCTTTTTGAAAACTTACAGACGGAGACGGATGATGGCAAGTGTCCCGCGCCTAAAAACGGGACAGAATGTACCATTACGAAGCCACGGAAGGAACCTCGAACTTGATGGATTTTTATTTATTTATTTATTTATTTATTTATTTATTTATTTATTTATTTAAACCATGTGCTCGGAGTAGGTTTCTCAGTCAGCCAGAAAACGAAACCTGCTGTTATCGGCTTTGAAAATATAAGCGAAAGGATATGTACTCTGTGTTTCCGAGGCAAGTTTAGAACTATAAGCCTCATAAACGTTCACGCCCCTACAGAGGACACTGCAGAGTCGGAGAAGGATACCTTCTACGAGGCAGCTGAGCTGACCTTCGAAACCTGTCCCAAGCATGATGTCAAAATCATACTTGGAGATTTCAACAGTCAAGTAGGGACGGAGCGGGCTCCCATAGCTTACATAGGGATACTAATGACAGCGGACGGCGAATTATTCAGTTAGCAGTCTCTGACGAAATGGTTGTTGGAAGTACCTCGTTTGCGGAAACGGTCCACAAACATACGCAGGCCTCTCCAGACGAGACCACTTTCAACCAAATTAACCACGTGTTCGATGAACGCCGCCACCTCTCAGCCTTGATGAATGTCAGAACATATAGATAGAGGGGGCCAATACAGACTCGGACCACTATCTCGTTGGCATGGTGCTCCGAGCTCCAAAAACAATACAACCTAGAATCCCCTCTGACAATCAAGTGAGAGTTAACACTAAGGCAAGAGTGAAAACTGAAGCAATTCCCAACATAGCCCCCCGCAACTCCTATAAGGGCGAAATGGATGCTGCAATAACCGCAGTCAAGAGAGATTCTGGAGACGAAGCATCAACAAATGATCTTCACAACCACCTGAAGAACGTTATCATAAATGCGGCCTCAAATATACTTGGCCCCAGTCACAAAAAAGTCGCAACAGCTGATTTGACGATGAATGTAAGCTAGCAACGGAACGGAAGAATGCCGCATATCGGGTAATGTTGCATTCGCAAAGAACGCGGGCACGCGCAGAGACTTATCACGAACTCCGTCGAGCGGAGAAGCAGCTTCATAGACGGAAAAAGGAAGCCTGCGAGAACCAACAGGTCTGTGAACTAGAAAAGGACAGGAAGGATCCGCACCAGGCGCGGAAGTTTTACCAACAAGTCAGCAGAATGAAGCTTTATACACCTCGATACCCATCCTGCCGAGACAAAGAGGGAAATCTGATTTCCGACAGAATGACCATATTGGAATGACGGGTTGATTACATCGATGAACTACTGAACAACCAGAAAATCGGCGACTTGGAGGTCCCGCCAACTGAAAATAGCGGACAAATACTGCCACCACCAAGTGTAGAAGAAACGGTATGCAATTCATCGGCAAAAAATCATAAATCGCCGATGGAATTACAGCCGAATTGGGTAAATATGGAGGCGACCAATTACACCAAGTTGTTCATCAACTGTGGTCAAAGTGTGAGATAGCGAATCAATGGTTGACGACTGGCAACGAGGCACTATCTGTCTCATACATCAAAAGGGAGATATCACACAGTGCAGCAATTATACCGGTATCACGTTGCTGGGTACCATCTATAAAATATTCTCCGCTATCTCGACAGCCCCATACGTCCAGAAAATCATTGGACCATACTAAAGAGGCTTCACTCCAGGCAAATCAGCAACAGATCAGATTTGCTGTGATGGAAAAACTGTTGGAATATGGACATCAGTTACACCATCTATTCAACGACTTTAAAGCTGCCCATGATAGCATAACCAGCGTAAAACTGTACACGGCCGTGAGAGAATTCGGTATTCCAACGAAATTGATAAAACTGACTGACCAATGTGCGATGCCCGATAAAAACAGCAGGTCCACTCTCAAAATCATTCGACATCAACAACGGTTTACGACTAGGGGATGCCCTATCATGCGTCCTCTTCAACCTGGCCCTGGAGAAAGTGATCCGTGATTCTGAAGTAAATGCAAGAGGTATAATCCTCTTTAAGTCCATCTAACTACTGGCCTATGCTGACGATATCGACATCATGGAAACAGCCATCCGAGACGTACAAACTGCCTTCATCCAAATCGAGCAGGCGGCGCGAGATCTTAGGCTACACATCAATGAAGGCAAGACAAAGTATATGGTGCCAATGCCAACCAACCAACAACATCAAACCGCACTGGTGGAGACTACAACTTTGAGACCGTTGATAATTTCTCCTATCTAGGGTAAAAAATCATAATCGATAACAGCTAAGATGATGAAATCCACGCACGGTTGTTGGCAACCAACAGAGCGTATTTCGCTTACAAAAACTGTTCCGCTCGAAACGTCTCACCATAGGGTCAAAGCTCTTACTGTACAAGACAATGATATTGCCAGTCCTCATGTATTCCTCGTAGACTTGAGGTCTTGGGGCCGCCTTATAGAGAAAAACCCTCTGAGGATGGACTATTCCGTAGCCTACATAACGACGAAACCTATAAGCAATACCATGACCGTCAGGTTGTGAATAAAATCCGGCTCAATAGGTTACGGTGGGCGGGTCACTTAATCCGTATGAATGATGATAATCTAGCCCGGAAAGTCTATAAGGGCAATATCTATGGTAGAAAAAGAAGACGAGGCAGACCCTGCCTGAGATGGAGCGATGGCGTAGGTCATGACGCCAGACAGCTTTTATGGATATCAAATTGGTGGACCTCGGCGCAAAACCGGGATGTCTGGAGTTCCTTATTAAGGCGGGTCTAGACCGGATACCGGTTGTTGCACTGATGCGATGATGAAGAAACATACTCCGAGCACATGGTTTACTGGATGGCCACCATAATATATGTAGTGCATCTCCTGCAACGCTGTTACGTTAACCCCTGCAACACGTTATTCCGTTTACGTTGCCGGGTTTGTCGTTGTGTTATCAATCCGGTCCGAGGCACCTTTCTTGGCTTCATTGCAAGTTCTTTTCCATGTAGGGTTATCAGCCCACCCACCCCTCAACCGGGAGGACGACTTGGAACAAGTTGTCCCGTTTTTAGGCGCGGGAGAGTCGCCTTCAACTTTCCTCGTCTACAGCGTTTCGTTAAGAAGGAGCTACCTACGGCCACCATGTAGAGCTTAGTGTTGTGTCATACCGTGTGTCGTGGGTACCCATCCACGTTTCGCCCTGCGACCTATACTACTCTTTGACCACCCAGTGGTTGTGGTTCAATTATTACTTTTCGAAACTGATCACATTTTGCTGCCGGGTAAAATGTAGGGGAGTAAGGGCGAAAAATATAACCACCAAAAAGTGTGACAAGTCTCGTTCTCGGAACCCATTCAACTGACAAATCAGGAAAAATCACAGTGGTGTATCTAAACGAGATCAAGCCTCAAAACGTATCCCGTTCATCAGAACGATATCATCAACACAAATAAAGTTATTAATAGTATATTAGCATATTTTAGAAATTCAATCGGAAACCCCCTTTAAGTTCGGGCTTGAAGTATAAAATTGAGTGGTGATATAAGGAATAACATAAGGCGTAGCTTTTGGAAGTTTGAAGGAAATCCTCCCATCATCAGCAAAGTTATAGAAAGTGAGACATTTAACTTTATAGTAAATTTCGTGCATTCGTAACCAACCACAACCATAACCATCATCTACTTTTATATTACGTACGTATATCTTCTAGTTTCAAAAAATATGAAAGAATGTTTTGTGTTTTTAACCATATATGAATGGAATACGTACAAAGTTTCTCATATAAGATGAACGCAAAACCTTTATACCCGAAGTACCAAAACCTTTATACCCGAAATACGTTACTTTCTTGACATTTACTAATAATATTGAACTCCTAGTGTAAAGGGTATAACTAAGGTTGACTATTATCAGTACACTGTTTTCCAAGTCAAAGCATAAAAAATTAGGCAATGGAATTTTTAAGTATGCATACACGAAACTGTTATGCACTCATCGTTCCTCACATAGGGCAGCACAAAACCTTATATGCAAAAGGGGGTGTAAATTGCTTTTTCACAAATATAGTCATGTGGGGCATCAAATGAATGGTCTCGGTTAGTACTTTCCGAAACCCGTCTTAGTTTTGCAACTTTATGGAAAGGTGGGGAGTGCGGAAGGCTGAAAGTGATCATTTCTTTGACGGTCCCACTCTCAGAAACTGCCCAACCCAGAAATCAGGCTCCGAAATACCCTACATACCGATATCGGTTCAAATGAAGTTGACAATAATATATTATTATAATTTTTAATAATTGGCTATTACAGTTCATTCTAGTACCACGAAGTAGCAATGTAGGCTATAATATACATCATGAGTTTGGTAGAAATCGCACTATTACTAACAAAGTTATAATATCATAGGTCAAAATGATCGCTTTTTCGCAAATTCAAGACTTTAAACGTCAATATCTCTTCAAAGTGGATATTTCCACATGATATATGCATATATTACGTGCTGCGTACTAATAGGATAAATGCACATTTGTAAACACATGTCTTTGTAAAAAAACCTTTCATACCTGAAGCGTCCGCTTCCGGTTTCCCGGTGCTTTCCATCAAATGATTTTTTTAAATCGCTTTCTAAAAGATAGAAGGCGATGGAATTTTCAACTATGTACACACGGAAATATCTTTTATACCTGAAACGTGAAGCTTTCGGTTTCTCGACTTGTTTTTCCTATTTTGATATTTTTTCTCGGTAAGTATGGAATGTATTTGAAATCGTTCTTCCATAATGAAAGAAGAAGCATTACTCTACAATATTGCAAAATCCTGGAACAATTAGTTGACTTGGTTCCGAGAAAAGGGACCATTTATCGGAAAGAACGTGATTTTTCAGGAGAGGCTAAAAACGTGGCATTTCATATTTCGATTCCAATAAAACACCCGAGAAGTTTTTTAAACTATAAAATAGTCTTGGTTTTGACTGATTTCATGGTCCGCTAACTCACAGGTCATAACAATTAACTTCAATATTTTTTTTTAAATACTTCTAGTTGTTGAATTTGATTTTTAGACATATCATTACATTCGGGATAGTCTGAAGAATTTTTTAAGCTAATAACAAAAAACTTATTTGTTTTTTCAATTTTGGCTACCCACTCCCCTTAAATCATGAAATAATTTAGTCCTGTGAATCTAAATAACGCAAACTTGATTTAAAAAAGTTAATTTCATTTGGTAAGTTTTGAATTTGATTCGGAAAGTCGTGAATTTGTTGTGGAAAGTAGTAAATTTGACTTGAAAAGGGTTAATATCGCTTGGAATTCCTTGCCAGTAGGAATGCATTATTTTGCCGAAAAGCGGTCACAACGTCTTATCATCCATCCTCACATATCTGACTAAAAACTCAAATCTTTCTTTCCCGATTAATGATATGTATCGCGCGAAGAATCAAGTAACTAATTTGTTGAAAAACGGTTATCCTTGTTTACTACGGTTGGAGTCAATAAACATTTTTCGTTAAAAGTATTTTCAGGAACACAATACATTCGCCCTAAGCTAGCGGAATTCGAAGAGTAAGCAGAATCAGCTACAAGAGGTACCTTTATGGGAGCTGCCTCTTGCAAAGTTACCTCTACCGTAATATAGCTGTTCTCATCTTCGCTTTGAACGTCGTCTACAGCCTCATCTGCCTCGCTTTCAAAAGCTGACTCAGCCATAGAAAAATGTTTTCCTTCTTCCTCTAATATCGCCAGTCGTCATCATGTATCCTCTGAGACCGCGACATACTGGTATCCAAAATAATGTCAAAAATATCGTCATCAACGGCGCAACAACCGGTATCCGGTCTAGGCTTGCCTTAATAAGCAACTTCAGACATCCCGGTTTTGCGCCGAGGTCTACCAATTCGATATCCCTAAAAGCTGTCTGGCGTCCTGACCTACGCCATCGCTCCATCTTAGGCAGAGTCTGCCTCGTCTTCTTTTTCTACCATAGATATTGCCCTTATAGGCTTTCCGGATGGGATCATCCTCATCCATACGGATTAAGTGACCCGCCCACCGTAACCTATTGAGCTGGATTTTATCCACAACCGGACAGTCATGGTATCGCTCAGATTCAGATTTCGTCATTGTGTAGGCTACGGAATCGTCCATTCTCATGTAGGGGGCCAAAAATTCTTCGGAGGATTCTTCTCTCGAACGCGGCCAAGAGTTCGCAATTTTTCTTGCTAATAACCCAAGTTTCCGAGGAATTCATGAGGACTGGCAAGATCATAGTCTTGTACAGTAAGAGCTTCGACCCTATGGTGAGACGTTTCGAGCGGTACAGTCTTTGTAAGCTGAAATAGGCTCTGTTGGCTGACAACAATCGTGCGCGGATTTCATCATCGTAGCTGTTATCGGTGTGATTTTCGACCCTAGATAGGACAAATTGTCAACGGTCTCAAAGTTATATTCTCCTATCCTTATTCTTCTTCGTGTTTGACCAGTGCGGTTTGATGTTGTTGGTTGATTCGTCTTCGGTGCTGACGTTGCCACCATTGTCAAAAATATAGTTATCGAAAATCTAAAAAGCGAAACTAGTTAAAGTTACATAAAGCCTAAACATACGCCGCGCAAGCGTGCTTTACCTCCATAAGTCAAAAATGACAGGACTTACTTGTCCGAGAACGGCACCGTCGGCAAGCGCTGTTTGGGCACTGAGTTGAAAAAACTGCTCAATGCCCCTACTTCACCCGTTAGGAAGAGAGAGTGAATATTCGATTTCGTGTATGCCTCACAGGGGTAGATTATGCAGAACTTAATAAGGTTTTCCTTTAATTCAAAGACGAATCCTTTGATGAAGATTATAATAAGCTACCGGAAACGGAAAATTATATAATATAATAATAATCGCTGGCGCAACAATCCAATTGGATCAGGGCCTTGAAGTGTGTTAGAGCACTTCATTCAAGACCGTAACGGTACCCTACAGGATTACATTACCCTGTAGGAGGCAATGTGGTCAGCATTGCGCTCGACCGAGACTTGATCCAGGTACTCATTCATAGCTGAGTCGACCGACGTTGAATCACGATACAAATTCCGCTGCCACCAGTGAGTTTTGAGCCGCGGCCTTCCGTACGACAGCCTTGTGCTCTAACCGCTCCGGACACTGGAAAAATTATGGTATCCGAAAATGTAGTGAGACGGTAATAATTGATACTTTTATGTGAGACTACTTAGGTTCAACCGAAAGGAAAAGATCTTCCAAACTGTTGTTGTTGCATTTTGTTTCATATCCATGTATATCAGGCCAGGTAACTGAAAATTTAAAATTTTTATAGCATCCTCTTTCAGGCAGGCTGTTTTCCTTATTATTTGCGGAGATGAACGGTTTTGTTCTGCTGGGCGACTATGAAACTTTCTTTACCCTCCCTCTACTCTGCTCTAAACTAACCTGTCTGCCTCCCTGTCATATGTAACGCTTTTGAACAGACTTCTCTGTAATTTGCTTATAATATTCCGCAGTGGATCGCTCCACTTTAAGTGGACTGGGGGACTGGATTCACTGAAACCGCTACTTTGTTTTTGATATTTTATGGAAATTGTGGCCTATTTCACAGACATCATAACGTTACTATCATATAATAGTTCAATCTTCAATTTTTGTGATTCAACAGAACGTTATATAGGCAAATATGAGCTTCGTTCTGGTTATTGTTGAAAAGTACTTATTCAACTTGAAAAGTACTGATAATGTGAAATGTACTGGTGAACTTTAACAGATACTAAAGTTGGTACCTTTAATGCTAAAAAGTCAACACAGTTTATAGTGTCTAAAATTCCAAAGAATAAGATTGTTTGATGACAATCGCTTGATGATCACGACAGAAAGGCTGGTAAAAATTAGAGCTATCTGGTGATGGCCCAGGGATTGACCAAATAGGTGTATGATGGTACGATAGTTCACTTATCATTGAGCCAATATTGCTCCTAAATACGATGTAAACTAGGCTTAAAACATGGATTCTATCAGTCGTCGTCGTTTATTTAATCATAGCAATTATTATTTTATGGAAAACATCCGATAAAGCGCGATAAAGTCCCAATCATAAAATCAGCTTAATGCGTGGCAGCACATGGAATGGCACTTCGTAATTTAGTTAGTCTATATCCACTCATGGTGACTTGCAAAAGATAGAAAATTGAATGATTAATATCTCCTAATTGCAATTTTAGATTAGTTCATGGTGAGTTGCAAAAAACGACACGTTTGTTTAGAGTTTTCGAAGCACATGGGAAAGTCAGGTGAATATACCGTAACATGTTATAAACACAGATCACCTACCGTATGACTGTGTAACCTGGCAATTGGCCCCCAGCGTGGGATTGCACTCACAACCGTGAGATCAAAAGTATCATGCTCTATCGGCTGAACAGTGAACATGAACATGGGGAGAGAACTTTATCTTGTTGAGTACTGACCATATACATAGGTCCATGTGCACTGAAATGTAGCTCCGCGAAGATATGCAACGTCACGAATTAAGGAATAAGCTCTTGCACAGACACGGTTTGAAATCTCAAACCTGTTGAAAATCAATATAACATAAACAGTAAAATCAGTCCGGCTTACAACTGAACGCCTTAATCAAGTTGCTGACACAGATATTATATATAACTTCGTTCTAATATGCATCTTTTTAAGGTTTTGTGTGAAACAAAACCTTATTAGAATGGTGACGGTGTCTGTCTGTCCGTCTGTCCGTCTGTCTGTCTGTCTGTCTGTCTGTCTGTCTGTCTGTCTGTCTGTCTGTCTGTCACACCCGATTTATTCGGAAACGGCTAGACCGATTGTCACGAAAATTGGTGAGAGTATGTAATCTGGTGATCCCTTTACATGCAGTAAGTGGCGCCATCTTGCGTTAAGTTTAAGGGGGGGCTCTCCGTACATGTGAATGGAGGGTGCAAATTTTTTTTTCACAGAATGTAGCCAAGTAGGGTATCAAATGAAAGGTCTCAATTAGTACTTTTCGAATCTGGTTCAATATTTGATATTAGATGAAACATAGGGGAGTCAGGGTTGAAAATATGACCCACAAAAAGTGTAACAGGTCTCGTTCTCAGAACCTATCCAACCGAAAAATCTGGAAAAAATCACAGTGGTGCATCTCTACGAAATCTAGGCCTCAAAATATATCCGGTTCCGATATCTGCACAAATAAAGTTAATAATATTATATTTCCACATTTTAGAAATTTACCCGGCACCCCCCCTTATGTTCATCCCAGAAATACAAAATTTGGCATGAGTGTAACGAAGAATATAATGCACAGTTTGGTCAAGTTTGAAGAAAATCCAACTATTATTAACAAAGTTATAGGGGGTGAAACTTTACAATTTTTTGTGAATTTCGTGCACTCTACAACCCGCATGACGTCATCATCACATATCAATTCGTCAATACCACAACGAAATGAATTTTTATGAATTGGGTCGCAGACAATTATTTTGTTTTAGTTTTTTAGTTATTTGTCAACCAGACATGTGTATGTGTAGGTATATAATATATGCGTGCTAATGAACTTTGCGGGTAGTGCCTAATTAAGTTAGATATAAGACGTAAATCGGAAATATGGGTACGATAAATTTAGATATGTGCATATATGTGTACAGCAGGTAATAGGCAGTTTGTTTGTTTAGGGTGAGCATGATATCTATGGCTCTAATATGTACGTATGTCTCGTAGTTTGGAAAAATATGAAGGATTATGTTGGATTTGTAGCTATATACGGACAGAGAAATGTGCGTCTCTTACATAACACAAAACCTTTATACCCGAAGCGCGAGCTTCCGGTATTCCGGCTTGTTTTCATTGCACACGGAGAACCCTGTTCTCCCTTTGGTCTTACCCAGAGGCGAAGAAAACGTTCATCTGCTTGCCTATGCTTTGTTTTTCCCTAAAGCATAGCATTTTTAGGATTCCCTTCACTCCAGATTTCTAGTTTGCCAATCCTTACAACAGTTCATTATTTCACTTATTAAAATTTACTTTCGTTTCAGATTTTAATTTAATAAATTTTAATACTATCACACAAATCGGTAATCTTCAGGCTCCTATAAGTACCGCTTGTATGCTATGTGCACATTGCTATATTGACAATTAAATGAACGGTTGGGCAAATCAGATCAATGGAGTGAGGTCACGTGAGAATGAGTACAATGGCCTACTAGGTTACTTTCTTTGTGCGCGCTGGTTTACGATACAGCAATGGTCAATAAAAATGACCACACATTAGCTGGGTTATAACGGAATTGGAGTTCCATTCATCATCATAATCATCATCAACGGCGCAACAACCAGTATCCGGTATAGGCCTGCCTTATCAAGGAACCCTAGACATCCCGCTTTCGCGCCGAGGTCCACCAATTCGATATCCATAAAAGCTGTCTGACGTCCTGACCTACGCCATCCCTTCATCTCAGGCAGGGTTTGCAACGTCTTCTTTTTCTACAATAGATATTGCCTTTATAGGCTTTCCGGGCTGGATCATTCTCACCCATACGGATTAAGTGACCCGCCCACCGTAGCCTATTGCGCCGGATATTATCCACAACTTGACGGTCATGATATCGCTCATAGATTTCGCCGTTATGTAGGCTATGGAATAGTCCATCCTCATGTTGGGGACCAAAAATTCTTCGGAGGTTTCTTCTCTCGAACGCGGCCAATGGTTCGTAATTTTTCTAACTAAAAACCCAAGTTTCTTGTACAGTAAGAGGTTTGATCCTATGGTGAGACGTTTCCAGCGGAACAGTTTTTGTAAGCTGAAATAAGCTCTGTTGGCTACCAACAACCGTGCGCGGATTTCATCATCGTAGCTGTTATCGGTTGTCATTTTCGACCCTAGATAGGAGAAATTATCAACGGTCTCAAAATTGTATTCTCCTATCTTTATTCTTCCCATTTGACCAGTGCGGTTTGATGTTGTTGGTTGGTTGGTTCTCGGTGCTAACGTTGCCAGCATATATTTCGTCTTGCCTTCATTGATGTGCAGTCCAAGATCTCGCGCCAATGTCCGTCTGCTCGATCTGGATGCAGGCAGTTTGTAAATCTCGGGTCGTTTTTTCCATGATGTCGATATCGTCAGCATAGGCCACTGATTGGGTGGACTTAAAGAGGATCGTACCTCTTGCATTTACATCAGCATCACGGATCATTTTCTAGAGGGCCAGATTAAAGAGGACACGTGATACGACATCCCCTTGTCTTACACCGTTGTTGATGTCGAATGGTCTTGAGAGTGATCCTGCTGCTTTTATCTGGCCTCGCATATTGGTCAGGGTCAGCCTAGTCATTCTTATCAATTTCGTCGGGATACCGAATCCTCTCATGGTCGTGTACAGTTTTACCCTGGCAATGCTATCATAGGCGGCTTTAAACTCGATGAATAGATGGTGCAACTGGTGTCCATAGTCCAACAGTTTTTCCATCGCTTGAGGCAGAAAAAAATCTGATCTGTTGCTGATTTACCTCTAGTGAAGCTTCTTGGTTCCATTGGATGGATTGAATACAATGGGAAATATCTCTAGGCATTCAAGTTCGAGGTAATTGAATGAAAAGGGATCAATTCGTTTCGTCCTCCGGAGGACCACTTTTGAACCATTGACTTGATAAAAATAATAGTTAAATAATCGAAATGAATTTAATTGATATACTGAAAGACCGTAGTGTAGAAACAAATCGGAATACCGGAAACTGGGCATTTCAGGTAGAAGGGTTTTGCGTACATTTTATGTCAAGGTATTTCTATGCACGTTTTTCAATTCGGATAGAGCTCAAATTTCATAATATTCCTTCATATATTCGCAAGCTTGAAGCTATATTTATATATTAGAAATAGATATTCTGCTTACTCTAATCAAGCAAACATTGCCTACTCCTCATATTGACGCATTCATAAACAAATATGTTGATCAAAACCATCGCAATTGATCAAAAGCATCTCAATTTTTCGTCTTCACTCCGTGCTCAAAAGCATACGTTCATATGCTTAATTATTGCCCGAACCTTCTCCTTCACCATTACGGGGAAGAGTGGAAGAAAGGAAACTGGTGGCGTGGATGCTACTGGTTTAATGCCCAAATGTGGAAATGGATCCAAGCGGCTCAGACACCGTGAACCTGGAAAGGCCGCAGGTCGGCGCAAAAGAAGGAATCCGGTGAGATCCACACTGGACGCACCAGACTCTTCTGTCAATAGTAAGGCACAAGAAGTGTAAGACCAACACATCTGTGCTGGCCAACATTTTATTGTGCCCCGCATCGGTTTACGTTCCACGTGGATTATGACCAGTCGGCCGGGAGGTGATCAAATCAGCGAGAGAGATCTCAATAAACCTGGTCCCTCCCTTAGAAATACGTAATACACGTAGGCAGGAAAGAAGAGGATATATGCGCAGGCAGCAACCTCAGCTCTGACTACTGCCGTGGGAGTTTCCTCCAAGGATGGTAAAAAGTCACAGGGATAATTTACCACCCTCCGGGAATGCCTGTGAAAAAAATGCTGGAGCTTGGACCGAAGCCAAGATTTAACAATCAAGGTTTTGCAATGGGCTTCTCCATTTGGGGTGCACTGACGAGGCTGCCTTAAAGTGGCTTTAGCAGGTAATCCCGGCTCTGAGGTCTGACGGTCAGCCCAAGTTCACTATTATGAACACTGAGCTACACAGAACAGAACATGTCGATACATTTTCCGAGATAGTTTGAAATTCAATCATATCGGGAAACCGTAGAGCGTCATCTCCATTTTGAGAGCGAAGAACAATGATCGTCTTCGACTCACACAATATAGTGCAAATTGCAGCATCTTCGGTGCGCTCTCCCACAATAGAGCTCCGCACGGAGTAGAGTGCATACAGTAGCGGAACCCACGTATGGGGGTTCGCACTGAGGAAGCGACTCCAGAGTGAATCCTACCTGCTAGTAACTTAACATGCGGAAGAAAGGGAAGCCAGAGATGTGAACGTGAAACTAATTTACGGTCATCGTAAAATATCAGATGAATGGTGACGATGATGATGATGATGATGATTCTTTGTATCCTTCACCGATACAAGAACTTAAGGATCTGGTAGCGTATCCAGAATTAACTGGTCTCGAACTGTTAATAGGTTGCGATGTGAAAGCTCAACATATTTGTTGGGACAGTAGCAAATGCAATCCAAGAGGAGAGAAACTATTTGATTTCATCACTTCATTTGATTACATCACTTCTTATGACTGCAAACGTAGGGTGGGCCCCTACGTTCGCGAAGCGAAGCAGTTGAGCTAACAATCTATACCTCAAAAGTGTTAGAGTTGATTACACACTGGCGGGTGCTAGACGAGATCTGAGTGTCAGATCACCGATACCTAGAATTCAATCTGACTATTGCAAACAGTCTGCAATACAAAGACGGAACCCTAGGAAAATGGATTGGGCAAAGTTCAATAAACTTCTTGGCAATAAAGTACAGATCCCTAGGCGACTAAGGACTCCTTTGGTGCTGGAAGATGAATTGCAAACTCTGAACTGCACACTTTAAGAGTGTTATGAAGAGGCTTGTCCAAAGCGGTAAAACAGTTCCTTGGTGGAACGGCGAACTGCAAAAACTCAGGAAATCAACCTTGGACTCTTGGGAAAGTTTAGACATTTTGACAGAAGACGCCACGCGGTTATTAAACACAGATTCAGGTAACTGCCCCTCAAAATTAATAAGACTCGCCACCGTAATTAGGTATTTAAATTTTAATTTTTAAAAGAAATTTAAGTAATTAGTGAATTAATACAAAAGAACCGTATAATCGCACTTGTTTTTAGTAGCTTTATACTGAGGAAGGGGATAAGTGGCTCGCTATATATTTACATTTAAAACCAAGAATTGTAGTTTGGAAGAAGCTGCCCCTTGTCTATCAATTTTAGGATAGATTACAAACAGCAGACAAAAATCTAATATCTCAGGAAATCAGCCAGGCGACTTCTAAACCATGGTTGCAAAAGTAATTAGAACGAAAACTGGTTAAACTTCCGGAACTCACAGAGAGAATATAAGACTCTCGTTAAGTGTTCGGAACGAAATTCGTTTAGAGCGTACAGTGAGGAACTGGAAGACGAAAGAGAGGCGTCAAGGCTGTGCAGAGTCCATAAATCAAATTGGACTCTCGTCACAAACTTGATGGTACCTTTACGAACTCCAGACTGGAATCACTAAGGACCCTCTTGGAAGTACACCATCCGTAAAAACTGATGCGAGAAGTAGAAGGAAGAGAGTTGGCGTTTCCTGCAACCAATAAAAAGGTGTGAACTGCCACACTGTCTTTCTAACAATGCAAAGCACATGGCATGGATTTCATCTATCAACAACACTAAAGGAAGATATAGAGTATTTAGAGTGACTGCAAAAAAATGTTTTTCAAACCGGACTACGCGGCTACCTCTTAGCAAAGGGATAAGGTAGTTTTCATACTGCAGCCTGGAAAAGATGAATATTGTAATCTAAAGAACTTCAGGCAGACCAGCTTAACATAATTTTTGCCGAAAGATTTGGAAAGATTGGCTGAGCGTCATACTTGTGGAAGGTGTTTAGGTTGCATCCACTAAATGGAAATCAACATGCGTACCAGCGTGGAAAGTCCTGTAAGTCTGCTCTTCATTCTTTGATTACAAAGATAACAAAGGTAGAGAATGCTACTCTGAAGGGTGAGTACATCATGGGGGTGTTTGTGCACATCTAAGGGGCGTTCGACTGTGGGTTTTCTCAAAAACTTTGTGATGCCGCCAAAATGCATGTTGTCGATAATACTTTAAATGGTTCTCTGCTATGCTAACGCAGAAATTGCTATGTGATGTAGTGGATGTCGGTAGCAGAAACAACGAAAAGCTGCTCCCAAGGAGGTGTGCTATCGGCACTTCTGTGGAGTATCTTGACCAACTCACTACTATACGAACTGGAAAATTTGCTAATATATTAGGATTACGGGATCCCGGAATACTGTGCAGAAATATACAACGTGCGGTTGATTTGATAGACAGTTGGTAATTCTCCCATGGACTTTAAGTTAATCCAAATGAAACTACAATAGAGTTATTTACAGAAAGAAGAAAACTGGATGGACTTTGGCTCGCAGATATGAGGAATACAACCCTTCAACTCTCCGAAGAAGTGAAATATCTAGGAATCAGGTAAAGTCGAAACGAGCTCTCACTGCCTTTCACCTTAGTAATGTAATTATGAGAATATACGTTGTTAGTGTAGTGGGTTAAGATGACACAAAAAAGTTTTCATCGTAAACTAGTCACACTACAAAGAACTGTGTGCCTGGGTATTACCTGTGTTTGAGCACGACATTCAGTGCAGTTCTGAGTCCATTACTCAATTTGCAGCCCAAGGATATATTTATTCAAAGCGCGGCAATAAGAGCAGCTCATAGACTAATTCGATTAAATCCATAAGGAAACAGAGTACGTGGGGGACACACCACACAAATAAAACGAGAAATGGCCTCTTCTTTTGGAAATGCAACGGTTTTTCAAGCCGAGGTATATGCGATCCAAAGGGCTTCAAATTGAGTGACTGACGAGCGGTTGAAGAGTAGGCGCATCGCAATATGCTGCGATAGCTAGGTTGCATTGAGGGCGTTGAGTAGTCCTTGAATCACTTCAAAAATCGTTCAGGAAGGCAGAAACTCTTTGAACTCTACCTATATGTTCAATACGGTGAAACCACTCTCTGCACCTTGTTACTGTGGTGTAGAGAGGGAAATCAGATCTCGGATACTTTACCAAAAAGGATTCAACCTGCCTCATGTCGGCACCAGCAATTGGAGTAAAATTGGCTAAGGCTGTGGTCGTAAACTGGGATAAAGCATTCAATAGCGGCAGGTGGCAGAGCCTAAATGCTACTAAACACACTCAACTTTTCCTGTCATGCATTCCGCAAAATTTATCCCGTCAAAAAGCAGGAAGACCTGCAGAAATATTGTGTGCGTTTTGACAGGCAATAATTAATATATGTTTCTAATGAGAAAGCGGGCTCCACAGAGCATTTTTTATTTGAATGTCCCGCCTATGGACGCATCTGACATCAGATCTTTGGTGTTGATGTACTCCAGCTGCAACAGGTAGCATCGCATCCACTAATCGAAATCCTATGTTACATAAACGAACCCATGATATTCCGTTCGACGAAGGAATCGATTACAATGGGCCACCATGGTCTGAGTGCTTAGAGGCTATAAAAAGCTTCACCCCCACCACAAACACACACACACACAGCTCCTTATGTTATGAAATTTCAAAGTGAAGTTTAGTTGATGCCATTATGATAAAGGTTCACCTTTCGGCCTTACTTCCAGAAAAGGAGGGAACGGGGAAGAAAAGTGCGACGAAGAGGAAAGCTTCTAACCTCCTAGTCCGCTGAAGAATTGTGACGACTCCTTCTTTTAAAGTGAAAGGATTTTGAGATGAAAACGATATGGTTTAGCTTTGAACACGAATCACCAAGGAGGTACGAAGGGTACTAAGGAATAAGCGGAACCTCGCTTAAAAATTACGAAGCTCATTGGGAAGTTTGTAATTGTTGTTGTCGCACACATAGGGGGTTAGCGGAGGAAACCGTTCTCTTTCCCCTCACCCCCTTCCGAGCTTCTTTTTGGTTTGCCGCGACTTTTTATGAGGGTGACTCTATAAAGTTTTAGGGGACCTAGGAAAAAAGAACTTTCTTCTTTGTCCTGCATACCTCTTTATCCCATAGTGGGGGCAGCAAGTCAAACTTTACCGTGGTGATCTCAAAATCGACTGCGCCAGAAAGTTCACTAGCAACATTTTGCACGTTGCAAGTGAAGGCATTGTTTCAGCAGATGTTTTTTCTCTCATTCAGATCATTGACATTGATTTCCTGCGAATGTTTTTTCCAGCAGACCATTGATATTTTATAGCCTTATGTACCAATATCAGAGGTACATCAATCTCTCATTCGGCATATTCGACGTCGTAGCGAAAACGATCTATAGCAAATAGAGAGTACCACTATTAAGATAGCAAGATTTGTTAGTCTTGCGAGGGTGTAATAGGTGGATTTGATGCCCCAGAGACCGCTTTCAACTACGTACACATCGACATAAGTCACGTAGTTGCTTGCCTATATTTTCAGGTCAGCGAGTGTCTGAAGCCGCTACTCTTGACAAAATTAACACAAATATTTTTTCGAACATTTTCATGGTGACATGAATTTCACGTTTTGACTTCTTACCCCGAGGGACGCAGCTCACAGTTTGAGAGCAGTCTAGTCCCAGACTTTATTTGAACTCATTGATTCAAAAAACGCAAGGGTAACTCCTTACTGCCCAATTAGCAAGCGGCTAAATTGTGTGTTGACGTTGTTCACTCAAAGGTTCTCTCAGACACAAGGAGACGAACGATTGGATAATTTTTCGTTGGGGCCGAATACTGGGAGCGAATTAATTTGATCCAACCAATTCCTGCTACGTGATGCAATAAATGCCGCTCTTGTATTCGTTTCGAGACCACCTTGATTTTTGCCAAGTTGGGCAAGGTTGAACAGTCTCTTAGTGTGGCATTGCTAATCTCAGGAACGAATAGCATCTAATTAACATTAATTGAAAGGCGAGGACGGTGAATTGGTGTCGCCTAATACCTGCATCGATTCCCAATAGATGACCATCATGGCTTCAACTCTTTCAACATGAGCTCAAGGACACTACACACTGAACCTCTGAGTTGGAGACATAAGGATAAGTCCCTTTGAACTTTTTCTAGCCCCCGGCAAAATTTAATTCGCTCCCACAACTTCGTAATTACACTCATTGGAAAGGGCTGCCTTCCTTAGTAAGGAGCTCTAGGCATCCCGGTTTCGCACGCAGGTCAAGTTTATGACACACCTGTTTCCGCTATAAGCCTAAATTCAAAATATTATCAAGTAGTGAAATCGGCATTTCGCTTTTGAATGTCTCCACCTTCTTATTACGTAAATCTTTTGAGATGCCGCATCAAACCCCCAAAGACGTCAGGATATGAATTGAGTGTATCATAACTCAATTCATTTCCTGACGTCATAATCGTTAAATGGATACTCATCGCGCAGCCTGAAATTATCAATTAAACCTTCCTTAAAAATATAAATGCGGAATCAATGTAGCATGCGCGGAAGCCGTTAGTGTCCCTCCCTTGCTGGGGAGAAACTTTGGAGAATTTGCACAAGAGAGTACATGATCTCTATTGCTTCGCTAGATAACCAGCTTAATGATACTATAGACTTCCTTATAGACCTTTATCGTTTGAAATAATAAAAAACTTGTTGTTTCTTTTTCGTTGGTGTGGATATTTATTTTTGCAAATACCGATATTTCGGGAACCACTTGTATCGGAATTTTGCAAGAATAAATATCCACAAGTTGAGCTTGTTAGCACCGATGGAGAGAACAAGTGGTTTTTTATTATTTCAGATAATTAATCGTTGGAAACACCGCATAATTAAACTCTTATCGTTTGTTTATCTACTCATCTGATTTGCTGGCCAGCGATCGAAAGTTAACCAGTATTGAGACTATTGTATGATCCGAGGAATGGAAAATAGCTTCCAGTTCACAAAAACTATTACATTCTGTAAGACACGTCATAGGCTTAAGTAAGTAAGTAAACATGGAACTTTCGGTTCGCTCACTGAAAACCATACCATCTTTTATTTCCGCTCTCGGATAAAATGAGAAATACTTCATGAAAAATTCTTCATAGTTCCAGATAATCATTTTATAAAAACTAACTCGTCGTCATATGAATATTCTTAAAGGTTCAAGTATAATAGAAGCTTGCGTAATTTCATCCACAATCGAAACTATTCCTCAGCTCATCAGCCAGTATTCCGAGGCAAAAAAACCTGTCTCTTCTCAAATATTGCGTTCCGCTTTACAGCAATACATGAACGAACGTTTCCCTGTTGCCAGCATTCACCCGTTAGGCCGAATGCATTTAATTACATGCTGACATAGGCACATACCCAGCACCGTAAGGCCAACTATTAGAAAAAGGGAATCAATTGTCATTTCTGCTGCAAAATGTGTTGTGTGTATGACTTTCCGTTTATTTTAGAGTTAAATTTAAAAGACGTTATATTGGTTTCTAATTTGATATGTAATCCACTCCAACGGACTCCTTTCCTTGTCCAAGGAAGTAAACAAGTAATAGTCTGATGAAGAAAGCTTAGAAAAGTACGTGAGATGGACTAACTGCTGCCAATCAAATTCCTGAATTTTTCTTCAGTATTGTGAGACCTAGCGTTGTCATAATGAAATGTCTGGCCATTTTTCCTATCACGGATGGATGTGTTTCGTTCTTTTGCCAAAACACGGTTCTGCGGCGTGTAAAATTTTTTAAAAAACCCCCTTCTCACCTCTTGTCTCTCGAATGAGCCTTCGACGCTTTCTAAATATTCAGTAGGTACATTTTTCATCCGAGTTTTCATAGTCGAGCGGTAGGATTGATAAGTGTGTCATATCTTCAGCATTACTGGGCCGTTGGAATCTCAGTCGGAATTTGTGTTTCACCCGAAGACTTCTCCAGTGAACCAGGCATTGTATTTATGCAGACTAAAATGAGAGAAGGTAAGAAAAGAAGAGAGGAAGATTTTTTAAAAAGCCATAAGATACAGATGATGATGATGATGAAATTTCGCAGCATACAACTCCACTCAACTACTTTAAGGAAATTATATGGCATTATGCAGGTTCAATTTGGCTTTGTTGCGACGGGAGTGTATTCAATTAACATTTTTTGATCCAGGTGTAAAAAAACACAAGAAAAAAAAACTACGAATAAAGTTGATAAATACTCATAACACTTCTTAGACTGTTTTATGGGTATATCTCATACGACGTTACGCTAAAAATAGTAGAGCTGTCGCATGTTTGGAGAATGGTCTTCAGCGATTCTACTATACGAAGCTTTTTCAAACTTAAAATAGACTCACAAACTTAAATGCTTTGGATCACGTTTACCGCTTCTGGCTCTAACTTATCTTGTACTATTCTAATCAGTATTCGATTTTCGTGTGGTTGGCCCAAGATAATTAGCCAAAAGTGTTATTCGTATACATATATCGAAACCACTCATTGATTATTATTCAGTCAACTCTTGTCTTGCTTGCGAAGATTAACTGGTGAAGATGGAAGTTCTTACGGTCATTCTGTGGCTTATAATATTTATTATTCCTGCCACTTATCTATTTTTCAAAAAAAAAATATTCATACTGGAAAGATCGTGGAGTGCCGTATGTAGAGCCGAAAATTCCTTATGGAAGTATTCATATTTCCACCGGTTTGCGAGATTCAATCGAGAAATTTTATAAATCGAAAGGCAGTTTCCCGTTTGTTGGTGCATATATGCTTACAACTCCGGCGGTTATTGCCACTGACTTGGACTTTATCAAGGATGTGTTAATACGTGATTTCAATTATTTCACTGATCGTGGAGTCCCCCACAATGAGAAAATTGATCCGCTCACCGGAAATTTATTCGCTCTGGACGGTCAAAAGTGGCGCACACTACGCACAAAATTATCTCCAACATTCACCTCTGGGCGGATGAAGTTCATGTTCCCAACAGTACTTGAAGTTGCAGACAGGTTTATTGAAACGCTTGGGGAACTTCTGCAAACCCAAAAAACTCTGGAGGTAAAGGATCTTTTGGCGCGTTTCACAACCGACGTTATTGGTACCTGTGCTTTTGGAATTCAATGCAATAGTTTAAAGGATCCCAATGCTGAATTCCGTATGTATGGACGAAAACAACTAGAAAACCCACCTCACGGACCACTTGTCATGGCCTTGATGAATATGTTTCCAAAAATCAGTGATATGTTACGTTTAACGCGAGCACATCGCGATGTTACCAAATTTTTTATGGATATCGTTCGAGAAACAGTTGATTTTCGCGAAAAAAATAATATTCGGCGAAATGATTTTATGGATCTTTTGATTCAGTTGAAGAATCATGCGACACTCGAAGGAGAGGACCATGAGAGCGTCGAATCGAAAATAATTGACAAGTTAACTTTGGAGGAGCTGGCCGCCCAAGC
Organism: Hermetia illucens; assembly: GCF_905115235.1. Taxonomy (NCBI): domain Eukaryota; kingdom Metazoa; phylum Arthropoda; class Insecta; order Diptera; family Stratiomyidae; genus Hermetia; species Hermetia illucens. The sequence continues at coordinate 173,472,213 of NC_051849.1, read as the reverse complement.
CTTTATATTTTTCGTTGGTGGATTCGAAACTTCGTCGTCAACCTTGACTTTGACCCTCTATGAACTATCTAAGCACCAGGACATACAGGATAAGTGTAGAGCAGAGATTAATCGCGTGTTAGAGAAATATAATGGAAAACTGAGCTATGAGGCGATGAATGAAATGCATTACGTGGAACAAACTGTCTTGGGTATGTACTCAAACGTTACTGTTTTTAGGTACTCCATAATCATGTTGAATATGTGAATTCAATTGTTAGCCAAAATTATGATTCTTGAAGAAAAAGTAAGACGAATGTTCTCTTATTGGATGAAATTCACTTTATTATACCGTATATATGTATGTATTTATGCGGTTTCTGGGAATTCAGCTATTCCCTTTTTTACTGGTCACTGTGAAATTCAATAGCTGTATCCCAAAGTACCAGTATGTTAAATAAGACAATTTCTAAGCAACAGCGGGAATACTTCTTTGATAATGTTTCAAATGTGTAATTTGTATTGAAATTAGAAACTAATGAATGTTAATGCAGTCCCCATCAAAAACGATTTTGTGTTTGAATCTATTTGGAGCTTTGTTTTGGTTCTTGCTTTACTGACATTTTTATTTTTGCGGGTCACCAGTTACATGCGGTAAAATCAACTTCAATACTTTCGGCAGTAAAGTCAGTAACCACTAAGTATTTTCTTTCGACAAGATTAAGACTCTACCACCACCAAAGTCGCAAACAAATCGGAATGCGCATATGTAAGATTCGTTCTCTAAATCGCAGTTCATTCAAATAGAAAAATATCATTCCTAATAAAACAGTTTATCTACACTTTTTCTTTGCACTCTTATATATAACTTATACATATATAGTCGTCATTTACCCCTCGGTGGGGTATCGCGCGTGAACCACACCAACATACCACAGTTGCGGTTACCTGAAATGCCCTTCAGCTCCCTCCACGACTTACTGAGGCGCCCTTGGGGTGACCCACCTGTCGGCGATCTTGGGAGAGTGGATTCCACTGCATGATATAACCAATAATACAATTGTCGCCCCTCATTAATGTGTGACTTTTCCTGCTCCACTTTCGTCATAGTATCAGGACAGCGTAATCCAATGATACGACGCAAACAAGTGCTCACGAAGGCTTTTGAGTAACAATGAGGGCCACTTTTCTTGCTATCCCCATATAGCAATACGGAAAGAACACTGCATTTCCAGATTTTCGACAAAACAACGAAAGCAGATTATAACATCTCATTAAGATTATTATGCTCACAAAGGCCTTCTTGAGTGGTCGAAGACGACCAAGAGGGGAAAGCTCTCCCAAGAACCCAAACAGATGGCGAAATTGACGGTGATCATCCGCCCGCACTGAAGATCCATCGAAGTGCTCTGTCTGCATTAGTCTGCACCGGATCCTGAAACTAACCAAACGGGGAAATTCGCATGACATGAATATTAAAAAGGAAAATAAAAGGAAAATAAAAGAAAATAACGGTTCAAAAGCACGCGGATCCGTCGAACTCCGGATCGGTGCCACGATCGAAAAGAATGATCACGACGGATCGCATTCTCGATCCATGCCACCCTTGCTTCAAATGTATTGTGAGGCGCGGCCTTCGAGGTTTCCTCCCTACCTTGGTATCTCCTGACCATTCTCTGGGAGGTTGCCCCTTTCCAAAAACAATTTTTCAGAACTAGAAAGGAGGAGAAAAAAGGAAGTCCTTAAATTAAAAAGAGTTAACTGACATTCATGTCTCTCTATTCAGTTTAAAAAAATTCATAAAAATGTAGCAAAATAAATAATAAAATAAGATGATAAAAAAATATGAATAAATTTTAAAGGGAAAAGAAAGAAAAGTAAGAAAAAAGGACTAAAATAATTGATAAAAAAAATATGAAGTAAAATTTCAAAAATTAAAATAAAAGGAAAGCTGTTAAATATCACAAAAGTAAAAAAAGTAAATTAGCCCTCACCCAGAACACCAGGATAGGTGAACAATTCGTCACACTTTCGTTTTTTTACACAACAGGTAAATATAATATGAAGTCGCTTTTTTTTATTAAGAATTCTAAGTAAAAATTCGATCAATCAAATCAAGCAAAACGTGAGTTAGTGTCACATTCTATACATCATAGTACTATTCTTCGAGCACCATCAGTTGGTCCACTATTTCCTCTCCATCCCTTGTCCGTGCTGATTCCTTTGGAAAACCAACTCTGAACCTCTGGCCGACGAAAAGACGCGAAGACAGGCGTTCAGATATCCACAGCAAGAGGCACCTTAGTTTTGTTTACATACTCGTTGCATAGTTCTTTAATAATCTCTTGTTTGGGATGTTTTTCTTCCTTTTTAAGGTTTTGCGTAAAACAGAACCTTATTAAAATTAGTTTATTATGTGTCCGTCTATCACATGCATTTTTCGCGACAACGGTTATAGCGTTGGTGGAAGTTATATCGGGGGGTCCCCATGTGTGCAAAAGAGGGTCACTATTCCAAATATAGTAATGCGAGGTATCAAATAAGGTATTTCCGGTCTTAGTTTTGAGATTTGTTAGAAAAATGCTGAATGCGGGGGGTTGAAAGTAATCATTTTTTTTCACGAACCCATTCTCAGAAACTACCAAACCAAAAATCTGAAAAAACCAATAGGGTGCCACTATATGGTGTATACACTCCGAAATACCTTCTATACTGATATCTGTTCACATTAAGTTAATGGTAGCATTCTAGAATGATGAAATTGCAGCAATGTAGGCTATAGAATGGAGCATGATTCTACCATGCTTTGGTGGATATGGGACAACTATTAACAAAGTTAAAATAAGTCAAAATTGTCGCTTCTATGCTAATTCAACACTTTGAATCAAATGCAAATTCAAGACTTTGAATCACGACAGTATCATGCGAAAGTGGATATTCTCATATAACGTATGCATATCTTACGTGCTAGATTCTAATGGGACAAATGTCCATTCAAATGTTTCTATCAAAGAAATACACAAAACCTTTCATACCTAAAGCGTCCAGCTTCCGGCTTCTCGACTTGTTTTTCTTTTTCTTTATACGGGATACTATTCGCTGGGCAAAGAATGGTGTTCGGCGAACGAACAACTACAAAAATCAAATCAAAAAACTTCTACACCACTTGCTTATTTAAATCTAAAGACTCTCTGCCATTTAAACTAGGCACACGTGTTTCGCCTTCCTATTAGAACATAAGCGAACGGCTATGCACTCTGCGCTTGCGAGGCAAGTTTAGAAATATAAGCCTCATAAACGTTCACGCCGCTACAGAGGAGACTGCAGAGTCGGAGAAGGATACCTTCTACAAGGCAGTAGAACGAACCCTCGAAGCCTGTCCCAGATATGATATTAAAATCATACTTGGGGATTTTAACAGCCAAGTAGGGAAGAAGCCCGTATTCAGGCGATACGTTGGCTCCCATAGCTTACACGAAAAAACAAATGATAACGGACTGCGAATTATTCAATTAGCAGGGTCACACGAAATGGTTGTTGGAAGTACCTGGTTTGCGCGGAAAGCGGTCCACAAACATACGAGGGCCTCTCCAGACGGGACCACTTTCAACCAAATTGACCACGTGTGGATCGAACGCCGCCACCTCTCAGCCTTGATGAATGTCAGTACATATAGGGGGGCCAATATAGACTCGGATCACTATCTCGTTGGGATGGTGCTCCGAACTCAAATAACAATACCACCTAGAATCCCATCTGACAATCAGGTGAGAGTGAACACTGAAGTCATCCATAACACAACCCTCCGCTACACCTATAAGAGGGAAATGGATGCTCCAATAACTGCAGTCAACAGAGGACCTGGAGATCAAGCATCAATAAATTATCTTCACAATCACATGAAGAACGTTATCATGGATGCGGCCACAAACATACTTGGCCCCAGCCGCAAAAGGAGTTGGAACGGCTGGTTTGACAATGAATGTAAGCTAGCAACGGAACGGAAGAATGCCGCATACCGAGTAATGTTGCATTCTCAAAGAACGCGGGCACGCGCACAGACTTATCACGAACTCGAGCGGAGAAGCGACTTCACAGACGGAAAAAGGAAGCCTGGGAGAACCAACAAGTCTGTAAACTAGAAAAGTACAGGGAGCAACCGCACCAGGCGCGGGAGTTTTACCAACAAGTCACCAGGATGAAGCCTTATACACCTCGATGCACATCCTGCCGAGACAAAGAGGGAAATCTGATTATGCGACAGAATTGGCATATTGGGGCGATAGGTTGAGTACTTTGATGAGCTACTGAACAACCAGAACATCGGCGAGTTGGAGGTCCCGCCAACTGAAGACGATGGACAAATACGGCCACCACCAAGTTTAGAAGAAGCCAAGCCAGGAGCCGATGTAATTACAGCCGAATTGGTTAAATATGGAGGCGACCAGTTACACCAAGTGGTTCATCAACTTGTGCTCAAGGTATGGGACAGCGAATCAATGCCTGACGATTGGAAATGAGGCATTATCTGTCTCATACATAAAAAGGGAGATATCACACAGTGCAGCAATTATAGAGGTATCACGTTGCTGAGTACCATCTATAAGATATTCTCCACTATCTTGCTAGGCCGAATAGCGCCATACGCCCAGAACATCATTGGCCCATACCAAAGAGGCTTCACTCCAGGTAAATCAGCAACAGATCAGATTTTCTCTGTGCGGCAAGCGATGCAAAAACTCTTGGAATATGGACAACAGTTACATTATCTGTTCATCGACTTTAAAGCCGCCTATGATAGCATAGCCAGGGGAAAACTGTACACAGCCATGAGAGAATTCGGTATCCCGACGAAATTAATAGGATTGACTAGGCTAACCCTGACCAATGTGCGAGGCCAGATAAAAGCAGCAAGATCACTCTCAACACCAACGGTCTACGACAAGGGGATGCCCTATCATGCGTCCTCTTTAACCTGGCTCTCGAGAAAGTGATCCGTGATGCTGAGGTAAATGCAAGAGGTACGATCCTCTTTAAGTCCACTCAACTACTGGCCTATGCTGACGATATCGACATCATGGGAAGAACCACCCGAGACCTACAAACTGCCTTCATCCAGATCCAGCAAGCTGCGATTGGTGCGAGATCTTGGGTTGCACATCAATGAAGGCAAGACAAAATATATGGTGGCAACGTCAGCACCGAAGACAAATCAACCAACAACATCAAACCGCACTGGTCAAACACGAAGAAGAATAAGGATAGGAGAATAACTTTGAGACCGTTGACTGTTTCTCTTATCTAGGGTCAAAAATCACAACCGATAACAGCTACGATGATGAAATCCGCGCACGGTTGTTGTCAGCCAACAGAGCCTATTTCAGCTTACAAAGACTATTCCGCTCGAAACGTCTCACCATAGAGTTAAAGCTCTTACTGTACAACACTATGATCTTGCCAGTTCTCATGTATTCCTCGGAAACTTGGGTTCTTAGCAAGAAAAATTGCGAACTCTTGGTCGCGTTCGAGAGAAGAAACCTCCGAAGAATTTTTGGTCCCCAACATGAGGATGGACGATTCCGTAGCCTACACAATGACGAAATGTATGAGCGATACCACCGGTTGTGGATAAAATCCGGCTCAATAGGTTACGGTGGGTGGGTCGCTTAATCCGTATGGATGAGGATGATCCCACCTGGAAAGTCTATAAGGGCAATATCTATGGTAGAAAAAGAAGACGAGGCAGACCCTGCCTAAGATGGAGCGATGGCGTAGGTCAGGACGCCAGAAAGCTTTTAGGGATATTGAATTGGTAGACCTCGGCGCAAAACCGGGATGTCTGGAGTTCCTTATTAAGGCAGACCTAGACCGAATACCGCTTGTTGCGCCGTTGATGATGATGATGATTAGAGAGAACACGAACGGTAGCATGTAGTTTGATGGCTTCGCCTTCTATGACGCCGGATCCCTCCCTTCCCGGTGCGGAATCGCTGTTGAGGCTGACACTTCAATTTTCAGCAATTTGCCGCTTACCTTTTTCACGATCAAAATGAAAAAAACCTTGCCATCAGCCGATCCCGGTCCCAGTAATGCTCATTCCGTGTCCATTGAACTTGAAAATTTCATGCCAGCTCAGCAACACGAACAACTGCCCATACCTCGGTCAGAAGCAAGAGATCGGCTAAAGCATACACCCTAATACGGTGATCCCTTCACTATGTTGGAAAATTTAATTGCGGAAACAATAACGACGTTCCGAAATTAGGTACAATCGAAGAAAGTGAATGCAATATTGGTTTGTCCTATTTGGAAACTAAATCAAAATTTGGAATTTTTCCAAAAGATTCTTCGGGTTAGGGAAAGCAGCCACTTGTTAGGTTTTCCATAAAATAAATAAAATTATTCATTTTAAAAGTTAAATGTTGAAATGGAATATGAAGATGGGAATTGGTGAATTGAAAGTGGTAAATTGGGATAGCAAAGGGGTATTAGGATGGGAGAAAATGAAAGAATATTGCAAACTATTAAATGCATTGTCCCATCAGATTGTCCCTGGACAAGGAAGATAATGTTGTCTATATCGCATAGTTGCGGACACTACAAGATCTAACCCTGTTAATGCGTCGGACAACATCCAGTTCAGTGCCACCGTCGAAAGAAATCAGGCTTCATACATATATAAATTGATCAATGCTTTCGATGTTCTGGCCATTAATGCAATACGGAGAATATGGACTCCGTTTTTCCACCTCAAATTCCTCTGAGATTTTACCTCGATGCAGCGCGTGACATTTTGCGCCATCATATGTCGCTCTGATAATAGCTAATAATTTCTCTGGAATGGCCCTCCTGGGTTGTCAAAATCGATGAAAAGCAGGTGAAACGAAGATCTAAACTCCGCGCAGGAAAATCAGCCTGCTCTCTGCCGATCAAGCTTTCGAGATGTCCTTTGATGCGTTCTATATAGGATTATTTTAGCTACTATCCCTCCAATTACCAGAAAAAACGGGTGCACTTTTTACGAATGAAAGTTGCAGATCTGCAGTAACTACAGGTGCAGCGACACAAAGTTTCTGTATTTAGCCATATGCATCCCGGTGTGTCCTGGGGTGTTTCAACCCTTGCTGCTACTTTCGTTGTGAGTTAAAACGCAATCAACTATTTTTCCTTCACCGCTTCATCAATTTTGTTGTTCTTCTCCATGGAAATCTTATCAGTGTGTTGTGTGCAAGGGAAAAGGCCGCAAAAGTCAAGGGTGTACCCTCGAAAACAAAACCTCTACCCCAGCTCCCTGAGGCTATCTACGGTTAGCTGATCCCGGAACTCAAGGACGAATTATCGCTCGCTCGCTGCTTGGCACTACCGTACGTTCTCCAGTAGATGTAGGGAAATTAATATCTTTTCCGATCTTTTCGCCGAGTGTTATCTTCACATTATTCAATGAATGTGAATCAAATACTGACTAAAGGTGGTGGTAGAATACATCTCGCATTCGGTGAGTTATCCTTATGTTCCGTTGGAGCATGTTTATATATTTGTTAGCCGAACTTTGAAACATTTAGTTTTAGTTTTTAGCGCACCAATTCCTTCATTGATCGGTCAGAAACCTATGATATTTCTGGTCAAATTCTTGTGGATGACAAAAAACTACGCCGCGTTTTCACGGTCTAGACTTTTTTCGTTTTAAAAATTAGCGTGCGTTCGAAAATTAAATGTCTCACTGCCTAATAATTTCTTATACTACCAAGATATCTAGTTTAATTTTTTGACCTGTTTAACTTTCCCAGTTCTGAAATAACAAAGCACTTTCAGGTTCCAAACTTCTTTGTTGTTGAACTTTCCAGGCTCTCTAGTGGCTTTCCGGAAATCCGTACTACGGATATATGCACCCTCCTCCTCTGGAGGAGAAGGAAACCAAGAAGATCATTTCCGCTATAACGCAAACTGCCTTACTCGCTGCTGACCTCTATGATCATGACACCCTCCTCACACTTGGCTGAACTCACTATTTTCCGGCTTACGGTGGTATCCGATGATGATATAGTAAGACGCATTTAACTATCCCTGGTACGCCTGATGCCCACTCCTCTATTTTTTAATATCTACATAAATCTGGAATTCATAGAATCTTAGGACTTAGAGATTTAGAAACTGAAAACCATTAACCTTCCAAGCGCCTATGATTATTGTCTGCTTTCCGTTTCAGAATGAGGTAAATTTAGCGCACCTACGAGTTTCGCAAATAGCGCAATATTCACCACTATAGACACGCTTAGGAAACGATCTTCTAAAGCAATCCTAACTGCTTGCAAGCATAGTCTAGAGAGCAGTATCCCATTAGAAGTCTTATCACAGTTTAAATGCATCCCGTCTTAAGGAATTCAGATTACTTCAGAAAAATGTTTGCCTACCACAAACGAATTTCCCCATTTTACTCTTCCCAATGACCTCCTAATGCATAACAGACTTAATAAGATATAATTTAAGGCAAATGACAGCTTTGATTTTACCATTGTGGAGCCAAGTGCCGGACGAGCCAGTCTATCAGCTTTCCCGTTACAAACGATGTCCAACAGCGTTGATACCCATATTAGGAATATTTCGTTCAGTAGATTGAGCTTAATCAGCATCTTGGGCAGCTGCATACCAACTGGCTTACATGGTCTTGTCATATATAATAAACATGCCTCTGATGCCAGAAAAATTGTACTTTCTGGAAACATTCCTGAGCCTAATCTGCCTTCCATGGCTTTCTCATCACTAAAGGGGGCTATCATAGTGGACCCGTGACCGCCTGATAAGTATTCTTCCCTTTATCTGGAAATTGTGTGATTTGTAGGTATTAGAGGCGGGTGTTTGCGTAACGATTTCACAATAGCCCTGTGGATCACCTTTCCATGCACGGGCAATATCTGCGTTTGCCATTTTCGTTTTACCTCCATATTAACTGAAGATTAAAATTCCGTAATAGACCTAGTTTCTACTATTCAAGCAAAGCTTAGCCGGTCAAGTCTTTCGATTTGTGCTGAAAATTCTTAAGTCTATTCCAGTTCTACCTACAGGACTTCCGCTTTTGGATATGCGGTTACAGAGTTTCAAAATATTTCGGGCACATGGCAATAGAAATATTGCCATGTGCCATTTACCTATTCAGAGTACAACACACGTGATAAACTGGGTGTGACAAAGTTCCCACGATAAAAACGTGGCACCTAGAATGATATTTTGAAATTTTGATAGATTAGATTATGATGACTTGCAAAAATCAGGAATTTTGCGCGATTGGAATGTAATTTTCTAATGTCATTATCAGAATTCCATGACTTGCAGAAAACCAAAAGGTTGCGCAATTGTAATGTCACTTCCAACTTTTTTTAATTAGATTACTTTGCCAGAACCAGAAAAGTTGAATGGCATTTTCCAACTAATTTACGTTGCATTGCAGTAGAAACTATAATAGTACGGTCGGGAAGCAAGTTCCTAGAGCAATTGCAATCGTATGAAAACGGAGCTATAAAAAAATATATATTTTAAGAATGTGTTAGTGCATCTCATATTTATGTAGAGATACTGAATGTTCTACACAGAGTGAGCCAACGTATTTTCGGCGTCCGAAAGCATATAAACTTCTAAGAGATACAGCCAACATATTTTCCAAATGGATTCAGCGCTAGATTATAGTATATGGGCGCCTTAACAACTGCTGTCTACTCTACCAGTTACAGCTACCAGCCCCGACTTTATCGTTCCTTCTACTGTTTCACTGATCTTGGGTCGCACAAAAAAATACTCAAGCCCAAAATTTCAAGTATCAACACAAACATTTTGAAATGCTCAGTTTACCGTAAAGACCACATCGACCTTTATGGTAAATTCAGAACCACCAAAAACAATACCTAAACGTGGTCCCCCAGGCTCATCATCTTGGGACAGTGGGTTCCATTGCAATGGAGCTGTCGCCCTTTCTCATTGCCTGGCCTATCTGCTGCCATTTTCTCAGTGACATGTCCACGGATGTCTCCCTATACACCGACAAAGTTCTTTACTTGTTTTTGCCTCAGAATAGAATACAAAATGGCATGACATTGACATGCGTTGATGAAAGCTTTGAGTAACGCTAGCGATCACTTTCTATGTACTACTCATATTCCCATAAAGAAGTTCAAGAAGAGAATATTGGCAAACTCCGCCATGCTATTAACGTAGTTTAGTGGTCCCAAGTCCAGGTAAAGGTGGAGAGTTTGAGGCAACATACTCTGTACTATCCTCACTAAAACAAAAATAAAATACTGAGATCAGGGAAAGAGATAAATAGAGTATAATAATAATAATAACCGGTAGCGCAACAATCCATATTGGACCAGGGCCTTGAAGTGTGTTAGAGCACTTCATTCAAAACCGTAACGGTAAACTACAGTACACTATAGGAGTCAATGTGGTCAGCATTGCGCTCGCCCGAGATTGTTACCCTGATTTGGCGCAGGTACTCATTCACAGCTGAGTCGACTGGTATCCGACATCCAGTCACGATAACAAATCCCACCGCCACCAGTGAGATTTGAACCGCGACCTTCCGCTACGACAACCCAGCGCTCTAACCACTTGAACCAACCGGAATATAGAGTATAGTTGGAGTTATTCCACTATGCTAAATCCTGCCTGATCTCTCTTGGTGTGATTAGTCGATCGATTGATGTCAATTAATCGGATTGAGCCACAAGCCTCGGAAAAATGCTGGGGCGTCCACCTCAGTCGACGCGGCAGGACGGACCCCGGTTCTGTCGAGAAATCGGCAAAGGTTATTTAAGCATGGACGCCGTCAGGACGTAAGCAAGATAGTCCGAGCAAAACAAATACGTGTCTGCACGCTAAATGCGGGCACCTTAACTGAAAAGACCGAGGAACTCGCAAGAATGGTCTGGTGCCAAAAGCTGCAACACTGCACGCGAATGCGGTAAAAATGGCCATAAACTTCTCTCTTTCGGTAGCCCACACACTCAATATGGTGTCGGAATTGCCATCTCGGAGAGTTTCCGTGATGCCATTAAAGAAATCGAACGATTTGGTGATCGGCTGATGAAGCTCCGGATAACTGAGTGGTTAGAGCGCAAGGCGCGGTTCAAATCTCACTGGTGGCAGTGGAATTTGTATCGTGATTTGACGTCGGATACCAGTCGACTCAGCTGTGAATGAGTACCTGAGTCAAATCAGGGTAATCATCTCGGGCGAGCGCAATGCTGACCACATTGCCTCCTAGTGTACCGTTACGGTCTTGAATGAAGTGCTCTAACACACTTCAAGGCCCTGATCCAACATGGATTGTTGCACCAACGATTATTATTATTATTATGATGAAGCTCACCATTATATCAGCTGATCACATTATTCACTTTTTCACCGCGTACGCACCACAGACAGGTCGACCTGACGCCGAGAAAGATGTCTTGTGGCAACTTCTCGATGAAAAGACTTGCCACGTGCCTGCTGACAACTACTTATATTATCATTGCCGGCGTCCTTAGTGGTCATGCGAGTGAAAAGGCAGACGATAACAGGTGCCATGGGGGAAAGGAATTCGGAGCGCGCAATGAGGGTGACGAGGGTATAACCGATTTTGCGGACACTCACGACCTTGTACTTATGAATATATGATTCATCAAACGATTGTCTCATCTTCCCACATTTTATAGGGGAAACAATAAAACGCAAATCGACTATATTCTCATAAGATACCGACATTTTACCACTGTCACTGATTGCAAAGTCATTCCCTGTTAGATCACCGAGGCCCTCTACATCGGCCGTTGATCGCCGTCCTCCGAATTAAGCCACCGATAAAACAGCGTAAGGAACGCACTGGCTCGCCGTGTATTAAATGGTGGCGATTTCGTGAGAAGAAAGAAGAAATGATCTCATTTACGCGATTACGAATGTGCAAGAATCGTGAAACATAATGAAAGACATGATTCACAAAGCGGCCTCTGCAACCCTCGGGGTCACCAAGCCAGGTAAGCGGTACATCAACCGAGGTACTGATAACTGGACACTTGGATTGGCGAAACAGATCTGTAACGACTTACTAGAAGGCATAACGAACACAAACAGGATATTGAACACTTCTATTGCGGTAATGACAAGTACGGTACTTTGCTTACTAAGCGTCGAGCCGCAACGGATAGATAACGAGAATACTTCGAGCAGATTTCAACTGAAGAATTTGCTCATCCTCCATTTCCACAATTATTCCCGACATTGGGACCAGTTCCACCTGGCAGTGCAACTGAAGTGGAGAGGGCAATAAAACGAATGAAATCGCGGTAAGCCGCAGAACCTGACGACATAGCATCTGAGCTCTCGAAGGCAAAGACATGGGACCCAACACTGTGGCTCAGTGAATACCTTAATCAGGTTATTCAGGAAGGTAGAGCACCATCTGACTGGCAAAAAAGTACCACTGTTCCAATATGGAAAAAGAAAGGTAGTCCAACATAATGTTCAAATTACCGGTTACTTTTCCATACCATGAAAATTTTTGAACGAATTCTTGACAATCATATTCGCGAAATCGTTGAAATAACCGTGAATCAAGCCGGATTTGTCAAAAACTGCGGAACTACTGATGCAATACACGCTGGGCGGTTACTCATGCAGAAACACCGTGGGAAGCATCGCCCTCTTTACATTGCATTTCTGGATCTAGAGAAAGCGTTTGACCGTGTGCTACACCAACTCATCTGGCATACTTTACGACAACACGTGCCAAACGAACTCGTGCGCTAGCTTCAACTGCTCTGCCACGATCCGAAAAGTAAAGTTCGAAGTATGGCGGGTGAATCAAAACCGCTTCGTGTCCCTGTTGGTGTTCATCAAGGAAGCGCCCTCTCACCACTCCTCTTTGTTCTTGTTATGGATACCGTCACACGGGACAGCCAATGTCCAGCGCCCTATATACTGCCTTATGCATATGATGTTTTCCTAGCGTCCAATAGCAAAAATGATCTCGAGCAACTTGTCCAAAAATGGAATGGTCACAGATTGAATCTGAACAAAGCTGAATTTTTTACGACCGATCCCCATGTAACAGACACAATCACTGTCAGCGGCAGTGATCTACCCAGAACTGAGCGCTTTAAATACCTCAGGTGAATGCTATCAGCCAATGTAGAACTGCGTAATAAAATTGCTTCACGCATTAACGCAACCTAGATGAAGTGGCGTTTCACAACTGGTTTTCTATGTGATCGACGTTTCAGCGAACGTCTCAAATCTGAAATTCACCGCAATGCCGTCCGTCATGTCGCTCTCTATAGTTCTGAGTGTTGGCCGACTATAAAAGACAGTGAACGGCGTCTTGCGGTAATGGAGAAGATGTTGCGTTGGACTAGCGGTGTGACATGTCACGCATTTCGCGCTAACGAGAATTCACTTGTTAAGATGGGTCTGAACGTCGAAGTCGATGGTAGACGACCAAAAGGCAGGCCTTGATACGCTGGATGGGGATTTAAAAGCCTCGAGATTCCATCCAGATCAGGCATTTGATAGAGTCAAATGGCGAAACTGATCACGACGAGCCGACCCCGCTTGTGAACGGGACAGAGGCTGAAGAAATAGAAGAAGAGGGAGAGAATATTTTCATGGAACATTCTCAATTTAGTGTTAATGCCAAAGTAAATGTATTTCGAGATTTTCGACAAAACAGCGAAAGTAGATTCAGCGCTGTTAATATCTCGAGCGATACCAAGTTCGCTTCTGGGTTTCGCAGAGACAGTGTCTGCAAAGTGATGAACGCCTTCGTTGTTCGGTCCATTAATGCAAATGCGAAGAGTGCGATGACCAATCAGATTAAAAATTTGGCTTTATCGGTGTTCATCTTCAGTCTAACCTCGTTACCCCTTTTCCCAAATTGAAAGCCACTTGCCCAAGGCCCATTACTCGATGCTAGAGCAAATACTTGTTAGCTACAGCTGTTGAAAATTATTTGACAATTTGAGTTACGAGACCGACTTTGCCTTATCATAAAATATAAATATGTTCAACAACAGTGGCAAGTTAAAAACCTCCAGAGACTAATATAAATGATAAAATGCAAGTTCGCATTTTATGAATGGGGAAAAGAGATAAGTGAAATTGGGAAAAGTATTACCAAATTAAAGCAAAATCTGCTTAGCCGAACTAATGTGTCATAATTGAAACTAAATAATACGAATAACAGAATAACAATTTGGGCGAAAATTTGCTGAGAAAGATGGGAACTATAAGCTATTAGCTCAGGAGATAAAATAAATGTTCCAATTGACCCACTATCGGCCACTACCACCAAAGCCTCTCAATTCTTTTTAACACGTTCACTGCGGGTTCGAAGCAAATTAACTTTTTCATCCGCCTAACCAATTTTTTTGCGAATAAGCCTTCTTTAGAGTTGAAATGACATTGTTTTACATTTATTAATTATGTTCGAATGGATTAAAATAATTAATGAACGTCACCCTGTCGTCCGCCGCCCCGGAGAACAGTATTATGCGGCCAAACCCGCAACACTTGATTTTTTTTTAAGTATCTAATTCCACAACGTACAGTTACTGAACCAAGTTATTATTTGGAAATGTGAAGGAAAACCTGGTCAACCCTTTTAGGAAACTGACAAAAGGAGTAAAAAGAAAGAACGTGGTCAATTGATCCTTCTCGGAGCCTAGAGAGGACAGAACTAAACCTTTTAGAGGACCTGCAAGGCAGGGGCCTTGGGTAAAGTAAATATGACCTAGACGTCACCGTATCGTTCACCGCAGTGAACGTGTTAAGTAAGATTGTTCCATGTATCTGAGATTGCGACGGTTCAGAAAAAAATAGAGAAAGCAAATTAGCTAACAAAAAACAAACATTTTATCTATTTAATTAGTTATTTAACATACATAGAGCCTTTTCTTTACTACGACACGAAAATATTCTTCGGATTTGTTGATACCACAGACTTACCACCGAACGTCCAGTTTATAGGACACAGGACTACACCCAGTTGGGCAATGAATTGATATGCTTGAACTAAAAGTAGCGTTTCATCGAAGTTGCAGTGACCCGATTTATCTCGTTACCTGATGGTGAGGCGAACGAGAAAGATTAACAGGGATTTCTTTGCAAGCACCGAAACGTATAATTTGCCTAATCTGACCTGTGCATCGGTATCGATAGTGCATACAGCCACCTCTCAGCGAATCTCATGGCACACCTGCATTCTTTCCGAGAATGTTATAAATTTAATCAGGCGTACCAATACATAGAACAACCGAACCACATAACCTCCCGTCAGGTTAATTCCCTTGAGGTAACCCCTTCCCCCTTCCCCCCAATTATGGAACAGGCTTCTAAGCCTGCGGCTTAGTGCCCACTCAATTCCTCCAACCCATCACTTTCGGATTCACGACAGTAATAGAGACTCACTTCCATAAGTTACACTGAGTGTAAACTTTTGCTTCATTGTCCAAGCTAAAAATCACGTGATGCCACGTGCTGATCGAATTGCGTTTGCTAGTCGAATCCGACACACGTCAGTCTGTAAGAGGCATTGCAGAGAAATTGGGCGTACACTACTCGGCAGTTTCCCGGCACTTGCAACAACTTGAAAAGGTGAAAAGCTCGACAAATGTGTTCCGTATGCATGTATGCATGCATGTATAACAAAACACAACGCTTCAAATGGAAATTTGCAGTTCTTTACTCTCCCGCAACAGAAGCAACCCCTTTTTGCACAGAATAGTGACATGTGATGAAAAGTGGATATTATACGACAATCGTCGCCGATCAGCACAATGGCTAGACGCTGATGAGCCACATAAGCATATGCCGAAACCGAACCTCCATCTGAAGAAGGTAATGGCGGCTGTTTGGTGGTCTACGGCTGGAGTTATCCACTATTCTTTTTGGGCACCTGGAGAAACGATAAATGCACAGAAATACTGTGTCCAATCGGAGGAAATGCACCAAAAATTGAATATTCAATGGCCCAGATTAGTCAACAGAGATGGTGTGCTACTCCTTCACCACAATACACGAAATCATGTATCCGTAACTTTCAAAAGTTGAACGAATTGCAGTATGAGCCTCATCTGCCTCATCCACCGTATTCACCCGACCTTTCGCCAACCGACTACCACTTCTTTAAGCATTTGGATCATTTTTCGGCGGAAAAACAATTTAGGAATGAAGAGGCCATCAAAATTGCCTTCGACGAGTTTATCAACACCTGAAAATTAAAAACTAAAAAAAAATTAAAAATTAAAAAAGTAAAAACTACATTATATTATATTATATATATTATACTATTATTAACTTTATTTGAACAGATATCGGTTTGGTGGGTATTTCAGAGCCTGGACACTATGTGGCGGCAGTCGCTTGATTTTTTCCAGATTTTTCGGTCGGGTAGTTTTTAAGAATGGGTCAGTGAAAGAGATGATCAATTTCGACCCCCCGCACTCGCGACCTTTCCCACAAATTTCAAAACTAAGATCGACTTTGCAAAGTACTAACCGAGGCCTTTCACTTCATACCCCACATGACTATATTTGATGAAAAAAAAATGTACACCTCATATTACATGTACGCGACCCTTCTAAATTCGGCGTAGAACAATGTAACTCACTGTTTGCATGGGCGTACACAGTTTCCACCTTTCCACAAATCCTTCGAAAAGCCTGCCCTCCAAACTACACTTGCTTAATCCAAATTACCAATCTACCACATGGAGTAACCTCCAATTTCAGCAGTGAACCCAACAACGGAGCCCGAATGTTACTGTGCCCTTCTAAATGTAGAGAATACACCCGATAAGTGCGTCAATTCGTCCACCCCCGATTACTTTTTCCAAATTCAATTTTAGATCCCACTCTGCTTCAACTTCATTATTATCATAATTAGTGTTGTGCCGATGATAAGCCCGCAATACTGAGTCAACGAGAAGAAGAGCACAAACATGCATGACGGCCCCGATCAAAAAGTTGTCGCTCAGCTAACGCACCGCCATTTCAAACTGTCAAAATAAACTTTTCGATTTCAGAATAAAGCCTTTTGTGGGTTTTTCATGTAAGAATATTTGGGTGTACGATCCTTTTATTTGTACATCACACATAGTGTATATTCATTGACTATATCAGAGTATCCACTTCACTGTTATTGGTTTTGATATTTTTTACCTTAACCTGTAATAATTCCACACGAAGCTGTGATAATAATAGGATCTCCACCAAACGTTTCAGTGTGGGACTCCATAATACCACACCAGTCGCTTTTGTTTGCGTTTTTTTTTTTCTTCCGCAAGCATCAAAGGGTTATTGAGTAGCTTTCAGCAGCAGCAGGGAGAAACCTATTAAACTTCCACGAAAACTGGGGATTTGTGAAGAAATATATAATATATACATATATATAACAAAAAATATAACAATTACCAACAGAAACGTTCTAACCAGGCCTTTTGCCCCCTCCGGGTTTTTCTCGGCCCGGAATAGAGATTTCAATAAAAAAGAAAAAATAGAGAATCCATACAGTTTTCACCTCAGACCCGTTTAATTTTCACCTCGGGCCCGATTTTCCTACATAATTTTCACCCCGATCCCGGATTTTCTCTCTACGGCCCTGGTCCTAACTGATACTACAACAAATATATCTGTAAAATCATCGACAGGACAGAATACATTTACACGGCCATCTAATTGTAATCTCGGTTTTTCACCATTTTGTTGTTTATATATCCTGTAAGATTCTGTATCAACAACTGAATACCAATTTAATCTCTTAACTTTTCTTCATTTTATTTCCAGAGACTCTGCGTAAATATCCAATTCTACCAGTGATTCTCCGTCAATGCATTAATGACTATCAGGTACGGGGTACCAAAGTCGTTATTGAGAAAGGAACACCAGTTCAAATTCCAGCTTATGCAATTCACCATGATCCAGAAATTTACCCTGATCCTGAAAAATTCGACCCCGATCGATTTTTACCCGAGAATGTTAAATTGAGACATTCTGTTGCATTTCTAAGTTTCGGCGATGGACCAAGAAATTGTATTGGTCTGCGTTTTGGGAAAATGCAATCCCGGATTGGACTTATAATGCTGTTGAAGAGCTATCGATTCCATCTATCATCAAAATCACCTGATCCGCTAGTTTTTTCTAAGAAAAGTTTCCTACTAGCCCCGGTAGGCGGAATGCACTTAGACGTTGAAAAAGTGTAAACTATGTAACTCTGTGGTAGTATATAATGTGTAGCATGTAACATTTTTTGGAGAAATCCTTGTATTAATAAATTTAAAAAATATTGGAAATTTCTCTAAGTGTAGTTACGCGATGTTTCTACCGATTAATTATTTGAAATAATAAACACTTGTTTTTCCAATTTGTTAGTGTTGATATA
This sequence comes from Hermetia illucens, assembly GCF_905115235.1. NCBI lineage: Eukaryota > Metazoa > Arthropoda > Insecta > Diptera > Stratiomyidae > Hermetia > Hermetia illucens. Next base: position 173,453,829 of record NC_051849.1, on the reverse strand, counting down.
TATTTTGCAAATACCAATATTTCCATACACGGAAAACCAATGTTACGAAGCCACAGAAGGAGCCTCGGACAGGATGGACTTTACAACGACGAACCCTTCAACGACAACAGAATAATGCTTTGCGCAGAGGTGAAGCTGTCAAGCAGCTAGCCGATACTCTGTCCCAATATAGGGCAGCGACAGCGTTGATTTCCTAAAGAAGAGCCACTATACCATATATTATAGTGGCCATCCAGTAAACCATGTGCTCGGAGTAAGTTTCTCTGTCAGCCAAAAAATGAAACCTGCTGTTATCGGCTTTGAAAACATAAGCGAAGGGCTATGCGCTCTGCGTTTGCGAGGCAAATTTAGAAATACGAGCCTCATAAACGTTCACGCCCCTACAAAGGAAACTGCCAAGTCGGAGAAGGATACCTTTTACGAGGCAGTTGGGCGACCCTCATATGATATCAAAATCATACTTGTACATTTCAACAGTCAAGTAAGGACGGAACCGGAATTCAGACGGTATGTCGGCTCCCATAGCTTACATTTGGATACCAATGATAACCGATTGCGGATTATTCAGTTAGCAGTATTGCACGGAATGATTATTGGAAGTATCTGGTTTGCGTGGAAAGCCGTCCACAAGCATACGTGGGAATCTAAAGATGAGACCACTTTCAATCAAATTGACCGCGTGCTGATTGAACGCCGCCACCTATTGATGAATGTCAAAATATATAGGGGGGCCAATATATACTCGGATCACCATCTCGTTGGCATCAACAATCAGATGAAGAGAGAAGCACAACACAGCCCTCCGTAACACCTATAAGGGGGAAATCAATGCCGCAATAATCACAGCTAACAGAAGAAAGAAGAAAAGTCGGAACAGCTGGTTTGACGATGAATGTAAGCTAGCAACGAGAGGGAAGAATGCTTCATAGCGAGTAATGTTGCATTCTCAAAGAACGCGGGCAAGTGCAGATACCTACCAAGAAATCCATCGAGCGGAGAAGCGACTTCACAGACAGAAGAAGGAAGGCTGGTAGAACCAACAGGTCTGTGAACTCGAAAAGTGCAGGGAGCAACTGCACCAGGCACGGAAGCTGTACCAACAAGTCACCTCGATGCTCATCCTGTTGAAACAAAGAGGGAATTCTGATTTTCAACAGAATAGGTATATTGGAACGATGGGTTGAGTATTTTGATGAACTGCTTAATAACCAGAATATTGGCGAGTTGGGGGTGTATGACAGCATAGCTAGGGTAAAACTGTACATTGCCATGAGAGAATCCGATGTCCCGATGAAATTATTAAGACTGGCTAGGCTGACCCTGACCAGATAAAAGCAGCAGGATCACTCTCGAGACCATCCAACGTCAACAACGGTCTAAGACAAGGGAATACCCTATCATGCGTCCTCTTCAACCTGGCCCTGGAGAAAGTGATTCGCGATGCAGACGTAAATGCGAGAGGCAGCATCTATAAGATATTCTCCGCTATCTTGCTAGGCCGGATAACACCATACGCTCAGAACGTCATTGGCCTATACCAAAGAGGCTTCACTCCAGGCAAATCAGCAACAGATCAAATTTTCTCTCTGCGGCAACCAATGGAAAAATTTTTGAATATAGACATCAGTTGCGCAATTTTTTATTGACTTTAAAGCCGCCTATGATAGCATGTGTCCGAACAGCTCAGTGGTTAGAGCACTGGGTTATCATACTGAAGGCCGCGGTTCAAATCTCACTGGTGGCAGTGGGATTTGTATCGTGGCTTGACGTCGAATACCAGTCGACTCAGCTGTGAATGAGTACCTGAGTTAAATCAGGGTAATAATCTCGGGCGAGCGCAATGCTGGCCACATTGCCTCCTATAGGTTATCCTGTAGTGTACCGTTACGGTCTTGAATGAAGTGCTCTGACACACTTCAAGGCCCTGATCGAATATGAATTGTTGCGCCAACGATTATTATTATTATTATGATAGCATAGCAAGTGTAAAACTGTACACGGCCATGAGAGAATTCGGTATCCCGACGAAATTGATAAGACTGACTAGGTTGACCCTGACCAATGTGCGAGGCCAGATAAAAGCAGCAGGATCACTCTCAACACCATTCGACATCAACAACGATATACGACAAAGGGATGCCCTATCATGCGTCCTCTTTAACCTGGCCCTGGAGAAAGTGATCCGCGATGCTGAGGTAAATGTGACGTATACGATCCTCTTTAAGTCCACCCAACTACTGACCTATGGTGACGATATCGACATCATGGGAAGAACGACCCGAGACGTACAAACTGCCTTCATCATCCAGATTGAGCATGCGACGCGGAAGTTTGGGCTGCACATCAATGAAGGCAAGACAAAATATTGGGTCGGGAAGAAAGAAATGTTGTATTTTGTCAATAGATGGCTACATTTAAACATATCTTGTGTTGTACTTATCGCATCGGGGATTTGAAGACGACAATCTGGGCTACAAGTGTCTCTTCGACAGTGTTGTGATTGTACATTTCAGTCTCAAGTTATAGCGCGTTAAAGATGGACCAAGGAAGAAATTCGTCATATTTTACGTTTTTACTACCTGGGAGGTAAAAATTCAACGAAGTCGGCCGAAAAAATTTGTGAAGTTAATGGGCCCGATACTGTAACGATTCGCACAGCACAGCGTTGGTTTGATCGATTTCGTTCTGGTGTAGTGGATGTCGAAGATACACCCCGTACTGATAGACCAATCATCGTAGAAACCGATAAAATCGTCGAAATCATCCAAGTAGACCGGCATGTGAGCATTCGCTCGATTAGCCAGGAACTAGGTATAGACTATTAAATCGTTTGGAACCATTTGCAGGAGATTGGATTCCAAAAAAAGCTGGATGTTTGGATGCCACGCGAGTTGACGCAAAAAAATCTCTTGGACCGAATCAACGCCTGCGATGCACTGCTGAAACGGAATGAATTCGACCCATTTTTCAAGCGAATGGTGTCTGGTGATGAAAAGTGGATCAAGTACGACAACCTCAAGCGAGAAAGGATCGTGGTCGAAGCACGGCGAGACGGCCCAAACCATCGCCAAGCCTGGATTGGCGGCCAGGAAGGCTTTGCTTTGTGATTTGTGGGATTGGAAGGGAATAATCCACTATGAGCTGCTCAACTATGGCCAGACCCTCAATTCGGTCCTCTACTGTGTGCACCTCGACCGTTTGAAGCAGGCGATTGCCCAGAAGCGGCCAGAATTGTTCAATAGAAATGGTGTTGTGTTCCACCAGGACAATGTTCGACCTCACACATCTTTGATGACCCGCCAGAAGCTACGGGAGCTCGAATGGGATATCCTACCGCAACCACCGTATAGTCCGGACCTGGCACCAAGTGATGGCCATGGTCTCGATGGTGGACGTCTTGGCCACTGTGGCATCTAATACTACAGGTGTTTTATAGTGGGAGAAAGAAGTGTTCAAACGTAGTACTATCTTACCTAGAACAACAGTAATCAAAACAAAGAAATATTAGTTAAAAGTAGATCGCTGGACTATAAAAACAGTGGGATGAACAAAAGCGGTTGTTTGTTCAAGGAAGGCGACAGCAAGAAATACTCTACGACCAACAGAAGGACCCATTCAGGAGGAGCTCAACAGCTCTGAGATCTCATCCACTGCCAAACACCATGAGAGAAAGAATATATATAATAAGTTAAAATTGAAGGAGCGCATAGAAGGAACCATCCCGTCGGGCTCATAGTGAACGAAGCCCTCATCTGCAAGTAATCTCTTCACCCAGCTTGGGAAAAAAATTATGGGCTGTTCGAGTTTATCAAGGATAAGCACAATTTGCACCAAGCGATAAAGAATATGGTAAGGGCTATAAAAGTGGCATTAATCAATCCGATCGATGCTGAAGGTATGCGAAGAAAGGCCATATTGCCAGGGTATGCAATTGGGATCTCAAATGTATTTTATATGAAGGAAACGAGGGACGAGGTAGCCGCCATATTGATGACCGCAATTCACAGAAGCGTTGACTACAATGAACGAATTAAGTTTGTTGAAACAAACCCTATCATTACAGGGTCGCTTAGCATTTGCTTGAACAAATCACCTACGAATCTGAGAAGGAAATTGCCATTATATGTGAACCTTATAGAAAGAGTCACGATGACGTATGGGCTACAGATTTGACTGGAGCGGCGATATGAATTTGCGGGCGACAAGCCAGACATTGTACTATAAATCAGGCAGCCATTGGGTTTCTGTGGGCGAAAATGAATGCTTAATATGTTCACAGCTACTTCGCCCCATCAAGTCTGACACAGTCTGAATTCGAGGAAATACTTGCCAATCTCGGGGACGAACTGCAAAGGTAATTGCCGGTGAACTCAACGCTTAGGCACTTGAGTGGGGTAGCAAAAAAGCACATGGGCCTAGTCTATGAAAGGCTTTTACGCAGTTGGATGTAGTTCCGGCCAACATGGGCGATGTAAACAGCTTTCGGAACGGACGTAGTATGTCCTGGTGCATCACCCACGATCACCAGGCAATCCTCTACAAAATCATCAACTCTGAAACCGAAAAAATTTCAGTTGGGTATGTAAGAGCTTTGAATGAGCAGAGCATAGAGATGTGGTTAGACCAATCTAATAAACCAGGCGTCTTCTTATCCGACCTATTGCATCGCAAAAACGCGTGGCGCATGCATGCCTAGAACATTCTCTGGAAGAAAGCGAAGTGGCCACCATTCGATCAGCCTCCACGAGCCAAATGAATGGCTTAGAGGGCGGTAGGCAGGATCATTCAGAAGACCGATCGATCGAAAACAGCACGAAAGGGACACGCAAAGGCCTCATGCTGGCGTTCGAGCGAAGCAAGGAGGATTGCTATAAAGAGCTCTGCTGAGAGACAAACGTAAACCCGGGGGATAGCGCCTATAGAATCGTGATGGGACGGTTTAGAGAACATTCATTTCAGATCAATCATACGCCCTACCCTGTTGTTGAAAATCATCCAGCGGTTGTTCCTCCACCAAGACCCTGAACCTGAGAAATGCATTCGATTCGGCCAAATAGAACCTAATACGGAAATGCCTGGCAAAGATTGAAATTCCCGCATATCTCGCTGCTATTGGTGATAGCTACAAGAACGGAGATATATATATATGACATAGATAACAAACCCAGGAATACGTTGTCTCCGCAAGCGTCCTACAGAGCTCCGTATTTCACCCACTGCTGTGAAACATAATTGGCAACTATGTGGGGAAGAGGCTGAGTTACACTAATGCGAAGCGGTTCTCATCACCAAGCACCGTAAAAGAAATTATGCCGGTATTTAAATTGGGAATTATATGTATCATCATTTCCAAGCCTGCTCAACTGAGCAGTATTTTTGCGACCAAGCATCCACCGCAAATATCGTTCTAGCAAGGATAACGCCGAACGTGCGAGGGCTCCTAAATATTTCTAGATTGATTGTTGCCAGAATGGTAAGCTCGATCTTGCTCTTTTAAACCCTAGTTTGCGAAAAGGCATTGAAGATCTCAGCTAACGCTCGTCAATTGAGTGCGGTCTACAGGAGGCCAGCCCTGAAATATCTTGTTAGCACAGAATGATGCGAATTAACATATTGGCAGATGAGAGACAGAGGGATAAACAGACAGTAAACCGATTTTCATAAAGTTTTGTTTTACTATTTATATATATATGTATGTCCGCTTTATCCCATGATTTAAAGCGGAAATGCATATCCTTATATATAATATATGTACGATTGAGTATCCACTAATATTCAACGCCATCATTAAGGCATACTTGCAAATCATTGGGCTAATTTCCTGTAGCAGGTTGTTTTGATTGGAGCTCATTTTCGGAATTTTAAAACCATCGTCTTTCCGGAGGGCGACTAATTCCTTCTAGATTTCCTTTGCAGATGCATGACCGTTAAGGTTGCCCATCCAATCATCCATATAAACTTTTCTTAATAAAACTTGAGCCGTGAGCAATAAAACGGTGAACAGTTCCTTGTGCAATAGGTATGTCGTTCCAGGGGATGCTCGCCGAACTTTTGCTGCGATGTCGAATAAGACCCTTACCGTCTGATTGAGGAATGAAACTGGATTGTGGTCAAAGGGTAGTATAGGTCCCCGGGCAAAACGTGGATTGGTACCCACGATGGAGCATAAAATCTGGGAAATGCCTGCTGAACCAACACCAACAGCTCTACTACCAAACACTATCTCCACCTCCACGTGGTGACCGCTAGGAGCTCTTTCGTAACGAAAAGCTGCAGACGGAGAAGGATGAAGGCGAGTCTCCCGCGCCTAAAAACGGGACAAACTGTACCAACTGGTCCTCCAGGTTGGGGGTTGGATGGACTTTACAACGACGAACCCGGCAACGACAAGGGATTAACGATTTGCGCATTTTCTCATGGAACGTGCGCTCCCTGTACAGAGATAAAGCTGATGAGCAGCTAGCCGATACCCTGTCCCAATATAGGGCGATATAACAGCGTTACAAGAGATGCGATGGACAGGGACCGGTTTCCTGGAGAAGAGCCGCTACAACATATATTATAGCGGTCATCCAGTAAACCATGTGCTCGGAGTAGGTTTCTTAGTCAGCCAAAAAATGAAACCTGCTGTTATCGGCTTTGAAAACAAAAGCGAACGGCTGTGCACTCTGCGCTTGCGAGGCAAGTTTAGAAATATAAGCCTCATAAACGTTCACGCCGCTACAGAGGAGACTGCAGAGTCGCAGAAGGATACCTTCTACGAGGCAGTAGAATGAACCCTCGAAGCCTGTCCCAGATATGATATTAAAATCATACTTCAGGATTTTAACAGCCAAGTAGGGACGGAGCCCGTATTCAGGCGATACGCTCGCTCCCATAGCTTACACGAAAAAACAAATGATAACGGACTGCGGATTATTCAATTAGCAGGGTCACACGAAATGGTTGTTGGAAGTACCTGGTTTGCGCGGAAAGCGGTCCTCAAACATACGTGGGCCTCTCCAGAGGGGACCACTTTCAACCAAATTGACCATGTGTTGATCGAATGCCTCCACCTCTCAGCCTTGATGAATGTCAGAACATATAGGGGGGCCAATATAGACTCGGATCACTATCTCGTTGGCATGGTGCTTCGAGCTCGAATAACAATACCACCTAGAATCCGCTCTGACAATCAGGTGAGAGTGAACACTGAAGCCATCCACAACACAACCATCCGCGACACCTATAAGAGGGAAACAGATGCCGCAATAACTGCAGTCAACAGAGGACCTGGAAATGAAGCATCAACAAATGATCTTCACAATCACCTGAAGAACGTTCACAGATGAAAAAAGGAAGCCTGGGAGAACCAGTAAGTCTGTGAACTAGAAAAGTACAGGGAGCAACCGCACCAGGCGCGCAAGTTTTACCAACAAATCAGCAGGATGAAGCCTTATACACCTCGATGCACATCCTACCGAGACAAAGAGGGAAATCTGATTTCCGACAGAATGGGCATATTGGACCGATGGGTTGAGTTCTTTGATGAGCTACTGAACAACCAGAACATCGGCGAGTTGGAGGACCCGCCAAGTGAAGACGATGGACAAATACTGCCACCACCAAGTTTAGTAGAAACAGTCCGTGCAATTCGTCGGCTTAAAAACCATAAGTCGCCAGGGGCCGATGAAATTACAGCCGAATTGGTTAAATATGGAGGCGACCAGTTACACCAAGTGGTTCATCAACTTGTGATCAAGGTATGGGACAACGAATCAATGCCTGACGATTGGCAACGAGGTATTATCTCAGAGTGATATTATGCGGTGTTTCCAACGATTAATTAAATGAAATAATAAAAACTTGTTGTTTCTTTTTCGTTCGTGTGGGTATTTATTCTTGCAAATACCGATATTTCGAGAACCACTTGTTCCCTTCATCAGTGCAAACAAGTTTTCCATTCGACATCAACAACGGTCAACGATAAGGGGATGCCCTATCATGCGTCCTCTTTAACCTGGCTCTCGAGAAAGTGATCCGTGATGCTGATGTAAATACAAGAGGTACGATCCTCTTTAAGTCCACTCAACTACTGGCCAATGCTGACGATATTGACATCTTGGGAAGAACCACCCGAGACGTACAAACTGCCTTCATCCAGATCGAGTAGGCGGCGCGGGATTTTGGGCTGCATATCAATGAAGGCAAGACAAAATATATGGTGGCAACGCCAGCACCGAAGACAAATCAACCAACAACATCAAACCGCACTGGTCAAGCACAAAAAAGAATAAGGATAGGAGAATACAACTTTAAGACCGTTGACAATTTCTCCTATCTAGGGTCGAAAATCAGAACCGATAACAGCTACGATGAGGAAATCCGCGCAAGGTTGTTGTCAGCCAACAAAGCCTATTTCAGCTTACAAAGACTGTTCCGCTCGAAACGTCTCACCATAGGGTCAAAGCTCTTACCGTACAAGACTATGATCTTCCCAATCCTCATGTATTCCTCAGAAACTTGGGTTCTTAGCAAGAAAAATTGCGAACTCTTGGTCGCGTTCGAGTGAAGAATCCTCCGAAGAATTTTTGGTCCCCTACATGAGGATGGACGATTCCGTAGCTTACACAATGACGAAATCTATGAGCGATACCATGACCGTCCGGTGGTGGATAAAATCCGGCTCAATAGGTTACGGTGGACGGGTCACTTAATCCGTATGGATGAGGATGATCCCACCCGGAAAGTCTATAAGGGCAATATCTATGGTAGAAAAAGAAGACGAGGCAGACCCTGCCTAAGATGGAGCGATGGCGTAGGTCAGGACGCCAGACAGCTTTTAGGGATATCGAATTGGTGGACCTCGGCGCAGTCCTTATTAAGGCAGGCCTAGACCGGATACCGGTTGTTGCGCCGTTGATGATGATTATGATGATAAACAATTTGTTAATTCACTGTCAATGTCTGGAACGTTCCATTCACCCTTTTGAGTCAACAGTGATGACTAAACCTCCAACTAATTTGTATTTGCTCATTCAGACTACGATGACTTTCTTTCTGTCCCTTTTTGGCTATCTTTTGAGCCATTTTTACTAGAGTTCACTGGTCAATACAGCTGATTTTTTTCGGAATAAACTGCTAAACACTTGAAAGCATTAATCATGAATTTGGCATTGAAACTGTTTCTAAAGGAATGCAAGTCATAATGATTACTATTAATTCTTGCTGACGGGTTTACACAAAAAATCTATTAAATTCAAGTCTATCGCCATAGATAACGCACCTAAATCCTATCTTTGCTTACTAACTAAATGCCGCAAGTGGTGAAATGTAAGCAAAGCTGAAATGCCCAAATACGCTGCTTATCAATCATCACTGGGAAAAGATAATATTTTTTCAACCTGTGCTGTTTGCTGTTTATCATATAAATACCCCTACTACCGAAAATCTAAAAAGTTTATTTAACGTTTTCGTCGTTCGCGTTTACTTAGTTCAGTGCGTCGAGTCTCAATGGAAAGGTGGCATAATCGAGTAGCGGTTGTAACTGGAGCCAGCTCCGGTATTGGGGCTGCAGTTGCGGAGGACCTGGTCAAGGCTGGACTCGTGGTGGTTGCTTTGGCACGGCGGGAATCTAGACTACAGGAAAATAAAAAATCATTGCCCACTGATCTGCAATCACGATATCATCCAATTAAGTGTGACGTTACCAACGAGGACGATGTTAAGAAGGCTTTCGCGTGGGTGGATGAAACTCTTGGTGGAACTGATATTCTCGTTAACAACGCAGGAACATTTCATTATGGGGAGAACCTGATTGATCCCGGCAATACGGAAATAATTCGTAAGACCCTAGATACAAATGTTACGGCCGTTGTGTTCTGCGTTCGTGAAGCCTTCAATTCCATGAAAAAGCGAAATTTCGATGGCCATGTGATTATCGTTAATAGCGTCGTTGGACACACCACTGAGCGAATTCCTGGAGGAAATATCTACCAACCATCCAAATACGCTGTTACTGCTATGGCTCAAACGTATCGACATGAATTCGCACATGCTGGCACAAAGGTCAAAATCACGGTCAGTTTCATTTGCATTTATCTTTTTTATATTCACTTGGGCGGAACGATTTCAAGGGTGTCGAATATTTTGAATGAAAGTGTTTGTTGTGCTGCGTGTACTGTGATCACGGTGTCTTTCGTTAACGTTGTTGAAGTTAAGTAGTCGTTAGTTTATATCGTAAATGTCTTAACGTATCCACGTCGAAGATTATCTAATCTTATCGCAAATTTGATATTGATATGATTGATACTGAATGAATTCCATCCTTCTTTCCCTTCCCTTAAATTTGGTTTCAGTCGGTAAAGGGTTCGGCTTATTTGAATTGGCTTCGATCTTCCCTGGCCGTAAGCATGATTTAAGTGGAGTCAAGATGGGATCGCACGGGACGCCCTATGTGAAGTGCCAGTTTATTCAGATGACAAGTAGAGCAATTTCAAGTAGTAGTTGCTGGTAGCGGCCAAACCAGTTTGGTCATCATGCACCGTACTACATGAGCCGATCATTTCAGATTTGGAAAGCAGTGACCTGCTCAGAACTAAGCGAGTGGAGAACTGCGTAATGAAGTTGCTTCACGCATTAACGCAACCTGGATGAAGTGGCATTCCACAAGTGGTATTCTTTCTGATCAACGTATCAGCGAACGTCTCAAATCTAGAATTTACCGCAATGTCGTCCGTCTTGTCGCTCTCTATAGTTCTGACTGTTGGTCGATCATAAAAGACAATGAATAGCGTCTTGCGGTAATTGAGGCGAAAATATTGCGTTGGACTAGAGGCGTCACACGTTTTGATAACATCCGCGATCGATATGGATTTACACACAGACCACACATTCTCACCGTGATAATGGATTGAGCCGTTTCAGAGTAAATCGGATGTGACAGACAGACAGACAGACGGACAAACGGACAGACAGACATTCAGCCGATTTTGTTGCACACAAAACCTTAAAAAGGGCTGTAAAGAACTGGATTCTTCATCAATGAAATTTTAATATTCGACTCGAATGTCAATAATTCTCGGTAATTATGACATCTTATTGGTATGGCTTAGGATGCGGCAAATTTGCACGAAATTGATAAGTTTGAACTGGTATAACTTTGACATTAATAGTTGGATTTTTATGAAACTTGGCATGCGTATTCGCGATCCTCTATGCCCGTGCAAAGTTTAGTACTCCTTGGATGAACTTAAAGAGGTTTTTCAGTGAATTTCTAAAAGTTGGTAATATATTATTAGTAAGTTTATTTGATAAATATTGGAGTGGGACATATTTTGAGGCCTAGATTTCATCTAAGCGCATCTTCCTGATTTTTGGATTTTTGGGTTGGGTAGTTTCCGAAAATGAATCCATTCTCACTTTAGGTGTGTACATTTTGACTCCTTACTCGCACACTTTACAATTCACGTCAAAACTAATATCAAATTCGGGAAGCACTAATTGAGGCCTTTCATTTAATATCCCACACGACTATATCTGGTGAATCAAATTTTAAATCCCCCTTTTACATGTATAGGGAGCCCCTCTTTAAACTGCACGTAAATTTATGTCACTCACTGTATACGTGGAACAGTTCCCACATGTTCACCAAATTTCATTCGGATCGATTTAGCCGTTTAATAAGGTTTTATTTTACACAAAAGATTATCTGCATAGAGCATTGTGTAGGGCCATGAGCGTTTGATATCCCGCGTGACAATGGCAATAAAAACAATGACGGGAAGTAACGAAGAGGCACCTCTCTGGTGAACATCGACACAAAAATGGAGTGGTTTTCAATCCCCACCACACTCCAAAATGTGCTGTTTGTTTCTTTTAGAAGCAGATATTACCTCAATTCACAACCAATGTGCCATTTTTATGGTAAAAGATCTCTAAGGCCCGAAGGTAATGTAGAGAGATGTATTTCTCCTGGGAAGATAGATTGATTTTGTAAAGCACTCTCAGTGCAACTCCATAAGAAGAAGAAATTATGTGGTGTTAAACCATTGGTCCAACGTATCATTGTTCATCTCTTCCCTGATTTCAGCGCAGCAACTTTTTCTTTCATGAAGCAGCCGTAGTGTATTCAAGTCATCACCATCACCCTTAATAAATCAGTTGAAGGACTGACGAACTGAAAGGGCTGGTTCCTACCTCTTGGTAGTTAAAAAAGTACACAGATAAAGAAGAAATATAAAATTTGGTTTGCCACTTAGTAGAAGAAGGTATATAACAAGCAAGCAGATTAGATGGGATGATATAAAAATCCAAGGGTTTGTTTGTACTTTCGCAATTCAGCCGGAACAACAAAACGGGATACGCCACCTTTATGCCAAACAGATTTTGTGGAAAACAAAACCTTTCTAAAATTGATTCGTTATCTGTCTGGCTGTTTGTTCGTCTGTCTGTCTCTATGTCGGTCAGGCGGTCAGTCCCAGAGTCCCTAGTCAAAGGAATATAGAGAGAGAAGGAGCCAACCAGGTGGCTGAGGTTGTGAAATCTATTCACACTACTCGGCAGCCGTGGACTCTAGATGGCAAAGGCTCACCGCCTGCGCAAAATCAAAGATGACCCCTTCCTCCTCTAACAAGATCCGATCGCGAGAACTTTCATACCAGACACGCGCGAATGTGCAAAAACTCGGCACATCCTGCAATTCCAATTGTTATTACAGAGATAAGGGAGAAATTTTCAGACATTCCTGCTCTTTTAGCCTTTTGTGATGGAGCCGCACATCGGAGGCACGTGGTGAATTGACTCCGATGTGTCGCCATATCCTAATTAGGGCCAGGCTGTGGGGACCATTCTTTGGAGACCGTAATCCCTGGTCAAAGGGTGGAGGCTGTCATCCCTGGTACATGCCATGAGCTAGCTCAGACGATCTGATCCGATTACATATTCTTCTACTTGTAATTCCTACAGCAATCACGGTCTTCGGTCATTTGAATTAAATAGCCACCCTAAAAAAAATTCTGGAAAAAACTTCATGGTGATCCCCGATATGAAGTCTACTTCTCAAAATAACCCCCACACCGATGCCTGATCAAATAAAGGTATATAGGTAATACATTATTCATTTCTAGAACTAATTAGTTAGGGTACCATCAATGTCCTTAATTTTTTTCGAGTTGTCACAATCTCGGCGGAAGCCCGATTTTATTTAATACTAGTACTAGCATACTAAGTCTAGCATTTAGACTTAGACGATCCTACCTACTTAAAAGATACACGGGCTCTGATAGTAGTGGCGGCGGTCGCAACATCGAGCACGTTTGTAGAATAGTGTACTTTTGCATGCTTTGAACCAGATTGTGTGAGAGTCCTAGAATTTCTTGGGGCCCATAAGAGATTTAGGTACAGTACCTGCAGTTGACAATATTATGGGAACTTCTCTGATTTCCCGAGCAAGTGGCTCTTTGTTTACATTTTGCGTCTATTATGGGGGATAGCAACATCAGCAATATACGCGGGGCGAACCCTCCCGTCAACCTACAGCACGTCAGGCTTGTAGTCTGGTATGTGGCGTGATCGCGGTCGTGTTTTTTGCACTGGCACCATAACGGTACAGCCAGAACTAGGATAGTCCAACGTCTCTAATGCTCAGCCACACGTTCTGTACTGATCGGCCTCCACCCGCTCTTTCATTATGACCTTTATATACGCTCGAGTGGCGACCACGCTGCCCTAAATGACATCCATAAATATAATAATGCCCTCTCAGCAAAGAGCTTCCCAGCACGCAGTCATCCGTTGGACACATGCAAATCGACAAGTGACTGTCAAAGACAATTCCCGTGTTTTCCGTGCATTGCCTTCGACTTCCATTCACCAGTCCAAGTTAAGTGAAGTCAGCCCACAGTCTGCCTTACAAACAGTCGCATGCAAGGGACTCTTTGATGTAAAAAACAAGCGTGTAGTGAGTCGACTTGGGGATGATGTTGTGCTGCAACGTCAACGACGTCCTTGCCTCCGATGTCACCAGGCAGGTTCATCCCCCCACGGCAATCTCTATCTGTGAAATGCGATTTCAGTACCTGTTTCACACGTCGCAGGAATCCAGACAGCAAAGCATCCTTCACATCACCAACTCGGGCATGGGTTCCTTGCAGAATTCTTGGGTACTTTATTGTGAAACCACCCCATCTAGCATCATACAGAAGCTTGGAAGTTAGTTCAGTGTCATATCAAAGAGGACCCAACGAATTTCCTGGAATCACTCTCCATATGCGGATGGGTTCTGAGGTGTTGCTGCCCTCAGATGAATGTACCGACAAGGTGGTATGATTGCTGCCGGAAACTTCATTAGTTTCAGATCAGTGTGAATAGCCTGGAGTAACCGGTCCTTTTTAGGGATAAAGTAGGTGATTCCCTTAGTGAAGCAAGGTGGAAAATCCTCAGGTAGACTTATTAATTGGTTTTTGCTGTGAACCAACCAACCATGTACACTGGTAAACTTTTTATAGCAGAAATTCTGCACCCGTTGCAGACCAAGACCCCTCAGTTCTACGAACTGCTCTTCGGTAACATCCGGGTAACCACTGAATTCCACTCCAAAACTCTTTTAGTTCCGTTACCGAAAAATGTATTCTCCGTACGCTCAATGGAACTCGTTGAGTAATGTAAAAAATTACGCTGGTTCCTGGCGTACGTTGTATTCTGAACACGTTTGTAGTGACTTTCGCCATACCGTCGTAACCGACTGCATACGACAGAAAATTTCTGCTTTAGTGTATCCAGAATTTGAACTATCGGTGTCTAATTAGGGATGGTATAGTTGCGGTAAACTCTCAGCACTTTATTCTTCACCCGGGTACAGGCATCACCACATCTGATCAGCGTACCAAGTAATCAGTTGCTGGTTTAAGTCGTGTGTCACAGCCCCTTATTACACCAACGTGAAACCTTGTTGTCATGTTATCCCTTTGTATCAACAATTTGAGATACCGCCTAGAAAGAATATCAATCATCCTTCGGTTTAGGTACCTCCCCGCCTCACTGATACTCCCGGTCATCATGAATATCTAGCGTAATTCTTAAATATTTGACTCTGTTTCACCTCCATGTCATGTAACCTTATACTCTCAGGTGATCAAGCTTACATCTCCTTGTTGAGGATCCTACCTTCCTGCACCATGCACTAGTAACCCTTAGTCCAGTTTGGATTCTATCACATAGGGTATCCTCATATTTGCCCCTACAGGTTAAAACAATGTCGCCCACGTAACCCTGGACCTGTATTCCAGTATTTGTTAGCACATCCAGGCGTTCGTCCACTACCATACTCCACATACCCTTGAGTAGTATTCATTGCAATAGAATTTGTACCTGTCGGTACTTTTATTTGCCTATTCCCTAGCATTTTGGCCATCCAGTGCTATTTCTTTTGTTTCTATGGTGCCCCGTAGTACATCCGCCAGCTGATACAGAGCAGTTTCAATTGACCATCCTGCCCGGTAAGCGTGTTGACACTGATGTAGGCGATTACGCTTTAGAACGTTAGTTATAATATAGTTGTGTATGACCTTCTCTAGCGTTTTGAGGATGAACGATGTTAGGCAAATTGGTCTGAAAGGTTTAGGGTGGAAAGGATCCTTTTCACCCATTTTCGGAATAAAGACCACTTTTGCAAGTCTCCATGCCCTTGGTTTATATCCCTAAGATGATTCCTAAGCCTCTCTGAATTACTACTGGGAAAATGCCATCTACTCAGGGTGATTTCAGTGATTTCAAAGTTCCCTTACCATACCCAACCTAGCTTCTGAGCATACCTCTTTTGATAGTTTCCAGTTCTCCTTTCTTCCCTTTTATTCGTTGTTGGGATGTCAGGCAGAATGTTGTCGGCTGCCGCCGTGGGGTAGGACCCCAGGAAATGAGTTCTGAGTAATAGGTGTACTCTCTCCTCCTTATTTTCGGTAAAGGTGCCATCTTCCTTCGTCAAACAGACAGAGGATATTTCCCCGTCTTTGGCTACAGCCTTGTAAAACCTGCTCGCTTCTGCGTTGCTATACGCAGTCATTTATTTTTGTATCTCTGCCAGTCCTGGGTTTGTTTTGCAGGTTGAAGAGTTTTCGTGCCTCTGTTCTCATTCTGGCCAGGTTCCTGTTCCACCATGGTGCAGCCCTTGATGACTTAACTGTCTTAGGCGGACACTGTATTTAGGTTTTCCACGACTGTTTCTAGTTCCAGCTCGTTCCTGAGGTCACCGCCCCCTTGAAGGTGACCCCATTCCCAATCCGTTCTCCTAGGAGTCCTTATCATTATTTTATTACGTAGTTACTCTCAATGTCGAATCTGATTATTCTGTGGTCAGACACAGAGGGCTCATCAGACACCGACCATTCCTGACCAGCCAGCCTTCATTAGAGTTTGCCTAGAGTTATGTCTAGCACCTCCTGTCTAGTGCTGCTTAGTTATATATTCTAACTTATTGTTAAAAATAAATTCAAAAAGGTACTCACCTTTCCGATTGGTGTCGCTGCTTCCCCTGATAGGCGTTGGCATCCCAGCCGAGGAGAAGTAGTAACGGTCTCTTCGCATAGTACTTCACTAGTTCAGCGACTTGTTCCAGTGGAACCCGAATGTCGTTTCCTGGGAAGTTTCCCGGTGCCACGATTTCCTCTCAAGTTCTCCTCTCGGTTTTCAATGAGACTTGGATACCCACAAGGCCCCCGGTCAGGAACTGTGAAAGACATATATATTTTAAATTACGTTTAAGATGACATGGCGCTTTCATGCGCGTCGCCGTTCATCCTCAGCCCTGGAAATCCTACGTCTAGGTCGCCTAACTTCTGCTCTTCACTGGGCAGCAGCTCTACTTTCCTCGCTGATCCAGTCCTTTCCGCCTCTATGGCTTTCGAGATTTCTTGGGGACCTCGGTATGCTTTTCACCCGGTGTCTCCTCCGAGGTGACTTTCCTCGGCTTTTCCCTGTGCAAATGTACAGGTATATTGCCAAATCAATAGTTGACATGGCAACTCCGACGTTTGATTGCCCACAGGGATTGGTCGTCTACCTCTGTCGTGAGGAGTCTACTCTTGCCCTCCACCTTGGTTCTGAAGACTCTTCATAATCGCGTATGGAGATCCTCATTTTGAGCGATTACGAATGAAGACTTCCATATCTATTGTTGCGGCTTTTGGGCAAAAAACCAGGTGTCACCAAGCCACCAGGTGTGCTCCTGATATATCATCCCGAGCACATGTTGACAGTTCTGCTGCTTCCCAGCCTGGCAATTTAGGAACTATGGTGTTAAGCCACTCTGCAGTGTCTTCCGTCACACAGTCCACCAGTATATGGCCTGGTCGAAAGTGTACACCGATGAACACAAGTTTCGCAGTCCATCCCTTAAACATTTGCCTGACGACAAAGTCTTCGATGGTTTCCTGCTCCTCACGAGTGATTATTTGCTCGGGAAACATTTTTGGCAGTATGGCCAGTCGAATGCCCTTAGCCGCACTAGCATAGCTAATGGCGGGCTTCCTGATTCCTGCCTTCACCCCTGACCGCCTGGGTTTTCTCCCCCTTGGGTTCAGGTTTGGATTTTTTGGGAGCATTCCCTTCATGCGGGCTAATCTTCGCTGCTCCCTACTTCCTTAGCTCCGATAACGATGGCTTAGGTCTATCCTGAGCCTTCTTAAGGGCATCATTTGGTTTCAGGCCTTCCATCAGGTAGCGCAAGTACCATTTAGCGCCTTCCTGACGTCTGATATATTTATCTCAGACGTGCTTCTGCTAGTCCCTACTTTTTGAGCGTGTGTTTGCTGGTTGTTGTCCACGCAGTATACCAATGTTGACCTTGGACCCACTGCTTGACGTCCCAACTTCTCCCTTCTTGGGTGTAATCACCTGGCTCTCAGTATTTCAAACATGTTCCTCCGTCTGGTTAACCAGTTTGTGTGCGGTATAGGGTCCCACTGTATTGACTGTAGTTTTTTTTATTTTAATACAGGTACTCATTTGATTCCCACGAGTATGGGGGATAAGAGGTCCGCCGCGTCATAGCTCCCGGTTGCACGAGAAGGTCTAACTTACTCACTGAGGCCACCAGGTATCAGTGAGGCTCCGTTCGAATACAGTCAGTTACCGCCGACTGCAAACTATCCAATGGGCACGGTTCGTATGACACCCTGGATTGGGAGAGGTGTTTTTCGACTCCTCAGTCTAGATTCGTAGCGTTTTGTTAATAGTAGGGTCACCTTGTACAGGGTATGGCAATCACCATTCAATAATGATCTTGGTAGACGAGAGGCTTGGCCCCTGAAAAGCCACACATCGCCCTAGAGGAGAGGCAGCTCACCCTCAAAGGGAGATAGCTTGGCCTCAGGAAGCTATATTCCGCGTCAGTCTATCCTGTACTGCATAACCCTGGACTAATCGTATTTTATTGAACTGATCATTTTAAATTATTCTGGTATTATCCTGTAAGTGAGAGTAACAAAAGAGGACCTAAATCTAATTGGTTCGTTTAAGGTGATGGGTAGCCTTTCCCGAGTTGCATATCACCACAAATGCTTTCATGAGGGAAGTTATACAAAGCTGACTGTGCCCGGAATTTATTTTTACACAGTCTTTGCTTTTAGGATAATTTAATTGTCCTTAGTTATGCATAAGCAAATAACGCATTTGACAGTTACGCTTTGGCCCTACAAAATGATGAGGATTTACAAAGTTTCAGTTCCACTAGTGATATCTGACTTTCTCCATCTGTGACCATTTCACAGAATATCAAAATATCCTGCCTAATTACTTTGGGAGTAAGTTCCTACTATACGATTAAATGGAGTCTGTCATTTTTTGACTAACCATGATATTAACAATCAAATTTGTCATTAAATAATTTCAGAGTATTAGTCCTGGTGCTGTTGATACGGAGCTCGTTCCCGGGGGCCTATTAGAAAGCTTTGGAATTCCCTATTTGAGTCCGGCAGACATTTCAAACGCTATACTGTACGCGATTGCTACTCCACCCAATGTTCAAGTGAGTACAAATATCCCAATGATAGATAACAAAGCCAAAAAACGTAATTTTTCTCGAAAATTTCAGATTTATGAATTGACGATTGAGCCAGTAGCATCGCTGATGCCGAAACAGAAAAATTAATTTTAAATTTCACCACAAAACAAAAAGCCAAACATATTCCAATTATAAACTTATGGAATTTGTTTTTTTTTTTTTGAAAATAAATTTTCCGGAATAAATAATAAATAGTTAAAAGTGTTCTAATATTCTGTAGTTTTTTTTTTATCACAAGTCATGAGGAAGGGCTTCGCAAGAGCAGAAGAGGAACACAGACGATGACCGAAGAAAAGAAGTACCGATTATGTAATTGCTGTTGACCCCTAAATGGAACGAATCGCGGGAACCATGCATTCGCGCCACCGTTGTTGACTTACTAAAATGTGCCCTAACTCCATGCAAGAAGTCCAGGCTACTGTTCCAGTGTTTTACGTCATGTAAGGCTAGGGCTACACTCTCGTCAGTCATTCCATTGCATAGTATAGCTAGTAATCGAGTTCTCGCCCTTTCCCAATATATAACCTACCCACTCCCAATTCCAATTTCTGACCAACGCATTCACAGATATCTGGCCCACATTTTCTGGAAGCTCTTTAAACAAAGTTGTGCCAGGTCTGAAAATCCAGTTGATAGGACGCAGACGAGTGTCGACGAAGGCTTCGAACTTTCGAGTAACAGTGGCTGCAATTTTGCATGTACCTTCATATGATGCCACAAAATGGGACACGCTGGATCGAGGTAAAATCTCAGCGGAATTTGAGGTCCGCCAGGGTTGTATTTTGCCTTGTCTGGAGGGTGTGGAGGAGTTCAGTGGAATATGATATTTTTCCTCACTTCGACACTTCGAGTACGCTGATGACATCTGACATCTGACCGGTCGAATGGCTCTGGATTTGGAAAGACCAACAAAAACCAAGGTTCTCAGTCTGACAAGTCACCGCGCGCAAAATCTTGAAATGCAGTCATCCCAACACCAATATCGAATTAAGACTGTTCCGTGCTATTCTTTTTTTGTGTTGCTATATGGGAGCATATGGAGAGAAATCACCACTGCCATTCGATCATCATCGGAGTACGCTGCTCTGATACAATTTTCAACAAATAACTTGGCCGGCGCACAGGTCCGTTACTCGTAAACGATGTGGTCAGAAGGCAGAAGTGGCAATGTATAAATCAAATATTAAACAGGGGCGACAATTCCATTTCTGCCGTCGCCATACAACTGATTCCACTGTCCCAAGAGGGCCGACAAATGGATCACCGTAAGATCCCATGGCGCAGAATAATAAAGAGGGAGTCGGGCGTCTCGGAAAGTCGTGGGAGGCTTTGAAGCACTTTTCAATAGACCCGCTACGATGGCGCGTATGTGTGTTGGAAACGCTACACTCCACCTAGAGGTAAATAACTACCATACGAAGATTGTTTAACCCATATTTGTTGGACTCAAGTCCAAAATCTTCTTAGTACAAATAAAATGCAACTATGTTTTAACCGAAATAATACCCAATATCAAGAGTAGAATAACTCTATAGGCAAATATGAGTACGCCCGGGAGATCTTTATTTCCAGCAGATTGTTTGGAGGAATGGTCCTGCTAATAGAATAATAAACACTGTCACTTTTACCGCCACGTCCGCAATGTTCCTCGGAATATGTAACTTTATGCAATCGTACATTGCATAAATTTACATATTCTATTCAATCTACACAACCTGAAGTTGCTCATGTTATTCTTCATGGTCCACGTTAAAATTATGCGGGGCCCAACTTGCAGTCCGATCTATGAATCAAATTGCTCAGGCATTTAACAAGACTGATGTAAATCAGACTTACTGGAATGATTCCACTATTGTACTTACCTGGTTGAGTCACCACCCAGACAAGTATGTAGCAAACAAAGTCAGTTACATTTTGACGAGCTCAGTAAAGCCAGAATGACGGTATGTTAATACGAAACAGAACCCAGCAGATATTGCCTCCAGAAGACTGTCGGTTGAATCATTACATTAAAATGCGCGAAATTCATACAAAATGTAAAAATTTCATCTTTGTTAATAATAGGTAGATTTCCTTCAAACTTCCCAAAGTTATACCTTATGTTATTCCTTATGCAAGTGCCATATTCTGTAGTTCAAGCATGAACTTAAGGGGGGTTTCCCGCTAAATTTCTTAAATTTGCTCATGTACTACTATTAACTTTATTTGCGCAAATGCAGGAATGAAATGTTTTTGCAGGTCTAGATTCCATATAGTTGCATCACTGTGATTTTTTTCAGACTTTTTCGATTGGATAGGTTCTGAGAACGAGACCGGTTATAGCCATATTTTGAGCTCTCGCTCCGCTATTTTTCATACTATATCAAATATATGATCAGGTTCGAAAACTACTAAAGTACTTTCATTTAATACTCCACTTGGTCACATTGTGTGAAAAAAAATTGCGCCCTCTATTCACAGGCACGGGGAGCTCCCTTAAACTTAACACAAAATGGCGCCACTTGCTGTATGTAATGGAAACAACAGAACACATGCTTTCCCCAATTTTCGTGACAATCGGTTCGGCCGTTTCCGAATAAGTGGGTTATGACAGACAGACAGATAGAGATCGACTCGATTCTGACGTAATAATTAACGAGAATAATTGACATTCGAGTAAAACGTTAGAATTCCATTCCAGAAGAATCTATAGACATATATATTTATTAATATGAATGTGTAAACGAAGCTTTGAGATAGTGCCTCATTCAGGTAGATAAATTTGTACATTAAACCAGCGTACTTTATAACTATATATGTATGCTTGAAGTAAATCGGAAATAGGTGTACGATCAATTTATATAGGTGCATATATAATACAGTATTAAATAATAGGTAATGTTTGTTTGTTTAAGGGGAGCATAATATTAACGTCTGTAACATGTGCGTATGTCTTGTTGTTTGAAAAAAAAAAAATATGAAAGAATATTTAATTTTGAAGCTGGCGAGTTGTGTTGTCCTCCAATGAATGATATGCCGTGTAAATATTGGACGGCAAAAATGTGTTCAACTCAGCCAGCTCCGAGTAGATAAAAGGCTCATTTGCGAATACGGCTGTTCCTAGATACTTGACTAGACTCCTCGAAAGTTATCTCCCGGAAAGAATCCCTTGGTACGATACGGATGCAAGGCCTAAGCAGTACACCAGGAGTACCACATGGTTACAGGAGAAGTACCCCATGGTTCAGTATTGCGTCCTTTACTGCGTAGTGTAACGTACATTAGGGTTTTTCCTTCCTGTGCCAGATTCGGCTTCATAAACGATCTGGCCGTGGTTGTCCCGTAGAAATAACTTGAAGAGGTTGATGTGCACGCTAATAAAGCCATCACCGCCATAGAAGTGTAACTGGAGACAATTCAGTTTGGCCTTGTGGAAACAAAAACAAGTCGGGAAGCCGGAAGCTGGGCGCTTCAGGTATGAAAGGTTCTGTTTGCTTCTTGTGTGAGTATATTTGAGTATAGGACTATCCCATTTGTACGTAGCCCGTTAAGAATAAGCATTTAGCATATCAGATTTAGTACTTCGGGTTGTAAATTTACACGGTAAAGACAACTTTGAGCTACTGTAACTTTGTTACTAATAGTATGATTTTGATCAAACTTGGGGATAATATACTTCATATTATATTTTATACTACTACCAACTTTTATAACTCTGACATAAACTAAAGGGGGGTTTTATTCAATTTTCCCAAAAATATGGTAATATACTATTATTAACTTAATTTGAACAGATATCGATATGAGTATTTTATGGCCTGGGCACCGTATAGAGGCAGCTTCATGATTTTTTTCAGATTTTGCGGTTGGGTAGATTCTGAGAATGGCTCCGTTAAATCATCGCTTTGCACCCCACCCATTCCCCGCCTTTTTAACAAATCTCAAAACTAAGACCGGCTTCGAAAAGTACTAATTGAGATCTTTCATTTGATACCCCACATGACTATATTGGGTGAAAAAAAATTTTACACGCCCCTTTTACATGTATGGGGACCCCCCTTAAATTTCAACGTAGAAGGATAAACCAATTGTTTTTTTGTTTTTTCAAATTATTTTTTTTTTTAAGAGATAGGTAACAATAATATATAGATTGGGAAAATGAACGAAAAAATCAAGCTTTTAAACTAACAAAAATAACTTAAATCGAATGGCCACTGTATGTGATACATAACCGGATCACCGGTAGAATCAAGACCTAGACAATTTCTGTCAAGATACACGAACGCTTCTGAAGGAATGAAGCCTGTCGTAAGAGTTTTCTCATCATTTGGGTAGAACAGCTACGAAACCCAAGGGTTCTCGCCATACGAAACAGATCGCACTATATGATCCCGAAACAATCTGATGATAAATGTGTCGATTCTCGGCATAGCAGCAGCTGCATACATCACCTCATTATTTACATAATGCTCATAGTTTGACGAAGCAGTCCTATTAAGCCCCGTGCAATCACGCAGACATTTCCTTTCAAAGATCCTTATTTTCTCCATTTGACTAGCACTCAAATTAAACCAAATAGGATACCCGAAGGTGAGCACCGGTCTAAACAAAATAAGATAGCAAATAATGTTGATGTGGAGCATAAAAAGATTCTTCGAAAAGACATGAATGCCTTGCGAGCGCTTTCTGGTGCGACTTTAACGTGTTCGTTAAATTGGAGGCGCTCGTCAAGACGCACACCCAGGTATCTCGCGCGCTCAGAACTATCCTCGTTCGCGAAGGAATATGATTAGTGTTCGCGTTGGTGGCCACATCATCACTTCAAAACTAGCTATCAAATACCTGGGGGTAAGGGTAGATGCGAAAATTAATGTCAAGGGACACCGGGGCTACACTTGTGCAAAAGCGACAAATACCAGCATATGTTCAGTATGAGTGACGTCTAACATTGGAGCCCCAACATACAACCGCAGACTACTTGTGTTTTGATCTACTCTACATATATACGCAGCAATGGTCTGGTAGGAAGCACTATTATGTAAGAGCATTCGGAAGAAGGTAAATACGAATTACCGTTTAGTGGTGCTAAGGGTTTGCTAGGCCTTGAGGACAATTTAAAGCGATGCGACGGGTACCATTGCGGAATAAACTCGATGGATATCGTAAACGATCAGACACGGTACCTGGACGAGAAAAAATGAATGAACCTACCTGAAAAGGATGCAGAATACCGAAGGTGGCAAAGCGGAAAAGTGTCAGCAACGGTACGATGAATCGCAGAAAGGTTGCTGGACCCACACTTTGATTCCCTGTATTCAAAAGTGGATCTAGCGACGACACGACGAGATTAACTACCACCTGATTCAGGACGTACCTGAATGATTCTTCTTTTTACCCTAAATGTGGTTGGCATCTGAAGACCCAGAACATGTCATGATCTTCTGTCCAATATTTTGCCGAGACAGTCTGGAAGAATCTTGGAAATTCAGCCTCAGCCCTCAGAACATCGTCGGGTGAATGCTGAAGGAACTTGGAAAAGCAGAATGCGCAAGGAAGACACGAAGATCGGAAGACTTGGCCGCCTGAAGCTCAGTCCTTCTTGCGATATAACGCTTTGCAGCGGTGCTAAAATAAATACTCAGGACAACGGGAAAATTATGTTTCCATCTATCAGCTGACACCAATCCAATAATTAATAAATTAATCGAGAGAAGCAACAGGAACTGACGACATCGCAGTCGAATTTTTGAAATTGACGAGCTTGTATCCTGTCCTCTGGTTCAGTTCTTCAAACGAATCGGGTTATTGAGGAGGGTAGAACACCATCTAACTGGCAAAGAAGCATGACTCTTCCAAAATGGGAAAAGAAAGACAATCCAGCGAACTGTTCAAATTAACTTCCAATCTGCTTATCACCGTATACTATGATGGACTTTTATTGAACACATTTTTGACAACGCTTCGTTAATGAAATCCTGAACCAAGCTGATTTTTCCAACAAGTCGGGAAACCGGAAGGTAAACGCTTCAGATTTGAAAAGTTTTTTTGTAATTTAAGAGTATTTGGGTGCTCAATAGTTCCATTCGTGCATATATATTCTCATTGATTATGTCAGACTATTGACATTCTATGTCTTACGGAGCGTAACTTCAAGCATAAAAGGCATCTTTAACGTAAAGTAAGTACAGCAGGATTTGCACCAAACTTTGCAGTATCATGTTAAATATCATGGACTGCATCATCATACTTCTATGATTACAGGGCGACCTTAAGGTGCGTTTTCGAGCAATTTAAAGGAAACCTAATGGCATACTATTCTTAATTTTATTTGAGCAGGTATCGGCACAAGGGTACTTTGAGACCTATATCTCGTATCTATATACTTGACTTTTATCCGATTTTTCGGCTGGGTGTTTTCTGAGAAAGCCCTCCGAAAATAAGTTTGTGTTTTGTAACCCCTGCACATTTACACCCCTCCTGTGTTGCATGAAAGCTTCCCCTATACTCAACCTTGAAAGATCACTCCTCCTTCTTCTTCTTCT
Source organism: Hermetia illucens (assembly GCF_905115235.1). Taxonomy (NCBI): domain Eukaryota; kingdom Metazoa; phylum Arthropoda; class Insecta; order Diptera; family Stratiomyidae; genus Hermetia; species Hermetia illucens. The sequence goes on along the minus strand of NC_051849.1, from coordinate 173,428,272 downwards.
TTCCCCTCTGCCCCGTTCAGAAACGGGCTCTGGCCAGCTTTATGGCTGCGCCTTTTTGCTTTGTGAAAAAGCTGACCTGGATGCGCAGATGAATTGTTAGCAACAATCGGGATATAGCAACAGATTTTCGTGTAGTCGCAACATCGCTGTAACGTGGGTCTTTGGATGTTGCCTTGAGCCCATCCTAAGATTGGTCGCCTCTCGGTCCGGTTGGGCGAGAAGAGGGTTCGTGGACTCTTTTAACCATATATAAATCGTAATTTTTCCCTTGTTTTTTTGCAGTCTACTTAATAAGGGTATTACTATGGTACAAAATACATATGAACATATGATAAACCAGGTGTGACAAAGTTCCCACCTAAAATGACTTTCCGAAATTTGTTTGATATCATAGATTAGATTATAACAACTTGCAGTAAGCATAGAAATTGCGTGGAATAAAAAAGTTGCGTGATTGGAATGACAGTTCAAAAATCTTTCGTAAATTAGCTTGTGACGGCTTATGATAAGCAGAAAAGTTGCACTCTGCAAAAGCCATTTCCAAATTAATTTACAATAGATTGTAGGCAGAAATGGCCTACATCCTAAATCCTTTAAGATCCTACTCATAATCGCAGCCACCTCAAAACAAGCACTCTTTATTATGTCTTATTGATATTTGGTAAGCGACTATTATGTATAGAAAGAGTTGAAGGTACATTTCGGAAGCATGCAAATCTCCGCAATTACTAAAGGCACATTTTATAGTAGACATGTCTTACGCCGATATTCTCTGGAAGGTCAAAGCAAATCCGACATTAACAGGCCGGGGCGGCAGTGTTAGACAGCTAAACAGAGGTTTATACAAATCAACCTCAATCACTGAGAGGCAGCTCAAGACTTACAGTCGCAAACCAATCAAGAGCGGAATGTGGACGTGATGGTAATTTGTGAAGCTTACCGAAATAACGACTCATATGGAAACGCGTGGATATGGGCATGCGGGTGGCAACCCATTCAAGGTTTCGTAAGGGTAAAAGTCAACGGCGTTCATATCTACAGCAGTTATGCTCCTCCAAGTAAAATATTAGTGCAATATCAGGAGATGCTAGAAGGCTTGGTATTGGACGCTGGGGTTAGATTAAGGGCACCCTGGTTACTAAGCTCGGATTTTCAAGAGTTACCTTTCGAAGAGACTTCTTTACGTACGAGACGGACGACGAGCGGAAGGAAAATGTTGTTACAGTACTTGTTCGCCGTGCTGGAATTTTCGCTGTGGACCATAATGTATGACGAAATGCTCGACATTCGCGTGCCAAAGGAGGCAACATGGATTGGTTTTGCAGGCAACCTGGCGGTGGAAGTATCATAGTTGCGAAACAGCCCCAGTACGTGAAACTGTATGGAAGTGAAACTATTCATACCATCAAACCATGGCTCCAAATGATGAAACTGGACCTGGCGGATTATAAGATGGACGCGGTCCTTATTACTAATAGCAGGACAATACAACACTGTAAAAATCCGGGTTGGTAATCAAGAGGTCGTTTCAAAATCGATCATTAGATACATGGGGGCAATGGTCGATGAAAGTTCTGCTTCAAGGGGCATTTGGATTATTCGCACGAGAAAGCTGCAAAGGCTAGCTTATCTCTATCAAGGATGACACCTAATATTGAGGGGACAAAATCTAGTTGCCGGCTGCTTATCGTAGGGGTGGTGAAATCCATCCTTCTATACGCATTCCCCTTTGGCCGTGCGCGCTGGATAACGCAGTGAACCAGGAAAGGGTAAGTTCGGTATACCGGCCTATCGCGTTGAGAGTGTGTAGTGCATATAGGAGCCTATCCGGTGAGGAGTATTCCCTTGGAACTTCTAGCGGTTGAGACACACTGTCTCCACAGGACAAGGAGGGTGAGTCTGGCCAAAGTGACTGCTGGCTTCCGGGAAGCCACTAGGAAGGAGGTACAGGTACAGGAAATGGAAGCAACCGTGGGATAATTCCGAAAAACACGGCTAGACGCATACACTAATCCCGTGTATTAGAAGGTGGGTCGTGCGGAAGCATGAAGAGTTGAATTACCACCTAACTTGCATCGTTTCGAATTGGATGAGTCCCCAGTCCCGAATGCGCCACTATACCCGAGGACTCGGAGCATGCTATATTCCGTTGTCCGAGATTCGCAGTGACCTGCCCAATGCAATCAGCCAATGGAGAACTGCGCAATGAAATTTCTTCTCGCATTAACGCAATGTGGATGAAGTGGCAAATTTACCGCAATGTGAGTTTCGTGTCACATAGTTAAAAATTCCATTGCCCTCTATTTTCTAGAAAGAGATTTAAATAAATCATTTGATGGAAAGCACTGTATTGATAATAATCAATCTCATACGCTGCACACTCGGAGTTTAATATTATAAGTAAATGTGAAGAACTTAACTTCCAATAGATACAAAAAGGGTTGGGGAGAAGTAGACTCTTCGGGATTGGAATTTTAATATTTCGCTCGAATGTCAATTATTCTCGTTAATTATGACGTCGGCATCTTATTTAAATGGCTTAGGATGCGGTAAATTCGCACAAAATTGATAAGTTTGTACAACTATAGCTTTGACGTTAATGGCCAGATTTTGATGAAATTTGATACATATTTTGAGGCCTAGATTTCATCTAAGCGCACCACCCTGATATTTATCGTAATTTTAGTTTGGGTAGTTTCTGAAAATGAGTCCTGTCTCAGTTCAAGAGTGTACATTTTGACTCCTTGCTCACGTACTTTACAATTCACGTCAAAACTAATATAAGCTCCGGAAAGTATTAACTGAGACCTTTGATTTGATACTCCACACAACTACATCTGATGAAAAAAATGTAAATCCCCCCTGTGCATGTATGGGGAGCCCCCTTTAAACTTCACCTAAGTTTATGTCACTCTCTGTATGCCTGGGATTTCATAGCCATCTGTGAACCAAATTTCGTCCGGATCGGTTTAGCCGTTTTGGATAAAAGTGTGACAGCCAGACAGAAAGTCAATGAATCGACTTCAACTTTCAAGTGATGTTGACATTCAAAGTCTAAAATTTGCACAGAAGCGTCAGCTTTCACCTATTATAACTTTGTTAGCAATAGTGCAATTTTCACCAAATTTGGTAGAGTTATGCGCTATGCTGTAACCTACTTTGCTTTGTGCTGTAACCTACTTTGCATTTTGTTATTCTTGGATGAAATTGTGGGGGGTTTTCCTGTCAAATATTAAAAATTACAGTAATGTACTATTATTAACTTAATATGGACTGATATCGGTATGGAAGGTATTTTGGAGCCTAGGCTCCAGAAAGTGGCAGACTCCTGATTTTTTTCAGAGTTTTCGGTTGGGTAGTTTCGGAGAATGGGTCCGCGAAAGAAATGATCACTTTCAACCCCCCGCACACAAATGTCAAAACTAAGTCCGGCTTCGAAAAGCACTAACCGAGGCCTTTTATTTGTTACCCCACGTGACCATATTTGATGATAAAAAAATACATCCCCCTTTTTGCCTGTATGGAGATCCCCCCTTAAATTCAACGCAAAAGGATGTAATTCACTGTATGCGTGAGCATTCACAGTTCTCAACTTTCTACCAAATTTGGTGGCAATCGCTATAACCGTCTCCGAGAAAAATGCATGTGACAGACAGACAAACAGACAGTAAACCGGTTTTAATAAGGTTCTGTTTTACACAAAACCTTAACAAGCTTAATTGTTCACGCAGAATCTCAAAAAGGGCTGGGAGAAGTGAATTCTTCATGAATGGAAAGTTAATATTTCAATCGAATGTCAAATGTCAGCATCTTATTTGCATGGCTTAGGATGCAGTCGATTCGCACGAAATTGATAAGTTTGAGCTGCTGTAACAAACAAGCAAACTGACATTAATAGCCGGATTTCCATGAAACTTGGCATGCGAAAGTGCGATGCCGTCCTCTGTGCCGGCGCGGTTTTAGTACTTCTAGGATGAAATTAAGGGGGTTTTTCAGTCAATTTCTCAAAGTTTATTAGTAAGTTTATTTGAGCATATATCGGAATGGGACATATTTTGAGGAATAGATTTCCTACAAGCGCACCGACCTGTTTTTTTAAAGATTTAGGTAGGTTAGTTAGGATTTAGTTAGGTAGTTTCAGAAAAGGAGTCTTGTCTCATTTGAAATGTGCACATTTCGCCTCTTTACTCAAACACTTTGCAACCTAGACCAAAACCGATATCAGTTTTGGAAAGTATTAATCGTGACCTTTCATTTGATTCCCCACATGATCACATTGGTTGATAAGAAAATGTACTTCCCCGCCTTTAAACTCCATCTAAATTTATGTCACCGACTGTATGCGTGGGATTTCATACTTCCCACATCTCCACCAAAATTCGTTTGGATCGGTTTAGCTGTTTTCGAGAAAAGCGCTGTGACAGTCAGACAGACAGTGAATCGATCTAAATAAGGCTTTGTTTTACACACCTCAGAACCAGCTTGGTCCTCTGAACTTTCGGGAAAAGTCATCTTCACAGATGAGAGCAAATTCAATGTATATAAATATGTAGATAGGTAAAATAAAAATATGGATGAAACAAAATTGTGAAATGGACGAAAAGAATCTAATTCCAACAGTAAAACACGCGGAAGGTTGATGTCAGCCAACAGAGCCTATTCCAGCTTACCAAAACTGTTCTGCTCGAAACGTCTCACCATAGGGTCAAAGCTCTTTCTGTACAAGACAATGATCTTGCCAGTGCTCATGTATTACTCGGAAACTCGGGTTCTTAGCAAGAAGAATTGCAAACTCTTGGCCGCGTTGAAGAGAAGAATCCTCCGAAGAATTTTTGGCCGCCTACATGAGGATGGACGATTCCGTAGCCTACACAATGACGAAATCTATGAGCAATACCATGACCGTCCGGTTTTGGATAAAATCCGGCTCAATAGGTTACGGTGGACGGGTCACTTAATCCGTATGGATGAGGATGATCCCACCCGGAAAGTCTATAAGGGCAATATCTATGGTAGAAAAAGAAGACGAGACAGACCCTGCCTAAGATGGAGCGATGGCGTAGGTCAGGACGCCAGACAGATTTTAGGAATTGGCGGACCTCGATGCAAAACCGGGATGTCTGGAGTTCCTTACTAAGGCAGGTCTAGACCGGATACCGGTTGTTGCGCCGTTGATGATGATGAATATGCACCAGAAAACCTATATTAATATTTCCAAATGTCATCTTCACAGAAGCATGGAAAATATGGGCCTATCTGCAGATTACATTTTTACATTTTTAGTCAAGATAATAACCCGAAACCCATAGCGTCAAATACAAAATTGTGGCTACTTTACAACACTCCGAAAAGGTTGGAAACTCACCACAGTCTCTAGATGTAGCCTTTTTACAGGACTTGTGGCACACATTAGAAAATAAAATCCGAGACAGACATATTTCAAACAAAAATGGATTACGAATTGCTCTTCGGGAAGAATGGAGAACCATTTTAAGAGGTGCAACAAAAAAATTCAATGCGAAGCCGGTTACAAGGTATTATCTAGAATAAAAATAGACTACAACGCAATGCCGACTCACTACACACCAAAATGTTTGGGTGAGTACCTTTTTCTGGTAATATTTCAAGAGAAAATGCATAAAGACGAAACTTTCTTATGTGTAATGAAGGTTATCGGAGTAAAGGTATGCACACGAATACTGTTTTGACTCACTGTATATTTTATCAGGATTTAGCAAATACCTGTAGGAGGTATATAGACTTTTTGGGTATGTGCATATATAACAGTTAATCATAATATGAAGGATTATGAGGAGGTCGGAGATCACTCTCCCTCTTTTGTGAGGCACAGGCACATCGAAGGCTATAACTTCAAAATTGTTTCAAATTTCCATTCAAAAATTTCAGGGTTTATTATACGGAATTTTACTGTCATATTCAGATGAAAAAACAAAAATTTAAGTTTCTGAAATCGGTTTCAAGTACATTTCTCCCCCCTTAATATACCTCATTGATAATCTCTCCTCCTGGCAGTTTCATGTTAATTATTCTTTTAGGTATCAGCCAGAGGAATTTAGTTGGGGATATTAGTCGGTTAGGAATGTTTGTTTATCTCTGGCTGCCCCTATTCTATACGTAAATATAACATTACTTCATTTCCAGCCTAAAAATTGTTGAACCACAACTAATTTCATGGTAAACAACACTGACACCGCTGCTTCATTGGATATTCTTCCATGGATCTGGTTACTAAATATTTCAGCTTTTAAAGGTATACAAGCCCCAAGCATAGGTGTAGAATTAAACTATGTATTCCCCTTGAAAAAGAAAATACTTTTTGAATAAGACCAACAACTACACACAAATACTGGTCATACTGGCTCCTACGCTATATTAACAGTCAGATCTGATAGATACACTGCGATAAGATTTCCATTACTCGTACATACATACGTCCATGTACCATATACATACATATATAATACATAAAGTACTACGAATGTCGAAACGATAGTAGCCGCACTTGAAAGGCAATCGCGATCGCAAGCGCTGTACGTATACTGAGAACTAAGATCATGATAAGCTAAAACGTCCGTTTTATCAGGTATATATTGAAACCGACCAGGAATATTTTCTCAGTTAAGTTCTGTCTCTTTGTGAAAAATTATAAGTGAAAATGGAAGCCCTGACAGTCATTTTATGGCTTATAATATTACTCATTCCCACTATTTATCTATTTTTCCAAAAAAAATATTCATATTGGAAAGATCGCGGCGTGCCCTACGTAGAGCCAAAGATTCCTTATGGAAGCATGGAAGTTTCCAGGAATATGCGGAAAACGGTTGATGTATTCTACAAAGCAAAGAGTAATTTTCCGTTTGTTGGTGCATACATACTTACGACCCCAGTGATCGTGGCCACTGACTTGGACTTCATCAAGGATATCTTAATTCGTGATTTCAACTATTTCACTGATCATGGAATCAGTCATAATGATAGGGACGATCCACTCTCCGCAAACTTATTTGCTCTGGAAGGTCAAAAATGGCGCACGCTGCGTACAAAGTTGTCTCCAACATTTACTTCTGGACGCATGAAATTTATGTTCCCAACAGTGCTCGAAATTGCAGATAGATTTAAAGATACCCTGGGTGAGTTGCTGAAAACACAACAAACCCTGGAGGTAAAAGATCTCCTGGCACGTTTCACTACCGACGTTATTGGCACCTGTGCTTTTGGAATTGAATGCAATAGCTTAAAGGACCCCGATGCTGAATTCCGTAAATATGGACGTAAGCATATCGAACAACCGGTTCACGGTCTATTTATTACTCGCCTGATGAGTATCTTTCCGAAGTTCAGCAAAATGCTGCGTCTCGTCCGAACTCATCGCGATGTTACTAAATTTTTTATGGGCATTGTTCGAGAGACAGTAACATATCGTGAAAAGAATAATATTCGGCGAAATGATTTTATGGATCTTTTGATCCAGTTAAAGAACCATGCATCAATAGAGGGAGAAGCGGGCGAGAATATTGATTCAAAAATAATTCAAAAGCTAACTTTTGAAGAACTGGCTGCACAAGCTTTTGTATTTTTCCTTGGTGGATTTGAAACTTCGTCGTCAACCTTGACATTGACTCTCTACGAACTAGCTCTAAACCAGGATATACAGGACAAGTGCAGAGCGGAGATAAATTGCGTATTGGAGAAATATAATGGGAAATTAACCTACGACGCCATGAATGAAATGCATTATGTGGAACAAACTGTTCTGGGTATGTATTCCAATATGTTTATTTCATTATTCATTAAGTACCTACAAGTAAGTAAATAATACGTTCGCATCAGACTGCTACCCTTTTCCATACGTGCTATACTTTACCCATTTTTCCAAAGAATACAAATTTTTGTTCGTGAAAAAATGCGGCCCAAATTTTGTCCGGATTTAAACCTTATTAAAATCGATTCACTGTCACTTGCCAGAATGTCTCTCGGGATCATTCCCGCAATAACATACGCTGCGCTGATATTGGTCTGAATGCGCTGCACACCCTTAGCGCCACTAAACGGTAAATCATTTTTACTCTCCTCCGATTACTCTCACACGCTAGTGCTTCCTCCCAAACTGGTGCCGCGTATAATAGTATGGAGCGAATCACTTCGGCCATAAGTAATTGTGTCTTGGACCTCCAATGTTAGGCATTATCCACGCTTATGATACGCTGGCATTTGCCGCTTTTTCACAGGTAAACTCCAGGTGTCTTTTGAAGTTGACTTTAGCATTAATCATCACCCCCGGGCATTTGATAACCGGTTTCGAAGTGATGATATGACTATCAAATTGAATATTAACCGCATTCCCCTTCTTAAGGTTCGAAATTAAGACCGTCTCCGCCCTTTGTTTCACAAGGTCAAGCTGAAACATCTACAGCCACGCTTTTATGGCGCTAATGGTTTCGTTAGTGTATACTTCAACGTCCCTATTGTACATCACATTCCACAGGATAGGACCCAACACTGAACCCTGTGCTTGGATCCCTCATCCGTATCGTACCAAAGTGTCCTCTCCGAGAGGTAGCTTTCGAGAAGCTCAGTTAAATAACTAGGCACACCCGTTTTAGCCAGTGAGCTTTCTATCCACTCCCAGCTAGCGGAATTGAACGCATTTTTGCCGTCCATAGTTACCACTGCCCAGCATTTATTAGACGACAGCGCGTTTCGAGCCAGCCTCAAAACAACGTCTACGACGTCGATCGGTGGGTGGGCTTATATTCAATGATAGAGAGCAGTATATTTTAGATGGCCCTTTCAAACATCTTTCCTACCGTGCCGATGAGGCAACTCAGGCGGTATGATAATGGATGTCTTGGATGCTTATTCGGCTTCGGAAGCAAAACTAGTTTCTACCACTTCCGCCGGTCAGAGAAAACCCCTTCTACCATGCATGTTTCAAATACACCAATAAAGCAGTCGGGTCTAGTATTAACAGTGAGTTTAAGAACTCTATTGCGGACAGCATCCAGACCGGGAACTATGTTATCACCATTCCCCGGCAAATTTGAGCAAGTTCTTCTTCAGTTACCATAGGTAACGTGTAGACGTCTAATGCTTGCTTGTGTTGTTTGCGCTCCCCTTTATTCGGGGGGAAGAGCGCCATCACGATATCGAGCAAAAGATGCAGGCAAGTCAGTTGTGTTGTCCGCCCTCTCATCTTCTTCATAACCACCCTGTACGTTGTTCCTCAGGGGCTTTGGTCTGCCTCTGCGCAAAGTTCCTTGAAGCATTCTCGCTTACTAGTCCGTATAGCCTGCTTAAGCCTACCTCGAAGGTTCACACATACTTGCCGTTTCTCGACAAAGTCTAGTCTTCCTCTAGATCTTTGGCGGATCCTTCTAGCTCGAAAACATGCATCCCCCAACTCCGCGATCTCTTCATTCCACCAATTGGTTGACCGCCTTTTGTGAGAACTCGCGCCTCGACATAGCAGCCTCGCATGCTCTCGTTATGGGTCCCATTATTTCCTCTGCCTTTTCTATAGCCGCACCACCGGTATTGTAGCCTCCCAGTAGCATCTCTATGAATGCATCCCCATCAAACTTTTTCAAGAACCAGTCCTGGTTTCCAGCTCCGCGGTAACGCACATCGACGCACGGCCCATATTCGATCTGGAGGAACATTGTCTGGTGATCGCGATGAGTATAATTCTGACTGAAAATTCATGCCATTATCCTCGCTAACGTGGTACTAACATATGTCAGATCGTCTATTGAACCCGACCCTGTTCCACGAAAAGTGGAAACATTTCCTGTATTTATAAGCACCAAGTCTAGCTCCGCGAAAGCCTCGAGCAGGATACGGCCCCCGGTGTTCTTGTTACGACTGCCCCAATCCACGACCCACGCGTTGAAATCAACCGCTATGATCTTGGGGTTTCAACTTTTTGGATCCGAAACTAGTGTACCTAGCATTCGTTCGGATTCTGCTATTATCGCGCTTGGTGGAGCATAGCAACTATATATGTAAATACCAGCCATTATTGCCCTGACGAATCCAACTTCTGGAAACTCCATCACTTCTTGAATGGCTTGGTTTCCACATGCCCATATTGCCACCTTGCCAGTTACATCTGTAGTCTAGGCACCGCTCTTATTATTATAATAAGGCTCGCTGATTATGGCAGCTTCAATTCCCTTCTCATAGATGGTCTGCGAGAGAAGGTTTTGCACTACCTCACATTGGTTGAGGTTGATTTGTATCAACCTAATTTCTTTACTACATTCAAGGCTCTCCTAAACATTGGGCATCTGTTTCTGCCTGCAACGTGCCGACAGTCGACGCCCTTTTTCCCTTTGCAACGTTTTGACCTATCACAGCCACCGGTGCATTTCGGCGCTATGTGGCCAAATTGCAAGTATCCAAAGCAGCGCTTGAGGGACACCTGCTCTCTGAGTCGGCATACGACCCAACCTTTTTTTTTACTTAACCAGCCGTCAGCAGTTTGCAAATTAAGTGATCCGAACTGCTCTTTTAAGGCGCCACGAGATCCTCCTTGATCGTGATTTCATCAATCTCCTTACATTGTATAACAATCTCCTGCTTTCTGGCCTGTACTTGTGTTTCTTCTCCGAAAGACTTCACCCCCTTGCCGAGGAAATTTTTAACCGCTTTGCCCAGAGACTTCTTCAGCTCCAGCATCAAATCTCCCTTTTGCGAGCGTTTGATTCGGCTGACGTTTTCTCCTGGGTCCATCAGCTCAAGACCGGATTTTACCTTCCTGAGGATATCGGCATAAGTCATATCACTTTTTTTGGAGATGATAATTAATTCGGGCCGTAGTCTTGTTTTATGTGTCGCACTTTTCTTTCCGCCTACATTGACCCATGCTTCCCTTTGAGGCTTTATCTCCCTTGAGTCGATTGAAACCGGTGCAGAAGTTTTCACGATTTTTGCCTTTTCGCGTCCTGCGAGGATCCGAATGAATCATCTGCGCCCCCTCTACACCTCCTTTTAAAACTTACCGCCCATTCGATTTTGAAGGGGTGTCACTTTCGAGGCATTTTTTTTGTTCTTGGCATTATTGTACAGTACACGAATTGCTTGAACCATACATTTGATGGCCTGGTGCACATTGTGTTTGTCCTTTATGAATTCGGACAACTCTTATTTGCATTTACCCCAGCATCACGGATCACTTTCTCGAAGGCCAGGTTAAAGAGGACGCATGATAAGGTAGCCCCTCGTCGCAAACGGTTGTTGATGTCGAATAGTCTTGAGAGTGATCCTGTTGCTTTTATCTGGCCTAGTCAGTCTTATCAATTTCGTTAGGATACCGAATTCTCTCATGGCCGTGTACAGTTTTATCCTGGCTATGTTATCATAGGAGGCTTTAAAGATGGTGCAACTGATGCTCATATTTCAACAGTCTTTCCATCGCTTGCCGTAGAGAGAAAATCTGATCTGCTCCTGATTTGCCTGGAGTGAAACCTCTTTGGTATGGGCTAATTATGTTGTGGGCGCATTGGTTTATTCGGTCTAGCAGGATAGCGGGGATCTTTTTGAGATGGTACTCAGCAATGTGATACCTCTATAATTGCTGCACTGTGTGATACCTCCCTTCTAATGTATGAGACAGATAATGCCTCATTGCTACTCGTCAGCCATTGATTCACTATCCCACACTTTCAGCACAAGTTGATGACTGACTTGGTGTAATTGATCCCCTCCATATTTAACCAATTCGGCTGTAATTCCATCGGCTCCTGGCGACTTATGATTTTTAAGCCGATGAATTGCGCGGACTGTTTCATCTATACTTAGTAGTGGCAGTATTTTTCCGTCGTCTTCAGTTGGCAGGACCTCCAACTCGCTGATGTTCTGGTTATTCAGTAGTTCATCAAAGTAGTCAACCCATCGCTCCAATATGCACATTCTGTCAGAAATCAGATTTCCCTCTTTGTCTCGGCAGAATGAACATCGAGGTGTGTTAGGCTTCATCCTGCTGACTTGTTGGTAAAACTTCCGCGCCTAGTGCAGTTGCTCCCTGTACTTTTCTAGTTCACAAATCTCTTGGTTCTCCCAGGCTTCCTTTTTCCGTGTGTGAAGTCGCTTCTCTGCTCACCGGAGTTCGTGATAAGTCTTTGCGCCTAGCCGCTTTTTTTGAGAATGCAACATTACTCGGTATGCAGCATTCTTCCATTCCGTTGCTAGCTTACATTCATGGTTAAACCAGCCGTTTCGACTCTTTTTGCGGCTGGGGCCAAGTATCTTTGTGGCGGTATTTATGATAACGTTCTTCAGGTGATTGTGAAAATCATTCATCATCATCATCTTATTGCGGCATCCAGTTCCCTCTTATAGGTGCTGCGAAGGACTGTGTTGTAGATGGCTTCAGTATTAACTCTCACCTGGTTGTCAGAGGGGATTCTGGGTGATGCTGTTATTCGAGCTCGGAGCACCATCCCAACGAAATAGTCATCCGAGTCTATATTGGCCCCCTATATATTCTGACATTCATCAAGGCTGACAGGTGACGGCGTTTGATCAACACGTGGTCAATTTCGTTGAAAGTGATCCCGTCTGCAGAGGCCCACGTTTTTTTGTGGACCACTTTCCGCACAAACCAGGTAATTCCAACAACCATTTTGTATGGCACCGTTAATTGAATAATCCGCAGTCCGTTATCATTTGTATTTTGATATAAGCTATGGGAGCCAACGTATCGCCTGGATACGGACTTCGTCCCTACGTGGCTATTAAAATCTCCAAGTATGATTTTGATATCGTACCTGGGGCAGGCTGCGAGGGTTCGTCCTAGTGGCTCGTAGAAGGTATCCGCAGATACTAGTGTTCCGAACCCCTGCAACCTAAATTTTTCTCTCCTTTCTCCCATATTGATTTCTTGTTCCGCGTGCCCTTCCCATAACCATTTTTGTACACGGATGGGTATTTTTTCTCCATCCTACCCGACCTGGGCATAAACATGCCCATGCACGCACACCTCCAAATGCGTTCATGTGCATATTCCAACGCATCAGCCGTGTGTCCGGATAGCTGGGTAGTTAGAGCACAAGGCTGTCGTACGGAAGGTCGCGGTTCAAATCTCACTGGTGGCAGTGGGATTTGTATCGTGATTTGACGTCGGATACCAGTCAACTCAGCTGTGAATAAGTACCTGAGTAAAATCAGGGTAATAATCTCGGGCAAGAGCAATGCTGACCGCATTGCCTCCTACAGTGTACTGTAGTGTACCGTTACGGTCTTGAATGAAGTGCTCTAACACACTTCAATGCCCTGATCCAATATGAATTGTTGGGCCAACGATTATTATTATTATTATTCGCCTAGCATTTCTTTATCCGCACGAAGGGACGTACCTGATGGGAGATCTGGCAACTCCACACAGCATTTGTCTGTCTGCCACACGTACTTTTCTCAGAAACTACTGTATCGATTGACACGAAAGAAAGTGGGAACTGTCAACGCCCAGACATCCGGTGAGTGACATCTGTCTCCGTTAAGATTAAGAGGAATCGTCATATATGCAAAAGGGAGTGTACACTTTTTTTTACCGAATATAATCACGTTGGGTATCAACTGCAAGGTCTTGATTATTACTTTTCGATGCCGATCTTGTTTTTCATATTCTCAGAAACTACAAAATCGAAAAGTCTGAAAAAAATCATGTAGATCCCTCTGTAAGGTGTCCAGGCCTCAAAATACTCTCCATATTGATATCTACCCAAATTAAGTTAATAATAGTACATTACTATATTTTTGGGGAAATTGAGGGAACCCCTTAACTTTATCCTACAGTTTTAAAAATTCGTACTAACTATGAAACATGTTATCCCCAAGTTTGATCAAAATCATGCCATGGCTAACATAGTTACAGCAGCTCAAAGTTGAGTTTCCCGTGTAAATTTACTGTAATTAAATATCAATATCACACTACGTGTATATCTGGGTATATCAAGTGTATCAGCTGTTAGCACGTAGGCCATATTTTATTGCCAAACTATGCCCTCTAGCATCATTCAGTAGCCATGAAAGGGGGTTCAATGCCTTGCAGAACCAAAGGGGACTCGACCAATCGCCCTCGAAAATAGGATAGGCTTTGACGTATTGGTACCTTCAGATGAGCGCACCTATAAGGCTGTATGCCACCGTTCCATGACTGTAGCCAGGAACTTTATTAGTTTAGGATTAATGCAATACAGATGTAGGACATCGTTTAGGTGTGCGAGCGCTATCGAAAGCCTTGGCATAATCAATATAGCAACTAAAGAGGTTTCTTTGGCCTCTACCTGCATGTTCTATAGCTACCGAGTCAATTATGAGTTGCACTTTGCAACCCCTTGACCCGCCTCGGTAGCGCTTCTGCTCCTCGGGCAGAATGTTATTGGTCTCGAGGTGCACATTAACCCTTAATTATTAGAGGGTTGTTAAGCAAGTAATCGGTTTTGTTCCTTCTTAAGAATAAGGTAGTTAATCCCTCAGTAAGGAAGGATGGAAATTCCTTCAGCCAACTCGCAATCTGATTTATGCTGTGTGCCAACCGACCATGTATAAAGGTGAACTTTTTATACAAGAATTTCTGCATCCTATCCAGAATTGGGCCCCTCCAGTTTATCGAGCTGTTCATAGCTCGTCGAACCTCCTCTTCGGTAACATCGTCAAAATTCATGCTCGTCATAGTGGCATGGCGGGTGCCTTTAACCGTGATCCACTTAGCATGCTGGGCGGGTACCGAGAACTGCATAGTCTGGATTCTGTTTGGAATCGTTGAGTGATTTGAGAAAACTCCTCTGATTCCTCCCGTACGTTGCATTCTGGACATGTCTGCAGTGACTTTCGCCATACCGTCCGAACCGACTGCATACTGCAAAAAGTTTCCGCTTTAATGTGTCCAGAATTTCAACTACGGGTATCTCACTGTAGATGGCATAGTTCCTGTCAACCCTCTACACTTTATTCTTTACCCATCTGCTGGCATTGCCAGTTCTGATTTGAGTCAGGCTAGCAATGTTACACCCGCGTTCCAGACGAATTTTCCATGGTGGATCTCTTCAGTCACTCAAAGAAATAAAGCGAAAGCGATTCTTCTAACCGCGCAATCTGGCAGTAGCAACTGCACTACAATAAATAAGTGATTGTAATTGCAGCAGCAACATATCCGCACACTGTCGAGATGCGATCTCATCATTGATTTGAAATATAATTTTCGGAATTGCTAAAGATGCACAGCTTGGAAATACATGGTCTAAGTAAAGGATCCATTTCCGAAAGTCCTTTACACACCCTTTGCAATTCATCCCGAATATCAGCGGAGACTTCAGGCGGGCCGTCAAGGAAAGTGTTTCGGCGAATACTGAAACTGTTGCCTGCAATGCCGCGTGATAATTTGATGCCGCCTCCTCTGCCCCCATCAACTTTTGATCACCAATTTCTGCAGCAGCCGGAGCCTTGCTTCTGTCGTCGTGGCGCCTAGAGGTCGCACCGCCCCACAATTAGCAGTTTCGACGCCGTGCTGTCCATTACAGGAGCCCGGCCAGTCGCCAAGTCAGACAACTCACGACGATTATCCATACCGGACCTCAAATTTCATTTTCTCTTCATCTGAAGGATTTACATTTTCTCCCTAACTGTGTGTGGTGATAGATTACTCAGTGAATAATCTGAAAGACTGCAAAATTCCTGCACTTTCCTCACCTACCCCTGAGACGCTGCGGTAGCATACAGTCATTCAAACTGAAGCTATCTATACCTCCTCCTTTCTCACGCGGGCTTGGGACCGACTACGACGGAGTTTCCCTTTCTCTTATTTATTGTTTTTGATTAAGGTTTTGTGTAAAACAAAACCTTATTAAAATCGATTCACTGTCTGTCTGTCTGTCCAAAACCGCTAAATCGATCCAAACGAAATTTGGTGAACATATGGGAAAGTTAAAGTGTGCAGTGTAAAGGGGGATGTAAACATTTTTTTCATCGAATATATTCATGTGGAGTATCAAATGAAAGGACTCAATTAGTACTTTCCGAATCGGTTTTTTAGTTTTGACGTGAATTACAAAGTGCGCGAGTAAGGAGTCAAAATGGACGCCCTTAAAGTGAGACAGGACTCGTTTTCAGAAACTACCCACCATAAAAATCCCTAAAAAATTAGGGTGGTGCGCTTAAATGAAATCTTGGTCTCGAAATATGTCCTATTCCAATATCTGTTCAAATAAACCTGCTAATAGTATATTATCAACTTTTATAAATTGACTAAAACACCCCCTTAAATTCATCCTACGACTTCCAAATTTCGCGCCAGAATAGAGGACAATATGGCATATACACGGGCAGTTCAAACTCAGCAATTTCACGCGAATTTATTCCAAAGCCACGCAAATAAGATGCTGACGTCATAGTTAACGAGAATAATTGACATTCGAATGAAACATCAAAATTCCATCCATGAAGAATCTATTTCTCCCCAGCCCTTTTTAAGGTTTTGTGTAAAACATAACCTTGTTAAAATCGCTTTACTATCTGTCTGTCTGTCTATCCGTCACATGCATTTTTCTCGAAGACTGTAGCCGGGATTGACACTAAATTTAGTGGAAAGGTAGGAACTGTGAAGGCGCACGCATATAGTGAGTTACATTCTTTTACGTCGAATACATACATACAAAAGGAGGGTGTAAATTTTTTTCCACCAAATATAGTCATGTGGGGTATCAAATGAAAGGTCTTGGCTGGTACTCTCGAAAACCGATCCTATTTTTAAGGTTTTGTGTAAACACAAAACCTTATTAAAATCGGTTTACCGTCTGTCTGTCTGTCTGTCTGTCTGTCTGTCTGTCTGTCCGTCTGTCTGTCTTTTTTTTTTTTTTTTTTTCCCGATGGAAGGTGGAAAGCTTCAAAAGCTACCGCAGGTTCCTGCCACACGGTTATGTGGGACTCTTACCCACTAAAACCACCTCCTTCTCCTTCCACTCTCCCCGCGGGACTCCCATTTGGTATTACGTCGCGGGGCTGGATCAGAATTTATTCTGCGCTCATGTCAACATTCGTGTTCCTCTCGCGTTCATTCTTTCGGATGACTTCCTCCTGCCTAAGCTTCTTTCCGATGGCTGTAATCACTTTTTCAACTTCGGTCCATATCCCCTTGGCTTTCACCATAAGCTCCATGATATTTTCGGGTGTAAAGTGCTCCCCGGTTGTAGCTTCTAATGTAGCCCTTTGGGTTTCGAATCTGGGGCAGTGAAAAAAGACGTGTTCTGCGTCCTCTGGAATGTTTACACACTGTGGGCAATATGGCGAATCATCGCGCCCAAATCGGTACAGATATGCTCGGTAGCCTCCGTGTCCGCTCAAGAATTGAGTTAAGTCGAAACCTACTTCGCCGTGAGGTCGCTCGATCCATTTCCGGATATCCCATATGATTTTGTGAGTCCAACGGCCTTTCTCTGACTCGTCCCACTTCTCTTGCCATTCCGCGACAGTTTCAGCTCGTGCGAACTGTCGCCGACGGGCAGGAGATTCTCCGGTGAGGTACGTTCGATCGTAAAGTCGTTGTATTTCTTTCGCCAGAATCTCAATCGGGATCATTCCTGCTATCACGCAAGCTGCTTCATTAGAAATTGTTCTGTAAGCGCAACATGTTCGGAGTACACTTATGCGATACGCAGCTCCAATCTTTTTTTTATTTATTATATTTTCCAGTGCATCTGCCCATACTGGGGCTGCATACAGTAGGATCGAACTGACCACCCTTGAAATAAGGAGTCGACGGCTCGGCCTTGGGCCACCTATATTTGGTAGCATTCTCGCAACCAGCGCTCCGATGTTATATGCCTTGGTTGCTGCACCCTCCACATGCAATCTGAAATTCAACCTCTGGTCAATCATTACACCTAAGTACTTAAGTGCGGGCTTGGAATAAATTGTTTGCATTCCAACTTTGATCTTCATGGAAGTGCACTTTCTCCGCTTGGTAATAAGTACTACTTCCGTCTTATGCTCTGCGAGCTGTAGACCAGCATTCTCTAACCAGGATTTAATCTCATAGGCTGCTTCATTTGCATAGAGATCGGCTTCCTCGAGAAGGCGTGCAACAATCGTCACACCAATATCGTCCGCGAAACCAATGGAGGCCACACCAGTAGGAAGGTCTAGGGTCAGTACCCCGTTATACATAATAATCCACAAGAGTGGCCCTAGGACAGACCCTTGCGGAACTCCGCATGTCGTTTGGTAGGATTTCATTCCTTCATCTGATTCGCAGCACAGAGTCCTATCGATTAGGAAGTCGGCAACAATACGCACCAGGTACTTCGCCACGCCTAAGTTAATTAGGGACTCAAGTATCTTGCTCCATCTAGCGGAATTGAAGGCATTCTTCACATCAAGTGTAATCACTGCACAACATTTGCCCTCGTCAAGTGCGGTCTTAGCTGTGTTTGCTACTAGGCCAAGTGCATCCGTTGTAGACCTCCCCTTTCGAAAACCGAACTGATTTTCCGTCCGTCCGTCTGTCTGTCTGTCTGTCTGTCTGTCCGTCACACGCATTTTTCTCGGAGACGGTTATAGCGATTGACACCAAATTTGGTAGAAAGGTGGGAACCGTGAACGCTCACACATACAGTGAGTTACATCCTTTTACGTTGAATTTAAGGGGGGGTCCCCATACATGCAAAAGAGGGGTGTAAAATTTTTTTTCATCAAATATAGTCATGTGGGGTATCAAATTAAAGGTCTCGATTAGTACTTTTCGAAGCCGGTCTTAGTTTTGACATTTCTTGGAAACGTGGGGAGTGCGGGGGGTTGAAAGTGATCATTTCTTTAAGGGGGCCATTCTCAGAAACTACCAAATCGAAAAATCTGAAAAAAATCAGGAGACTGCCACTGTATGGTGCCAGAAGACTGCCACTGTATGCTCCGAAATACCTTTCATACCGATATCTGTTCAAAGAAAGTTAATAATAGTATATTACTATAATTTTTTGTAATTGGCTGGAAACCCCCCTTAAATTCATTCTAGCGGCACGAAATTCTGCAGTGATATAGGCTATAATGTAGAGCATAATCATACCAAGTTTGATGGAAATCGCACTATTACTAACAAATTTACAATACGTCGAAGTTGTTGCTTCTTTGAAAATTGAAGACTATGAATGTCAATATCACCTCAAAAGTGGATACTCTCACATAATATATTACGTGGTACGTATATTACGTGCTACGTACTAAGAAATACACAAAACCTTTCGTACCTGAAGCGTCCAGCTTCCGGTTTCCCGACTTGTTATCATTTGTTGGAAAGGCGGGGAGTTCGGAGGGTCGAACGTGACCATTTATTTAAAGGGCCCGTTCTGAGAAACTGCCCAGTCGAAAAATCTGAAAAAAAACCAAGAGGCTGCTACTATAGGTGGCTAAACTCCGAAATACCCACCATACCCACATCCCTTCAAATAATGATGCAATATAGGCTATACTATAGAGCATGATCTTACCAAGTTTGATGGAAATCGCACTATTACTAACAAAGTTATAATGGGTCAAAGTTGTCATTTCTTTGGAATTTCAAGATTTTGAATGTCAATATCACCCGAAAGTGAATATTCTCACATAATATATGCGTATATTACGCGTTACGTACTAATGGGGCAAATTCACACTTAACTGTCTTAATAAATGAAAAACACAAAACCTTTCATACCTGCAGCTTCCCGACTTGTTTGTATCTGTTGTAGGTTAGTGTGTGAAGCGTATGAGGTTGACTATTATCAATACACTGCTTCCCATCAAATGATTTATTTAAATCGCATTCTAAAAAATAGAGGCCAATAAAATTTTTAATTATGTAACACGGAGCTGTCAGGCACTCATCGCTCTTCATATCTTCTTCTTTTTCTTCAATCTGTTCACAAGCGGGGTCGGCTCGTCGGTTTCGCCATTTTGTTTTATCAAATGCCTGATCTGGATGTAATCGCGAGGCTTTTCAATCTCTATCTAGCGTATTTTAGATTTGAGATGTTCGCTGATACGTCAATCAAAAAGAACAGCAGTTATGGAATGTCACTTCATCCAGGTTACGTTAATGCGTGAAGCAATTTCATTACGCAGTTCTCCATTGGCTGATAGCATTTACCCGAGATATTTTAATCGCTCAGTTCTGGGCAGGTTACTACCATTGATATAACTGAGCGAGCCAATGCTATCAGCCAATGGAGAACTGCGTTATGTTCCTCACATAGGGAAACACAAAACCTTTTATACGTGAAGCGTCAAACTTCCGGTTTGCTGTAGTTTTACTATTTAGTTGATGGAAACCATATTATACATAGGAGTTATAAAAGCACGTGTCGACCGGACACTTTTGCGGGCGGAACTTCGCGATCAAATTGCCAAAATTTTTAAGTTTTTGAAATACTTCTCCCCTCTATGTAAACTTCGGCCAACCAGAATGGTCTCAGACCATCATCCATTCAGCTATGTGATTACATGATGTAAAACTTTGAAGTATTTCCATTGTTTTTCAAAATTAAATTTAATGAGTTAATAACAATAAAAATTATGTTATCAAAAAGACGCGATAAAGCAGCCTCGGTAAAGATTTTTGATTTACTAGATTAGTTGATGATGACTTGCTAAAAGCAAAAAAATTGCTCCACTTGGAAGTGGCTTCCTGAAACAATCATAACCGCCTCACAACAGTATCATAAAAACAAGCATACTTCATTATAAGACTTTATCAGTTTGCCTTCCCATATTTACTAAAAAGATAATTATTAACCTGGACACCTGCTCTTCGTGTATTTATTAAAACCGGTCACAAAACTTTTATACATTTATAGTTTGTCGGTGGTGTAAAAAGTTTCTGGTGAAATGGAAGTCCTCACACTTATTTTGTGGTTTTTAGTATTATTTATTCCAACCAATATTGGAGAAATCGGAGAGTGCCGTACGTAGAACCAAGAATACCTTTTGGAAGCTTACAAACTTCCATGAGTACGCGAGACACATTCAATTTGTTCTACAAATCCAAAAAGGATTTCCCCTTTGTCGGTGTATACATGATGACTACTCCAACAGTTGTAGCCACTGACCTGGACTTCATCAAGGATGTCCTCATTCGTGATTTCAACTATTTCACTGATCATGGTGTATATGCGAATGAAAGAGACGACCCACTCTCCGCACACTTATTCAACCTGGACGGTCAGAAGTGGCGTAATTTGCGTGCCAAGCTTTCTCCAACATTCACCTCTGGACGGATGAAATTTATGTTCCCGACAGTGCTTGAAGTTTCTGATAGGTTTAATGAAACCCTGGGTGAACTTTTGAAAACACAGAAAACCCATGAAGTGAAGGATCTTCTAGCACGTTTCACTACCGATGTCATTGGAACCTGTGCCTTTGGAATTGAATGCAATAGCTTAAAGGACCCTAATGCCGAATTTCGCAGATACGGGCGCAAACATATAGAAGAACCGTCTCACGGTGCACTTGTGAACCGCTTAATGAATGCTTTCCCAAGGATCTCCAAATTTTTACATGTCACACGAACCCGCGGCGATGTTACCAAATTTTTCATGGGTATTGTTGAAGAAACGGTAGCTTATCGGGAAAAGCATAATATTCGACGAAATGATTTTATGGATCTTTTGATTCAGTTAAAGAATCATGCATCGATTGACGGAGAGGATTCGAAAATAAGTGAAAAGCTAACTTTTAAGGAACTGGCCGCACAAGCTTTTGTATTTTTTGTTGGTGGATTTGAAACCTCGTCGTCAACCTTGACATTCACCCTTTATGAAATGGCTGTAAACCAGGACTTGCAAGATAAGTGCCGAGCAGAAATTAATCGCGTTTTGGAGAAATATAATGGGAAATTAATTTATGAGGCGATGAACGAAATGCATTATGTTGAGCAAACAGTATTGGGTATGTAATTAATTATTTAATTAGGGTCAATTTTTAAGACTTTTCTTAATATATAGCAGCTCTATTATGCTTAAATTAACAACAAAAATAGAATTTAAAGTCGTTGCATAACAAATCAGTTTGTAACTAAACCACGTTGGAAAATATTTAACAGATATTTCGGCCAAAAACTCCGTTTCCTACGATCAATATGAAATCTGCATTCCTGAGAATAACTAGATATCGGAAAATCTCAAATAAAACGACATACATACTTTTATTAACAAGTTCAAAATACCGGTGATATTCAAATTTGTGCTAGAATTGTAGGTAGAATGCAGAAAGAAATGAAAACAATGTGTTATCCACACCTAAACGCTATAGATGACAATTTCTAGAAGGGTACTTCACCTCTTCCTTTTCAAAAAGCTTCCACTCCTATTTCGCAACTTGACGCCACGTGATTCTAGTTCTATTATTGCATTGTGAATTCGATTGCATAGCATGCCCTTTAGTACAATTGCCACCCTTCGGTTAGGCCAGCAGAAAGACCGACAACAAGAAGATATATGATAATTCTATTGGTAGACCCCGCTTTGGACTTAAAATTGCTCTGAAGTATCTCTGAAAGGTCTATACAGTTCAAGTTTGTCAAGTTTTATGTTGTGCTTTTGAGACGTGACCGACTACGACAGCTATATCCCCAAGTTACAATGCCTAGCCCTGTGATCTACAAAATGAAGTAATACAATTAGGAGTGGTCGTCAAGTATTCTTATCTTTAGTTTATCAAGTTTATCTTGTCGAAGGTCCAACGTGTAGAACATTTAGCCCCTAATGCTTATTCAGTTGCCGCAAGTTTTTAATTCTACAATATTTCATGATGCCAGTTTGGAACATTGCCGGCAGCTTGTTCATCCTTAGAAAAATTAATTTCGAAAGCAGCCAAACCTTCGCAAATATTCCAAAATGAGGGGGGGGGGGCGTAGGGATTTGGCACAAAATTCTCTTAGCCCATTTCTTCCAAAATTGCCTGGTCTTTAAGCCTTTATAGAGATCAATGTTGCAGAAATACCAGGGAGCACCAGATTTGCAATATATACCAGCATTTTAGACTAAGACCGTTGAAGCGAGGGTCGTTTGACGGAGCTCCACAGTTAAATCCCATAAGTCCATACAGGCTTACCACCAGTTTATAGAGCAACAACTAACAGTTCAGAGAGAGTGGCGATTTTTCGTAAAATTGTGGCGCGGCAGGATTCGCGGCATTCGAAATTTATTTCGAATGTTGCGAATACGAGCAGGTAGATGGCGCACCGGAGCTCTCCACGTTTTTTTTAGAACTCGCCACGGGAGTGGAGAGCTAGCGGTGAGAATGTGCTATTGATTGGGGGCAGAAGGATCCCATGGAGAAAAACCGGTCTCTTCTGTCCCAGCCGTCGGCGAGCGCACCACGGTTCAGTAATTAAAGTCGTTCATCTTTTTTCGATTTAACCGCGGCTGAATAAATGGATCCGTGCATAAATAAAACTTAAGGATTTCTTGTGTTCGGCCCCAGTAAAAACTAGGACTGGATTACTTCAAAATATCCACAAAAAATATTTAAACTTAAGTTTGAATGGTTGACGACTCTATGTGCCGTTTCCAGGTGAATCTTCTATCATCCCAAAGTAATACGTCGTCTGATTGAGGTATAATAATATTGCTGATCATCACTTGAGGCCTATTTCCTTTTTGCAAATTGTTCACAAACTTCGACTCGTTGACTTTCATCCTCCATAACTGCACCCAGTTTACCATTTCCTCCTTCCTGCAGAAAAACCAGTTTCGGGTTTGCGTTTGAACTTAGAATTGCAGTATCATTAGCAAAGGTAACTGTGGTGGCTAGCCCGCTAACAGGAAAAGCAACCGTGTAGATAAGGTACAGTGAAGGAACTCCTGCTCTGATCTTATGTATGGTATGTTATTCACTGACAATATCTCTATATTTCAACTGAAATCTGCGTTTTGTTAAATACGATATAAGCAGATTGTGCAAACTACCAGGGAGTAACCGTTTGATTTTATTAATAAGACCTGCGTACCAAACCTGGTCGAATGCTTTCGCCATATTTAGTAATATTGCTGTGCGGTACCTTCTTCCTTTGAGAGCATTGTTTATTTCTGATACAATCCGGTGGAATTGTTTTACTGTTTTGCGCTGCTTCCTTAATGTACGATTATTCTTACAATTACATTCCTACACAATTTGGGAAACATCCGAATGTCAAGATTGTATTAAACATATAGCACAGCAATTTGAGGGCTGTTACTGGCAACTTCAACAAAGGAAGTCATTAGATCATACTTTGACCTCTTTTTAAGGATGTTTGCAGGCTCTTCATCAACATCGCGCCATTGAGTTTACCAAATTTTCGGAGGTCTGAGTTAAGGTGTAGGTTATGTCAGTCAGTTTTCGGGAAATGATGTGGTGACATCTGCGCACTCTAACAATTGTGTCGACTTAATAAGTAGCGTCTCCCTGGTGTTGGTATCCATTGCTCGGATAATGTATTCAAGTGATAAACTGAAGGGCGTCGGCGCCAGTCAGTCGCCGTGCTCCAAACCAGTGCGTGTTTTGAAAGGAGGAAAGTCAGCCTGTTCTGGGTCTTGACCTTTGAGATGGAGTTGATCATAGTCATCTTCGTCAGTGGTACTAGTTTAGCAGGTATACCGTATACGATCTACACCGCCTGCTTAAATTTTGTCGGCTTTATTGGTACATCTAAACGTTATATTCCCAGCACTTTAGCAGCATTAGATTAATAGTAAAAAGCCGGTCGGTTGTGGAGAATCCCAGCCTGAAACCGCTGATGCTCGCCAATGAGTCGTCCGGCGTATGGCCTGATTCTATTCTCCAGACTTTTCATCAGTAATTTATAGAACGATCAAACTAGTGAAATACCTCTCTAGTTTTTACAACGGAATCTACCTCCCTTTTTGTGGATAGGACAGATGATGCTCCTGCGCCAGTTGTCGCCTCATCCTCCCAAATTCGCGGCAGTAGTTGGTGTATCGCATTTAGTGGACCCGTTCCACCGGATTTTAACAGTTCGGCTTGAATCTCGTCCACGTTTGATCATCAGAAATCAGCTTCTTCTGCTGTTGGAGGATGTTTTGTGTGGCCAGAATCACCAATATTGCCATCGATTTGGGCATCGTTGATGATGTTTCTATCTTTACCCTTGTAGAGGCTAGTCCTGAGTTCATAACCTGGGTTCATTAGTTATTATATATTCACTAGTCTATAAGCTTGTTTGGTGTTTCTTTTAACTACGTTTTCATTAATGTTCAGCAACTGCTATCCGTTTTAAGTCTAAGTTTCCCATTTGAAATTCGCCGTAGTTCGTCATACATTTATTTTTTGGTTCTGGTTGCACATTGGATATATTGCCCGTAGGTTTCATTCTTTGCGTCGCGTAATATTCTGAATTCATCGTAAAACCCGTCAATTCGCGTTTGTCAGGATTTGTATCCCACAACTTTCTCTGCGATTTCCTTGATGGTCTTTCAAGTTCTCCCCAAAACTCGTGTATGCCTGTGTTGTTGATGTCGTGTAGCGTAGTATTTCCTCCAGAGCTATATATGCCTGCGCCATAGCATCGCTGGCGAGTTTGTCATTTTGGTAGGGTTAATTCTCGTTTGGTCCACTGAGGAGATTCTGCACTGATATGCTGCCTTCACCAAGTGATGATCTGAATAGCAAATTGTTCCTTGATAGGACTCAATGACGACGTGGCCGGTTGACGGTATATGCGTCTGATGATTCCAGGTCTGTCTGTGAATGCGCCGGCATGGGAAGCATGTGGTGCTTACGAAAAGATTTCTACTGCTGACGAAGGCAATTAATCATTGACCGTTATGATTGCATTCCTCATGGATGCTATGTTCTCCACTGGTTTCCCGATTCCAACTTTGATTTTAGCAGTTGTATTTTGACTTCGTTTGTTGGGAGTGAGTCTCCAGAGGTGTACAAAACTCGGAGATGACTCAGGTGTCTGTATTTCGACCGGCGTTTTGTTCGTTTCCCATCGACTTCGATGTTCAGACCCATCTTGGCAGGACATTGCTATTCTCCCCGACAGTCAAGCAGTGATCAAGGCACTTTGGTCCAACCAGGTAAACTCAAAATCGGTGTGGGAATGCCTTAAAAGACTGAATACGCTTGGCACGCACAATAAGGTCTGGATACTCTGGGTTACAGAACATATAGGGTTGGGGAGCAACGAGGCAGAGATGAACTAGCCAGAAAGGGATCAAAGACGCCTCTACATGGTCCAGAAACGTTCTGTGGAATCGGAAACGGGAGCATAGCCTTCACATTAAAAAATAAAGAGGAGCGACTGAGGGAACTATACTGGAGTGAAGAATGTAGCAGTTCAGGTTGCTTATGGTGGGATACGAATCCAAGCGCACAAAGGACTCTTTAAACCTTACCAATAAGAATCTCCGGCCTATAGTGGGAATACGCACTGGTCACTGCCGACTAAACTATCACCTGGGGAAGCTAGGCATATCTACGGATATTGCCTCCATGTTATGTGGGGAGCATTTCGAAACCTCCATACACGTTTTGGAACAGTGTCCGGAGCTTGTGCAGAGCAGGTCGAGGCACCTCGGAGAACACTTAATACCAGATGCCAAGTTAAAATACTTGGAAATTGGGAATATATTAAAATTCCTGACGGTTGGTTGACGTACTATAGTTAATGGGTACACTATGACCAATAAAAGGGGCACAATAGTTCTTTAAGGACGCGGTGCAAGTTCCCTTAACAGAATAATAGTAAAAATCTTGGCAAGCGAATTCTTGTTAGTATGAATTACGTGGGCATAGCATCGAAGACGCTATCTCGTAATTTTTCCATGATAACTGCAACCCCATATTGACCGCAAATATCCTCATTCGGGATGGTATCAGGGCGTGCTATGCCATTATTTCAACGTAACATCACGTACCATCTCGTCATTTAGAACACCCATCACGATCACGATCACATCTCATTTCTCCTTCTCCTTTGAATAGAAAATTTGAGTATGCCTCATAACGGAATACCGCTGTTGAAATTGCGCCTAATACCTTTTCTTAGCATATAAAAGTGCGCCTGACCGATGCAGTAAGCGTTAACCCAGTTCATAACCGCAATATAAAGAGAAGGGTTCCCCAGAGTTTTCTGCATTACTCAGTTTGTAGTCCTTGAATTTATTTATTCGGAGCGCTAAAATGAGAGAAGCTCATAGACTAATTCGATTATATTTCTGGAGAACGACGTGGGGGCACAGAGCACTACCTTCTGATTCTCGGGTCCTTATACATCTGTTCGGTAGAAAATATGAAGCTATCTTCAAACAAAGGGCAAACTGGGATGAGTATACTGACATCTTCTACACCCATGGCTCAAAAATGGAACAGGGTTGTGGAGCAGGAATAAAAACGGAAAGTGTGCTTTTCCCTTGGGACGAAGTGTATGCGTTCCGAAGGGTGGCAACCTGGATGATTGACGTGCGGTTAAAAGGCAGGCGCATCGCAATCTGTAGCGATAGTGAAGCTGTATTGAGGGCGTTGAGCAGTCCTTTGATCACTTCAAAAGTCGTTCAGGAACGTAGAAAACGATTGAACTCAGTTTCTAGTTTCAATATGGTGGAACTACTCTGGGTACCCGATCATTGTGGTGTATACTTTAGCAAAAGGGAGTTTAATTCCCCTCCATCCAGGGCCCGACCGAAATCAGCAATAGGGGTATCAGTAGCATTGGTTAATGCTGCTGTCAAAAACTTGGCATAAACAAACCATAATGGCAGGTGGCTGAGCTTTAATGCTGCTAAATACACCAAACTTTTTCTGTCAGAACCAAGCAAACATACGGTAAAGTTCATCCTGTCAAAAAGCAGGAAAACTTGCAGAAGTATTGTGGCCATTCTGACTTGCCATAATTCACTATATGGACATATGTTTAGAGTAGGAATTCTCCAAGATGACACATGTCTATCCTGAAATATGGAAGCACAATCCACGGAATATTTTCTCTGTGAGTGTCCCGCATCAGGCATCAGATTTTGAGTACTGAAGTGTTCTAACTAAAGCAGGTAGCACCATATCCACTAATATATTCCGCTAGACGGGGGAATCGAGTACAATGGACCACTGGGGTCTGAGTGCTCAGCGACTCTCCTCCACCTCATCGGGTTCAACACCAGAATGTTCAATCTATATCGCTGAAGTTGAAGCAAGCGAGTCTTGATACTATTATCGAAAATCACTTCCATAAGTAGTCAAGCATCATTTGCACTTTTCCATTATGTTTGGATAGGGGCTATTTCAAACTATAATGGAAAGCTCCTCTACAAATGATTCCTGAAAGAGAAGTATGAACATAATTTTAAAGCGTCTTAGTAAAGCTTACGGAGATTTAAAGCATGTGTTATTTTGTATTGTCTTGTGCAGTTCACCTAATCAGCGTAATCATTATCTAATCAAATAGATACGATATAGCGACTATGATAAGGATTCCATTATAAAAGTAAATGGAGGCATAGCACCACATGGAATAGTATTTACTAACTTCTCCATTAGATCAGCTT
The DNA here is from genome assembly GCF_905115235.1 of Hermetia illucens. Taxonomy (NCBI): domain Eukaryota; kingdom Metazoa; phylum Arthropoda; class Insecta; order Diptera; family Stratiomyidae; genus Hermetia; species Hermetia illucens. The sequence goes on along the minus strand of NC_051849.1, from coordinate 173,399,740 downwards.
ATGATGACTTGTAGAAAACAGAAAACCCGCGCGATTAGGTAGCGGTTTTGTAGAGCAGTCTTGATAATCATAAAGACACATGCACTTCTTATAGATGTTATCCAAACCATGACTAATGACAGACGACCCGCGCGATTAGGAAGCGGTTTTGTACAGCAGTCATGATAATCATAAAGACACACGCACTTCATTATAGGAGTTATCAGTTGACCGCCTTTTATTTACTAAAAAAACAGTGACTAACCAAAATGCCTAATTGTCAGGTATATATTTAGGCCGATCAACAGTTTTTTTCCACTTTCAGTTTGTCGGTCATTTAAGCAGTTTCTAGCGAAATGGAAGTCCTGACAATTATTTTGTGGTTTTTAATATTACTTGTTCCGGCCGTTTACCTATACTTTCAAAAAAAGTATTCATATTGGAAAGATCGCGGAGTGCCATATGTAGAACCGAAAATACCTTATGGAAGCATGCAAACCTCGATGAATGTACGCGACACATTCAATATATTTTATAAATACAAAAGTGATTTCCCTTTTGTCGGAGTATACATGATAACCGCTCCAGTGGTTGTAGCCACTGATCTGGACTTCATCAAGGATGTTCTAATTCGTGATTTCAACTACTTTACTGATCATGGAGTATATGTGAATGAGGCAGACGACCCGCTCTCCGTACACTTATTTAATCTGGATGGTCAAAAGTGGCGTAACTTGCGTGTAAAACTTTCTCCTACATTCACTTCTGGACGGATGAAATTTATGTTCCCGACAGTGCTTGAAGTTTCTGATAGGTTTAATAAAACCTTGGATGAGCTTCTTAAAACACAGAAAACCCATGAAGTGAAGGATCTTTTAGCACGTTTTACTACCGACGTCATTGGAACCTGTGCCTTTGGAATTGAGTGTAATAGCTTAAAGGATCCTAATGCGGAATTTCGAAAATATGGACGAAAGCATATAGAGGAACCGTCTCACGGTGCACTTGTGAATCGCTTAATGAATGTTTTCCCAAGACTCTGCCAAATGCTGCATCTCACACGAACCCATCACGATGTTACCAAATTTTTTATGGGTATTGTTCGAGAAACGGTAGATTATCGGGAAAAAAATAGTATTCGCCGAAACGATTTTATGGACCTTTTGATTCAGTTAAAGAATCATGCAACAATTGATGGAGATGGAGAAGAGAATGTTGACTCGAAAGTAATTCGAAAGCTAACCTTTGAGGAATTGGCAGCACAGGCCTTCGTATTTTTCTTGGGTGGATTCGAGACTTCGTCGTCAACTTTGACATTCACTCTTTACGAACTAGCTAAGAATCAAAACATACAAGATAAGTGCCGAGCGGAGGTTAATCGCGTATTGGAGAAATATAATGGAGTACTAACTTATGAGGCGATGAACGAAATGCAGTATGTGGAGCAAATAGTGTTGGGTATGTAGTTGAGTACAGTGTATGCTAGGTCGAAGAAGCTAATTCTGATTTCATGAGATTCCTCCTTCTAAACCCTGCGAGAAAATTTCGGACTCAGATTGAATCCCCACTGTGTACCTGTGCTCTAATAAGATTTCGATTGGTTGCAAAGTAAATCGCTTCTTGGATAAGCCATGTTCGAAAATATTTAAGACTTTTTTCGCGAATTATGGACATACGACTACATTCAGCGCAGGACAGATTTCATCAGACGAAAAATTTCATCATCCGGTGATCTCTTGCACGCGTTTCGGACAAGACAAGAATATAGCCCATTCTTCGCTGCGCCCTTCCTGCTCACTCCAGGTATAGTCCCTTGTAGAGTAGCTCCGGAGAGGATTAGGACGATCGAAAGCGAAAACCAGCCTACTATTTGCTAGTCAAAGTTTTAGGAAGTTCGTCTTAGCTCACAAATATTTCTTTAAGTATACACTGAAACAAAGGTTCCTTTTTCAAAATATTGACAATCGTCTTTCATCTTTCTTCTGTTTAAGCGCATTGATAACAGATTTTGTTCCATTTGAAGGAGCATTGTGCGATGCACTGCAGCGAAATTTATATCTTGCGGCCCCTTCTACGTCCATAGCTAGTACAATGATAAATTTTCGGCTATAGCGGGAAACCACTGACTAGTTATTTAGATCATATACTTCTATGATTTAAAGAACCTCTCTACCAACGCAGGCAGTTACTGATAGAGAACATCCCTTCTCTCACTCCTATGAAATGTTGCATCGCGGGGCTGGATTAGCTTTTAACACACATGCACACATTTTGCTTCCCTTTTCAAGGTTTTGTGTAAACACAAAACCTTATTAAAATCGGTTTACTGTCTGTTTGTCTGTCTGTCTGTCTGTCTGTCCATCACACGCATTTTTCTCGGAGACGGTTGCAGCGATTGGCACCAAATTCGGTAGAAAGGTGGGAACTGTGAACGCTCACGCATATAGTGAGTTACATCCTTTTACGTCGAATTTAAGAGGGGGTCCCCATACATGCAAAAGGGGGGTGTACATTTTTTTTTCATCAAATATAGTCATGTGGGGTATTAAATTAAAGGTCTCGGTTGGTACTTTTCGAAGCTGTTTTTAGTTTTGACATTTGTTGAAAACGTGGGGAGTGCGGGGGGTTGAAAGTGACCATTTTTTTAACGAACCCATTCTCAGAAACTACTCAACCAAAAAATCTAAAAAAAATCGAGGAGCTGCCACTATGTGGTGTCTAGGCTCCGAAATACCCTCCATACCGATACCTGTGCAAATAAAGTTAATGATAGTACATTACTATAATTTTTAGTAATTGGCAGGAAAACCCCCCTTAAGTTCACCCTAAAATCACAAAATTTTGCAGCAATATAGACTACAGTATAGAGCATAATCCTGCCAAATTTGGTGAAAATTGCACTATTACTAACAAAGTTATACTAGGTCAAAACTGTCGCTCCTCTGCAAATTTAAGACTACGAATGTCAATATCACTTGAAAGTGGATATTTTCACATAATATATGCATAGTTTACACATGCTAATGGGACAGATGCACACTCAAATTTCTTTATAAAAGAAATACACAAAACCTTTGATACCTGAAGCGTCTAGCTTCTGGTTTCCCGACTTGTTTATTCTTTTTTTTTTCCGTCACAATTCTTCTTGAACCTACGCTGTTGATGAATGGCTGTCAGTTCCTTTAAAACCTGAGTTCAAACATCAGTTGACTCCAGCATGAATCCACAATATTTTCGGGAGTTAAGCGCCTGTTTGCGATGGTTTCCATTCTTGTTCGGTGCGCAATCAAATATGACTTGTTCCACATTCTCGGCCACGCTACGACATCTTGGCCAACATGACAACTCGCTGTGACCAAATCATGTCCACTTAATAACTGCGCTAACTCCTATCTTAATTCCCCGTAGCTTCATTCAAACTGTCTCCGATTCCCCGGAGTGATGCGGTATTTCCAACAATCAATTTCTGACTCGTCCCATCTCTTTTGCCTCTCTGCGATAAATTCTCACCGTACCAGCTGCCGTCGAAATACACTAACTGCATAAATTTTATAATGGAGGCGGCGGCCTTCATTCGCCAAGATTTCTATAGCGAACATCCCTGCTAGTATATATGCTGCTTCTCCTGATCTTTTCCACTATGCACTGCATACTGCCGACACGCCATTCCCAATTTTCTACAGTCTACTTTGTTAACCAGAATGTTTGCCCAAACTGGCGCCGCGTAGAGGAGAATGGAGCTGACTACCCTTGAATGCAGAAGACGTCGACTTTGTGTTGGCCCGCCAATATTCGATAGTATCTTCGAGATCGTTGCAGCGATGGAAGATGCTTTAGTTGTGGCACAGTCAATGTGTTTTTTGAAGTTAAGCCTGCTGTCAATCATTACTTCCAAGTATTTTTTGAGCGATGGTTGGGAGCAAATTGGTTTTTAGCCAACTTTAATTTTCACTATTGTGTTCTTTCTTCTTTTGCTGATGAGAACCACTTACCCATATCCCCCCCCCCCTTAATTTGCGTAGATCTTGATCACTTCTTGATCTTTTTTAAGAACTGTCCGCCCGTCATACGTTTCTCAGAAATATTGCTTTACCGATTGACACGAAATTTGGTAGGAAGGTGAGAACTGCGGACACCCCCTCATGTACATACAGATGTCTACCCTGAGTTGAAGGGGGATGGGAGGGGGTTGTCTTTATAATGCAAAAGGAGAATGTCAATTTTTTTTCACCGAATATAGTAATGTTGGGTAGCAAATGAAAGGTCTCGAATAGTACTAGTAGTAAACCCAGTCTTAGTTTTGATATTCTTTGGAAAGACAGAAAGTGCGAGGGGTCGGAAATGATGACTTCGTTATCCAAACCATTCTCAAAAACTTCCCAACCGAAAATTGTAAAAAAATCATGAAGGTAACTCTATACAGCGTCCAGGCTTCAGAATACTCCCCATATCGATATCTACTCAAATTAAGTTAATAATAGCACACTACTCAGTTTTTAGGACAATGACTAGAAACCCCCCTTAAATTTATCTTAAAGTTTTTAAAATATGCAGTAATATAGATAATTTATGAAGCATGATACGCCTAAGTTTAATCTAAATCGTTCTTTGATTGACTTAGCTACAGTAACTTAAAATTGCCTTTTGCTCGAATATTTACTGCAACCCAACATAATGACATGCTTAATATGCATATACAATACGGACTACATATAAATGGGGTAGTCCTGTACTCAAATACACTTACATAAGAAATGAACAAAACCTTTAATACTTAAAGAGCCGATCAAAAAAACCGTTTCTTTGTCCGTGAAAAATTAAAGTGGGCCTATTAAGCTACTAGCGATTGATTTGGGAGATTTTTTTGCCTGGCATCATTAGAGCATTAATAGTTGATACGTTGATTCATATCCAACAAGATATATCTAATCAAATTAATCTTTTATAGCATGTTGAAAGATCTGCTGACTGAGCCATTCAGAAAAATGGCTGCATACCCGGACTTCAGTGAGCATCACAATAGTGAAAACTGAATTTTGAGGTTAAATTCAACCCATCTCCTCCCTCTTGATATTACATGGCATTCAGACAATGAAGATCCGTTCCCCCTCCCTTTTCAAATGGGCGGCCGTTCCCCCTGCCTTCTCAAGACGGTCCGAACTTGGAAGATTGAATGAATATACATATCTTCAACTCAAAAACTCAGTGGCTCACTCTATTCGAGACTTCCCTTCGATATCTGTTTAGTCTGAATGATGATGTAAGTACTGTTTCTACCTATACTAACATAATAAAAAAAATTACGTGGCAGCCTAGCGCCCCAAAATTAATATGTATATCCAAAGAATACTTTATTCTCGGGTTCGTAATTAGCTTACGATTCTTTAAATTGGTTGCTATGGTAAGCCACCCTACGGCTGAAGTCCAATTATGGCTCCTTTTTAAATTAATCCTTTTAGCTAAATTTTTTAAAATTAATCCTTTAGCGAAATTCGAGTTTATAAAATATCGATAAATTTTATCAATTTATGGTCTTTGCCATATTCTCCAAATCTGCCCTGTTATTCATTCGTCTGACGAATTCCTTGTCCCAATTAAACTTAATTGATTTCCTGCCTCTTGGTGTCAGTATTTTTGAGTACCGCCTCGAAGGTATGTGGATCTGCCTTTGATTCAGGCAGTTTTCCAACTCAAGGATATCCACAGGACAAGTCGGGATAAAGGTTTCGTGTGACAAATTCCCTATGCAAATCCAAAAAATTCCTTGATATATGCAATTCCACTGTTCATATGAGTTCACTTTATATGGTGATGACGCAATACACGTCTTAGATTACGATAAATTCGCGTGAAATACTAAATTTTGACCTTTTATAACTTTGCAAATAATAGTGGGATTTCCTTCCCATAGATGCACCATTGTAATTTTTTTGTTTTTTCCGTTGGATAGGTTCTGATATCGAAACCTGTTACACTCCCCCATGTTTCACCCAATGTCAGAAATGAGACCAAGCCCTCTCATTTGATGAAACGATTATATTCTATAAAAAAAAATGTATATCCTTCTCTCTCTCGGCCCCCTCCTCCTCAATATAATAATCGTTGGCGCAACAATCCATGTTGGATCAGGGCCTTGAAGTGTGTTAGAGCACTTCATTCAAGACCTCAAACACAACAGAAAATAGCGCCACTTGCTATATGTAAAAGTATTCACAGACCGCCTGTTCTAAAATTCGTAACAATAGCCTAAGCTATTTCTCAATAAATCCGGTGTGACAGACAGACAGAATCGATTCTAATAAGGTTTTGTTTCACACAGAAAGTTAAAAATTACGTTCTACGCTCTCGAAATTTGTTCTCTCCATCCAAATTACCGCATCATAGGTAATCATGGATCACGATTTGCTTCCTGCTGTTGATCTGAAAATCATCAAAGTTTTATAGGTTCCTTACATATACTCGTACATGTATTATAGTTATGGCCTTGCATCTTTGTTTCCTATTTAACTTCCGAGCCATGCACAATACGCTGCACGACTTCGGTTTGTGAAATGAATGCTAATACAGTGGTCTTCGTTAGATGCACTTTTTTCTTAGGCAACGCTCGGATTATCTTGTCCTGTAGTCAGGCACGATAATCCGAGCGTTTCCTTTCGGCATCTATCTCAATCTACATAACTAGATTCCCGCCGCAAGGGTGACCAATGTCTCTAAGCTGGTGGCAACAATGGGAGCTTTACGTTCGAAAGGTAGGTCCCAAACTCGCGGCCCGCCAACCAAAAAGTAGTCGCACGGCGGGGACCTCGACGATTACTCCAGTTTTCGGAATTTGTATCCCGCAACAACTCAAACTAGCGGCGGGAAACTTTTCAACCATACACACTTACGGCTAAAGGCAAGTGGACGTAAATCTGGGACTTCGACGAACATTTTCATGGCGTTTTGTTATCAGAAGTCCCATATTAGGCGCCGAGTTCCTAGGCCACTATAAATTACTGATAGATCTGCAGAACAGGTCTTCTATAGACCCCACAACGTCGCCCAGGCCTTTAGGAAAAATTACCAAGTAGTTTCTCACAGCCAGCTAAGCATGATGTACAGCACCTCATCCCCACCACTGGCTCCCCATTCTCCTCGAAGGTGCGTCCATTGCCACCCCAAAGACTCGCTGCTGCCAAGAAAGAATTTGATATACTTTTAAAGCAGGGCATTTGCCGATCATCAAATAGCTACTGGCCTTCTCCACTACACATAGTCCCAAAACCCAGCGGCGAATGAATGATTACAGACGGCTGAATGCTGAGACCATTCTTGACCTCTACCCGACGCCAAAAGTCCGATTGACTACAATTAGTTCTGAACTAGTAGTAGATATTATTATGCCTCCTACATTATGTGTTTTCTCCCTATTTCACCCTTATGATGGTTAAGAGTCCTTTGCGCGGTAGAAGCAGTCGATTTTCAAATAGAGTAATTGAGCTACAACTGTAAAGTATCCGCTTCTCGAGGGCCTGCAGCCTCCGACTAAACCAGTGTCGACTCTTAAGGCCGCCATCCTCGTTCAATTCGGCCAGTCAGTTATGCCCAACAGTACGCAGTTAACGCCGACCAGAACGTGGATAAGATGTAACTGGCATGTCAGTTTGGACTCTCCAGGCGCCCGATGATCGAATGAAAAATAATTCGGCCAACCAGACATGTTTATTTAGACTGTGCGAGAAAGTTCCATGTTTGTTTAGGCTGTGCGTGGGCATTTTTTATAATTGCTCACACACAAAAATTTCTCAACTTTTCCTTTCAAGGGGCATGTATGGGGACCCCCCCCCCCTGAATTCGACATAGAATTATGTAACTCATTGCATGCGTGAGCATTCCCTGTTCCCACCTTCCCACCGAATTTGGTGTCAATCGCTATAACTGTTTCCGAGAAAAATGGGGTAACTGACGAGCGGTTGAAGGGAAGAGGCATCGCAGGCCACAGCAATAGTCGTGGAACAGCCTTCTGATCATATCAAAAGTCATTCAGAAATTAAGAAACCGAATGAACTCTACTTCTTGATTAAATAAAGTGGAACTACTATACTCTGGATATCTGATCTCTGTGGTGTAGAGGGACATGAAATCTCGGATGCCTTAACAAATGAGGGTTCAATTTTCCCCACGCTCGAATCGAAGCCAACAAATGACTAACTCTGCTAGCAAAAGCTGGCAATAAGTTTCCCCTAATGACAGCTGGCAAACCTTAAAACCAAACGAAGTCGAAAAGAAACAAGCCTTGCTATAATTCACTAACTGGACATTCTACAAGGAGATACATTTTCAATATGAGTGTCCCACATATGAATGCATCAAACATTAGGTTTTTACAGCTGATGTGCTCCATCTGCAGCAGGTAGCACACATTTACTACCGAAAATCTTGCGATTCATAAAAGAACCCAGGATATTTCGTCAGATGTGGGAGTCGAGTACAGTGGACTATTACGGTATCAGTTCTCAGAAGCTTTCCCTTCCCCCCTACCTCATACAAGCACACAAGCCTTTACGACCAAAAATAAATCGTGATTAGAGAATAATTTCTTACAACAAAAAAACGACCAAAGCCGACCGCCTTCGCAAAGACAAGGAAAACTCAACAAGGAACTCACCATTCCATTGAAAGTTCAAATGTTTTGTAAAACCAATGGCAAAGAAACAAAAGTCGACATTGTGCTGATTTCTCCTCCTCAGATAATTTATTATTGTTAAAACTCCTTTGCAGGATGAAACTAGCCCGAAGATATTTCTCATTCCGTTTCAGTTCAGCTCATATACATACTCAGATGTGTCATTCGCCAAAATGCACTAAACATACCTATTTGATTAACTGATATTCGCTCTGTTGAAGGCAAGCCATTATGCATTACCCAAGCATTATATTACCCACTAAAACCACTCCCTAACTCCTGTCGTCTTCTCATGGAACTACCGCAAAATATTACATAGCGGGACGGACATGGCTCTACCCCATCGCCCATCGACTTCATTGACAACCGCGCATTTCTCACCTCCTTTGCCTCTCTCAACCTACACTGAATTCCCCTCACCATGCAGTTAACTGCATCGAAGTTCTTCTGGCACACACACATTTTCCCAATTAGAGTTTCCGGTGTTACTGTTCCTCACAATGTCTCCTCTAGACTTCTTCCTTTCCTCTGCGAATTTAACACAATGAGAGAAAACATGCTTCGGTCCTCCGAAACACCCCAGCAGCTAGGACGGTTGGGTGAGCCCGTCCAGTTTAAACCTATAGACGTATTTACGGTATCTGCCATGTCCCGTGAAAAACTGCGTGAGATCATAATTTATCTCATTACCTGTGCTCTGCGGCCACGCTTTGATGCTGGGATCAATCTGTGGGTCCATGGACCCTTTTCCACCCATTCCCACCGTTGTTGCTACCTGGTTAACGATTCCTCCCTTTCAGCATTTTAAAACTGTCGATCAAAGGAAGAATGAAGTTCATCATAGATGCGCGTCATTTCGTCGGCCAAAATGTGGAACGGCAACATTCCCGCTGCCGCGTGAACCGCTCCATCTGAAGTGATTCTGAAACCATAACATTCTCCGAAAACGGTTTTTTTATAAACCGTGCTCATCTTTTGAGCATTGCATATGGCATGCAGTGCCGTTTTACAAACATAGAGCAGTGCGGAGCCAACCACTCTAGTTATAAGCAGCCTATGGGTGAATCGCGGGTCCCCGAAATTTGGCATCATCCTTGCCACCCTTGCTAACCTTGCACACCTTAGTGCAAAGATGCTGCTTGAAATTCATCATTCTGACACGAGCACTGGTTTTCTTGCGCCGCTTCGTGATAAGCACCGCCTCTGTTGTATCCCCCGCGAAGGCAAGACCTACATCATGCAGCCTCTTCTTTATAGCAGTGATTACTTCGGATGATTACAATTACACATCCACGAGATGTTGGCAACAACAATCACCGCTATGTCAGTGGCATAACCCATTATTGTGGCCTCACTAGCAACTGGGATGTTAAGGATATAATTATACTTGATGTTCCACAATAGCGGCCCCAGAATAGAGCCTGTGGAACACCCGCTGAGACAATGTATTCTCTGGGTCCATTGTCTATGTCGTACTAAAGCTTCCTACCTGTCGACCAGCGCAGTTGAGTACTTGGATATACCAACCGCCGTCAAAGACTTCCTTGCTCCTGCTTGTTGCTGGACGCACTGTCAAACAGGCGCAAAACAAACTCGGCATATTGATGCGACGGGTAAGCGGATGGATGACTACTCATGGTTTCAACCTTGCATGGAAAAAACCGAAATAGTCATCCTAGCTAAAAAGAAAATTCATCGGCAACTTATGTGCGGGGTTGAATTGGAAGCATGGTGAGACTGACTATTTCCTTACCCAATTTTTAAGTGGGCATGGAAGTTTTCAGTCTTACCTGCACAAGATTGGAAAGGCGCGATCCCCGGATTGTGTGTTTTGCAATGGAGTTGTGGACGACGCCCACCATACTTTTCTTTCTATTTAGACACAGGGGATCTCTCTCCAGACAACATTGTCAAAGTGATGCTGAAGACTGCTGACAGGTGGAGCCGTGTTGCCCATTACGTTCGGGCCCTTCTCGTTGCTAAGAAGATAGAACTCGACCGGTGGCGGAGCCGGATGGCAGGGAGTTCCTTGAACTGACAGTTCCCTTCCTCCTCTCCCCTCCCGTTGGTAAAAAAAATTCCCTGATTTCAAGGCTCCGCAACGCGGGAGAGTTCGGGGACTAGCCAAAAGTAATGTGACAAACGGTTCCAGGCTAGCTCTCTGACGATGGGGAGGTGCTTAGCTGGTAGTCCGACGACGTACCGAACCGGGAATTCAACATTACGTGCGTAAATGCATTCACCTACCCTACCCCAAAAAAAAGCCAGTGACCAGTTTGATGACGTCGACGGTTGACTTAGTTGTGTGGAAGCCGAATTGTCAGTCTGATAAGCATTCCAGACACTCTACCGCCGGGAGCAATCGATAATAGATTATTCGCTGCAGCATTTTCCTCATAACATCCAATAGACACATAGGCCTGTAAGAACATGGTCCAACAGGAGGCTTACCAAATTTAGACACCAACGGTAACCTTTGTCTTTTCCATGTATCGGGAAAGATACCATCAGCCAAGCATACTTCAAACAACTATCCCCATTACAACCATGTAAACGCTTCCCCACGGGCCTACATCCGCCTCTCCGCAGAGTTGCTTTCATTCTTGGAGGAGCTATCCAACCGCTTAACTTGCTTTTCAGGTTAAGACTATTGTTTGGTGATCACTGTGGGTGTAGTTTCCACTGACGTTCGAGGACACATCGTGAACTAGTGAAGGATTACCAAAAATCAGATCCACTACCAAACCAAACCGGATCCCCCTTTCCGGTAAGTATTTACTTGACCATCGTTAGCCAATATGATGACTAATTGCGCGAAAACCTCCAAGAGACAACGTCCTCTTTCATTTGTCAGTGAACTTCTTCAATCTATCTCTATCTGTCTGCCACCCCCGATTTACTCGGGAACGGCTAGACCGATTGTCACGAAATTTAGTGAGAATATGTGATCTGTGTGTCCCTTTACATGCAACTAGTGGCATCATTTTGCATAGGGATTAAATTTTTTACACAAAATATAGTCATGAAAGGGCTTAATTGGTACTTCTCGAAACTTGATGTCCGACTTGCAAGTGATGATACCCATGCGCAGTTAAGTCGACTACTATCCAACATCCTTCTGCAGCGGCATTCTAGCGCATTAACCTGGATTAGCGGTTAATGCGCTAGACTGCCGCTGCAGACACAATAACGAGTCGGGAAACCGGAAGCTGGGTGCTTCAGGTATGAAAGGTTTTGTTTGCTTCTTATGTGAGTATATTTGATTCTAGAAATATCCCATTTGTACGTAGCCCGTTAAGAAGATACATTTAGCATGTCAGATTTAGTACTTCGGGTTGTAAATTCACACGGTAAAGACAACTTTGAGCTACTGTACCTTTGTTACTAATAGTATGATTTTGATCAAACTTGGAGATAATATGCTACATATTATATTTTATGCTACCACCAACTTTTATAACTCTGAGATGCACCTAAGGGGGATTTTACTCAATTTTCCCAAAAACATGGTAATATACTATTATTAACTTAATTTGAGCAAATATCGATATAGAGAGTATTTTGAGGCCTGGGCACCATATAGAGGCAGCTTCATGTTTTTTTTTTAGATTTTTCTCTTGAGTAGTTTCTGAGAATGGGTCCTTTAAAGAAATCATCACTTTCCACCCCTCCCACTCCCCGCCTTTTTAAGAAACCTCAAAACTAAGACCGGCTTCGAAAAGTACTAATTAAGATCTTTCATTTGATACCCCACATGACTATATTCGGCGAAAAAAAATTGTACACCCCCCTTTTACATGTATGGGGACCCCTGTTAATTCTCGAATTTCGTGTCAATCGGTATAGCCGTTTCTGTGAAAAGTGCCTGTGACAGACAGACAGACAGACATTGAACCGATTTTAATAAGGTTTTGTTTTGCAAACAAAACCTTAAAAATTGGAAATAAACCATTCCCAGAAGTAATTCGTGAAAGAAAAGATGAGAGCCGAGCCGAATTCATCATTATGGAAACTATTCTAACCCTATTTGCCTCTTTATCCATTTTCCTCTTACATGGGCTGCAAATGTCCCACACTATAGGGGAAAACTGTGCTAAGAATCTTGTAAGAAAGATGTAGATATTCTCAAAAAATATGAATACGACTTTGAAACATTCAAATGAAGATATAGAGCATCTCATATTATTTTGATTGTTTGTGCAATCAAAGCAGCTATTATCTTATCAAACAAATGTGATAAAAAAGATTCCATTTAATAGCAGCTGTAGGCATGGCAGCACCTTTATAAGATTAATTTATGGTGACTTGCAGAAACGAGACGAGTCAAGCGGATGGGAAGCGCTGCCCTAAAGCAATCGTAACCATCTTAAAACAGCATCATAAAGTCAAAGGCTCCTCATTGCATTCAGTTTATTCTACGTTATCTAGGAGCTTATCAATTGGCTTCTCCTATTTGCTAGGGAGATAGTCTATAGTCGAGTTTCTCAAGTATATATTAAGTCAGTCGCCAGTTCTGATCGCTTTTCGTTTGACGTTCACGTAGAAAGTACCTAGTGAAATGGAAGTTTTGATATTTTTTTTGTGGTTTTTAATATTATTTATTCCGACCATTTATCTATACTTTCAAAAGAAGTATTCATATTGGAAAGATCGGGGAGTGCCGTACATAGAACCGAAAATACCTTATGGAAGCTTGCATGCTTCCAAGAGTACACGAGACACTATCAATATGTTCTACAAAACCAAAAGTGATTTCCCTTTTGTCGGTATATACGTCCTAACAACTTCAGCGGTTGTAGCCACTGATTTGGATTTCATTAAGGATGTCCTCATTCGTGATTTCAACTATTTCACTGATCATGGGGTATATACCAATGAGAGAGACGACCCTCTCTCCGCAAACTTATTCAATTTAGATGGTCAGCGATGGCGCAACTTGCGTGCAAAACTTTCTCCAACATTCACTTCAGGACGAATGAGATTTATGTTCCCGACAGTGCTTGAAGTTGCTGATAGGTTTAATAAAGTCCTTGGTGAGCTTCTGGAAACACAGAAAACCCATGAAGTGAAGGATCTTCTAGCACGTTTCACTACCGATGTCATTGGAACCTGTGCTTTTGGAATTGAATGCAATAGCTTAAAGGACCCCAATGCTGAATTTCGGAAGTACGGACGAAAACATATAGAGGAACCGAGTCACGGTACATTTGTGAACCGTTTAATGAATGTGTTTCCAAGATTATGTAAAATGTTACACCTCAGCCGAACGCACCACGACGTTACTACGTTTTTCATGGGTATTGTTCGAGAGACGGTAGCTTACCGCGAAAAAAATAATATTCGCCGAAATGATTTTATGGATCTTTTGATCCAGTTAAAGAATAATGCATCGATCGATGGGGATGAAGACGAGAGTACTGATTCGAAAATAATTGGAAAACTAACTTTTGAGGAGCTGGCAGCTCAAGCTTTTGTGTTTTTCTTGGGCGGATTTGAAACTTCGTCGTCAACGTTGACATTCACTCTCTATGAACTAGCTGTGAACCAGGACATTCAGAACAAGTGTCGATCAGAAATTAATCTTGTATTGGAGAAATATAATGGGAATCTAACATATGAAGCTATGAACGAAATGCACTATGTGGAACAAATAGTGTTGGGTATGTAGTCAAATGTAGTATAATCGGGGTTGCTTTTACAATCTGCTTAATTTTACTGAAGCCAGCATACCGGGCTACTGGAAAACCTTCCTCATCAACATCAACGGCGCAACAACCGGTATCCGGTCTAGTCCTGCCTTAATAAAGAAAAACCTTCCTGGTATAGAAAAATCATCATCTACCTCCTCTTCTCCTTCCCCTCTCGTCACGCCTTAGAATAGGATTTATGTAGTAAACTACAGAACTTCAATGGAGAGCGAGAATCTACTGCGATAACTCATACAGCTTTGCCAGAGATGACATGAGGTAAAACGACACAAACCTCGGGATCTCTAAGCCTTTTATTTTAAATACATTTTAAAAAAAGAAAGGCTACATTAAAAACGTCAAACTGTTTAGATTTGCGCTGAATTTTCAGACAAAATCTAGGTCAAAGTAGAAACAAAATCATCATGGAAAGAAAGCTCTGCAGAAAGACACCATCTCCTCGCTCAATTTCGTGGCTGAAGGTCGAAACCGTAAAGTTCTGCTAGTATTCGCGGCATGATGTTGTCCTATAGAAGTGAACTTTTGACCCGGGACAGTTAGGTCACTTCCCATATGTATCCATAAGGGTAGTAAAATGTATTGCTCTTGAACGGAAATTGGTTCAATGTCAGACCCTTTTCTCAAATATACCTATTTCCGTCTAGCTAGTTTATTAATGTGTTTTTTAGCCAAACGTTAGATAAACTCGCCGTGTATTATAATAGACACTATTATATATATGTTTGTTATAATAGCGAAAATAAGAATTATTTAATATGGACTTTCAAAAAAATGCCATTTCTGTACGATTCTATTTTACATTAAGCTGGGTTTCAATTTCATTATCATCGCAAGCATTTACAACAACTGAACCCAAGCATCCATGGTCAAAAGAATTGAAATCCAGTATAGCTAGCTCAAAAGGCCGATTAGCAACAACGCGGCTTTCGAATCGATGGTGTATTTTTCGTTGCAGGGTGCTAGCTACAAAGGTAGAACTTTCTAGGTCCCATGTAGAAAATTTTAGATCACGCCATTAAAGATTCAATTTTAACCAAAATCATACTAGCATTAAGAATCTATCTAGGCAACAACTACGGAAAAATATCTGGATCTAACCTAGAATATACTATACAACTCCAGATAGGGTCATACTAAGCCAAGACAGTTTGTCTATGTAAGGAATATCTAAAGAAAGTTACCAAATGAAAGATTGCCTTAGATCTTAGATAAAACACTGAAGACGGGGACAGTTGGTCCCCGAAATACGTGTTTATATAGATTACCATTTTAGCCAATAAAAAGGAAAAATATCTTCCAAGGCAATCTTTCATTTTAAGACTTCCACTAACAAACTACCTCCTAATTGCCTCAGGCCACCGCGTAAATCTGTCGATGATTGTAAGGCAACACTTGAAACCGTGCGAGTCTCGCAAAGGGCCTACGATGACGAGGTGTATGGTGTGGAACCGCTTGGTAGTGCGGGGCAATGAGCCCACTTCTTTTCTTACATGCCTGGTGACTTTATACTTCTGGCATGCGATGCACTCTCTGGCCCAGGAATTGACATCCTTGTTCATGTAGGGCCAGAAGTATTTTTCGGTGACTAACCGATTTGTTGTCCTGATGCCTGGATGCGCTACGTCGTGAACCGCGTGGAACACTTCCTTGCGAAAGGTGGCCGGAATGTATGGCCAGGGTCCCTTTTCCGAGTATTCGCAGCACAGAAAGAGGTTCGAGCCGAAGATGAGCAACTCTCAAAATTTGTATTTGGGATCGGATTTGAGGCTCTGAAGCACTGCGTCATCCTCCGAGAATCGAGTGAGGCGGAGATAAGTAATCGCTCTGAAAAACCAGACGTGAAAAATCGAGACGAAAAAAAAACGTTACGTAAGACATCTTGGGACAGTATAAGCAAATCGAAAACCAAAAGCTCGATGGTTCAGGCGTTAAATATTTTGTTATGTTAGAATATTTAGATGCTCGATGCTTCCTTTTGGTCAAAGCTCGAAATGTATGTGAATTAAGTAGGTCACACAATTTACATCAATGTTTAATGTCCGCTACTTTGCATCATTCGCATCATTTCGTTCGCTTTGTCCTGTAACGCGCAGAGAGATTCATTTCCTTGTATACAGTATACTGCCTTTTGCTCCTACTTAACTTTCTTCAACATCTCCATACCCTGCTATTAATTCCCTATTCTCTAAATATATAATTTAAAAATAATCATTTTCACTTTCCTTTTGAAATGATCATTAACCTATTTGTTGTTGTTTTCACACAACAACTGTGTGAAAATTTATATATTAACCTTGAAAATATTTTAATAGATTTTGGGGGAAGTTAATGGGTGAGAGGATCTGTGCCTTTCTAACGTTTAGTTCTGACTAGGGCGAAATATTATGCATGTGAACGCAAATGATACCGGAGATTCTGTGGGGATTTTGTTTTTCTATTAAGGCCGGTTCGAGGTAGAAAGACTCATTCGAAGCAGCCTTTGTTGTTGTTAGGCTGAAAAGGTAGGGGGACATTGGACATCAGAGGAAGGTGAATTGACATGTCAGCTGACTCGAGGATTATTTGTTCGGACTGTTGCTGGAGTAAGAAAATATTTGTGATTGAAGGAGTTTTCAATTTGAAAAGGAAAAGGAAGAATTTCGGTTCGAATCTGTTGTTAAAGTAACATAGTTTTGTAACTACCGAATTTTAAAAATAAAGTATAGGAAGTGGTTACGGTCTTAAATTTCCTGACAAGTGGAGTTGAGTTTGGAGTGGGGGCGGTTGTATAAAATTCGTGCGAAGTTCTAAAATTGAAAACCCTGCGCATTTTGCAAGTATCCTTTAGATGTAGATTTCAGTGGGGATCGTCTGTCAATGAGATGTGCAAATTTTTCGGTGAAGGCGCACAATCGCCTAGAAAATGATGGCATCGTATTTTGAACTGACCGTCCTTCTGGTCTGTCCTTGATCCCGTCTTGCACAAAACGTCACATGTATTCCACTAATATTGCAAATCCGTTGTTTACTGCTCGATTGTGTCCTGGCGAACATTTGACATGTTCTAGAGAAGATGGTTGTTGTTGTAGAAGAACTCGAAGAATTGAGTTCAAGGTTTTCGTTTTACCAATCAATTTGGAAAAACTGTTCTGTCTTGTGGAATTGAATTTTGAATAGAGTAACATTTTGCTTCAATTTCTAGCAAGTTTTCGATATTCTGATAGATTTTGGAATTAGATAAGAGAAGACTAAAAGGCATATCTGACATCTTTGCAATTGATATTCTACCTTCTATCATTTATTCAAAATTAATGACCTGGGAATGACAAGGCGAAGTAGCCCAAAAGCTACAGCACATGGATGTCTGATGTATTAGAAGCAACGATTGAGGATGCGATCGGTCATGGATCTTTCCTCTTGACTGCGGCACTTGGGTACGGAGTTTTACCGCTCCACGCTGAGTTGAGACGTTATTTTTGTATGTCCAGCTTTAACTCGAGTGTTTTCTTATTGGTTCCCGCGATAAGCATTTTGTTTTATTTTTCAGCTTCGATTGCGAACGCACGCATCGGGGTAAAGACACGGGAAGTTTCATCTAATGCCACCTGAGGGACTGAAGTGTTCAAAGAGGTCCCCTCCCCACATTTCCGAGACTGGCTAACAAAACATTTCAGTCGAGCTAACTTTTTAGGTTAGGGATAGCTCTGTCCTCTACGCCGACTCCGATCAACCTGGTCCAGGATGTCAACCAAACTTTTGAGTGCAACGTTATGTTCTATATTCTGGCCAAATTTCCAAAAAATTATAATATACCCTCATCACTTTTATTTGAATCGATATTTGCATTGGATGGTAGATGGTAGATGTTGAGTCATATTAATTTATTTCCGATTGAGCTCTTCGCTCTTCGCTCCCACTCCCCAATTTCGTACTTGATGTAGAAACTAAAACGTGCTTCACAGTGTGTTGATCGATATTTTCCATTCATTCCCCTTTGCATGTATGGGGACCTCCTTTTAAACCCAAGATGGAACTATTTCATTGGGTGCATGTGTGCTAATCCACAGTTCCAACCTTCCCACCTATTAGCATGTATTAACGCTTCTGAGAAAAGAGCGGGTGACAGATAGATCAGCAGAGAGGCACATGGATGCACTGACGAAAAAATGAACAGATTTTAATAAGGTTGCGTTTCCCACAAAAGCTCAAAAATAGGGTTTCTTCGAACTGCTGGCCGGTGAAAGCTTCATCGTCATCATCAACGGCGCAACAACCGGTATCCGGTCTAGGCCTGCCTTAATAAGGAACTCGAGACATCCCGGTTTTGGCCGACGTCCACCAATTCGATATCCCTAAAAGCTGTCTGGCCTCCTGACCTACGCCATCGCTCCATCTTAAGCAGGGTCTGCCTCGTCTTCTTTTTCTACCATAGATATTGCCCTTATACACTTTCCGCGAGGGATGATCCTCATCCATACGGATTAAGTGACCCGCCCACCGCAACCTATTGAGCCGCATTCTATCCACAACCGGACGGTCATGCTATCGCTCATAGATTTCGTCATTGTGTAGACTACGAAACCGTCCATCCTCACGTAGGGGGCCAAAAATTCTTCGGACGATTCTTCTTTCGAACGCCGCCAAGAGTTCGCAATTTTTCTTGCTAAGAACCCGAGTTTCCGAGGAATACATGAGGACTGGCAAGATCATAGTCTTGTACAGTAAGAGCTTTGACCCTATGGTGAGACGTTTCGAGCGGAACAGTCTTAGGCTGTGTTGGCTGACAACAACCGTGCACGGATTTCATCATCGTGGCTGTTATCGTGTTGTCAACGGTCTCAAAGTTGTATTCTCCTATCCTTATTCATCTTCGTGTTTGTGTTTGACCAGTGCGGTTTGATGTTGTTGGTTGATTCGTCTTCGGTGCTGACGTTGCCACCATATATTTTGTCTTGCCTTCATTGATGTGCAGCCCAAGATCTCGCGCCGCCTGCTCGATCTGGATGAAGGCAGTTTGTACGTCTCGAGTGGTTCTTCCCATGATGTTGATATCGTCAGCATACGCCAGTAGTTGGGTGGACTTGAAGAGGATCGTACCTCTTGCATTTACCTCAGCATCACGGATCACTTTCTCGAGGGCCAGGTTAAAGAGAACGCATGATATGACATGCCTTTGTCGTAGACCGTTGTTGATGTCGAATGGTCTTGAGAGTGATCCTGCTGCTTTTATCTCGCCTCGCACATTGGTCAGGGTCAGCCTAGTCAGTCTTATTAATTTTGTCGGGATACCGAATTCTCTCATGGCCGTGTACAGTTTTACCCTGGCTATGCTATCATAGGCGGCTTTAAAGTCGATGAACAGATGGTGCAACTATTGTCCATATTCCAACAGTTTTTCCATCGCTTGCCGCAGAGAGAAAATCTGATCCGTTGCTAATTTACCTGGAGTGAAGTCTCTTTGGTATGGGCGTATGGGGCTATCCAGCCTAGCAAGATAGAGGAGAATATCTTAAAGATGGTACTCAGCAACGTGATACCTCTATAATTGCTGCACTGTGTGATATCTCCCTTTTTATGTATGAGACAGATAATGCCTCGTTGCCAATCGTCAGGCATTGATTCGCTGTCCCATATCTTGACCACAAGTTAATGAACCACTTGGTGTAACTGGTCGCCTCCATATTTAACCAATTCGGCTGTAATTCCATTGGCTCCTGGCGACTTATGATTTTTTAGCCGATATTTTTTAGCCGAATTGTACGGACTGTTTCTCCTAAACTTGGTGGTGGCAGTATTTGTCCGTCGTCTTCAGTTGGCGGGACCTCCAACTCGCCGATGTTCTGGTTGTTCAGTAGCTCATCAAAGTACTCAACCCATCGTTCCAATATGCTCATTCAGTCGGAAATCTTTTTCTCGGCGGGATGAGCATCGAGGTGTATAAGGCTTCATCCTGCTGGCTTGTTGGTAAAACTTGCGCGCCTGGTGCGGTTGCTCCCTGTACTTTTCTAATTCACAGACTTGCTCGTTCTCCCAGGCTTCCTTTTTCCATCTATGAAGTCACTTCTCTGTCGACGGAATTCGTGATAAGCCTCTGCGCGTGCCCGCGTTCTTTGAGAATGCAATAGTACTCGGTATGCGGCATTCTTCCGTTCCGTTGCTAGCTTACATTCATCGTCAAACCAGGCGTTCCGACCCCTTTTGCTTTGCGACTGGGGCCAAGTATGTTTGCGGCCGTATCCATGATAACGTTCTTCAGGTAATTGTGAAAATCATTTGTTGATGCTTCATCTCCAGGTCCTCTGTTGGCTGCGGTTATTGCGGCATCCATTTCCCTCTTATAGGTGTCGCGGAGGGTTGTGTTGTGGATGGCTTCAGTGTTCACTTTCACCTGATTGTCAGATTGGATTCTAGGTGGTATTGTTATTCGAGCTCGGAGTACCATGCCAACGAGATAGTGATCCGAGTCTATATTGGCCCCCCTATATGTTCTGACATTCATCAAGGCTTAGAGGTGGCGGCGTTCGATCAATACGTGGTCAATTTGGTTGAAAGTGGTCTCGTCTGGAGAAGCACACGTATGTTTGTGAATCGCTTTCCATGCAAACCAGGTACTTCCAACAACCATTTCGTGTGACACTGCTAATTGAATAATCCGCAGTCCGTTATCATTTGTTTTTTCGTGTAAGCGTATCGCCTGAATTCGGGCTCCTTCCTTACTTTGCTGTTAAAATCCCCATGTATGATTTTAATATCATATCTGGGACAGGCTTCGAGGGTTCGTTCCACCGCCTCGTAGAAGGTATCCTTCCCCGACTGTGCAGTCTCCTCTGTAAGGGCGTGAACGTTAATGAGGCTTATATTTCTAAACTTGCCTCGCAAGCGCAGAGTGCATAGCCGTTCGCTTATGTTTTCAAAGCCGATAACAGCAGGTTTCATTTTTTGGTTGACTAAGAAACCTACTCCAAGCACATGGTTTACTGGATGACCGCTATAATATATGGTGTAGCGGCTCTTCTCCAGGTAACCGGCCCCTGTCCATCGTATCTCTTGTAACGCTGTTATATCAGCCCTTTATTCGACAGGGCATCGACTAGCTACTCATCAGCTTTATCTCTGTACAGGGAGCGCACGTTCCATGAGAAAATGCGCAAATCGTTAGTCCGTTGTCGTTGGCGGGTTCGTCGCTATAAAGTCCATCCTGTCCGAGGCTCCTTTCGTGGCTCCGTAACATCGGTTTTCCGTGTAGGGTTGTCAGCCCTACCCAACCCCCAACCTGGAGGACCAGTTGGTACAGTTTATCCCGTTTTTAGGCGCGGGAGACTCGCCTTCATCCTTCTCCGTCTGCAGCTTTTCATTACAAAAGAGCTCCCAGCGGTCACCACGTGGAGGTGGAGATAGGGTTTGGTAGTAGAGCTGTTGGTGTTGGTTCAGCAGGCATTTCCCAGGTTTTATGCTCCATCGTGGGTACCAATCCACGTTTCGCCCTGGGACCTATACTACCCTTTGAAAGCTTACTTTTCATAAAGAAGGATCAGAAAACATCGTCGTCAAGTGTGACTTCCTTAAGAGGAACAATTCTCCAGGGAAGAGAACCGGAAGCTGGCCGCTTTGGGTATAAAGGTTTTGTGTTCATGGTATGTGTCAAACCCTCTATGCACGATTTCCCATTCGAACATAGCTAAGAATACAAAATATTCCGTTATATTTTGCTAAACGTCAAGATACACATATGTACATACATATCAACGACCTAATACTGTGTTCTAAATAAATAAAAATTGTCTATTACCGCAGTGATAAATTGGTCTAATAGGAAATGCGAGAAGATGCGCATTTCCACTTTACTCCGTGCACAAAAGCACGTATGTAAATTAAAAACCGCTGGTAACCAGATACATACGTGTCTATAGGTCAATATAGGTTACTACCCGAATTTAGCACATATATATACATACACAAGTCTACCTCGAATAATTGACACTGATATGCAAATAACTAAAAAAAGCCAAAAAGAGAAAACTGAAACATCCCCGTGGATCCCGCCGTCATACATATCTTAGAGTACAATAAATTTGCCTGAAATGCGAAACTTTCACTTTCTATGACTTTATTAATAATAGTTGGATTATCGCCTATGCTGATACCAAATTTTGTACTTCTGGGATGAACTTAACGGGGGTTTTCCGGTAAATTTCTAAAATATTGTTGTTTCACTCTTTTGGCCACACCCACATTTTTCAGAAATTTTCAGAAATAAGATCAGTTTCGGAAAGTACTATTTGAACTATTATTTTCAGCTGTCCTGGGCTAAGAAAGCAAAAAAATTTTATGAAAAAGAGTTGCTTTTCGACAAAATAAAATTGCTCTGATAGGGGAAGCTTGTTATTTCTAGCGACGTTAAGATTCTGATTCTTGTTCGTGAATTTCGTTACTAAATTTTTTTTTTTAAATTACGGAAGTAAATTCAGAATTCAAAAAATTTAAATGTTCGATAATAAGGAATTGGTCATTAATTTAAAGCCCGGTAAAAGGATGGTATAAGTCCCAGGGTAGAAGCATGAAGTGGTACACACCTTGGAAATAACTGCTGAATCAACTGCAACAGCGCTGCTGCCAACTACTATCACAACCTCCATGTGGTAATCGCTGGTAGGCGAGTCTTCCGCGCCTATAAAAGGGACCTATTGTACCAATTGGTGCTCCCGGGTTGGGGTTAGGTAGTGCTAACAATCCTACACGGAAAACGACCGGTTCATAATAAGAAGCTTCACACTAGACTAAAAACATAACGTCGAACCTGGCAAAGGAAAACTACATATGGTTTGCCCATTTTCAAAAGGAAGGAGCGTTTCTTGTACACATTGACAACTACCCAACAATTAACTGATACCCTACTCCAAAATAATGTGCATTGCTGAATAGTAAACCGTGTGCTCAGAGTAGGCTTCCTACTTAGCCACAACAATTAAACCAGCTGTTATGGACATGAAGTGGTCGTTATAAGCACCTGCCTGATGAGGAAAGCCATCCACAAATAAACGTGGGTGGGTACCTTCAGGCGGAACTACTTTCAACGAAATTGAATTCTTCCTAACTTCCCACGATGGATGAATGTCAATAAATATAGGGAGGCTAAAGTTGACTCACTATCTCGTTGGCATGATGCTCCGAGCTCGAATAACAACACCACCTCCAACCTGCTCCGATAATTAGGTGGGAGTTAACACCTGAAGGGATCCATAACAAAGAACTCTGCAATTAATATAAGAGGAAATGGATTCCGCAATTACCGCAGCTATTAGACGTGCTGGAGATGAAGGTTCACCAAATGAACTTCACAACCACATGAAGTAGATTTGGCCATAGTTACAAAAAAGTCAGACCGACTGTTCCGTGAGGGGTCTGTAGCACTGATAAATAGAACAAGTGGTTCTCGAAATATCGGTGTATATGAAGAAAATAAATAATACTAGCGAAAAAAAGCAAAAATCATTTCATTGCTTGCAATGAAAATTGGAATATTGGTTGAATTTTCAACCCCATCTTCGAAGGAGATGAGAAGTTTATACAGGGAGAGTGGTATGATACTGGTGGCGGAAACCCCCTAAAAAAATTATGACAGTGGGTTTCTCTTATGTTGCCATGATAAAGTTTTAATTTTCAACTCTACCGCATTAAGGAGAAAGAATAGAGTGATATGCAAGAGGAAGAGTAAAGTCCTCCCTTCTCTCCCCGTTAAAAAATTGGTGCTATTTTTATGTCAGACCGGTAGGGTTTAACTCTGAACCCTCTCCCTTAATGGGAAAGAGAGTATGAATGGAGAAGCGGGAGATCTTCTCCCTCAAAGCCCGTTGAAAAATTGCAGCGATCATCTCCCCTTAAAAACTTCTTTATTTCTCCTCCATTTACTCGCTCCTCTTTTTCCGGTGGCGGGGAAGGCAAATCAAACTTTACCATTATGATATCAGAAGCAGCGCCTAAACTTTCTCATGGAGCCACCATTGCGATTTTTCAATCGCCACGAGCTTTCATCGGGTTTGAAGAGGGAGGATCTCCCCCTCCCCACAACATAAAGCTCACTCAAGAATTAGGCTGAAATCTTGAAAATTATTGGAAATCCCAGCCAAAAAATCGAACATTGAAAGATCAGCTATATAATTGATGATTTATACCGCCAGCTAACTTATTGTTGCGAAAACAGCAGCAGCGGATTTAACAGCACCAAAGCAATCTGCAACTCTTCTGATATTATTCCTGGCTGTATTGTTAGAGAGATACAATCTACCTGAACATTCACCCTTTCAAACTAGCGAGATCAAACACCTCCCCGTTGTAAACAGCTGAACGCGTAGCAACAACTGAAATACTACTCACTAATTTCTTTGCTCTGTTAGTTAACGATGATTTACAGAAAAGCAAAAACCGCGCGATTGGAAAACGGTTTTCTGAATCAATCGTAACCGCTTGAAAACACATCATAACTCATAAAAACACACGCTTTATATTAAATTCAACGTATTTCACGTTATCAAGGAGTTTATCAGTTGGCCTTACAATGAATGGCGGAAACGCCTGCTTCTTGAGTATATATTAAGCCAGTGACCGATTCAGTTCAAATTATCGTTTGACAATACAGTAAGAAATTTCGTTAAAATGGAAGTGCTGACAATTATGTTGTGGTTTTTAATATTACTTGTTCCTACCATTTACCTATACTTTAAAAAGAAGTATTCATATTGGAAAGATCGTGGAGTGCCTTACATAGAACCGAAAATACCTTATGGAAGCTTACAAACTTCCGATAACATGCGGCAAACTATCAACACATTCTACAAATCCAAGAGTGATTTCCCTTTTGTCGGTATATACATCCTAATAACTCCAACAGTAATAGCGACTGATCAGGAATTCATCAAGGATGTCCTCATTCGTGATTTCAACTATTTCACTGATCATGGATTATATACCAATGAACGAGATGACCCGCTCTCTGCACACTTATTCAACCTGGACGGTCAAAAGTGGCGTAATTTGCGTGCCAAACTTTCTCCAACTTTCACCTCTGGACGGATGAAGTTTATGTTCCCAACAGTACTCGCAGTTGCGGAAAGGTTTGATAAAGCTCTGGCTGAGCTTCTGGAAACACAGATAACTCATGAAATGAAGGATCTTCTGGCGCGTTTTACAACCGATGTCATTGGAACCTGCGCCTTTGGAATTGAATGTAATAGCTTGAAGGACCCCAATTCTGAATTTCGTAAATACGGACGAAAACATATAGAAGAACCCTCCCACGGTGCATTTGTGAACTACTTAATGAATGTGTTCCCCAGATTCTGCAAAATGTTGCGCATAGCAAGAATCCGCGGTGACGTTACCAAATTTTTCATGGGTATCGTTCGAGAAACAGTAGCTTATCGTGAAAAACATCACATCCGACGAAATGATTTCATGGATCTTTTGATTCAATTAAAAAATAATGCATCAATCGATGGAGAGGATTCAAAAATAATTGGAAAACTGACTTTTGAAGAACTGGCCGCGCAAGCTTTTGTATTCTATGTTGGTGGATTTGAAACTTCGTCATCAACCTTGACGTTCACTCTTTACGAAATGGCTGTAAACCAAGACATTCAGGACAAATGCAGAGCAGAAATTAATCGCGTATTGGAGAAGTATAATGGAAAACTAACTTATGAGGCTATGACTGAAATGCATTATGTGGAGCAGATAGTGTTAGGTATGTAAGCGAAAGTAATACATGATCTATGCGAAAAGCTTTCCTGAGCCCGTGGTATTTAGTTCTTTTGCGCTCAAATAGGAACAAATCGAAGCCCAGAAGCTCAACTCTTCAGGTATGAACGCTTTGCTGTAAGAACATTTGAATGTAGAACTGTTCCATTTGCACGTAGCTTGCAATGTGCTCGTAAATGCAGTTACCACGTCAGATTACTCACTTTAGTGTGACTACAGTAAATTTTCACAAAAGAGACAATTTTTTACCTGTTATAACTTAGTTAATTGGGCGATTCCCACCAAACTTGATAGTATCATACCCCAACGGGTGAACTTAAGGGGGGTTTTCAGTCAATTTCTGAAAAATGTAAGAATAATAAACGTGATATATACGATTATTAACTTCATTTACACAGATATCGTTATGGAGGGTATATTGAGGACTAGGCAACCTATCCTGACAGCCTAGTGATTTCTTAAATTTCGAGTAGTGGGAGAGTGGGCCCATGAAAGAAATTATTACTTTGCAGTCCTCTTGCATCATATCTTCAAAATTAGCTTTGCAAATAATTAATCGAGACTTTTCGTTTGATATTCCACATGACTATATTCAGTGAAAAAGATTGTACATAACCCCCGCCTCCCACCTCTTATGGGAGGATTTAATTTCAACATAGAACGCTGTTACTCACTGCATGCGAAGGGATTCACAGTTTCCTTCTTTCCACAAAATTTAATATCAATAAGAGTAACCGTTTCTAATAAAATGGAAGTGCCAGAAAGATGGACAGCACAACTGATCTGCTCTTCTCTTCGCGTAACGACGAGCGCAAAATATATAAATAAGCATTGGACATCTTCACCATATCTGCCATAAATAAGGAGCAGCTCGCGAATCGGTGATGATAAAGCTCCCAATTTGGATGCTATTCACAATAGTGCCCTCTAACTCGCGGTTAAGAGCAGACCTGGTTTATCAGTGTATTTGAGGCATGCATAGTAGAAGGAGTTTTCCCCGCTCTGTGAAAGCGGCAAAACCTGGTTTTGCTCCGGTACATCCATCCTTATAGATACAGTGGGAAAGATGTTTGAAAGGGTCATCTACAATAGACTTCTTCGTATCATAGAATATAGGAATGACTTATTAGAGCGACGTGGTTTTGAAGCTTCTCGAGACGCGATGCGCAATATTGGACCGTGATAACATTGCATGTTAAAAATGCACTTAATTCAGCCAGCTGGAAGTAGATAGCTCATTAGCAAAAACGGGTGTCCCTTACTTGTTTGTTGTGAAGCCGGGAGTTCGACGCTTCAAGTTTGAAAGATTTTGATTGTTTCTTATCCAAGTACATTTGAGTGTAGAACTGTCCTATTTGTTCGTAGCCCGTAATATCACTTTAGTATCATATTGATATTTAGTATTTTGGGTTGCAGTACATTTATACGGAAAAGACGATTTTGAGCTGCTATAACTTTATCAGTAAATGTACAATTTTGATCAAATTTGGGGATATCATGCTTCATACTATATTTTCTATATTTCTGAAAACCTTTATAACTTTAAGATGAACTGAAGGGGGGTTTCTTGTCAATTTCCCAAAAACATAGTAATATACTATTATTAACTTTGCCCTCTGAGCTGGGGTTAAAGAATACACTCAAAGTCTTCCCTCCATGTCGTAAGATGCACAACGCCCCGGATAGGGATTGAACTCACGCAACGGCCTTCGGCTATAGAAAACGGAATATGATTGGTTTCTGAAATGTGCGCACGCTCCTCAACAACAGTAGCGACGATCCTCAGAATGCTCGCTTTCTTCAACTTGTTCGGGAATTCCAGCGATATTAACTTTGGGGGGGGGAGGGAGTACTCTGGAGAGTACTCCTCTCCCTCTTGCAGCAATATGCTTTTGTACTTTGCAAAGCCAAGTGGTAGCAGACACGAATCCGGTGTCGAGTTGCTTTTGACGGCTACCGCAAAGTGCGCTCTCTTGACCTGGGAGCCAGCTTCCCATGGACTTCTAACTGCTAGACTCCGGTCCAGGTTAAGAAGCATGACAATTGTACAATGCTACGCTAAAACGGAGGCTTCCGATGTAGTGGAGAAACATGCTTTCTAAGAGCATTTAAATGAGCTTCAGGGGAAGCTGAAGGTGACGTTGTGATCGTGATGGATGATCTGAATGCCAAGGTGGGATCTGACAACACTTCACTCGAACATGTAATGGGTAAGCATTGTCTTGGTGACGGTAATGGTAATGATGGGTGGTTCGTCGATTTCTGTAACTTCAACCGCCTCGCCATTGGTAGCACATTTTTCGAGCACAGAGGCTCCCATAAGATCAGTTAAGTTTCAGCTGGCCAACGCCGTATGAGCAATCAGATCGAACACTTCGCGATCAGCAGTAGAGTAGAGTAAAGTAGAATAGTAGTTGTCTTCTTGATGTAACAAAAGAGGAGCTGACATCAGCCTGGAAATAGATCACTATCTGATTGCGTCCGTCACTTCTTCAGGGTTGGGGAGTTACGACCTCCAAAGTTCAAAATCGACCATTTGTACGACCCAGCTGTCGACAGTGAAAGAGCTATCTTGTTGATCGAGCGGCAAATCGACTGAACAAACCTCCTAAGGGAGGAACAATGGGCCGTCATCAAAAATGCTTTTTTTCTCGGGTGCTGCACAGGTCCCGAAAGGGCGTCATAAGGTCTGGTCAGAGTCAGAGTCATGAAAACGGATTGATGAACGAACCGTTCCGAGTAATGGCGGGCGTGACGCACTCGAACTCCAATGTCAAGCGATGCCGCAGATCGCAATGATTTCGGAACTGTAAGCAGCATCACGAAATAGCTTGTATGTGGTTGCAAGTTCCGTCCCCACGTACTCGAGGAGGGCGATCAGACCCGAGTCTGCAAGGGACTAATCTGAAGTGGCTCTGCCACGAAGCCTCACCGGAGGTTATCTGGTACCATGGAAGCCAGGATGGTCCTATGCATATGCTCCGGAAGAATTCCTGGAGGATGCGCTCTCGGCTCGGTTATTTGCGGTTGGCCCCCTAGTGGGAGTTTCATGGTGGTTGTGGTTATGTCTACATCGCGGGCAGAGCTCCTCGGAGCTCGAGCGTGGAGTTGCGCTGTACAACTCGGGTGCCGTACTCCTTAGTTGCGGCAGAGGTGTTAAATAGGCCTCGCATCCACTTGCATGAATGCTGACCCTGCACTCAGTATAAACCAGGACCGCTGTGCTTGCATGGCGGGGCTCTGATTGTGGTCCCAAATTCAATCCGTGTCCCAAGAGGACCGTGGGATTATGCCTTCACGGCAGGTACTCACGTTAAACCCCCAGGACTTTCATGTATGTGGTTGCAAATCTTTCAATGGTCCAGTGAAGGATTCCAACGGTTAACTTCTGATCGACGATGATGAACAACTCAAGAGATGAAAAGTATACTTCACCAGGGTCCTTAACAGTATTACATCCGGTGAAGTTCCTCCGTTTGTGGATGAGATGACTGATCACCATAACATGCGGATACGGACTGTACATCCAATCAACTGTAACTCGAAACTCTCGAAAGCAGCCTGGTTTCCGCTCCGGATTCTCCTGCATCGACCGTGCGCGGAATTTAGATCTTCGCTACACCTGCTCTTCATAGTTCAAGCTTTCGATAGCGTGGAGGGGTATATCTGGAGTGCTCCACGAAGGAGGAGCACTCCGGAGAAACTAATAGTTATTTTCAAAGCGGTATATACTGGCGAAAAATGTCATATGCTGCACCAAGGTAAAGTCTCGGAGGATTTTGAGGTCCAAAGCAGAGTCCACCAGGGTTGCATCCTGTCACTGATATAATTTCTTCTTGTTATCAATGACGTTCTTCATGCTTCCCTGTGCGGAGGGCGTGAAGGAATTCAATGGACGATGACATTTTTCTCTAACACCTCAACTACGCTGATGACATCTGTTTGCTCTCTCACCATTCTGATAGGATCATGGACCTTGGCCAATTAGCTCTGACTTTGAAAGGAAAGGCAATTAGAGTTGGACTGAAGATAAACACCAACAAATCCAATGTTCTCAGTCTGACAGGTTATCGTACTCTCCCTATGTACATTAATAGGCAGCGCATCGAAGTCGTCGATCAATTTGTATATCTAAGAGGCATGGTTTCCGCCGACGATGGCACTGAACTAGATGTTGCCCGACGCATTAACAGCGCTAGATCCGCTTTCGCTACCCTGTTTTAAATGTGGAAATGCAGTCATCTCAACACTAAGACCAAGTTGAGACTGGTTTGTGCTAGTATTCTTTCTGTGTCGCTATATGAGAGCAGCACATAGAAGGTGAACTCCACTGCTTCTCAAAAGCTTTAAACTTTCGTCAATACCTGTCCCTGTCGTATCATCGGAGTATACTGGGCTGACACTATCTCAAACGAACAACTTGGTCCGCACACAGGCTTGACATCCATATGCGAGTCAACTCTCCTAAGTGCCAGGGGCACTTGGCGTAAAACAGTAGAGGAGGAGCGCGAGCGTCACGGACCATTTCAGGTAAATGCGAGCGATGACACATAGGTGTGGTTGACGCCCTATACCCCGCCAAGGGGCGAAAGACAACCATATCTATATTAACTTAATTTGAATAGATATCGATATGGAGGGTATTTTTAGGCCTGGACACCGTATAGAGCCAGCTTCGTGTTTTTTCTTCAGATTGTTCGTTTGGTTAGTCTCTGAGAGTGGGTCCGGCAGATAGGCAGCGAACGGATAAAAATAAATCAATGTGACCACGGAAAAATCGAAAACTTACTTCTCGTGCGAACTCTTTCTGGAGCAGCAAGAATATTTAAAGATATTATATTTCAGTCAAAACGCTACAATTATTCAACAGAGCAACTGAGCATATCTTGGAATCTGGGAAAACTCTTCTAGCCGAAAATTTCAAGTATCAAAAACTGCATTTAGAAGCTTAAAACCTAATGTTACGCAGATTGATTTACAACGAAATAAATACAAAATTATTTAGGATCGAAAGTCAAGTTTCTTATGCGCTAAATCGTAGGTCAGAGTTAATAGTAACTCAATGAGTAACAAATCATCGTCTTTGTATTCTATGATTATGAAATAACCGGGGTGCATGGACGTCAGCTACTCTACCCTTTTGTACCGGATTCGTATCTTGGTTACATTATGAATGTCCCGTCCACCCTCTTAGTAGCTACAGCTACTTATCTTATCATTTACACAGCGTTATGAGTAATGGTAGTGAAAATAAATCACAAAACCTCAGTCTGATTGGTCACAACCCTCTCACTTTCTGCATTATTGGGCAGAAAATCGATGGTGTTGATCAATTTGGAAACCTAACGTTGTTTTGGCCAACGTTTGTATCAGACCTAATGTGGTTCGATGCATTAATAATGCTAGATCCGCTTTTGATACGTTCTCTAAAATCTGAAAATGTAGTTATCTCCACACAAAGATCCAGTTCAGACTGTTCTGTGCTAATATGAATTCTTAAAATGGCCACCACTGTTAGTTGTCAGTCGGTCACAGGGGCGGAAACTCAATTGCGGGTTATACCATAAAATGCAGTCCACTATCCCAAGGCGGTCGACCGGTGGGTCACCCTAGAATTACGTTGCTTAAGGCAGCAGAGAAAGAGCTCAAATTTCTGGCAAAATTGTGAAGAGAATTGAAGCACGTCGCCAAAATACCGGCAGCAATGGCGCGTTGAAGAAGTTGACGAGGTATCCCCCACATACGGTTTATGGTAACCACCACTAGAAGTTGTACGAAGCATTTATCTCCATTTTGCGCATCGTAACGCTCTATTATTACCAATGGAGTATTGATATTATCAGTACAGGAGGATTCTAATAGAAAGCGGTTTGCTTTTTGCAGATCTAACTTTTTAAATCAGTACTGAATTCAAAAATCATAAATATATCTCCCGCTTTGGTAGGAAACAGATGTTTTAGCATATGTGGATGTCATATGTCCGCTGGATCAAGTAGTTTCACTTTTCTTGAAAACCTACCCGAAATGACACATTCTTCTTTAGGTATATAGACTGTATCCAAACATTATGCCGATAGTCCATTTCTTTGACCCGTCATAGGGCTTCTCGGGACAGTAATTACTTCTTGCATGGAAACTTCTAGGTCTCTGATTAATTTGGATGTATTCCTCGAAAACCTACTCCCTACATTCATTGCTGCAAGGAATATAATCGATTTGATTCGATGAATATAAACGGACAATCGAAACTCAGTAAAGAGTTGCAGAAGTTTACAAATCTTTTATCACTGTTGTGACTATAATTAAAGCCATCAAATTACTTGACATGACTGATGTTCATCATTCAGTCTACGATTCAAATCCATCTGCCAAAGGTAAAATTCCAACTGTAACCTTCCATTGCGACCAGCTCGTGTTCAAACCGCTAAATGTAAAACATAGTTGAATAGAAACCAATCAGTATTAGAAATGTGATATTAGAAATATCTGATATAAATAAGAAGAGATTCAATCAATCAACATCTGGACCACAACTTTGCCACCAGTAAAGCTGTAAGGTTTCCTATTTTATATAAACCCTTTGACCTTATCATACAGTCTATTATATCTTTTTTTATAAGATTCAACTGTGATTTAATTTTACGCAAACTATTTACAGCCCCTGAAATTCATTAACACCTCTTTTTTTGTTTCCTTTTCAGAGACCCTACGCAAATACCCAATTTTACCAGTAAATTTCCGTAAATGCGTTAAGGATTATCAAGTACGCGGCACCAATGTTATAATCGAAAAAGGAACAGCAATTCAAATTCCAGTTTATGCAATTCATCATGATCCAGAAATTTATCCAGATCCCGAAAAATTCGACCCCGATCGGTTTTCACCGGAAAATGTTAAACAGAGACATTCTGTTGCATTTTTGAGCTTCGGTGATGGGCCCAGAAATTGTATCGGACTTCGTTTTGGAAAAATGCAATCCCGGATTGCACTTATAATGCTGCTGAAAAACTATCGAATTAATTTGTCATCGAAATCACCTGTTCCCCTAGTTTTCAATCCAAAAAGCTTCATACTTGCACCAGAAGGCGGGATGTACTTAGATATTGAAAAAATATAAAGTATTGCGATACATACCATTATCTGTTGATAATTCGATGTTAAGGCCAGGTGGCTAGTAAAAAGATAAATAAATAATAAAGCTACGTTGAAGAAGATAGGGAACTTTTTTCTTCACACAAGCTTTTAGGATGATCGCTTCGTGAAGTTTGGAGTTCGTACATAAATGAAGTATAAATGCATTTATTTCTGTAAACTCTGGGTATTATTTCGATATTGATAAAGTCCACATTTTTTAGCAGTATACTGTTTAGACTTGTGGAACTAAGTGGGAGAGGGGCTGACAGGCATAAGAGGAAGCTTCAATACATTCGAAGTAAGCTATACAACAGAGCGAGTTTTTTTGTTAAAATTGTGGCGGACATATTTATAATATGAAGGCCGTCAGGGCTCCAAAAGACCTCGTAAATCTGTAATCCTTACTAAGCATAACCAAATTACTGGTGTTAAAGGCTAGTTATTTTTTCAAGTTCATCACCAGATTCTGTATTGAACCTCGTATCATAAAACACCAAATGTAATGAGGTATTTAAGTCCGTTAACCAAACAACACCAAAAATTGCATTTTTAAGCAAATTCTATGCTGTAGACAGGAGAGAAGGAGGGAAGCATTCCCCTTAGGACCGAAATAGGAACAATTTTTTTCAAATAATTTTATATTTCAACCATTTAATCCGTTCAAATTCAGTTATTTTCCTGAATTAAACAAAATAATGGAAACATCAGCGTTTAAAATCTTTATAAATAAAAATATATTTCGATCTACGCTGACCTTTCCAGTTTTCCGAAACCCCTCAAAAATTTTATTCCAAAGTATGGCCTCGCTCCCTCGACGATTACCTACCTTGTCGCGGTGAGGAAGCTCAGTAAGGTGGATCTTCCAGGAAACCAGAGGTGACATCAGAAGCTAAGCGGCAATCAAAGTCTCAAGCCAAGGTGTGAGTACCGAGCCGAGGGCTGAGTGGTCATAGAGGTTAAGATTTGGTACCAGACGATCCCAAGTTTCAACTAGCCTTATTTCGGTAAAAATCGACTTATTTTCCCCGGTAAAATAAAGGCCATGACAGCCAACTATGAAAAAATTAAAAACTTGGAAAACAAAAACAAAAGAATGCAATAGTACTCATCAGCGTGGAGGCAACCTGAGTCTAGACTCAGATTCGCCACTTATTCAAGTGGGAACCAACCCTATTGGGACCCAGCCCTTAACGGGCGAGCCAAAGCAGTTCCCTTTTGACCCGGGCTTCAATCGGCACCACCTGCTGAGACTAAAGGCTTACCGACGGGTAAGCATCTGTTTTCCGACAGTAAAAAGCCTTCGGGCAAATAATACCATCGGGCAAAAAACCTTTGGCCAAACCACCTTCGGAAAAACCGCTTCCGGGCAGACCGCCTTTGGGAAAATTTAACACTCGGGTTGTGCCACTGTTGAAGGGAAAATATCACCTGGGGCATCTGCGACTAAGGGCACACCAAAGCGGCAGCGAACTTCTGACGATCCCAACTCTTCGGCTCAAATGGCCGCAAAGATGGTTCGGCCGGCAACGGCTAAGCCTTCATTTGCAGCCAAGGCTATCGAAGCCAATAGATGGGTCTTGTATGGTGACACCAACGCTTCCGGTAAAGATACAGAGCAGCGTGCGCAGCTTAGAAAGAAACTCCTCTTAGCTGTAAGGACTGCTTCCTTGCAAGGGATTACACCACTCTTTGAGTCGGTAGGTGTATGCCGTAAAATGTTACGAGTCAACTTTGCCGACGAAAGCACGAACGAGTGCTTAAACAGTACTGGTCCTCCTTCAACAATATGTGGGAGGGTGCGCGACTGACCCTGAAGAGGGTTTCCGAGCAGCCGCCATTCAAAAGGTGCTTTCTCTGGCTTCCAGTATGTGTAATGATGCTGAGGTCCTGGAACTACTTGGTATCCAGAATAACCTTAACAACTCCTATGCTACTAGGTAGCAAAGCGAGGGGAAGAGTCGATAGGCGGGAAATATTCTTCACTATCGGCGTTCCCGAACTAGGTATTAACAAGATTCAGGAACAAACGGGCTACTACGCGATTGCGACCGTCGTATTACAAGTGTCGGATCCCAAAACCATCGAGGGGGACGTGCAACCTACGGCATCTTCATCTGAACCGTAGATATGATGACATGTCTCTCAGATAAATTTACAGCATTGTAAACCGCGAATGCACTTATCAGTAGTTGCAAGAGTTGTATATACCTCATAGAAGAACCATGGGTTGTTTTGGTGGGGGAATTAGGGGCATAAAATTCCGACATGCTGACTTGCTGCATGCCAATGGGAGCGTTAGACCCCGCTCCTGCATAGCGGTTTCAAAAAACACCCAACCTATCTTGGTTAACGACCTATTTGATGACGACACAGCAACGACCACATTGACCATAAAAGCCAGCAGGGAGATAAGAAGATCCTATGGTGCTCTTCTTATTTAGCTTATGATGACATTGCGGCTCTTGTCGGAGAGTGGAGAGTATCAAACAATATCATGCTCTTGGATCACAGGCGCATTGATTTCGTAAAAGGCATGAATCCATTCCACCCACCTACTCCATTTAGGAATCCACGTAAGTCAGATTGGACGACGTATAAAACAGAACTGAGCGCCCGAGTTACGATCTTTGTGAGATGCATTAAATCCATTGCTGGAATTGAGAATACAACCCAGATGATCACTATCAGCAAGGGAGAACCTTTCGAAGAGAGTTGTTAACTCATGATGCCAAAGAAGGCTGAAACACTATGGTGGAACTCGGATTTCACGAAACAGAGGAGAACGAAAAGACTAACTCTAATGAGGCAACGTCAAAGCTAAAGTGGACCTTTATTAAAGAAAGTAGCCAACAGTTGGGTTATCTATGTTTACGGAGCGGGAGATACACAGAAAGCGATAAGAAAACGGTAAACTATTTGCTTGAACTGCACTTCCCAAGCAGCTTCCAAAATCTTATCTCAGGGCCGACAGACACACACAGCCCTCAACCGGAAGATTGGACTCTGGCATGAAAACTAGTTGCACGGGTACAAGTGACATGGACATTTTATTCACTCCATAGATACAAGTCTGCAGGTCCGGATGGCATTATTCCTGCTCTAGTAATAAAGGGAATGGATGCTTTGGACCTTCATATTCGGAATATATACCGCGCTTGCCTAGCACATTCCAACCAGCTGGCGTGATGTGAAGGTAATATTTATTGCCAAACAAGGAAAACCCACCTACACAGACGCAATAAGCTTCCGATCGATCAGTCTAACTTCCTTTTTGCTGAAAGGACTGGAAAGACTAGTAGATCGGTTCATAAGGGCTAAATATATCCCTAAGTGGCCACTTTACTATATCCCTAAGTGCCTAAGTATTACTGGAGCAATGAGCACTACGCCGACCGTGGGACTCGAAGCTATTCTAAATTTACCCCCAAACCATTTGGAGGTAAAACTGAAAGCAGCTAACGACGCATATAGACTTGATTTTATTTTCTTGGCGAACATCAGGTGGTGTTGATACCCGGCGATCATATGGTTTCCAGATTCGTCTTCGAAAAGACATATTCCGTCGAAATTGCCAAAAAAAGAAAAATGGTAGATAACGACCACGAATCTTTTGGTATTATACAGACTTAATAATATTCACCGACGGGTCAGTCATGGAAAACGGATCGGTTGCAAAGGTGTTCTTGACCTCTCGGGAAAATGACAACCATATTCCAGGCGGATATATATGCCATTTTATTGGAAGCAGAAGAATGTTCGCGGCAAAAATGGATAGAAAGGATCTGTTCCGACAATCGGACAGCATTATCAGCACTAAACAGTAACTACATGTCAACCCAGTTGGTGTGGAGTTGCACTGCTGAAACTTGGCCGACTGAACGAAACATTCCTGATGTGGGTACCAGGGCACTCGAACATCACTGGTAATGAGGAAGCTGACAGACTGGCTCCCCAAGGTTCTGAATCCAAAATGGTGTCGCCGGAGCCAGCTTTTGACATCTGACCATCTACCATCAAGTCTACTCTGAAGGGAGAAATGGCAAGGACTGACGCAACCGAATGGAGACATTTGAATTTCTGCCGACAGGAATGTGAAAGAACCCAAGGCCGCTAGAACGGCATTTTTGTTGTCCATTAGTAAGACTTTTAACAGGACACTGCCCCTTAAACTACCACATGAAAAAAATGAGTGGTGATCTCGGCCATATACAGCCAATGCGAAGAGGAAAAAGAAACGAGTCTGCACTTCGTATGCAGCTGGCCAGCCTCATCAGACCTCAGCCGAAGATATCTCGCTAAGGTTTTCTTCAGCGAAGAGTCTGTACATTCTTTGTCTAGGCAATGAGTGGTGATCTCGGCCATATACAGCCAATGCGAAGAGGAAAAAAACGACTCTGCACTTCGTATGCAGCTGGCCAGCCTCATCAGACCTCAGACGAAGATATCTCGCTAAGGTTTTCTTCAGCGAAGAGTCTGTACATTCTTTGTCTAGGCGGAATGTGATAATGCCTCTTGGTGAATAAGTGTGTAGCCTAGCTAATCTAATAATTTAGTAAAATGATCTGATAAATCTAACCAAACGGTTTTAATGCGGTCCCTCATCATGGAATCGCGTTATATCAGGAATGAGTTCAATTATCATACTAGTTATCGTGCCTCGACTTTTAACCTTTGCTTTGACACTTTCTTGGCTCCGACTCTTCTTTGGACGAATCAAACTTACTATAAACAGGGTGTGTATTTCAAGTAATGAGAATAAATCCGTAAAAACCAAATTTATTGGAGGTATCGTTACAAAAATTTAAAAGTCTCCCTGAACAGAAGCACACCGTTTTAATATTACTCAGTATCCACGGTAGCATACACTGTCAAAGAAACCAAAAAGCATTGCTTGCACTCTGGGCTTTGACATGTTAACCTTATTTTGACCGGATGATGGAGTGTGTCATTCGCTGCTTTGCCGTTGTGTTCGTTCTCCAAAATCCCAGTTCCATATGCGGTAATCACGTTTAAAATGGTCTCACAGGCTTGTAGCTGTTCATCCGTCAACATATTCGATGATTTGGCGTACAGGCATGTTATCGTGTCCCAAGATACCAACGATTGTACGAACATTTAAACGTCTGTCCGTTTTCACCAAATCACGCACATGCTCCTTGTCATCTTCGGTTCCGGAGGTTGACAGGTGGCCTGCCCTGGGTTCGTCCTCCACACTCTCCCAAACTTTTTTAAACGTTTTGTCCCAACGAAAAACGTAAATAAGCTTAAGGTCACTGCCATACACTTGCCGAATCAATCAACGGCACGAGATCTCTATGGCGTACAGTCGCTGTCGCGTGATGGCAAAGATACTCTCATCGCTTAAAATACACACCCTGTATGTATTATATATATATATACAATCTCCCACAATGAAGATCTAAACGTTGTAAATAATCTTGGTAAAATATTGCAGTCCAGCGATAAAAGCCCCCACTCAGAGACCCAAACGAACCCCTACCCAGTCAGTAACCGATTATTACATATTTCAGTCATCTTGAACCGTCTCAGAGAATGGATTTACTGATAGTGTTTTCCGTAGTGATAATCAGCATCATATCAATATATTTTTACATCAAGTGGAAATTCTCATTCTGGGAAAGGCGTGGTATCCCTAGTTTACCAGTTGCATTTCCGTATGGCAACTTTAAAGGTGTTGGTAAAACTAAACACATCAAGGATGTGCTGCATGAGATCTATGCCACTTTTAAGGACAAAGCGCCAATAGCAGGAGCTTATTTGGCATTTTCTTCGAATTTCGCAGTTGTTCTGGACTTGGATTTGATCAAAAATATACTTATCAAAGATTTTAATAACTTCCACGATCGTCGACACTTTTATAATGAACGAGATGATTTCATGTCGGCTAATTTATTAACAATGCAAGGCCAAGAGTGGAGGGAATTGCGCCAGGTCCTGACACCCACTTTCACGTCTGCTAAAATGAAATTTATGTTCTCCACTATAAGTGAAATTTCGGAAAGATTGATTAAGAAATTGGATGAGGATCTGGATCAAAACCCGATAGTGGACATAAAAGATTACCTAGCTCGGTTCACAACGGATATCATCGGTACATGTGCTTTTGGAATTGAATGCAATAGCTTGAAAGACGCGAACTGTGAATTTCGGGTTTACAGTAAAAGAGCCTTCCTACAACCTCGTCATTCGCGATTTTTCATATATCTCTGCGCTGAGTTTCCAGAAATAGCAAGGGCGTTGCACGTCAAATTATTTCGTGATGACATTACTGAATTCTTTACACGACTTATTAAGGGTACAATCACTTATCGAGAGAAGAATGATATTCATCGAAACGATTTCATCGATCTGTTACTTCGATTAAAAACCAACAATCCCAATAAGGAAGATGGGAAATTGACAGTCAAACAAATTATCGCTCAGTCCCTTCTCTTCTTTTTAGCCGGCTTCGAAACATCGTCATCAACCTCAGGCTTTGCCCTGTATGAGCTGGCATTCAACCCTGACATACAGGAGAAAGCACGAACTGAAATTAACCGAATTTTTAAAGCACACAATAACCAAATTACATATGAAGGACTGATGGAGATGCAGTACCTGGATCAAATAATAAATGGTGAGCTTTTCTTATTTGTTCGATAATTTGAAGATAAAATAGGTAATGAAACTATGAGAATTAGGAGGATCAGACGATCATCCTAAGTGGCCGACAATGACATACAGGGTAGAGCTATCCCAGAAACCTGAAAAGTTGGCGAAATTGACCGTGAAGGTCCCCCCTCAAAGATTGAAGCTGCAGCAAAGTGCTCGGTCGACACGTTCTTACACGCCTCTGCGCTAGCCAGGCTCGGGAATGTGGAGGGGTCCTTTGAGCTCTTTGATCCCTCACGTATCATTAATACAAAATCAACGTGTCTATACCGATGCGTGGGTCCGCACCGGATTTCAAAATAGATAACACAAGGAATTCGCGACGACCTAACAAATAACAATCGGAACGCGAGTTAAAATTGAAAAATAAAAAAAAACGGCTGGACCGCGCGTCTGGAGCCGTAAATCTCCGGACCCGAGTGCCGCGATAAAGAGGGGGCGGGGGGCGGGGGGGGGGGGGTTGAGCTCCACAACGGATCACAATCCTGATTATTGCCTCTTCTGCCTCAGATCGTGATTGAGGCGCGGCCACTGAGGTTCGTTTGGTGGTGTCAGATAGAGATTCAATAGATTCTCAACATTGTTCCCGGCTAGGCTCCACGTACACTTGCCTTCGCATTTCCAGTTTTAGGTTTCACGCCTTTTTCCCCGGAAGCAAGTGTTCCTAAGCCTCAATATCCTTTTCCACCTTGTAACGTAGAGTTTCCTGCCCTATCCTTGCTAGAATACCATAAGAGCTAGTCGTTTGCTGTGTTTGTCTTTGAGACTTAACGTCTCGTAGGTGATTGCCTGCCAGAAGCCTCAGGATCTACAGGCCTTTGCGGCTATAAGCTGAAAGGCATTGCCGTCGGAGCTTCTGAGAAGTGTCCTTCCCTACCTTTATGTGAAATGGCTATCTCTTCGTTTCAGCATTTTGAAAAAAAAAATTAAATATTCTTTCTTCTTCGTAGGGATGAAGTGGCGAGTGAGATGAATCCTTGATAGAATACGGAGGTAGTCGACTACATGCTGTGTCGTTCCGTCCTCAATGATTCATCTTCACGAGGAAGATTGAATTCTCGCGATCCCTTTTTGCTTATTTTTTTAATGTTTTGTGTAAAACAAAACCTTATTAAAATCGATTCAATGTCGGTCTGTCTGTCTATCTGTCGGTCACACGCATTTTTCTCCAAAACAGCTAAACCGATCCGAACGAAATTTGGTGGACAGATGAGAGCTATAAAATCTCACGCATACAGCGAGTGGCATAAGTTTAGGTAGAGTTTAAAGGGGGGCTCCCCATACATGCAAAGGGGAAGTTCAAAAATATTTTTCACCAGATATAGTTGTGTAGGGTATCAAATGAAAGGTCTCAATTTGTACTTTCCGAAACTCATATTAGTTTTGGCATTAATTGCAAAGTGCGTAAGTAATGAGTCAAAATGTACGCACTTGAAGTGAGACAGGACTCATTTTCGGAAACTACACAACCTAAAAATCCGGAAAAAATCAGGGTGGTGCGCCTAGATGAAATCTAGGCCCCAAAATATGTCCCATTCCGATATCTGCTCAAATAAGCTTACTAATAGTATATTACTACTTTTTAGAAATTTACTGAAAAACCCCCCTTAAATTCATCCGAGGACTTTGGAATTTTGTACCAGTAATATTCTGTGGACACTTGCAAAATTTCGTAGAAATCCGGCAATTAACGCCAAAGTTATAGCAGTTCAAACTTATCAATTTCGTGCTAATTAACAGCATCCTAAGCCATACAAATAAGACGTCATAATTAACGAGAATAATTGAAATTCGTGTGAAATATTAAAATTTCATTCAAGAAGAATCTAATTCTCCCTAGCCCTTTTTTATTAAGGTTTTGTGTGAAACAAAACCTTATTAGAATCGAGACGGTGTCTGTCTGTCTGTCGGTCTGTCTGTCTTTTTTTCTGTCTGTCTGTCTGTCTGTCTGTCTGTCACACCCGATTTATTCGGAAACGGCTAGACTGATTATCACGAAAATTGGTGAGAGTATGTAATCTAGTGTTCCCCTTACATGCAGTAAGTGCCGCCATCTTGTATTACATTCAAGGGGGGGCTCCCCATACATGTGAATGAAGGGTGCACATTTTTTTTCATAGAATGTTGCCATGTGGGGTATCAAATGAAAGGTCTCAGTTAATACTTTTCGAAACTGGTTCCATATTTGATATTGGGTAAAAGATAGAGGAGTGAGGGCTCAAAATATGACCCCCAAAAAGTGTAACAGGTCTCGTTCTCAGAACCTATCCAAATGAAAAATCTGAAAAAAATCACAGTGGTGCATCTCTACGAAATCTAGGCCTCAAAATATATCCGGTTGCGATATCTGCACAAATAAAGTTAATAATAGTATATTTCCACATTTTAGAAATTTACCCGGAAACCCCCCTTATGTTCATCCCAGAAGTACAAAATTTGGCATGCGTATAATGAAGAACATGATGCACAAGTTAGTCAAGTTTGAAGAAACTCCAACCATTATTAACAAAGTTATAGGGGGTAAAACTTTACCATTTTTTGTGAATTTCATGCACTCTTCAACCTGCATGACGTCATCATCACATCAATTCCTCAATACCACAACCAAATGAGTTCTTATGAATGGGGTCCCAAAGAATTATTTTGTTTTAGTTTTTTATCAATTGTGTATGTAGGTATATAGTATATGCGTGCTAATGAACTTTGCGGGTTGTGCCTATAGATATAAGAAGTAAATCGGAAATATAGGCACGATCAATTTATATATATATATGTGTACGGTATTCGGAAATAGGCAGTTTGTTTGTTTAGGGTGAGCGTAATATCTACGGCTGTAATATGTACCTATGTCTCGTAGTTTGGAAAAATATGAAGGAATATGTTGGGTTTGTAGCTATATACGGATAGAAAAATGTGCCTTGAAAGTTCTTATATAAGATGAACACAAAACCTTTATACCCGAAGCGCGAGCTTCCGGTATTCCGACTTGTTTATATTTGATGTTGGTTAAATTGTTGGCATTTGCTAATAATATTAAACTCAGAGTGTGAAGCGTATGAGGTTGACTATTTCAATACGGGGCTTTCCATCAAATGATTTATTTAAATTACTTTCTAAAAAATAGATGCCAATAGAATTTTTAACTATGTGACACGGACCTGTCAGGCTCACCGCTCCTCACATCTTCTTCTTTTTCTTCAGCCTTCAGTTCACAAGCGGGGTCGGCTCGTCGTGATCAGTTTCGTCATTTTATTTTATCAAATGCCTGATCAGGATGTAATCGCGAGACCTTCAAATCCCCATCCAGTGTATCATGCGACCATTATTTTAGCCGGCCTTTTAGTTGCTTACCATTGACTTCGATGTTCTGACCAATACTGGTTGTT
The DNA here is from genome assembly GCF_905115235.1 of Hermetia illucens. Taxonomy (NCBI): domain Eukaryota; kingdom Metazoa; phylum Arthropoda; class Insecta; order Diptera; family Stratiomyidae; genus Hermetia; species Hermetia illucens. The sequence goes on along the minus strand of NC_051849.1, from coordinate 173,356,463 downwards.
GAATTCTCGTTAGCGTGAATTACGTGACCACACCATCGAAAACGCCTCTCTTGCAGTTTTTCCACGATCATCGCAAACCCATATCGACCGCGGATATTCTCATTTCAGACGTAATCAAAACGTGTCACGCCACCAGTGCAATGCAACATCTTCGTCCCCAAGACGCCGTTCATTGTCCTTTATAGTCAACACTCAAACTATAGAGAGCGACAGACGGACGACATTGCAGTAAATTTTAGATTTGGGACGTGCGCTGATACGTCGATCACAAAGAACACCAGTTGCGGAATGTCACTTCATCCAGGTGGCGTTAATGCTTGAAACAATTCATTACGCAGTTCTCCATTGGCTGGTAGCATTGACTCGAGATATTTAAATCGTTCAGTTCTTTCAATGGCAGTAATCTGCCCCTCCAGATATTTAAATCGCTGAGTTCTGGCAATGGTGGTAACCTGCCCAGAACTGAGCGATTTAAATATCTCGGGTCAATACTATAAGCCAATGGAGAACTACGTTATGCTCCTCACATAGGGAAACACAAAACCTTTTATACCTGAAGCGTCAAGCTTCCCGTTTCCCGACTTGTTTATATTTGATGTTGGTTAAATTGTTTTCATTCGCTAATAATGTTAAACTGAGAGCGTGAAGCGTATGAGGTTGACCATTATCAACACAGGGCTTTCCATCAAATGATTTATTTAAATCGCTTTCTAGAAAATAGAGGGCAATGGAATTTTTAGCTATATTACACAGAGCTGTAGTGCACTCGTCGCTCCTCACATCTTTTTCTTTTTCTTCAGCCTTCAGTTCACAAGCGGGGTCAGCTCGTGGTGATCGGTTTCGTCATTTTATTTTATCATATGCCTGATCAGGATGTAATCTCGAGACCTTTAAATCCCCATCCAGCGTATCAAGCCACTATTGTTTTGGCCCGCTTTTTGGTTGGTTACCATTGCTTTCGATGTTCTGACCAATACTGGTTGTTGAATTCTCGTTAGCGTGAATTACGTGACCACACCATCGAAAACGCCTCTCTCGCAATTTTCCCACGATCGGTGCAAACCCATATCGATCGCGGATATTCTCATTTCAGATGTAATCAAAACGTGTCACGCCACCAGTGCAATGCAACATCTTAGTCCTCATTACCGCAAGACACCGTTCATTGTCCTTTATAGTGGGCCAACACTCAGAACTATAGAGAGCGGCAGACGGACGACATTGCAGTAAATTTTAGATTTGGGACATGCGGGGCTACAGGTATCTCTTTGACAGTTTTATAATCGTACGTCTCAGTCTCAAGTTATAGCGCGTTAAAGATGAAGTTCACCAAGGAAGAAATTCTTCATATTTTACATTTTTACTACCTGAGAGGTAAAAATGCAACAAAGGCGGCCAAAAAAATTTGTGCAGTTTAGGGGTCCGATACTGTAACGATTCGCACAGCACAGCATTGGTTCGATCGATTTCGTTCTGGTGTAGTGGATGTCGAAGATACACCCCGTACTGGTAGGTCAATAGTCGTAGAAACCGATAAAATCATCGAAATCATCCAAGTAGACTGCTCACATGCCATTCGCTCGATCCGCCAGGAACTGAGTAAGGACCTTAAAATCGTTTGGAACCATTTGCAGAAGATTGGATTCCAAAAAAGCTGGATGTTTGGGTGTCATACGAGTTGACGGAAAAAAATGGAGTTGCCTTCTAAAAGGCAACAAGTTTGCAAACAAAACGGCACATATTTGACTTAAATCGGATAATTCTAAGTATGTTAAATAAAGCGTTAAAATTCGATCACAAATACGACATTCCTTTTTCTCCAACCCAATATAGCATCCCTCTGCAGCCTTTTGCAGTCAAAGATTTGGCCAGCATATCTTTTATTGACAATTCACCCATTGGGCGGAAAAACAAAAACTTCTAATATTTGGAAGCACACTAGAACGTCCCAGTCGCCTGGTTATGACGTTATGTTACGGACACAATCAGTATCCAGTAAAATTTTCAAATGTTTATTACTGTATCCTTTTATATTAGTGAACAAGTTATTATAATAATAAAACAATTTTCCAAACATTCCTATTCAAAGCCTCAATGATAATCGGTTCTAAAAACCAAATCTCTTATTTCCAGAAACGCTTCGAAAGTATTCAATCGTTCCACGTCTGGTACGTTATACTCAGGAGAACTACCCTTTGCCAAATTCAAATTTCGTTATTGAGAAAGGAACTAAAGTATACATACCAACTTACTCCATCCATAATGATCCAGATATCTACCCCAATCCGGACATATTCGACCCAAGCCGATTTGATCCTGAGGAAGTAAATAAACGACATCCGATGGCATTTCTTGGATTCGGCACTGGCCCACGTAATTGCATTGGTGCCCGTTTTGGTCAAATGCAAACACGCATGGGGTTAGCAACTTTAATTAGAAATTTCGAAATCAAGCCATGTTCAAAAACGCCAAAACCTTTGCGGTATCATCCAAATATGGAGTTGGTGAGTTCTGCAAATGATATTTATTTGGAATTAAGGCGAATTCTGTAAACATGTTATCAACTAAAACAATGATACGTTGAATGCAAGCAAATATAGCAATAAATCTGGGAGCTTTTCAAGTTATCAACTTATGGTAATAAAAAGCCATTCATAGCAGCATCTTATCTTGAGTTAGAACACAAATAAATGTTACTGAAAGAACACAAGTAAACAGTCAGTTATTCGTCTACTCATACATTTATAATTTCAGTTCTAATATTGTGTATTTTCAGAGGAAAGTTGTGACTATTGAAATCGACAATTATTTATAAAAAGATCCAAACAATCCAAGAAAAACGCCACACTACACTTTAAGACTCCAATCTACGATGAAAACAAACCTCTCGAGTGCTGCTGAAAAGTAGAAAAAGAAAAGAAGTCGAGCTGAAAGTTTAAGTTACTATCAGGTTTAGTTGTTATCAAATGCCATGAAGATTTTTGAACGCATCCTAAACACCCAATTCTTGATCCCCTTTAACTGGGCAAAGGCCAGTCACGATCCTTGCCTCCATGCCTGAATGAAGCCACTCACATATCCCAGCGATAGCCTTGGAAACAATCGTCTTGTGGTGATTAGCGGCATCCCAGCGCACACCCTAATACAATAGACCGGCTAACTGGGCGAGAGGTTTAATCTGCACCTACCCATAGAGAACAATGGATTATATACATTTTCCAGCTGATCGGCTAGGAAACTCCACCCTCTCAGTGTGGTCCTATAGATTCTGGGGGGATCTTTTATTGCATTTCATCCTCCCTTCTAGTAGGAGTTCGAGGACTATATAAAAAGGTTACCACCATCGATCAAAAGCACCCCACTAACAGCAAAGGAAGGAAAACCTAATGTCCGATCCACATGCTTGGCACTTGCTGTAAACTCCAAACCTCCACAAATACTTGACTTGATTTTAGAGACCAAACATCGCCATCCACACACTTGCAAACGCGCTTGTGTACACTGAACAGCGATTCAAAGCGTCGGCTTACTGCTTTTTATCTTATGGTCAATTGTGCGGATGCGTCGCAAATGCTTGGGGTTAACTTACTTTGATTTATGCAAACAAAAACGACACTTGATCGGGTCGACTGCAAGCATAGCAAATCCACATAAATCAAGCCAAACAGTAAGCTCTTCACTGTGGGTTATTTAAGGACATGAAGCAGAGAGAGAGGGCTGACTATACTGCCCAGCTAGGTAATCTGGGCATATCACTAAGCCACGAGATCTCTTCACTAATTTCCAAAAGGACTTAGCATTTTTTACTTCAGATAAGTTAGACCAAATTCCACGCCAACGCTTCCACTTCACATTCGCAAACACCATCCTCCACAGTCGTTTCACTTCCTCAAAAAAGAGAAAATTTGTAGGGTTGGATATAGTCCCAAAACGCCCATATGCGATTTGTTTCGTTTTAAAGTAAAACTTAAGCTCTGGGGCCCACCACATCTTTGGCTGGCCAGTGTGGGTACTGAAAAGTCTAGCTACATCAGCAACTTTGGTTTTCAAAAGGTCCGTTAGAGTGGGATAATCCTCTTGTGGTGCTAACTTGCTGACCCGCGCGATAAATCTATTCGAAATAAACTTTGAATTTAGGAGAGACATTGAGCACCTGCGTAGAGATGGGAGTGTGGTGACTATCAGATATTTTCTCCGTAATCGGATTCCAGTGCCGACGTTGACTGACAGAATTTACAAGTGCAATGTCCAGAACCAAGCCCAATTGTTTAGACATTGAGGGTGGGTGAGCAAAGTGGGCATACCATTATTAACAAAGATAAATGAGAAATAGAGGGCCGCAGCCTCTAGACATCTGCCCTTATCATTGTTGTGGTAATAACTCAGATTGATGGATCGGGCATTCAGATCCCCCGTGATGAGAACATTGTTATATTTTTCATAAAAAGTGAAGAACCTCCCAACAGACGTGTTGAAATGCCTGTTGGAGATACTAAGAGAGAAATAAACCGAAGCAATCGTAAAGTCGGAAGGGAGGTTGAGAGTTTCCGCTATGACGATATCATAGTCTGAAACATATCTGACTTGTCGGAAATGAATAGATTTTCGGAAAGGCAAAATGCTGTTGGTGATACTGTTGAATCTATGCTATGCTAACGCAGAGATTGATGTGTGTTGAAGTGGGTGTCAATCGCTACCTAACAGCAGAAGCGGCGAAAGGCTACCCCCATAGACGTGTGCTATCGCCACTTCTGTAGGGTATGCTGATTGACTCACTACTACGTGAGCTGCAAAATTTCTTAGTACACGCTCAAGTTTATGCTGATGACGTGGCTGTGCTTGCTGTTGATCAGAATCTTGGAACGGTGTGTAGAAGTATACAATGTGCTTTTGATTTGATAGATTTTCAGTTCCAATCCCATTCCAATCCAAATAAAACCACAATCGTAGGGTAAAACCCTTCAACTCTCCGAAGAAGTGAAATATAATATCTGGGAGTCACTCTCAATAAAAAGCTTCTTTGGAGCAAACATGCAGAGGTAAAGTTGAAACGAGCTATCACAGCCTATGGGCTGAAGATGAAGAATTGTCACTGTAAGCTAGCCGGACTGCAAAGAACTGTGATGTTGGGTATTGCCGGTACCATGACCACGACATACGTCGCAGCTCTAAATGCATTACTCAATTTTCAGCCAGTGGATATATTTACTCAAAGCACTGCAATGAAAGCAGCTCATAGACTAATTCAATTAGTTCTGTGAGAAAACAACGGACGTGGGTCGCACAGATCATTGGTAGAGTTACTGGCAGAACTGGATCCAATTCTTACAATGGCTTCTGATTCTCGGGTCCCTCTGTTTCGTAGAAGATATGAATTTACCCTGAAACGCAGTGAAAACTAGGAAGTCCCAGAAGAATGCGTGGTGGGATATACGGAGTCTTCTACACCGATGGCCCAAAAAGCGAACTTGGTTCTGAAGTCCGCATCTACTTGTCGAATAAAAACAATAAGTGGGCTTTTCCTTTGAAACAATATGCAACGGTTTTTCAAGGTGAAGTATATGCGATCCTAAGGGCGGCAAACTGGGTGATTGACGAGCGGTTGAAGGGCAGGCGCATCGCAGTCTGCGATGATAGCCAAACTGCATTGAGGGCGTTGAGTAGTCCTTTGGTCAACTCGAAAATCGTTCAGGAATACAGAAACCGTTTGAACTCCATCTCTGAATTCAATACGGTGGAACTACTCTGGGCACCTAATCACTATGGTGTAGAGGAACTGGCAATTATCCAAAACTGGAACAAGCTTCCCTAATGACAGGCGCCAGAGCCTAAATGGTGTTAGACACACCAACACTTTCCTGCCAGAACCAAACATGAATACCGTAAAGTTCATCCTGGGGAAAAGGAGGAAGACTTGCAGCAGTATTCTGGATTGTAAGGATTGTAAGGAAGCGGAATCCAGGGAGCATTTTCTATGTGAATACCCCGCCTATGGGCGCATCAAACATCAGATCTTTATTAACGAAGTGCTTGAGGTGCAACGAGTGCATCACATCCACTAACGGAAACCCAGCGGTACATTAACGAATCCAGGATATTTCGTTAGACGGGGGAATCGAATACAATTGGCCACCACGGTCTGAGCGCTCAGAGGCTATAGTTTCTCCCCCTCCACACGCACTCACACACATGTCCTATTAGGCTTCATGTGGCATTATCCGGAAGCGGTTTTTATCAAAGCAGACAAAGCTAATGGAAGAGGTTTGGGAGCTAAAAATCCACCGATAATTGACCACCAAAATGTACAAGGGAGTCTTGAAAGGACCTATCATGGCGAAACGTTTATTCTGAGTTAAATTTTTATTAATCACTTCACAATTTAATCGAAAATTTACCTAAACTTACTTATTTAACATCTTTTTTACACAAAAAAAATAGGAAACGGCAAAAAAAATTGCACGATTCAGTTGGTTGGGAAAAAACACAACGTTAAATTTTTTCTAGGACTAAGTAAAGACCACCAAGTGAAGATAAAACCAACGCATTCGGATCCAATTTCAGAGGTACACTCATCTTAGGAGACAGTTTGACACGGAAGTTCTTCAATAGTTTCGCCAGACCAAGGCGTGATTGCATTACGCCGAAACGCATTCCAATACAATTTCTCGGACCATCCCCAAAACCCAGGAACGCCATTGGATGTCGTCGACCGACCTCTTCCTGCCTAAAACGCTCTGGATCAAATACATCCGGATTCGGATAAATTTCGGGATCATGATGAATAGAATAAATCGGGATCACAACGCCAGTGCCCTTTTCAATAATTTTATCCGTACCAGGAACTTTGTAATCCTCCACGGCTTTACGCGTCACAGCCATGAGGACTGGGTATTTGCGAATGCTCTCTAAGGTGAAATTGAAAAATTTGATTATTTTTGTTAGGAAGTATCTGAACTAGAAACTTACCCGTCATCACTAACCCAACATAGTTCATATCCATGATAGTGTCGTAAGTCATCTCACCGTTATGCTTGTTTAAGACCTCGTTAACTTCTTGTCGAGCCTTTTCTTGTAAATCAGGATTCACAGCGAGTTCATATAAACTGAAGGACATTGCTGAAGATGACGTCTCGAACGCCGCTAGAAAAAATCCAAAAACCTGCGCAACAATCTCCAACATAGTCAAATGGGGGGCATCCGGATTTTTATCGTTTTTCATTTGAATAAGCAAATCAATGAAGTCATTCCTATGAACATTGTTCTTCTCACGAAACTCAATCGTTTCAGTAATTGTTCCGAGGAAAAATTCGATCACATCGTCCGAAAACAATTTCATTCTAAAGAACCGTCCAATCTCAGGACACTGTCCAAGAAACTCCTTAACCAATTTGGAATACTTTGGTGCATTAAAGACTTTAGCACCAAATTTCCGGAACTCAGCCTTCGGATTCCTCAAACTGTTACACTCAATTCCAAAAGCACATTCACCAATAACATCCGTTGTATAGCGTCCCAGGACATCTTTCACCTCAATATCGTTCTCAACTTGAATCACTTCACTTAGATGTTCAACGAGTCTATCACAAACATTCAACAGGGTGGGGTACATGAATTTCATTTTGCCCGAAGTAAACGCTGGCGAAAGCTTCTTCCGGAGAGTTGTCCACCTCTCTCCTTGCACAAAGAAAAGTGTTCCTGAAAGCGGGTCATCCTCCTCGTTGCAGTAATTGGAGCGATCGCGGAAGAAATGAAAATCTCTGATGAGAACCGTCTTGATTAAATCCAGGTCGGTGATCACAGCAACGGGGCTAATGGAGAAGTATGACCCCGCGAATGGGGACTTCTTCTTGCATGCGTAGTAAATCTCATCCATTGCTTCCACGAAGTGTTTAGATTTTCCAACATCCTTGAGGTTTCCATGGGGGATGGTGGGTTCAATATAAGGAACTCCTCGATTTTTCCAATATGAAAAGCGGCGCTTAAAGAAAAGGAACAGAATCGTCAAAATGGCGATAATGAAGTAGAGAGCACCGAACGTGATGTTCATTCTGTTGAAGCTAGCACTGCGAACAAAATGACTGTGCAAAGTGAATTTATGATACTTTTATACCACGTTTGCGGTTTATGGAATTCCAATAACTCATAAAAGTAAGTTAATTGTCTTTTTATCTAATTTTATTTTATGGGGTGAAAGTTGGTGTTCTTAACGATAAGTAAGAAGCTAGTGAAGTTAGTGGTGTAAATTTAGGTCAGGCTAACGTCTTTTGATAAGCACAAAACGCATTTTGTACAAAGCGTTGATTAATGCACCAGCAGAATTTTGCCCCAAACATTACAACAAACAACACTCTGTAATGAATTCGATGAATTGAGGAATCTCATCTTCGAAGAAGAACCAAATATTAAGGACGACTACGCTCACTGGAGAGCAACGACTTAACGCCAACACCTGAATCGCTTCAACTCTAAGGAATCAGTCAATTATTATCAGAGTTTTCCACAAGAAAACGGACCAAACAGATATCATGTTTGAACTAACCACGAACCACTCGCAAATAAAACCACGTTCGGTTGAAAACTGTGTGCTCAGCAAGGACCGGGAGAGCTCTACACTTTCAATTAAATCTCAGTCCGGACTATCTATAACCAGTTTCCGGCTCTGTCATTAAATCGGTGAAGTGGTGAAGGTGAAATGTATTCTTCTCCAAAAAGTAACCTTAGATATGGTCAGGAGTTATGAAGATGGACTATATTACCACCTTCAAAACTTGGAACACATTGTTCAAAACTGCCCAATAGTGCGAAAATGTGTGTGCACAAAGAGCCATCTACGTGGGAAATATCTAAGACGCATAAGGAAAGTAACGCACTTGTACAACTATGATCAAACCGGTCGTTTAGCGATACTATACCTATCCGGGCATTAGTTATTTCTAGACATTTACGCTTTATAGCCTCCTCCATTTCGACTTTTTCTGAGAGGCAGTCAAGATCTCTGATTTCTAGAGAGCACATTGGCTCTAGACAAGAAACGAGAGTCTTCTTCACTAGTAGCCTATGGACCGCTTCGTAGAACGTACTCTTATTAGTCGTCTTCGGGCCTAATTTCACGAGGACTCCGCCACCCTTCGTTTTACGTATGGAAGACACTTCTGCTCTTTTGTCTTCCGACTTCATCCTGTAGGGGATTTCATTAAGGACTTTCGCAAATGTCTTGCCTTGCCTCTAGTCCTTCTTCGTTTCCTCGTGGTTTTTAGTTTCTTGTCTCCTTGTTTTTGGATAGACGGGTCTGTAGCCAGTTGTTTCCTTATATCCTTCTTAACTCTTTTTTGGGCCTGGAAACTATTCGGGTAAAGTATTCTGCAGGCACGTCTTCCTCTTTCCGTTTTTTCCCCTGCTCGCTTTACAGTGGGCTACCTGCGATCTGTTTGGCACTAGCACTGTTCTCAACGGGAAGTGCAACTTTTTTGCTTCCCAAGCGTCTTTCACTACTATTCACGTTCGCCTCTAGAAGGATATGCAGTCCAGAAGTGCCTTCAGTTTCATCAGCTCGTTTTTGATGCCTTTGTTGACGTTCTTCTGGAGAAACGTTGCCGACCGCATACGCTTCACCACTACTGCGCGTTTACTGATGAGCCTTTTCGCTTCGGCTCTAGCTAGGACGGTCGACTGTACTTCTACGCGTTTGTGACCGAATCCACCTGCTCAGACTAGTGATTCTGACTGGTCTTTTTTTCCAGAACAGGGACACTACAGGGTAATGAAGTTGCCGTTCCTGCATCATCGTCGGTCGCCCAACTCGGTAAGGCTTCCTTTTTATTTGGGCGTGTTGGTGTCGCATCGGGTATTTCAGCCCTCCTTGCCTCTTTCGTTCGTCGCTGCGGTGAGCGACGCAAGTCAGCTCTTCCTCCCTGCCTGCTATTTCGTCTATTTTTTTTTTGTAATTACGTTTATTCTCTATGGAAATTTCACCAGCGCGTCGTGTACAAGAGAGGGAGCCGCAATGGTCAGGATCGAGTGTACCCCTACCCCAGCTTCCTGGGGCCTGACCTACGCTTATTTGTTCACGGAACTCACAGATAGATCAGCGCTCGCTCAGGGCGGTCTACTAACACCGGTTCAATGCGCACTACCGACCAGGGTCCCGAGGGGGCTGGTTCCTGACACGTCACAACTACCACCTTAGCAGAGGTAAGCTCACATCCCCCATCGATGTTGAAAGAGAGCTAAAGTTGTAGAAATTGTCACTGAAAATAAAATATCTGGATTTTAACTGGAGTTATATAGCTGACTACTACCCATAGTGCCTATTATGGCTAGTTTTAAGGTTGTCGATGACGACTGCTTCACTATACTAGTTGTACTGTTTTTGGTAGCTTCTCTTCTCGCCAGCGTTTCTTTCTAAGCTGGACTTTCACTAAACGACCGGTTTGATCATAGTTGTAAATGCTTGAGACCGAAAACCTACTATGGTGGAAGTCCTCGAGCAATATGCGAGGAAACTCCTTAGCAGCAAGAAGTTCAAAATAGGATTAGTAGGATACAGGGTACGAATGCGAATAATCCCCGTCAAGTACTAGAAGTGTCTGAACTATGGACACACGTCAGCAACTTGCAAGGGACCCGACAGGAGAAAAGTATGCCGTAGATATAGTCAGGTATATCACCAAGCGAAGGCCTACAATGAAAGTGACAGTTGCGTTCTCTGCAGGGATCGTAGCGCGTCCGGTGGGAGCATCGCATACACAGAACTAGAAAGGGCTGCGCACGACTAGTATGATCCGCATCCTACAAATTAACATGCACCGCAGTGCAACCGCTCACCGGCTAATAGCGCAATTCGCTGCGGAGGTAAAGTGCTAATCAGCGGCAAGAATGGGGCTCTTAGTTTAAAACACCGGATTCACGCCAGCGTTTCGGCACCCAGACTGCAAAGGAGGCATCCTTGACACCACTTTTGCGTCAGAATCTCTGCCACTATCGGTGCCTTGAATTCCGTAAGATGGACTAATATGCTAGGCACATTAGAAAACTAATTCCGCGTGCCAAGCTATCTCTTGCAGATAATGAAGGATTATCTGAAAAGGGCCAGAGGAGGATGGAAATCACTTCAGAAGTAGCCTAGGGCCGGACCTCTGGAGCGCTTCCAACGATAATCTGCTGTGATTTGGTATGCCAGAAAAGTCACGCCCGGTCGGTTATACAGACGACGTTGCCGCACTTATTGCCAGACGTACAGTTGAACCGACGCAAAGTAGACTTGATATATTATTGCGACGGGTAAGCGGGTGCATGACTGCTCATGGTTTCAGCTTTGCGCTGGAAAAACCGCCCGGGTTGCATCTTGTATTACTTCTTCTTGTTATCACTGACGTTCTTCATGCTACCTTGTCCGGAACAGAAATTCAATAGACGATGACATCTTTCCTCAAACACCTCGACTGCACTGATGACATCTTTTGGCTCTCTCACCGGGTCGTGGACCTTGGTCAAATGGCTTTGGATTTGGAAAGAGAGGGAAAAAGAGTTAGACTGAAGATAAAAACCAAAAAAACCGAGGTTCTTAGGCTCACGGATCATCGGGCTGTCCCTATCTGCAAAAATGAGCAGAGCATCGAAGGAGTCGATCAATTTGTATATCTAAATAGCGTGGTCGCCCGCCCGACGCATTAACTGTGCTAGACCCGCTTTCGTTGCCCTGTCTAAAAAATGGAAACGCAGTTATCTCAACACTAAGATCAAGTTGATACTGATCTGGGCTTCTTTCTGGGTTTTTATATGAGAGTAGCACATGGAAAGTGAACTCCACTGTTACTCGAAAGCTCCAAGCTTTCGTCAATACCTGTCTGCATCACATCATCGGAGTACGCTGGCCTGACACTGTCTCAAACGAGTAATTTTGTGTGATAGGAAGACGGAAGTGGCAACGGATAAATCACACATTAAATAAGAGCGATAATTGCATTGCGGGCTATGCCATGCAGTGGAATGCGCTCAACCAAAATGGCTGACGATTGGGTCGTCCCAAGGACACTTGGCGAAGAACTGTAGAGGAAGAATGCGAGCGTCTCGGGAAGTTGTGGGGGGAGCTGAAGGACATTTCAGGTAACCGCGAGCGATGGCGCATAGGTTTGGTTGACACGCCATACCCCACCAATAGGTAGGTAGATATATAACGTTCTCGTCCCTACAGAGGATACTTTCTACGAATCAGCAAAATGGATCCTAGAAGCCTGTTTCAGGTAGGATATCAAAGTTCTACTTGGAGCTTTTATCAGTCAAGTAGGGCCGATTCAGGCGATACGTTGGCTAGCATAGTGTAAGCTATAGGAGCTTACACCAATAATAGAGAACCGCGAATTATTCAATTAGCAATTCACATGAAACGGTTGTTGGAAGTACCTGGTTTTCGAAGAAAGCTGTCCACAAACAAAAGCTGGCCTCTCCAGCTGGACGATTTTCAAAAAATTTGACTACGGGTTAAGCGAACTCCGCCACCTCTCAACCTTGATGAATGTTAGAACATATAGGGTAGCGAATGTAGATTCACATCACTATTTCGCTGTCGTGGTGCTCCGGGCACTAAGTGACAAACTAGAAAACCTGATTTCCGACCATATGGACATATTGGAGCGATGGATTGGGTATTGAAGACGACGAACAAATGCTGCCACCACAAACCAAAGAAGAAATAGTCCATGCAATTCATCGGCTTAGGAATCGTAAGTCGCCAGGAGCCGATGGAATTACAGCAAAACTGGTTAAATATAAAGGTAACCAACTACACCAATATATGCTAAAGGTGTGGAACAGCGAATCAGTCCCGGACGGCTGCCCTGTACATAAAAAGGGGGATTTCACGCAGTGCAGCGATTGTAGAGGTATTACGTTCCTGAGGACCATCTATTAGATATTGACCTTAACCCATGCGCAAGGTCAGATAATCGTGCACCCTTTTTAACCTAGACCTAGAAAAAGTGATCCATGATCGACGTCATTGGAATAGCCTACATGCAGATCGAGCAAACAGCCCCCTAGAAGAGGATAGACGATGAGAATAAAATACGGCTGTTAAGTCTGCTGCGGGCTGGTTACTTAATCACTGCCCGGAAAGTCTGAATGGAGTGATGGCATAGACTAGGAATAGCGATGGCGTAGACTAGGAATATCGAATTGGTGGTCATCGGCGCAAAACCGGGATATCTAAAGCTCCTTATTAAGCCAGGTTTATATCGGGTACCGGTTGCTGTTATTGATGACGATGATCCTTCTGTACCGATCATTCGATTCAGTGTCTGGAGCGTGGAGTTTAGGTGCCCGCATCTCTCAGAGGAATTGGAAGTATGAAACGAAGTCCGCCAATTTGCATCCTTCCATCGATACTTCTTCTGTACGACGTCATCTTTGCTCAAACACCTCAGCTCGATTGTAGATTATGTCATCAAATGGAATCAACTTCTCAAAAAGCTAGAAACTGGTGGCAATGGCGCATAAGTCTGATTTAGCCGTTATTCTTTGGTCTTCAACGGAATAACTTCTAATAAACCTCTGGCATGTATATAAAACTTCGCTTCCTATGGAATCAATCACCTTTAAAACTCCCTGCCAACACAACATCGAGCAGCTATTCGAGGCGAACAGCCAAACTTTTCTGCTTCGTATAAACGGGGAGTGTCTGAAAGCACTGGAAAAAGCAGAATACAAAGAGCGGTTCGGAATCAGAAACGCAAAGGTGAAAGTGTTCCGCTTCGCGGACAACGACCTTGATCCAGTCGACGCCGCCAACGAGTTGTTGGAAGAGATGAAGATCGACAACCCGACGGAGGCTCACGAGCTTCCTACTCACGAGCCTCCTACGCAAACAGAGGGTATTACTTGAATCTGAATCGCTCGAACCATCCAAAGCAAATATTACAATACATTACAATATAGCCTGGACACTTTTTTTGTCCGGACCCAAGTTCCAGCGATCTAGTTGCGGTCCCACTGGAGCAGGCGGGAGCGGAGAACATACATATTTCTTCGGCTTATATGGCTCATGACCGATCAGCTCCCCCAGAAGAACTGCAACATTTTACGTCCACCATACTAGCAGAAAAGAAAGCCTACCTGTTGATAAGCTGCGACGTCAATGCAAGATATATGCTTTGGGGAAGCTCGGAAATGAACGAGTGAGGCGAGTCATTCTTTGATTTTATTATGAATACAAATCTATCAGGGACACTACACAAACCTCCCACTTTCCCAGCTCGGAGAACTGTGACGGTTGGGATTCTTAAGGTGGAGAACTGGCGAGCGTCTGACCAGGGATCCTTCTTAGATCACAGTTGGATACTTTTAAGTCTAGATCTCGCCACATGGGTCTCCGAATCCTTCAGAGACTCCAGGAGGATTTACTGGAGGAAGTTTGGTCACTTTATCAAGAACAAACTCTCCAGTCCGCAAATTGATAAGATTGGTACGACAAATTGGAGTCAAAGGTCGGAACTCTGGAAAAGGCATTCGAAACCGCATTTAAAGTCTCGTACCCTGCTAAATACAGCAAGAAGACACTGGCATCGTGGGGATCTATCCAGCCTCAGGAAGCTGACCAGGGAGATCTTCAACATCTGCTACAGGCACAAACATTGGTAGCCATAAAGGACTACCAGAAGAAGTACAAGTCGGCCATCAAGACTGCGAAGAGGCGGCACTATTGTTGGAACATTGAGGACATCAACGAATCTGCGAGGCACAGTAAGATCCTTTCTAAGGAGCATAGGAACCCATCCTTTCTTGAAAAGTCCGAAGGTACCTAGGCGGTGAAACCCTGGAACTACTGGTTCAAACGCACTTCCTCGTCAGCAAAGATACACACAGTGTATCCGAGTCGAACGGTCTCCCTGGTTTCCCCAGTGTGTCGATGGCTGGGCATGATCCGAGGCCTAAACGTGAAATAGTCATTCTGCTCGGCAGCCAAGCTCCCATTAAGACCAACCTCGATAGTCTGGGCGGCACGCTTACAGTCGCTCTTCTCTGGCTTGCGGTCATAGAAATATAGAGAAGAATAAGCGAGCTGACCGACTGACTAGGCGGTGCTCTTCTCCCTCTGACGGCTATCAAGGGTGGAATCTATTCGCACTACATAGCAGTCATTGACCTAAGATGGCGAAGGGTTACCACCTGTCAAGGAGGATTTGGCCCGCCTATAACAAAACTCGATAGCGAGAACTCTTGTGCCAGATGCATGCAAATGCATACAAGATTACGGTGGTCTGCACGGTGCCCTGGCCTATAAGGGACCATGCCGCTAGAATCGATATACCCTACAATTCGCAATGCCAAAGTTTCGAAGATTAGGGGGAAGCCCTTAGGTACTTCCTCTAGCTTCTAGCAGGGTGTGAAAGCTGCTTTCCTTGGTAAATGCTACGGGCTGGTTCTGATCTGAGCCGCGTGGACTCTGCCTCCTTACTTTTATAACAGCAGTCATAGTCTTAGAAGTTTGAGGCGTATCGCAGCCCCAATTGGACTCCTCGGAACAGCCACAAATACTTACCTACCTACGATGACCTTCAGGTTTGATTCTTTGTTGTCCTTCTTTCTTGGGTGTTTTTTTTCAGCTAAGCTTAGCATTGGGTATCATACCGAAATATTTAACCTCACTCGCCTGTGGCAGGTCTTGTCCGTTTATGATGACTTTAGCAGCATTCTCTTTTTTGTTTCTGATGTTAATGTAGGTTGATTTGGATTAATTTTATTTTACTTTTCTTGGTCCATTTTACAATGTGGCCAATAAATGTTTGTATGATAACTTTATTTCTGTTTCATCAGTAGTTTTACCCGTGATAGGGGTAACAGTGTCATCCGCAAATGTCGCTATTTTGGCTTCACCACAGCAAGGTACATCATTGGTATACAAAAAAAACACACCCAAGACATTTCTTTACGATACACCAGCCGTTCCGCTTCTTCGTATTTCACTTTGAATACAAACGCCTGGGCTATAATGCTTTCCACGGGGACCGAATTGGTAAGCTGATGTTAGGTTTCAATCCACAATGGTTTTCTCGATCACTTAAGGAGAAGTATTTCAAATAGCTCGGCTGTAGGAAGTAACGATATTGGTCCATACGATTCGACTCTAGTTGAGTCTTTTCTTATGGAGGTCATCCCGTATGAAGGCTGTTTTTTTTCGCCTTTTTTAGAAATTTTTTGTGAAGAACTGGATAAATATACAAATACAAATTTTCCACCATAGATTTATTAATATCTTGAGCGTGCATAGTAATTTTTCCAGGCGGATCGCATAGTTGTTTATTGAAACACAGAGCAACTTATACATCTATCTTCAAAAAAGGTGTTTTTCTGCTGGCACGCTAGGAGGATCTTAAAGAAAAAAAAATTAAACGGCATTTTAATGTATAGACTTAACTACAGTCCGCAAGCTAGGATTATTAAAAAAATATTAAAAGCAAAATTTTTGGTGCCGTGTTAAATTTTTTTTTTTGTGAACGACTTCTTCAATGAATAAAAAAAACAACTACTGAATGAATCGCAATTATCCTAGTTTGCGGACCGTACAAATATGTTCTGAATAAGTCGTGAAAATTTCAAAGAATTTCGTTGGATAGATTTTGGGCTATGGTTCTGCCGATTTTCAACATGCAGTTTCGAGAAAAACGCATTTAAAAAGTAGAATGAGATTTTTAGCCAAAAAACCTTAACTGATTATGACTCTGCTACACCTAATCCACAAACCTTAGGTTTCTTGAAGAAATACATGTACAGCCTTAGCTTCAATTCTTGTCCTTTTAGCGAAGTCATTGGAACGTCATCCGGAGCGATAAATACGAAATTTATTACGGCGATCTATATAAATCTGACATCACTTATCACGTGTTTAACACTATAATTTCCTAACGACTACGAATATCAAAAAATCAATTTACCCATATATTCTACACCATATCTAGATACAATTGATACCAAAAAAAAATCGATTCCGCGGATCCGACACACGGGATCTTAATTCAGGGACCATTATAACTTCGGACACTTTCCGTTGCCGAGGAACGTATTTTACTCTGAAAGCTGCATTGATTAATTGTAACAATTTAATTAGAACATTTACTGGCAATTCTTTCAGTATTTGTGTAATAAGTTCATAGTCAGCAGCGTTATTAGGAGCCACATTTGTTTTAATTTATGTCCTCTTCATCTGTGCGAAATCCGTTCCTATTACTTGTTTTTTGCAACTTTAGACGTAAGCCTAAACATATGCAAATAAGGCCTTTCATTCAGTTGCTTTTCTATAAATATGTTTGATTGGGCTTTTGGTTTAGATCAATTTATATTTGTTTGGAATTATATCAAATACGTTAAAAATATAACCCGAATAATTTAGTGATTATGAATAGATAAAATTTGGAAATTAGGCCAGGGCAGGAGCGGCAACCCTTATCAACATGGAGATTTCTTTATCGGTGCTTAAAAAATTGTTCGGCATCCATGAAGCTGAACGAATGCATAGGAACAACGCCAGCATCTGATTGTCAAAAGACGTCAGCGTGACAGCCGACAATCGTAAATACCAAGTGGACGACACTTTTGAGGATTTGATGGAGTGGCTTTTGTTTCCGTCTTACGAGCCGAGTGTTTACATGCTGCGCACTTAGTGATGGAGTCCGACTTGACGGATATTTACGGTACGACGACCTCAAAGTGTCTCGTCATCTCTAATCCGCTGCACTTTTCAGGTTTCGGCGACTTCCCCAAGTACTTGGAGGATGATGTGTTCGACGACAAAATCGATGACATGCTCACCGCCGATATCGACATGGAAAT
Source organism: Hermetia illucens (assembly GCF_905115235.1). Taxonomy (NCBI): domain Eukaryota; kingdom Metazoa; phylum Arthropoda; class Insecta; order Diptera; family Stratiomyidae; genus Hermetia; species Hermetia illucens. The sequence goes on along the minus strand of NC_051849.1, from coordinate 173,338,640 downwards.
ATTTGATAAACTCAGCGGTTTCCACAGTACAAGCTCGGCGGCGAGGTCGCCGCCCATCTTGCAGTCTATATCGAGTCCGACAATAAACCCAGACGATTTTCTGAATGACGTGGACGGCGAAGATGTTCTGACTACATCCAGCGACCGCTCAAGCCCGTCCCTTTCGAACAGCCCGTCGTCGCCCTCGTCTTCTTTCTCTCTAGATAACATAAAGCACGAATCTAGCTCGGACGAATCGGTAAATACAGAAGGAGGCCGCGTTTTTCAGAGCTATGTCCCACCGACAGTCGCTGCGCCCACACCAATATTCCAACAACAAAACGGCGCGATCCGGATATTGCAAGGCACGCTTATACCCGTGTCAACTATCAAAATTGAAGCACCCTCCGCCACGGTCAAGTCTGTTCAACCTCTTGTTCTTGCCACGAGCAATGGTTGCCCCCGGGTCGGTCGGAATAAAGTGGTCCTGCCGAAGCTAGACGCGGCGAGTTGTCATAAAAGCGTACACAAGACAAGCCAGCAGCCACTTATCGAGCCGGTTGACGAGAAGGCTCTGAAGAAACAGCTCCGGATGATCAAAAACCGTGAGTCGGCGTCAATTTCCCGCACGAAGAAACGGCAATACGTGATGTCGCTGGAGACGCAGGTGAAAAGCCTTCTAGTGGAGAACAGTGTCCTGAAGAATGTAAGTACGCTACCAATCAAACACATTGCGATTTCCCTAGAAAGTCAATTCGTCCTGAAAACTGCGTTATTCCTACTCCTCCAGGAAAACAACAACTTAAAGGCGCAAATCAGCAACATGCTGGCAACCTGCCAATGTCGAGTGGCGCAGTACAGCTACATTACGAAGACCATTTCGCCGCAGAGCCGTAAAAATGCTGCAATCTTACTGGCCATGATATTTATGGTCTCAATGAGCGTTGGAAATTTCAATTCGCTGCTTTCTCGAAACGCTTTTCCCCAGGAAGCTCCACTTTCACAACATTCAAATGACAAAGTTGGAAGGAGTTTGCTCTGGACCGATGAAAGTATTCCTTCTAGCACGGACAGCTCCCTAAGAAATATCACAAGGACCGTGAGATGCCTTTCAGCGTTGAATCAAACCGAGAACAGTCGCATTGAGACTGATCTGCGCAATTGGATCGGAATCAACGAGGAACTGAACACGACGTATAGTTCCGACGACATGACCAACTTCATGTCAGGTTTTCATGGCATATTTAACCCTAATTTTAAGAGCCTTTATAGAGCACATAAGAACTACTTTAAGAGGAAGAATCCGCATTTAAACCAGGACTGGCTGCAGTCCAAGAAGCGACGTTTTAACGGTCAACAGGCGCAGCGCGCCCAGCGGCTGAAGAATCAAATGCAACTCTTCTACCCATCGCGGAGGAATCGAAGCTTCTCCAAACTGTTTGAAGAGATCGGTCGCCGGAACGATACTTTCTACGTGCTGTCGTTCAACAACGACCACCTCCTGCTCTCTGCCGCCAACCACAACAAAACTGCACGACCCAAGATGTCCTTCGTCTTGCCGGCGGACGATTCTTTCCAGAACGACAAAGTCACATTGATGCAGATCGACTGCGAGGTTCTGAATACGTCGATCATCGAACTGAAGAAGGAATTTATCCCGCAACATCTCCGAACCCCGTCTGGTGCTGGTACTGGTGCCAATGCTCAAAGGAATAGTACGCGGACGTTCAATGTTCCCAACAAATACGACATTTTCGAAATGGCGAATCGGTCAACCCGACGTGAGGCTAAGGAGAAGGACGATTATAATAAGATTTACAAACCGTATTTTATAGATAAACCGAATTTCGCCAAGGAAGCTGGCGGTGATTATAGTGAAGTATTTCTAACGTAGACGCTGACGAATTTCGTTGATTACAAATCGTTAATCGGCATTTTGCAATATTATTAATTTAACAATAAAGTTTACACGAATATTAGTTATTCCTTTGTTTTTGCTTCAGTTAGCAGCAGGTTTGCGGTATGAAATTTATCTTCATCATCATCATCAACAGTGCAACAACCGGTATCCGGTCTAGGCCTGCCTTAATAAGGAACTCAAGACATCCTGATTTTGCGCCGAAGTCCACCAATTTAATATCCCTAAAAGCCGTCTGGCGTCCTGACCTACGCCATCGCTCCATCTTGAAATTTCTCTTATTTGCCATAAATAAGAATTTTGAATGGTTTTTTGTAGCGCCTCATATCCGGATTCTAACCCTTTCTCTTACCTCCACCAATGTTTTTTTCATTGCGGGCATAAACACATATCGGTTGTGGGGGGGGGCTGGTTCGAATCAAGGGCAGTGAAAGTGGCAACAAGTGTTCTGGGTCTCCTGGCCTTCAGAGGCAATCCGAAGAATCCCAATTCAAATCGATACAAGTGGTTGTCTGTAAAAGCTTCCGTGCCTTGTGAGGAACTGCTTGAGGTAGTAATTACTTTCTATACCTTCCATTGATCCATTTCAGTTTTAGATAGTATTTCACACGCAAGCACATTTACTACGAACAAATCTAATATAATAGAGAAAGAGGCAGTGGACCTCAGACCCACGTCATAGTATAAAACTTGAAAGTTTGTCTATGGAAAGCCCCCACGAGTATAGGAGCAATTGAGTACTACAGAGTTTGAATCGTAGTGGGTTCGGCAAAGCGAGTAAAATTACTACTTAATCACGTAATAGTATAAAGGCTGATTTTTTAAGGCTTTATGTAAAGCAAAATCTGTTTGCTGTCACACATTGAGACACAATTCACAGCCAATTTGGAGAAAGGTGGGAACTGTGGACGCTCACGCATATCGTGCGTTACATAATTCTACGTCGAATTTAAGGGGGAGTCCCTATACATGTAAAAGGGGGTGGTAAGTATTTTTTTCATCAAATCAAGCCGTGTTGGGTATCCAATGAAAGGTCTCCGTTAGTACTTTCCAAAGCCGATCTTAGTTGTGACGTTTGTTGTAAAGGTCGGGAGTGCGGCCAAGCAGCTAGCCGATACTTTATCCGAATATAGGGCTGGTGTAACAGCGTTACAGGAGATGCGTTGGACAGAGACCGGTTTCCTGCAGAAGAGCCGCTACACCATATATTATAGCGGCCATCCAGTAAACCATGTGCTCGGAGTAGGTTTCTTAGTCAGCCAAAAAATGAAACCTGCTGCTGTCGGCTTTGAAAACATAAGCTATGCACTCTGCACTTGCGAGGCAAATTTACAAATATAAGCCTTATTAACGTTCACGCTCCTACAGACGAGACTGCAAAGTCGAAGAAGGATACCTTCTGCGAGGCAGTAGAACGAACCCTCGAAGGCTGTCCCAGATATGATATCAAAATCATACTTGGGGATTTTAACAGCCAAGTAGCGACGGAGCCCGTATTCAGGGAATACGTTACATCAAAATACAAATGATAACAGACTGCGGATTATTCAATTCAGAGTGTCGCACGAAATGGTTATTGGAAGTACCTGGTTTGCGCAGAAAGCGATCCACAAACATACATGGGCCTCTCCAGACGGGACCACTTTCAACCAAATTGACCACGTGTTGATTGATCACCGTCACCTCTCAGCCTTGATGAATATCAGAACACATAGGGGGGCCAATATAGACTCGGATCACTATCTCGTTGACATGGTGCTCTGAGATCGAATAACAACACCGCCCAGAATCCCCTCAGGTGAGAGTTAACACTGAAGCCATTCACAACACAGCCCTCCGCAAGACTTATAAGAGAGAAATGGATGGCGCAATAACCGCAGTTAACAAAGATTCCGGAAATGATCTTCACAATCCCCTGAAGAACGTTATCATAAATACGACCACAAACATACTTGGCCCCAGTGGCAAAAAGAGTCGGAACGGCTAGTTTGACGATGAAAATAAGCTAGCAATGGAACGTAAGAATGCTGCATTCTCAAAGGACGCGGGCACGCGCGGAGACTTATCACGAACTCTAGCGAGCGGAGAAGCGACTTCATAGACGGAAAAAGGAAGCCTAGGGAAACCAACAAATCTGTGAACTCGAAGAGTACAGGGAGCAACCGCACCAAGTGCGGAAGTTTTACCAACAAGTCAACAGGATGAGGCCTTACACACCTCGATGTTCATCCTGCCGAGGCAAAGAGGGGAATCTGATTTTCGACAGAATGGGCATATTGGAGCGATGGGTTGAGTACTTTGATGAGCTATTGAACAACCAGAACATCGGCGAGATTTCCGAACCGCCAACTGAAGACGACGGAAAAATACTGCCACCACCAAGGTTAGAAGAAACAGTCCGTGCAATTCGTCGGATTAAAAATCATAAGTCGCCAGGAACCGATGGAATTACAGCCGAATTAGTTAAATATGGAGGCGACCAATTACACCAAGTGATTCATCAATTTGTGCTGAAGGTGTGGGGCAGCGAATCAATGCCTGACGATTGCCAAAGAGCCATTATCTGTCTCATACTTAACAAGTCGAGAAACCGGAAGCTGGACGCTTCAGGTACGAAAGGTTTTGTGGATTTCTTAGTACGTAGTATATTATGTGAGAGTATCCATTTTCGGGTGATGTAGACATTCATAGTCTTCAATTTTCAAAGAAGCAACAATTTCGACGTATTATAACTTTGTTAGTAATAGTGCGATTTGGTAAGATCACCCTCTACATTATAGCCTACATCCCTGCAAAATTTCATGGTGCTAGGATGAACATAAGGGGGGTTTTACAATGAATTACTAGAAATTATAGTAATATACTATATATATTTCGGAGTCCAGACACCATATAGTGGCAGCCTCCTGATTTTTTCAGATTTTTCGGTTGGGTAGTTTCTGAGAATGTCCCCCTTAAAGAGATGATCACTTTTAACCCCCCACACTCCCCACCTTTCCAACAAATGTCAAAACTAAGACCGGCTTTGAAAAGTACTAACCTTTAATTTGATACCTGACTGTATTTGATGAAAAAAAATTTTACACTCCTCTTTTCCATGTATGGGGCCCCCATTAAATTCGACGTAACAGGATGTAACTCACTGTATGCGTGCGCGTTCACAGTTCCCACCTTTCTAGCAAATTTGGTGTCAATCACTATAACCATCTCCGAGAAAAATGGTGTGACGGACGGACAGACATACACACAGACAGACAGACAGACGGACAAACAAACAGACAGACAGTAAACCGATTTTAATAAGGTTTTGTGTTTAGGGGAGGAAGGGAGATATCACACAGTGTAGCAATTATAGAGGTATCACGTTAGCCGGTAGCCCCATACGCTCAAAACATCATTGGCCTATACCAAAGGAGCCTCACTCCATGCAAATCAGCAACAGATCAGATTTTCTCTCTGCGGCAAGCGATGGAAAAACTGTTGGAATGTGGGCATCAGTTGCAACACCTTTTCATCGACTTTAAAGCCGTCTATGATAGCATAGCCAGGGTAAACCTGTACACTGCCATGAGAGAATTCGGTATCCCGACCAAAATGATAAGACTGACTAAGCTGACCCTAACCAATGTGCGAGGTTAGATAAAAGCAGACCCTTCGACATCAACAACAGTCTAAGACAAGAGGATGCCCTATCATGCGTCCTCTTTAACCTGGCCCTCGAGAAAGTGACCCGTGATGCTTATGTAAATGCCATAGGTACGATCCTCTTAAGTCCACCTAACTACTGGCCTATGCTGACGATATCCACATCATGGGAAGAACGACCCAAGACGTACAAACTGTCTTCATCCAGATCGAGCAGGCGATGATTGGCCCGAGAACTTGGGCTGCACATCAATGAAAGCACAAAGTATATGGTAGCAAGGTCAGCACCGAAAACCAACCAACCAACAACATCGAACCGTACTGGTCAAACGGGAAGAATGAAAATAGGAAACTACAACTTTGAAACTGTTGATAATTTCTTTTATCTAGGGTCGAAAATCACAACTGATAACAACCACAACGATGAAATCTGCGCACGGTTGTTGGCAGCCAACAGAGCCTTTTTCAGCTTACAAAAACTGTTCCACTCGAAATGGTTCACCATAGGGTCAAAGCTCTTACTGTACAAGACCTCCAGTCCTCCTGTATTCCTCGGAGACTTGGGTTCTTGGGTTCTACCGGGCCTGTTACTGCGCAATATTATCTATGTGTTTTGAGGCAGTTGTTGCATAGTATTCGTTGCATTTGGCCAGAGCAACGCGTTTGTTGCACAATAATGCAGGATGGTACTCATCAACGTGATACGTCTATATTTGCTGCACTGCGTAATGGTAGATAATACTCCGTTGCCAGTTGTCAAGCATTGATTCGCTGTCCCACACCTTGAACACTTTGTGTGGTAGGTCGCCTCCATATTTAATCAATTGGGCTGTAATTCCATTGGCTTCTGGCGACTTATGATTTTTAAGCCAATGAATTGCACGGACTGTTTCTTCTATACTTGGTGGCGGCAGTTTTTGTCCGTCATCTACAGTTGGCGGTACTTCCAATTCCCCGATATTCTGGTTGTTCAATAGTTCATCAAAGTACTCAGCACATCGCTCCAATATGCTCATTTTGCGGGAAATCAGATTTTCCTCTTTGTCTCGGTAGAATGATCATCGAGGTTTGCAAGGCTTCATCCTGCAGACTTGTTGATAAAACCTCCGCGCCTGATGCGGTTGCTCCCTGTACTTTCCTAGTTCACAGACCTGTTGGTTCTCCGTTGCTTACTTTTTCCTTCTGTGAAGTCGCTTCTCCGCTCGCCGCGGTTCGTGATAAGTCTCTGCGCGTGCCCGCATCCTTTGCGAATGCAACATTACTCGGTATGCAGCATTCTTCCGTTCCGTTACTAGCTTACATTAATCGTCAAACCAGCCGTTCTGATTTTTCTTGCGGCCGCGGCCAAGTATGTTTGTGGCCGTATTTATGATAACGTTTTTCGATGATTGTGAAGATAATTTGTTGATGCTCCATCTCCATCTCCAATTTCTCCTTATAGGTGTATATCTTCTGACATTCATCAAGGCTGAGAGGTGGTGGAGTGTGATCAACACATAGTTAATTTGGTTGAAAGGGATCCCGTCTGGAGAGGCCCACGTGTGTCTCTGGACCGCTTTCCGCGCAAATCAGGTACTTCCAACAGCCATTTCATGCGATACTGTTGACTGACGCAGTCCGTTATCATTGGTGTCCTTGTAAGCTATGGGAGCCAACGTATCGCCTGAATAGGGGCTCCGTCCCTACTGGACTGCTGAAATCTCTCCATTTTTATATCATACTTGGGACAGGCTTCGAGGATTCGTTCTACTGCCTCGTAGAAAGTATTCTTCTCCGACTCTGCAGTCTCCTCTGTAGGGGCGTGAACGTTTATGAGGCTTATATTTCTAAATTTGCCTCGCAAGCGCAGAGCGCTTATGTTTTCAAAGCCGATAATAGCAGGTTTCATTTTTTTGGCTGACTAAGAAACCTATTCCGGGCACATGGTTTACTGGATAGCCACTATAATTATATTGTGTAGCGACTCTTCTCCAGGAAACCGGTCCCTCCCCAATGCATCTCCTGCAACACTGTTACATCAGCCCTATATTGGGACAGGGTATCGGCCAGATGTTTGGTAGCTCCATCTATGTACACGTTCCATGAGAAAATGCGCAAAACCTTACTCCGTTCTCGTTGCCATATTCGTGGTTGTGTGATTAATCTAGTCCGAGGCTCCTTTTGTGGCTTCGTAACAAGTTGTTTTCCGTGTAGCCTCGACAGTCCTACCCGACCCCTAACCTGAAAGACCAGTTGGTACAATTTGCCCCGTTTAGACGCTCTTTGTATATTTTACATATAAAATGCGTAAAATTTTACATATAAAATGCACGAAAAGCTTGATATAATAATAATCGTTGGCGCAACAATCCATATTGGATCAGGGTCTTGAAGTGTGTTAGAGCACTTCATTCAAGACCGTAACGGTACACTAGGAGGCAATGTGGTCAGCATTGCGCTCGCCCGAGATTATTACCCTGATTTGACTCAGGTACTCATTCACAGCTGAGTCGACTGGTATCCGACGTCAAATCTCGGTACAAATTCCACTGTCACCAGTGAGATTTGAACCGCGACCTTCCGTACGACAGCCTTGTGCTCTAACCACTCAGCTATCCGGACACAAGCCTGATATATTTGCACAAAAGAATGCTAAATAATATTCATAATACATGAATACATGGAAATACCTATCAACATACGGAAATATCCGAACTATGATAGTAATAGCTGCGCGGCGCTTATATATTTCTTCTTCGAGTAAACGAGACAAACAAGAGTCACTATATATTATTATATTCAGCTGAAATACCTTCGTAAACCATTACTTACCCAATATATCTTTCATATATAAACTTATCTGGAGCTACAGCATAATATTTCTTATAAATGTGTGCTTGGGTAGGCGGGTACTCAGTTGATGAACAACGTAGATTTTTTGTATGGTAACACAAGGGTCTAGTCAATTTCTAGGTGCTGGTAGTATACTATTAGTAAGTTTATTCGAGCAGATATCGGAATGGGAAATATTGTGGCCTAGATTTTATATAAGCGTACTACTTTGGTTTGTTTTCAGAGTTGTGAGTTGGTTAGTTTCTGAAAATGTGTCCTTTCTCACTTTAAGTGTCCACATTTTGGCTCTTACTCGCGCATTTTGAAACTTAGATCAAAACCAATATTTCATTTGATACCCCACATGACTACATTGGATGAAAAAATGGCTACATCGACTCTTTCCATGTATGGGGAGCCCCCCTTTTAAACTCCACGTTAATTTATGTCATTCTCTATAGGATTTCATAGTTCCCATATGTCCGCCAAATTTCGTTCGGATCGGTTTAGCCGTTTTGGAGAAAAGTTCCTGCGACGGACAGACAGTGAATAGATTTCAATAAAGTTTTGCTTCACCCAAAACCTTAACGTTGGTCTGAATTATGGAAAATTTAGGAACATTAGGGTTTTGGATGTTAGAAAACCTGGTCTTTATATGGAGGAAATTCACGTAAATAAGCGATTCTTTTTTTTAACTCATCTTACTTTATATAAGGTGAAACATATCTTGCACTCGAACCTATCCAATGGAAAAATCTGAAAAAAATCGCAATGGTGCATCCATACATCCAAATCTAGGCGTCAAAATACATCTCGTTCCAATATCTCTGCAAATAAAGTTAGTAATAGTATATTACTATGTTCTCCAAATATACCGGACCACCCCCTCCACCCCTCCGGTCTTAAGTTCATCCCAGAAGTACAGGATCAGCATAGGCGATAATATTCAAGGTTATTGCACTCTAAGACGTGTATGACGTCATCAACAGATAAAGTGAACTTATATGAACGGCGGAGTCCAAAGGGACGTTTTGATTTTCCTTTTCTGGCTTTTTTTTTATTTATTTTGTTTATATATGTGTGTGTATGTATTTGTATGTGGTAATAAAGCTTGCTGGTAACAACCAATATAATAGTCATGTGCGTACCTGGTTACCACAGGTTTTTAATTTATGTATTTAACGTATATGCAGATGTACGCTTTTGTGTACCGGGTAAAGTGGAGTTCCGCAAAATAAGAAGGAATATTTTGTATTGTTAGCTATGTATATATACGAATGCAAAGTCGTAATTTCTCACATAAAGTGAATACAAAACCTTTATACCCGAAGCGCCCGGCTTTCGGTATCCCGATTTATTTCTGATATTGTGAACCCCAAAAGGTGAAACCGTTCTCGTTCTCAGAGCCTTGAAAGGTCTCAATTATTAGGTTTCGAAACCGATATAAGTTTTGGATTGGTTACAAAGGTTGGTTTGCTTGAAAAGGCTCAGTTATTTCAAGGACCCGTTCTCAGAAACTACCCAACCCAAATATCTGAAAAAGAATATGGTGACCCATACACATGATATCTATACCTCAAAATACTCTCCATACCGATATGCATTTAAATGGAGTTCATAATAGGATATTGCCATATTTATTATAAGTATATTCTCTGAAAATTGACTAGGAACCCCTTTTAAGTTTATCGGAATCATCTTTTGGTGGAAATCCCACTATTACAGAGTAACAATATGTAAAAATTTGTCACTTTCGTGCGAAATCCTTGCATTGTAAGACTTTGAAAGTCAGCATCATACTAGAGTGAATGGTTTGATAAACTAAACGCCCATTACGAGCTAGATACAAATGGGGCAAATGCCCACTTGAATGTGCTTATATAAACAACACACAAAACCTTTCATATCTGGAACGTTTAGCTTTCGATTTTCCGACTTGTTTAGTTTTTTTTTTAGTTTTTTTGTATATCAGTATGAATTACTCGAGACAGAAATGTGTATCTATGTGTATGTGCTAATTAACTTTGGTGGTAGTGTCTAACAGGATAGACGAGAAAATTCCACATTCTGCCCAGGCTAGAGTCTTTTGAAGATTTCCACCTCCTTGAAAAAAAAGACAGACAGACAGACAGACATCCACTCGATTCTAATAATGTTTTGTTTCAGACAAAACCTTAAAAAAGACAGACAGGCAGAAAGACATAATAAGGTTTTGTTTTACGCAAAACCTTAAAAATTGTCAATATAATTAATTATACAATATAGCCAAAGAATTAGATGAGTTGTGGAACTTATGTTAGAAAAATACTTCAGTTTGTTGTTTTGTTGAATTATTGAAAAAAATTATATCTTATCGAACATTATTTTTGATATTTCATATAATTATCTGGTAATTAGATTATTTAATCTTATTTAGGAATTTCATGGAATCCTAATGTCTGATAGGTTGAGAATATTGCCAAAATCCAAAGAATGCTTTCTATAAATAATACAAGTGAAAGCAAAGAACACCGATTCAATGATTTGACGAGACTATTTTTCTCTGCGCAATTGCATGAAATGAAATTTACAAGTGTTTGTAATTTTTTTGCCAGTGACTGTACGTAGAATGGCTGCTGAATTTATTTGTAAGTTTTTTTTAAATTACTCTCACGACGTCCTAGTAATTATAAATTATTTACACCGAAGGGTTAATGGTTTTTTCATAAGTGACCAAGTTTACATAGAAGTGATTTATGTGTATGATTATGTAATGCTTAATATGTAATGTATTTTTGTCGATACACTTAATTTGTATATTATTTGTTTGTACGATTACATAATGTTTTAATTGAATATTAGCATAAATAATTTGTAATATCAATAAGAACATAAAGGGGGGGGGGGCAAAGTAGACTCGGACCACTATCTCGTTGGCATGGTTCTCCGAGCTCGAATAACAACAGAATCCCCTCTGACAATCAGGTTAGAGTGAATATTGAACCCATCCACAACACAGCCCTCCGTAATATCTGTAAGAGGGAACACAGTTAATAGAGATCCTGGATATGAAGCATCAACGAATGACCTCCGCAATCACCTGAAGGACGTTATCATTGATACCGCCACAAAGATACTTGGCCCCAGCCGCAAAGAGAGTCGGAACGGCAATGAATGCAAGCTAGCAACGGAACGAAAGAATGCCGCATACCGAGTAATGTTGTATTCGCAGAGACTTATCACGAATTCCGTCGAGCGGAGAAGCGACTTCACAGATGGAAGAAGGAAGCCTGGGAGAAACAACAGGTCTGTGAACTTGAAAAGTATAGGGAGCAACTACATCAGGCGCGGAAATTTTACCAACAAGTTAGCAGGATGAAGGCTTATACACCTCGATTCTCATCCTGCCGAGACAAAGAGGGAAATCTGATTTCCGACAGAATGGACATATTGGAGCGATGGGTTGAGTACTTTGATGAACTACTGAACAACCAGAACATCGGCGAGTTGGGGGTCCCGCCGATTGAAGACGACGGACAAATACTGCCACCACCAAGAATGGAAGAAACAGTCCGTGCAATTCATCGGTTTCAAAATCATAAGGCGCCAGGAGCCGATGAAATTAATTAATGGGCTAAATATGGAGGCGACCAGTTACACCAAGTGGGTCGTCAACTTGTGCTCAAAGTATGGGACAGCGAATCAATGCCTGACCATTGGCAATGAGGCACTATCTGTCTCATACATAAAAAAGGATATATCACGCAGTGCAGCAATTATAGAGGTATCACGTTGCTGTGTACTATCTATAAGATATTCTCCACTATCTTGCTAGGCGGGATAGCCCATACGCTCTGAATATCATTGGCCCATACCAAAGAGGCTTCACTCCAGCCAACTAGGCAAATTAGCAACAGATCAGATTTTCTCTCTGCGGCAAGCAATGGAAAAACTGTTGGAATATGGACGCCAGTGGCACTATTATTCATCGACTTTAAAACCGCCTATGATAGCATAGCCAGGGTAAAACTGTACACGGCCATGAGAGAATTCGGTATCCCGACGAAATTGATAGGACTGACTAGGCTGACCCTGACCAATGTGCGAGGCCAGATAAAAGCAGCAGGATCTCTCTCAAGACCATTCGACATCAACAACGGTCTACGACAAGGGGATGCCCTATCATGCGTCCTCTTTAACCTGGCCCTCGAGAAAGTGTTCCGTGATGCTGAGGTAAATGCAAGAGATACGATCCTCTCTAAGTCCACCCAACTACTGACCTATGCTGACGATATCGACATCATGGGAAGAACGACCCGAGACGTACAAACTGCCTTCATGCAGATCGAGCAGGCGGTGATTGGCGCGAGATCTTGGGCTGCACATCAATGAAGGCCGGACAAAGTATATGGTGGCAACGTTAGCACCGAAGACGAATCAACCAACAACATCAAACCGCACTGGTCAAACGGGAAGAATAAAGATATGATAATGCAACTTTGAGATCGTTGGTCCTATCTAGGGTTGAAAATCGCAACCGATAACAGTTGCGATGATGAAATGCGCGCACGGTTGTTGTCAGCCAACAGAGCCTATTTCAGCTTACAAAAACTGTTGCGCTCGAAACGTCTCACCATAGGGTCAAAGTTCTTACTGTACAAGACAATGATCTTGCCAGTCCTCATGTATTCCTCGGAGACTTGGGTTCTTTGCAGGAGGAATTGCGAACTCTTGGCCGTGTTCGAGAGAAGAATCCCTCGAAGAATTTTTGGCCTCCTACATGAGGATGGACGATTCCGTAGCCTACATAACGACGAAATCTATGAGCGATACCATGACCGTCCGGTTGTGGATAAAATCCGGCTCAATAGGTTACGGTGGGCGAGTCACTTAATCCGCATGGATGAGGAAGATCGAGCCAGACAGCTTTTAGGGATATCAAATTGGTGGATCTCGGCGCAAAACCGCGATGTCTGGAGTTTCTTATTAAGGCAAGCCTAGATCGGATACCGGTTGTTGCGCCGTTGATGATGATGATGAAACGTATTTTGAAGCCAGCGAAGAGGCGCTGGCCAAGTGCAAAATTGATTTTCCATTCATGCGTTACTGTGCAATCGATATGCTGCACAGTATCAGGCAGCATCCAAATTGCATCTTAGATGAAATTTATGAACGCATCAATAAAACGACATGTCCTCATCAAAAGTCTCAGTTGACAAGCATGCTGTGGAAGAAGCTCGCACCGGTCAACACCAGGATGTTCCTGTCCCCTGGCAATAACTCTGTCGTTCTAATCTGTAACGGTCATCGTGAAGACATCCATGTTCACGGAGTGGGCATAGCGGAAATATGTCCTAGTTGCATCTTGAAGATATCATCCACTATTCTCACGGCAAGTGCCCTAGTCACCAACAACATCCATATTCAGGCAGCATACGCTAACCCACCCAATGCTACTCAATATTACAGAAGACATTGCAAAGGTCCACCTCAACCCGGAGCCGATTTTCAAACTTAATGAGTTTTTTAGCCGAGTTATAGTTGATCAGCAAGGAATGTGGCAGTCGCAGATGCATCCCCACACTTGGCGACAGCTAAGAAAACACACAATACTTCTTGGAACCAGCGCTGGATTAGGTTTTTGTGACACAATAGTAAAGATGCGTGCCGGTCGTACCTCAAAACCTGGCACAATGGTATATAAGCATATGTGATGTTAAATAAAGTACACAGTTCAGTTTAACGGTCGAGGTTTTCGTTTAGAATCTCATCAAGTCTTCGTGGCACTCAAGGCAGTTTTGTTACTAAGATATATGTGGCAAACATAATGAAAATTAAAATCAAATCAAATCAAATCAAATGAAATGATTGTAAAAAATCCAACAAATTTAACTGAAAATATCCTTGAATTTCTTACTGGTTCAAGGAAAGCTTCCATCCCGAAAGGACCGCGTCCGACATCCTTTAGAACTTCCAACTTTCATCTTCCAGGACATGTGATTGCATTCACTAATATCATATCCCCCGGTTCTTGCCTCGACTAGTTGGCTTTCCAGCAAAGCTCAGCATCCGCTTCCAGACTCCGCCCCGTCGAAGGCATTCCCACGCAAATTCCCATCCTCCAGCTTCCATTTTCCGCGACGCGTGTGTGTTGGTGAGAGGCCTGTGTGTGCGGGAGACTCGGAGATGTCCCTCGCTCGCAAACAAATAGAAATAAAATAAAATAGCAAACGGAAACGTAAATCCAGTCCCACTCGAATTCGATTTGTGATTCGTTGATTCGTCGTGCGGCGCGCTCGCCCCCTCCTCCGCCCGCCCAGAGGCACATAGCACTGGCAGCGTGGCGAATGGGAATGGTCGTGGCCGCTTGGTAGATAGCGGCGACGATTTCGATTGCCATTTGCAGTTTCATTTCGATTCGACATTCGACGACTGTTTTGTGCGATGTGCTGCAAGCAATCGGAGAAGTAGTCGCTGTCGCCGCCGACATCTGAGCTCGGTCCGCTGTCTCGTCCTCCGCCTTATTTGCGCCCCGCGCCGACCAGCCCCCGCCCGCGGGTCGGGGAGTGCTTTTCTCCATTTCGTTTGTGCATTTCATCTGCCGTTTCATTCGTTTTGTACATTTGGTGTATTTGTCGCTGATGCTGTCGATGCCCGGCCGCGCCGTCGCCCCCGGAGCGGAACTGGATTCTCGATTTTCTCGCTCTGTCCCCGTGCGAATCGAAGAAATTGCCGCTGGAGTTGGAATGTATTCTTGACTTGTGCCGATTCTAGTGGAAATCCTCCTCGGCGAGGACGATGACGGTGACGACGACGAATCTGATTGTCTGGCCTGCACTCGACGACTCGTTTCGATTGGGATGGATTTGTGCGACTGTGGCCCCGGGATTTTGGTCCGGGACGACATCAGTGTCAGTGCCTCCAGTGGTTGTGCGACGACAGTACCAAACGGCAGTGGCGAAATCGAGTGTTGTTAGTATTTGTCAGGGATTTGTTTTGTCAACTCGGGGGAGAATCCGACTCTATTGCGTGCGGGTTGCTCCGTGATTGTTATCATTGCTCTGGAACGGTAGCGAGACGGTACCCGAGGTGCAACGTTCAGAGTCAATCGCTCAAGCGACTCGAGGTGATTTGTGCGAATCCGATTTCCGTACGTTTGAGGCGGAAGTGAATTAGTGGACGTTGGAACTTGGCAGCAAACACAACCAACCCCTTCAGTGATTTCTGGTTTGTTAGCGACAATTTGAGTAGAACCGAAGCAACCGTTAACTGACAAAATGTACTTAGTCTCGGGATTTAAGACCGTTCAGTGATTTGCTCCTTGATTAGGGTGAAACGCATGCAGTTTAGTGAGTTTATGCAGTTTCTGTGCTTAGACTCTAGTGGAAGGTCCTTCGTCTGACAATTAATGCTATTTTCCCAAAACTGGTCTTTCTGAGGTCAAACTTATTTCGAGGAGTTTGAATCTGAAACTGAAAAAGAAATTTTGGGACTTAGGTAACAGCCCTATCCGCAAGATTGCTTGCAATGCTTTACCCTCTCCTATTTCTTCGGTGATTTAACAATTTCGCGGAGTCCGGTCGGTGAGAGTTCCCAGTGATAACTTTTTGAAATGCGTTAAGTCTTCCGCGTAGTGCGTTCCGGATGGTTCTTAGTGCGAGGTCCACAGTGAATTACCCGAATCTTGAAACCAGTTGAATTGTTTGCATTTAGTGTGTGTTCTGATGAGTGCGATGGATTCGGCAATTGATTCTTTATCGACTGCCAGTGATCATAGTATGGCTTCATCGAGCGATGCCCCAGCAATAGGAAGCGTCAGTTCAGGCAGTAAAATGGCCCAAAGCCCCACAAATTACGCGAACGCTTTGAACAATAACAATAATAACGGCTCGGGTATGCAGCACCACGGACCCGGGAATAACGGCGGCGGCGGGAATCGCTGTTCTAGCCCGAGCAATTCACCAATGCGCCACCAGCCTAGTCCCATGAATCATCAAATGATGCAAATGCAGCATCAGCTAAGTCCCCCGCATGTTTCCACACCAAACAGCCTGACTGCTGGCATGGCCCCGCGAATGGCTCATTTGCCCCCGCACAGCCTAGGACTCTTGAATTCCCTTCAAATGATGCATCATGCATCGCCTTTAGAACTCATGGCCGCCGCCCATCACCATGTCCCGCCGCGATCCTACAATAGTCCGCCACCGATTTCCACCTCGGACCCAAGTGCCAACGAATGCAAATTGGTCGATTATCGCGGTCAGAAAGTGGCGGCTTTCATTATTTCGGGGGACACAATGCTATGCTTGCCGCAGGCATTCGAGCTATTCCTTAAACATCTCGTGGGTGGCCTGCATACCGTCTATACCAAGTTGAAACGGTTGGATATTGTCCCGCTCGTTTGTAATGTGGAGCAAGTGAGAATTTTGAGGGGTCTTGGTGCCATTCAGCCGGGAGTTAATCGTTGCAAGCTGCTTTCCTGCAAGGACTTCGATGTACTGTATCGCGACTGCACGACTGCCAGGTACGTGTGCCAGCTTCCTTTGTGATATGGGAATGAATTTTTGAATGTTTCAAAGTTTAATTTCTTTTTTGATGGAGTTGTTTTGGTTGGTTATTAGACGAAAAGGTAATAAACTGGGCTCTCCTAAGTGGAGGCAGGTTTCCTGAAATCCTTGGATCATCCGAGTAAATGTTGAAGGGATTCTTTGCCCTTTTGACGCCAAAACGACGCTGATAGGAGGAAAATAATAATTCAGAATTCTTTACATTGCAATCACACAAAGCACAAAAAATCTTATGTTTGGGGAATGTATTATCTAAGATTCACTGCAGAAACAAAGGGTGTAACTTGTTCTCAGACTACTCTGGACTTACAAGCATCTAAGAGAGCGTGATATTTTCTATAAACTCAATAATGGTGGAATTATCTTCTTTCATTTCTGACGGTAGGTGCGAGTTAGGGTTTCTAAGTCATAGAATACTCCCTTTATCTCCGAGGCTATCTGCTATACGTCTAACAAATAATATAGAATTTTAGTGCGACTCTTGATATTAATAGCAAAAAATTAAAAAAAAAAAATATTTCTGGTTTTATTCTTCAAAAATTGCGTAAATAATTTTGAAAATTTTGATGTAATCATGCGCCCGAGTCTGGAAATTGTGTCAAGAATGTGTATTTTTTTTGTGCGGATAATCACGGTGGGTAAAGAAACGTTCTCTAGCTCGCAGTTCATGGGATATATATATTTTTTATGTTTAGAATATAAAACCGCCTTATGAGTATGAATCAAGTACTGAGAAAGGTATCCCTTTGATAAGCGGAAAATGTAGTTTTCGTTTAATTGAAACGGAAAATTCTGTCCGCTGAAAAGTTTAGATTTTTTGGCCTTTATGCGGTTTTTTCTATGTTCGCCAGGCTGGTGCAAATAAAAGAAGTTTAAAAAAAATTGAAGAATTTGACATTTTGCCAAATGTTTCGGATTGCATTCAACTTCATAAAAAAGTCAAAATGTTCAGTAAATCATACTAAGAAAATGTGGAAAGATTTGGAACGATTGCTTCCTTGATAAAGAAAAGATGCGCATATAGGGGATAATTTTCCCTCAATTCAAATTGGTTCCGTTTTAATTAGAAAGGAAAAGAAGCACCACAAATACATTGCATTTGTTAAAATTTCAAAAAAAAAAAAAGAATTCTAAGCTTCTGACTCGATTTCTGGGTAAAGTCTGGGGTACAATCTTCAACTGATTCTTTTTTCCATTCCTGAAAATAAAAGAGTTAGGACCAAGGAAGAGTGTATCATTATCAAAACTAAATAAAATTAGACTCAGGAGTAGAAATAGGTAATTATTATTTAATTTGATGGATATCTGATCATAACCCTAATTTATATTCTAGAATTAAAACCAATTTCTGGGATTATTTTTGAAAGATATACGGCCGTTGCCAATGAAATGTGGACAATTTGAAACAAAAAAAATTGAATTGAGTGTAACACTTTCAAAAAATCAATTTTTTTGCATTTTTTTAAGTTTAGCTATCTGGAAATAAGATGCCAAGAGGGGTTTGCCGGATTCCAAATGGGAAACAAGTTACAAAATAAATTTTGTGATCCCCTCTTCACTGGGTTTCCACGAAACATAAAACTTTGAATGAGTTTTTCTCAAAACCACGTTTTTGAAACTAGTTCATACCATTTCGAAAGAACTATTATAATAAAGAGATTTGAGTCCACTTTAAAAAGAAAAAAATGTGTAGAAATGTTGTCGTTACCATCTGACAGCAACTTAGCCCCCTATTATAAATAACAAATGCTTTACTTTTTTTTGAATCCGGAAAATGGCTAAAAAAATATTTTCTTGAATCTGTCATTTTGAAAATTTTTATCATAAAAATGTATCAAGCTGTCCCACGATAATTACAAAACTATGGATTGAAAAAATCGCTAAGTGTGTTTCAGACCAACCATATTTGCGATTTCCTGCGAACCATTGACCCATCTTTGTTTGGAAGGCCTCATTTCGAAACGGTGCAGTGCCTAAACTGAGGATTTTTGTTTTTTGCAAAATTTGTTTGCACTTCAAACGCTAGTAAAACTTAAAAAAAAACAGCAGTCAAAAATATTGAATACTTTTCTCACAGTAAAATTCCAAAAAACTCCTCGAAAAAAGGCCGACACATGAGCCACCCCCTTACGTCGATTTACGACTGATATTTTTGACCATATTTAAGTGCTAAAGTAAGCATCGGAAACGTAAATTATCCCGTAATAAATGTTTACCTGAAAGTTCGTAAGGCATTTTCACGTAAAAAATTAGGTTAAATTGTGTAAAATTTGCACTTACACATCAAATTCTATTTGGATTGAATTATTTTAAACATTTTGAAGTTGGATATTAAAAAAGCTACTGTAAATGTCCTTTTCCTCTATCGATCGCGACCTCCAATGTAAAAATTCCAGCAGTGAGGCACTGCTTTCGTCAACAGAATCTGCCCTGCACTTTCGGGATTTTCCTATCGGTCTTCGTCCTTCTGTTTTGCGTGGCCAATCCATTCCAACTTTCGAAGTCTGATTATTTTGGAGACCTCAAGGTCGTGAAATATTTCGTACAACTTATAGTTTTATTTGAATCGCGAGTGGTTGCTCTCTCATTTAACTCCTGTTATTCTCCTCAGGACCCTTCTCTTGAAGGTGTTGACTAGTTTTTCGGTAGTTTGCTTTAGGGTCCAAGTTTGACGTTTGCAGTATAGCACAGGTTTTATTATCCTTTCGCAACTTTGTTTTCCTGTGAATTCAGCTAGCTTTTGAAATTGGCAGTCCTCAGTAGCCTTCTCTCGAAGGTATAATAGTTTGCTTTAGGGTCCAAGTTTGACGTCTATAGTATAGCATAGGTCTTATTATCGTTTTGTATACTTGCAGCTTTGCTTTCCTGTGTGTGCAGCTAGCTTTTAAAATTGTCAGAACCGAGTAGAAGGCTTTGTTTATCAGCTCAATGCTTCGTTTGACATCCATCTTTCGTTAGTTGTACACATAAGCATATAAAGTTGTCCACATTTTCTAAGTTGCGCTCGGCAGTGACTATATTTTGTCTGGTTGGCGTCAATTTTCTCGTTTGTATCATAATTTCATTTTGTTTTCGATAATTCGCAGACCAACTTCGTTTGCTGTTTTGTCAAGGTTTATAAAAATCTGTTTTGCTGATGTGAAAGATGGCAAAACTTGTGGGGCAGAGATTTCAGTCCATCTCCTTGCTTTAATGTTACGATTGCCTCAAACGCATCTGCGCTGTTTTATGTGACATTGTCATTCGGGTGAGGCTTACCACTTTGGTTGGAATTTCCAAGATAAACCTTACTTTGAACAACACTTTTCAGTCAATACTGTCATATGCCTGCTTGAAGTCAAGGAATATTTGCAGGACGTCGATGTTTAATTCCTAACATTTTGCTAGTATCTGTTTGACCATAAATAGCTCGTCAATTGTCGATCTTCCAGTCCGAAAATTACTTTGGTATTGACCAATCGTATTGTCGGCGTGGAGTCTATTTGCTATCCCTAGTGTTTTTGTGAAAATTTCATGGGACGTGTAATGTAGCAAGATCCCTAACTTTTGAAAGCCAATTGAGCACCTACCTTTTGTAGTAGATAGGGCGTATCATATTTTTTAACTAGTCATGCGGAATCTGTTCGTAGTTCCAGATGAAGAAAACCAAATTACCGTGGTCAATGGACTGCCCAATTAGATGGGTTCAGCGAGGATGTCCGCGTCGCTCGGTGCCTTGTTCATTTTTTGACATTTGCGGCTGATTATATTTCAATATTGGCACTTCGATGTTCTTTTGTTCTTTTAAGTTCTGGTAATTGAGTTATGGGTGAGGGGTTGAGGAGTACTTTTGAAATAAGACATCCATCTGCAGAACTTCTGCTAAAGAGGGGAGGGGGGGGATGGTACCGTTAATTCGCTCAAAAAAAGGCACAATTTTCTGAATGTTTAACATATATTTATTAAAACTAATGGTACATGAAGGTATGGCATTCGTAAAAAGTAAAAATGCGGTGCCCCTCATAACTTATCAGTATCATCATCAACGGTGAAACAACCGGTATCCGGTCTAGGCCTGCCTTGATAAGGAATTCCAGACATCCTGGTTTCGCCCCCAGGTCCACCAACCTACGTCATTGCTCCATCTTAGGCAGGGTCTGCCTCGTCTTTTTTTCTACCATATATATTGTCCTTGTAGACTTTCCGGGTTGGATCATCCTCAGTCCTGCATAATTCAAAATAAAAAAATCAAAGTTCTTTCATTAGATGACCGCTTTCCCCAGGTAATGCAGGGAAGGTTTGGGAAATTTCAATTTTTCGCTTTTTGGGAACATTTTGAAGTGAAAAAACACAATTTTTGCGCAAAAATCGTCAAATTTATGATTATAAAATGAAAAATATTAGTAACAAATTCGAAGAAAACTCTCAAGCGTCACTTTCTAAATTATGTGCAGATATAGTGTTCAAAATTTCAAAAGGATCGGTAAAGTAATTTTTGAGTTATGAGGGGCACCTACTTTGAAAATATGAGCTGTGGGAAAAACGGTTTGAAGTTGTGGAATAAAACATCCATCAGTGAGTTTTACCGGCTTAGCTCAAACTGAATCATCAATGTTAGGTCCATAAAGCATATTGTTATCATCGATGATGACTAAAGCACCTTTTTGCTCGTGTCTACGATGAATCCTGTCTTCTTTAGTGTGTTTTTCAGCTTCCGGCTCCGCTGGGCTTATCACGCCTATTCATTGGCGTTTGGTCCACTTTATATTCTCACGATTAGGAAGGCAAAAAAACCTTCATTGAAGACATAGGCTGTCATGTAAGCTGCAATCTCAACAGTCTCAGATATTCCACTCAAGTTCTTTGGTGAGATTTTCCAAATAAGTTGATTTGAACTCTCATTATTGTTCTCCCTATAACCTCCGACACTTGGTTCCTGGGCATCTTTGCTCAGGTCTTTATAGATAGGCCTGATGGCATCCAAAACATCTTTGGGAAGAGCACTCACTCTATACGTGTGTTTGAACGAATCCAATGTATTAGCTGGTGCAACTTTTCCCCGTTTGAAACACGAGTCCGCACTGAGTTATGTATGAGACGCGGTTGTTTAAACCTCTTTTTTAATTTTATTCCGATTCTTCTCAAATTTTGTCAAAATCTGCTTGAAGGGTTCTCCAATAAAAAAAGTTTAAAAACGTTATCGTCGCTATTAAGCTCTCCGTCTCTGCGGCGCACATACTGCATTTCATAGGTCTGAGAAATGTTGAATTTCCATTCATCTGAGAAGATCACATTCCGCCAAATATTAGCAGTCCTCGTTGGCCCACTCAAGGCGTATCCGTTTCATTTGAGCAGTCAAACGCAGCTTTATATACCGCTGCCGTATAGCCCTTGTAGAAACTGAAAGTGTCTTTTAACATTTTCAGCCTCTTTCTAAGACTTCTCTAAAAGTCGACCTTTATATACGGAAGTGCTTTTGTGAGCTCCTGATTTTACCTTTCCACTAGCGGACTCAGTCTCCAAAAAGTTGCCACTTTAGACTTATTCTAGTTAACATTTCTCTACGGTTAAACATTTGGATCGCAACATCAAAAACTCACCTTTTTTACGTTGATTTTCTTCATATTCTATATATTTAGCATTTTAAGGTTTTTGCTGAAAATCTTATTAAAATCGGTTCACTGGCTGCCGCACGCACTTTTCTGAGAAACGGTTACATCTATTGACTCGAAATTTATTAGAAAGGTTGAAACTGTGAACCCATACATAAGGTGAATAACTTTCCAGCACGTTGTTCTTAACAAACACAAATAAAAATGCGCTGGTGTAAGGGTCCCTTAAGGGGAGATCTCCATACAAGTAAAAGATGCATGCAAAATTGTGGAACACCACTTTTCGGATTAGGTGTTAGTTTTGACATTGGTTGTAAAAGGAAAGAGTGCGTGGGTCAAAAAAGGGTCAATTATTATTGTTTGCCATATAAGAGATCCTAAGTCCACATCCGCTTGATGTTGACCGGACCGTGGAGGGTCGAATACTTCGAGGGCCCGTTCTAAAAAACCACTCTTCCCCCGAAAAATTTGAAAAAATTATGATTATCTATGCCTATAGTATCTACGTCTCAAAATACCCTTCGTTCAGAGATTTGCTGAAATAAAGGTTATAATGGTATCGGGTATATGAACAAATGGAACCATTGTGTACCCAGATATTCTCACATACATAACAAACCAACAATATCTTTCATACTTGAAGCACCGAGTTTCCATTTTCTGATCTGTTGTATTGTTGTCTGTCACTCTAGATTACATAACCTAAAACCTTTAAGGTGCATCTATTTATGCTACACCAATCACTATCAGCAAAGCAATGCATCAGCGTTGTAACAAACGTTTTTTATTGAACTTTTATAGATTGTCTACATTTCACTGGCAATGACTGTAGTTGTCATTCAAAAATGTAAGTCTCCTAAATATTTTTCCATGAAAACGGGCTCTTGAATGCTCAATCTAGTGAATACGCTGGGTGAAAAGCATCCAGACATATTATCAATCCATAATCAATTTTTTATTTTTTTATCCTTTTAACCTCGCTTCTGCAGCAACTGCCAGATATTTTTTTTCATGATTCTTGATACTAATAAAGGATTTTTGAAGATTTCAGATGTCTGAAATTATCAGGGCATTAGATATTGGAAGTTTCAAATGAGCAACATCGTTGAGGAAGGACTTCATGACACTGGAAAATGAAAGTTAACTTTTTACTTCTTATATATTCTTCAAAAATCTTTTTTTGTCAGTATAGTACTTGCGTGATAAGAACGATAAGAAAAGAAATGTCATTATGTATGGAATACCACATCATGAAAATGGTCGCCTCTGTTTGGCTGCCAGTACTTCAAGCGATCGGACGAATTTTTGATGACTCGGTTCATAGTGAACCGAGGCGTAAGGCGTTATTCCAGCAATAAAGTCTAGAATGCTGGCCTCGACCTCGTCAAAAGTGGTTAACTTGTTAGCACAGACATGACGTAACCTCAAAGACGATTATTAAGGAGTGTCAAGTTGCATGATCGGGGTGATCAGCTGGTGATCTCTCGCCGCGAGAGTACTCAGTCGCCAATTTTCCCTTTCATAATTTCGAGTGTTGCGTCGTTTTTGTGGCATGTAGCACCGTCTTGTTGGAACCATAGTTCGGATATATCGATTTTGTCAACTCCTGGCCATAGAAATTTGGTAATATAGGTCTATACCGAAGATCATTGACGGTAACGGTGTCTCCTTTTATATTTCAAAAGAAGCAAGGTACGATGATGCCGCATGCCATAAACCGCACCAAATTGTTAATTGTGACCCTTGTGGATACATTGATGCTTGGTCGAACGCTTGTGGATTGTGATGGCTCCAATAATGGCAATTTTGACTGTTTGCGTGCCAAAAGTGCCAATCTTAACGGAAATTTCCAATGCCTTATTAGCAAATTCACGGCGGTATCTTTGTTTGGTTACTTCAATTGTTGCGTTATGGTTATCTTAAAATCCAACTGTAAAATAAGCAAGGTTGATCCCTTTGGCAATGCTTAATTCAACTGATGGACATTTCTGGGGCTGCTTTGATACTGACCGTTACGAATTCTGTGTTTTCTTCATTCATTTTCGTTAATGGCTTTTTTACTTAAGTCATGATGAGGACCGAACTTATGACGAAATACATGTCTTATATTTACAGCTAAACCGGAATTTCGATAAAGTTATTTAATAATTTGCACACGTTCGGTAGGAGTAAAACAATTCATGACAAAATGATAAAGCTTACTAAATATTTTGATATCTGAATGTCAGTGGTAGCTTTGACAGCCCCTGGAACATAGCAATTGGCAAAACTACGGATAGTGCAGTTATAAACAATTTTTATTTCAGTTGAAATAAATCTGGACACCGCATTTCACGCATTTTTATAGGGATGCTGCCGTTTTGCAAAGGCGGCGTCTGCCTTTTTTTCATATCTTTTCGAATACGGCAGATCATAAGTAACTTTATATGGCTCGAAAGTAAGTCTTAATCCCAAAGAAGGCGAAGAAGACGGTGATGAACCTATTTCTTTTCCATATTTCCATTGCGTTGTCTTGTTTTGCTTTGTACTGAGTTTGAGATTGATGTGGCGTTTGGGTGCCATTCAAAAGCCAGGAATTGGTCAGCGCCAAAGGCCAGTAAACCACCACTAACCAAGGCGATGACTATCTTTTTAGAGTTCGATTTGCATATCAGGGAGAACAGCTCTTCCCATGTGCTTATTGTACTCTTATACAAAAATTTGTCGCGGGACATCAATAAACTTTTTTCCCTTGTTTTTCGACGATTAAATGTTCCAACAAATGTAGATAATAACTGTACCGCTCCGTTGGTCAACCAACAATTGCAGTAATTTCATGGTTGTCTTCCCACTTCCAATCGTAAGAACCTCTGCCAAGCATTTTCAAGTCAGATTCGAATTTCATTTCGCAATTGCCCATTTCATTTTTTCTGGTAGTGCTGTTGCAAAATGTACCCATTTCTTCCAAGGATACAGAAAGACTGACCGAGGTGAACCAGTTATCAAGTTTGTAGTTTTTATATTACGGGACAGATGATGCCAATATAAGACCATATCAAATGATAAATGATAAAGGGCGCAGTCATATAATTCCCGATGAATCTGTCATTTCCCATTTGTGGGTCTTGGTGGAATTTTAATGCTCGAATGGTGTGATCCTCCTAAAAACTATATGTACAAAGTGACTAAAAATATTACTTTATGAAATCGTAGAAATTTTGAACTTACCTCTGAATGCTATTATTTGCTTATCAATATTTTGATGTTCTTTTTGAGGTGGAGAATTTTAGCTTTTGGGACACTCCTACTCTCAAAGAACGCCGAGAGACTTACCACAAAATCTGTCGGTCGAAGAAGTAATTTCACAGACAGATAAAGGTAGCCTGAATGAACTAACTGGTCTGAGAACTGGACAACTGCAGGGAGCAACCGCTCCAGACGTGGAAGTTTTCCCAACAAGCTAGTAGAGTGAGACCATAGAGACCTCGTTGTCCATCCTGCCGAGGCGAGGAGGCAAATGTGCTTTATGACATTGTAGCAATCAGTCGAGTATTTTGATGAACTGTTCAAGAATCAGAATTCACCGATATTGTAAGTCCCACGATCGGATAAATGCTGCCAGCACTAAGTATGGTGGAAAAGGTCGGTGAAATTCGCCAGGAGTTGATGAAATTATAGCCGAACTGGTTAAATGTAGAGGCGGTCAACCACATCAAGCGGGTCTTCGATTTATGCTTAAGGTTTGGGCTAGCGAATTAATATCAATCAATCAATGGCTGACAATGAGGCGTTACTTGTCCTATATATAAAAAGAAACGCAGTGAAGTAATATGTATAACGTTGCTGAGTACCATCTATAAGATATTTTCTGCTATCTTGCTAGGCTGAATAGCCTCATATGTCCAAAATATCATGGGTCCATATCAATACCAGATAAGATTTTCTATGTGCGACAAGCGATGGAAAAATGATTGGAATAAGGCCATCAGTTTCACTATATTTTCATGGACTTTAAGGCAGTCTATGATAACACATCCTGGGAAAAACTGTACATGACCATGAGAAAATTTTATATCCCGGCGCAATTGAAATGACTGACTAGGTTGATCTTCACGAATATCCGGGGCTAGGTAAAAGCAGGAGCATCACTTTCAAGGCATTTCATCATCAACAACGGTCCAAGACAAGGAGTAAATTTAACCAGGCCCTGGCAAAAGTGATCCGTGAGACGCTATCATCTCCTGGTTTATTCAACTGCTGGCTTATGCAAAAATTGCCCTCATCTAGATCGAGAAGGTGCACATTAATGAAGGCAGAGGAAGTACACGGGGGAAATGGCAGCATCAAAAGCAACAACACCATCAAATAGCATTGTTCAACTGACAACATTGGAAATAGGAGACCACCACCAATGAAAATTACGGTGACGCAATTCTACAAGAGGATGGGCCATTCCGTAGTTTATATAAAGCTGAAATCTATCATTGATACGACAACCGTTTGGTTGTGGTTAAAATTCAGGTAGGCCTTTTCTCACGTGGAGCGATGTGACAGCTGTATCGAATTGGTGTAGCTTGACAGAAAATCGTGATGTTTGGAGCTGCTTATTAGATCGAATATGGGGTCGCTGATGATGATGATGACGGGTAAAACTGACAACATGCTTTTTGAAATTATGATTTTGATCGTGAAACAATCTTCAATCAATTCTTATATTCTAAGAACTGCTATTAACTAATTCGATGTGTGCTTTCATGTGTCAGATCACAGAAAACAAAGTACAGGGTATTCACACAGTTTCTTATTCTTGTAGCAAATTTTTAATGAGACTGTTGTTGATCGAATCGATGTTTTCATCTATGGATGTGGGCATATTATTGATAGAATGACTAAATTTTCAAGTAATGTGTTTTCTCTCATTTTCAGGAAAGAGATTAACCCCCTCCAGAGTTAGTTTTAATGTCTCCAAAGGGAAGCTCCCGTCTTAACTTAACAGTTATCTAAGGGTAAGCGTTTCCTTTATAACTGTAAAGTTGTTGGCTTCAAAGGGTTTTTATGCCGTTAACCTGTACATGTAAGAAGAGGTCTTCAAAATCGAAATCCTGATTTTCCTGAAAGTACAGGTTTCAGATTTATATGGAAAACCTCATATAAAGAGCTGAAGAGAATATGCGGTAGAGCTCCATTGTCAAAAAGGAGATCACTAAATTGAAACAATATCAAGAATTTTTTAATTCTTTATTTGAATTTGCATATATCGATATTTCGGGGATAACTTGCTCTCTTCTTCAGTACTATAGGTCTGCTATAATCTTCTAAGATGATTATTCCTCCCACTGTTATGTTATTAAATATTTTGTTGATATGCCACTATGTATCAGATAAAAGACGCTTATTTTTGAGTAAAATGTTGTTAATTCATAATTTTTTTTTAAATTATTTCTAAAAAATTAAATTAAATTAAAATTTAAATAAAATGGTTTACCGCAAATATTCTTCCAGAAAAAACTTATTTTTTCCATAGAGAAGACGAAATTAAAAAGGAGGAATCGTTCAATACAAGTTGGCATTTAAATATGCATGGAGAAAACTGTCGAAATTCAACTTTCAAAATCACTACTAACCTCTGATTAGATTTCATTAATATACCTAGGATTCGATTATCTTTTCTATATATAGTTCTTGAGTTCATCTTACCGCTGATTGATAGGATTTTAAGATCCCTGAAAATCCGAATCCGTTTTTTTATACTTTACTAAAGGCGCTGGGGATGGTGACGAGTGGTCACTTAAATATAAATATCTGCAAAGAAATAAATAATTTTGGTAAAGCAGACAAAGCAGACAGAAATAATTTCCATCATAAGTTACAATCCTGCATTTTTCAGTCCAAAGATTTATTCGTTGGAAAAGAGATCCGGTTTTTTTTATCGAATATATTCACTGATGTATTATTTGTATCCACGTAAAAACGCATCCCAAAAACATCATGCTGTATTGATCGAGACATCTCAACGTCTGGGAGTACGATAGTTGAAGTGAACTTCATAAATGATATTTGAGTGGAGCTTCCGATTGTTTTTTTACATTTAAAAATGATGTCAGCGTTGAATCCTGCTATTTTGAAGAGTACAAAATTTACCTTCCAGTGAATTTTCGCTGAGGCATTTTAATTGTAAACTTCAACAAGCGACAAATGCTACGAAAAGTCATTGTTTGACTTGTGAGGGTATTTGCCATTCTTTTAAGATATATATACACATGTCGGAGGAAATTCTCATATTTCAAGCATTCAATACGTGGATTGTGCCAGCCAAAGTAATTTTTACGCATTAGAGCAAGTAGAAATCGGAAAGTGCGATACCGGAATAACGTGGTCCTTGTGATTACATATCTGATCGAATCGCTTCCGCAAGTATTATTTGCTGGAAAAATACTTTGTCATGTCAGAATTTTCCAAACCAATACAGATTTTTACAAACTATTATAATTTCAGAAATTTCCAAACTAACTTCAGACTGTTCCAAGTCAATTTCAGAATTCTCCATTACAGATTCAGGATTTTCCATTTCCAATTCAAATTTTTTTTCAGTATCCTTGATTTGATGTATACCAACTTTTTACCACTAGATAAGGATGAAGTTGGGATTCTTTGAAAAAAAAAATCTGAGTAGTTTATCAATTTTGTGTCATTATTTATTTTAATGGACCATGGTTCGGTCTGGGATAAAATATAACTTCCTCAATCTGCTATTTTTGTCATGATCTTTAGATACAAAATCATGTACTTGTGACTGCAGTTAACTCCGTGGTTTCTTGTAGAACCTCATTAATGTCCACTGACAACCGACAGCACTTCCCAAGTATTAAGAAGTTTAAATTGCGGCGTGGCTATTACTTTCAGACACTTAACCTGTCCTAGAGGACGTCATTGAACCATTATATGTGTGTCTCAGCTAGTCTCAGTGAAGCAAATGATAATAGAAAATTGATATGCAGTCCAAATTTTTTTCAAAGAACCCCAGCTCCATCCTTATCCAGCGGTAAAAATCGAAATGGAAAATTCTGAATCAAAAACGAAAGATTCTGATATTGACTTGGAAAAGTCTGAAGTTGATTTGGAAATTTCTGAAATTAGTTTGGAAAAATTTGAATTGGTTCGGAAAATTCTGAATTTGGCTTCCAATTCCAAAACCTATACTTAGCGCCTAAATGGTGAACTTGGGTTTAACTTCGTTAAACTTGGTGGCATCTATCAGTTTTACAGATTTGACTAACTACTACTATACTAATCTATTAGCGAATTAGCGAGGAACTAGCTCGACTATTCTCACGTATATTGCGTACAATTCTTCTTTCGTTTTATCTTATTATGGTTCCGCTTTCATTCATGAACTTTCAACGTCTTTTATATGAATGCAAATTTCGTCCAGGACAGAGGCAATTCATCAGATGCTGCCTCAACTCAGCCATGGGAGCAGCTTGACCAAAAGCGGTAATCAAGGTATGATTCCGAATTATAATGAGCGAAAACTGCCTGGTTCAAGCCTAGGTTGCCTGAAGTAGAGGACCTTTTATTTTAATGGGTTGAGGTAGTTCCCAACTGGGTAGGAACTGTCTCTCATTTTTTGCTGGACACACTTTTCTTTCAGGCAGAACGCTCATTTTTTAATAAAAGGAATAATAAAAAATAAGGGGATATTTCTCCGGCGTGGAAAGAGCTTCCTATGAACCCTATTTCATGTCAAATTTTATTTCGTGCCCAAGGAACGATCTTCTCATTTTTTTCCCTTAATCCGGATCAAAGCAAAAGAAACTTATCAGATATTGTCTGCAAGCCAAAAATGTGACAGATAGTCTTTCCTATTTGGGGCGTAGTCTCAATAAGTAGAGGAGTCCTGAGTCTACTAAAATTGAGTTATCTATATCCAGAATCAATCTTTTGCATCAGTCGATACTTTCTGTGGTAATTCGTCTCTGATTTGCAGAAGATAATTTAAGTTTTCTACTAGCGTTTCTTCATTGGTACGTAATTCGATATTTTCAACGTTCCGAATTACAAGGCTTAGCTTGGGATTTAATTAGAACATTAAGTCGAAGAACGCCAAAAATAATTTAATAGTCATCCATTTTGATGACTTGGATAACGTATAGGAGAAAAGCTGCAGGACTCATGGAAAGGCTGAAATAAATCTTTTTCGAGGATGAAAGGTTGCGTAAGCACTACGTAAAACAAAAATTGGCTTACCAAATACAGCATGGAAGTAACAACCTTTAACATAGAACAAATGTGGGAGTGGTCATTTATTTTTATAGGTTAGATTTGTACTTAATACACGACGGTATCATGTCTGGTAGTCTGACAAAGATTACGTGGTTAAAATGAATAATTCCTTCCGATGGAACTAGGATATTTAGTTGGGAATTCTCTCTGGGAGAGAAACTTTTCTCCAATGTGGTATGCCATGACTCTTACCACGGAGAAGTGGAATATAGGACACCGCGGGCTTTCCGCAAGTTCATCTGTGATTTGCATAGAAAGCAATTATTGAGTTTTTTGACGGGTTTGATTGAGACCATGGCCAAGTGACCCGAATTAAACGAATTATAATAAAGGAGAATAAATCAAATTAATGACTCCTCGTTACGGGTGATCTGATAAAGTATAATAAAAATCAAAAAGGGATATCCCATAGATCATTTCCAACGTCAAGGTACAACATCAGGTGACAGTTTCTGTCACTGACAAATTCTATATTGATGAAAAAAGATTGTCATGCCATAGTAGGGAAGTACACCTCAGGGAACCTCCTATAGGAAAATCTTATCAGCATATGACTGCAAAGGCCCGTATTTTCTGAGGTTTCTGGAAGGCCATCAACTGCAAGGCCTTAACCCTATAGACAGTATAAACAAGTCGGGAAACCGGAAGCTGCACGCTTCAGGTACGAAAGGTTTTGTGTATTTCTTAGTACGTAGTAGGTAATATATCCATATATTATGTGAAAGTATCGACTTTCGGGTGATATTCACATTCATAGTCTTCAATTTTCAAAGAAACAAACAAACTTTGACGTATTATAACTTTGTTAGTAATAGTGCGATTTCCACCAAACTTGGTAAGATCATGCTCTACATTATAGCCTACATCACTTCAATTTAGTGGTGCTACGATGAACTTAAAGGGGTTTACAGCCCCAATTACAAAAAATTATAGTAATATACTATTATTAATTTTATTTGAATAGATACGATGCGAGATTAAACCAGAGGTGAACAAATGTACATGATGTACTTGTACAATTCAAAAACAAAAGTTTTCTTGTACTGCTAAATTCCACCACTTGTACTGTCCTTCTGATAGTTCTTTACTCGTAATTGATTATAACCAGTCGGGATGATCATGTTCCAAGATCTATGCTCAGATAGACCTCACATTTCTAGGATCATCTCAGATGATTGAGGAAATGCGGAAGTTGGGAGGAACATAGTCGCATATTTTCGATAACAATGTAAATATTCTTTACTGAAGGATAAGAAGAATCCAGCTGATCAGTTTCGCCTCATCTTGCTGCATAATGGTTGTAGGAGTGGTGGTAAAGTGAATTAACGTGGCTTAACTCTCAGCCCCAGTTGTATGTTCTATGAATCCCTTTTTTGTCAAAATCCATGTTTCATTCTAGTATTGTGTATATTCTTTACCAGCAGATTTCTTTACATAAACAGATTCCCCCTTTCGATGTATTGTAAAATAGTTTGTTGCGTGTCCTTTTCTATAATTAATAATCGGAAATTGATCCATTGCACTATGAGGACTGTGTCAAATGTTCAATTCCCTACATTTTGTTCGACATCCTGCAGTCACATTAGAATGAATCTACATTTCAAATCTAATATTCATCGTTCAATTGAAGTTCGTGAGTGATTGAAAGCAAAGAATACAAATAAACCGTTACTTTGCTATTTGCAGACTCAACTCTATATTCCTTGCATTTTCCATAAACTCAACATATGCTAGGCGAGGCCTATGTACTCAAAGGAGTTCTTCCAAGTTCTTCCTCAAACTTTTCAAAATAGTT
This sequence comes from Hermetia illucens, assembly GCF_905115235.1. NCBI lineage: Eukaryota > Metazoa > Arthropoda > Insecta > Diptera > Stratiomyidae > Hermetia > Hermetia illucens. The sequence continues at coordinate 173,306,093 of NC_051849.1, read as the reverse complement.
ACATTTCAGTACTTGTGAAACTATTGCAAATATCTTTGGCACGCAATTATGAGTACTTTTGTATTACATTGAATTATTACCTTGATTTGAGCAACATCGTCATGTTTATAAGCAACACATAGCGTGTAGTAGGTTGGGTCTGAAGAATTAAGTCAACTGGACTTGCTTTCGCTAAGAATATACGAGTACTTGTCCAACTATTGTTGGTACCCATGTTGGTGTGGGGAAAAGTTGAAAGTTTCCGCAAATAGAAAAGTCACGAATGTGAAATTATTTCAATACGTTGCACGCGTTCGGTGAAGTCTTTTCTTAGATATTCGCCTCGATTGGGAAGGAAATGAAACTCGCAGCTATTTGATACTATTTCTGTTACGCCTTCAACTACTTGTTGTTAAGGAGAATGCAATGATGGAAGGGTATGTGAGTACGAGATGGTTGGAATTGTTAGAGAATATATGAATTTGTGAATTTTCTTAAGTAATTTTATACAAGATAGTAATTAGCGTTGGTTTGTGAGTCAAATTATACATGTATAGTATTACGTGGAAGAGTTATTAAGTTCTATAAGAAGATAGACTACCATAAAATGTTTTATCTCAGCTTATAATAAATATTAGAATGACTTTGAAATGGAGTACTATGATGCCAAGTACGGAGTTTATATTCATGGAATTTCTATTTCTGAAATTGAAACCAAGGCAATATATTCCTACCTAATATATATTATATTTGCTTCCCGAAATTCAACAGGATGGTAGGAGGGGATACACCGATTGATTCGGAAATAATGTTAATTTATCTTTATAATAAGAAGTAGAAATTTGGATTAAATTTATTTTTCTGCCCAATTTTCCAGCACCACCCATTTGGTGTTTTTTCTCTAAAGGGTTAATACCTCTAAGAAAAGTATTTTGTCTTGTGACCAAATGTTGTCCTTCAAATTGTTTTTAGCAGATAAAAGTCATTGGATGTCAGTTGGAAAGATTAAGGTCGATACTTAGGTAATTCAAAGCACTTGTTGAGACATCTCCGGCTTCGTGTGCAGCGTACATTAACTAACTTTTTAAGGTTTTGTGGTAAACAGAACCTCATTCAAATCGGTTTGCTGTCTGTCTGTCTATCCGTCTGTCTGTCTGTCTGTCACAAGGATTTTTCTCGAAAATGGTTGTAACGATTGACACCAAATTTGGTGTGAAGGTGGGAACTGTGAACGCTCACGCAAACAGTGAATTAAATCATTCTAGATCGAACTTAAGGGAGGGTCTCTATATATGCAAAAGGGGGATGCAAACTTTTTTCACCAAATGTAGTCAGTAGGGTATCAAATGGAAGGTCACGATTAGTACTTTCCGATGCTTGATTCTCTTAGTTTTGTTGTTGGTCTGTTGGAAAGGTGGGGAGTGCGGGGGGCCGAAAGTGATCATTTCTTTTACGGACCCATTCTTAGAATCAAAATTTTGAAAAAAATTAGGAGGCTGGCACTATATAGTACCTAGGCTTGGAAATATCCTTCATACCGATATCTGTTCAAATAAAGTTAATAGTAGTATAATTGGCTGGCTTACTAACAAAGTTATAATAGGTTAATGTTGCCCCTGATGTGCAAATCCAAACCTTTGAATGTCACTATCACGCGAAAGTAGATATTCTGGTCATTTTACACATTTTGAAGAGCTGATATCTTCGTGAGCCATCTTCGAAGTACCCTTACTTATATTTGTAGTAACTTCCTGGCTGTTTTTGGCTTTGACTGAAAGTGAATTTTATTTTTATCTTTTTAACCTTATTGTTTTCTCTGAAGCGTCAACCAGATGTCCTTGGTGTGTCTTGTTCAGATGGCTATGGTCGCGTAGTTTGGTTTCCAATTAGGTCTCGACGATTTGTAATAGAGACTAGCTGTCGCTTTTCATAAAAAAGTGCTTTTTAAAATGTCAAATCTAATATTTTTTAAACCCAGTGTTGGTGTTAGTTATATGGTGGTAACGTCAGCACCGAAAACCAACCAACCAACAACATCAAACCACACTGGTCAAACGGGAAGAATAAAGATAGGGGAATACAACTTTGAGACCGTTGATAATTTCTCCTATCTAGGGTCTAAAATCATAATCGATAACAGCTACGATGATGAAATCCACGCACGGTTGTTGTCAGCCAACAGAGCCTATTTCAGCTTACAAAAACTGTTGCGCTCGAAACGTCTCACCATAGGGTCAAAGATTCTACTGTACAATACAATGATCTTGCCAGTCCTCATGTATTCCTCGGAAACTTGGGTTCTTAGCAAAAAAATTGCGAACTCTTGGCCGCGTTCGAGAGAAGAATCCTCCGAAGAATTTTTGGCCCCCTACATGAGGATGGACGATTCCATAGCCTACACAATGACGAAATCTATGAGCGATACCATGACCGTCCGGTTGTGGATAAAATCCGGCTTAATAGGTTACGGTGGGCGGGTCATTTAATCCGTATGGATGAGGATGATCCCGTCCGGAAAGTCTAGAAGGGCAATATCTATGGTAGAAAAAAAAGACGAGGCAGACCCTGCCTAAGATGGAGCGATGGTATAGGTCAGGACGCCAGACAGCTTTTAGGGATATCGAATTGGTGGACCTCGGCGCGAAACCGGGATGTCTGGAGTTCCTTATTAAGGCAGGCCTAGACCGGATACCGGTTGTTGTGCCGTTGAGGATGATGTTACCTAATTCATACGTTGGTGAAGGGGATATGCTATTTTTGTTGGTGAAAATGCTGGAATTTTTGCTGAATTGAAAACACTGAGAAATTCTTCAGACATCACTTATGGAGAATAACTTGACAGGGTAAGCGTTTGACTTAAGGACAATACATCATCATCTTAGTAGGTAATTTGATATCATAATAATAATAATCGTTGGCACAACAATCCATATTGGATCAGGGCCTTGAAGTGTGTTAGAGCACTTCATTCAAGACCGTAACGGTACACTACAGTAGACTGTAGGAGACAGTGTGGTCAGCATTGCGCTCGCCCGAGATTATTACCCTGATTTGACTCAGGTACTCATTCACAGCTGAGTCGACTGGTATCCGACATCAAATCACGATACAAATTCCTCTGCCACCAGCGAGATTTGAACCGCGACCTTCCGTACGACAGCCTTGTGCTCTAACCACTCAGCTATCCGGACACAATTTGATATCACATCACCTTTTTAGGAAATAGTATGACAAACATCACCTTTCATTACCATAACCGTCAAGGTGATGTTACATATATAGACAATCTTACATATTTTACTCGGAAGCCGATATTATGGAATATTACTTTCACAGAGGAGGAGAGAAAAAACAAAAGATCTCATATAATATAGAAAGATATTTTCACATGCAAAGAATAAGAATTCATGGTTACTTATGGCGTAGTAGTATATGCATTTGCTATTGCATTGCTCTATATTGCATAGAAGCGAGATAATTCAAAGCTTATCTATCACTCACAAATCTCAAATCAGAGAACGGGGTATCATAACACTAATAGATTAGCAAATGATCCTCGACATCGGCACGGCACTCAACAACCGAGACTGCTGCTAGGAAGAACGGTGATGTTTGGTGATGTTTTGTAATATCATTTCATATCGGAGTGGACAATATTACTTATTATAAGAATAATACAGTCATTTCGCCTCAACTGGGCGTTGATCTTGTAATATTAAGTGATGTTGTGACATTTGGATCGCGCTCGGTGACTGTAATGTGATATTACGCTTGAAGGTGATATTACATATATCGCCATCTTATCTCTAATTTGACAGTGAACTTTGTAATGACCATATGAGATTGGCGATGGCCAAAGACTATCCTAAGTGGATGAAAATGACTATGAGGCGAGAGCTACCCAAAAAACCTGAAAAGATAGCGAAATTGATCGTGAAGGTCCACCCGCGAATATTGAAGCTCCATCGAAGTGCTCGCACGCTTCTGTGCCAGCCAGGCTCGGGAATGGAGTCCTGGCATTCTTTGCTGGAAGGTTTGGCTCGTAAAACCTCACATTATCATGGCATTTGAACGTATTGTGGAATTTTAGATGGTTTACTCTACAAGTTATATCATCTATCTTTCGCTCTTCACTTTAAATTTCATTTTGGTATCGCATTATCGATTGTATATAGTACTTTGTATGATGCGGAGAGTTGTTGGTTACTTGTTTCTCAAATTACATACTTAATGTAAGACTTAATCAAGGCAGATCCTATATATTTGTATGATTGCATAAGAAGATACACGTGGAAAAATTTAATTTCAAAACCGTTCAATATGCGTGTCAATTTGGAAACAGTTTCTTTTCCGATTAAAAACTATTTATAGTTCGTCTATTGTGCGGATACTATTAACTTCTTAAATGGCAAACAATATGCAATTTATACAAAACATGTGTACAATATATGTATACACATATGTATAATAACCGTTACGCACAAGATGTTTGGAAGCATCTAATCACGCGATATTGACAGGTTTTTGAGGAGGAAATGACCTCTTCAAGACGGTGCGGTACCGTGTAATGAAGCATGGAAGTTAATTTCTTATTATAAAATAGTATAAATGCGTGCATATAAATTCGATGTTACGAGTAAGCACTCAATCAAGGCCTGTTAAATATAGCAGCTTGTTTACATAAGTACATACATACATACACAATCTACCTGAATCCAAGAGGCTTAACAGAACAGAAACATGGTTTTTTGGAGGAGTTCAATAGAAAATCAAATTAAATTCACGCAATAAAGCAAGCTGTTCCGATAAGGATAACGTATTTAGTATTTCAATTAATTGCGGTACGAATCATTCATGGATCCTCAGATAATAGCAATCAATAACGCTGCGATGACCAAGTTGGCAGAAAGTCAGTTTCTGATCTCCTAGATTCGAATCCTAGTACGTTATGTATCTTGTTTTTGTCTTTCAGTTATTCCGCTCCTGTAGGCTTATCACTTGAGTAGCGTTAAGTGTGATGATATTGAAAATGAGCTTTGTCTCCAAATAGGAATAAAACAGTTCAAAAAAAAGACTGTGTGGATACTATGTATTTTATAAAAAAAAAAACCGAAGGTATATAAAATAATGACGCCAGACATTTCAATCGGTGATACCTTGAAAGAAAAGAACTGTGTTTTGAATGGTAATTTTAGCTTTTGTCCTTTAAATACCAGCTCTACTTAATATTCCATGACTTCCATCTTTTCATGCATTAGATTCGGAAATGTTAAATTTCCTATAAAGTCCTGAAGCTTATCTGGTAGCATATGTAGTTAGCATGGGTTTTGAGGAAGGAGTCAAGGTGTGTGTTCATAAAGATTTGGATTGCGCTTGAAAATAAGAAAATTTGGCCATTTGGATTTCCATTTAATGAGATTTCTGCCGCAAAATTTGATGTAAATTAAGTATAAACATTTATATACCTACATATATTCATCCATTCAATATAAATTAAATTTAATATGAATGTAAATAAATAAATAAATGAATAGATGTTGTGAACTCCTTAAGAAAAATCTTTTCATAGCTTTTCATTTTAAATGTTTCTGTTTTATCATTTTTAATACCAAAATAATTCATTCAACCGAACGGCCGATTTTTTTCTTTTTTTTAATTGCAGATGCTTATCAATCAAGCCACCCGAGAGGTATGACTCCTTATCTGCAAATTGAGAGAACTCTCTGTAGAAAGCGTGTTGTATGATGTGATCAGAAAAGAATGAATGATACCCGCGCAATAATCGAATAATCAATCGTCCAGAAGTGCAATAAAAATATATCAGATTCAGTGCACAGGGGTGTGGTGGTGTTTGACATCGTCCAGAGCTGGAACAATATTGGAGTTTGGAATCAACTCGCGATACATACCAAACATGAGGTTAAAATATTGTTGGCGTATCAAAAACAAAAATCAAACAAAATTTATATGCAAATTGATTTATGTTAATTTTCCAAAAGAAAATGACAAAAGCTAGAAGGAACAACAAACAGTAAGAGATGTTAACATCAAATTTGTTTTGTTTGTTTTTTAAAAAAGAAATATTAAGTGGATTTTTCACGTTAATTATGGGGTGTCCAAACGGGCTGCACCCCTGTCCTGACCTTCGGACGATGATATCGGTTTAAATCCTATAGTTTATTTTGCATGCAACGCAATGCTTGTTTAATTTGTGGACCTTGTTTTGGTATCAATTTGTTATCCCGGTTAACTTATGATTGTTTATGGATTTGTTTAATATTAATAGATTTTTACTAGAGATTGATAACAAAATTACACCTTAATTAAAGGTAAGACCTTTTAACATACAACTCGTTTCAAAAGAAAATCTTTATGGGACAATATTTTGTTCAAAATTTTTTCATCTAAATTTTACCTAAATTATATATCATATCAGCGTAGCTGGAATTATCATTAGAATTAATTTGTCAGTTGAAGTGAACTTAGGTTCTCGAAGGGTACAAATCGTGAGAGCTATACTGCTATGATTCGTAATAACTTTTGAGCCATTTCTAAAATATAAAGCATAGGAAATACAATATTTTCCTATTCAACTTGATATTTTACAAATAAGACATTTTATTTCTATTTAATATACAAATTTAGGAAAATAGGTTGCATTCTGCTCAAAAAAGGCACATTTTTTTACACCTTATGCTTAACTGAGCTTAATCTTATATTTTTTTCAAGTGTTTCTCAATGTGCTGAAGGTACTTGCAGGGTATCAACAATTATAAAATTAAAGCTATCCGGGGTTGCTAAAGAGTTCAGGGAAGAAAATTAAATTATAATTTAGTGATATTTTAGGAAATTGCAATATCTTTTAAAATGTCCCCAACAACATTGCACCAGAGACGAATGTTCTTCCGTATTTTCAGAGGTCAACTATTTTTGCCATACGTGGCAAAATTTATATAATTTCTTGTTGACACTATATGACTACGAAAATTAGAAACCATTTCGAGTTTCCAAAATTATATCAGTTTTCCCTTTATTTCATTAGATGAAACCCAACTCTCTTTAATTCCAGAAAGAGTGAAGTCGCCGAATTCTATACGTTTCCCACCATTATTGTTGCGACTGTCAAAGCCGTCACTGTGATCACATTTCCAAACAATAAGTGCCTAGAATTTATTTTCTCACTAAGATAATCAATGTTAACAATACGTTGTATGAACAGTTTTCATTGATAGATAACACCGTATTATTATAATGCTTCCCAATTAGTAGTATCCGAAATAGCCCGCTTCCAATTTATGAACGGCAGCTTTACGAATGTTGCTAGGGTCAACCTAAAAATTGTTACCCAAAGGTTTAAGGGAGTATAAGCAGAAAAGCCAGGATCAAGAAAAGGAGTAAGGAGAAGTTTTATTAAGCAATGGACAACTAGTACATATTGCATTTGAAATCTCCGCAACTTGTGAAACTTTGGCCTTAAAATCTTCTCTCTCCCGGCGCTTTCTTCTTTTTTCCATAGAAAGAAGAGTCTAACCTTTTTCGTTGCAACGCAATTCGGATTACCTACAGATTTGTTTGTTTGAGGAGGGGTAGGGTTTAACAATCAAGTCCTTACTAGGTTTGTTGTACTATTCTACCTCTTTAAAGAATCATAAACATCCAGTTCGAATCCTACGTATATAAGGATAATGTCATCTTCAAAAGGATGGTGTTGTTCCCAAAAACACGGCTCCAGCAACAATTTATAGACGCTGGACCATCCTGTTCCACCCTACTTATATATGATCTGTTTTGAAGGTATTCCTTTTAAATGTTTTATTTCGGAGTCTAGTCTGATATTTTCACTGTTATCTAGTGTGTGCTCCCCAATTTATTAATTTTGACCTTAATGATGGTGGCTATAAATATAAGAATTTTTATAACAGGTGATAATTTTCGTCACTTATTTGCATATGGTTTATTTGGAATTTCAAACTGAACTGCCGGAAAATAAACAAGTCATTGAAGATTCAGACTGCTTTAATTAACAAGCCTATACCCTGTCATTCCTGCTATTTCCTTAGAGCTGCAACATTACATATCTAGTACTAAAACGTACAACTTTTCCATATATGTGAATATTACGCTAAGAAGAACCTGTTTTCATGATGCCTACATAAACTTATCTTTGGTTTGTAATCATTGCAATACATATTCATTTCGTACACCAGAAAAGCATTTGTATGATGCGTTTAATTTTATTTATAGTTTTTCTTAGTCAGTTAGTTTTTGAACTTCATATTTTACCTCCATTTTTTTTAAGGTGTCCTTTCCTTACTTTCTCTGGTTTTTGGGGAAAATGCTTTTCCGCTTTTTGCGGTTGGGTTGATTTATTAAATTCTTTCCTGCATTCTTCCCTAATTTTGCTATTTTATCACTTTTAAGTCTTTTCTTGAAATTCTACCAAGTTAGCTTTTTTGTTCATACATAGTTCATATTTTCTGTTTAATATTTTTCTAATCCATTTTCCACCAGACAATACTTCAATTTGACCATAATTTTGAGAAATAATTTTTTTTTTTATTTGGTACACAAGGTCGCGAGTGAATCACAAGATTATTCATCTTAAAAAGAAAAACATGAAAGGATCGTTTCTTTCATTTTTAACAAAATATTTGCTTTATTCAACAACATTTATGCTTTTATGTGGAACTTTGAAACGTCATCCGTTCATTATTAAATATCTTAAGTTTTTATAAGAAGCCCAATGAGAAAAACTGGATGTCATTCCTTGGTCCGATATTTCTTCAGCAGCTCTTTACAAAAAACCTTTCATTCCCTGCATTTGCAATCATAATTTCGGGCAACCAACCAGGTGCTTTAACTAATTCCCATTCTAATTATTGATCGGCTGATGATTAAAATTCCAACCCTGTATTAGTTGCTTCATTGACCCACTTTAGTAACTATAAGGTTTTCCTAGCGATAGCTTGTAGAAATCTAAGTCGAAATTCTTCATTTTAGACCTAGCATTTGCTTGTACGCGTTAAATGAATTATGCTTCTCAAAGCCTGGCTCAGTATTTTATATTGGATCAGGATTAAAGCGGGCGATAAGTTCCCCGCTTGTGTCATTCTTTGTGCCTTCCCTTCCAAATATTGTATCGGCTAATTTGGATAATGCTCTCTTGTAGCGTAATATTCAAGGTCAAGCTACTGCTAGTTTGATTTAATGATTTCTAGTCTTCACTTTATATATTTATGATTGCTGTTCGCTCCTTGGTGGAGTACAGCTCGTCAACCACATCTAAGCGCCATCGCTCGCATTGACTTGAAATACACTTCATCTCCTCCCACGACTTCCCGAAATGTCCGGACTCCTCCTCTACTGTTCTGCGCCGTCTTCCGATCACACAGCGTATGAGTGTCACGCCTGTGCGACGCCTAAGGCTTCGTTTTTGATAGTGTCAGGCCAGCTTACTCCGATGATATGATGCAGACAGGTATTAACCAAAAGTTGGAGCTTTTGAGTAAAAGTGGAGTACACAGAAAGAACACTAGCACAGAACAGTTTCAACCTGACCTTAGCGTTGAGATAACTGCATTTCCAGATTTTAGGCAGAGCAGCGTCGGACAACATCCAGTTCGGTATAATCGACGGCAGAAACCATGCTTCCTAAATATCCAAATTAATCGATGCCTTCGATGCTCTGCTCATTCAGGCGTCAGACTGAGAACCTTGGTTTTGTTGGAGTTTATATTTAGTTCAACTCTGCTTGCTTCTATTTTCAAATACAGAGTCATTTGGCCAAGGTCCATGACTCTGTGGGAGAGCAGACAGATGTCATCAGTGTAGTCGAGGTGTTTGAGGAAAGCTGTCAGCGCCCATTGAATTCCTTCACGTCCTCCAGACAAGGCAGCATGAATTACGTATAACTGATAACACGAAGAAATAATATCAGTGGCAGGATGCAACCCTCCCTTTGGATTTCAAAATCCTCTGAGATTTTACCTCGGTGCAGCATGTGACATTTTGTGTTGATCGCCATCATCAGTCGCTCTGATAATAGCTATTAATTTCTCTGGAATGCGACTCCAGCGTAGAGCACTCCAAATATATTGCCTGTTCACGTTAGCGAAAGCTTTCTCGAAAGCGATGAAGTGCAGGTAAATCGAAAATCGGAACACCTCGCACTATTCCAAAATGATCCGTACGATGTTGATGTGGTCAATGCAGAAGGATCCGGAACGGAAACCAGTTTGCTCTCTCTCGATCAAGCTTTCGAGATACTCTTTGATGCGTTCCAAATATGTCGAGCGACAGCTGGATCATACTAGCAGCCAAAGTTGAATTTAGGGGGACGCATTTTCCTGACCCCGAGAGAAACGGAAGCGACCATGAGATGGTGACCTCTTTTGAGGCCGATGTCAGCGGCTCTCTTGCTACGCACAGCCAAGAGACAACTCCTAAATCTACTGCTGATCGTGAAGTGGTCGATCTGATTGCGTACGGCGTCGGTGAGGTGAAACACAACTGAATGACAGACTCTGTAGTCGAACAATGTTCCACTAATGACGAGGTAGTGGAAGTTGCAGAAATCCACGAATCTCCCACCATTACCGTTGCTGTTACCAAAACTGTGTTTCCCCATCACATATCCGAGTAAGATGTTGTCAGATTCCATCTGGCGCATTCATAATGTCACCTTTGGAATGCCTCCCCCTAAATTGCATTTAATTGCCCGTAGGAAGTATCCTTCTCCAGTATATCGGAAGTCTTCGTTGGTGCATAGCATTGTACATTGTGATGCTCCTTAACCTGGACCGGAATCCCGCAGTTAGAAGTCTGTCAGAAACCATCTCCCAAGTCAAGAAAGCGTGCTTTGCAGTAGCCTGATGCTAGATTCGCGCCTACTAGGACTTGGCTTTCCAGAGCCGAAAAGCACATTGCCATAAGTGTGGCAAGAGGGGGAGCAGTCCTCTCCAGAGTCCCACAATCTTACTATTGTTTAGCTTATATCGCTAAAGTTTCGGCTCGAGTTTGTAGAAAACGAGCATTTTGAGTACCGTAAAGGATTATTTACTTCTAGGAACCGTTCTCTTCTTATCAAATCTAAATATCTGAAAAGAAATATGGTGGTCAATGCACATGGCATCTAGGCTTCAAAATACTGTCTTTACCGATACCTGTTTAAATAAAGCTAATAGTAGTATATTACCATATTTCTTGTATTTTTTTTAGAAATTGCTTAGGAGCATTTGAAATTCTTCGAGACTTTCGTTCCCATGGAATAACATCTCGGATGTTCCAAGAATTATTCCTTGATGTCCCCGGTTGTCTGCAATTTCTGAGATAACTGAGTAATTCTTTCTTCCCTGCTTTTATTTTACTTTCAATGTTTGATGACATTTTACCGTTTGATATCTAGAAAGCAGCATTCAGTCCTGTCCACATCATTATCGACTTCTCTACCCTCTACCTCTTCTATTGTAATTGTAAAATTATATTCCAGTTTGAGAAATTGTCCATAAGCAAAAGAATCGCACCTCAATCTCATTTGTTAACCATGAATTATGATAATTTTACGATACATAATTAGCAGTCAACAAGCGAAAAGAAATAATTTATCGAACAAATGTATACAAGCTGGGTGTCTCGTGTAAATTAAGTTTTGCTACATGAAAGTTAAAGGAAAACTACTCCGTACTATTTCCATTCAACATATTAACTGAAATTTTCGCGCATATTTTTTTTGCATCTAAGAGTATAAAATTTATCAACAGAGCTATTCATAGCTGCACTCCATACGCTAGAATAGATGTAAATCCGAGTCTTTATATGTATGTTGATAGCAGAATTAAATAAAATGATGCATTCCATCGCATTTTTTTCCGTATAAATTGATTGCATAGGAGCACACATGCATACACGGTAGCAACTTGTAATCGAGCATAGGAGCATTTAATTTAATTATCTTTTTTTACAATTTCCTCCAGCGTTGAGGTAAAAAGAAGGAAGGTGCACAGCAATTCTATTTACGTGCCAATCACCAATTCACTCCACAGTGTTATAATATGTGCATATAATTATCACAAGTTCTCTCCATTTTCTTGTTTCCATAATTTGATAATGTAGCTAGATGGTCTATGGCTGCCATGTTCTCGACAGATGTTTTGTAGTACTTCATTATTTGTAATTTATTAGATATTGTTATATACGCCTTGGACTCATCATATGATCAAGTTGTATTAAAATATTTGAAGTCTGTTATGAACTACGTTATTTATTAAGTGGATACTTGCTATGGGATCTGATTTTGATATAATCTTGACCTAAAATAATCGTATTGTCACAAAAATAGTAAAATCTTAAGGGGATCATCCCGTCTTAAGGCGGTTTTTTGGGAATTTTTTTGTGAAGAACTGGATAAAGATACACCATATATTTGTTAATATCTTGAGCATACGTGACAATTCGAGCCTAATATTATAGTTCATTATTGAAGTACAGAGTAACTTATACATCCACCTCCAAAAAAGGGTTTTTTCGGGTGTCAGATGACGCTGTGCTCATCTTAAAGAGAGAGAAAAAAAAAATAAATAAATAATAAAATTAAAATTTACCACGGTTTGCAAACTAGCATTATTAAAAATATTGAAAGGTAAATTTCTGGTGCCTTGGTAAACTTTGCTATGTAAATTTTTGTGTCTTTCCACGGCTTCTTTAATGTATAAAAATACGGGCCAATGAATCGTGATTACCCTAGTTTCCAAAGAACAAATATTTTCTGAATAAGTCGTGAAAATTTCAAAGAATTTCGTTGGATAGATTTTAGTCCATGGTGGCATCCGATTTTCAACATGCAGTTCGAGAAAAACGCATTTAAAAATTAGAAGGGGATTATTAACCATATAATCTTAACTCAACATTGATCTACTACATCTGATCCATAAACCTTCGATTTCTTAAAAAAACCATGTAGTGCCTAAGCTTCAATTCTCGCTCTTTTAGCGAAGTCATTCGAACGTCGTTCGGATAAATTCGCGGCGATCAACATAAACCTGACCTATGACACTTTACCTGTTTAATACTACAATTTCTGAACGATTCGGAATATCGGAAATTCACTTATCCCAAAATATTCTACACTATATCTAGATACAATTCATACCGAAAAAGAAACATCGATTCCTCGGATCCGGCACACGGGCGTGACACCCTTAACTAATTCTTGCAATTTTTGTAAAAACAATAGAATACTTCCAAACCAATCTAAAAAACCTTGGGCTCTAAAAGCTTTAATGAATTTGATGCCTCTTATGTATCACCGGAATCGGGTTTTCTCTTATCCAGTGTGTGTGTGTGGTGGGCGAGAAGCTACAGCTTCTGAGCACTCAGGCCGTGTTGGCTTATTGTACTCGCCACCCCCATCTAACGGAATATTTCGGATTCGTTAACGTATCGTATTTCCGTTAGTGGATGTGATACTACCCGTTGCAACTGGGGAACATCGGCACCAAAGATCTGATGTCAGATGCGTCCATAGGTCCTGCAAGTCCTCCTGCTAGATAAACTTTTCGGTATGCATGTTCGGTTCTGGCAGTCATTTTCGAGGTGCTCAAAGGACTACTCAACGCCCTCAATGCTGCTTGGCTATCACTGCAGATTGCAATACGCCTGCCCTTCAACTGCTCGTCAATCACCCAGTTTGTCGCCCTGAGATCGCGTAAACTTCGGCTTGAAAAACCGTTGTATAATGTCCCAAACGAAAAGCTCACTTCTCGTTTTTATTTGAGAGGTAGACTACGGCTCCAGAACCCTGTTCTTCCGTATACCCAGCCACGCATTCCCCTGGGACGTCCCAGTTCCCTCTATTCTTCAGGGTAACTTCTACCATACAGGTGTATGGGGATACGAGAATCGAACGGCATTGTAGGACCTGGATTCAGTACTCCTACTTCCTCTTCTAATGTTCTGTACTCCCTACATCCGTTGTTTCCCCATAGATCTAATCGAATTTGTCTATGTGCTGCTTTCACTGCAGTGCTTTGGGTAAATATATCCAGGGGCTGCAAAATGAGTAATGCATTTAGAGCTGTGCCGGATGTCGTGCTCATGGTACCAGTGATACCTAGAGACACAGTTCTTTGCAGTGCGGCCAGTTTACGGTGAAAACCTTTTTGTTTCACATTAACCCACAACACTACGAATGGATAAACGCACATCGACCTAATGATGGCAACGTATATCCACATTACCACATGAGGCCTGTAGAGGCAAAGGTCCGTCTGCACAGCCCATAAGCTGAGCTCACACATTTTTATCTCTATATGTTTGCTCCAAAGAAGTTTTTTATCTAGAGTGACTCCCAGATATTTCACTTCTTCGGAAAGTTGAAGGATAGCACCCCTCATCTTAGGGAGGTAAAGCCCATCCAGTTTTCTCCTTTTTGTGAATAATACCATTGTGGTTTTATTTGGATTAACTGGAAGACCATATCCGAGGCATCAACTGTCTATTAAATCAACGGCACGTTATATATTTCTACACACCGTCCCAAGTTACCGATCAATATGAACGTGTATTGGCAAATTTTGCAGTTCGCGTAGTAGTGAGTCGATCAGCATATTCCACAGAAGCCGCGAAAGCACTTCCCCTTGGGGCAGCTTTGCGTTGTTTCTGCTGTTAGATAGTGATCGACACCCACCTTAGCACACAGCAATCTATGCATCAGCATAGCAGGGATCCACTTAATTAAAGCATTGTCAACACTATGCGATCTGGTGACACCATAAATTTTTTGAAAAACCGCGCAGTCAAACGTTCAATGTCCACGAACACTCCCATCGTGTACTCACCATCCAAAGTGGCATCCTCTATCCTTGTAACCAAAGACTGAAGAGAAGACTCGAAGGACTTTCCACGCTGGTAAGCATGCTGGTCTTTATTAAGTGGATGCGACTTAAGTGCGTTTCTACGAACGTGACGCTCAACCCGTCTCTCCGAACCTTTCCGCAAGAATGAAGTCAAGCTGATCTGTCTAAACTTCTTTGGATTAGAATAACCATCCTTCCCAGGTTTCGGTATGAAAACTACCTTAACCTTTTGCCAAGAGGAAGGCAGGTAGCCCAGAGTAAGACATCCTCGAAAAATATTATATTTCTTAGAGGTTGATCTAAATGCGCCGCTGGATAAATACCATCCATGCCAGGTGCTTTGAAATGTTCAAAGGGCAGTATGGCAGCTCTCACCTCTTCATAGGTAACAATCGCTTTTGCAGTGTTCCAGTTTCCCCTGCAGCACTTGCGTGTTGAAGGAGTTGCAAGAACTGTCAACTCTTCCCCTATCACTTCTCTCAGGGTCTGTACTGATTCCAGTATAGAGCTCGTGAAAGTACCGTCTCCAACTTGGCCGACTCATCCCTTTAAAGGACTCTGCACGCCCTTGAGGTCTCTCTTCCACCGTCCAGTTCCTCACAGTACGCTCTAAAGGAGTCTCGTTTCGAACACCGAACGAGCTTCTTATATTCACGCTTTGAGTTTCTGAAATTAAACCAGTCTTCGTTCTTGTTACTTTTGCAAGCACGATTCAGAAGTCGCCTGGTTGATTTCATGAGTTTTTGCAGTTCCCGGTTCCACCAAGGAATCGTTTTATCGTTTTGGCCTCGAGAAATAGCACAAGCCTCTTCATAGCACTATGGAAGTGTGCAGTTCAGAGTTTTCAATTCATCTTCCAGCGCCAAAGTAGTCATTAGTCGCCTAGGGAACTGTACTTTATTGCCAGGAAGTTCATTGAACTTTGTCTAATCCGTTTTTCTAGGGTTTCGTCTATGTACTGCAGACTGTTCGCCCGCAATAGTCAAATTGAATTCAAGGTATCGGTGATCTGACAGTGAGATCTTGTCTAGCACCCGCCAGTGTGTAATCAACTCTAACATTTTGAGGTGCAGATTGTAAGGTCAATTACTTTACTTCTTCTTGGTCCCACGAATGTAGGGGCGTACCCTACGTTTACAGTCATGAGACGAGCTGAAGTGATGAAATCAAATAGCTTCTCTCCTCAAGGATGTAACAAATATGTTGAGCATTCGCACCGCAACCTGTTAAGAATTCGAGACCACTTGATTCTGCATACACTACCAGATCCCTAAGCTCTTGCGTCGGTGGAGGATAGAAAGAATTGTAGGGTAAATAAGCAGAGGCAACTATGATGTTTTTTCTCTCGTCATTTATTTGATATTGTACGATGACCGTAACTAAGTCCTGGGAACAGAATTATCTCAACATGGTTACCTCTAACCGTCTTGACATCAGGATATAAGCTCTCGGTCTTAATGATCTGTCATCGTAGAAGATCCTAACCCCCTTTTACTGATCCAATGTCACAGATGCTGTTGAATCGAACCCACGACTCTTGCACCAGAAAAATGTACGGGAAATCCTACAGCTTTGCTAGCCTCGCTGCCAACAGATAGGAGGGAGCTTTGGCATGCTCCAGGTTGATTTGACTAATTTTTATGTTTTTCGACATAAACTTAGTCTAATGTGTTATGGAAAACAGTTACAAGCGTATTCCGCGGTCCGCGTGTGATTGTGTGCCCCTCATACAGCACCACCAGAGACTCGATCCCCTCGTGTTTGATTTCTCTAAGAAAAATCGCACTTGGAGGTACAGTAGTTCCCATGTCCTCGTCCATGAAAAATCTCATCTCATCCTGCAGAGCATTCGTCTGTTTTCCACTTAGCACCTTGACTGGTTTGTGGTGTCCGATTTGAATAGATTCGATCACTCGAACTGACATCAAGTCAGTTTCGTTTATGTCTCTGGCTTGTCTTTCTTCCGTCAGTTTCTTGGAACGTGTAGGAGAAGTTACAGGTAGGATTCACTCTGTAGTCTCTTCATCAGTGCCACTGTATGCACTATCGCAGTTCCATTGTGGGAGAGCGCACCGAAGATGCTGCAATTTGCTCTACATTTTGTAACTCGAAGACGGTCATTATTGTTCGCTCTCAAAATGGAGATGATGCTTTACAGTTTCTTGATATGATTGAATATCAGTCTATCTAGGAAAAAGTGGAGTACCGTATGGTGACTTCCCTTGAGCACATTCAGACTCTTTTGGTTCAGTTCGAATACCAAGTTGAAATCCTTCACGTTTGTAGATTTATCCTTCCTCTCCTCCGCCGTGACGACTTACCGATATTCTTTCCTCGTGGCCTTTTTTCGACATCAGGCTCGGAGCAGTTACTCGTTCTTGGCCGGCAATGCCTTTAGTATTCGCGGTGCTATTCTCTTTCACAACTAGTTCTGTTACTTTTTATCTCCATTTAGACAATGGTTCACACTATGCGGCTTTGCATCTTTCGTGAAGGGATATGTGGTAGAACCGACCATTTCAATTGCAAAGGCCGTTGAGTGTGTTATACTGCCGCGCCTTCTAAAAATTTCGGTAATCACTGATCGTGTCTTTGCTGCTGAGGTTGTTGTTTATATTCACTTGTCGAGTCCAGTCACAAACCGCTATCTCTTCTTGGATGTGCAGTCGGTTTAGTTGCTGCCCCTGATTATCTATGCCATCAGCAAGGTTATGCATGGGTTTATATACATTTTTAGAGACATTGTGGTCAGATATTGGGCCAGCTATCACTTAGGAGGCCATCTTAACTCAGCCTGCTTTGCCAATTTAGTGGTGTCATAGCTTTAAACCTCTCTTCAAGCCCTGCAGAGATCATTTTCGAGACGGGCAACTGTAAAATTAGTCAGAAATTTGTTTTCACCAAATGCCACTCTGGTTTTACAAGGTAATATTTAGCTGCCCAATTTATTTAAATACTAGACTGACTAGTGGTTATCTAGTGCTACCACTTGGGTAGCTAGCCTTTGCCTTGGAGCATGTAGAGGGACAAATATTTATGATGGCTTTGCTAATGAAACTTGGTGAAGAAGCGGCGTCAATAATTACAAAATGGAAATTATCATGCAGCGAAAAAATATAGATTTGGATATCTAGAATTCTGATCGAGTGGACAGTTTTATATACTCAGACTAATTGCAGAAGTGCAACATGCACAATGAACCAGGCCGCAGTGAAGTCGAAAACCATTAGAATTGATGGGAGGTATGGAAGGGGTTAATTAAACACAATTTTATCAATTTATAACCGCTGTAGGCTAAAATTGTTATTTTGAAAACATATACCGTATTTCGGGAACCATTTGATGATTTACATTGCAGATTTTTATTGTCAATGCTAAAAAATTAGCACTATTGCTGAGACTCGACTTTTGATTGAATCGAAACAAAGAAAATTAGCGATTAAATGTGTTTGATTTTTGGAGAAATTGTTGCTACCTCTGTAGGTTTTATAGTCCTTACCGTCACATAGTTAGCCTTATCAGAGGATTAAGCTTCGAGAACATTTCCGGCCGCCTGCTCGTCTCGCCGAATTTGAATGATTTTCACAACTTTAGACTGTCGGGTCTTAAGCTGTCTGCCTTAGCACACGTATGCCTCTTTGCCGTGTCCTGTGTATATTTTTCCTACCTCAGCCTACCTTCTCTGTATGAAGACTTCTTCAACAGATTATCAGAAGTTCTGATCGTTTTGCTCCCCTCTTTCATTCTCTGTGGCGACTTTAATCTTCCTATAATTTCCTGGTCTTCCTCTCCTCCCTAATAACTTTACCCACCTTTCCCTTCCTTTATCCATTTTTTTGAACACCTGTGCTGCCCTCCAATTAAACCTTCTTGGAAATCACTTAGATTACATTTTCTTGTTGCCTCTCTTGTTATCTCTGGCGCCCATCATCCTGCTCCCGAGTTTGATGCTCAGATATTCCAACCCTACTCCCCTGCTGTGCGCAAGCCTCCCTAGTTCTACTTTTTCAAGGTAAGCTTCGAAGGTCGGAACTCAGCCTTGGCGGCAATCCATTAACCCGTGACCGTAACACTTAACACCTTTTATACCACTTTATCTCATCTTCTACCCTGTTATGTCCCTTCCTCTTACAAGCGCTTTTACCCCTCCCCTCCGTCCATTCAATTCTGTGGCTCCTCAGCTAATTCCCCCAACTGTCTTGTGATTTAATCCAGCACTACTTTGCCTCAGTCCATGTCCCCTCTTCTCTCTCCTCTTCACTTCCGCTAGCGGATGTAGCCTGCTCCGCATCGCTTAACATTCCCCTCCTTACCCCTTTCCTTTTTGAGTACTTGTTCGGCAACTTCACGCCAATGTGGGCCTTGGCTACGACGGTTTCCCAAACCTCTTTTTGCTTAAAGCTGGTCAGTACATCTCTCTTCCCCTATTCCTTATTTTCAGCAAAAACCTCAAAAAGAATCATTTTCCTGGCATGTGGAAAGAGGTTCTCATCATCCATATTCATAAAAGTGGCAATCATACTCTTGCCGAGAATTACCGTTTCATTTCGCTCTTCTCTAATATATTCCAGTGGCTGGTTGTTCGCTCACTTTTGGTACCTCATAGTGAAAGCGCTATACGGCTTTGTTATGCGTACGTCCGCTATCTCTAACCTGATCGACTTCATCAATTTTGTCGCTTTATCTACGCTGACGGCACTGTAATTCACAAGTTACTTCTGTCCGAACTTTCCTGTCTAAGCGTTGCCATACGGTTTGTTCCATGTCCTTCCAACCGACCCTGCCGCGTCTCCTTCGATGGCACCTTTGCCCATTCGCTAGCGTCCCACAGGAATCTATTCTGGGTCCTTTATTATTTTTTTTTTTAATCAACGACCTTCCCCCCTGCCTTACTATTTGCTTTGTGCTGATGACCTCAAGCTGTTTTCCGCTATATCGTTGCCTATGGACTGCTTTTCCCTTCAAGCAAATCTAGATATTCTGGTTCGTTGGTGTTCTGCTAATGGCTTTGTGCTAAACATCAGAAGGCATCACTCTATGTGCCACTCGCTTTAATTTTCACCCACTTCCTTCTCCTACTCTTTTACCGGAAATTCCTTATCATGCCAGAACTCACTTGCGACAATAAGCTCCGCTTCGATACCATTGTCAAGAAGTCACTAATTGGGTAGCAAAATTGTCAGGCTTTATACTTCCCTCCTCCTCTGATTTATTTCTTAGCTTTCTTCAATTCTCTTCTGAGGGGTACCCTCGAGTACTGCCCCGTGATCTGGTCACCTTCCCGTATCTGTAATTGTCTTGTCCTTGAAAAGGTGCAAGGTTTGCCCCCGTTTGCACCCGTTTGCCCTTCTTTAAGAAAAGCTTTCCTCCCTCCTTCGTTTTCTGAACCTTCTCTTCCTACAACAACGAAGAACCTATCAGGATTTATTCCCGACTTTATCGAAGTTATAACGCACAACAGCTTAGTCTTTTAAGCTTCTCTTCTTTAAATAGTTTTAAGCATGGACTCTAAGGGCAATAAGTGATTGGAGTTTACTCTGTTTATTGTTCGTTAATAGTATGTAGGAGATATGCTTCATCAAGTTCTCACAAAAATATTTACCACTTATCGAGGCTTTTAATAATGACTATCTTTATTTAGAGTCTCGTTTTAGCCGTTTATCTGGAGTGAGCATAATGATTTCCTCTATTGAAATTTTTTCAAATTTTATCCCTTGCTATCGGAGCAATAGCTCATTTTTTGTCCTGAAGTTATTGATTTTTAAATATTTTGGCATTATTTTATTAATTTTTATTCTACTCAAAATCGGACTTGGCGATCACCGGAAACTTTCGGGCACATGATTAAAGCCCTTGTCCTGAGGAATTGGGTTGAAATTAATGTGGCACCCTTGTTAGGAATTAGGGATACCAAATTCTGCAACGTCATACATGCATCATACATCGATTTTTTTCTTATTGAAGGTAGTACTTCGATCGATTTTCATTTTTGAGTGCTGTGGAGGGCAGCTTAAGTTCGCAACAACTGCACTTTTATTTATTTTATGTAATTTATATATCTACCAATAATATTTATGATCTCCCTAATCGGAATATATCCTCAGCAACAAGCCATCAAATTTCAAGGTGGGGTCCTTAAATTATTTCCAGACTTTATCCATCTGATAAATATTATTCATAGCACAACCAATATATCAATGTCGCATTAATTACTACATAAATCCATTCTTTCCAGTGTATTGAAGCATCATTACGTTTTAAGCTTTTTTGGGAAATCCGACCCTAATATATTTATCCTTGTCAAAGGCTGACCTTTTCAACATAAAATTGATGCTGGCTGGCTGGCTACCTAGCACTAGCGGGTGGCATCCGCTGACCAATTCATGAGTGAAAAGACCATTGAAATGTAAATGAAATGGGTAAACCTCAAACCAACTTTGCTTAAAATGAGGGTGGATTGGTTGACGGAGCCGATGAAAGGATTCCAACATCCGTTTTTAGAAAACGTTCAATTAATAAAGTGCGAATGATATCAGATGGTGCGTGTGATTGTGTGAAAAGGTGTTTTGTGTCCCATTCACTTCTGGCCATGTCGAACAGTCCGCTCAGGCTATTGCCTTGTGGGAAGCATTAGCCCAATCTGACACACTCGAACACCTCATGAACAAAATTCCTGTGTTTTATATTTCACGTAAAGAGGACATAGCGATACAGGACAGTCGGTTTTTCATCGTGTACGAGTATAGTCTGGAAATTGTCTTTGACTAATAATCGGGGTGTGAAAATTCTCTACGGAAAATATTTACACTTGGGCTAGAGCTTTGATCCGATTATGTATGAATTCATTAGATTCTTTCCCCAAATTATTATCGCATTAATACGCACGCATGTAGTACTCGTAGCAGGTGTTATTGTTTATTCGGTTAAATGAAGAAGAAAATCGTTTTAAATGGGAAATTAAAAAAGGTATCGGTTCTTTTGTGTTTTTTTTCTAAGAGGATTGTGCTGCTTAGGAGATGCATTTCCAGGTCATTTAGATTGTGGAAAAAATCGTTGTCTCGCTGTTCCTTTTTGAATTTATTCGCTGTTTTCTCTTGGCGTCGCCTTATATTTTACCAGGTCGGGCGACCATGAGTGTAATACCTGCGTTTGACTTAATTCTGCCTTTTATTATGGATGAACATCCAGCAACTAACAGTCACAATAAGGACTCTATTGTGCAACATCTGCTAAATTACAAGGTAGCATGAATTCCACCTATTTCGTCGTATGATTCTTAGAAAGGTCGCTGCATGGAAATCAGCCTGACTGAAAACCGCAATGGAACTATCAAACAAGCAATCACTTAACTGAATCTAATAAGTATAAAGCGTACTTGCTCCTTGGCTACAGTGAAAAATCAAGTAAAAGAAATGAAAACCCCAGGTAAGCAGAGTAAATTTCAAACAAAAAATATTATTTCTAACCGCACGGTCATATTTTGAACTGACATCACCAGGTGAACGTTTTGTGGTGACCACAAAACTGTTGTAACTTAACTTTAATGAAATTGAGTTCTTCCTTGGAAGTGGAATATTTCGTCTTCGTTGTTGTCGTTAAATGGTGGAGGAACAGTAGATGGGATGATTTAAATACATGCAATCTGCGAAGACATCAAAAAGCGCCGAATCGTATTTCATTCGTGGTGTCAATAAAGATTACTTTGAAGCTACTGGAAGATTGACTTTGTGGAAGCGCACAACTGCCAATATATATGTTATATATATGTGATATTTTTCTTTGCCGGTAAAGGAAGACGGTATATTGTATAAGAACTTTTGAACTTTGAAATTCACTACGCTTGGGCACAAATACCTAAACTTAATAATTTACTGTCCAAGACCGCGTTTCGTGCTGCTTGGATGAGGTAATTCGGCCGTCGACGTGTGAAAATTATCATAAAATCCATAGATTTGTATTTTATGCCTGATAATTTGTTGTTCGAAAATTTACAGACTTTATCTAAACGCTTCTGCAAAACTGACAGTTACATATCAAAGAACGATTGACTGCCTATAAATGCCATGGCCGTGTTTAGAAGCGACTCTTCAGATTTACCATCCTTTCTACAGATATTGGTAGGGGGGTGTTTCGTAGGCCTTCTAAGCGTAACCCCCACATTAAGCTCTAATCCTTTTTTCATCGAATACATATTCGTATCTGTCAGACTTACGAACTTCAAAGAATACTGGCAAAAATAAATTGTTCCATAAAAACGGATATTCGTTTTAGATATTCCGCTAACATTAGTTAATTGAGTTGCAAACCATTGGTAGCTTAGCAGCATTATTACAATCTGATGTACAACATGTTATTGAATGCTAATTGGTTTTACGACGACCGCTGTATGATTTAATGCCCCGTTCTTCCATTATTTAGCGCTGATCTAATACTGATTTTCTTCTACTTTTAGATTGCTTAAGTGGAGCAGGTTGGTGATATATTTAATTATATTCTGATATAATTGATAACTGTCAAGTAGCTATGAAGCAAAATAGTAGAATTTTATGTTATATCTTGATTTATC
Organism: Hermetia illucens; assembly: GCF_905115235.1. Lineage (NCBI taxonomy): Eukaryota > Metazoa > Arthropoda > Insecta > Diptera > Stratiomyidae > Hermetia > Hermetia illucens. The sequence goes on along the minus strand of NC_051849.1, from coordinate 173,282,696 downwards.
TCATGAGATTCTGGAAAGAGATTGACTGAATTTGTATCTTTGATTGTTAGATCAAGCCTCTACTTGGCGAAGCCCCTGCTGGGTAGAAGCCAGAATCGCATGGCTCGCCAAGTTGAGCAGCGCAACCGAAAAACATCTATTGTTCTGTGAATTCTTTCCTGTTTGGCGTTTAGAAACCCGAAGAATCTTAGAGTATCATTCGAAAATTCTTTAGTTACTTTTACTTTGACTATGAATACCCTGTTTAGCAGAATCGGTCATTTACAGCATAACAGTAGCAAATCTATATCTGTCGGTCCTGCTTTTTTTAGTCAGTAATATTTACGCCAGAATGCTTCTTATCGAGGTGCTATCTAAGGGACTATGCTCTGTTTGGGAGGTATACATTTCTTTTCACTGTTTATTTGCGGAGGAGAATGAATCTCATTGTACGCATTTTTCAAAATCTTCATAAGGTTTTCTGATATGCTCACATTTTTAGGTGTTCTCTGTGCTTCTTTTGCATCATCATTTTTCTCTGAAGATCGTCTTAATGTTTCCTAATTTCAACTTTTTGTTTGTTTCGAGGTAGGGGAGGTGAATGCTGGACTCCCACAATGGTACGACAACGGACTACCAACAAAACACCTCCCCGTCAACAGAGAACTATCATGGAACCGTTTGACAAACTGCTTCCTGCTAGACTTTTCGCTCTACCATTTTAGGGTGCAAGTCATGAAACTCCTTTCACTAATGGGGGGAGAGGAGGAATGGAATTGTTACTTCAAGGAACCCCTTGCAACAAGAAAAGTTCGTAGGCTAACATACTGATGGCGCTGCTAGTATTAAATCCATATGATTTTTAACTCTAATCTTTAAAAGATACGTGTACAAATTTGACAGCTATCGGATTGTTAGTTTGTGGGATAGAACATTTTGAGTGAAGCCACTTTCGTTAGTTTGAATATCATCATCAACGGCGCAATAACCGGTATCCGGTCTAGGCCTGCCTTAATAAGGAACTCCAGACATCCCGGTTTTGCGCCGAGGTCCACCAATTCGATATCCCTAAAAGCTGTCTGGCGTCCTGGCTACGCCATCGCTCCATCTTAGGCAGGGTTTGCCTCGTCTTCTTTTTCTATCATAGATATTGCCTTTATAGACTTTCCGGGTGGAATCATCCTTATCCATACGGTTTAAGTGACCCGCCCACCGTGACCTATTGAGCGGTGTTTTATCCACAACCGGACGGTCATAGTGTCGCTCATAGATTTCGTCGTTATGTAGGCTACGGAATCGTTCATCCTCATGTAGGGGGCCAAAAATTCTTCGGACGATTCTTCTCTCGAACGCGGCAGTTTGAATATAATGGATAGAAAGGAATTTGATGTGTCAATAAAGCATTGCTCTTTGGCGAAAAAAATACCGTTGAAGCCAAGGCCAACCGTTGACAGGTAGTTTGCTAAGTTTAATCGAGGCGAAATTAGCACCGAGGACGAAGCACCCCAAGGACCCCAAAAGGCGACGAAAGCATCAAAATAGTCCGCAAAGAGAGAGATAGATGAGGCGTTACAGATATTTAAAGGAACGTGTTGAACATGTCGTGTATGACCGTTTGAATATGCGAAAGCTCTTTTCAAAGTGGGTGCCGCGCGAACTCACAATCGACCAAAAACAACAACGAGTTGATGATTTTGAGCGGTATTTGAAGCTCTTTATTCATAAAAAAACCCGAAATTATGCGTCGATATGTGACAAGGACGAAACATGGCTCCATTATTTCTAACTAGAATCAAAACGATCGTCATCTGAGTGGACTGCAGGTGGTAAACCGACTCTAAAGCGTGCAAAGACGTTACAGTCTACTGGCAAGCCTCTGGCATCATTATTTTGAGATGCGCATGGCTCAATATTTATTGACTATCTCGAGAAGAGAAAAACCGTCAACAGCGACTATTACATAGCGTTATTGGAACGTTTGACGGATGAAATCCCGGCAATATATTTCATGAAGACAATGCGCCATGTCAGAAATCAATGAAAACGATGGAAAAATTGCATGAATTTTGCTTCGAATTGCTTCTGCATCCAGCCTGTTTTCTAAATCTGGCCCTTAACGACTTTCGTTGTTCTCAAACCTCAAGATAATGTTCGCTGAAAAGAAATTTAGTACCCATGAAGAGGTAACCGTCGATTCTGAGGACTATTTTGAGGTTAATGGCAAATCGTACTATAAAAATGGTATCGAAAAATTGCATGAGTATGACAACTACATTAAATAATGACATCAAATTTTATCAAAAAATGGAGAGAGCTCCCCTGTCTGCATAAACTTGCTGACGAAACCCATGCCAAATGTCACAAGAGAAAAAGTTGTGCATCGTCTCCTGTCTTCCACACTCCTTTGCAAAACACACAATCATGCTTTTCCAATATTGCGTAGGTTAGACTGAAAACCTTCATGGCTACTTAGAAGTTAGGTAAGGAGATATTCAATCTGCTGTATGCTTTCGGGTCAGTGTGTTGATGAGCCTCGCAGTCAATCTGCCTCTTGGTTCATTTCGCCAAGAGAGTTACCACCCGGTAAATGTTGACGTTCTTCACCGTCAACCACCTCTCTTAAATTTTCTCTCTTGCGGTTGTAGAAGGTTTTACGTTCCTTAACTAAGGGACAGTTCTCCACTGGCAAGGCGCTTGCGATACACTAAGGGCATTAGCCCATATTTCCGCGTCGTAGAGCAGAATGGACTGCGCTGCTTCCATAAAAAACGTCCCCTGGTAGATATATACAGCCCAACATTCGCCATTAGCCGACTTAAGGGCGAGACTCCAGCTGAAGCCTTCTCCGCAGCTGCTTTGATTTGCTCAAAGAAGCTCAGCTTCGAGTTGAGCATTAAACTACGGTATTTGATCGCTGGTTGAGTCTTAGCAGATTACCGTAGAAGCGCCCTAGAAGCCCGGCCCTAGGAGGGATCTCTGTGATTCCCATCGTTCTGTCAGATAATCCTTCAATATCCGCAAGAGATAGCTCAACATGTGGAATGAGTTTCCTAGTATGTCTACCATATCTTACGGAATTGTAGGCATTTTTGAAATCAAGCGTTACGAGGAATACTATCCATCGAGATCGGTGGCGGTGTGTCTCCGCTCGATGAACCGCACCCATGAACTTCATCCTTAAATGATATATAAAAGTTGGCACTTCAAGTTTGCAATTATTCTCGGTAAAATGTTACGGCTTCTACATGGGGTTATTTGCAAATATGTTACTTTATGTTTTTATATTTGGGATTTGTGGCCTAAAGTGAAATCCCATTAGGTAAGTGCAGTTCCTGATTTGAAGAAGGAAACAAGCATCGTAGGACTGAAACTAAATACCAACAGTCTAACACTCTTAATTTTTGCATTAACGAGCAGAAAATCGAAGAGTTTATCAATCTAGGAAGCGTTGCTTCTGTGGACGACGGCACCGAAGTTGTCCAAATTGTGTTGTGTCCGGTCTAGGCCTGTCTTAGTGAGAAAATTCCGACATCCCGTCTTAGCGCTGAGGTCCACCAATTCAATACCCGTAAAAAATATCTGGCGTTCTAGCCTACACCATCGTTCCATTTGAGGGAAAGTCATCCATGTTTTCTTTTTCTCTCAATGCTCCCTATGTACTACAATATGGGGGAATACACCATATACCATTACTGTTACTCGGAAGCTCGAAGTTTACATCAATTTATGTCTGCGTTGTGTCGTTGAAGTACTCTGCTTTGAGGCAATATCAAATGAAGAGCTTCACCCCTTGACGCGTTGATGAAAAATACACAGTGGGTAGGTCATACATTGAAAATGCAATGGAATTTACTATCCCAAGATGGATGAGTCAACCTGGAACTATAATATATGACGCAGAACAGTGAAGCGGCAGCAATGGCATTTCGGGGGGTTCGACGCGGTATGCTCAGTTTGAGGTTGAGGTTGAGGTTGAGGCTACAGTGTGAGCTAATGCAACCAATTTGTCGGAATTATATCTTTATATACTGGTGGAAATGTCGTAATGATCAACGCAATTTATCTTCAATCCTTTTTGTGATAGTTATGTCTACTCATGTATTAATCATAACAATTTCCGCTGAAGTTATTCCTCTCCTTTTACGGCATTACAGTCCGTTAAAGGTCATTGGCCTCTCGAAGTCTTCATCCATTCCCGTCGAGTGGCGTGTAACTTAAGTTGTCCAATGGGTCCTCTGGCCTGTTTCTGGGTTTCCCAAGTAATATTTTATCTTCCACTTTGCCTTTGAACATTTAGCATATCCTCAGTTCCATGTATTTCTTTCGTTTGACTCTTATAGGCCCACTCCTGATATTGTTTATCCAGCGTTTTTTTCATTGATAGTCTGCTGGCACTCTTCATCAAACCATTCGTTCCTTTTTCTTCAAGGTTCGTATCGCCATTTCACTTCATTTCTACCGGAGTTACTACAATTCAACAATTTACCAATAATGGATAACTAATTTCCTTTAGTTTTTGGGGAACATCATAAAAAATCGATCTCCTTAGGAACACACCTGGCGTTTTTGGTTTGGTGGCAAACGCTAAGGATCGCAGTTTTGAGCTCATCTACACTTTCGAATTTCTTGTTGTTCTAGTAAACACGGCAATCAATTATATAATTATATGAAGATGAGACGATAGGGAGATGGGCGGAGTAGTCTAAAATAAAGAATTTTTCTGGTCCATTTGACATGATCATGTTTTTGTTCAAAATTAGGGGCGTGGAACATGAATATAAAAAATATTAAAAATGGGAAATGTAGTATTAGAAAAGTTAGAGAACGCCATCTCATCTTATCCCTGGTAAAATGAAAATGACTTTTCCTGGCAAGGGGCCTTAGATGGGACATTGCTTTCATTTTAGTAGCTTCCTAGTCAGGTACTTTATTTACCTGTAGCATACAACTATTATAGACCTCGTTTTTTATTCTGATGCGATACAAGAGTTGATTTTGACGTCAAATCATAAACACGGCGAGTGTTTCTGTACAAAAAACATGTGACACACTGTGCGTTTCCTTTTAGTACTATAAAGAGACGGATATTTTTAACACATCCTACCCGCTAGTGCCTGCTTCTGTGGAGCTGGAGTTGCAAAACCAACATGGGAAAACCATTTGCTTGAAAAACATGTCTGTCCCAAATTGTAGCGTAGTTTGAACTAAGCTTAGAACGCAAAGAAGTGGCGAACCTGATTTTGAAAAGTCGAAAGCCACTATCGAATATAAGGTTGCCTTTGGTATTTGGGGTCAATCGCAAAGGAAACCAGTAACGCATTGTCACTTCATTCAGATTACGATGATTCAATTTAGATGGCTTCGTGGTGCAGTTTGCTATTGGATGAAAGAAAAGATTCAAGGTACTTAAAGTGTTAATGGTTTGGAGAGTTCCTGTTATTAACAGTGATTAACCTATGTCACCCCATAGTGAGAACAAAGGGGAGTGATGAAGGCGCATTACCTTGGTGAATAACGACGGAGACGCGGAATAATTTTCATACGAACTCGGCTCCTTCGATCGCGGTTGAGTGGTTTACCATAATAGACGGTTTTCTCTGCTACAATTTTTTTTTATAGCACACCAGATAAGTTTGTGTGGTAGCGGGTCAAATGCCTTCTCTAAATCGAAGAATTAAATTATTTCAGCGATTTCGACCATATTATCGGGGAAATATCGATTCCAATCGTTCGGATAGCTGAGTGGTTAGAGCACAAGGCTGTCGTACGGAAGATCGCGGTTCGAATCTCACTGGTGGCAGTCACATTTGTATCGTGATTTGACATCGGATATCAGTCGACTCAGCGGTGAATGAGTACCTGAGTCAAATCAGGGAAATAATCTTGGGCGAGCGCAATGCTGACCACATTGCCTCCTACAGTGTACTGTAGTGTACCGTTACGGTCTTGAATGAAGTGCTCTAACACACTTCAGGGCCCTGATCCAATATGGATTGTTGCGCCAACGATTATTATTATTATTATCGAATCCAACAAGTTGTTGGAACTTCTGGCGGATCAACCCTTCTCATATAGGGGCAAGAATATGCTAGTCAAGGGGCGTTTAGCTCCCCTTAATAACGCAATTGAAGAAATGAGCTAGATTGTTCGGTCCATTTCGGAAGCTGTCTCTTTTTAATGACTTCCATTGAATGCCAACGTTTCAGAATCAAATGTTATGGTTGATAAAATGCCCGTTGGACTTGGTAATACCAACTTTATTAAATATTTTCTGGCAGAACCACCTCCTGCTTGATCACCTCTCAGGGGGATAGTCTAACATACAGTGATGATATAAAATTTATTTTTTTGGTCAACCTGTCGTGGAACCTCCTATTAGGAGATAATAAGGAGTTTAGTATTTATGTTGGAATCATCCCAGCAGTGCTGAATGTGTGTTTCTACTTTCACTTACTTCTCTCTCCCAGATATCTACAATTTTATTTTATTGTACTGAGGATAGTGCTAGGTTTAGAACTACAATTTTTGTACCTAGCCACTGTGATATTGAATAATGGCTGAAGACTGTGTTTTGAGCATTCTAGAAGTGATGCATTCTAGCATTTTTCCTCCCCTAGCCATTCTGTCGTAGCTGGAATTACTTCCTATTATTTTGTTATATGAAAAAATCGGTATGAGATCTAATGGAAACGGAAGGAGGCAAAAGTGATTCGACGACGGGTGTGAGTAAAGTTCTTTAGATGCCATTTTGGACTGACCTTTGATTTGTTGCATCAGTTAGATTCTGAGTCGGTATGCTTCGTTTTCGTCATCGAAAGTCACACCTATTTTTTTATCGGTGTGGAAATTCGAATCATCACTCTTGAACCCCATGCGAATCATGGAAAAAGGAAGCTTTAATGATATTTAAAGGTAAAGGATTACGACTTTCGCGACTCAAAGGCCGCCATCAATTTACAAAGTTTAGTTTTTCATTTAACCGATTCTCCTTTCTTTCCAAAGTCATTAGTTTTTTGCATGGTCCCAAAGATTCGCATTAGGTTTTTATTGGCAAATTACTCATCTCAAAAAATGATGAGGCTCCTGCAATGGTTGTGTAGTTCCATCAGAATTTGGTTAGCTTTGGAATGGGCTACATACGGATCTTGGTTTCAGCTCACATAGTTGCATAGTTTTGCCTTCATTGGCTCTGTAATTTGATGTTTAGACATTTGGATCTTTGCACACCGAATCTAAGACGGCTTTTATTCAAAAGCAATGGCGAAATTTGACTTCCATGTCAACTGTTAGTGTTAAAATCTATCTATAAATCTATTTATCTAAGAAGTTTCTACAACTCATTTTTAAGAGCTCATCCTCCTCCTCATTTATAGTAATTTTGAAACGATGGATAAAGAAAACTAGAATTGTAAAACGGTGAAGCAGTCTCAGTCTCACGTATTGTAGTTTGGTATATTTAATTGCAAAAAGTTCGAAGCGGAATATGCGTGATATATGTAGAAGTCAAACTGAAATTTTTGCTGGTGAAAGTATTCAAAAGGATGAAATATGTAGATAGGTTACGCGGAGGATAAGAGTAGGTATGACTTACGAATTTTGTCAAAAAAAAAATCATCTTAGTTATTCTATTCTATTGTTGTCCTACAAACTCTCGCCCAGTTGAGAATATGCTTCATTTTTTTGTTGTTCCAGAACACGTGAAACTAAAGACCTCTAACCTTTTCTTCATATTTTAGGAAGGTCAATTGGATAGAGAAGGGCCCACCTAGCTACTCCTGGGTTAGGTGAGGTGGCTGGACGTATTCATTAAAGTATTCGAAATTCTATGAGGATTCTCAGGATTTTTTTTTTAATTACCAAAGCAATCATTGAAATACTATCGTCAATCGATAGTTGGAAACCACAAGGATAAAGGATAAAGGTGGCAGAATGTTACTTTAGGAACTTCCACTCTAATGAGATGAGAGAGGTCTTAAATTTTGCTTGGAATCACTAACTTCTGAGGTGAAGCTTCAAGAAAGTGGACTTATTTTCGGGCAGGTGTTTTCTAATCTTATATGATCTTATATAATAGTCTGCCGTGCTGTTGAAAATCTGAGCATTATCAAGAAAAATAATGGAACAGCGTTTTTTCTCTGAACGCTTGGCTTAGTGACGAGATGATGTGGTGAAAGTGATTTGGTCTGGAATGCTTTTTCTGGGATCAAAACTAATGGAGGATTATTCAAGACCGGTTGAATTTTTAACGCTACGGATATTCTAAAAACTTTCAATAAAGTAGGAAATAAACTTTTCGGCCGATAGTTGAAGAATTTGGAGACCATAGTAACATCTCCGGTTTCCAACCTTTCGAAAAGTAGTAAATATACACCACAGTGTTGAAGAATTTTGCCAGCTGAAAATCCATCGCGACAAAATATTTTTTAATTCCCTTGTTCTTTGCTTATCCGAATGACAATTTTACTTCCGACGCGTACATCGTATTAATGGGTGAGTCCACGCATTTTGGAAACAATGTTCCGTGCTTTCCTGCAGATTTCAGATTTCTGTGATCTTTTTTGTTCAACATATTTCGTGGGTTTCTCTAGTCTCTGGTAATTCAGCTTTGGGAAATGACGTACTTACCACGTATATCTCCTGCCAACTTCTTAATGACGTATAAGGCATCAACTAGTTTCCACTAGTCTTTTTCCAATTTGTAATTGGCAGTGAGGTTGTGCTTCAGGGTTGTGTGGATATAGTCTTGGCATTTTTTCTCCATTATTTTTTCCAACAATGTCGTGTTTTTAGAGCCAATGGGGTAAAACTAATGGAGATATGAAATTTTAACCACTTTCCAGTGTTACTTAAAATATAAAAATCATTACAAGAAAAATTCGACAGCGTTACCTGGGGAAACTCATATTTTTTGTTCCAGTTCCAGTTCGAGTCAGTTATAGCCGTCACCGTAAAACGACTTCTGTTGGAGGCGTCTCGGGAGGTTTGTTGCTTAAATTTTAATATTTTTCCCTGAAATTTTCAGCAACCATTGCTAACATGTCAATCTATTCTAGAATATTGTCAAATTTTCATTTTATATACATTGCCCGTATCTTGTAGAAAAATGCTTAAAAAATTGTCTTTTTTCCACCCTACATCCCGAAAAGAAATATCGAAATTCTGAGTGTCACTAAGCGGTATGTCTAGCGATTAAATTATTTGAAATTTAGACTTGTTGGCTCTGATGAAAAGAACAAGTGGTTCCCGAAATATCGGTATTTTCAGCACAAATAAATCAACACCAGCGAATAGGAAAAACAAGTTTTTATTATTTCATATCGAAATTGCTCAGAGTTTATTTCGTATTTTCGGCAAGGGTGTAGGCAGGGAGCAGTAGATAGAGGATAAAGTGTATTCATTTTACAGTTTTATATTACAGATAGAAGTTGCTTGATAGAAGTCGGTGCAATAATTATGTATAATATCCAAGCGGTAATTGAAAAGAACGAAACGAATCAATATTTGTCAAAACTACGAGATGTAACTCATCTTCATCTATAATGCTATAGTTATCTTTTCTCAGTCGAGTAACCATATGTTTCCATTGGTGGACTATGTAGCGTATGTATAACTAATTCGCAGACTTTATATTTCAACGTCATATCCTTCATAATATCTGATCATTTACTCATGCTTCACATTGAAGTTCACCTGCATTTATCATTTTCTGTAGTTTGATTATTAGCCTGGTGGGGGTTCTACAAATATTTTATCTACACCCGACGTCTTCTAGAAATGAACTAGGTTTAGACCAAGAATATATACAGGAGAAACAAATCGAGCTTCTAGACGGCAGAGAATGCCATTGCATATAAGCGGGCTAGGTATGAGGTAGCTATTTGGCGCGTGTGTCAATGACATCTAGATGGTTTTCTTGTGTATGTTTGCATCCCATGCATCACATGCACGAAACTAATACCATAGTAAATGCGTAATGCTTTTCCTCCCCCATATAAATTTGAGCAATTCGTCGGGAGACGAATATCCTCCATGTAGTCTTCTTGGTTGAGACCCTGCTGTTATTTTTTTTGTCAGATTATAAGCGGGTCTTGAACTCTTCTAAATTATTATTCATTTTTTATTTTTTCTTAATTTTACACTTCTCACACGTCTAGCTCCTGTGAGCTCCTGTGTTTTACTTTTTCTCTCCAATGCTATGCTCTCGTTGATCGTCAAATCATTCGTTATTTCACACCGACGTTCCTGCCCGTTTGTGCTCATAGCTACTGTCCTAACCGAGCATTTCAACCAGTACCATTTCTTCTCAGTACTGGCTTCTTAATGCTGGTTTTGTTTCAGCAGGATTTATTATTTCGTCCCTTCGACGCATTTCGCGAAATTTTTCGTTATGTCTGATGACTGGGGTGATGCTATGTTTTTCCTTGTTTGCTATTCGACATCAATATCTGTCTTTAAAAAAAATGGTCGCTATTGCAACCTGATCCTCGATATGAAGGCACATTAAGGAGGGTGGACGCACTCGCTTTTTATTGAGAACGAGCTACTTGGTTCATCTATATGACGAGATGCATTTTTTAATGGGAAGAACATGTTAACGAAATGACCAGGTTTCTACTGTATGTAAATTTTAAGAATCTTCTGCCGTTAGCGTTCTTTACTTGCTGGAGACCCACATACATAGAATAGTTCCAGATGCAGACCACATAGTGGGGGGGAGGTTGGGGAGCGAGTGTATATTGACTTAACGAGCAGTATAAAATTCGTCTTTTAGTGAGTCATACTTGCTCAGCCGATACAGTGCATTCGGCCGAGTAATCAATCTAGACAGTACTCGGCCCAGTGATGGGCGATTTTGAGCGAGTCAGTGAATAAAACCATGTTCTATTCTTTTAGCCGGGCTTGGGTCCCCCACTCGCTTGACATTCACTCGGCCTTCCACTCTACTAGTGTAATCAACTAAGCTGGTGAAGTGACGGGAGAGTGCGCCTATCATTCGCGCTTTTTTCTGATCACTCTTCACTTCAATCAATCAAACATCAAAATATGTTTCTGAATTTTGAAATGTCCAAGTTGTCAAGTGAAATAGCTCTGAAGTTCATTGAACAATAAAAAACACACGAGTGTTTGTGAGATTTCAAATCGGCTGCTTATAGTCAAAGGCCTTCAATTTTTCGCGAATTGCATCCAAAACTTTAGGAATAAATTTGCTTATATCTGGTTCATGGACGCTGAAGAAAGATTGCAAAAAGCGATAGCTAGTTTTGGTTGCAAAAAAGCATAAAATAATTTGCAACTTAACTTTTGCTGGGAAAGCGACTCTTATAACGACATCCGTTTTTGAAATTTTAGGAGCAATCGCATCAAGCAAACTGTCAAACTGCTGTTTTTCCAACCTCATAAAGATCTGTATTCTTTGAGGTCTTCGGTTTCAAATTAACTCAAAACAATTGCAGTTCCTTCCTTCATAATAATAATAATAATCGTTGGCACAACAATCCATATTGGATCAGAGCCTTGAAGTGTGTTAGAGCACTTCATTCAAGGCCGTAACGGTGCACTACAGTAGACTCTAGGAGGCAATATGGTCAGCATTACGCTCGCCCGAGATTATTACCCTGATTTGACTCAGGTACTCATTCACAGCTGAGTCGACTGGTATCCGACGTCAAATCACGATATAAATCCCACTGCCGCCAGCGAGATTTGAATCGCGACCTTCCGTACGACAGCCTTGTGCTCTAACCACTCAGCTATCCGGACCTTCTTTCATGCTCCTATTTAATAGCCACGGTCTTGTCCATATTCGTTTTCCTCCAATGACAATATCCTCTTCAATTTCCAATAATAATGGAGGTACAAGTAAATTACAATAGCGTTTAAAATGTTTTTCATTCTACTTCTCCTATGTCGCGGTGCCATCATAACGCGGAACACTCGACATGACTGACAAGTCCCTATTCGGCGCAAATGTTATCACTTATTCCCTTTATCGAAGTTACTCGGCCGAGCTACTCGGTAGGTATAATTAAGCCTGTATGTTCCATTGGTCTCTTCCACCGCCAGGATATTGATTTGGCATCTTTCATAATGCTTGATGATAGGGCTGAAAGACGTAATTTTACAGGTTCCTAAATCATAATTTATATTCTGTTGCCTTAGTCGCTGTATTTGAGATCCAGTTCGGATCTTATTTTGGATTTCATGACAGTTGTATGACATATGAGAATATATATGAGAATTTGATCGCAGAACTGTAGGTAATATCGTGCTCAACTTTTATGATGAAATGCAATGCCAAATCTGCTTACTTCCCTAGGATACATACTGTCATTTGATCACCAAAATTTACCCAACCATTGGTTCATTTTCAACTTTCACAAATTTGCCAGATTTCCATTCCCTCGGTTCTGTCGATATGATTCAAGCTTTTAAACAAAAAATTAGGAACATAAGGTAACTTCGTGAAATTCCCCATGAAAATCAGGAAAGCATCTTCCTCTTTTCCTAATTTTATTGAAAAGAAAGCCAAGGCACTAAATAGTGTAGGTGAGGTCTGATAAAGACAACAGTAGTCTTTAAGAAGAGGGTAAGAAAATAAACTGGGTTTTTAAAAACTATCCAAGATTGTAAAAATACGTATAAGAGAGTGAAAATAATTGCTTCTCCAAAGTTCACAAAAAGGAAGGCAACGTTCTTAGGGAATCAGCGAAATAACTTCGGTAATTTCTAAGAGGTGTTGGGCGCTATTCGAAAATTTCATCGAGCTTGTAGAAAAGCTGAAACCAAGACGACTACACACAGGAGACTCGTCTTCAGGCGCACTGTTTCAAATTGAGTGGTGGAAACAAGTCATTGCGCATGTTCGATCTTCTGGGTAGATACGTGTGCGCGAAAAATTACGCGCATTAGCTCTCAAGTGCATTGGTGTGTAACCACGTGGTCGTGAGCAAAACTGTTTATGGTTTGCTACATGGGATTGGAAAACAACCAAACAAAGTGTGTTTAGTCCTCTTGGCTGAAGCTCATCAATTTGGAAGCTAAGAACTGCTTGATGATCCTAGATATAGCAAGCTAACTTACACGTCTGCTAGTGGAAGAAACCATGTCGCCCATAGTAACCCTGAACACTACGAGAAAAACTTCATTCCTCCGAACTATAATATTCGATGGTTAGATGTCTACAAGACGGAGAAATGAGATGAATGCAGAGAGGACACGGAAATACTTCTCGCAATCTTTTTTTATATCTATTCGTATTCTAGACGCCTACTATCTACAGAATTGTATATTCCACATAAGATTTTCGGGATTTCTATTATCTTTAATATGAATGCAGAATTTTCGGAACAATAGAACTCGGCATGAGTATTTGTATTATTTGTATGAAGTAATTCGCCTAATAAATTAGCTTGGAATTGCGCATTTACTTTCTGGGAATACTTCTGTCAATATTTGTTTGTGTTTCATTTTGAACTAGTTGCCATTCCACGTTACCAAGTATATTTTATACACCTGCAGGTGCTGTATATTCATGTGCAGAAACTTTAGTACTGCCTTAGATATTTCGTACGGATTACGGCTAACATTGTATTAAAATTGAAACAGAAGCCAGGGTAGTATTCTCGTATTAGCCAGATAACTATTGATTTCCAACTAAAATTATCTACTTAAACTCTGGAAGATGAATTCCGGAACGGAAATGGCTGGGGAGAGAAAAAATAACTTCAATATTTGTCTGGAAATCTATTTACAATTCTAATATGTGCGCATGAATTAGAGGAAACACGGGTAATATTTGAATTACTAGGCCATCAACGACTTATTCACTTTTGTTGAAATTTCTTAGTCTCCCGAAAATGCAGTAGCTACCTTGCGCACGAAATATACAGACATATATCTGGGGGAAAATGATATCTCGTTTTAATTTTATTTTCCAGCTGAATTACAGTAGCTCGTCGCCTTATCATATTTTATTTTCTTCTATTTGTTTTCTCAACTAAATATTTGCTTAAAAATGTGTCTTTTCTGAGCTGTAAGCGCGGTATCATACACATTTAACTTACTCTCTAGGTATGCTTCTCTTTTCAAGTACACTTTTCCGATTTTCTTGCTTTTATTGTTTTCTTACATGGAATATAGTAGACATTCTTATTGTGGTAGCAAGTAAGGTGTGTAATTTTAAAAACGAAACGGTGGCGGTCCACTGAGCATACAACATTATTTCGTATGGAGATTCTTATCACGAGCAAAATATGCTACTTGTGCAAGTATCAAATTAGATAATGGGGTTGCCGTATGAAAGAGCTTAGAGGATGCTTTCAGATGAAAATGGAGCAACAAAGCGGCCTGCTTAGAATGGCTTAGATTCATGCTTGAAAAGTGGCGTAATAAGTGCATTTGTCAAGTCAAACATGTTGACTTGGTGCAAGAAGAAACAAAATATTCTGTTGCTGGGGAGATATGCCTCTTTATCAAGGATAGAAATTCCCCAACGAGTGTATAAGCCATACAGCCCCTTTATTTTTAAAGAAATCACCCTTAGACCCTTTCTCCTGACTGGTAACACTCCACTTTTACAAGGTGATGGACAGATAAACAACATTCAAACAGGAAAAAGAACATGGGAAACTTTAAATAAAACACATTTTACAATGAGTTTTGTTGGCATGTTTTCCTTACATTTATCGTATCGTTTGAGAAGGGAAACCGCTATGAAATGTATTTACAGATACATATTTTTAAATGCCTTATTCTCCCTTTAAGTGTATATGTATCTTTTAGTATGAATGAATGAATCTAAAAGAATGAATGGAATATGTAGCTAACTAAATGTTTAACTAAATTCAAATTCATCCTCAGCCTTATACTAACATGCCCCGTTTTAAACCTCAGTAACTCTCTACTATTTTCCAGCTCTAGACCAGGAAGGCCCCCGAAGAGGGGACCAGTTGGACTCTCACTACCGCCAACACATTTATCACAGCATCCGCAAATTAAAAAACATCGAGATGGAGATTATTCATATGAAAATGGTCATATAAATGGTAAGTGACTGGTTTGACTTTTTTTTCTCGATTCTCTGATGACTTGTTGAACTGCGTGGATGTAGTGGAACTTGATAAGTTTTCGCACTTTGTAATCAGACCTCATTCGTATGGTTAATGGTAATCGATTAATCGTTTCTGTAATAAGATCGAGAAAATTGGAAAAACTGGAAGAATTGGGCACATAGAAATGTGCGCCCAATGTGGGATAATATTTGCTTATGTAACTAAGGCGTCATGTCCGCCTGTTAAATCTTCGGTATCTTTTTATTTTTATTAGGTTAAATAATCACGGTATGACGGTATGACGAAACAGATATATAATTCTTTTAATTTCCACTGATGAAATCCATCCCCAAAGCCTTCCTATTTGCCTTTTGGCTTAACAGATTATATGTATAAACTCGTTCGATGATGCCAGTATGTCAACAATTTCTCAACTATCACACCCCTTTGCAATATCTTTTGCATTGTTTGTGCTCCTAGTTTTCTATAACATCAATATATGATATCAATACATGAATATCGATTGAAGGAAGAAAGTATCCTTGAAGACAGCAACAACTGCCCTAAGTAACACAGTGCTTAAGCCGGCTTTCACGTTCCGGGCGCTTGTTGAACTAAAACACCATCCACGTACGGGCAAGCTAGATGGGGCTATCTGTTCAACTCTCGCCGGGTTGCAAATTTAATATATTTTTGTGTTTTGATTTATAAAAAAATGTTTACCAGCGATAAAGATGCGCATAAAATTGTCGCACACTGTCTAAACCGCTTGTGAGGCGATCGTCGATAGGACGCATCAATGGACCGGATGGTCGAGCCGTTTATCAATAAATTGAAATCAGTTCAAACTGACACTTCAGCCGGATCCCACCTCACTCTGGAATGTTCAGACGTAACTTAAAGGTCGGCCCTATCGTGGTCTTTAGGGCAGGTAAAAGGCCATTAAGCCTTCCACACCTGATCACGACTGGCTTGTCATTTTGGATTCTTCAGACACTCTTTGATTGACTGAAAAACAATTCGGCCATTCGACCAACCTGAAAAGAAAGTACCGTGTGCGTGGATTGATTCGTCCGCTAATAGTCGCCGCACAAGTTCTCTAGGCAGTGAGCGAGAATTGCATGCGCATCTTTATCGTTGGGAAACATGTTTCATAAATGCTTAGTCATAAAAATATCTCAAATATCGCCTCAATGCCTTCAGCAGGCAGAGTTGAACTGATGATGCCGTCCGACTTGTTGGTAGGCGTATGTTGTTTTTAGTCCAACAAGTGGCCGAATGGAGTGTGGACCGTTTAGGTGTAACTGAAAGACCTGCCTGATCATACACCTTCAAACACTACTCCTCTATTACATTTACACTCAGCAGTATATTCAATTGGCCTATTTCAAGGTCCCCTGATTTCAGAACACAAAAGATGAACTGATTTTTGACTGGTTTATCCAATCTCAGCAGCTTTACCTTTAATAGTGCTACTATCTAGGCAACTTAATCCTTTTTCGGCGTTCTTCACAACTCAGTGGTTAGAGGACGAGGCTGTCGTAAGGATGCTTGGGGTTCAAGTCTCACTGGTGGCCGTGAGATTTGTATCATGATTTGACGTTGGATATCTGTTTCTATATTACAAGTTGTAAGTTTGCGGTATATGATCGGTTCAATGTAGTTTTATTAATTTGACAATTATACCTAGAATTTTGTTGTTCTGCAATTCTTTTTTTACTGATTCCGCAGTTATCTCCATCCTTAGAATCCATTGCTCGAACACATTGTGCTGTTCCTTCATCGAATACAGCGAGATATGTACTTGCTTACGTAGAAAATGGAAATGGTAGATCATCAGCTAATTAGAACAGTTTAGGACTGTGTCGTGTTTATTTGAATTTTAGTTTAAAAAGGAACTCCGCCATTTCAATGGGTCGCACGGGCTTCGGGAAATATTTTTCTATTTGTCCATATCCATTTTTGTTATGCTATTGCCGGCTATATGGTTAACTGTATGTGCAGGTCGACATTTCCTGTGGGGATTGATCAACCAGTGGATACTAGTGATTCGAAATGAGGTGATTACTCCAAACGTCTGAAAAAGCACTCTAGCTGGGAGATGGTAATGAATATCCAATGGAGGACCAACTGATAAAATAACGATCAACGGTAAAAAAGACCTGATGACGCAGTTGATGGATGCAATTGAGAATTTGTTGAAAAGTTGACTAACTTACATGCTTTGTATCCGATTTTCCTCGGGCTCAATATTTCTGTTAGGTTTGGTATGACTTCTCGAAAATTCCAACTTGAAGCTGACTGATTTTCAAGCCAAATTAGCAAGTGCTACTTTCCTTTGGGTGAAATCAGTATGAATTGTGCTTGAAAGAAAAATTCTAATAACAAATCGAAATTTTGAGGAAAATGAAATGAACCTACTTTGAATTCGATATCGCATCGCCAGTTTTGTAGTTTGATTGGTAAATAAAATATTTATGTTATCGGGACGTTAAAGCAAAAGTGTTCTTCGGTAAATTCTGATGCAAATTCTCAGCTAGCAAGCTTCTTTGCTTATCAGCACCAGGCAGATAACCTTTGGAGGCTTTGTTTTGCATAATATACTTGTAGGATACCGCTAGAGACGAACGCGGCGAATAAAGCTAAGATACATAGGATGTAATACTTATGAGGACATTTATCGACTATGCGACCAAAATAAATTGTTCGGTGCTGATAAACGGAAATGCTTCCAGTGCTCATGTAAAATTTAATGAGATCTGCTGAGAGCAGTTTCATTAAAGAAGCACGGGTGATTTCTGTGGAGAATTTTCCCGAGGAAAGTTGACATTGAAGCGAAATTTGTTTGTCCTCACTGTTTTTTGGATAGTCGTAAGTATCTATCGAGATTGTTTAAATGTTTCCCGGAGAGCTCATAAAGGAAGGAAGCGCTTTCTATCGCATCGTTTTTGTTTCTTATTTTCTACGTTTGTTGCACTATCCACTGAAACAATTATTCAGACTCCTCCCTGCTTGCGACGTTCGCGACTTTGAGGCTGTCTCTTAACGGCAAACAGTGGACAGAAATTTCATTGAAAGTGAAAGGTTTAATAGGTTAAAGTGTCCGAAAACCGGCCAACTGTATACATTGACTGCATATTGTCGAGCCTATGACTCCGGTTTTTTCCAGTTCCAGGAGTCTCCTGTTGAAAACTCGACTATGGCTGCAGTCATGAATTCAAATCTCTTCCGATCTCACCATTGTGGAGTCAAGCCTCTAGTGAGCCAACCTGTCATGTTTCTATGCCTTGACTTCTTCTGTGCATAATCTTCAACAAAAGCCTCGAAGAGTACTACTTTCCTCATCTATGGAAAGAAACCTTTATTATTCCTATCCCCAAAAGTGGAGACATCTCACTTCTCTCCTGTAGCTCCAAAATTTTCGAGAGATAAGTTAACGACTAGTAGTTACGCACTTCAGTTACCTGATTGTGAAAAAGGAGCACGGTTTCGTGAAACATCGATCTACTACTTCAAACTTTGTTGATGAATGCCTTAATTGACGACAGGTACACGCTATTTACACTGATTACTCTATTCCATTCTATTACATATTCCAAAACCCTTGATACCGTTGATCACAATATTTTCAAACTCAATACTCTCAAACAAACTCTCTCAATTCAACATCCACTGCAGCGATCCTTTCATGGTTACTCATCCCGTTCCTTCTCTCATTCCTCTGGTGTTCATCAAGGCCAAATTCTTGGTTCTATACTATTTCTGTTTTTTATTAATGACCTCCTCTCTATCCTCTCTTGCCCGTCCTTTCTTTACGCACGACTTTCGACTTTCAATTATTTGCTTCTTTTTCGCTGGAGTGTGCTCTTTTGCGGGCCAAGCTAGATAGACTGGTCCGTTGCTGCTCTGTTAACAACCTGACAGTAAATGCTCCACAAATGCCTGTGGTTGTGTCATTCTCTCAAACCTTCCCCATCATCCTTCTCCTACTATCTTAGTGGATAACCCCTACCACTATTGACCTCCTTTTACGACCGGGGTGTAATCGTCGGTGACAAACTACGTTCCTCCTCCGATATTCCTCAATCTAGCTCTCCTTACCACTTTTCAACTCACTTGTTAGAAACATGCTTGAATACCGTTATGTAGGCTTGTCCCCTTTTGCAACCGTGACTATCCAGCTCTTAAAGCTGAACAGCCAAATTTCACCAGATCTCTGTTTTTAAAATACAAAAAAAAAAGTCAAATTCCCCATTTGGACTATCCTTTGCATTTTCGCATCCTCACTCTTCCTTCCTTGCAACAACGCCGCATCTTCCTTGTTATGTGCAACGGAATGTTTAATTGCCTGATGGACTGCTCTGTCAACTTCGATACTATATTCCGCATCGCATTCTGTAGCACACGCAGTGCTGACATTTTTGAAGTCCTCTTCGCGTGGCTCTAAATATATTTAAATTTTCCGACCCCGCGACTATCCTTATGTTATTGTGGGGGAAACAGAAACTGCCACAGATTGAAACGATAATCTTTCGATCGTCCTATGAGGGACGTTAACAGTTGGCTCCGCATCCACGAAGATGAGCAGCCGAAGACGTGGAAGCAACACTTCACCATGGTTCTTAACGGTATCACATCTGGTGAAGTTCCTCCTCTTGCGGTTGAAATGACTAGTCATCGTAACGTGCGGATATGGACTACCCCTATGAATGGAAGAGAAATCATCTCGGTCATCAATGCACTTCAGCGGAGTGGGATTGAAGGTTTCCGTGGAGCTATCCGTCAGTAGTTCTGCAGTTTCTGCAGATCTGCTGCTTCCACTTATATGAAAATCCTGAGAATTAGAGACGTTTACCAAAGAGTAGAAGAAGGGGATGATCATTAAGATTCGATAGAAGAGTGTATCTTGATTGCGAAAAAATGGGTGAATTGCAGATGCGTGCTTTCTGCCATTGCAAAGGTGATAACTAAAATAATAATCAAGGAACATATCGAAAGCTTCATCGACAGGGAACAAATTAGTTTCTGCTCTGGATCCTCCTGCATTAACTGTACCAACACCTTACGGATCACTTTGGGATAGTGCTTTACTTACTCCTCATCGATTTTAAGAAGGTTTTCGACATCGTGAACAGGGAGTGTATCAGGTGTGATTCTCACAGGAGGGTGATTGTGTCACGCCCTGCACCGAGGTAAATTCTCAGGGTAATTTAAGACAGCGATGTCTGCTAGATCATGACATCTTTCCTTAAACAACTCGACTACGCTGATGACATCTGTTTGCTCTTCCACCGGGTTGTGGACCTTTTTCCACTTTTTCTATCTGCATTAATGGGCGGAACACCGAAGGTGTCGATCATTTTGTACACCTAGGAAGTGTGGTTTCTGCCGACTGTGGCACCGATCTTAATGTCACTCGACGAATTAACTGCGCTAGATACACCTTTGCCACCTTGTCTAAATCGGGAAATTCAGTTGTCTTGACACCAAAATCTAATGTTATTTTGTTGTTATGTAAGAGTAACACTGTTACTCAAAAGCTCCAAATCTTTGCCCGCAATTGTTGGCGCATAGGCGATTTGATCGAGTTCAAACTGGAGTTCAGTGAATCTGTAAAGGAAGTCCGTCTTTATGGAGAATTCCCCCCATCTTCTCGTCTCTCTCCTCTTCTCTTCAGGATAATGCTGTTTATTTGTACAGATCTGAAGCTAGTTTAGGGGCAGCAGTAGATATATGGTAAACAACATAAATAAACCTCCAAATGACTCAACGAATATGAAAATAAATATTTCTGAATACGACATTATATGTATTTTGATTACATTTGGGTTCAGTAAATTGCCAATCTATATTTTATTTTTTTAGGTACGGGAATGTAGTTTATTGTCACAACGCAAATTAATCATCCTTTTTATGTGCTTTTTACAACTTAGCAATGAAATTTGTTTATACGAATGATTAACTTTGATTTGAATATAATAGAATGAAAGCAGTATGTGTTAGCATTTATTCAATCATCATAAATTGACGAACAATACTATTTACTGCGGTGATCACAAATCTAATTGAAATTGACTATGTATTAGGCTAAATTTTCCAAGAAATCTGTTTTTTATTTTCAGTAGATCTCTTACATATTTTTACATATTTTCTGATGATTTTCTTGGTTAGATCTTAATATATGTGCAGTTGTAGCATGTATTTAGAAAACTTTCTCACGAAAGGCATGAAAAAACTGGGCCAGCACGTGGGATTCTACGAAACTGCCGCAAAGCAAGGGAAGAAGCATCGAAACTTACAGGGTAAATCCTTGAATAATTTAGTACCTAAGATCTGAAGAGAAGAAAAATAATCTCACGGCACGAGCGGAAGTGTATGTTGACGCCGATTTGAAAAAAAGGTTGTGGTTGAGAGCAATTCTCTGATTGCTTCCTACAAAATGCTAAGCAAAAATGATCGAAACACAATTCAAAACATGTACAGACAAAAATATAGGAGAATATCGAGATGCGCTTAGAATTGGGTGATCCTTTACGCCTTAAACATTTTTGGTTGAACAAGTACTTGAATGTTGAGTATCCCATATTGATGCAATTCAGTTGTCTGGCATAAAATAGCATAGCATTTAACTACCATGACTTATACACCTTCTTGACAATAATCAAAAGTTGTTTCTTCCACGGCTGAGACAACTAGCATCCGGTATCCACTCAGGACACAGATCTCTCTGATTTGAATGGCAAATTTCTAATGCGACAACTTAGCAACTCTAACTACTAACCTATCTAAGCCTGTATTGCTAAGGAACTCCAGCCATCCCGAGCCGAGGCTTATCAATTTGATTTTCCTAAAAGCTGTCTAGCGTTCATCTGAGTCAGGGTTTTCCACGTCTTCTTTTTCTACCATGCTCTTATAGACTTTCCAGGTTGGATCATCCTTAGCCATACGAATTAAGGGAACCGGCCACCGCAACCTATTCAGCTGGATTTTATCCACAATGGAAGATTGTGGAATCGCTCATGAATTTCGTCGTTATATAGGCTACGGAATAGTAGGACATTCGGACCTTATTAAAACAATGTTCGTACCAGTAACATTTTGATCTGCTTGCAATTGTCCTTAAATATTTGCGAGAAAAATTGTGTCTTTGTTGTACGTTAAGAGCCAACATAAATTTTTATCCTTACCTTTGATGGGGTCCTTACTATTCCTTATTGCATATTGGTTATCTGATCATAGATGGTTGAATTTTCCCATTCATCATTACTATTACAGTATTTGCAAATGGGTGGGGGGGGGGGGGGGGATGAACCCGATGATGGAATTTTTCATTTCGTTTGTTAGTTTGAAGACCATTACCTGAGTGTGTCGGACAGATTTTCGATGATTCTTTCGCAATGTTTAAAGGGGTCATCCCGTGTGAAGGCCGTTTTTTCGCTTTTTTTAGAAATTTTTACGATTTTCTCACCATAAATTTATTAATATCTTGCACGCTCAAAGTAATTTTTCCAGCCCGATCGCACAGTTCATTATTCAAATACAGAACAATTTATACACCCGTCTCCACAAAAGGTGTTTTTCTGCTGCCACACTAGAGGGCGCTACGATCATCTTAAAGAAAAAAGTAGACGGCATTTTATCGTCGAGATTTAACTACAGTCCGCAAACTAGGATTATTAAAAAATATTAAAAGCTAAATTTTTGGTGCCGTGTTAAACTTTTTTTTGTGAATTTTGGTGTTTTTTCACGGCTTCTTTAATGAATAAAAAAACTACTGAATGAATCGCAATTATCCTAGTTTGCGGACCGTGGAAATATGTTCTAAATAAGTCGTCAAAATTTCAAAGAATTTCGTTGGATAGATTTTAAGCATTGGTGGCAGCCGATTTTCAATATGCGGTTTCGAGAAAAACGCATTTAAAAAGTAAAATGCGACTTTTAGCCATAAAATCTTAAATCATCATTAATCTGCTGTTCGTAGTCCATAAACCTTAGGTTTCTTGAAGAAACACATGTACAGCCTTGCCTTCAATTCTTCTCCTTTTAGTGAAGTCATTCGAACGTTATTCCGACCGATAAATACGCGCTTTATTACGGCGATCGACATAAATCTGTAAACATGTAACTTATTACGTGTTTAACACTATGATTTCCGAATGACTTCGAATATCAAAAAATCACTTTGCCCATATATTCTATACTATAGATATAATTGATGCCAAAAAAAAATCGACATACGGGATGACCCCCTTAATAATTTTCTTTATTTCTTTATTCTGGTAGCGGATCCTTTGAATCTAATATTTGACAGATTTCTACTCGCTTGAACAACTTCGCCGACGTTGAAGTTTCCATTGTTCAATTTGCTTATGATGACATTGTCTTTCCTTGTCTGCATTACAGCAGTATACAAACTTTACTTCGAGTTTTCTGGCAATCATGTTTATGCCAAATTTTGTGCTTGTACTTTCTTATAGATTATGAACCTGGATTTTTAAATAAACGTGATCCTTTTCCAAATTTTCGGGTTAGGTAGGTTTTGAGAACGAGGTCTGCTACACTGTAGTCTCTTATTTTCCACGGGATGTTTAAAATTGGTATCCCACATGACCGTCTCTGAGAAAACCCATGTGACAGATGGACAAACAAACAGACAGTGAGCGGATTTTAATAAGGTTTTGTCTTCCACAAATCAGACTATGCTTTGGTCATAGGAGATATACACCTAGAAGCCGGAAAAAGGGTCACTGTTGTGAATTTTTTCACGGGGACTTATTTGAAATTTCGGATTGGGGTTTTAATTATCTAAAAGTGTGCATATACATTCAAAAATATATTTAATTTTTTTCTTTTAATTTCAAAAAAATAACCGAGAATACTGGATAATTTTTGGGGCGCCGTAATAAAATCTGCATAGAAGGTACTTACTGGGTTTTCGAAAATCATCGCAAAAAAACAAAAAGATTATTAAATTAGATATTATAATCTAGTACTTCTCATGATTTATGACAAAATGGCGGACGTTTCATCAAAAATAGTGATTTTTGGACCAACAATTTGTTACTGCTTTGTTTATAATAAAAGAACTAATTAACTGCAAAAAAATTCTACGGGTAAGTACTAGATAATGGTGTATAAAATTACCAAAAAACGATGGTTTTGAGAAAATCTCGTTTGAAAATTTTAGAACGAATAACGCCCTCGTAAAATACGTTTCACTTTCTCACCTAAAATTGGCTTATTTATCGGAATATGTTTTCACTAGATATTCTGGAGACCTCAAACTTCAAGAAAATGCAGAAAAAAAGAACTAGATTTCGGCCATCTAGATGTATATCTCCCTTAATTCTGTGCAAGTGATAAGCCTACAGCTGTGGAAAAGCATGAGTACGAACACAAAATTCCAAGAGATCGAGGGGCTGATGCACAACCAACTTGACCATCGCATCCTTCTAGATTTAATAGACCCGGAGTAAATTCTGTGTAACAGGCAGGCAGAGAGATTGAGAAGCAGACAGACAGAAAAGCATTGAATAGATTTTGATTAGGTTTTATTTTATACGATACCCCAAAAACGGAAATTTTCACTTCTAACAGGAGACGAAGATTATCAACCCAAAGTATTAGCTTATCTGTATCAGCAACATCTTGCTGCTCTTTAAAGGTAATAGCTACGAACAAACTTCAACGGTCCCAATGGAAAATCATCACCATTCCTAAGTGGAGTACTTTTCAAAAATTTAAAGAAAAATCAAGAAAGAGAACATGTTGGATATTTACAATAAACAAGACGTCGAATCTCTTCTAATGAAATCGACGGAATATTTAATTTGTAATGGAAGGAGAAACGGACGAGGACTTTCCTTTTTAATACTAAGGGATAACGAACAACGAAGAAAAAAGAGGAATTTGACATTAGGGAAAAAATTAAAAATTCACAAAACAAGGTCCGATTCCAATGACATCGAAGTACTTTTTGAACTAGAAACTTAACTTTATCTCCATGATCAACCGATAAACAAAGAAAAGTTGGGAAAAACCAAGTACAATATTTATCTTGAATACAATAAGGAGAAATAGACATAATGAAAAGGAAAAATACTTGCGGAGGAGGACACAAAGATATTATAACAAAGCCAACCTCTAGTGAAGCCGAAAAGAATAATTCTATTTCGTTGTTGCTTTTTATGAAACTCTCAAACTGTTCGCAGCTGTAATCGTTCAAATTAGTGCCTTAGCAAATGCTTGCTGAAGGTTCTAATCTGCCTGGGTACGTCAAGGGATAAAAGGCGTCCTAGGATTGATTTTTATTGGATGCGACGACGAAGATCATCACCACTAACGGCGCAACACCCGGTGTCTGGTCTAGGGCGGAGTTTTTTTTAAGCTTAGATTGGGTGTGTTTGCTGCCAAAAGCTGCGCCGTGATTTATTCATCATAAGTGTTACTGGTCCTGACGTTCGACTGGAGATAGGAGAAACTTCCGATAGTTTCGGCGTTGTAGTCCTCTACCTTAATTGTTTTCACTGTTATTTATTGTTGTAGTTTCTGTTACGGGAACTTCCTCGAAAATTTTCGATTTTCGATGAAATACGCTACTTTTTCTTCAAATTTACTTTGCCTCCTCTACATGATATCCTTATAGGTCTACACACTTTTTCTAGCGATACTCGCATCTCTTCACTCCGTCGAAATAATACTTGGCATCCTTTTCTATAAAATTGAACGAAAGTGGTAGCCGCCTCAATTGAGGAAAATCTCGGCTGTTCTAATACAACTTTTGATTTAGGGAACAAAAAAGTCGGATGGAGTTAAATCCGATAAGTAAGGGAGCCGGTCAACCAATTCAAACTGTCCTTTCTATAGTTTCGCCATGGCAAATGCTAAAGTGTCAGATAGCTTTTGTTTTTTTGGGGCCGATTTCTTCTTTGCAGTCTATTGTTTTGCCTGCCCATTTATTTTTGAAACATAAGGGTCTATTCAAGTCTCGCCTACAGTAATTAATTGATAATTTTTAATGATAATCGTCGGCGCGACAATCCAATTGAATTTGGATCTTGCAGCGTGTTAAGGCACTTCATTTAAGACAAAAACAGTGCACTATATGACGACGGTGCATTGTAGGAGGTAATGTGGTCATCACCGCGCTCGCTTGTGTTTATTATCCTGATTTGACTCATTCACAGCGAAGTCGACTGACATTCTCTGATATCTTTAGCCTAAACTGTAGAAAAGATTTTTGGTCCGGGTCAGTTTTCTCATGTCTAAATCTTGATTCAATATGTGACAAACACGTTTGTTGGGCAACTTAATAGCTCTTGTTACTTCTCCAATTTTAATTTAACGGTCATTTAGCACCATTTGGTGAATTAGAACGATTTGATCATCGTTGGTTAAATGCCAAATGCTCCACAAGTTGGTACGGTTACGTTTTAGATATTCCTTATACGTTTTGCCTTCCATGCCGTATTGTCTTCCAAAAACCAATACTCGATTTTCTCCATTTTCAATGCTAAAATGCTGGCACAGACTCAATCAAATGATTGCCGCACGCAAACTATGCATGCAAAATTGCTGAAATTTAGGAGCCTTTACCATCAAATATCTCAGCTTTTTTGGACGAAATTTCCCATCTTTATGTTGATGTCGCGAACTTTTTATGATGATATGACATCTAAGCGACGAAATACACTCCTCATTGATATCTGCTCAAATAAAGTTAATAATAGCAGATTAATATATTTTTAAAATTTACTGCGAGCCCCCTTTACGCCTCTAAAAAAACACCCGGTAGTCGCCCCTTGCTTGAAATCGTTAGCGTTGTCCTCTTCCGACGTTTATAAAAGGAATTACCACGGTGGGATTTGTTGGAGCTGCTTTTCGCGACATAGTAGTACATACTCAGAGGTGTCGTGGATGTCAGACTACTGTAGGCTGGTGTGAAATTAAATCAAGGTGCTATACGATACGTAACGTTTTTGAGTTTTAATGGGAAACTGTTTTGGTTAAGGAAAATTTCAAAACAGTGAATTTCTCTGAGCAATAATATCTTGACTTCAGATATCATGCCTTATCGAATCCTTCTGCGATTGCGATTGTTCGGGGACTGTTCTGTGGGCTTACTCAATCGTATCATGCTTTTCATGGAATGCAAATTGATAATAAGGAAAGATGTTAGTTTTTATAAACATGCGGCTATATTTTTGTCGGCAATAAGAGTTGAAACATCTCCAAGAAAGTTGAATAGAAGAAGACTAAGCACAGGAGGAGGAAATCAAGCGGGGGGCACGGAATGTCATTGCGTATTTGTAGGGCATGTTGGTCAATAGCAGCTAACCAGGTTCTTTTCGCATTTCGGAATCATCGAAATTTGCAACTAAAGACGTAAATCATGTCGTTTATAATAAAATTTGGTTGCTGCAATCTTCTATGCGTTGACATCTGCACACGCTTTTATATAATTTTTTAATATCTTAGAGACCGGCTCTTTGTGATCGATTGCGCCATTTGGTTCTATCTAATGATTGCAGTCGCGAGGCTTTACTCGTAATATCCTCATTCAGTTTATCAAGTTACTGTTGTTTCGGCCGGCCCTTTGGTCGCTTACCATCAACTTCGATGTTCAGATCAATTTTGGCAAGTGAATTCTCGTTAGCGCGAATTTCATGACGATACCATCGAAGACGCCTCTCTTGCAATTTTTCCACGATCGATGCAACTCCGTATCGATCACGGATATTCTCATTTCGGATGTAATCAAAGCGTGTCATGCCACTAGCCCATCGCAACATCTTTGTCTCCATTACCGCTATCATTTATATTCAGTCAGCACCCAGAACCATAGAGGACGACAGGACGGAAAACATTGCGGCAAATTTAAATTTGAGGCGTTCGTGGATACATCGCGTCGATCACAAAGAACGCCAGTTGTGGGACGCCACTTGATCCAGGTTGCGTTAATGCATGAGGCAATTGCATAGGCGGAGATATTTAAATGGCTCAATTTTGGGGGTCATTGCCATTGACTGTGATAGTGCCTGTTTCATGGGGATCGGTCGTCAAAAATTCAGTTTTATTCAGATATTCAGATCTGAGACGGTGTCGCATGAGGCGATCATTCCATTTTTGGACAACTTAATCGCCAGGAAAACATCATCTGCATAAAGCAGTGTATAGGACGCTGAAGGTTGGATGCCCCATTTAGCAGTGTCCATAACAAGAACGAAGAGTAATGATAAACGGGCACTTCCTTAACGAACACTGACGGAAACACAAAACGGTTTTGGGACTTTACTTTTCAGATCGTGATAGAGCAATTGAACCCAGCGCACAAGTTCTTCTGGCACTAAGTACTGTCGTAAAGCACATCAGATGAGTTCGTATGGCACACGGTCAAACACTTTCTCTAGATTCAGAAATGCAATGTAAAGAGAGCCACGCTTCTCACAATATTTCCCCATGAGTACCCGCCCAGTATATATTCCGTCGGCAGTTCCGCAGTTCTTGACAAACTCGGCTTGATATACGGTTATGAACAATTTCGCGAATACGGTTGTTAAGAATGCGTTCAAAAATCTTCATGGAATGGAACCGCAAGCAAATCAAACGGTAATTTGAATATTATGCTAGACTTTTTCCTTATTGGAATTCTCCTGATGTATGTGAATTCAATGACTATCCCGGTCCCCCGAGCAGACTCGGGTCTGATCGCCCTGATTAGTCCTTTGGAGCATTCGCCTACTGCATCACGGGCAGCAAACCAATGTGTCTCCCGGTGCCACCACTGTGGAGGTTCTCCTCGGCCACTTCGTTTTGGTTCGGCCTATTGGGTTGCCGGCCCGTCTTCCTCACCGGCACTTCTGAGCACCAGTGGCACTGACAGTTAAGCCCATGAGTGTTAAAAATAGGTAACTGTCGTGGAGACTTAATCGTACGGTCCTCTTCAGACACGGATTGATTTTGTGATCACAATCAGAGCCCCGCTGAGACAAGCAACAGCGGTACCAGTCTATACCAAGTGCATGGCTTAGCATTCATACTGGTGGATGCAAGAATTACCTAAATCTCTACCGAATTAAGGAGTACGGCACCTTTCTTTGCTTCCCGTTTGGCATTCTTATAAAATTACCAATTGGCTTGCGTTTTGTCGTTGCGAAGCTAGTGGTAGAGGCATTTCTTTTTGCGGACCTTCATTTGAACATCGTAATTCCAAAGCCAAACCAAGGTTTATGAACCGTTTACCTCGGTTTGGTGATCCCGAGAGGTGCATAATCCGGTTTGTGAATTCTGTCCGATTTTTCGTCATGTGCGTAACTGAGATCAATTTTTTCTTTCTTCTCACGGAATCAGGGTCAGTGCGTTCCTCATACTGTTTAATTGTTGCCTTGATTTGCAAGACAGCAATTAACGGCCGAGGTGCGATGATCTCATAGGGAATTGGCTTCTTATGAGAATATATTCGATTTCCGTTTTATTGTTCCCAAACGTAGTAAAACGTAGAAAGATGAGACAATCATTTGATTAACCGCGACAATTAAAGTCGCCTGCCAATGGTGATATACAATATACAATAATCGTCAGGGATCACGTTACAGGATTTGGCGTCGAAATGTTGCCGGAAGGCATCCTTCTCGGCATTAGGACGATCTATCTGTTGTGCGTTTGCGGCGAACAAGTGAATAGTGCGATCAGCTCATATAATAGTAAGCTTCACTAGCCGGTCATCAAATCGTTCGACTTCTTTAATGGCGTCACAAAAACCCTCTGAGATGGCAATGCCAACATAGTATTGAGTGTGTGGACTACGAAAATAGTGAAGTTTGTAGCCATTTTTACCACGTTCGCATTCTATGTCGCAGCTTTTGGCACTAGACCGTCGGATTTCTTAGAGAGCGTAGATATCAATGTGCCTTTTCCGAAGAGTTCTTGCGAATTTTTCAGTATTTCCAGTAAGGGTGCCAATATATAGCGTACTGGAACGTATTTGGTTTGCTCGGACTAATTTACTTAAGTACTGACGCCATCCATGTGTTAGAAACTTTGCATATTTCTCGACATGACTGGGCCCCATTCTGCTGCGTCTATTGAGGTGAACGGCCTAGCATTTCGCCGAGGCTTAAAGCTCCACGCGATGATTTTGTTTTTAACCATATTGGATGCATTTTCTTGGTCGGCCTGTCGCGGGATCTGTCAGCCAGAGAGATAAGGTAGGATTTGGCATAGGTTTTTCTTCCCTGATCTCAGCATTTTATTTTTGTTTTTCTGAAGATAGTACAAAGTACGTTGCCCGCAACCCTCCTCTTGTGCCTGGTTTTGGAAGCAGCATGCTAGTAAATAACATGGGGGAGTTTATGACTGTCGATATCGTCTTAATATTATTAATATTCCTCTTCTATCATAAGCCTTGCCATATACAATTTTGGTAACTCAGAAGTAATATCCAAAAATGTTGACGTTGGTCACGTAACTGGTCTTTAAAATTAATAGTAAGTCACATGCATATTTGTATCTCGCAAATTAGTGGGTTTAATACTTCTTATATAAACTAATCAAAAAGATCTCTCATACCAAAATGATGAAGCTCTTTGTCTCAGATTCGTTCATAATAATAATTTTTAGTTGATATGAGTAACTCTTTGACAAAGCAACCTGTTTCTTGAAATAAGAAACAAACAGACCGTCGTGGAAGTATTGCTATCTTTCGATGACTGAACTTGGGCTTCTCTCTGTGCCTTTTTTGGCAATAATATAAAATTGAGAATAATCTACACAAATCTACGCATAATTACTTTTGAATGGGGTACCTGTCATTCATCATATTACATGGATTAATATTTTCGTAAATTTTTCAAAAGAGTTGAGCAATTACATGTAAATTAGCTCAGATTTTTCGAAGCGGATCAGGACAAAGAAAAGAGGCCAATCCACTTCACCTTGTCATATGCAAACGTTTTAACCTGCAGTTTCTTGGATTTCTTATCATCACTTATCGATCGATTAAAGCATTACCACAAATGATTAGTCCTCGTGTCTAAGGAAAACTAAACGGTCCGACATCAAAAACACAACTCACCACATACTAAATGATAATTTGTGCGGTTTTTTGTGAACAGTCAAGTAGCAAGACTTGGTACTTGCAACTTGTGGTAACATAGTGAAAACGTTTTCATTATTGAAAAGATGGGGTCGAGCAGAAGTGAAGATAGAAGGTGCGAAAGGTGTAGTGTTGTCTGCCGTCGTCTCCGCTGCGTCATCGTGAAACATTACAGAAGGTAATACGTACGTACAACTGATATTCGTGTTTGTGGTCAATTAGGGTCCAATGTGCGTAAAATTGTTCGGTGTATGATCGCCTTTTGCCATTTTTCCTTTACCAACTTTAAACAGTGGTTGGCTTCAGTTAACTATTTAGATACATCAAATGTGGTAGTTGGGAACGTGACTAGTAGTAGAAAGTAGGGAAAAGTATGGTGTTTTCATGACGGTGGTTTGGGTAGTAAAAATCACATCGTTGGATTGTGGAATTGCATTGACGAAGTGAATTCATTTCGAAACATAAAGAATTAGTTGACATTGCAGATATTGGCTCCTTGGATTGATTTTGATTGACCGCACGTCACGTAGCTCCCAGCAGTATTCTTTAGTCTAATTGTACAGCATTGCTCAGTTATTCTTTTATTCAGTGCTATGCTACTTTCGTTGGTCTATGTTTCAAATTTAGTTGCCTTCTTATTCAATTGAAGAGTTTATGCAGTGGTACCAGGTAGTAAACTTGGCAAGTATTCAGTCTTTCTTCTAGGATTGGTGCACATTCACTCTGTAAATAGCTTATTCCGCCCAGACCTAACCCGAAGTTAATACTCATCTAAAATACTGACAAGCAATGCGACGTCTAACCATACCACCATCTCTCCTATTGTCATCTACGTGCACATGTTAACACTTGTAAACTTGAAGACTGGCGACGGAGCACTTTTACATTTTTTAACCAGATATCACAAATGGTAATTTTAACATGGAACGAGACATACAAAGGTGCAAATGTTCAATTTTATTCACCTCTTTATGCAACGTTTAAGAAATGCATCAAGAAATATTTTTATGCAACTGACATTGCAGATAATTACAGCCTTTGGATGTTTTTTCTCGAATTGTGGCCGAAGTTTCTTCCACTATAATTCAGACACAAGCTTGATATGTCTAGTGTGAATTCGATACTGAAAGTGTGCGATGTATTGGGGATGCCTTCTGTCGCAAATTCATAAATTACTACATAAATGACTGTCATTTGAATTGAACGCAGAGTGGAATTTGCTTGGAATTTTGATATGAGCGCGGTTGAATTCCTCTTAAGACAAATTTGTTCTGTTTATTTATTATCCAACCAACAATTAAACCATATACACCGCTATACTATATATTCTACTTGTACGATTTCTTTCTATTCTAATTTACGTAGATGAAGGCAGGAGGAAATTTCGGGTCCTCTAATTTATTTCACACATTTATATCAATTAGTTGACTTGCTATCGGAAATGAGACAGTATATTCGCTTTAAACATCATTTAACCAAATATAACTTTCAAAATCACAATCCACCCTAAAATCTCAACTTTTTGTGCATTTCATCCCCTCATTTAGACATGTCACGTCTAGAGAAATCGCCGTTACTTGCCAACGGTTACAATCCGCCACCAATTAATCACATGGCATTCATGCAAATGAATCACCATCCAGGATCAGCGTTAATGAGTCCAGGAATGCCACCCCATGGAATGCATCGACCCGATTCGACCGGTGGGGCGCCTATGATTAAATCGCAGCCAGGAATGCCTGGTATGGATGCCATCGCTCGATCTGGTATTTGGGACAGTTGTCGGGCAGCTTATGAAGATATCGTCAAACATTTAGAGAGGTACGTTTATAGTCTAGTGATGCTAATTGCTTAAATGACCAAACAAATTATGTTCCTAAATGCCATTAAGTTGTTCTCATCCCTGGTCTTTGTTGCTTTTTGTAGGCTGCGAGAAGAACGAACGGAGGATAGGCCTTCGATAATTGGCGATCAAAAGGCACGAGATCTCAGCTCCAGAAATGGTGAGTGGAAATTACTTAATCTTATTACCAGTGATTTGAAATGACACGATTGCAGTCGATTATATTGGTATAATTTGCAAATTATAGCTATCCAAAGTTGTAAATAATGCACACTTATTGTTACCATGACATCATTCTTATAAATGACGAAAATTATCTAGGCGGCTCCTCTAACAGTTCTTATTTAAATTCAGTAATTTTGCAGCGTTTATATCACTCTAATGCTTTGCATATATGCATATATACGTATATGAATTCTTTTATTTTTTATGAATGGAAGATATTTTCATTAAAATGAAATGTATGAATAATGTAAGAGCAGTGGTTCGCGTTTATATATTATTAATCTGTAGAAGGATGACGGCGAGTTTCCCGCGCCTAAAAACGGGACAAATTGTACCACCTGGTCCAGGTTGGTGGTTGGATAGGGCTGACAAACCTACACAGAAAACAACTTGTTACGAAGCCACAACAGGAGTTTCGGACTGGACGGATTATACAACGACGAACCCGGCAACGACAAAGGAATAACGATTCGCGCATTTTCTCATGGCACGTGCGCTCCCTGTACAGAGATGAAACTGCTGAGCAGCTAGCCGATACCCTGTCCCAATATAGGGCTGATGTAACAGCGCTATAGGAGATGCGTTGGACAGGGACCGGTTTCCTGGAGAAGAGCCGCTACCCCGTATATTATAGTGGCCATCCAGTAAACCATGTGCTCGGAGTAGGTTTCTTAGTCATCCATAAAATGAAACCTGCTGCTATCGACTTTGAAAATATAAGCGAACGGCTATGCACTCTGCGCTTGCGAGGCAAATTTAGAAATATAAGCCTCATTAACGTTCACGCCCCTACAGAGGAGACTGCAGAGTCGGAGAAGGATACCTTCTACGAGGCAGCAGAACGAACCCTCGAAGCCTCTCCCAGATATGATATCAAAATCACACTTGGGGATTTTAACAGCCAAGTAGGGAAGGAACCCGTATT
The DNA here is from genome assembly GCF_905115235.1 of Hermetia illucens. NCBI lineage: Eukaryota > Metazoa > Arthropoda > Insecta > Diptera > Stratiomyidae > Hermetia > Hermetia illucens. Next base: position 173,248,581 of record NC_051849.1, on the reverse strand, counting down.
CAGGCGGTACGTTGGCTCCCATAGCTTACACGAAAATACAAACGATAACGAACTGCGGATTATTTAATTAGCAGTGTCACACGAAATGATTATTGGAAGTACCTGGTTTGTGCGGAAAGCGGTCCACAAACATACATGGGCCTCTCCAGATGGGACTACTTTCAACTAAATTGACCACGTGTTGATCGAACGCCGCCACCTCTCAGCCTTCATGAATGTCAGAACACATTGGGGGCCAACATAGACTCGGATCACTATCTCGTTAGCATGGGGTTCCGAGCTCGAATAACAACACCACCCAGAATCCCCTCTGACAATCAAGTGAGAGTTAACACTGAAGCCATTCACAACACAGCCCTCCGCGGTACCTATAAGAGGGAAATGGATGCCGCAATAACCGCAGCCAACAGAGGATATGGAGATGAAGCATCAACAAATGATCTTCACAACCACCTGAAGAACGTTATCATGGATACGGCCACAAAGATGCTTGCTCCCAGCCGCAAAAAGAGTCGGAACAGCTGGTTTGACGATGAATGTAATCAACGAACGCGGGCACGCGCAGAGACTTATCACGAACTCCGTCGAGTGGAGAAGCGATGGAACCGATGGAAAAAGGAAGCCTGGGAGAACCAACAAGTCTGTGAACTAGAAAAGTACAGGGAGCAACCACGCCAGGCGCGCAAGTTTTACCAACAAGTCGGCAGGATGAATCCTTATACACCTCGATGCTCATCCTGCCGAGACAATGAGGGAAATTTGATTTCCGACAGAATGGGCGTATTGGAGCGATTGGTTGAGTACTTTGATGAGCTATTGAACAACCAGAACATCGGTGAGTTGGATGTCCCGACAACTGAAGACGACGGACAATTACTGCCACCATCAAGTATAGTAGAAACAGTCCGTGAAATTCATCGGCTAAAGAAATAAGTCGCCAGGAGCCGATGGAATTATAGCCGAATTAGTTAAAAATGGAAGCGACCAGTTACACCAAGTGGTTCATCAACTTGTGCTCAAGATATGGGACAGCGAATCAATGCCTGACGATTGGCAATGAGGCATTATCTGTATCATACATAAAAAGGAAGATATCACACAGTGCATATGCCCAGAACATCATTGGCCCATACCAAAGAAGCTTTACTCCAGGCAAATCAACAACATGAGAGAATTCGGTGTGCCGTCGAAACTGATAAGGCTGACTAGGCTGACCCTGACCAATGTGCGAGGCCGGATAAAAGCAGCAGGATCATTCTCAAGATCATTCGACATCAACAACGGTCGACGACAAGGGAATGCTCTATCATGCGTCCTCTTTAATCTGGCCCTCAAGAAAGTGATCCGCGATGTTGAGGAAAATGCGACGGGTACGATCCTCTTTAAGTCCACCCAACTACTGGCCTATGCTGACGATATCGACATCATGGGAAGAACCACCCGAGACGTATAAACTGCCTTCATCCAGATCGAGCAGGCGGCACGAGATCTTGGGCTGCACATCAATGAAGGCGAGGCAAGACAAGTACCAACCAACCAACAACATCAAACCGCACTGGTCAAACGGGAAGAATAAAGATACTTTGAGACCGTTGATAATTTCTCCTATCTAGGGTCGAAAATCAAAACCGATAACAGCTACGTTGATGAAATCCGCGCACGGTTGTTGTCAGCCAACAGAGCCTATTTCAGCTTACAAAAACTGTTCCGCTCGATACGTCTCACCATAGGGTCAAAGCCCTTACTGTACAAGACAATGATTTTCCCAGTCCTCATGTATTCCTCGGAAACTTGGGTTCTTAGCAAGAAAAATTGCGAACTTTTGACCGCGTTCGAGAGAGGAATCTTCCGAAGAATTTTTGACCCCCTGCATGAGGATGGACCATTCCGTAGCCTACACAATGACGAAATCTATAAGCGATGCCATGACCGTCCGGTTGTGGATGAAATCCGGCTCAATAGGTTACGGTGGGCAGGTCACTTAGTCCGTATGGATGAGGTTGATCCCACCCGGAAAGTCTATAAGGGCAATATCTATGGTAGAAAAAAAGACGAGGCAGACCCTGCCTAAGATGTAGCGATGGCGTAGGTCAGGACGTCAGACAGCTTTTAGGGATATCGAATTGGTGAACCTCTGCGCAAAGACGGGATGTCTAACGAAAACAGTCAACAATCTCTCAGAACACAGAAAAGATGCAGTTGATAGGTACTCCCAGTTTACTCTGCGTGAACTGACGGAGAAACTGGGTAGTAGGCATTGGGAAAATGAAGCTGATTTAAAAAATTCCCAATTACTGTTATGTTGTCCAGGATTTGTTTTAGCGGACCATGAACTAATCCGGGACGAATGTTGCCAAAGCAAATTAACCCACAGGCACATTGACAATAATTCATTGGTGATTCGGTAGATGAAAGTGAATTTTACATGCCTTACAGGAAATTGCGAGGCAACTCGCTAATTGCTCTCAGCGGGTATAAGTGACCAATATACATAGCTCCAGTTTTTTCTGTCTTTCATCACATTCGTGAAATCCGAGGATAACCAGGTCGGAGATGGAGAAAACAATTTACGAATGCAAGAAGCGTCATCGTCTGGGAGATAACATTCAGTTACATAACATATTATATGCATTTGATTACAAAGATAAAGAAATTTCACACCAGAATGAAAACTTCGATGTGGTTTCCGAGGAAGCTTTCACTAGTGCTGTGTCGTTGGTCATCAACGAATCATTTATATCTGAGAAATTAGCCAAAGGACTGCACGCCAAAAAGCGAGGAAAGCGTTATGTCAACAAAATTCATGAATTAGTAAACCCTTTATTCAGGTTGAGTTAGATTAGAGCAGCACATCAACGTAGTGAGCTTTTTGTGACAACATGAAACTCACCAACGCTGAGACGGTGCGCAAAGTTTAAGTCCAACGAACAATCTGGTTCTCGATGGTGTATGTAATAACGTTTGTAAAACGAAACCTTATTAAAAACGGTTCAATATCTGTCCGTCTGTCTGTCTGTCTGTCACATGCTCTTTTCTCAGAACCGACTATAAGTTGAGATTCAAGGGAGGTCCCCATACTTGCAAAAGGAGGGAGTCTAATTTTTTTTCACAAAATATAGCTTGTTTGACTTTTGTTACAAAGGCGGAGAGTGGGAGGGGTCGAAAGTTACCGATTCTCAGAAACTACCTAACCGAAAAATCTGAAAAAATAATGAAGCTGCTTCTGTACGATGTACAGGGCTGAAAATACTCTCAACATCGATATCTGGTCAAATTAAGTTAATAATAGTATATTACTTTATTTTTGGGTAAATTGAGTAAAAACTCCCCTTAAGTTTATCCTCGAGTACTATAGATTGTAGTATGAAGCATGTTATCCCCAAGTTTGATCAAAGTTGACTTTCCGCTGAAATTTACTGCAACTAAATATCAATACCATACTAAAGTGAGTAGTCTGACATGCTAAATGCATACACATAATAGGGGACGTATAAATGGAATGCCGAGCTTCCTGTTTCCCGAATTGTTGGATTATGGGAAAAGTACTTAATCAAGTTATATGTAGTCTACTATAGACTGATCTTCATGGTTTAAAGTCTGGGGTGCTTATCAGATAGACAGGTTTCCATAGGGTTCAACCATGAGTGCTATCAAACTTGTTACTGGTTAGGGTGAAAATGAAATTCACTATAAGGTATTGCCAAAAAATCTAGCATAGTGATTACCTTGAATGTGAGGCATGGATTCAATTCGGCAATTGCATCTTAATAAGGAGCTCTCCGACCAGTTCACTCAATCGTCTGGCTTAACTTATCGATAGTTATCTGGAGAAAGAAGACTTCGGAATGGCGTCTTCAGTACCCAAAGAGCATGTTCTTTCACGAGTACTTCACATAGTTTTGCGTTAGACCCGTCGGTGCGAAATACCATGTATAATAATCTCCTTAACCTTTCGGTGGTTTTGGATGCCATGATAGTGGGACGACGACATAACAATGATTATGGTTATAGAACATTATGTTGAGTTGGCTACATATGAAACGATGGCTGAAGAATGCTGGATCCGCACTCGTGATTGGTGGTCATAGTTAAAGAGGGGAGCTTCATGCTGCTATATGCAGTAACATTGTTAGGAGCTTCCCTGTTTACCGCATACAGCCTTACCGAAAGACTGTGTTAGGAACATATTTTACCTATAGGACGTACACCCTTGCTGGGATGGTGCCGATTGATATTCTGAATGATACGAGGTGAGCACATAGATGGCGCTACCAGTATTAAAACCATATGATTTTTAGTTAATCGTAACGTTTAAAAGACACGGGTATAAATTTGACAGTTGTCATATTATTAATTTGTGGGATGTGGGCATTTTGAGTTGGTTTGTGATGAAAGGGCCAGTTTTTTTTTACCGACGAACGTGGAAAGAGAAGGACCGTAAAGTAGGTGGAAACAATGAAACTATCGATGTGAATAATACTGTTGGATCTCTAATGCATATACTGCCTATATCTGAATACATTCCAATTTGACAATTCGCCTAATTGTCCTGGTTGCAATGATGTCCCGAACGTTTTTCTTTTTATTCAGATCGATAGCTGAAAGATAAAGGGATGGAGCAATAGGTAGGACGTAAGTATTGGAAGAAGTGCTTGCGAGCAATAAATACGATTAATAAAATGGCAGGGCGCATTGAGTAGAAGTTGTGGAATGCAGAAGAGACTGGGAGGGCAAAGTTTTGTGTGCAGTTCGTGGGTGAAAAGAGAGTCTTAGAATGTCTAGGTATATAGGTGTATATGTTTCAAGTAGAGGGGATAAATTTGTAGAGGTTTTTATCAAATTCATTGAAGTCATCGGAGACAAAAATAATGCAGAAAACCTTCTCACTGCAGTAATCCTTTCCGCTTTACGCTTTACGATACAATGGAAGTAATTTTTTATCTCGATAGATTTCGCAAGCTTTATCAGCATTTTTTTGACATACATTGATGCTGTTTTCTTTGAAGCTGTTTTACTGGTTTCTAAATGTTGCGTACCCTTTACTGCATACGTTTTATCTTCAATCTACTGCTTAGTACAGCTGCTTGATATCTGCAGCTTGCTACGGATGTTCATTTTATATTTATTGTTATATCACTATTAAAAATTCTGGGATACTTGACATGTAATCGACTGCAATCCATATACATATTTAAAAAATGTCTTGATTTCAATTATGTTAGTGATTTTCCGATACGTAGGATCTCCGAATCGGCAAAGTCCTGTTTTGAATTTATCGAAATCTGCTGGTGATCATGGTAGTAATGGTGATGTTAGCGATCGTAGTGAAGTAAATTCTGCACCACAGTCAATACGAGAAGACGAGAACCTTAGTGATGACAATATTTCTGAATCGGAAGGGCATAATGAAAAGGAAGAAGGTGAATATTAATATTTTTTTTTTCGAATTACAACTTAGTGAATAAGAGTAAAGAATTATAAAAAAAGTTTAGGAACGAGGATTTGATTATGTTTTCTGAAACTGTTTTTTCTTCTTTGTGTTTGAAAATTTCGTTTCATAAAGTAGACATGAGTGATACCGAACGTGATCTTTCACAACCGCATTCAATGGCAACACCCAATTCAGAAACGCAGCGTGCCCTAAACTATTCAACCTTAGCTGCAACAGCTGCGGCAGCAGCAGTCAGTACAGGATCCGGTGGCGGTTTACCGAGTCCTGGCGACAACCCAGAGCAGCAAAGCACTTCATCGACTGAGACGCTCCTTCGAAATATTCAAAGTTTATTGAAAGTAGCTGCGGATAATGCACGACAACAAGAACGACAAATTAGTTATGAAAAGGGTAAGTGTTTTAAATTGAAGGTCTTCTTTCATATGATACATGTATTTCATAATTGAGATGGAGACTTAAAACACGGGCTACATCATTGTTGACATATGCAGTTGATTCTGCAAGCTCTATCTGAAAATAAGTAGGAGAAAGTATTTTCTGTTGGCTAAGGTTTTATTTGATATTGCTAGGAAAGCAAAAATGAAAGGCCTTCACTAAAAATGGAAATATGCTCACACAAAGATTTAAATTCATAAATTCAGCTTATTTAATAATAATTAACTTCAACCATTCGGTATCGTTTAATTTCTTTGCAGCTGAACTTAAAATGGATGTTCTGCGAGAACGAGAAGTTAAGGACTCCTTGGATCGCCAGCTCATAGAAGAAAGGAAATTAAGAGGTGAGTTCATGAGCCCTTAGACAATTGAATTAGTGGTAGATGGTGCTATATGGTTGGGATTTTTCGGTTACTTAAATCAAGGCTTGAGAAACAAGCTTTTAGCCCCTGCGATATACACAAGAAAGAATAGATGACGCATTTTGCTGTCATAGCTAAATCCAGTCTCTACTCACACTACATTCCAAATCAATCAACTTTTCTACATATATTATTCGAAGTCCGTAACAGTTCAACAGTTTGAAAGCTAATACACCCGCTTACTGTTCATTAACTCCAGAAAATTCGCCTTCGTTCATTGTTTATATCATTTCAAATATGTTCGTTGTCATTTATTGTCATATTAGTTCTGTTTTGTGCGCCGAGTCTTGATTTATTCAAATGAACTGAGCTGGAATAAATTGCATATTTATTCCAAATGACATATGCATTTAGTAGAACAAGAAGAAAAAAGAAAGGATTTTAAATGTCTCAAATGTTACAGAAAAACGAACAGAAGGCCACGACGCCAAGGAAGCCAGGAAAACCAAAACGAACCATACGTTACTTGGTATTATCGTATTGCGTCTACATGTGGTACTGTAGGACTGACTCTGTGTTCTCCTTGTCGATTCAATTTCATTCAAGAAATCCGAGTAGTATTTTTCAATGTTTGTCAAATTAAATTTGAATTTGATCCATTCGATCTCTAGTTATTTGTGCTGATCATTTTGGGCTTTATATTACGCGCCATGCGGGAAGTGCAGAGAAGCAAAAAATGTCAATTCATTGGAAATATTGCTCGATATTGAGATATTGAATATTAGCAAAGATATCAAATTTTACTGCTCAGATCAAATATCTGGATCTGTTTTTGGGGAGGTTTGGTTTTTTTTTATTAGAGATGGTGACAGCTTGAAGTATAAAGCGCCATATGGGGAAAGGGATATTTCTTAGGTTCAGTTTTTCTACATATTTGGCTGAAACAAATTCATTAAGAAACCTTTTTCAAGCTATGATTTCCAAATAAATGGAGGATGAAGGTAAATAATACCGGAGACAATACGAATATGCCTATAAGTATAAAGTGGGTCATTCACTAATTTGATGAGGATTTTCACTACCAATTTAGGGATTTAATGAAGGAGTAGGAAGTTCTTGAGCAAGCTCGCATGCAAGGTTCAGAGGAGTACTTCGGCACTATTATGAGCTTGTATCTTACCTACCCAATAGGTTCTAGGATTTTTCAAGGGAAACGTTGATTCATGCCAGATGTGAGATAAAAGTATTTTATTTTAAATTTTCTAGATAGTGCAGTCTGTGACTTATACACTTCTTTCATAGCAGCGTTCCACAATGATTCCTCCTTCCTCCTTCCACTGGAAGTTGGAATGGAAACTTCAGTATTATTAAATCCTACTCACCGTATCTTCCTGAACTTTCTCTCTTCAATTCTGCTCACTTCGCGAAAGCAAGCGGGAAGTTATTGCGTGATCTACTCAATCCAAAAGTTGTAAGATAATTAGTATCGCATTCTTTGTCAATGAATGTGACACTACAACAAGTCGATTTTGCGCGGAAAAAAGAAGGATTTATATAATTGCGACATATTGTAGGCGCCAAATATAAATGTGTCCAGGTGGCTCTATGGTTAGCGTTAGGCTATCGTAGGGTCACGGTTTGAATCCCACTGGCGACAGTGGGATTTGCATCGTGGATTGGATTATCGCCACATGAACTCATTTAGTATGCTCTACGACAATACCTAGTGCCAGAAGAACTCATTCGTTGTGTTTAATTGTTCTAGCACGATACGGAAAGTAAAGTTCGACGTGGGGCGGGTGTATCAGCATCGCTCCATGTTGGTGTTGCTTTTGGTGTTCACCAAGGGAGCGTCCTCCCACCACTCCCTTTTAAGAGCCTGTGTAAAGCAGAATCTTATTAAAATCGGTTTACTGTCTGCCTGTCCGTCTGTTTGTCACACGCATTTTTCTCGGAAACGGTTATAGCGATTGACACCAAACCCCGTGGGAAAGTGGGAATTGTGAGCCCTTACGCATCCAGTGAGTTACATCATTTTACGTCAAATTTAAGGGGGGTGTAAATTTTCTTTTCATCAGATATAGTCATGTGGGGTATCAAACGAAAGGTCACCTCATGCAACACGATCGCAAGTTGAATCTGAATAAAATTGAATTTTTGACCACCGATACCCATGAAACGAGCACCTCGAGACTCCATCCAGATCAGGTCTTTGATTGAACAAAATGATGAATTCGATCACGAAGAGCCGCCTCAGCTTGTGAATGGGGCAACTTTTAGTCGCTTGTAGTTTGCAATACCATACCATATTCGAAGTAAACCCTACAGGCATTTTTGTAATGCTGTGTGGATCATGGATTAGGCAGGTAGAGTTGCAACATAATTGCGAGAACTATTTTTATGTAACCTTTGGTATCTGTGCATAAAGCTGTTACACTTCTCCAAATCTTATTTTGAAAGAGTTCGAGAATGTGTTTCCGCAAACTTCTCTTTGATGCCTATGATTACTGATGATAGAAACCCAAGGAAATGCAAGGTGGCTTTTTCATTGTGAGCGCTGCGATGGTGCACAACATGTTTTACCACTTTATTTAGGCTTTTACCCACAGATTTCACTAGGTAATTGTATTACAGCTTTTCCCAAGCCTGAAAGGTCAAAAAGGAGGAGGCTGTCAAGCTGGCCAGCGAATGGGATGATCCACCAAAGTGTCATTTAGGTGTGCCTAAATCGAATATTCGCCCAGCGAGAGCTTTTTGCGAAAAAAATGTGACTCAATGTTGAGATGATACTTATTGGCCGGGAGAAAATACACTTCTAGTGGAATACTGAACTGCCTATGTTTCGCTTGACCGACTATCCAGGAGAGCACTTATCCAAAGAGCGATAGATAAAACTTAATAAGAGGATAAGAATACGCCTATAAAGAAATCTAAACAAACATCAAGTTACTTATTTAGTATGGTAAGGGAGACTCTTTAAAGAATTCTGTTCAGAGATGAATTTAAGTTTTTGGTGGGTCTCAAGAGGGATGTAATATGGTCATTCAAAACCAACCGCGCGATCTAGTGAACTAAATCATCACTATTTAGAGGTTACTGCTTCGGAAAGTGAGAGATTGTGACTACCAAAAGAGATTTTTTCGGTAAAAGTAGTATTCCTAGTAATCAGGAAAGAGCTACTGGATACCTGCATTACGATATGGGGAAGCAAAACTTCAGGACTAACCCAATAAGGCGTTCCACAGCGTAAAAAGCATGCGGAGCAGAGGAAAGCGAACCATTCTTTTGCCGTTGTATATCTTCTAAGTACTCTGGAGAAAATGCTAAAGCAAGCAATGACTGCTCTGGCTAGTTAATGACCTGGTGATAGTTGATTGTTTTGGTTGACTTTTAAGATTAGTAGTCTGATTTTCGTGCTAAGATCCATTGAAACCATAAAATTGGTTGCCTATTTGGTTGAAAAAATTCTTCTCGGGCCTAAATTTTTCTCGGTGACTCGGAATAGAGGTTGAAAAAAATAACTAAAGCAAAATGAATAATGGTGAAACCCGCAAAATTTTCACCCCAGTCCCGAATAGAGATGCTCAAGAAAGAAATAAGCATGAATGCACATCACTGAGCCACTCAGTCCTGCCTTGGCAATCTTTGGGAATGCCACCACAACCACCATTTGTAAAATTCAGGTAGTTATTGGCATTTTGAAAGCAAAAGACGTTAAATCGGTTAAAAATTATCATCAATTGAGATGGTGAGTTAAGCATGGGTGCTGCAAACGTTTCTGAGTTATAGGTAAACTTTTTAGTCGGTCATATTAAAATTTATGACGAAGACTATTAATTTTCAACGAAACAATCGCCATAAATATTCATGTTAATGAGGTTTCCCGAGACTTTATTCAGAGGATTTTGATGCGAGTCCTGATGAAAGCTCAACAACGGTAAATGGGATGAGTCCTCCCGCGAATGTCACCAAAGCAACAATCACGCAACCTGCGATATTTCAGCGGCTAAAACAAGAAAAATTCACAAACCCAATTGCAATCAATCGTGCCAGCTCTATCTAAAATCAGTATTTTTGGTAGTATGTTTTCCAGCGTTTACTTTTTTTCGACTTCTAACTAAATAGAAGATCCCAATTTCGGCTTCACGATTAAATCTGAAAGAAATCAAATGGACGAATCTCTACCATTTCGAATCGATCCAATGCAAACAGCTTATTCTCGCTTCGGAAAGGCATGTAATCTAGTTTCGTAGACTGTTTGCTGCGTCCCACGTCAATGTAGTTTGACGTTGGCCTTTGCAGACTTTGGTAGCTCGGCTCACATTCTAGCATGGAGATTAAGTAAAAGTGGCCGACTCCCGGGCTGGATATCACGTGAAAGTGTAACTGCCTGAAAAGAGTGTTTCCACTTTTAGGCACCGGGAAAGGCTAATTTACTTGGCTAAGCAATATGCTTTACATGGAGTTGACATTACACTGCATAGACAAACCTAAGGTAATAAATGTGAAGTCGGTAATGAATGAATGATGAGTACGGCTGATGAGACGGTAATTTTGCATTAAAGGTTATTAACTACGAGGCCAGAGCTAGCTGTCTGAAGTTCAAAATTTTTCTGGGTCTCTATCCACTTTTCTCAGGGCACGGTGATCACGGGCTGATGATGAACCTTGTGCACGAATCCAAACACACCCTTTTGCCGACTTAAATTGGGCAAGAATAGCGGGGGGAGAAGGGGTGGAAGTTACGGTCCTGGTATCGATAACTTAGTGAAGTAAGAGATAGTTGCAGACAATGAGGCTATTGTTTTTCGGAAGTGTCAGACTGCGTGGTTGTACTTACTAGGTCAATTTTGAACATATCTTAGCATTAACTCGACGGTTAACATTTAGTGAGGCGGTAACTATTTAGGTAAACTCTACCCAATTGGTAATTCCATAAGTGGGTTAAAGAGGGTAATGGATTCCCCATCGGGATTGCGTAAGGTCTGATTAATGATATTCTTCATGTGTGACTGTAGGTTTGTCTTACAGGACGTTGCGTGTCGTTAAGGTTTGGGGAATCATAAATTATAAAAGCAGCTTTCACCTCACCATCATCAGGAATCTTTGCGCGTTTACACATTAGTGGTGAACCATTCGTCACAAGGCTTCACCTCCATAGTCTTCGTGGGTTGAAATCCATGAACCTCCTAGCCTTAAGGAGGACTATGTTTCGAAATGTGCATCATTGATGATGAGATGATGAAAATTACACAAATCCAAAACTTTCCAACAGCCACCGTAATTTTATCTACCCAACTTAGACGAGAAAAGGGAGAAAAAGGGGTTACTCCCGGAGCCAGAGTGGAGGTTTTAATGAAAGAAGAGTTGTTTTGGCTGACGGACGTGATGGTTTAATGGATCACGTCATATTTCTTCAAACAATTCGACTACTTTGATGACATCAGTCTCTCTCAACGAATTTTCGATTTTAACACACAGACCATTGCACTCTTTTTACTTACAGTAGTGAGTAGAACATTGCGGTTACAATTGATTTGTATATCTAGGGATCATTGCTTCTGCCGACGGCTGCACCGAATTCGATGTTTCTTTAGGCATTAACCCGCTTTGCTGTTTTATCCAAGATGGAGAAATGCTGTTATCTCAAGTTGAGGTTGTTCTGCGTCAATATCCTTGCTGCTATAAGGGAGCAGCACATGGAAAGTACCTGTCATAGTAATTTGGAAACCTCCAGCTTTTAATTCATGTCTGCGGATGGATGAGAGTTTTACTCTTTTACTCACTACGAGCACTATTTTGATGTTCTAGTTTTGTCTAATGTATGCAATATAAAACATAAAAACTTTATAAAGTGCTAGCCTAGTTCTCGATAAGAAAGGGCTTTAATTTTTTTCCAAACAATCAAAAACAAAACAAAAAGGTTTCCTAATAAACCATGAGATTTGCAATCTCATTATTAGTCAAATTCTGGGAGCGAACGATAGCTCTGCCTCGTTTTTAGCCAAGGTCATCTTGTGGTCGGATTTTGGCTACTCAAAGACATATTCCTCTTTCTCCAATGGCTTGACAGACGAAATCGACCCTTGACCGCAAAGATAATCTAGCTTAGTACAAATGTTACAAAAAGTGAAGCTTAAATGGACCACGATAATAGCATATTCTGGTTCTAAATTGCGTTTTTGGACAGTTGAATTAAATACGACCTAATTCTTTTCAACGGTATTTGTTTTGCTTAGTGGTTCAGAGTAACTCCACAAAATTAATAAGCCCAACGCGGCTTTCCTTTATGAAATAAGTTTTATTATCACTTAGTCAATGCCTGTAGTTCAAAGCTCAATATCCTTAGTATCCTTCAAAAGGCTTCCAATTTTTGTGTTTGTCTTGCGGCTTCAGGGCACCCAAAGCGAATGTTTTCCAAAAATTTCTCAAAACTTGGGTATTTCGATCTAGAAGTTGAGAGGTCCGAACTGGTCAAAAGTGTCCCTCATTGGTTGTGTATTGAATGGAAACTCCATTTTATTCATCCGTGGAGCACTGTTTTTTATCTCTCATTGTTGTAGAAAGAAGTTGATTTACGTAAGTATTTGATTGGAATCATGGAGGTATTTGGTCGGTTATAAGATCTGGCCGTCCACAAGACTTAATTGTCCGCCGATGTTTGGAATTGTGTGTGTGTGTGTATGATGAGGGAAAAGCTACAACTTCTGAGCACTCAGGCCGTATTGGCCCATTATACTTGCCACCCCCGTCGAACGGAATATTCCGGATTCGTTAACGTATCGCAGGATTTCCGTTAGTGGATGCTACCCGTCGGCACCAACGAGAACGTCGGCACCAACGATCTGATGCCTGATGCGTCCATAGGCGGGGCATTCACATAGGAAATGCTCCGTGGATTCCGCTTCCTCATTACAGGAGGGACACGTATTATCTTGAGTAATTCCTATTCTGAACATATGCCCAGCTAGTGAATTATGGCCTGTCAGAATGCCCACAATACACATATAAGTCCTCCTACTTTTCGACAGGATAAACTTTGCGGTACGTATGTTCGGTTCTGGCAGGAAAAGTTTGGCGTGTCGAGTAACATTTAGGCTCTGCCACCTGTCATCATGGGAAGCTTGTTCCCAGTTTTTGAAAACAGCCAATGCTACTGATACTCCAATCGTTGGCTCCGGTCCCGGCATAGGGAAGATTGACCCCTCTTTCGTTAAAGCGCCCGAGATTTCATTTCCCTCTACGCCACAGTGACTAGGTACCCAGAGTAGTTCCACTGTATTGAATCTAGACATAGAGTTCAAACGGTTTCTGCATTCCTGAACGATTTTTGGAATTAGAATAAAGATTCTCGCAGTTCTCTTTGTCGATATTTACACATATTTTCTTCTTTGTTGAGTGGAAATAATAAATAGACGCTGGTTGGAACTACCGGAGTTCTTGACAGGCTGCTCCTGTTTTTTTACAGTTTTCGTTGGAAATAACCAGCTGCTGAACATATCATAATACCCTAATTATTCACTGGGCTCGAAAAATTAACATTTTGATTTCAACTTGACCTTAAGATTATTTCAAAGAAATTAAATCAGAGACGCCGTTTCCAGCCTAATGTGCAGATATTGTGTCCCGTCCTCAGTGCAAGGTGTCTCCTTTGGTATATCCCGAAATATGGGTGTATGAGTTAATGAAATTTTTACAAGCTACGGAAATGGCGACTCTAATTTAATTTCTTTACTTTCTTTGCTGGAAACATCCGAAATACACATTAACTATTTCAAAGTCGAATATCGCTAAGCTCACGAATCTTTCTTGCTTTTTTTCCTAAATAGTTTTATACCAAAAACGTTATCGACGAGAGAGAAAGCTCCGAATTCGATTACAGCAACAGCTAGGAAATTCCGACATAAAAAGTAAACCCTCTGATGATTTATCAAAACCACCCTCCAGCACAAACTCCGAAAATGGAAAAGCAAATCAAGGTAGGATCTAGTTACGCCCTATTTTTTTCAGAAATAGAAAGAACCGTAAAATATATTTCACAATCATAGAAGAAAAGAACGTTTTTCCGATTTTCTTTTAATTTTATTGTATACAGTAGAAAATAAAAACACCGATAAACCAGATAAGTGTCACATGCAGGATCGTCGTCGAAGATCGGAAAGTCCCCAACAATATTCGCGTGAATGCGATCGTGAACGTGATCGTGACCGTGATCGTGAACGTGACTTATCCACACAACCTCCGCCACCACCACCCCCACCGAATGTAGATATTAAACCATGGAATTATCCTGGCATTGATCTCATGGCAAGTGGTGCTTTCTGGCAAAACTATTCAGGTGAGTTGTGAAGTCATGTAGGCAAGGATACAATCGAACTTATGTGAGCAAAAAAGTATGAGATATCCATCAGTTTAGCACTCGGGAGCAGGTTCTAATTTTTACGGCAAGAAATTAGGCCTGAAAATTGTAATCAACGTAAAATTTGCTTAAAAACATCGAAGTAATGATATGGTTATTACACAGTGGATATCTATATCGATTTTTTGCATAGTACCTCCTCAATAATGGTAGCCTTCTAACATGTACCTTAAAATTCAGAATCCCTAGCGCAAGAAATCGAAATGGAGCGTAAAACCCGGCAACAATCCGCGGATCGTGATGTAAAAAGCCCTCTCCAAGAAAGACAACAGAGCTACTATAAGAATTCAGTATTGTTCGGTAGTGCAACTTAATGTGCCACCAATACAACGTAAAGACGCTAATTTTAAATTAGAAATTACATTTAAGTGCTTCGTAGAAGCTCTGTATGAGATTTCCCCCCCTTACGTGCAATCCGACTTTACAGAGAGAGGAGCAACAGTTTGTCTGCAGGTTGAACTCTGCGGCTTCATACATAATATTCGCCATATTAGAAAATAGATGCAGAAAAATCAAAAGGAACATTTTTAAACTATTCTCTCGCATATAACTAATTACAGTTTAACAATCATATGAAATACATTGAGTAGCGAAATGACTTTTGCCCATTTAATTGGCGGTGCTTATGCAATGTGAAAAGTAACTACCGAAACAACGCGGGTGTTTTGTAAGCACTCATTTGGAAGGAACTGGGGAAAACTAAGAACCTTACTTTCCGTTTCACAGACAGAAAAAAATATTATGTATAACTTTCACTATTTATTATTATTATTTAATCTGTTTTGACAGTCACACTTTCCTCAAGCAATTGAATTATTCATCCTTTTCTGTGGTGTTTTGTTCCTAGTTCCTTTCATCTACAATCTTCCAAACGTTAATAGCTTTATGTTTCCTATCTTGAAATGCATAACATTTGAACTGATATGTCACAAAGCCATCAGAAAGCACCACTTTTTGTTGGTATTCAATTCACTTCATCAGAAATATTCAAATATTCGGGATACAGAGCCTTGAAACTGTGTCCTTGTAAACTACTAGAGCATACGAGTTGAAAAAGATAGAACGGTAAGAAACACAGTAAAGGAAGTAATTAAGAAAATTTTACTGCAACATAAGGTAGTGTTCGTCCTTAGATAATTACCGACCGAATATAATTTAACAATTTTCTTAGTAATTATCAACTATGATAGATTTAATTATACACGATAACAATAAAAACTTAAATTTAATTAATACTAAACATGTAAACTGAATGTAAAATGAGAGACTCATAGATTATTACGAAAATATTAAACACTAGAATAAGAAGAACAATGAAAACGTTGAAAAGTATTAAGCTGAACATGAAATAATTTATTTAATTTTAAATGTGTTTTTAGCTTGAGTATTCACAAATAGATATAAAACCGTTTTAAACGAATAGACTATTTAATTTTTTAACGTTCTATTCTTTCCATGTGAACAAAAATTACGTTTAGCTTTCCTTTCGGTCCTTGTTCATACGGTGCACATGCAAATGTAAATATAATGAATAAGTAGATAATATGTGTACTTACGCTGATTTAGCAGACAAATTACTATTCTTAAAAAGTATATTTCATAGATGAAAAACAGAAATATTATTCACTTTGAAAAACAAGGAAACAATTTTGAAGTAAATTATTGATGAAACTAAAAAAACAGTTAAATTAAGAAAACCACAAAACAGAAAATAGAAAACATTTATGATAATTCAAAATAAATTATTATTTAAAATATTCGAAATATGTTCATTGTTTTATTTATTGTAAAAACAACTTAATAGTACGGAAAAATTGATAATGCTAAAGAATTTTAAAGTAAATAAAAATTGTCGAACTTTAAGTGTGTGTTTAATTTACATGCAAGTAGATAACTATAGTTTGTTGGAAGGATAATTAATGAGAATGGGTAAGTCTAGAATGTTTTCTGTCTAGGATAGGATACAAGGATATTTCTTATATGGTAAGACAACTTCGTCCATCAATATGGTTATTTCATTATAGAAGATGCCTAAGCAAAATTCGAAGTAAAAAATCATATTTCGAATGGATAAAATGCCGATACAGTAAGTACAAATTCTCAAATGATTCCTGTTCGCACCAACAGCCTCTTTCTTCCTTTTTTACCCTCTCCCCGCACCAATTTTTCAAAGTTTTTTTTTTTCATTATTATTGTATTTATTGCTAAACAAGTACTAACCCTCAAGTAGCAGGATAAGCACAAGTACAGTAAAGTCATACTACAATCTGGATTTGAACCCACAGCACTAGATCGACAGGCCGGAGCTTAACCACTTCATTCATTGCACCGTCAAGGTAAGTATCGGCTTGAAAACTGATTAGAAGATATAAATAGTTAGTAAGACTTATGAAGCAGGATATAAATAATCCCCAGAAACCGCTAGATATGCCTATTAGGCTCCCCAAGACAATTTCTGTTTCGTCAAAGAAGCTTCCATACAAATAAATATTCTGATCCGTCAGCAATTTAGCAGTTTTTTTTCGGTACAAATTTCACAGCATTAATTCCTGACAGAAACAGAGTTGTCTTTATTTTCTCCGCTGTTTTATTATTGCATACATAAATTGAACGTGCGTCAAGTTTATTGTGTGAAACAAAACCTTATTAAAATCGATTCACTGTCTGTCACACGAACATACCTCCAAAATGGCTAAACCGATCCGAACGAAATTCGGTGAACATATGGGAGCTATGAAATCCCACATATACAGTGAGTGAGATAAATTTAAGTGCAGTTTAAAAGGGGCTCCCCATACATGTAAAGGAGCGATGTACAAAAATTTTTCATCGAATATAGTCATATGGGGTATCGAAAGAAAGTACTTTCTGAATCTGATATTAGTTTTGGCGTGAATTGCAAAGCGCGTAAGTAAGGAGTCGAAATATTCACACTTAAAGCGAGACAGGACTCATTTTCGGAAACTACCCAAAAATCGAAAAAAAATCGGGAGAGTGCGCTTAGATAAAATTCAGGCCTTAAAATATGTCCCATTCCGATATCTGCTCAAATACACTTACTAATAGTATTCAGAAATTTTGAAATTTACTGAAAACTCCCCTCAAGTTCATCCTAGGAGTACTTTATACTTGAAGCGTCAAGCTTCCGGTTTCCCGACTTGTTTTGGTTTCGATATGATCATATGTATTGCCATGCAAGCACTAAGCACTAAGCTTAGCAGGATAACCACAAATACAAATGCCATATTCTAATCAGAAGAAAACCCGCAGCAAGACATATTTTATTTCCGAGTTGTCACTATCTCGACAGATGCCGGATTTTATTTAATACTAGCATTTAGGATCGGATGATCCTACCTACTTAAAAGATAAAGGCGCTCTGGTGTGGAGGTTGGTGGTAGGTTAATGGAAGAATCCATCGAGAACTCCTGCAACATCGAGTATGTATGCAGAATGGTGTACTTCTACATGGTTTGAATCAGACTGTGGGAGTGTCCCAGGACATCAAGGGAAGCCGTGAGGGATTTATGTACACTACCTGTAGCTGACAATATTATTTGAACTACAACCACCCGCTCGAGACGCTAAATTTCTTTGATTTCTCGAGCCAGTGGCTCATAGTTCACCCTTTTCTCCACATATTTCCGTTCAATGTTGCTATTTTGGGGGATAGCTACATCAGTAATATACGCGGAGCGACCCGTCTTGTCAACTAACAGTACGGTAGGCTTGTTATGTGATATGTGGCGACCAGTTGAACTGCCGGTCCTAATACATGCTGTAAACAGAACTATCAAGTATTGCTTACGGCTCATATCGGAAAACCGGACATGTTCTAGTGATCAGCCCATACCTATATATAGGATTTTGGTGAATCACCTTACATACATCATTGTGCTTGTTTGTGTATTGCACTGGTGCCATTACAGCGCAGCCAGAAATGTGATGGTCTAGCGTCTCTAACGCCGAACCACACATTCTGCATTGGTCCTTCTCCACTGGCAATATTGATGAGTTATCTGAGAAAAACTCCGTAGTTTCCTCGCGTACGTTGCATGCTGCACATGTCTGGAGTGACTCTCGCCATACCTTCGCAGGCATACGACAGCAAGTTCTTGCTTTAGTGTGTCCAAAATTTCAAGTACGGATGTTTCACGGGGGATGGCCTAGTTCCGGTAAACGCTCTGCATTTTATTTCTCACCCGTCTGTTGGCATTGCCAGTGCTGAATTGAATAAGCCTTAGTGAGTTCCGATGACGTTCCAAACGCATTTCTCATGGTGGAAATCAACAACTCAACTCAATAAAACTCAAGCCAATAGTGCGAAAGCGAATCTTCTGACCGTGCAATCTAACAGCCGTAACTGCACCACAATGACTGTAGTTCCAGAAGCAACATATCAGCGCACAGTCGAAATGCAATCTCATCATCGATTTAAGATAGAATTCTCGGAGTTGGTGGAGACGCATAGAGACTCGGAATACTTGGTCTATGCAAAGGATCCATTTCGGAGAATTCTATTCACGCTCTTTGGAATTTGTCCCGAACCTCAGCGGAAACTTCAGCTGTTTCCTGCTGTGCGGTATGCCGGTTATCTATATCGGAAACTTGTATTTATTTTTTTCACCTACCCCTTGAGGCTAAAGGAACTTATCCCTCCTCCTTTCCCAACAGGGCTTGGGACCGGCAACGGTGGAGTTATTTTATTATTCATCTTATTGGTTTTTGTAATCTTTTTCAGTTCAAACAAAAAAAGAAAAAAAAATCAAAATCACCACACTGTAAAAATCATACTGTGGTCCGGTAGCTAAACGCTTCGGGTATGAAAGATTTTGTGTATTTCCTATGATATATAAAAATATTTGAGTGTAGAGAGAGAGGTATTTATCCCATTTGTACTTACCTATAATGTTTATGTATTTTGTTTATTAGACTGTAATATTTACATTTAAAATCTTAGCTTGCAATAAATTTGTACAAAAGAGACAACTTTAATCTATTATAACTTTTATAGTAGCGATTTCCACCCAACTGCCTGTATTACTGCCAAACTTGATGATTCTACAATTAACTTAAGTTGGGTTTCCAGTCAATTTCTAAAAAATATACTAATAATAGATATAGTATTACTATTATGAACTTTACTTAAACAGACATCGGCATCGAGGGTATTTTGAGGACTAGACATCATTTAGTTTAAGCTTCATGATTTCTTTCAAAGTTGTAGGTTCAACAGTTTCTGAGAAGAAACTGTAAGAAATAATCACTTTCCAGCCTCTGCTTTCCCTCCTCTTGAATCAAATGCTAAAAATGAGTCCGGTTTTCGAAAGCACCAATCGAGACATTTCATTTGATACCCTACACGATTATATTCAATGAAACAGAAATTGACACCCCTAATTTTGCATGTTTGGGGACCTCCAACTCCAGCTAAACGTAGAACGATGTTACTCACTCTATGCGAATTTCTTATCAATAAAAGTTACCATTTCTGACAAAATCGATCTGACATAAAAACAGACAAACAGATAGACCGTAAACTGATTTTGTTTTGCAGAAAGGTTGTTGAAAACAGCAATCCTTCTAACCCTGCAAAGTGAAAAAGGGGAAGAGCTCAAAAGCTCTTACACAATAAAGGATTTGAAGACAACTGGGTTGGGTGGGTTGAGTTGATCCGTTAATCGTCGTAATTTTTCAACTACAATACCGAAAGGCAATGAGGGTTAATTTCTGATTTCAGTTTACCCGAAGCTCCAGCTTCCGGTATTCCGTCTTAATAGTTCAAATGATAGTCTTCGAAAATGGGGAAAGGTTATTTCAGGTATTATATTTCAACATGATTGTAATCCGGAGTGTTACACTAGAATTAAGAAAACCCAATACAAAATTAATTCTTTGAATTGCTCGACCGTCCACTGTAAATATCATCATCATTAACGGCGCGGCAATCAGTATTCAGTCTAGGCATGCCTTGGTAATGAGCTACAAACATTTCCGTTTTGCGCAAAGGTCCGCCAATATTTAGCCTGTCTTGTTTTTTTGGGAGGTGGAAATCTGTCAAAGGCACTGGTGTACATTTTCCAGCGAGTGGAATTTTACCCACTAAAACCGCCCCTAACTCCTGTCCTCTTCCCCGCGGAACCACCACGAAGTATTTCGTTGCATGGTGGACATGGCTCTAGCCTCTCCCTTCGCCTATCGGTTCCATTCGCACCAGTGCCTTTCTTGCCTCTTCTGGCACTCCTAAACTGCACTGAATCCGCCCTACTATGCCTTTCACTGCATTCTAGCATTTTTTCAATTATATTTTCCGGTGCTAGTGTTCTTTCCAATGTCTTCTCAGGACTTTTCTTTTCGTATGCAAATCTAGGACAATCTAAGAAAACATGCTCCGGGTTCTCCGGAATACAGTCGCAGCTGGTACAGTTGGGTGAGCTGTCCAGTTCAAACCTATAGAGGTATTTATGGTAACCGCCATGTCCCGTAAGAAACTGCGTGAAGTCACAGTTTATCTCACCGCTCTCTGCGTCCACACCTTCGTCAGAGATGGTTCTTAGGGAAGTCTTTCTATACACCGCGCTCATGTTTTGGGCATTGCAATTGACCAAATTCGCACTGCGTAAAGCAGTATAGAGCTCACAACTCTAGCTATAAACAGTCTACGAGTGCATCGGGGGTCCCCAACCTTGCCAACGCCACGCTAACATTGGACGCCTTGGTGGAAACATTTTGTAAGTGCTGCTTGAAATTCAGTCTCGCGTCAATCACCACTCCAAGGGTATTTAATTGCTGGCTTTGAAGTGATGATATGCTTCCCCATTTTGATACGGGCAGTGGTTTTCCTCCGCCTCTGTATTATCCCACGTGAGTGCAAGACTTCTAGCAGTGATTGCTTCAGATGAATATAATTCCACATCCGCCAGATCTGTCGCAATAACAACCGCCGCTATGTCATCGTCTGAACCCACTATTGGGGGGGGGGGACGTTAAGGACAGCATTTTAGATGATGTTCCACAACAGCGGTCCCAGCACAGAACCCTGTGCAGCACCCAGGGAGACAGTGTATGCTTTGGTTCCATTGTCTCTGTCGTAACAGAGCCTTCTATCTGTTAAGTAGCTGTCGACTAGGGCAGCTAAATAACTGGGTACACCAATCGCTGCCAATGATCTCATTACAAAGTTCCAATCACAGAGGCTTATCAGGTTTAGGCAACAGCACTAACCTTTATTTTTTCCATGTCGCAGGAAAGATCCCATGAGCCAAGCATATTTCAAACAACTCTAGGAATATGTCTGGCCTCGACTTAACGGCCAGCTTAAGGGCTGTGTTTGGTATACCGTCGAGGTCGGGCACTTTGTTGTCTCTAACTTAAACCTTTTTTTCTCCTGGGGGAACAAACCCTGAACGATTTTCAGTAGGAGATCGGGACATGTAATTTGTGGAGATGCCTGACCTCTAAATCTCTCCATTATAACCCTGTAGGCGCTTTTCCATGGGTCTTTATCCAAATCTGCGCAGAGTTGCTTGAAGCAGTCCCTGTTGCTTCGCTGTATAGCCAGCTTCAGTTTTCTTCGGGCTTCCTTGTGAGCTCACTGTCTCACCTCCTGGTCAATTCTACCTATTGCTCTCTGAGCCGCTCGTCTGGTCAGATGGAACGCCGACCGAAGATCTGACAATTAACTATTTCACCAGCAATTGGGCCTTCTACTGGGGAAAAGTATAATGTCTCGGGATCGATGAGGTGCATGCCTTCGCGACACACTCTGTGATATGGAGGGGTCTTTTCGAGGGTATACCTTGTATAGAATCCTGGTCCAACCACAAATCTATGAATGTTTGTTCGCCAGTTGCTTTCGGAAACCAACCTGACGTTCCGTCATTTTTGGACGAGGAGATTTCCAACCGCTTGACTTGCTCTTCAGGTCAAAAACAATTGCCTGGTGATCACTATGGGTGTACTGTTCACTGACGTTCCAGGACATATCGCGAGCAGGTGATGGACTAACAAAAGTTAGATCCACAACCGAACCGGACCCTCCTTTCCGGTAAGTATTAATCTGACCATCGTTAGCCAATATAATATCTAACTGGGTGAAAGCCTCCAAGAGACAACACCGTATTGCATTTGTCAGTGAACTTTTAGTTTTTGTCCTTTTGCATCCAGAAGCAATCTGTCCAGCATGTCCTCGAATTCGGCCAAAGTCAGGGTTGGAGGAGCATAGCAGCTGTAGACGTATATGCCGTATATTTTTTTCCCGAACCCACTTGTGGATTCATACAGTTTCGTATGGCTTGGTCTCCGCATACCCATATCAAGCCTGTCTGGCATTCTGCCTACGGAGGATTCTTTCCTGGAACACGACAGAAAGCTAAGCGATAAATGGACAGCCAATAAGCTGCTTTAAGGCTTTGTTTCACATAACTTTACAAAAGGAAACGGATCTAGATAAACAACAGTTTAATCCACATCGACTTTTGTTATGGAAGTTGAAAAACTGTGACAACTAACGCATCAACTGAACCCAGTGGTCTTCAAGTAAACAACAAAGCTCCTTTATTGGGCTCTTGAGCTCTTCCACTCTTTAATTTTGCAGGACTATAAGGATTGTTGTTTTCAAAAAGTTTTCTGTAAAACAAAACCTTATTAAAATCGGTTTACTGCCTGTCGGTGTTAGATTCATTTTCTCAGAAACGGTTACTTTTATTGGTAAGGAATTTGGTGGAAAGGTCGGAACTGCAAATCCCTTCGCATGGACTGACTAGCATCATTCTACAATTATTTGAAAAGGGGGGAGGGTGTCAATTTCTTTTTCACCAAATATAGTCATGTTTTTATTTTCAATAGTGACTTACATCTCAACATTGGTTGCTTATTTCTAGCTTAAGTTGAAAGTAGCTTCTAATTCTATTTCAATGGGTGGCAATTACATTTGTTTGGCCTACTCAACCTTCTATGTAAATTTATGTTTAAATGCTCCGCATTTATTCATGGCAGGATTGGAGCAGGTGATCCACGCAGATGTTCCGTAACAGATGATGGGTCTTATCGAGGTCTTGTAGCGAATCAGTTTCGCTTTGGCACTAAGATCTTTTTTCTTGTGAAGAAGATAGTAGATCTTACTAACTGCCCCGCGTGCCTAGTCATAGCAAGCTCCAGGTGCGGATTAAATTTGAGAAATTCGTGAAACTTAATTCCTAAGTAGTTCCTGAAAGAAATGGTGTCTAGGGCTCAAAATACCTTCTATGCCGATAGCTGTTTAAATATAGTTAATAATAGTATGCTACTATATTTTTTATGTTGTCTCTGTTGATATGAACAGGAAACATTCTAGAATATGTACTTACCTTATCGACATTTCATCCATTCAGAATGTAGATAGGCTGTTTCTCAATGAGGATGCGATCAATCTGTTTGAACGGCTTTATTCTGTCGTGGATTAGATGAGGCAAACAAGTCAATGGGATGTGCTGCAAGCGGATTCTAAGAGCCAGCTTCTGTTTTTGCTAGATGTACCGTGTAGCCTATAGTTCCACGGTGGACCGGTTCTTTTGCGATCTTTACGACGTAATTGTCGATTAGGTCGTTAGAAGGTAATAAATCAAATAATGGCTCAAGGTGAATATAGAATTCGTCTTTTACTAAGCCGTATTTATTTCCCGTCAGACATATATGTGTATACACTGGTTACCCAACCGTTGACAAATTTAACTTTCTCTCAAAACCCCACAGCCGAAAGTTTGTTATAATGAAGGCAAAACTCTTGCGGATGACAAAAGCTATGCAACATACTCGACTTTCGGATGATATGTATATATTATATATATATTCTAAACGAAGTGCTTACACAAACCTCGAAAATAAAAAAGGACTTCAACAGAAATATTGCTGGAAATATCTGAGTAATAGTTATGATTCAGTTGATTTACGTAAATCCAAGGTATGTACGCCGCACGTTAAACCAACAATTGTGCTACCCCATTCTAATTAAGCCAGTGCTCAGTATTTCTTACAATTTATTCTTCTCCGAATCCACTTCTTGAAATACTTTATTATAAGCACGCGATTCTGCACAAAAAACAACCAAACAAAATCCACAATGCATTCCAAAAGCAAAGAATCCGAGCAAACATTTGCAAGGTATTAAACAGTACACGATTCTTCGCTCACCGAATTTATTGTTACCATATGTTGAGGAATTGTTTCAATTAACATTTATTATGTGTGTTTGCTCATCGATTACGGACATATACGAATAGACTCGTATATCATTTATCATAAAATATTATTAGCAATATTGAATGCAGTACGTTCTCGCATTGATAAGATTTGAATGAGTACTTTTGGGCTCAATCACCACTCAGGTGTGTACTAAGTGCACTTTAGCCACAATGGGGGAATGAAATGAGTTCCGAGGATTTTACCTGAGCGTACGTATAGGGAAAATTCTATCAAAATCAGATTGTAATATTTACATTTACGGAAAACAATGGCTAAGCCACTCGACGTAAGTTATAAATGTAGTAATATTTGCCGGCACAAAGTATACATATATGCAAACATACCTAATTGGGTATGAATTCCCAAGGTGTAGGGAAAGGAAGGATGATTCTGGCTGATGGGGTTTTATTGTCGGACGATGGTTGAATAAGGACGGGAGAGAATGGAAAGCCGTTAACCTGCTAAAAATTCAGTAAGAACAAAAACTTTTGTCAGTGCTTGTATCATAGATAGTCCTCCCATCCCATCCCTCTCCCATCCCCCTCCCATCAACTTTTCTTAAAATCTTACAATTCTCCGTAGATTTATTAGATGCTCAACGAAACAGTGCAAATTTCACATTGCATGTGGACGAAATTCTTCAAATTTCAATGTAACCCTTCAAACTTTAGTGAACCCACTGTGCCCACGTTTGCCCTTTTCTATTTCAAAAGTATCTAATTATAATTGTGATATATTTGAAAATGAAAACCTAATGTTTTATTGTGCGTCGACGACGATGTCGACGCTAGTCCTCATCATGTTGTGTTTAATGAACTCGTTCATAATCCCGACTCAATCAAATGTTGGCTGTTGTTTATCTTATCAGAAATTTTATTTACTTTCGACAGACGAGCGAAATAAACAATTTGGAGAACAAGAACACATGTTAACCATTCGGAAAACTAATTCAGGTGAGTTCATTTCAATTTCCATATATCTAGATACAAATATACATACGTACAGAGTACATTCATGTGAACATGCATTTATAAATACACATTTATATTACTTCCAGATAAAATTCCCTCAGTATTTCTGATGGCATGGAGATATAATATCGTAATATAGTAAATAATATCTAATTGTTTTGCTATTTTTTCTATTTTGCCTGTTTTTCGTTCAGCTTTTCCGTATTAACTGTTTTCTACTCTCAGATTTTAGCGGTGCTGGGACTTGTTTAGTATTTTTTATTTAGTTGATGGAATCTATTGTTGGAGGAAAACACATTTATTACTGAATAGCGTACTTAAAGATTACTGAAGGCATATGTTGAGGTTTCTGCCGGTTGAGTAAGCACTTGGCAGATTTTGAGACTTTTGATTAGAATTCGTCTAACGGATCTGAATTGTAAATGTGTTCCCCATTAATCTGTTTGCATCTTGCTACTTTGTATTACTTCGCTAAGAATAAGGCGAATAATTGTTGGCTAGACGATGTTTTCGCATTTAAGGCGTTTATAAAATACGAAGAAATCTGTACATATTCTCATACGAGTTCCAAAATTAGATAAACAGTGAATATTTGTACATATAATAAGAATAAATTTAGTCATTTAAACGCTTGCAGTATATTCGGGTTCTTAGAAAAAAGAAATTAATTATAGGAAGAGACAGAGTTAGAGGCTTGAAATTAAGGAAGATATTCACAACAAAAAGTAACATAGACTTATGCTATGGGAAGTATCGGTGGTTTCATAAAATGCAAGTCCTGACAAACAAAAAAACAAGTCAGGAAACCGGAAGCTAGACGCTTCAGGTATGAAAGGTTTTGTGTATTATTTATGAAGGGATTTGAGTGTGCATTTGTCCCATTAGCACATAACACGTAATATATGCATATATTATGTGAAAATATCTACTTCAAGTGATATTGACATTCAAAGTTTTTAATTTGCAAAAAAACGACAGCTTTGACCTATTATAACTTTCCTAGTAATAGTGCGATCACCAAATTTGGTAGGATCATACTCTATGCTGTAGCCAACATTGCTGCAAAATTTCGTGATTCTAGGATGAACTTCAGGGGGGTTTTCATGCCAATTACTAAAAATTATAGTAATATACTATTATTAACTTCATTTCAACAGATATCGGTATGTAAGGTATTTCGGAACCTAGGCACCACATAGTGACAGCCTCCTGATTTTTTTCAGACTGGAGGAGGGGGTCCGTTAAAGAAATGATCACTTTCTACCCCCTGCACTCCTCGGCTTTCCAGCAAATGTCAAAACTAAGTACTAAAGTACTTACCGAGACCTTTCATTTGATACCCTACATGACTATATTTGATGAAAAAAATATTTACACCCTCCTTTTGCATGTATGGGGACCCCCCCCCCCTTAAATTCGACGTAAAAGAATGTAACTAACTGTATGCGTGGGCGTTCACAGTTCCCACCTTTCCACCAAATTTGGTATTAATCGCTCTAGCCGACTTCGAGAAAAATGCGTGTGACGGACAGACAGTAAACCAATTTTAATAAGGTTTTGTTTTACACAAAGAACATAAATGTTGTCCCCTTCAAAGTAAACGCCTTCAGATATAATATACTTGCGTCAGTACTTTTTCTAATCTTCAAAATACTTTTGAAACTCACTTATACAATAAGATTAGCATTTGGCTTTCTCAATAGTTCTCCTTTTATCTTATCATTGGTCAAAACATCACTCCTTCATGGTTTATTTCAGCTCCGAGAATATTAAGAAAGGGACGGGTGTCGGGTGACTGAACAATTTCATCGCATAGTTTATTGGCCGTGTGGCCATATGATTAAAACTCATGATGTACGGAGCATTTGAAAATAAAGAAACCACTGAGAAAAACTTCCAGATTTCAGTGAATATATATGTTGAGACCTAGTGTCTACATCATATCCTATTGTTAGTAAACAACTCTATCAATTCGGCATCTTTAGCTGTTGATGTTGCATCTTAGATACCATAGACTATAGACTTTTTGGGATGGCTCATCTTCATCCATACACGAATCCGCCATCGATTTTTTCATGATGTAGTCATGTAAGAATCGACCACTTCCTGTGGAGGGCCAAGAATTCACAAAGGTTATTGTTTGGAATATGGGGAATCCTAAATCAACCTTTACTTGAAGTTAGACTAGACCAAGTAATTTTAACTTTCTTTGGTCCACGGACCACTCCTTTTGGCTTAGCACGCAAGTACTCAAAAAAGACCACTAACGGTTTTGTCTAGGCAAAGGCAACTCATCAGAGGTTGGCAACGCCACTATTTCACGGGGAGCGACGAGGACGGGGTACATCTCATTTCACGGTGTTTTGACCCCCCCAACGTGGTAGGGCAAAATCTGAATTATAATAGAAACTAGCAAAAGAGGTAAGCTCGAAAACTGAGGTCAGCAAAAGAGATAAATAAAGTGTAGTTCGAGTCATTTTACTATGCTAAATCCTGCCTGATCTTTCTTGGTGACAAGCCCCGCGCCTTTCGGAAAAGGCGCATTGATATCTGAGCTCAAAAGCTGCGACTTGAACGCAAACGGGGTAAAAATCATTGTAAACTTCTCTATTTCGATAGCCCACACACTCAATATGGTGTTGGCATTACAATCTCAGAAGGTTTCCTTGATGCCATCAAAGAAGTCGAACGATTTAATGACCGGCTGATGAAGCTCAGCATTATATCAGCTGATCACGCTATTCACTTCTTCACCGCGTATCCACTACAGACAGGTCGAGCTGATGCCGAGAAAGATCCTTTCTGGCAACTTTTCGATTAAAAGACCTGCAATGCTCATGGGGATGAAAAGGTAGACTGTAATAGGTGCCATAGATAAAGCGGTTTGGAGCACCCAATGAAGGTGGCGAGGGTGTAATCGATTTTGTCGACATCGATGGCCTTGTATGCGAATACATGGTTCATCAAGCGATTGTCTCATCTTCCTACATTTTATAGTGGGAATAGTAAAAGGCAAATTGACTATATTCTGATAAGATGCCGACATTTTACTACCGTCACTGATTGCAAAGCCGTTCTCTATGAGACCATCGCACCTCATTTTCGGTCGTTGAGTGCCGTCCTGCGAATTAAGCCAATCATAAAACATGAGGAACGCACTGGCCCGCCGCGCATTAAATGGTGGTGATTTCGTGAAAAGAAAGAACACTTACACGATTATCAACTATTATGAATGTGAAAGAATTGTGGAATCGAATTAAAGACACGATCCACAAAGCGCCCTCGGGGTCACAAAGTCTGGTAAGCGGTACATCAACCGAGATACTTGGTTTTGGAATGACGATGTTGAAAAGAAGGTCCATGAAAAGAAACGCCTTCACCACAAGTTTCTAGTCGATAAAACGTTAGCCAATTGGCAAATTTATAAGAATGCCAACCGGGAAGCAAAGAAAGCGATCGCTGTCACCCGAGCGGTTCATTACAAAGGTCCTTACGATAAACTGGACACTGGGGATATCGAGAGAGATCTGTATTGACTTGGCATTGAAGTCGAGGAAGTAATAAAACGAATAAAATCGGGGAAAGCAACAGTAACAACAACAACGTCGCATCTGAGCAGTGGAAAGTGAAGAGCTGGGACCCAACACTGTGGCTCAGTGAATTCTTTAATCAAATGATTCAGAAAGGTAGAAAACCATCTGATTGACAAGAACCATAGTTCTAACACGGAAAAAGAAAAGTAGTCCAGCAGAATGTTTAAATTACCGTCCGATCCGCTTAGTTTCCCATACCGTGAAGAGTTTTGAACGCATTCTTGAAAACCATATTCACGAAATCTTTGATATAACCGTGAATTAAACCGGATTTGTCAAGAACTGCGGAACGAATGACGCAATACACGCTGCGCGGTTGCTCATGGGTAAACACAGTGAAAAGCACACGAACTCAGCTGCTCTACGGCAGCCCCTAGTACCAGAAGAACTCGTGCGCTGGGTTCAATTGCTCTACCACGATCCGAAAAGTAAAATTATGGCGGGTGTATCAAAACCGCTTCCTGTCTCTGTCTGTGTTTATTCTCTTTGTTCTTGTTATGGACGCTGTCCCACGGGATAACCAATGTCCAGCGATCTGCACACTGCTTTCTAAAAACGATGTTTTCCCGGTGTCTAATAGCAGAAATGCTCTCGAGCAACTTGGTCAACAATGGAATGATCGCCTCATGCAACACGGTCTCAGTTTAAATCTGAATAAAACTGAATTTTTGACGTCAGATTTCCATGAGACAGGCACTATCACACAATGGCAGTGACCTGCCAGAACTGAGCCATTTAAATATCTCGGGTCATGCGTTATGGAGTTGCTTCACGCATTAGCGCTACCTGGATGGAGTTGCGTTCCATTGCTAGTGTTCTTTGTGGTCGACGTATCAAGGAACATCTCAAATCTAAAACCAACCAACCCAACTTTTCGCCCTCTATGATTTTGAGTGTTCGCCTATAAAAGACAATGAGCGGCACCTTGCGGTAATAGAGACGAGGATGTTGCGTTGGACTAGTTGATCACATCCGAAATGAAGATATCCACGATAGAAATGGGGTTGCACCAATTGTGGAAAAAATGCGAGAGAGGCATCGATGATTGTATGGTCATATAATTCGCGCTAACGAAGATTCACTTGCTAAGAATCGATGCCGATGGTCAGCGACCAAAAGGCCGGCCGAAACATCGGGGGCTTGATATGCTGGAGGGTGATTTGAAGGCCTTCCGACTACATCCAGATCAGGCCTTTGATAAAGTAAAATGGCGTAACCGATGACGTTCAGCCGATCCCGTTAGTAAACGGGACAACAACTAAAGAAAAGAAGAATACAATTGCCATGGATTTAAAAACGGCATCGTTAAAGGTCCATCTGAGATTGACATCTCTCCAGCTGCACGTACAGGAACAGGCAGAGAGGACAATCTTCAGAATGTCCTGGAGTACCGGTGAGTCGAAGAAAGGTTGATATTCTTTCTAGTGGCATTCCGAATTGCCGATACCAAGGAATAACATGCCAACTATTTTTCGTTTCGGTAAGAAGTCTAAAATAATATTTGTGAGCAATAGGGCGAATTGGGAGAGCGTGGCAGTGACATACGGCTTAAACCAGCAACTGACTGCGTGATATGCACATTTGCATATTCTAGGCAGACATTTACGCCATGGATAGGGAATATCCCTATAGAAAAAGTGTAGGCCCCGGAACTTGCTATAACGTACGACAATTGTTTTCCAGATTGAAGGATCTATTGGTATTGGTATCATTCGGACCAATATCGTCTACCGGAATCAGAACCGACTAATTCATACATATTCGCTGGCCCCCAGAGTTACTTTTCTTTATTTTGCACTCCCGATAATTGGTAATCCCGATATTTTGTACCAAATCGTCAGTACCTTGACCATACAGTTTATCTGGATTCCACTGTAATATAAAAATAAAGCAAAAAGCCGTGATATTAACTGAGTAGAAAATTAGAGGAAAAATAAGTACAATGTTGCGAAGGAGAGCTAAAAAGAGCTCAAAGGAATTCCTTTGCACAATCTTGGTAATAATGTACGCAACGCACCGAATATAATTCATATCTTAAATATTTTCACAAGGAAATTAAGCAAATGGTGTGGTATAACATCATCAAATCAAATTCAGTTGCTTGCTCTCGTTCCAAAAATTTCAAAACTCCAAAAATCCAAAATAAATTTTCTCTACGCTCACAACAGACACGAACTAAAACTCTCCTTTTATTTGCAATTTCCCAAACTTTCCACCCACCTCGAACATCCTCCTTCCCTAAGAAGTCCGTCCCTAGTCAGCCGACGGTTCGCCCTCATTCAGTTGCCAGATCTTGAAACCAAAATTCCTCGTCAGCTGGGACAACAAGAAAAGCTTCCTTGAATTTTTAGAAAATTTTTATGAAGCTGTTTTTGCTGGATTCGGTCTCATTACAAAAACAAAATCCCCAATATCATCTGCATTTGCATGCATTTCGCCCCAGCCAAAAACAAACTTTGGAAATGCATTAAGTAATTTGCAGCGTGAGCAAGTCTATATGAAAGCAACAGCCAACGACGATATCGGCGTTTTTCACTGTACTTGTTTCTTCCAAATTCAGGGCGATATGAGATATTTATTCTATGTCTGAGCTTAATGGTAAACCTAGTAATAGTAGACATGAATGTGGTCTCGTATTGGTCTTACAGATTTCTACAGATTTGTAGAAATTTTTCCCTTATAGTCATTGGCGGTACATTATTCCAGTGCAGGGCCTATGCATAGAAAGAAGAATACCACACGCTAACTTTCGCTTATCTATTGTATCCACAGATTATTGATAAAATAGAAAGAACAGTTTCATTCACGACAGATCCAACTCATCAGATGATCTCTTACCTCTGCCCTGGCAGCAGCCTGACCGATAGTGACTACAGATGAAAATTGCTTCTTTTTATATAATCACAAACATGAGAAGGGTGCGAATTATATCCAACTTCTACCCGACAGCACTTTAAGCCTAAGTCAGTCTAAAGCTAAATTTTTTTTGTTTGGGATATGAGGCATCCTAAATCCATATCTACTTGATGTTGGACCGGACCAGATGAAGAGCAACTTGCTCCGACTTTTTTTTATCTTCCTTCGTCTTGGGCAAGCGACCAAGTATTCAAAAAATAGAAAGGATGATGATTAACGGTTTCGTTCAGGATCCCTCATATCCCAAAAAAAAATATTGATAAGTCCTAAGTTCTCCTATATTTACTGCTTGCTAAATTCAAATAGTTGATCACGCCCTAAAAGGAGGCTACAAGATTTGGCTGACTCCGGAAACCTCGAGTCCGATTGATGAACGTAAAGAGTTGCATGTTGTAATGATGGTTGCGACCGTGATGCGATGGAGTTTCGATGTCGGGGCAAAGTCCGACAAGCGCATTATAGTGCACCTGGTCGAAAAAAATAGATAACACGTCAGAGAAGCCGAAGCTGCCTCAAAAAATTAGTTTCAATATAGTTTATAGCATCGTGGGAGGACTTGCAGGCGATCGTAACCATTTCGATGATCTGGTATAAGACCTTGACGGCAGGCATTTCAGGAACAATGCTGGGCAATTTAAAAGGTATAAGGAGCGCTTCACCACGATTCTTAATAGTAGATGAAATATTTTTTTAAGTCCCAACTCTCGACGAAACGGTAATCCGCTGTAATATTTGATACACTCCTATCAATTGAAAAGATTTTATTCCAGGGAAGTCCATTATTATAAATAATTCGCGTATTACGTAAAATAGGTATCTATGTTCATCTATGTACACTTCAAATGTGTAAGCATTTACGTAAAAACAACTCTGCCATATTCCATGCATAAGTTTTCCTGGAAAAAGTACCTCATCTGAACTTCCTGGTAAGAGTAATACGACGCCATCAACAATCCAAAAGTGTAAAAATTATAACGAAGTAAGGATGCTGAAAAAATTGTGGAGCGCAATCACTCGAAACCATACATATTTGCCTATTACAAATCAAAAGTGAGTGAATTTGTTGTTTTTTGGCAAACTTGTGCTGCGATGGTGGTCTTCTAGCCACTATGGACATACGCCATACATGGGACCATCCATCCATGGACTCATACGTGTGCAGGACGAAATGTGTGACATTCGATATTATTTTCATAAATTTGATATTCCAAGGTTTGTATGCGAATGAAAAAAAATTGGCAAAGAGAACAAAGTTGCGCAAAAGTTGAAGATGCCTCAAGTGTAAAATGCAAAAACGTAGGCAGGTAATCGACAAGAATTTAAATGTGTAAAAAAAACACATATTGTGACCACACGAGGTGAGTTTTGGCGCCAGCCGTTAGTACGACTGTACATTGGGAGAACTAGGGAATTTTTTGTTTCCTTTACAGGAGTACCTGTACAGTGTCTCGTGGGTTGATTTGTAGCAGCTGCAAATGTTAACAGTAGCGGTTTGAACAAACCGCATGTTGTCATGGTTGTATTCCTGCCCATATTCAGAAAAGGACATATGCGGAAGTGCACTTTACAAATCTATCATGTAGAAATCAACGTTCCTCTAAAATTTCGATACTACGAGAGGCCACCGATTAACAACGCTTACATGAGCACCAACTCGGTAAGGACAGAGATATTGCATAATAAAAGAAACTAATTTACTAAGTGCCCATATAAAAGTGCATACCCAATGAAATAAACATCGAACCTATCACATTAACATTTTAATAACTTTAAAACAAACACAATATTATTAGATACAGATCGATCAGCGACATGGCTTTTCATTGACCGCAAGACCAGCAATTAAGCTCTGATATCGAGTATGGACGCCGCAACGGTGGATACTCATCCATTTGCCCAAGAACCTACTATTATGCCTGCTTGCGTTGCACTCAGACGTGCACAATAATTTCATTCAGGTGGAAATGAATTTATCCATCGCATAATTACAAGAAATTAATTTCTATCGATTTGTATGAACGAATTTTCCTTGGGTGCCCACCACAGTGATCAGTTCGGTATTACAAAGGTTCTGAACTCTTTAATTAACAGCAACAACGACAGTGGCCTGAGGAAAATAAGAAAAATTCAACCGTGAAAAACTGGTTCCGTTCACTCATGCTTTCATTCCGATTCCTGTTCAATCGAATTCTTAACTTCAAAGAATGCTGGTTGCAATTGGAGGAACTGCTAATGGATGCAAGCATATGTAGGTGACTGGGGCCTAGGATTAATGCGAATATGGAAAGGTTTGATTATAATCTTGATGAACTTATACGGCTTTACATCTTCGGATTAAAATTATACTTGCGATTCTTCTTCCTCTTGTTAATTTGTGAGAATTAAAGGTCTAGAAGAAAATACGGACCTGGCATTTCATTAATTGTATGAAATTAGCTCCTATTAATTGATTTTTAACAAAATGCGTTGCATGTGGAATTATAGTGGAGCAAATGCTGTGAGTATGCACCGATTACTCCTTTATCTTTCAAGTTCTCACTTTGCCGGTTTAGTCTAAATATATCTTAACGGCATAACAGACACGAAAATTACTTGTATCTGACACTACTTTCTTGAATACAGCTTTATGGATAAAATTATAGAACGCTGGCAAAAGTTACAAATGGGCTGTTTAGCTTCACAAACTGTTTTTAAGGTTTTATGTAAAACAAAATCGAGTGGATGTATGCCTGTCTTTTTTTTAAGGAGGTGAAAATCTTCAAAAGAGTGTAGGATTTTTAGCCACTAAAACCATCCCCGACACCTCTCCTACACCGTGGAACCACCTTTAGGTATTACATCACGGGGTGGAGTTAGCTTATTTTAGCTAGGCCTCCTGTCGTCTACCCGCAGGGTTCGTAACCGCGCTTTCCTCACTTCTTCTGCTTTTCGCAGTTGATCCTGGATTACTTCGGTCATGGAATTGATCGCATCCCAGTCCTCCTTACAATTCTCCGGACAAAATTTTCCAGTGATAGCTCTTCACCTAGAGTTTTCTGTAGGTTCCTCCTTTCTTCAACGATCCTAGGACATTGGAAGAATACGTGCACTGGGTCCTCTGGCACCCCTTCGCAGTTTAAACAATTAGTTGAGGTGCCCAATTTAAACCTGGATAGCTATTGACGGTATCCTCAATGGCCAGTGAGAAACTGGGTGAGATTATAATTGATCACCCCATGCTTTCTCTCCAGCCATTCCTCGATAGAAGGGATCAACCCCCACCACTCTCCTTTTCCGCTTTTTTTACTTGCGATAATGGAGAGATGGACCTGGTGTTATAAATGTTCATCATTTCAGCTGCTAGGATGTCAATCGGCATCATTCCCGAGACGACAAACGCTGTATCGTCTGAGATGGTCTTGAAGGCAGAACACACTATTAAGGCTGTTGTTCTGTAAACCGTACTCAGTTTATGTGCATTTCCTAAAACATGCAACGCTTTTCTCCAAACTGGGACTGCATACAGCATGATGGAACTCACCACTCTGGCTATGAGCTGCCGGCATCATCCTTGCCAGAGCCATACTCGTGGTGGATGCTTTTTCGCAATTATGCTCTATGTGCTGCTTAAAATTGAGTTTTCGGTGTATCATGACACATAAATATTTGATGGCCGGCTTGGAAGTGATGATACGATTCCCGATTCTAATGCAGGCGTAATTGAGGATGAGGACCGGTTCCGTGCTTTTCTCCGCGATTGCCAGTCCAGTACTCTCTACCCAAGCCTTAACAACACTGATTGCTTCGCTTGAGTACAACTCAGCATCCTCCAAATGCTTTCCGACAACCAGTGCTATATCGACGGCGTAACCCACCACCATGGCTTCCTCCGGAGCTGAAAGGTTAAGTACATCATTATACATGATGTTCCACAGTAATGGGCCCAGTACAGAGCTTTGTGGGACACCCGCGGAGTCAGTGTACTCCTTGTGTCCATCATCGGTATTATACCAGAGTGTCCGCTCTTGCAAGTGGCTATCGATAATAGCAGCGAGGTAGATGGGAATAACAATGGTCGCCAGAGACTTTCGTATAAGGTTCCAATTGGCCGAGTTGAATGCATTCCTTATATTCAAGGTCACTACCACACAATATTTGCTGGTACAACCCCTTCCGTGAATTGTATTTTCGGTCAAGCCAGTAACCATTTTGATGGCATTAATGCCCATACTGCCTGTCTGAAAGGCCCCCTTGGCTCTCGACGATTGGGGGTAATGTATTATTAATAACCCGCTCGAGCATTTTCCCTATAGTGTCTAGAAGACATATGGGTATACGAGGACGATTACCCTGGAGGTTTGCCAGCCTTAGGCAGCAGCACCAGCTTCTGTCACTTTGATGGTGCAGGAAAGATACCTCTGCACGCTACGAACAACACCGCGAAAATATCCGGTCTACATTTGACGAGTTTGAGGGCCTTATTCGATATGCCTTGACGGCACCTGGTGGTTTGCTGTCGCCTATTCCACTGCATATCTCCAGGAATCGGCTTCACATTCAGGGCGCGCTGGAAGGTGTCAGCACCCACCTCTTGTTGGGGAAATAGCCCCCAGGATTATTTTCAACAAGAGCATAGGGCACGTGATCTGCGGAGATGGTCGGTCTCTGAATTTTCCTGTCACGATCTTATAGGCGCTACCCCATGGATTTATGTCTGCTTCCAAACAGAGCTCCTTAAAACATTCCTTCTTCACTGGCTGGCGAGCTTAAGGTTCTTGCGGGCTTCCTTACTGGCATGCTCCTTTTGCCCTTGATCGATCCTACCTGTTGCCTTCTGAGCCGTTCATCTGCCTCTATAGCTAATCAATTGAAGGCTGGCAAGTTCGCTATTCCACCAATGATTGGGTCTTCTAGTGGGGAATGAGGCATCGACGCGTCACATGCTTTAGAGATGCTTTGTGTAACATGGAGAGCGCCATCCGTGGAGGTGCATGCTTTGCTAAGCAGGTATAGCCACATCTCCACGAATGTTTGCTCATCCATCGCTTTTGCAGACCATTCTGATGTTCTTTTGGATTTCGGCTTCGGAGCTGCGGGTCTCCTGCCTTGTTCGTCTGTCGTTAGTTCAAAGGTGATCCACAGATGCCTCTGCCTGTGTGTCTGTCACACCCGATTTATTCGCAAACAGCTCGACCGATTATCACAAAAATTGGCAAGAGTGTGTGATCTGCTGTTTCCTTTACATGCAGTAAGTAGCGCCATTTTGTGTTAAGTTTAAGGGGGAGCTCTTCATACATGTGAATGGAGGGTGCAACTTTTTTTTTCATAAAATGTGGTCATGTGTGATATCAAATGAGAGGTATCAATTAGTACTTTTCAAAACTGGTTCCATACTTGATCTTGGGTGAAACATAGAGGAGTGAGGGCTAAAAATATGACCCACAGAAAGTGTAACAGGTCTCTTTCTCAGAAGTTATCTAACCGAAAAATCTGAAAAAATCACAGTGGTGCATCTCTACGAAATCTAGGCCTCAATATATATCCAGTTCTGATATCTGCACAAATAAAGTTAATAATAGTATATTTCCACATTTTAGAAATTTACCCGGCAACCCTCATTATGTTCATCCCAGAAGTATAAAATTTGGTGCGGGTATAATGAAGAACATAATGCACAAGTTGGTCAAGTTTGAAGAAAATCCAACTATTATTAACAAAGTTATAAGGGGTGAAACTTTGCCATTTTTTTGTGAATTTCGTGCATTCTACAACGTGTATGACGTCATAATCCCATATCAATTAGTCAATATCATAACAAAGTAAGTTCATATGAATGGGGTCTCAAAGAATTATTTTGTTTTAGTTTTTTAGTCATTTGTATATGAATATCAATTGTTCCAAACAGACATGTGTAGGTATATAGTATATGCGTGCTAATGAAGTTTGTGGGTAGTGTCTAATTCAGATAGATATATTTGTACATTATACGAGCCGTATTTCATACACATACTATATATGTACATATTTATGCTTTTGTGCATGAAGTAAATCGGAAATATTGGTACGATCAATTTATCTACGTGCATGCATATGTACAGTGTTCCGAAATAAGTAGTTTCTTTGTTTAGTGTGAGGATAATATCTACGGCTGTAATATGTACGTATGTGTTGTATCATAGATTGGAAAAACATGAAGGATTATGCTGGATTTGTAGCTATATATGAATAGAAAAATCTACGCTGAAGTTCCTTACATAAGATGAACACAAAACCTTTATACCCGAAGCGCGAGCTTCCGGTATTCCAAGTTGTTTAACACCTAGAATGGCAAAGCTATCATTCAAAATCGAGATAAGTTGGCAAAATGTATGGCTCCACATGGAAGACCGCAAAACGAAATTCATGGAGCGAGCTTTCAATCTAAGCATCAGGATGCCTTTTCATGCACTCAGTATTGAGGTGTTTCTTAAATCCGATACAAACCTGTCCTATCATCTTAGAAGTTTGTGTGTGAAATGGTGGTTATAAATTAGTGACTTACTTGAGAAAGATTTGAGGGAAAGGAGCATACCCCCAACTCGAAAATTGCATTTAAAAAATACAATGTGGATAGCGAAGACAAAACTGAAATTTAGTTTAAGATAGAGAAGTGACTGGTTAGCCATTTCTGTCGGTTGTTATATAGGTCTGCATGAAGTCGAGGTTTCCAAATCAAAGTCTAGCGTGTTAAACCTTCGTTGGTTCGGGTTGAAGGTGTTTCCCTTGCATTTGCTGTATGATTGCAGCGCTATATTGGCTGGACATCCGTGTCTCTAAAGCCGCGAGGCGACGTTCATTACTCAGTGATGGTCCGAAAGGTGCTATGTTAAATTTTGAATTTGAGGCGGTCATCGCATAAGGCGGCAGTTACGGAGTACCATTTCATACAGATTGTGCTGATATGTCAAATAGTTTCAAGGCATAGTTCATCATTGGCTGGGAGCACCGATTCAACGTAATTCAATTGCTCAGTTCACTAATAGTGATCGTAATATCTCAACTCTGGTCATTCGCCAGAATCTCTTCTCTATCCAAATTTAACCCTAGAACGGGCTTGTAAGTATGTACTTATGTATAATATAAATTAAACTCCTACCTCAATTGTCAGGTAGTTTTTCATTTTTTGAAATTACGCTACCACTAGCCCTGACATTCTTTGGGAAAAGAGTCGCCACTGACATCTCCAATCAACACATTCCGAAAAACTTATATAACAACATGTGGACATGTTTTGGAAATTTCTTGTATGGTGCACTCAACTTCTCGAGTTCAATAAAACCGCATCTATCCAATAGCAGTCTCGCTACATCCTAGCATTTGCATTTGCATGCACAACATTGTGCCTTAGCCAGCAACATGCGTTAGAAATTCATTGAATAATATGCAACATGATCAGGTCTATATTAAAACAACAACAAAAAGTTAATGGGGGGGGGGGGGTAGGTTAATGATCGTTTGCATTGAAATGATACAAAATTTCTACATCGACTTCGAAAAAAATGTAAATGAAATTTAGGATTTTGTGGCAAATTAAAAGATGTAAGGGTTTCATAAGTAAAATTGCAAAAGAAAAATAAAAATGATCATTTCCTAATTACTATTTTAAGATTGTTATTAAGTGAATGTCAGAATGGGAAATAGGAAATTGCCAGAAGTGTAATGGAGGTGTTCAATGGGGTTATGTCAGTATGAGAAAAAGGAAATATGATGCATGTAAGGAAATTACTTTCTCGCCGGCTGGTCACTGAACAATGCGAACGAAATGGTTTGCTAGGCAGATGTAGTACAATTTGCGTCCCGGCATTTATCGTCAAATCGGTCGTTATCCATGTGTTTGATTTGAAACGCAATTGTCTTTTCTGCTTTTATTCCATCTTCAAGGAAGTGCTGTATTATCATTATAGCTATAATCTATATAACTTCTTAGATCTATTCTGTTTGGCGTAGTATTTTTTCGTCAATCTACATGCAAATCTCATTCTTACTAACATGTGGCTATATATCACAAACAAATAAACAGGAGATATTAAGCTTATAAACTTGTTGGAAGATTTGTTGTTTTTTTTTTCAATTTAAAACTTTTTTAAAAGTTTCGCTTATAACTTTTCTGAATAACCTTGAATGCGTCTTTGAGTACTTTTCTTTTGTTGTTTTTGCTAGATTTTTCATTTTTATTTTTCATGATAAATCTCTTCATTTGACCTTGCTTGTCGAGCGAACAGTCCGTCTCCATCCTCCTTAGATCATTTGTTGCTTGGGGTTCGTTTCCTAAAAATTTATTCCTTTGCTTCTTCCATTATTGTATCATGAATCTATTTCCCTGAATTCGTTCGGTCAGTGGCATCTCTTTTAGTACCATTTCTTTGTATGAATATGTTTGGTATTGGGATTTCCTCCCGGATTTATTTACAACTTTTCTACATTCCAACGTATTTCTTTGACATGTTTGCTATTTTTTGTCTTCTAACCACTTTTGCTGTGTAGTGATTCAACTTGCTTCTCTATAGTTCTTCGAATCCATTAGACTGCGATATATGTTTAGCTCACTAGCACGTGGGGCATTGCGATAAGAAGGGTTGTGGAGGACCCCCCCTTCCATATAATTTTTAAAGTATTACAGTGTGTATTTCAAGTACTATATGCAACATTATTAATATGGTCTAATTGGTAGAACAGCATTTTCCAATCATTGCATTAATCGTAATTGTGATCAAATTCTGATGCCAATTTGAAGTCTCCTATAGCATGACATGTTATTATAACAATGAGTTATCAATTTGATGTGTTTAGCGCCTACCACCTACCGGGTTTCCTATTCATTCCGCAGAATCAGTTGGCGAGTGAATACAGTCTCAAACGCTGACTTGGCATTTTCTTTTCAGTTTCAACAAGGAGCAGACTGTTAATATAGAGAGGCTCCATTTTATAATTCAATCCTGAATACATATGCGTCTATGAGAAAATTTTCCTAGAGCGTGCCATCGGGTTTGGTTTCGAATTACGTCCGCGTACACGTAAAAGCCGGGGTTGGCAGTGAAAAGTTCAATGAAGTTATTGAGGAACGATGGCAATTCCATTGCGAGTTATGCCTAGCAATGAGATTCGGAAACTATCTCAGCTTGCCCTAGAACTGCATGTGATCGAATAATGGAGAAAGAAATTCCACTGCCATCAGTGAAATTTGAACCTTCCGTACGACAGTCTTGTGCTCTAACCACTCAGATTATCCGGACACACAACCTCCCATACGAGGCTATTATAGCTTCTAAGACGCATAAACCTTAATCCCCGAAACTACATAGAATACTTATATTCATCCAGTGACACCGGCTTATCATCATTAATCAATAAACTCACCTTGTTTGGAATGTCCATTCGTTTTGGAGATTTATGTTACCACAAAAATTAAGAATATATTTTTCTAAAATCCTGTAAGTGGAATTCTCATTCGCCGGTAAAAACTGTTCCAGTTATAGAGACTTCAACTTAAGGGGTAATATCTGTTTGGAAATTTATTTTCTTTTAATAAAAAATATCAGCCAATTTTTTGTCAATAAATCGATTTCTATGCGAAAAAAAAATAAAATTATAATCGTGTATACTTGACTAGGCGAAACGTGGATTGGTATCCACGACGGAACATAAAACCTGGGAAACGCCTACTGAACCAACTACTACCAAACCCTATCCCCACATCCACGCTGTGATCGCTGGGAGTTCCTTCTTAACGAAAAGCTGCAGACGGAGAAGGATGAAGGCGAGTCCTTGCGCCTTAAAATGGGACAAATTGTACCAACTGGTCCTGGATGAAGCATCAACAAATGATCTTCACAATCACTTGAAGAACGTTATCATAAATACGGCAACAAACATACTTAGCCTCAGCCGCAAAAAGGGTCGGAACGGCTGGTAAAATAAGCTAGCAACGGAATAAACGAACGCTGCATACCGAGTAATATTGAATTCTCAAAAAACGCGGGAACACACAGAGACTTATCACGAACCCCGGCGAGCGGAGAAGCGGCTTCACAGACGGAAAAAGGAAGTCTGGGAGAACCAAAACGTCTGTGAACTCGAAAAGTACAGGGAGCAACCGCACCAGGCGCGGAAGTTTTACCAACAAGTCAGCACGATGAAGCCTTATACACCTCGATGCTCATCCTGCCGAGACAAAGAGGGAAATCTGATTTCCGACAGAATGGGCATATTGGAGTGATGGGTTGAGTACTTTGATAAACTACTAAAAAACCAGAAAATCGGCGAGTTGGAGGTCCCGCCTACTGAAAACGACGGACAAATATTGCCACCACCAAGTTTAGGAGAAACAGCCCGTGCAATTCAGCGGCTAAA
The DNA here is from genome assembly GCF_905115235.1 of Hermetia illucens. Taxonomy (NCBI): domain Eukaryota; kingdom Metazoa; phylum Arthropoda; class Insecta; order Diptera; family Stratiomyidae; genus Hermetia; species Hermetia illucens. The sequence continues at coordinate 173,205,844 of NC_051849.1, read as the reverse complement.
AAATCATAAGTCGCCAGGAGCCGATGGAATTACACTAAGTAGTTCATCATCATCATCATCAACGGTGCAACAACCGGTATCCGGTCTAGGCCTGCCTTAATAAGGAACTCCAGACATCCCGGTTTCGCACCGAGGTCCACCAATTCGATAACCCTAAAAGCTGTCTGGCGTCCTGACCTACGCCATCGCTCCATCTTAGGCAGGGTCTGCCTCGTTTTCTTTTTCTACCATAGATACTGCCCTTATAGACTTTCCGGGTGGGATCATCCTCATCCATACGGATTAAGTGACCCGCCCACCGTAACCTATTGAGCCGGATTTTATCCACAACCGGACGGTCATGGTATCGCTCATAGATTTCGTCATTGTGTAAGCTACGGAATCGTCCATCCTCATGTAGGCGGCCAAAAATTCTTCGGAGGATTCTTCTCTCGAACGCGGCCAAGATTTCGCAATTTTTCTTACTAAGAACCCAAGTTTCCGAGGAATACATGAGGACTGGAAAGATCATAGTCTTGTACAGTAAGAGCGTTGACCCTATGGTGACACGTTTTGAGCGGAACAGTTTTTGTAAGCTGAAATAGGCTCTGCTGGCTGACAACAACCGTGCGCGGATTTCATCATCGTAGTTGTTATCGGTTGTGATTTTCGACCCTAGATAGGAGAAATTATCAACGGTCTCAAAGTTGTATTCTCCTATCCTTATTCTTCTTCCTGTTTGTGTTTGACCAGTGTGGTTTGATGTTGTTGGTTGATTCGTCTTCGGTGCTGACGTTGCCACCATATATTTTGTCTTGCCTTCATTGATGTGCAGCCCAAGATGAGCATGATAGCGCATCCCCTTGTCGTAGACCGTTCTTGATGTCGAATGGTCTTGAGAGTGATCCTGCTGCTTTTATCTGGCCTCGCACATTGGTCAGGGTCAGCCTAGTCAGTCCTATTAATTTCGTCGGGATACCGAATTCTCTCATGGCCGTGTACAGTTTTACCCTAGCTATGCTATCATAGGCGGCTTTAAAGTCGATGAACAGATGGTGCAACTGTTGTCCATATTCCAATAGTTTTTCTGGTGGTGGTTCATCAACTTGTGCTTAAACTGTGGGACAGTCAATCGATGCCTGACGACTAGCAAAGAGGCATTATCTGTCCCATACATAAAAAGGGAGATATCACACAGTGCAGTAATTATAGAGGTACCACATTGCTGAGTACCATCTATAAAATATTTTTCACTATTTTCCTAGTCGGATACCCCCATACGCCAGAACATGATTGGCCCATACCAGAGAGGCTTCACCCCAGGCAAATCAGCAACAGATCAGATTTTCTATGTGCGGCAAGCGATGGGAAAACTCTTGGAATATGGGCATCAATTGCACCATCTTTTCTTCGACATAAAAGCCGCCTATGATAATATAGCCGGGGAGGGAGAAACTGTGCACGGCCATGAGAGAATTCGGTATCCCGGCGAAATTAATAAGACTGACCAGGCTAATCCTGACCAATGTGCGAGGCCAGATAAAAGCAGCAGGATCACTCTCAAGACCATTCGACATCAACAACGGTCTACGATAAGGGGATGTCCTATCGTGCGTCCTCTTTAACCTGACCCTGGGGTAAGTGATCCATGATGCTGAGGTAAATGCGAGGGTGCGATCATCATTAAGTCCAATTACTGCTGGCGATATCGACATTATGGGAAGAGCGACCTGAGACGTACAAACTGTCTTCATCCAGATCGAGTAGGCGATGATTGGCGCGAGATCTTAGGCTGCACATCAATGAAGGCAAGACGAAATATATAGTGGGAACCATCCAACCAACCATCCATTAACATCAAACCGCACTGGTCAAACGGGAAGAATAAAGATATGAGACTACAATTTTGAGATCGTTGATAATTTCTCCTATCTAGGGTCGAAAACCACAACCGATTGTTGGCAGCCAACAGAGCCTATTTTAGCTTACAAAAACTGGTTCGCTCGAAATGTCTCACCATAGGGTCAAAGCTCTTACTATACAAGACAATGATCTTGCCAGCCCACATATATTCCTTGGAGACTTGGGTTCTTAGCAAGAAGAATTGCGAACTCTTGACCACGCTCGAGAAAAGAATGCTCCGAAGAATCTTTGGCCCCATACATGAGGATGGACGATTCCGTAGCCTACATAATGACGAAATCTATGAGCGGTATCATGACCGTTAGGTTGTGGATAAAATCCGGGTCAATTGGTTACGGTGGGCGGCTCACTTGATCCGTATGGTTGAGGATGATCCAGCCCGGAAAGTCTATAAGGGCAATATCTATGGTAGAAAAAGAAGATGAAGTAGGCCCTGCCTGAGGTAGAGTGACGCCGTAGCTTAGGACGCAATACAGTTTTTATGGATATCGAATTGGTCTACCTCTGCACAAAACCGGGGTGTCTGGAGTTCCTCATTAGGGTAGACCTAGACCGTATACCGGTTGTTGCGCCGTTGATGATGATGATACTTCGCTAGCGAAACTTGCATGCATATGTAGTTCGCGAAAAAAAATTCTTACGCTTCCTAATGGTGATCCAAGGGAGTTTTACTGCTCGTTGCTACGTTAGACAAAAACTCAGGGGCAATGGTCGTTGTCATCGAACTCAAATTTCTCAAAATCATTCAAACAATTTCTAAGTATGGTAGACGTAATATTTTGAGTGCGGGCCAAAACCTTCTTGATTTTATAAGTTACAGGATCTTTTAAACTGCATTTCCGATAGCGCACTTTGAAATGGAAGTTGAATGATTCACATGATCTTTGGTTGAACTTTCCCCATCATATTCTTGACCTCATCGATCAATGAACTTGTAAAAATATCGCCTGTTATCGATGACTCCGTGTTCACCGTACTTGTGAAAAAGACTGTTAGTGTTTATATCTTCTGCAGTCAAATTATAGGAAAATATTGAAGGAAGTCCTTTAAGCCAGTCATCCGCGGTTTTTTTCCATAGATCAAATGTCTATTTTAAGATTTCTGTAGCCGACTGTTGCGGACTCAGAAAGCAGGATAACTTAAGCTTTTTGCGAATAATGGTGCGAGTTTCTTCAATATTATTCCCCTCATGGAGATATTGCTTGGTATTTGAATGCTCCGTCCTCCTTAATATTTCTAGTAGAATTAGCATTTCTAAACCTTCTGCCCTTATCTCCTCAAATGGAAAATAAAGTGATGGAATTTGAAATTGAGCAGTAGATTTGCATTTGCTAGCAGCAATGACTTTTAATTCTCGAAGTCCAAAATGGAGATTGTTAGTTTTGGTTTCTGGATAAAACTACTTTAAACATACTTTATATGCTGAACCGAAAACCACCCCGGGTTGAAAATCATGTACAGGAACTGGACCCAAGGTGAAAATTGTGTGGGCCCTGGGTTTTGTGTAAAACAAAACCTTATTGAAATTGGTTTACTGTCTATCTGTCTTTCTGTTTGTCTGTCTTTCTGTTACACGCATTTTTCTTTGAAAAGGTTATAGCGATTGACACCAAATTTTATGTAATGGGAATTGTGAACGCTCATGCATTCAATCAATTACATCATTCTACTTCAAATTTAAGTATGTACATTTTTTTCAATCAAATATAATCATGTAGGGTATTAAATAACAGCTCTCGGTTAGTATTTACCGATTCCGGTCTTAGTTTTAACATTTTTTGGAAAGGTGGGGAGTGCAAGGGATCGAAAATGATTATTTCTTTCACGAACCCATTCTCAGAAACTCGAGAGGCTGCCTAGGTTTCGAAATACCCTCTGTACCGATATCTGTTCAAATAAAGTTAACAATAGTATATTACTATAATTTTTAGTGATTGATTGCAAAACGAACCACTTTAAGTTCATCCTACAATCATGAATCATGCACCAATGTAGGCTACAACACTTTACTGACAAGGTTATAATATGTCAAAGTTGTCTCTTCAGTGAAAATTTAAAACTTTGAATATCAGTATGACGCGAAAGTAGATATTCTCACATAATATATAGTATATATTACGTGCTAGGTTCTAATGAGACAAATATCAATATTTTTATATAAATAATACACAAAACCTTTCATACCTGGAGCATCCAGCTTCCGGTTTCCCGACTTGTTTTCACTTAAAATGTCCCACGTTAGTTTGTGAATATCAATATGATTTGCACTATGAAATCGGCCTTTTGAGTCTGACTTCAAGGAATTGTAATGTATGAAATATTTCCCCAAAAGTTAGAAAATATTGCTTGAAGTTCGAATTAGAGAATAATTCGACTTAGTGGACTAATGAAATTTATTCTTTTGAATATACTTTTCATGCGGACTTGGAGTATGTGAAGATAGTGAAAAGAGTTTACAAGAAACAGGATGATTTCTTTCGTGAATGTCAGACTGAATTAACTAACATTTACCTGCCCTTCTTTTTCTAAACTGTAATGGAATTCACAATAATTTTTGTCGAGTAATTTCCCTCATATTCATGCCCGAAAGGGGCCGGAAATCGGCCAAAATAATGAAGGGGATATTGCAATAAAATTCTCAAATTCGAATAGAAAGATCTGCCACTTAAAAAGAAAACCTTTCAGTGAGTAGCTGTGAAGATACGTTTTAGTGAAGGTTTCGAAAAGTAATCTTTACTCTAAGTCTCTTAAGATAGAATAAGAAAATTGTATTTTACAGAACAGGATAAAGCGTTCAGTTTAACACTTGTTTCATTATAAGAACAAGACTTGAAACCTGTACTATTTTTTTCGACACCTCATTTTTTGGCTTAAATAAGAAAGTATTCATCTTTGTTGGCCTGATGGATGTTGATCCTAATGTAATGAGTATAGAGTATTAATTTTAAACGAAAGGCAGAAAAACGGTAAATATAGTAAGAAATGAAGGGTTGAGATATTTTTCAATGGATTGTGGCCGTGCAAAATTATTATATGTATTTACATATTTTTTTTATGCTTGTCGGTGGCTTTCATTTTTTTTCGGTACCTTTAAAATGTTTTTCATCACAGAGATTAATTTCCAGGCATATTCGACTGAATCCAAGTCTGGACTATAGTGGACTGGGTCAGGGTACCACTAACATTTTAATATTTTTATTCAATTAACCATTTTTATTAAATCAAGTAAACTTAACACCATAAATTCTAGCATTATCAATATGAAATACTAGGTTGTTGGTGTCCTCGTGTTTCCCTCATTCAAGCTTAATCAAATTTCCATACATATCATAGTGTTATGCACCAGAACAAGTGAGAGGCAGTTTCTCTCCAATTGGTAAGGTCTGCCATCAAGTCGATGCGGGACTCAGGGCTCCCTCCACTTCAAACAAAAAATATTTCGGCTTTTGGCAAGAAATATTAGTCGGTTTTCCATTGGATATAATTCGTACCCATGACATATTTACGAATTAATAAAAGGGTGCGAACTACATCCGTTACCCACTTCGGTCACGCTACTCCCAGGCCATAGACAGCTTCTGACAATTTGCCTCTGTGCTGCACGAAATCGTAGTCGACTTTTGGAATTTTTTTGACTTTTGGTGTAAGCCCAAACCGATTTGTCATCTTGTGGATGGCGGATTTAGGGCTCCCTCCATTCCAAACAAGAAATATTTCGGCTTTTGGCAGGTTTTCCCCTGGATATAATTCGTGTCTGTAACGGGTTTGGGAATTAATAAAAGGGAGTGAACTACATTTGGTAGCCACTTTGGTCAAGCGGTTCCCAGGGTAGGAGCAAAGGCGGTGTATGACGAGTTACCTTTGCCCTGGACAAAACAGAAGTCGGTTTCTACATTTCCTAAAAAATTTAGTATTATACTACTACTATCTTTATTTGATCAGATATCGTGTAGTACAGTGGCAGCTTTATGGTTTTTTTCCAGATTTTTTGGTTGAATAAACTTCTGAGAATGTTTCCGCGAGAGAAATTTCCCCGACTCTGCACCCCAGTATTTGTTTGGAATGTATTTCCTATACATTTTCGATTAGTAATAAAGCTGAAAAACGCCTTGGTCCGAAAGGGAAAATTCAGTTTGCGCAAATCAATTCCATGCTGACCAAGTATGACATGAATGCTCCTCTAAGACAGGTGCCAGATAGAAATCTGTTGTCTTCTGGTATTTTTTTATGCTCATCTGTGTACCGAGGAAGGCAAGATGGAGCCATAAATGCTGAAATGCACATGTTTCTGGTCCCAAATTGGGCTAAAAAAAAAATCTCACCTCTTCACATGGGTCATGCTAGTAATCCGTATAAATCGATTTTTTTAGTCGAAATTTCCCTTTATTTTCTCGTTCGTTCAGTGTGTTAACTTTCGGCTCTCGGAACTGTTCCAAAATATAGAGGGTTTAATAAAAAAAATCAGGTTGACTTATCTAACTTATGATGGCCTCTTGATAGTGAGACAGCGAAACGACAGAAGTGCCTCAGTTGTAACACTGAGGACTACCAAAAAGTTCGATGAAACAAATCATATTTTGAAATCTTTTAACGAACTAAGAGTTTTGGTGAAAATCGAATGATCAGCACTATCGTCAAACAAGAAAAGAGCTGGTGGAACTCCATTGGCCTTTACAGCTAGGAGCTACCTTCAAGTACCTTCAAGAAGAAAGACGAATCTAAAGCTATACAAAAACAATTATGAAAATTTGGGGGCTCAATGCAATGTTTACTCGAAAATACAGAAAAAGAAAAATTCTGAAAAATGCATATTAATTAGAAAGGCGCATCAAATGACGGGATACGCTAGAACCATCGCCACCTTGTTTGAATCGTGGCAACATGATGAGGGTGGGTTATTAGGGACCTATTTAATTTTGTCTACAAAGAAGAGAAGATAAAAGTAAAATTACAAGTTGGCTGTAATCTAATATTTCTTGTTTGAAATCAGAAAGGTGATCTTACACAAAGTTTTAAGTACAACCAGGTACAGTTTCCTAGTCCAAAATTTGGTCAAGTGCGTGTGGATCCTATCCAGGAAGTATGTTGACAGATTGATATCATCCCTTTCCAGCGAGCCAAAAAATGACACTTAGAGCTGAAGTTGGCTATTCTTCAAAGCGCACTTTCGTTGAACCCAACGAATGTATGTTAAAGACTCACATTTGGGATGGTGTAAATGCCTATCCGGATTGACTATGCTCAATCACGAGGGTAGGGATGCCCCGATCAAGGTTAACGATACCATCTTTTGTTATAGCATCTTCTATTTCCACTCTACCGTTTTATCGCATTTGTCTAACTCTCCCAACAAGCGAATTTCCGCGCACATTACAAGAAATGTCTCTTGCGCTAAAGTTTGAGTCGCGCCTGTTGCCGAGGGGTCATCTTAGTAGGTTCTTGGTGACAATTAAGGAACTGACATCAACAATATCAATGAAAAAGAAGCAATCGCTACCACAATTTCGATATCGATTGCGTAGAAGGAGGGATTCTCTCTTCTGCATGGAGATATTAGCAGGTAATCTAATTATATTTTAGCTGAGAAATTTTCTCAATCGGGTACTGGAAATAAGTGACCTTACCAGTATGCCTTCTCGATTTATTCGGGGACGCGGTATCAAAACTGGTGGAAACTTCTTGCAACCATGAGAATTCATATTGTGTAATTTTGAGGTTCATGATTCGTATCAAGGATGGCGACTACCACCGTACGTATACCGCTTGAGCGCCCTCAGGTATTTAGGGCTCAGATAAAGTAAATTCTTTTCTGTTACATTCAGAAGCTGATTTTAAAATCTTCTACTTCACGATGAGCTTTAATAGATTCACCTCCAATACCCAATGGTCTATCCATATTGTGGAACTTTACAATATTACATAACATTAATCATTACGCAGTTGTATTAACTTTGTGTGTAAGATTTTTCCTTAAAATTAACGTTCTTTTTGATTAGAAGGTTCTTTTCGATTAGAAGCTTCCTTGGAGATTTTTTTTGTCATTTCCTTATCTTAGGAGAAATTGTGAAAACCAATTGATAACGACAATGCTCATATATGGCAGCTGGATTTGTAGGTTTAAGAAAAATGTTCTTCAGAAGTTTCAAGGAAAAAGTTAGGGACTGCTAAGGTTATGCGATTGGGGCACGATAATATGCTCAGGTAGGTGCAGGGCCATAGAAAAAAATTCGGGCTCGGGGTGAAAATTATTTACTTTTTTATTTATTTATTTATTGAACGGAAAATAAACACAGTAAACTCCAATTACTTATTGATCTTAGGAGGAGGAGAAAGCAATAATCTTATCCTATGCTTAAAACTATTTAGAGAAGAAAAGTTAAAAGAACCAAACTGTTGTGCGTTGTGATTTCGGCACAGTTTAGGACTCGGAGAATGGAAGTAAGCTTCGAGCTCTACGAAGGGGAGGTTGAAAATATCTGCGTTACGTGTATTATAAGACGGAGAACGGCAGGTGATATCGTTAGCGGCCGAGTAGTCTATCAGACCAAAGGAAAGTTTAAAAAATGTGCGTCAATTCAGATAGAATCTACATTGTTGTAGGCAGGGCGAGGGAAGGTTTTCTTAAAAAAGAGAGAGTGTGTGAATTCACCCTGCACATTTTCAAGCAAGGCAATCACAGTTACGGGAAGGTGATCAGGTCACGGAACAGTACTCGAGGGTATTCCTTATGAGGGAATTGAAGAGAGCTAAGGAGGGTTGGATGCAGTCAAAATCAGGGGAGGAGTGAAGTATAAAGCCTGACAATTTTGCTGCTCGATTGGTAACTTCGAGGCAATGGGTGTCGAAGCGGAACTAATTCTCGAAAGTGATTCCGAGGTCTTGAGTGGAATTTAGGTATGATAAGGAATGTCCGTTAAGAGAGTAGGAGAAGGAAGTCGGTGAGGATTTAAGCGAGTAGCACAGTTCAGTACTTTCTGACGTTTAGCGCTTAACCATTATCAAAGCACCAACGAAACAGAGTGTCTTATGCGGAAAACGGGCCCGGGGTAAAAATTGTTCGGTTCTGAGGAAAAAAATTAAGCGGGCCTGCCTGTTATCCGTTTTTTCATTAAAATTTCAATTCCAGGCCCCAAGAAAACTACTTCACGGGTGGGTTAGTGCTGTGTTCATGTGGATGCCGAAAATTTCGTACACAGGATGGTTAATCTTTTGTAAGAAACAGAGAATGGATAAACCAAACCCCCTTTCATCTGAAAGCCCAAGTTTTCTGCAACTCGGAGTCTAACATGTGATCCTATATACTCAAATGAATTCGGTACAGTATTTCTGTAGATCCATGCCATTGCATTGCATAACATAGTAACAAAAATCTCTTCTATAACTTCTGCACTTGCATTCGTTTTTAGCCAATCAAGCGACATTTATGTTAATTCCACTGGAATTGTATTTATAACGGACGACTGTCATTTTGTTTTTAAAACTGGATGGACTATGAGGGTGCACCCTCGCCGCGTTTGTACTTCATTGAATATTCCAGATACACATGGTTTACCACGATCTTATCCTTATGCTATCCTTGATTCTTTATGATCTTCCAAAATAGTTTCTCTATTTTTGCTTCAAATACAACAAGCACTCTTTATACGACTCCACGATCGTCACTTTCCAAAACAGATATCTATTTACTAGCTGAAAATTCCGCCATTGTGCCCAAGTATGATTGTCTATTCCACTTTTGGCCGTTATTTCATCTCAGTTTCTGCACCTCAAGGTTAATTGTCTTCGGTAATTTTCAGTCATTTTCACAGTCTTGACATGCTCGCGCTGAAGTCTAGCTCTAGCTAGCTATTCTTTCGCTATAACTATGAAACGATAAACATTATCGGGGCGTTACATGCACTTAAGGTTTGCATCTTTCTTGTTTCTCACTTTTACCAATTTTCATTTGGAAACATTGCCTAATCAATTATCACTTAACCTACCGCTATGTCAAGTATAACCAGGTTCATATTACAGGCGAATGCTCTAGGCACAAAAGTGCGTCAATTGCGGAAGCAATGACCACCCTACAAATATCATCAGGGCTCTCATCTCACTCCCACCCAACCTACTGGAGCGTTGAGCGGTTCCATTGCTAATTCAAATTTCACACATCCATTCAAGTTTTCCATAGACGCCGCGCAAGGTAGCTGCTACGCAACAAACCCCATCTCTAATCCCAATCTCCTCGAATTCGCCAAGAAATCATAAGAATTCTTACAAAATGGTAACTTCTATTAACGGACGTTAGATTTATCGAATTAAACATCAACTCCATCAGCATCCCATTTCGCAGGCACGAGCTCGATGCGATGCGATGTTTACGAACTGCAACCTTTTCCATACCGAACGTCCGCAATCGAATCCTCCCTCAATAGGCGGTGGTACAGCTATCATTATCGCCAAGAAATTTCTGTTTCGCCAATATTCCCCACCCGTCAGAAGCTCCATATCACCCGAAGTCACCGTTATTTTCTTTGAAAATTGCCTCCGGTTTTCGTGTGATCACGATTTCTATCACGGTGGAACCTCAAATGGGGAAATCTCCACCGATTTCTAGCTTTAGCTTAGCCCTTCGTACCTTCAATAAAGGCTATTATCACTCCAAACTGGATCACTTCATTATCAGCAGTCACCTTATTGTTAATTAACATCCTAATACCTATCCTTTTCTAGCAGCTGTCCAGTGACTATGATTCTATAATTCACGGCATCAAACTTCCCGATAGAGTCATTCGTCCTGCTTTCCAGAAGGCTAACTGGAAACTCAGTAATCGGATCCTTAAATTTTGACTCGAGCCACTCCTGTTCCAATCAAACAACATGGCGTCAAACGACACCATCGACCAGACAATTTGTAGCACACTGAAGTAATTCAGCAAGTATGCAAAGAACTGAGTCCAACCCTCCTCAGCTACCGCAACCTCATTTCACTTCCCAATGGTACCTTTGATGGTATCAAATACGAGCAGACCTTCTGCTGGAGAATGTTTAGAAACATATACTCTTACTATATTGAAGAAATCTGTAATTGTAATGAATTTTAACCTTATATTACCACTACCTCCGCAAGCATCTCTTCAATATCGAGGCGAACCCTGATATATCCAGAGAAATGAGAAAACCTGTCTTCGCCGAAAAGGCAAACATTCTAGCAAACCACTTCCTTCAAGTTCACCGCTGTATTCTACAGTTTTGAGGCCCAGGTGAGCGATCAATTTCACGACTCCAATCGATCCCATCCTTCTACCGTACCCAACCCTTCTTCCACCCGAACTACCGGGCGAACATCCTACATATCCATTTTGCCACATCGAACATCACGCCATCAATTATAATGTCTAAGAACTAGAAGTCGGTAAGTTCCGACAAAATTTCATCCATAGTCGAAGAAAGTGTGCTCCAACAATTTTCATCTGCCTTGCCTTAATTATTAACTACTGCCACCTCATCGCCCATTTCCCTTCCGATTCTACTCGTAACATTGCAATTCATAAAAACCTGAAAAATCTATTAATCTTCAATTTAGTTGGAGTTATTCCACTATGCTAAATCTTACTTGATCTCTTTTGGTGACAGGTCCCGCGACAGGTTGACCAAGAAAATGCATCCAGTGTCGTTAGAAACAAGATTATTGGATCGAGTAACGAACCTCGGAAAAATGCTAGGGCGTTACCCTCAGTTGACGCGGCAGGACGGGTCCCGGTCTTGTCGAGAAATGGGCAAGGACTCTTGACGCATGGACGGCGTCAGAACGTAAGTTAGTCCGAGCAAAAGCAAAACAAATACGTGTCTGCACGCTAAATGTTGGCTCCCTAACTGGAAAGACCGAGGAACTCCCAAGAACTCTTCGAAAATGGCGCATAGATATCTGCGCCTCCACTTCCAGAATCATTGCCGACATTAGGAGCAGTTCCACCTATCAGCGCAACTGAAGTCGAGGAGGCAATAAAACAAATAAAATCGGGAAAAGCCACAGAACCTGACGACATCGCATCTGAGCTCTGGAAAGCGAATTCTCAGTGAATTTTTTAATCGGATTATTCAGGAATGTAGAACACCATCTGACTGGCAACAAAGTACCATAGTTCCAATATGAAAAAAGAAAGGTAGTCCAGCGGAATGCTCAAATTATCGTCCGATCCGGTTACTTACCCATACCATGAAGATTTTTGAACCCATTCTTGACAACCCTATTCGCGAAGTTGCTGAAACAACTGTGAACCAAGCTGGATTTGTCAAGAACTGTGGAACTACTGACGCAATACACGCTGCGCGGTTACTCATGGAGAAACATCGCCCTCTTTACATTGCATTTCTGGATCTGGAGAAAGCATTTGGCCGTGTGTCGCACGAACTCATCCGGTATGCTCTACGACAACACTTAGTGCAAAAAGAACTCATGCGCTGGGTTCAATTGGTCTACCACGATCCGAAAAGTAAAGTTCGCGGTGCAGTGGGTGTATCAAAACCGCTTTGTGACTCCATTGGTTTTCATCAAGGAAATGCCCTCTCACCACTCCTCTTTGTGCTTGTTATGAACACTGTCACAGGGGATATCCAACGTCCAGTTCCCTATGAACTGCTTTGTGAAGATGATATTTTCCTAGCCTCTAATAGCAAAAATCATCTCGAGCAACTTGTCCAAAAACTGCGAGAGAGGAGTCTTCGATGGTATGGTCACGTAATTCGCGCCGACGAGAATTGGCTTGCCAAGATTGGTCTGAACATCGAAGTCGATGGTAAGCGACCAAAAGGCCGGCCCAAACAATGGTGGGCTCGATACGCTGGATGGGAATTTAACAGCCTCGCGATTATATCCAGATTAGGCGTTTGATAGAGCCAAATGGCAAAATCGATCACGAGATTAGGCATTTGATTGAGCCAAATGACAAAATCGAGTCGATCTCGCTTGTGAACGGGACAGAGGCTGAAGAAAAAGGAGGAGAATCAGAAGATTCCAACAGTAGCCTGTCTCCTAGACATTAGAAAAGTTTTCGACTCCGTATGACAAAATGGACTAGTTTCTAAATTTGCTGAAATTGTGACTTAGACTGCGGCAAATCTCAAGTCAACATTCAACAGAACTTTTCATCCCCTATATATGCCCAGCAGATACCCCTCAATGTTCATTCCTTGCAGGTAGCCTACTTTCCCTGTTCACCGTTGATCTTCCAAAACCGGGTACTAGCCAGTGTGACTGCAATTCCTATACCCCATTCTAAAATGCACTCCAACATCACAGAAAATAAAGTTATTTTGCTACAAATAGCTGATTTTCCTCCTCATTTTCCGCTCCATCTTCGGGTCCGGTAGTTTCCCATCTCAGATAAAATCGCTCCGTCGGAGAGAATGGAAGATCTTCCATCTTGCACTAAAATCCACAAGAATGCTGTACTTTTTCGTCATGTCGTTAACTTACTAACCAAATGCCAGATATACGCCAACCCACTTAACAATCAGATCATGCAGATTAACAATGTTGAAGAAATCCTTCTTCGTACTATCTGTTCTCTCAACTTCTCTTATGTCTATAATCCCAAAACCACCTCCTCGATGCCCAAGGTAAAGTAGTAACCACTCCTAGTCCAAGATTTCAAAACCTATCCACCGTTAGCACCAATCCATAGCCTCTTAAGTTTTAAATTTGCCCTCCATGTAACCCATTCTGCACCCTGTCCCTAAGCCTATCCCTTCACATATCCAAAAAAAATTATTAAAATATCAAGGAGGCCTTTTTCGACTTTTTCTCCAAAAGAACATATAAAGAGTTTTTGGTCTCTACCCTTAATAGTAAGTTAGTTTAAGCTTCAGATTATATGATAGATTGAGTTTAGCTGCTAAGCTAGTCATTAAGTTAGTTATAGTTCACATGCCAGTTGTAACGATTAAATAAAAAGTGCTATTTCGGTTATAACACTTACTTTTGAAAGTGGGCGACAATTATTTCTTGACGAGCCGTCGCTTTGAAGTTACTGAGCGCGTTGTCTGCTATTAAGTTTCCAGCCGATTGGCCAATCGGGATGGCCCTTGTCGCCTTTACCTTGCATAAGTCCACGTTGTCCTTCTTTGCAGGTAAATTTTACTTCTTTTTGGCGGGTTGGATTTCCTTAGTGCTGCCTTGAATCTTGCTGCATGATGTATTCCTTACGCTTTATATTTCGCCTGCAGAATTACCATTGCTTGAATAATCACTTCTTGCAGTTTTGCGAAGTTCTGCCTAGTACCCTGATGCAAATCTGCAGTGCCCTTCCGTTATCATTCAGCCTCGCTGGTGGTTTCTTTCTGCTGTTTTAGAACCTCTCGAATTGTCTTCCCCTGTTGTTTTGTCATCTGCTGCCTGCTCGTTTTTGGGTTCTTTGCATCCCCTTCTGCCTATTTAAAACTTCCTGAATGACTGGTTTCTGTCACTTTTATATTTCAGCATTCTATTTTACAGCTTCCCGAATAGTATTTTCTTCTTGCGATTTTGGATTTTCTCTTTCGGCTTCCTCTTCTCCTCTTTTGCTTCTCACGTGTTTCTCGCCTCCTCTTTTATCATTCCCCGAGTCCTTTTTTGTGACGCTTTGGTTTATCATCGCTTCCTCGTAAGCCTTGGTAGACGATGTGCAAATCAGCTACCTAAATGGTGACCTCATGCGATTCCAGAGCTACATGAAGTCTCTATTGTCATTCCGTTTCTGTCCTAGTTCTAACTCCCTTTTGAGCTGCTCCACTTTTAGGTTTTTGAGCTTCACCATTTTGGCTTACGCGAAGCCACCGTTTGCACCACGTTTCGTGGATGTGTAAACTTCTGTGATTTTCGTCAAAATAAATATTCGGAACACCCTTGCTTATTGTTATTAAGGTTTGATGCGGTTTCAATACTGATAATAAAGGTTTTAATCTTATCCGCAAAGAGTAAGTGTGTCATGGCATATTTAGCATAAATTCTTTGCAAGTATTGAAATCCGCCTATTGAGCATCATTTCCTTCTTCCTGAAACTTTGTGTTTTCACATATCCTGCAACCTGTAGTCATGAGTGAATTTAGTTATGAAACTTCACGTCCTAAAAATATGTTCATGAACAATAGGAAGCAAATTTGCATATTCATGTAGGAGATTTGGAACTAGATATTCTTTCCTCTCGAGGAAGCATTTATATAATTCATACATAAGTAGGTAAGCAATACCATATATGGTACATATTTCTTAAGTAGATACGCTCGTGTGGAGGGCGAAAATAATCAAATTTGACTTACTGGAAAGGGATTCAAAAACATTGAATATAATCTAGATGAAGTATATCCCGTAGAAGATGGAGAAATACGATAAGACGTGGCAGATTCCAACCTATCTGTATTTTTCCCACACGAAATTACATTGGCTACACAAAGCAATCACGGAAACGAATATCTTCTAGTTCCGCCCAGTGCTAGGTATGTAGGTGATAACAGAGAGGAAGTCAGGTCTAGAGTGTCATTTCCTCATAAAAAATCTTATCTTTCTTGACAATTTTAGCTGCTTTCGCGTCATCTGAATCTGATATTTCCTCTAAATCATATCTTATTGCGGTCACAATTCATCTTTTGAATGATTTCCATGCTTTGTGGGGTTCCAGTGTCACCTCCATTACAAAATTTCATTTTCCATATTTGAATAAACTCCATTTGAAATCCATTTCTAGCAAAGCTATCAATTTTTATTTTGGGCAAGTACAATGGATTGGGGAGCATGCGGCGAAGGCGGGTAGACTCTGTCAACAACTATACGATGAAGATTGGAGATGTAAAATGTGAACACTTTGTAGCGTACAATTGTGATTGTTTGTGACTGTCTGCTCCACAAATATATACGTACATGGGGTTTGGTGAGCTGGTGTGGAAATTGTGGGGAGCATGTCTGCACTACATACAACGGAATTAAGGAGGGGCCTCGTGAGACTGAAGCGCACTAGCACGGCTAGTGGGGGCTGCTCCAGCGCTCGAAGAAACGTGTTCAAGTCCAAGAAGTTCATTCCAGTTGGAAGTTGTGAGCTTGGGGCGTTCGTTGGGGGACGATCAGCTTCCGATTGCTTCCAGTCAGAGTGTACTGCACCCGTAAAAGCTCCACTTTGTATATGGCTCCAAGTGGAGCACATTTGGCGCGATTCCGATGCAATTCTGAGTGTTGCTGGCTCACGTGGTCACCTTTAACGCTTCTACTGATATAGATATTTTCGAATTTGGCTACCAAAGTAAGTCTGATCTACTGAATGCGTCGCAAACTTTTCTTTCGAGCCTCCTGCGATGATTGTGTACATCTTTAGGGGTAGGCTATATGCAGATTGTAGATTATTTTCCTTTATATGCGGCTCCGTATCTCATTGCGACTTATCTCGGTTTCTTAGATTTCCGTACACT
This sequence comes from Hermetia illucens, assembly GCF_905115235.1. Lineage (NCBI taxonomy): Eukaryota > Metazoa > Arthropoda > Insecta > Diptera > Stratiomyidae > Hermetia > Hermetia illucens. The sequence continues at coordinate 173,189,521 of NC_051849.1, read as the reverse complement.
TGAATTCCACAGATTTTGTATGATTGCCACCGAAACTGCGAATAAATTTGTGCGAAGAAAAGTGTGAAAATGTATGCGCATGGGCACAACCCGGACGCGGCTGTGATATGAATGCATATTTTCTCCGTCTTTATGTGAAACAGACATTTCCCATTTCACATTTTCACGAAGTTTTCCATTTCCCATTCAGGGGAGCAACGAATTTTTTCGACAAGTCCTTTGGCTGATGTACGAGTATATATCGATGGAATGGACTTGGGGGTGGAATAGGGGGCATGTGGATCTATCTCGACTGAGAGTCGTGTATCCTTATCCTGCGAAAAATTCATTTCCACTTGGTATCGAGACGCTCCCGGCTCGTCGGGTGACAACTACTACATTCAAATTTCATTCATTCCACCTAAAATCTGTGTGATTTTATTCGAACTGGGTTTGGAATCGAAAGCGAACTGAAAATGAAAACGGATTTTATGTACATATGGAAAAGTGGGTTTGAAACTCGAGAACATAAAACTCGGCGGGACTGGGAGCGAGTTTTCTTCAATTTCGTCGTCAAATCGTAAAAATCTACACTGGAAATGGGCGTTTCTTATTTTCATTTTCCCAGAGTTTTTCCTTTTCTTGTCTGATTTTCCGTATTTCTATTTGAGACGTACATTCACGGTATACGATTGTAGGGAATGTGTCGCATTCGAAGGTTTGTTATTCGGTAGGGGAAAACCCGTCTTTGAATCGTCCCACCAATTGCGAAACAGAGAATCACACGTACCCGCACCTCACCTGGCCGAATCGAGTCGTGAGCATAAGGCCAGACCCCGTCCCAAAACCCATCACAGACGACGCTATCATTGTCGGAATTTTTCTTTCAACGCGATTATTTACTTGTGTGATGATTCTTTTCGATTCCAGTGTAATTCCTGAAAAATAAAGAATAAGATAAGTACTTTGGTCCGCTGCCCGCTCCCCTGGACCTTCCTTCTCTCCGGCAACGCATGGTAGATAAGAAAATTGTTGGATAGTATATTTCTGCTGTTGTATCTGCAACTATCATATTTGCGCTCGGCTGCGGGTGTGAGGGGATGGTTACGGGACGTGCTGAGAAAACTATAGAAATTTCAAGGCGGGGTTTCTAAGTGTAATATAATTTATGGAGATAATTATAGTTTGCATGAAGAGTTTTGCACTTTTCGAGTGCAAGCAGATTGTGTCGCGCTTTACTGAATGCATTAAAAATATACAATTGATACGTAAATTACTCGGGTCTGCTTAGCCTGGGACGTGAAGTTGGAATGGAATTTTTAATAAGATTTCTCACTGGCGCTCTAAATTATGTATAATTAGCAGGAAAGGGTAGACTCGTCTTCCAGAAATAAGTTATTCGCACAATACATATAGGCAGGGTGTGAATTTCAAGGCTACATTGCTTCTGTATTATATAGATTGGCTGCTACGAAGAAGGACGTTCTTATTTTAGATGCGAGAGGTCGAACAGATCGCTTAAAGTGGTTCCAGGTTCTATTTGAAGCCCAAACAAATTTACCCTTTTATATGCGCATAGGTTTCTGTTCCTTTTCATTTTTCCTATGCTTGGACTAAGATTTTAAATTTATTCCATAGATTCCGCTGAATATGATTCTATTTTTCCAACATAATTTCTGACTTTAGTACACACTGGTCTTTTCCTCCCAGCCTTATTGCTCCTTCTTGGTGAAAATCCCCATACATAACACAGATTCGGATTTCCATGAGTTAATACTTTCGATGTCAAGGATTAGGATTTGCTTTGAAAGACGTATAGTTTTCGACAACAACAAGCGAACCCATCAATGAATTTCCTAATCAATCAATTTTATTTCAAATAGAATGAAGCAAAAGATACTTAAACTAAGAAAATAGATATTTATTATAATTACACCGCTATTGTGGTTGCACGTGTAGTTGCTCTGTGAAATTGTTGTTGCAATTATTATTGTTAACATTTTCCTTTCTAGATAGATCTGTCATTAACGGTGTTAGAAAAATGGACTATGTATTCTCAATTTTTGATATAATCTAAGGGGGTTCGACGCTGGTGGCTACCGGGTGTTGTCTTCATATCATGTTGGATTATGATAATTACCTAATCGGAATCATTGCTTAGAGCGAAATAAAATTTTCAAAACCAAAACCTTTTGTGAAACAATGGTTATAGCTATAGCTGCCTGTTACTATTTGACAAGGTTCAACAAAGTCATCAACAAATCAACCAATTTTTGGTATTTCAGTAGGAATGAAAGGGTTTCTCAGACCGGTCATGAGTTATTGATCGAGAAAATAGCACCTTGAAGCCGCGGTAGCGTAAAATCCAGCAGTTGTAATATACCATCGAATATATAGAAAAGCCTGGTATACTCCAGCTATCAGAATAGTTCTCTTTTGCCAGCGATATAAGCTGAACATTCTGGGCTTACCCAGAGTAAGATGGGGGGATTCTGGAGGGCTTCAGACTACAAAATTCTAGTCCAGTTTAAGAAGCATCACAATTTTACAGTGCTATGCACCAACAGATGACATAATAGAGAAAGATGCTTTCTATGAGCAATCAAAGGCAGCTCCTTTAGTTGGCATTGTAATCGTTACATGGGTGAGCTGAATGCCAAGATGGACTCTGACAATAACTTGCTCGGAAATATGATGGTGAAACACGGTCTTGGTGATCGTAACGATATTGGTGGGAGGTTAATGGATTTCTGGAGGTGGCCTCTTCATTGGTAACATATTGTTTGAGCGCAAAGCTTGCCATAAGGTCAATTGAGTTTAATCTGATCGACACCGTATGTACAATCAGATTGGTCGCTTTGCGATCAGCAGTTGCTTTTGGAGTTGTCTGTTGGATGTGTGTAACAAGAGAGGTGCTCACATCGGTCTCGAAAGGGATCACCATTTGATGGTCGCTTAAGTTCGCGAGCGTATTGCATCCGCCACTTCTTGCAGGGTTACAGAGCAAGATCTCCAATTTCAACATCAACCGCTTATATGGACTTGCTGTCGCTCGAAAGTGGGAGAGCTATCTTGTCGATAATAAGGGGATACCATCAAAAATGCTTTTTTCTCGGGTGCTACGCAGGTGGTTGGCAACATCACGGAGAGGTGTCTCAAGATCTGGCTGAGTGTGGAATTATGAAAACGGATCGATGAATGCAAGGGATTCTATTGATCGTTACTAGTAATGGCGAGAGTGACGCGTTCGAGCTCCATTGCCGTGCAAATTTCCGGGAAGTTCAAGGTGGCTTGCGCTGTGACAAAAGGGAATTTTCTATTGCGTTGGTGAGGGAATCAGAAGGTATCGCAGAATGCAATAATTTCAGATGTTTCCGCTGCATGATGTAAAATTTTCGATGTTTATGCGAAGGACGTTAACAGGCGATTCCTCAACCACGATGACGAACAGTTGAACACTTCAGCGCGGTTCTTGACAATATCACATCCGGTGAAGTTCCGTCGGTTGTTGCGGAAGAGATGGCTAGTCGCCATAACATGAGGAATCATCCACAATCCACAGATTGTTCCTTCAAACAGAGGAAAAATCATCTCGGTCATCAATAGACTCAAACCGCGTAAACCCGCTGGATTTGATGGTCTGTTAGCAGAGGTATTTATCGCTACACCTGCAGTTTCTGCAGAACTATTACTTCCACTCGAACGGAAATCTTGGCAATCCGGGGTCTTTACTTGTGAGGGATGATCGTTCAGATTTCAAAAAAGACACCCGCCGTGAATACAATAATTTGTCCGTTGTAAAAACAATAGCTAAATTAATTCTAGAATACATTAAGGAACCCCTCGAAAGCTCGATCGACAGAGACCAGGTTGGCTTCTTTCTGGATCCTCCTACGCATTATTTTCGAATAGTGTCCCACGTTAAGATTTTCGCCTCACCTGCTCTTGATCGATTTCGCGAAGGCTTTCGACAGCGTGAATTTGGAGTGCATCTGGAGTGCTCCACGTAGGAGGGACATTCTGGAGAAACTAATAGCGACATATGATGACACAAAATAAAATCTGCGAAGATTTTGAGGTCCAAAGTTGGAGTTCGGTTCGGTTGTTGCCACCAATTTTACTTTTATTTGTTGTCCTCGACGTTTTTCAAGTTGCCCTGGAGGGCTCAAATGGACTACGAAATCTTTTCTCAAACACCTCATTTACGCTGATGACATCTGTTTGCTATTTCGTCGGGTAGTGAGCCTTGGTCAAATGACTTTGGATTGAGCACCAACGAAGCCAAAGTTCTCAGTCTGTCGAGTCACCGCACTCTCCCAATCTGCATTAATGGCCAGAACATCGAAGGCGCCCATCAATTTGTATATCTGTGAAGCGTGCTGCAAGTTGGTGATACCGAACTGGATGTCGTTCGATGCATCAACAGAGTTGGAATCGCTTTCGCTGCCTTGTTAAACATTTGGAAATGAAGTTATTTAAACACTAAGATCGAGTGGAGACACTTTTGTGCTAATATTCTTTCTGTGTCGGTATATGGAAGTAGCACATGGGAAGTGATCTTCACTGTTACTTAGAAGCTCCATGCCATCGTGAACACATGTCCGCGACGATTCATTGGTGTTCACTGGCCTGATACTATTTCGAACGAAGAATTCGATTGGCGCACAAGGCCGTTACCCGTGGACAATGCGATAATTCTATGCCTGCAAGCACCAATGTCCCAAGATGATCGCTCCAAGAGCACTTGTAGCATAGGAGGAGTGCGAGCGCCTTGGGAATCCTCAAAGGAATCGCAGCGCATTTCTTTGGACCATGTATGATGGTGCGCAGGTGTCGTTGATGCGCTATACCCCACCAAAGGGATGGCAACCATATACAGGAGAATCTGGATGTGTATACGATGTAATACCAATCATCAAAAAGGAAAGGAAACAGGAACGATCCTCAAACGAAACTCAACCAGGCGCACAGAGTCATTGAATTGACAATGGAGATCGAAAAAGAAGAGGAAATAACTTTCCTGGATTAAAAAATAATCCGGAAGGGAGGGCACTTTAAATTCGACATTTTCAAGAAATCGACTCAAACACAACGAACCATCACATACACTTCAAACCACAATTGCGACCACAAGATGGTGGCATATCATTTTATGATCCACAGGATGGTCGACACACTGCTCAACGAGGGCAGAAAAAAAGGAAACGAACTACATCTTGGACACAGTCAAGAAAAACGACTACAACAATATCATTTTCCAACAAAATCTCTGACTTGGGTACACACAGGTCTTCTCCTCCCAGCCTTATTGCTCCTTCTTGGTGAAAATCCCCATACATAATACAGGTTGGGATTTCCACGAGTTGATACTTTCGATGTCAAAGATTAGGATTTGCTCTGAAAGACGTATAGTTTTCGACTACAACATGGGAACCCATCAATGAATTTCCTAATCAATCAATCTTATTTCAAATAAAATGAAACAAAAGATACTTACCATAAACTAGGAATATGGATTTTTTTTTGTAATTTAATTACACAATAATCGCAATTCTTTTCCCACAACTGGGAGGAAGTGAACTTCCGTTAATGGTTCAACACGACGTCTTCTGAATCCCCGAATTGGGTATAATAATAGCCAATGGATGGAATTCCGAACAAAACCCTGAAGCTGGTTGCTAGAATCAGGCCCAAGTGGTTCATTAGCAGATTTGAATCGTGCATGGTGAGAGGAGTGTTTCCCTTTCAAGGGATACCGAGCCCTAAAAAACACCTGGCACACCCCCTTCATATCGTTATATCTATGTTTATGACACCATGCGGAGAATGTTAGAGAGGGTGATATACAGGACGCTGCTTCCGTTCGTCAAGCTAGCGGATGGTCTATCGGAGCGGTAGTATGCCTTACGGAGAGTGCGGATGTAATAGCAACGGCCGCGGTTTTAGCTCGGGAAGCATCGGGCGCTGGTAAGCGCTGCGCGATGTTGACGCTGGATGTCAAGAATGGCTTTAACTCGGCCAACTGGGGATGGGTCAATAGCACTCTGGCTAAGCTGCGTGTCTCTGATAATCGAGAGTTACCTTTCGGAAAGACTTCTTTGGTACGAGACGGATGACAAGCCGAAAAAATATTCTGTGACAGCAAGTGTTCCCAAAAGCTCCATATTGGGACCTCTGCTACAGAACATAATATATGACGAAGTGCTTGGCCTTTGCGTGTCAAAGGAGGCAATGTTAAATGGTTATGCAGACGACCTGGTGAAGTTGCAAACTCCTCGAGGACGTAGAACTGTATGGAAGTGAAACCATTCATGCCCTCAATGAATGGTTACAAATGGTTAAACTGGATTTGACGAACGATAAAACGGAGGAAAAGCAATGCTGTCAAAATCCAAATTCGTAATAACGAAATCGTTTCAAAATAAATCTTTACATACCTGAGGTTAGCTTAGCTTCAAGGGTCGCCTGGACTATGCATTGTAAAAAGCAGCAAAGATTAGTTCATCTCTAGGAAGGATGATGTCTGGGTCGGTCGCTGGGGTGATGAAATCTATCTATACTATACACGGTTCCTGTTTGGGCTGAATGTGTGGGTGAATTTGACATACTGGGCAATCGCAGTGAGGGTGTGCAACGAATGTAGGACAGTATCTGGTAGGACCGAGTGTGTCATCGCGGCTGTTCTTGCAAATGAGGCACACTGTGGAAGAGGGTGAACCCGGTCAATGTGACTCCAGATTTTCGGAATGCCACTAGGAAGAAGATGGCAGCAACGGTGGGATAATTTCGAAAAAAGCCGCTGGACTTATATATTGAGGCCGTGTGTTGAGAAATGGGTCGAGCGAAAACACCGAGAATTGAATTACCACTTAACACGTTTCCTTACGGGACACGGTGGAAACAGGAAGTACTTGCATCGCTTCAGATTGGATGCGTATCCAGACTGTACCGAATCCGCTGCTTCACTAAAGGACCCGGAGCATATTAGGTTCTATTATCCGAGATTCGTGATTGAAAGAAGGAGGTTAAACGACGCCCACAACGTAGTTATTGAACCTCATAATCTCCTGGAGGAGATGCTGAGGTTAGAAGCAAATTGGTGCGCGGAAAATGAAACAGTAGTTACGATACGCGAAAGTCTGCAGGAACTGGATCGAGCCTGGAAAGCACGACGGATGCGTGACCTAATCGCGCTGGTGTAAATCACGATGGTCTGGCGGGATTATGTGCGGAGAAGTGGGGGTTGTTTAATCAGGTGAGATTTCAACACACTGCTGCATTCTGGCGCAGCAGTATCTTGTTAAGGTAACTAGTTACATTCGTCAAGTTGGTCAAGGACGTAGTATAACATCCCTTGATGCTATTATTATTGCTCTGACGGCTTTGCTTTTCTAAGTTCGGGAAAGTTATCCACACCTTACTTTCGGGAATTACTAAGGCTTTCGTAACTGCCTAGTACTAAATTTAAAACAGAAGATGTAAGAGGCCAAAAATTGAGTACATGTGAACATATAACACCTTCGAATATAATTTTTGAAATAATATACTTTAAAACCTAATATCTTTCCGAAAAATTCGGTAGCGTTTGCAATAGCTCCATGGATTGATATTGTTGCAATTATTATTGTTAACATTTTCCTCTCTAGATAGATCTGTCATTAACGATGTTAGAAAAATGTATTATGTATTGTCAGCAATTGTAGCATTTTAGCACCAAAACTCTGGTGTCTGATGCGTCCATAGGGGCACTCACATAGAAAATGTTCCGTGGATTCCGCTTCCTAATTACAGGATGGACATACATTATCTTGGAAAATTCCTGCCCTGAACATATGCCCAGCTAGCGAATTGATAAGTCAGAATGCTCACCAAACTTCTGTAAGTCTTTCCGCTTTTCCATAGAATAAATTTTAGCGTATGTTTGTTTGATTCTGACAGGAAAGGTTTGGTGTAAGTGCATTAAGGTTCCGCCACTTGTCACTGTGGGAAGTTTGTTCCTAGTTTTTGATAGCAGCAGCATTAGCCAATGTTATTGACACCTCAGTTATTGGTTCCGATCCGTGTATGGGGGAAATTGAGCCCTCTCCCCTCTTGACATTATGTGCAGAACAACCCGAGATGTGCAGTCTACCTTCCAGATCGAGCAGCGAGATCTCGAGCTACACACTAATGAAGGCAAAACAAAATATATGGTGGCAAAGTCAGCGCCAAAAACCAAAGAACGAGCAACATCGAATCGCATTGGTCAAACGAAAAGAATAACGATAGGAGACTACAACTTTGAGATCGTTGATAATTTCTCCTATCGGAAAGTCTATAAGGGCAATATCTGTGGTAGAAAAAGACGATGCAGACACTGCCTGAGATGGAACGATGGCATAGTGCAGGACACCAGACAGCTTTTAGGTATATGGAATTGAACCAATTAACTTGATAACTAGTATTTAATATTTTTTTCTGAAATCGTAATACTCCCTTAATTACTTACCCTAATTACCTGGAATAAGCTAGATTGCTGAACACCGATATGGACAACTGTTCATCTGCATTTTACAGCGGGAACTTTTTTGTTTCACCTTAGTCTACCACACTATGGATGTATAAGCCAACATCGTCTTAATGATACCAAAATATATCCACATTACTACCTGAGGCATAATGTAGGGGCAAAGATCCGCCTATCTAGCCAATAAGCTGTGAGAGCTCGTTTCATTACCTATACATGCTTGCTCCAAATGAGCTTCATGTCTAGAATAAGTTCCAAATATTTTACTACTTCGGAGAGTTGAAGGGTTGTTCCCCTCAACTCTGAAAGGCGAAATCCATTCAGTTTCCTTCTTTTTATAAACAATACCAAGGTGGTTTTATTTGGGCTATATAGTCAACCTGAGTCAAATCAGGGTAATAATCTCGGGCGAGCGCAATGGTGACCACATTACCTCCTACAGTGCACTGTAGTGTACCGTTAAGGTCTTGAATGAAGTGCTCTAACACACTTCAAGGCTCTGATCCAATTGGATCGTTACGCCAACGAGTATTATTATTATGTTTGTAGACATACGTATAGTGTGAGGTGAGAATCGCAGCTAACTGAGAAGCCTGTTGCATGCAGTGCAGATTTCATCGGGATTACCAACTCGTCCTCGGCTTCGGCTGAAAGTTACCCTTTTTTGCGTCCGATTTCTCTGGATATCGCCAAACTTTTTGGTGAAGCAACTTCCATGCTTTCAATCTCAGGAAACTTCGCTTTTTTCCTCAGTGCTTTCCGTTATCGTCGGCTGGGAGCCCTCCCGAATTCCATTGTCCGGGTTGAATAGATATGTTTCTATATACCGGAATTAGACCAGTTGCGTGCATATCACCAGCATCCCTTTCTTTCGTTTTTCCCGATAGAGACCGAGGATAAGGTTCCGACAAGTAAGCCGGTCCTTTACGTTACTCAACACTGTCGACAAGTGGGCCGTAGTCCCTTTTTCCGCTTTTTCTAGTAGAGACGGAAGAACACATTTTGACTGGCAAGCGGCTGCAGTTAGGCAACAGTGTCACCGACAGGCCGGCCCGAATCAAGTTTCCAGTTCCTCTAATTCAGGGTGTTGCTGCACTATCCTTTCCAGTTGACCGCGCCGTAGATACCGGGTGCAGGTTTTTCACTGAGGCGGAAGGCATGAAGAACATGAATTTGGCCCAACCCGATTTCTCAGAATCGCGGGTTCTAACCACATGGAAAGTTACAATCTAGTGCTTCCATCTTCATGTGTTTTAGGCAGTAGTGTAGTAGTAAACTACCGCAGGCTCTCCACCACGACAAGGTGGTGTCCGAGGGGTAGCTAAAGCCCTGATATGACTGTTATATTTGACGGAGCCTCCGCGGCCCCTTCGGCCTTCGATTGCCGGATATCAAGACACTGTACTGTAGTGCCTCACAATTACTATACTGTCTTAATCTTTGTCTGATGTGCTACATGTAAATATGTAGTAGTTTTAAGTTTCTGGTTTAAGGTTAAGTTATCGTAAGTAAGTAATTTGAAACCTGTTCGCGCGTTTAGTGCGGGCGCATTTATTTCTACTAATAAATAAGTTCCTTTAAATTAAAAATAATAAACTAAATTCCAGATAAATTCAAGTTGGTAAAAAAAATGTGTGTTGCATCCACCCATTTGAAGTAAGTCAGGAAACATCGAACTGTCACCTCCCCGCGGTGTCTGCTGGATGGATAACGCCAACGACATTCGTAGCAAGTATGAGACGCTACGTCCTCAACTTCGCGCGAGCGACCGCCAACCCCTTGTGGCAACACCCTTTTGCTGCGCAACCAGGAGAACAGCCTCGGACCGGATGGATTTAGCGCACCGACTTCAGTAAATGGGACTTGGAACGTTCACACTTTAAATGGAGTCGGAGTTCGGCGGGAGTTTTTCAAGGAAGTTTCATAATGCAACACCAACATCCTGGAGATCCAAGGAACGAAGTGGCTCGGATACACGGTTGACGACATACGATCGCATACAGTATTCACAAGCGGAAAAGAATAGAGGAGCAGAGAATTTAGAGTGGCATTTATCGAGGAGAACAAATTCAAAGAACCTGCTATTATCATATTTGAAAATATAAGCGAAAGGTTATGCACTATGTGTTTTTGAGGCATATTTAGAAATATAAGTGTTCACGCCCCACCGAGGAGACTGCAGAGTCGGGAAAGGGTACCTTTTACGAGGCAGTTGAGCTGTCCCTCGAAGCCTGTCCCAAGTATAATATTAAAATCATAGATTTCAACAGTCAAGTAGGGGCGTAGCCCATATTGAGACGATATGTCCGCGCCCGTAGCTCTCATAGGGATACCAATGATAACAGACTGGGGATTATTCAATTAGCAGGTTCGGATATATACTGGAAATACCTGGTTTACGCGGAAAGCGGTCCACGAACATACATGGTCCTCTCCAGACGAGATCACCTTCAACCAAATTAACCACGTGTTGATTGAGCACCGCCACGTCTCAGCATTGAAGAATGTCAGAACATATAGGGGGGCCAATATAGGCTCAAATCACTATATCGTCGGCATAGTGCTCCAGGCCCGAATTACAACACCGCCTACAGTCCCCCTGACAATCAGGTGGGAGTAAATACTGAAGTCATCCACAGCACAGCCCTCCGTAACACCTATAAGGGAGAAATGGATGCCGCAATAACCGCAGTCAACAGATATCCTGAAGACGATGCATCAACAAATGAAGTTCACATCCACCTGAACGGCGGTATCATTGATCACGGCCACAAACATACTTGGCCCCAGCCGCGAAAAAATTCGGAACAGCTGGTTCGACGATGAATGTAATCTAGCAACGGAACGGAAGAATAGCGCATACTGAGTAATGTGTCATTATCAAAAAACGCGGGCACGAACTCCGTCAAGCGAAGGAGCGACTTTGCAGACGGAAAAAGTAAACCTGGAAGAATCAACAGATCTGTGAACTCGAAAAGTACAGGGAGCAACCGCACCGGGCATGGAAGTTTTACCACTAAGTCAGCAGGATGAATCCTTATGCACCTCAAGCTCATCCTGTCGAGATAAAAAGAGAAATCTGATTTCCGACTGAATGGACATATTGGAGCGATGGGTTGAGTATCTAGATGAACTGCCCAACAACTAGAATGTCGGCAAGTTGGAGGTCCCACCAACTGAAGACGACGGACAAATGTTGCCACCACCAAGCAAGGAAAAAACAGTCCGTGCAATCCATCGGCTTAGAAACCATAAGTCGCCAGGAGCCGATAGAATTACAGTCGAATTGGGTAAATATGGAGGCGACCAACTATACCAAGCCGTGCATCAACTTATGCTCAAAGTATGGAGCAGCGGATCAACACCTGACGACAGGCAACAAGGCATTATCTGTCTCATGCATAAAAAGGGGGATATCAGACAGTGCAGCAAATATAGAGGTATGACGTTGCTGAGTACCATCTATGAGATATTCTCCTCTATCTTGCTAGGCCAGATAGCTCCATATGCACAGAATATCATAGGCCCATACCAAAGAGGCTTCACTCCAGGCAAATCAACAACAGATCAGATTTTCTCTCTGCGGCAATCGATGGAAAATGGAAAACTGGTGGAATATGGACATCAGCTCTACCATCTTTTCATCGACTTTAAAGCCGCCTATGACAGCATAGCCACCCAACTACTGCCCTACGCTGACGATAGTGACAGTATGGGAAGAACAACCCTAGAAGTATAGTTTACCTTGATCAAGATCGATCAAGTGGGCGAGATCTTAGGATGCACATTAATGGGGGCAAGACGAAGTACATGGTGGCAACGTCAGCGCCAAAGAACAAAGAACCAACAACATCAAATCGTATTGGCCAAACGAAAACATAACGATAGGAAACTACAACTTTGAGAACGGTGCAAGTTTCTCCTGTCTAGGGTCGAAAATCATAACCGATAAGAGTTATTCTTCTTTTTCTTCAGCCTTTGTCCCGTTCACAAGCAGGGTCGGCTCGTCGTGATCGGCTTCGCCATTTGGCTCTATCGAATGCCTGATCTGGGTGCAAACTCGAGGCTTTTAGATCCCCACCCAGCGTATCAAGCCGCCGTTGTTTAGGTCTGCCTTTTGGTCGTTTTCCATCGACCTCGATGTTCAGACCAATCTTGGCAAGTGAATTCTCATTTGCACGAATTGCGTGACCATACCATCGAAGACGCCTCTCTCGCAACTTTTCCACGATCGGTGCAACCCCATAACGATCGCGGATATCCTCATTTCGGATGTGATCTAAACGTGTGACGCCACTAGTCCAACGTAACATCTTCGTCTCCATTACCGCAAGACGCCGTTCGTTGTCTTTTATGGTTGGCCAACACTCAGAACCATAGAGAGCGATTGGACGGACAACATTTCGGTAAATTTTAGATTTGAGACGTCGTTGATACGTCGATCACAAGGAACACCAGTTGTGGAACGCCACTTCATCCAGGTTGCGTTAATGCGTGAAGCAATTTCAAAACGCAGTTCTCAATTCGCTGATAGCGTTGACCCGAGGTATTTAAATCGCTCAGTTCTGGGCAGATCACTGCCGCTGACAGTGATTGTGCCTGTATCATGGGGACCGGTCGGTAAAAATTCAGTTTTGTTTAAATTCAATCTGAGACCGTGTTGCATGAGGCGATCATTCCATTTTTGAACAAGTTGCTCGAGACTATTTTTCGTATTAGATGCTAGGAAAACATCATCTGCATAAAGCAGTGTATAGAGCGCTGGATGTTTGGATATCCCGTGTGACGGTGTCCATAACAAGAACAAAGAGGAGTGGTGAGAGGGCACTTCCTTGATGAACACCAACAGAGACACGAAGCGGTTTTGATATACCCGCCATACTTCGAACTTTACTTTTCAGATGGTGGTAGAGCAATTGAACCCAGCGCATGAGTTCTTCTGGCACAAAGTGTTGTCGTAAAGCATACCAGATGAGTTCGTGTGGTACACGGTCAAACGCTTTCTCTAGATCCAGAAAGGCAATGTAAAGAGGGCGATGCGTCTCACGGTGTTTCTCCATGAGCAACCGCGCAGCGTGTATTGCGTCAGTAGTTCCGCAGTTCTTGACAAATCGGGCTTGATTCACGGTTATCTTAACGATTTCGCGAATACGGTTGTCAAGAATGGGTTCAAAAATCTTCATGGTATGGGAAAGTAACCGAATCGGACGGTAATTTGAACATTCTGCTGGGCTACCTTTCTTTTTCCATATTGGAACAGTGGTACTTTCTTGCCAGTCAAATGGGGTTCTTCCTTCCTAAATAACCCGGTTAAAGAATTCACTGAGCCACAGATTTGGGTTCCAGCTCTTCGCTTTCCAGAGCTCAGATGCGATGTCGTCAAGTCCTGTTGCTTTCCCTGATTTCATTTGTTTTATTGCCTCCTTTACTTCAGTTGCGCTGACTGGTAGAACTGCTCCAAATGTCGGCAATGATTGTGGAAGTGGAGGATGAGCAAATTCTTCAGTTGAAATCTGCTCGAAGTATTCTCGCCATCTATCCGTTGCGGCTCGACGGTTGGTAAGCAAAGTACCGTTCTTGTCATTAACACAACAGAAGTGTTCGATATCCTGTGTGCGTTCATCACGGCTTTTAGCAAGTCGATACAGATCTCTCTCGCCATCCCGAGTGTCCAGTTTATCGTAGAGATTTTTGAAATGGTTCGCTCGGGTGGCAGCGACCGCTGTCTTTGCTTCCCGGTTGGCATTCTTATAAATTTGCCAATTAGCAGGCGTTTTATCGTCGAGAAATTTGTGGTAGAGGCGTTTCTTTTCACGGACCTTCATTTCAACATCATCATTCCAAAGCCAAGTATCTCGGTTGATGTACCGCTTACCCAGCTTGGTGACCCCGAGGGTTGCAGAGGCCGCTTTGTGGATCGTGTCTTTCATTTGGTTCCATGATTCTTCCACATTCGTAATGGTTGGCAATCGTATGAGTGAGACCGTTTCTTCTTTCTTCTCACCAAACCGCCACCATTTAATGCGCGGCGGGCCAGTGCGTTCCTCACGCTGTTTTATCGGTGGCTTAATTCGCAGGACGGCAATCAACGGCCGATGTTGAGGTGCGATGGTCTCATAGGGAACGATTTTGCAATCAGTGACAGTGGTAAAATGTTCGCGTCTTATGAGAATATAGTCGATTTGCGTTTTACTGTCCCCACTATAAAAAGGGGGAAGATGAGACAATCGTTTGATTAACCATGAATTCATAAGTACAAGGTCATGGGTGTCCGCAAAATCGGTTATACGCTTGCCACCTTCATTGCGCGATCCAAACCCCTTTCCCCCATGGCACTTGTTAACGTCTGGCTTTTCACCCACATGACCATTAAGGTCGCCGGCAATGATTATGTGACAAGTCTTTCCATTGAGAAGTTGCCAGAAGGCATCTTTCTCGGCATCAGGTCGACCTGACTGTGGTGCATACGCGGTGAAGAAGTGAATAGTGTGATCAGCTGGTATAATGGTGAGCTTCCTCAGCCGATCATCAAATCGTTCGACTTCTTTAATGGCATCACGGAAACCCTCTGAGATGGAAATGCCTACACCATATTGAGTGTGTGGGTTACCAAAATAGAGAAGTTAGTAGCCATTTTTACCGCGTTCGCGTTCAATGTCGCAGCTCTTGGCACCAGGCCATCGGTTTTCTTGCAGAGCGCAGATATCAATGCGCCTTTTCCGAAGGGCTCTTACGAGTTCCTCCGTCTTTCCAGTTAGGGTACCAACATTTAGCGTGCAGACACATATTTGGTTTGTTCGTTGTGTTCAGACTAACTTGCTTACGTCCTGACGCCGTCCATGTGTCAAGAACCCTTGCCCATTTCTCGACAGGACCGGGGCCCGTCCTGCTGTGTCGACTGAGGTGGACGCCCTAGCATTTCTCCGAGGCTTGTGACTCTATCCGATCATCATATTTGTAACGACATTGTATGCATTTTCTTGGTCGACCTGTCGCGGGGCCTGTCACCAAGAGAGATCAGGTAGGTGCTTCCAGTATAGTGGAATAACTCCAACTATACTCTATTTATCTCTTTCCCTGATCTCAGCATTTTATTTTTGTTTTACTGAGGATAGTACAGAGTACGTTGCCTCAAACCCTCCTCCTTTACCTGGGCTTGGGACCAGCATACTATGTTAATAGCAGTTACGACGATGAAATCTGTGCACGGTTGTTAACAGAGCCTATTTCAGCTTACAAAACTGTTTCGCTCGAAACGTCTCACCATACATGCTGTACAAGTCTATGATCTTGTCAGTCCTCATGAATCCCTCGGAGGCCTGGGTTTTTAGCAAGAAAAATGTTGAATTCTTGGCCGTGTCCGAGAGGAGAATCTTCCAAAGAATCTTTGGCCCCCTATATGAGGATGGATGATTCTGTATTCTACATAATAACGAAATCTACGTGCAATACCATTACCGTTGGGTTGTGGATAAAATCCGGCCCAATAGGTTGTGGTGGGCGGGTCAGTTAATCCGTGTGGATGAGGATGATCCAGCCCAAAAGTCTATAAGAACAATGTCTATGGTATAAAGAGATATGGCATAGGTCAGTACGCCAGACAGCTTTTAGGGATATCGAATTGGTGGACCTCGGTGCAAAACCGTGATGTCTGGAGTTCCATACTAAGGCAGGCCTAAACCGGATACCGGTTGTTGCGCGCTTGATGATGGTGATGAGTTGTTCCAGTTCTGTGATGACCCAATAACATCGGTGGTGGTAAAACTAGGAAAATTTCAGTGGGCAGGTCACGTAGAACGTATGGATGACAAGCGAATACCTGGTAAGGTATTCAAAGATGCACCCGAAGGACGCGGCCCAGTGGGAAAGCCACGCAAACGGTGGAAAGACTTAGTTGACGAAGCCAGCAAAAAGCTGCTGAAATTCTCCAACTGGAGGATACGATCGAAGGCTGGATGTAGTCTACCCAGTAGGCCTAGAACCAATTTCGCATGTCGCATCATTGAAGAAGAAAAAGATACATCATATGTATATGCAACTCACTATGAGAAAATAAAAACCTATAAAAGTCTCTTGCAGATGCGAAAAAGTTAGATTTCATTCACAGAGAAATTATGAATATGATGGAAGGCGCTTGTATTATCCAGTATTCACTGTTGGCACAAACATATATAGTTGCTTTTTTGAAAAGCTGGAGATGGTTTTTTCTCTTAAAGTAAATGCGGAAGCGTCTTCAAAACTTCTCAAAAACGTCCAGAAATACTTACACCAACGGTTAACAGGAGAAAAAGTCTGAAATTGGGCATTGATCTAAAATGTAAGCACACAGGTGAGTGGTTAGCTGGGAATGCGCGAATCTTCGCTTTCGTGTGTGATATTGGACCCTTCTTCTACCTTTTAACTTTGTCCATATCATGACTGCGCGGCAGAGAGTCAATAAATTAAATTCGTTGATAGTTGGACAACACGATAATCTTGTGTAGACGTTAAGCGGCAAATTATTTCTGATAAAACACAGAAACTCTTCAATTCTTTTTTCTTTTCCTTTCGCTCTCTCCCTGTTCAGCTAGGACACGCAATCGTGATTTTTTTCCTTCGTGTGCATAACATTCAGAAGAGGGTCTTCCTTTCGTTTTCTGCGTGGCGGTAGTGCAACTTAACTAAATGTCGGCTTGAATGGATGCTTGGGACTCTTCGTCTTTGGCACGTCTTTGAAGATCAGAAATTTGATTATGCATATTATTAGCGTGGTCATTTAGTGTCCGATGTAATCCTTTGAGCGTTTTATTTTACATATTCCAGATCACAGACATATCGTCTCAGTGAATTATTCGATTATATTTGAAATCATTCGCGTTTTTTTCGGAATATATCATGGAATTCCTGAAAGCTGGAGCAATTATAGAAGGCAGGCGTGTTGTATTTGGGATTATTATACTGCAGACACTTCTTCGGCTAAGTGGTTGCAATGGTCACGAGGAGAACTGGAACGCAAAACAATGTCTAATAACCCTGTTGCACCATTGTCAGCATTTGCTTCCAATGCGGAGGAGGATTATCTCGGAGAATCTGTATACCCACAAAACCATGAAGTCACTATATGTCTTTCCCTTTAGGTAATATGGGGGCTTTTGAATAGATGTGTTCATTTCGGTTCCATTGTTTTTGTTAAGATCCTTTAGTCAAAATCCAGTGAACACAATGGCGGTCTCACCTACAGTATAAAAACTAACATTCATTGTCGATCAGAGTCGATTAATCAAAGGTAACAGCTTGTATAATTTCTTCACAACATTCCTCCGAATATGCCATGACGTGACTTACGTTTGCCAACAATCCCGCGTGCTTATAGCGAAGAACATGTTAAACATTGTGCAAAGGGATTTTTAATTACAAATCGAATTAAACTGAAATAAATAAAAGCACACGAACGGCTCGTACAACGATTGAATGGAAACATTGCAGAATTCATTGTAGTGGGGAATGCAATGCAATGCATCTGTCTATTTGGCGTTCAGCAATGTATTCGTGGAGAAAAAACGCGAAACGAACTGATTACTGCCAAAAAAAAGATACTCCCTCTCTGTGTACTGAATTCGAGTAAAAACTGCAAGAACGACTCATAGTTGTGTAGCCGTCGAATGTATGTTGGTACATATGTTGCCGGTTGCATGCCAAGATGCAGCACAATATAAACTGTAATAATAAACGAAAGCATGTGAACCGCGGTGT
Source organism: Hermetia illucens (assembly GCF_905115235.1). NCBI lineage: Eukaryota > Metazoa > Arthropoda > Insecta > Diptera > Stratiomyidae > Hermetia > Hermetia illucens. The sequence goes on along the minus strand of NC_051849.1, from coordinate 173,171,304 downwards.
GTCATGTAAGTGTAGCTTTGTAACGTCGATGATGGGCTGGGGATGCACTCGTGCAACATTTCACTGAGTCTCAAATCTGTGGAGCCTTAATTTGCCTTCTTCTGGCAAATAACCTCAACAACAGCTCGACCACACCTCCTATTTGTTGTCTGTCTGCACACGATAGCTAGGATAGATTCTCTATATTCTATGAAAGCGGGTTGTCGAGAACCTCCATTGAGGACATGCCAGTTATATTTCGAAAGAGCCTAATCAGTTCAAACTTTTTATTCAAGATTGCTACTGGATGGATGCTCTTCTTTTCTTCTGGCTTTTGCTTCCTCTGGCTCGGAAGCATGCATTACCACTAAGCGTCTTACCCTCCCAGCTTGCAATTCTGGATCCGACAACACTGTCTACCTACCCAGTGCAGCCTAGGTCGCCAGATAATTGTTCATATCCGAGCGCAAACTCAACTACACACATTGCGCACATAATGATTGCATTCGTACTCTCACAGATCACAATGCAGCGACGAGTAATTGCAAATTGCAATTGCAATTGAATTTAGGTGGGCTGCGGGGTTGTCATCGAATCTACAATATTAAATCAGTTGGCTTTCGCTTCGGTTTGATTCCGATTGTTTTCCACGAGATAATGGGGCGTTACAGAATTGATCTAAAACTTGCAACGAGAAATAAGTACCATATTGGATGACTGTAGGCAAGGCATAGTGCAGCGAATCGGAGATAAAGTAATGGGGTGGAACTTTCGTTAATTGCAAATGTAGAAAGATGGCTTTTAGTTAAATAATAATTGCTTCATTTTAATTTGGTTTGGTGCTTTTGAACGGAGGAGCGAATGCATTACTCATCGTGGTTTGTTCGACGGCGAAGGTGAAGGGAAATGTTGGGGTAAGCTCGAGCATGGGTAGGTGAACTGGTAGATAATTAAAGTATGAGGGCCTCTTATTACTTTTCCTAAGTCTGTGGAGTACACAATTAGGTGAATTACGTGTTTATTCAAGATAGTTCCTAATGAGGAAATATGCTCACGGATTCGAGTAAATCTTCTTCGGACTACATATTATACTATGACATGGTTTCAATTAATCTTTAAGTGCCATATTGTGAGTGAATCATGTTTTCACTATATGCACCTCGTAATATGCTTCAATACTTTTAAAAAATTGTGCAAAGTCCATACCTTTCCTCAACTGCTTTGTATAATGCAGCACTTGCGGTACTTAGGGTCAACTGGGTACTACGGAATAGCATAGCGAATAATACGTTCTTCATCCTCATGTGCATAACCTACCCATTGCCATTTCCCCCTCCTAATCTACTCGATTACACTTATCTGACACGTATGCCGAAGTTGTTTTTCATCCCAGACTCTATCAAGCAATACTATCCCAATGACGTGGAGCAGACAAGTGTTAAAGAAGATTTATAATTTATGATTGTCATTGCCGATAATTTTTCATGTGCTGGTCTCCAATACCAGCAATGAGAGAAAGGATATTTTTAAACCTTCGCGATAGCAGGTAGTAAACTCAGTTTAAATGTCGTTTATGCGTTTAGAGTGACTAAGCCGCTTTTAGCGAAAAACTGGATGAGTGGCTTGCGTACACAAATTTTTGACGTTTTCAATATTCTTGGTTGGAGCGTTCCTTGGCTTAGCTGGCGTTAATTTTATGTCCCATCCTCCTTCTTCAAAGTTAGATTTAAAGTCATTGGGTAAATGTCTATAAGAGAATAAGCACAAGCTAAGAACCCAACTCCCCGAGGAAGAATACAGAAAGAGTTTTGACCCTACCGCTGAAATAGGTTCTGTTGGCTACCAACAATTGTGCGCGGATTTCATCATGATTTTCGACCGTAGATAGGAGAACTTATCAACAGTCTCAAAGTTGTAGTCTCCTATCTTTGTTCTTCCCGTTTGACCAGTGCGGTTTGATGTAGTTGGTTGGCTGGTTTTGCTGACGTTGCCACCATATATTTTGTCGTGCCGTCATTGATGTGCAGCCCAAGATCTCGCGCCGCCTGCTAGATCTGGATGAAGGCAGTTTGTATTCTTTCGGGTCATTCTTTCCATGATGTCGATATCGTCAGCATAGACCAGTAGTTGGGTGCACTTAAACAGGATCATACCTCTTGCGTTTACTTGATCATCACGGATCACGTTTTCCAGGGCCAGGTTAAAAAGAACGCCTGATAGGGTATAACCTTGCCTTAGAGCGTTGTTGATGTCGAATAGTCTTGAGAGTCATCCTGCTGATTTTATCTGGCCTCGCACATTGATCAGGGTCAGCCCAGTTAGTCTTATCAATTTCGTCGGGATACCGAATTCTCTCATGCCCGTATACAGCTTTACCCTAGCTATGTTATCATAGGCGGTTGATGAAAATATAGTGCAACTGATGTCCATATTCCAACAGGTTTTCCATCGCTTGCCGCACAGAGCCAATCTGATCTGTTGCTGATTTGCCTGGAGTGAAGCCTCTTTGGTATGGGCCAATGATGGGCACCAGTAATTGGTCGCCTCCATATTTAACCAAATCGGCTGTAATTCCATCAGCTTTTGGAAACTTATCATTTTTAAGCCGATGAATTGCATGGACTGTTTCTGTTATATTTGGTGGTGGCAGCATTTGTCCGTCGTTTTCAGTTGGCGGGACCTCCAACTCGCCGATATTTTGGTTGTTCAGTAGTTGATCAAAGTACTCAACCCATCGCTCCAAGACGTCCATTCAGTCGGAAATCAGATTTCCCTCTTTATCTAGGCAGGATGAGCATCGAGGTGTGTAGGGCTTCATCTTGCTGACTTATAACTTGCGCGCCTGGTGCGGTCTGCACTTTTTGAGTTCATAGACCTATTGGTTTTCCCAGGCTTCCTTCTTCAGTCTGTGAAGTCGCTTCTCCGCTCAACGGAGTCTATGAAAAGTTTCCGCGCGTGCCCGCGTCCTTTGAGAATGCAACGTTACTTGGTATGCAGCATTCATCCGTTTCGTTGCTACCTTACACTCATCGTCGAACCAGCCGTTCCAACTCTTCTTGCGGCTGGGGTCAAGTATGTTTGTGGCCGTATTTATGATAACGTTCTTCAGGTGGTTGTGAATATCATTCGTTGATGCTTCATCTCCAGGATCCCTGTTGACGGTGATTATTGCGGCATCCATTTACCCCTTATAGGTGTTGTGGAGGGCTTCGTTGTGGATGGCTTCAGTGTTAACCACCTGATTGTCAGAGAGGATTCTGAGTGGTGTTGTTATTCGAGCTCGGAGCACGAATAACAACGGGATAGCTATATTGACTATATTGACCGCTCTATATGTTCTGACATTCATCAAGGCTGAGAGGTGGCGGCATTCGGTCAGCACGTGGTCAGTTTAGTTGAAAGTGGTCTCGTCTGGAGAGGTCGACGTTTGGTTGTGGACCGCTTTTCGCGCGAACCACTTCGTGTAACACTGCGAATTGAATAATCTGCAGTTCGTTATCATTTGTTTTTTTTTTTTTAATTCTGAGGCTCCTGTTGTGACTTCGTAACAAGCTGTTTTCCGTGTGGGGTTGTCAGCCCTACCCAATCCTCAACCTGGAGGACCACTTGATACAATTTAGGGCGTTATGCTGCCCCTAGAGGCAGTTCTACTGGCGATGTAGTAAAAGGAGCGCTAGTGTCAAACGGAAGACGTGTCAAACTGACTGTGAAGCGATCTAAAAGACGGCAACCGTCGCGAAACCGGAAGCTGCACGCTCCAGGTATGACAGGTTTTGTGTATTTCCTTCATAGAAATATTTGAGAAGACATTTGTCTCATTAGTACGTAGTTCGTAATACATGCATATATAATGTGAGAATATCTTGATTTTGCATAGAAGCGACAACTTTGACTCATTGTAACCTTGTTAGGAATAATGTAAATGTCACCAAAGTTTGCAGAATCATGCTCTGTATTGTAGCCTGCTAATTCTAGGATGCACTTAACTCTATTATTAAAAATTATGGTAATATACTATTATAAACTTCATTTGAACAGTTATCCGTACGCAGGGTATTTCGGAGCCCAAGCATTGTATAGTTGCAACCTGTTGTTTTTTTCATATTTTTCCGTGGGGTAGTTTCTAAGAATAATAATAATAATAATAATCGTTGCCGCAACGATCTTATTGGATCAGGGCCTTGAAGTGTGTTACAGCACTTCATTCAAGACTGTAACGGTACACTACAGCACACTGTAGGAGGTAATGTGGTCAACATTGAGCTCGCCTGAGATTATTACCCTAATTTGACGCAGTTTCTCATTTACAGCTGAGTCGACTCGTATCCGACGTCAACTCACGACAAAAATACCATTGCCACCAGTGGGATTTCAACCGCGACCTTCCGTACGACAGTCTTGAGCCCTAATCCCTTAGCTATCTGGACAGTATGAATAGGTTCATGAAAAGAGACCACCTTCGAACCCGCCCACTCCAACAAATATTAAAACTAAAACTCGCTTCGAAAAGTATTAACCGAGACCTTTCATTTGATACACAATTTCCACCCCTCTTTACCAGAACCCTCCACCTTAAGCTACTTAACTTAGAAGTATTGCGTATGTGGGCGTTCACAGTTCCCACCCCACTTTGGTAAACTTAAGACGAGTTTTCAGGTCAACTTCGAAAATGTAATACACTATTATCAAGCATATTTGAGGAGATGTCGACCCCCCTTAAATTCAACTTAGAATGATGTAACTCACTATATGTCTGTGACAGACAGACAGTTGGTAATGGGTTTGTAAGAGCTAAAATTAACGGAGTTTATGTCTATAGTTGCTACGCTCCGCCAAGTGCAACAAACGTAGAACATGAGCGAATATTAGAACTGGCGTTAGACGCAGGTGTATGAACCCCTATTGTCATCGCGGGAGACTTCAACGCATGGTCTACCAACTGGGTGATCGATCCGATCAATGCAGAAGGTGTGGGGAGAAGTGTAGATAGGGACCCCAAATGCGTATTATGCGAGGTGAAAGAGGGGCAGGATAACTCGCACATTGCCGGAAGAAGCAATAGAATTTAGGAAGGCACTCACTGCAATGAGAAAATGAGGTTGATTCAAATAAACCTGAATCATTGCAGGGTCGCTCAGGATTTACTTGAGCAAACCACGTTCGAATCTGAGATGGAAATCGCCATCATAAGTGATCCGTATAGAAACCGTCACGGTGGCATATGGATCACATATTCGACAGGCCATACAATATACTGCAAGTCAGGTAGCCAGTGGCTTCGTGTGGACAAAGTCTGACACTGTCTGAATTCGAGGAAATGCTTGATAATTTTGCTCTCAACGCAAGCGACGACAGACGAAGTCCAAAGGTGATTGCGGGTGATTTCCACACTTGGGCCCTTGAGTGGGGTAGGAGAGAATCAAATGCCAGGGGTCGCAGTTTATTTGAAGCATTTGCGCAGATGGACATAGTTTTGGCTAACGAAGGTGCTGTGAACACTTTTCAGAAAGGAGGGGGGGTTCGGTTGTAGACCTGACTTTTGTTAGCCCTGCACTGGCACGTGGTATGTCTTGGTGCGTTAGCGAACGCTACACCCACAGCGATCACCAGACAATCTTCTTTGAGACATGTATCCAGCCACAGGGCAAAGACCCATCATACCCGGAGCCGAGAAAGATTTCAGGCTGCAAAAACTGTGAATGAACAGACATTCATAGAGGTGTGGTTAGATCAACCTGATAAAGCAGGCGCTTCTGGTGGAATGGGGAACTGGCTGGTCAGCCAGAAGTGCGGCTGAAAGGGTGGTAGGTAGAGTAGATCAGGGGCAAAAAGAGCACGCCTAAAAGGCAACCCGCAAAACCTTCAAGCTCGCCATCCAGCAAGTCAAGAGGAAATGCTTTAGGGGCTCTGCTCAGAAGCGGATGTAAACCCGTGGGGGAGTGCCTACAGAATCGTGATGGGACCATTCAGAGGCCGTTCTCCGCAAATCACGTGTTCTACCCTCTCGCTGAAAATCATCCAGGGATTATTCCCCCAGCAAGAGGAGGGCACCAACACATTCCAACCACCTCTAAATGTGACGACAATTCCGCTAGTTACCAGAGACGAGCTGCTGGAGATCTGCTCTAGAATGGGAAATAATAAAGCGCCGGGATTCGACGGAGTACCGAATAAGGCTCTTAAGCTTGCCGTGAAATTCAGACCGGACATGTTTGCTGAGATGATACGTGTCCCTTCTGTAATGAGGAAGCGGAATACACGGAGCATTTCCTATGTGAATGCCCCGCCTATGGACGCACCAGGCATCAGATCTTTGGTGCCGATGTTCCCCAATTGCGACGGGCAGCATCACATCCACTAACGGAAATCCTGCGATACGTTACTCAATCCAGAATATTCCGTTAGACGGGGGTGGCGAGTACAATGGGCCAGCACGGCCTGAGTGCTAAGAAGCTGTGGCTTCTCCCCCACCATACACACAAACACAAGCCCGCAAAACCTCCAAGTGAACCGTCCTCATACAGACCCATATGTCTTTTGGACACTGCGGGGAAAATGTTAGAGCGGGTAATCTACAATAGATTAGTTCCTGTTGTTGAGAGCCAAGATGGCCTTTCAGATCGGCAGTATGGGTTCGGTAAAGCTAAATCAACCATTGATGCCATCAAATTGGTCGAAGATGCAATTCACGGAAAGGGTTGGAGCAGCAAATATTGCGTGGTAGCAACCCTGGATGTGAGAAATGCATTCAATTCAGCGAATCTAATGGGAAAAACTCTAGCGAAGGTTGGTATTCTCGTTTATCCTCCTGCTATCGTCGAAAGTTATTTAACTGAAAGGAAGCTCTAGTATGACACCGAAGACGGACTCCAGGAGTATGTTGTTTCCACGGGTGTCCCGCAGGGCTCCATATTAGCCCCCCAAAGTGGAACATCGTGTACAACGATGTACTTAATCTTCCCTTTCCGAGGGAGGCCACAGTGGCGGGTTACGCTGACGACATAGCGCTGGTTGTTGTCACAAAGCATCTTGAGGATGCTGAGTTATACTCAAGCGGTGCTGTTAAAAGTTCGCTAAAGAGCTCCGGTCTGACACTTGCAGAGGAAAAAACAGAGGGGGTCCTCATCACTAAGCGCCGGAAGAGACTTCCAAGCCGACTATCAAATACTTGCAAGTATGGCCCTGGCAAGCATGATGCCGAACGTGGGAGGGTCATGGCATACCTCTAGGTTGCTTATAGCCAGAGTGGTGACCTCGATCATGCTCTACGCAACCGCAGTTTGAAGGGAGGCGTTGCGGATGTCAGGGAACGCTACCAAACTGAGTTCAGTCTACAGGAGGACAGCCCTGAGGGTATGCTCTGCCTTCAGGACTGTCTCAGATGAAGCAGCATTCGTCATCTCTGGAATGATGCCGATTGATATCTTGGCAGATGAGATGGCGAACATATACTATGCGAAAGCAACCTCTTCCTCATCGCGGACGAAGAAGACTGAGAGGGAGAGATCCATAAATAGATGGCAAGAGCGGTGGGAACGCTTGGGAAAGGGTCGGTGAACTCACAGGCTCATTCCTGCCATCAAGGAGTGGTTAAAGAGGCGACACGGTGAGATTAATTATAATCTCATTAAGTTTCTCACGGGGCATGGAGGATATCTCCAATACCTGCACAGGTTTAAATTGGAGACTTCACCCGACTGTCTAAATTGCGATGGAGTCCCAGAGGACTCAGAGCATGTATTCTTCCACTGTCCGAGATTTGTGGAAGAAAGGAGGAATCTAGAGGAGACTCTAGGAGTGGTGCTGGTACCAGAAAATCTTGTGCCGAAAAGGCTAGCACATCAAGAGAATTGGGATGCGGTCAACTCTATGATCGCATCTACCTCAAATAAACTGCGAAAAGCAGAGGAGAGGAGAAAAACGCGGTCACGTGCGCCGCGTATTGAAGAAAACAGGGTGGTTTTAGTGGGTAAAAACCCCACACGCTGGTGTGTCCAGGCCAGTGTCTTTTGAAGATTTCCGTCTCCTCAGAAAAAAAAAACAAAAGACAGACAAACGGACAGACAGACACCGACTTGTTTCTAATAAGGTTTTGTTTCATGGTATCATTTTTTTGAGAATGATGGGGTCCTAAGTCCACATCAACTTAATGCTGGACCGGTCCAAATGGGGAGTAACTTACTCCCTCACCTCTGCCCCGGGAGAAGCGTGACCGAAGCGGCTCGCAGATGTTGAGTGCTCCTTTATATAATGCGCAGAACATGACATGACTACGAGTTATATTGAGCGCAAATCCGCCCAGGGCAGAGGAGGATGATAGGACATCCGCTTGTCTTAGACCGTTGTTGAATGGTCTCGAGAGGGATCTTGCTGCTTTTATCTGGCCTCACACATTGGTCAGGGTCTAGTCAATCTTATCAATTTCGTCGGGATACCGAATTTGCTCAAGGCCGTGTACAATTTTACCCTCTCTATGCTGTGGTAGGCGGCTTTAAAGTCGATGACAAGATGGTGTATCACTGATGGCCATATTCAAGCGTTTTTACTGCAGAGAGAAAATCTGATCTGTTGCTGATTTGCCTGGAGTGAAATTTCTTTGGTATGGGCCAATGATGTTCTGGGCGCATATCTCCCTTTTTATGTATGGGACAGATAATCCCTCGTTGCCAGGCATTGATTCGCTGTCGCATACTTTGAACATCAGTTGATGAACTACTTGGTGTAATTGGTCACCATATTTATCCAATTCAGCTGTCATTCCATCGGCTCCTGTCGACTTATGGCTTTTAAGTCGGTGGATTGCACGTACTGTTTCTTCTATGCTTGGTGGTGGCAGTGTTTGTCCGTCGTTTTTAGTTGGCGGAACCTCAAACTTGCCGAAATTTTGGTTGTTGACTAGTTCATCAAATAGTCATCCATTCTGTCGGAAATCAGATTTCCCTCTTTGTCTCGGGAGGTGAGCATCGAGGTGTATAATGTTTCATCATGCTGACTTGTTGGTAAAACTTGCGCACCCTGTTGTGGTTGCTCCTTGTACTTTTCGAGTTGTCAGACTTGTTGGTTCTCCAAGGCTGCCTTTTTCCGTTTGTAAGGTCGCTTCTACACTCGTCGGAGTTGGTGATAAGTCTCTGCGCGTGACCGCGTTCTTTGAGAATGCAACATTACTCGGTATCCAGCATTCTTCAGTTTCGTTGCTAGCTTACATTCATCGTCGAACCAGCCGTTTTGACTTTTTTTGCGATTGGGGCCAAGTATATCTATGGCCGCATCAATGATAACATACTTCAGGTGGTTGTGAAAATCACTCATTGATATCTCCAGGACCTCTGTTGACTGCAGTTATTGCGGCATCTATATCGCCTTTATAGGTGTTATGGATGGTAGTGCTGTGTTGGCATAGTATTTTTATATTTTGTCCTGTTCTTTCCTGTGTTGAGTATGGAGCCTCTGCACAGTCGCTTCTTCGTAAAGATATTTATTTTTTACTTGATTTTCAATGGGCATGTGCATTAATTCTGTTATTGTTACACTCAATCCTGTGTCACCTACGGTGGTTTGGTTTGAGTAATGGGATTCGATCCGGGGGCAACGAAATTGAGAGGCTGATTGTCAGCTAAATCCGTCATCGCACGGCTTTCTGATTCCTTCAAGTTGTGTATTTTCACTGAACGAGCGGTTCTACTTGAAACAGAGGCTTCATTTTCAAATCGAAATTTTGCCGTACATTTCCTTTATCTTTTGAGAAACAGCGTTGGCTGTCTTCGAAATTTATTCTTAAAAATGTATGTATGTTCGGAGAAGTATTCCATACATATATCTCATAAGTTATTGTTATAAAGCACGCACATTTCCACCTTCATTTGGCGAGCGTATTCTTACATTATTGAACTCTTTCGCCACTGAGTAACGACTTAAAAACCCGGAATGCCAGAAACGATCTAAATATGCTGCAGATACTTTTATATTTCCTGCAAGATAGTTTCCAACTAGCTGTAGTTCTACATACACACGTCGTTTTCTTTCATCGTTGCTGGAACTCTTTTCCAGTCAATCTACTTATTATCTTTGTAGATCAGCAGGAATTTTCGCCTATTCGTTGCTAACATTAATTATTTTAACGATGCTATCTGTCGAGTTTACCATATAACTTTACTTTTCTCAAAATGCAGGTTTCAGTGTAACTACCAATATACCACACTATGATCAAGCTCCTTTTACGTAAAAGGATTGCATGGAATCAGTACCCTCGTTCCATGTACTCACCAAGTCGTATATCATTTTGCCAATCGGGAGCAATGTACAAACTGCATCGGAATTTAATCTTGGAGATAAAGAAATAATAAAATATCGATTTTTTTCCGCTGGACTCACGGCCCGGTATCGATCGATTATTGCCTTCTCCATGACCATTAGCCAAGCCACGAAGTGCAGTAGCTGCAGGACTGCAGCTTCCAATTGTCGACAGTCGTCGTTTTGGTCCATGTCGCGCAAACAAAGTGCACTTCTCTTAATTAGAGAGGCGACAATGCAACATACGAACACGACACAAAGCACACAAAGGTATTGTTTGTTGCGGGAATTTCTTGCAAAGTCTTCGTTTTTGCGCTTTGCTTCCTTTAACAAGATCACGATTTGGATAACAAATTTACATGGCTTTATTTATCTTGTGCTGATTCAAATCTTTTCGGGGATATCTTTCTGCGGCCAGTCATTGCATTTTGCCGTAGAGAAGGACCCTAGGTGCAGCCGAGCAGGCAGGCATTTAGACTTGCAGAAGGTGCATTACCTACAGTGCCTTATTTGCTGAGCGATAACTTAATTTAGCCGCTCATTGATTGCTGGTGAAAAACCGATATCGGACTTTAAAGTCACAAGAGTTAAAATCGGTTCTGCGATCGAAAGCACGGCATGGGCATGCCTCGAAGATGGAAGAAATCCAAATATACATACCAGCGAATAAGAAAAGTGCAATAACAAGTTGCAGAAGGCAGTGGCGAAAGCATCGACGTTTTTAGGTGGAAGTCATAATGTGCGCAACTAAATGCACTTTCTTGTATAGTATAGTGGCTCAATTAACGTGGGATCGCTGAGGTTGGTACGATGCAGAGCATGCAGTTGCCTTCACTAGTCGAAAACTATTATAAAAGGCGCATGGAGTGAGTCAAACTTCAATTCAGCCTGATTTCCCGGACGGTCTTTTTTCTGCATCTATGCAGCATATGTGCACTCTGCTTCACCATTAGCATAAAGGTATCACTGTCTTATATCGTCTCCAAAGATAAATGCATTTTATTCAATTTCTAGGGCCACTTATAAGGAACTATGTGCGGACTGATTCGGATCCTTTCTGCTGTAGCAAGAAACGTAGTAACACAGTCTACCAATTTTTATTGCATAATCGAGTTGAAATTTTAAACTTCTTGTCGTACAACCCGATGCACTTAGGCGGCCACGTTTTTCACGTATTTTGGGATTCCAATGACGATAGCCACGAAATGCATTTAGTGAAAAACAGTAAAGAACTTGGACTCAATATCGTTCTAAAAGCGACCAATAAATTGTAAAAATTCAATTTAAAGAAATAAATACCGACAAACGGGACTTATCTCGCCTCAATTCACGACTATCAATATTGGTACGTCTTCAAGTTGACCGATGGAGCCTCCCTGCACTTGGGCTAAGGGCAACCATGGCTGCAGCTCAAAGGTATGCTCCTAAGGCTGGAAGTATCTGTGTACTTGCAAACAATGTGCATGGAGTCATGTTTAAAAGCTAAATCCTCCACTCCGTGATGCTGCGGAACGCCACAACTAAATGTTTTTCTGTTGGCCATTAATGAAACACATAATTCAATCGAATGTAATCGGAAGGTTTTTAATGTGAGTTCAGAGGGGCGCGAAAAAGGTAAATAAAACGTATGGCTGCACGGCGTTAGTGCAAGCCTCGCTTCGAACTTGAGCCCCCGAGTATATCTATTTGGACGTGCAAGTGTGCGATTGCTGCTCCACAGCGATTTATTACATGATCATGTCTGGGATTGAATTTCGGTGTAGCAATGTGCAATTTTTGCGGATTGCTTCAGATAAAGCGGAAGGCTCCGCTCCACATTCATCAGCTCTATCATACTCGATTTGCTTCGGTTTAGTGTAATCCGTAATGCAACTACTCGTACTCACGTTGCAGCTGCAGTTGCAGTGTAACCTCACAGTGAATGTGTCCCAGAGGGACGAAAACCTGTATCTATTTTAAGTGGTGGTGATGCATCCATCGAAATAACACGCCTTTCGGATATGAAGTAGTCAGTCAATTTTGCTATAAAAGCTACGTTATCTAAATCTGGAGCACCAGACACTTATTGCGAGAAATGTGAGGAATTTAAAAGGTGATGGGGGTATTCTATAAAGTCTCCAGCAAAAGATACATGGATTGGTTTCTGCAGTTTTTTTTTAACGTCACAACTATAATTTGATGAGTTGGGATCCTTTAAGGATAATTCATTGGATGAGAACAGAGCTGCCGATTTTTGAAAACGCTAGATGACAAATCGATGCGCTCGAGGGGTAACGAATCGGTGCAACTTTTGTAAAATGGATTTATTAAACTGATGGAGTTTACTGGTAGGACAAGCCTTAGAGACTATCCAATTGAGGAATTTAGGATAATAGTATAAAGGCTTCAAACTGGAAAGACGGAAGAGGAATGTGGTTGTCTTCTCAACATCATAAAGTTAAAAAATTTGCCAATTTTGCTAATATTGGTGTATTCAATTCTAGCAGGGTCAATATTAGGCCTGTCTAAGGAAGGGCGAGGAATACAATCTAAATAATCCAGATAGATCATCTCCTTTCAAAGTGGGTGGGGTCGAAACACTGGCTCACATTTAGTTGAAATTTTGATATTATTATAGTATATATCTTTAACACATAAATCGAATTTCTAAATAGTTATTCTAATAGTGCATTATTTACGTACCATGTAAACACAATTTTTTTGAACAGGCAACCTATCTTAGATCTAATTCAACGCCGCTGTCTAACTGGAAATTTTGGTTTTGCTGGGATTCATCTTCCATTACAATTTGCTCGCTCCTTTTTAAGGTTTTGTGTAAAACAAACCTCATTAAATCGGCTTACTGTCTGTCTGCCTGCCTGTCTGTCTGTCTGTCCATCTATCTGTCTGTCTGTTTGTCTGTGCGTCACACGCATTTTTCTCGGAGACGGTTATAGCGATTGACACCAAATTTTGTGGAAAGGTGGGAACTATGAACGCTCACGCTTACAATGAGTTACATCCTTTAACGAATTTAAGGGGGGGGAGGTCCCCATACATCCGAAAGGGGGTGTAACATTTTTTTCACCAAATATAGTCATGTGGGGTATTAAATGAAAGGTCTCGGCTAGTACATCCTGTCGATCTTAGTTTTGACAATTGTTGGAAAGCTGGGGAGTGCGGGGGCTCGAAAGTGATCATTTCTTTAACGGGCCCATTCTTAGAAACTACGGGGGATCGTGGTTCAAATCTCACTGGTGGCAGTGGAATTTGTATCGTGATTTCACGTCGGATACCAGTCGACTCAGCTGTGAATGAGTACCTGAGTCAAATCAGGGTAATAATCTCGGACGAGCGCAATGCTGACCACATTGCACCCTATAGTGTACTGTAGTGTTCCGTTATGGTTTTGAATGAAGTGCTCTAGCACACTCCAGGGCCCTGATCCAATTGGATTGTTGCGCCAACGATTATTATTATTATTATCCTTAGAAACTATCCAACCGAAAAATCTGAAAGAAAAATCAAGATGCTGCCACTATATGTTACCTAGCATCCAAAATACCCCCTATACCGATATCCTTTCAAATAAAGTTAAGTATATTATTAATATTAACTTAATATAAATATTATTATAATTTTTAGTAATTGGCTGCACCACACCCCTTAAGTTGATGCTAACACGAAATTTTGCAATAATGTAGGCTACAACATAAAGTATGATCCTACCAGTTTGTTGGAAATCGCACTATTACAAATAAAATTATAATAGGTCAAAGTTGTCACTTCTTTGCAAATTCAAGACTATGAATGTTAATATCACCGGAAAGTGGATACTCTCAGATAATATATGTATAGTGTACGTACTAATGGGGCAAATCCACATTCAAATGTCTTTATATAAGAAATACACATAACCTTTCATACCTGAAGCGTCCAGCTTCCGGTTTCCTGACTTATTTTATGTTGGTCTGTATGGGTCTGTCCGGGACCAGTGTATCTGGGTTGTTCCTGAAAATCTTGGCTTCGACATTATTTGCGAAGGCGGGGGGTGTGTGTTGTTTAGAAAGGTTTCACCGGGAGTAAAAGCCCGTTCTCAAAAGTCTAAACTCATGTGCCACAATATGGATTACTGCGTTGGACAGTTTGGTGGCGATCCTGCAATTATTAATAAAGTTATAGTATATCGAAATTGCCCATTCTACGTAAATTTACTGCACCCTAAGACACCATATGTAGAATGTCAGTATTACATTGACGTGAATAGTCTGACTTAATGAATATGAACTCACTACGAGTTATGTCCAATGGTGCGTCCAAATATTTTTACAAACAAACTTGCCTGAAACACCGACGATTAGTTTCTAGGTACATAGTTCATATTATAATCTGATGCAGTTATTTTTTAATTTTCTGATTAGGACTTACATTTTGTCTTAAGTTTATAATTATATGATTTATCTTAAGTTTATAATTAGCTAAAAAAACTATCTTAACTTAATGGGTGGCTTCATTTGTTTAGTCAACCTGAACTTCTCTGTAATTTATTTTATTTTTTGTGCATTTAGATTGATATAACATTTTTTAAAGAAACTTATTTACTTAGAAAGAACTGTGCCAGCGAAAATGTTTAAAATTACATATTTACGCTAAGTTAATCTAATATGATTACTTAAAAACTGATTTCTAGAGTTAGTACATTACATTTCTTATGCATATTCTCTATGGACTTTCACCAGGCAAAGACTTGGGATTTAGCTGGGTGGAAGAAATCTGGCCAATGAGGTTATTTTACCCTGAATTCGGATGGTTTTCTCTTCGTTTGAAAAAGCTTTCTATTAGATTGAGAAAGAATTCTCTAAGTGGTTCGAAATTTGATCGTCGATATACTTCGCCGTTTTAGTCCCACTTTTGGGCTTCCAATTATAAGACAGTCCAGTGCAGTGTCCTAACATCCGGCGTTCGAAAGCTTTTCCATGGCTTCCGATGAGCATTTGATCCACGTAGGCGCTCCGTAACATAGGGTTGTTCGCATCAGGGTTTTATATAGAGTTAGTTGGTTTTTGGTGCTTAAACCTACCTTCTTACGAAGAAGAAAGTAAATTCTACTTAATGCACTGCGTATCTTACTGATAACGAGCTTATGGTGAGGATTGGACGTTCGTCATTAAGTTGTATTCCTAAGTACTTTATCGATTCTAATCTGGGTTTTAAGGGTGCAGCATTCTTGTGAATGGATATAGAATCAGAGTATCTAGATTTTTTCCGAACGGTGCAAGGTTGCCTCGTTTAGTTTTATTTCCCATTGTTGGTAGAATTTGTAGAGAAGTACGAGCTACTTCTTTACCGGTTTAATTGCCTTGTTGGGTTGGAGGCCTGAAGAATGGACTAATGTACCATCGGCAATTCGGAAAATATTATGCAGGGTTGGGCCAAATGCGGGTCCTTGTAGCACTCCAGATGTTACCGGCAAGAGATCGGAAAATTCTTTTCTGACGCTGACATAGAGGTGTCTATCATAAAAAAAAATGATAGCAAGTCTAACAATCGGGGTAGGAAACTGATCTTCAATTAATTTATAAATGAGTCCGCTTACCCACATGTAGTCAAAAGACTTTTCTAAGTCAAGAGCAATGACTACCGCAGGTTGATTATTGACAGTTAGTCGACGACTCACGGTATCGTAGAGATAACTTAGAGCTTGCTGGGTAAAGAGTTTGAATAGGAATCCAAATTGATTGACTGGATCAACTCGACCGTCCATGCACTCTCAAATAGTTTGAGAGTAAGGAAATGGGCCAATAGTTATCTGATTCGTTGTTGTAGACTGCAAGTAGGGAACTTGATTGAGAGCGCGAAGAACTTTCCTATGACGAAGTTTGGAATTTCGTCAGGACCTGCTTACTTTCTACAGTTCAAATTTTCGCCTGGGACGTAAGTTGTGCTAAACTCAGAAAATTTGGCATATCCTAGGGTTTAGTTGACGAATTCGTTTAGGACGCTCAAAAGATTTTTCATAAGAACGAAGTTTCAGAATTTCTTCCTTATTAGCCTATTTATGTCTTTTCACATATTTGCTGCTGTGGGTCAGTTCGTTGTTACGGAAGTTCGCCACCATTTCCCGGGTTAACATGCCGCAGTAGTTAATCCGAAAGAGGAATGCTTTATATTCAGCATTTCCGTGCTTATGGAACATTGGCTTAAGATTTCTGCGGAAAATTTGTGTAATATTCAGATGTAGCGTTATATCACGGAGAAGTTGGTTCTATTGGAATTCATCGACTCTAATAAGCTTTGACCAAAATACTCCTATTATTTGCAGGTTTCACTACTGCCGCCACACTGGAGGAAGGTTTTTGTTGCCGCCGTCCTCAAAATGATAGCCTTTCCTGACTAAATGGGCGCTGGATCAGCTTGACCGCGGTTGCAAGATTGCGGGTCCCATGCATTCCCCGCATGGATGGCTTCTTGTTCATTTTACACACCTGTGTGCAATCGCACAGTTAAGACCGATAGGTCCGAATTTCCGTCAGTTAAAACAATGAACTTTTTCAACTGGCTTTACCTTTTTAAAAGCCACCTTTTGGTGAAGGATGCACCTAATTTATACCACTTCAGTGAGCTCTTGTGTAGGCCCGAAGGTGGCTATGAATTGCCCCGATTGCGATCATATTTCAAGTCGGATCAAAACTGATGGTTTTAGATAGATTGGTCATACGATATAGTGAAGTTAGAATCCTGGAGTGATATCAAAAGTAAATATACTGCGTCGGAGATAATCATTTATTTCTGATGTTACCATCTCAAAAAGCGAAAAATGAATATGCAACATAATTTAATTTTCATTTATCATTACTAGTGAATGATAACGAATCTGAGGGCTTCAACAAAACTAGGATACCTGCCATATTGAAAAGAACAACAAGGAAAAATAAAAACAAAACGTTGGAAAGCATAGGTGGAGTGATAGTAAATATTCATAATGTATGCCACAATCCTTGTCTTTAGTTTTCTATCAATCACGATTCAGTGGTTTCAGAGTAAACAGGGCGAATCAATAGATAAATGTATATTTTTAGAAGAAATCTAGGAAGATTCTTCGCTAAACTGAAGTATATGGTTACTATAGAAATTGTTATTGCCAAAGCATTTTGGAGATAAACCACTTTCCTTCTGAGAGAAGCGACTAGGTCTCGCGATGTGTAGAGCACGCAACTTTTTAGGACACGGATTTACAAACGCTTCCCCGCAGAGTTTCTTGAAACATTTCTTTTTGGCGCTTGGGTAGTCAGCATGAGTTTTGGGTGAGCTTATTCTTACTCGTTTAGCTTGATGGTAACCTGCTCGAGGGTTATATGGTCGCCATACACTTCTTTCACAGCGCCTGTGTCTTTGTTTATTTGTGCAAATTTGGTCATCCTGGGATAGGTTCTTAGTAATTTACCATTCCTTCTGATCAACACATCCACGCATCCACAAGTTAGGCTAGAATACGATGAAGTGGCTCTCATGTATTTTTTTCCAAATGAAATATTTAGCAGATGTCACCAGTGTAGTCGGGGTGTGAAGAATATTAGCAGTGAAGGAATACAACCCTGGCGGATTTCCATACAGACTTACTATTGACACTGCCCAAAGTCTTTCCGAAATCAATGAATCGCAGGCAAAACGCTGCTCCAAACTCGGCACAATCTTGAAAAGGCGGAAACCAGCCTGGTCTCCGCTGATCAAATTTCCAGTTTTTCGACACGTATCAGTATATGTTAGCAATTATTTTCGCGGCTGTATGAGGGCGCAAATACTTGCCCTCGCCCGAATTGTCACACTTAAGGCACACTTTTTGCAATTGTTTTGTTTCCTCACTCTATGGGAAAGAACTCCTCTCACCAAGAGTTACGAATTTGTGAAGTTCCAACTCTGTAGAGACTGCGGGGAATAGTTTGGCGTTGAAACCACCACTTTTCTTCGTTTGAGCAAACTATTCACGGAAGGACTTCATACCCGCAAGTTGCGGTGGCTTACCAAGATATTCAGGAGAGCCGGATGTTATTCGGATATTACAAAAGCAGGAATTGTGATGAATTAATTTGTGTTTGGATCAATTCCAGACTTATTTTTATTTGACAATGTGATGACAAAATGGATTGTGCAATGCCTAAAACTATTCTGAGAAGCCAAGCCAAAAACCTAAAAAATGGTTAAACTAACCTTAAAGGTCCGCCGGCAAATATTGAAGCTACATCGAAATGATCCTTCGATACGTGCTTGCACGCCTCTGTACTAGCCAGGCTTGGGAGTATGGGGTCCTTTGAACACCTCGATCCCTCACATGTAATTTTCCAAAAATTAACGAATCCTTTTCGATGCGTGGGTCCATATTGGATCCTGAAAAATAAACAAACAGGATTCGCACGGGCATACCGAAAAAGATAACGGCTCGACCCCGTGCGTGGAGTCGTAAATGTCCGGACCTAAGTGCGCGATCAGAAGCGATGATCGATTACTATTAACTCCTGTTTCAGAGGTGAGGCGCGTTCTTTGAGGTTCCCTTCCTGCTTTGGTATAATCAGACCATTACGTTGGAGGATGACCTTTATAAAGAGAGTTTTGCGCCGCTAGAGAAGACTAAGGGAAAAGGGAATCTTCAAACCAACGCTTTAGTTTCGTTTCATCTCATTATAATTCAACTCATTCAGACGGATAAAATACAAGAAAAATAATAATTAAAAAAAAAAATATGCATATTAAGCATAAACTAAAATAAGGAAAAATATAAAACATACAAATAAATTTAGACCAACAACAATAAAAATAGAAAACTAAAAACAAGAAAATAGAAAAAAAATAGGAAAAATGAAAGAAATATTTATCAACAACAAAAGAACACATGGAATAATGACCCCCTTCTTTTGAGAGCTTTAAAGGTCTCATATTCAAAACCAAGAAAAATCTGAAAAACCATAACTTTCAAAAAAGAAATAGTATCTCCGAGAAGTTTTACAATATTATATGTAATAGCTTAATATAAGAAAGATGTATTCATAAAACACCACGTCTAATTAACACCGTAGATTCTTTGGATTAATCCGACGGATTGACCATGAGATGGAGTCAATCAAGAACAGGCTACGGAATGGTAAGCCGGTTTCTTTATTTAAAACGTCATAAGTGTTAAGAATATGCATGGGCTTGCCTGCAAGTAGTGGCCCATTTAATTATGAAATGTGATTAATTACTTATTATAGTTCACACTGTTTTTTATGCAGTGTGGACCTATGCCAGCTATTGGGTGAGAATCTGAACATTTTTAACTTATCGCCCAGCTGATGGCTAACCAAACCCCGGCGACATATGGGAGTGGAGGGCGGAAGGCTATCGCAACTTCTTTCACACAAATTCACTTAGGAATGCGTAAGCCAGCAGACGAAATTTTACTCCCTTATGCCGTTAATTTTGTTCCTCACCTTCAATGATCATTTCCAGTACGCTACACGGAGGCACAATGATCACGACTACTTTGTTTTTCCTTTTTTAACCACCACTCCGCAAAAGCTGCCGTTCCACCTTCCGTCCTTTTCAAGTGACAGCTATCCACCTCAAAAAAAGGCGATCGGCCGTGCTGACTTCAGCTGAGCCAGCTCCAACCTAACAGCCGGGTTGCATATTATTAAATGCACCCCTTATTGGATTGTTCTGGGAAGAGGCAAATTATATTGGCACATGTTGTAAGGCGGTTTAAACTATAACAGATTCCAAACTATACATACCCATTTTAATACTATATTTACATTGGTAATCCCCAGTGGCATGGGGATGGAGACTTCAACAAAATTAGATTGATTTTGTTGCTTTTTACAACCTCGGTTGTTGCATGATATAAGAATTACCATAAACTTCAGCAAATCTCACTGACTATGAAATTTCAACGCGAAGTAAATTTTTTTTTGGTTAGGAACACTGCAAACCAAGCAACAAAGAACATTCTTGACATGATCTAATCTAGGAAATCCGGCATGAAAACTATGGTCTCTACTGTTATTTCTTTATTTCATATAGTTTCTGTGCCTTTTCCTTTGTAATCAGGGTTGATTTGTCGTGATCATTTTCTTTGGAGACAATGCTCGACACTCCATTTTGAAGCACCAGCCTTCCTTCTCATAGTCTTTAGTTCGTCTCTAGGAGTACAAACTCACCGTTTATACTTCTTAGTGCTTTCCGATGCACTTGACGATGCATCTTTTTTTGCTGAATTCTTTTAATATACTTGCCCATACTAAGTACGGTTAAACGCACTTGTGTAGAATATAACGCTTTATGGCGCTTACAATATTATTTTGGCTCCAACTTCAATGATTCTAAACTCTATATGGCCACATGAGAGGAAAACTGGTAATGTGATCACGTAGAAGAAGCACTTAATGATAAATCAACCCATTCCTCAAACGTCGGTCTGCTCGCCTGTTTGTCTGATACATGAACATTTTTTGAAAACGATTATACCTTTTTATGCAAAATTATGTGGAATCTTACATAGACAATGAATTGAACTATTTTTTATATTTAGGAGGGGAATCTTCCATACAACGGTTATTGTCAGCCAACAGAGCCTATTTCAGCTTACAAAAACTGTTCCACTCGAAACGTCTCACCATACGGTCAAAGCTCTTACTGTACAAGTCAATGATCTTGCCAGTCTTCATGTATTCCTCGGAAACTTGGGTTTTAGCTAGAAAAATTGCGAACTCTTGGCCGCGTTCGAGAGAAGAATCCTCCGAAGAATTTTTGGCCCAGTACATGAGGATGGACGATTCCGTAGCCAGTTGTCAAAGGGTAGTATAGATCCCAGGGCGAAACGTGGATTGGTACCCACGATGGAGCAGAAAACCTGGGAAATGCCTGCTGAACCAACACCAACAGCTCTACTACCAAACCCTATCTCCATCTGCACATGGTGACCGCTGGGAGCTCTTTCTTAACGAAAAGCTGCAGACGGAGAAGGATGAAGGCGAGTCTCCCGCGCCTAAAACCGGAACAAATTGTACCAACTGGTCCTCCAGGTTGGGGGTTGGCTAGGGCTGACAACCCTACACGGAAAACAGCTTGTTACGAAGCCACAACAGGAGCCTCGGACAGGACGGACTTTAAAACCACGGACCCGGCAACGACAACAGATCAACGATTTGCGCATTTTCTCATGGAAAGTCCGCTCCCTGTACAGAGATGAAGCTGATGAGCAGCTAGCCGATACCCTGTCCCAATATAGGGCTGATATAACAGCGTTGCAAGAGGTGCAATGGACAGGGACCGGTTTCCTGGAGAAGAGCCACTACATCATATATTATAGCGGTCATCCAGTAAACCATGTGCTCGGAGTAGGTTTCTTAGTCAGCCAAAAAATGAAACCTGCTGTTATCGGCTTTGAAAACATAAGCGAACGGCTATGCACTCTGCGCTTGCGAGGCAAGTTTAGAAATGTAAGCCTCATAAACGTTCACGCCCCTACAGAGGAGACTGCAGAGTCGGAGAAGGATACCTTCTACGAGGCAGCAGAACGAACCCTGGAAGCCTGTCCCAGATATGATATCAAAATCACACTTGAGGATTTTAACAGCCAAGTAGGGAAGGAACCCGTATTCAGGCGATACGTTGATTCCCATAGCTTACACGAAAATACAAATGATAACGAACTGCGGATTATTTAATTAGCAGTGTCACACGAAATGATTATTGGAAGTACCTGGTTTGCGCGGAAAGCGGTCCACAAACATACGTGGGCCTCTCCAGACGGGACCACTTTCAACCAAATTGACCACGTGCTGCTCGAACGCCGCCACCTCTCAGCCTTGATGAATGTCAGAACCTATAGGGTGGCCAATAGAGACTCGTATCACTATCTGGTTGGCATGGTGCTCCGACCTCGAATAACAATACCACCTAGAATCCCCTCTGACAATCAGGTGAGAGTGAACACTCAAGCCATCCACAACACAACCCTCCGCGACACCTATAAGAGGGAAATGGATGCCGCAGAGGACCTGGAGATGAAGCATCAATAAATGATCTTCACAATCACCTGAAGAACGTTATCATGGATACGGGCACAAACATACTTGGCCCCAGCCGCAAAAGGAGGCGGAACGACGAGTAATGTTGCATTCTCAAAGAACGCGGGCACGCGCAGAGGCTTATCACGAACTCCGTCGAGCGGAGAAGCGACTTCACAGACGGAAAAAGGAAGCCTGAGAGAACCAACAAGTCTGTGAACTAGAAAAGTACAGGGAGCAACCGCACCAGGCACGCAAGTTTTACCAACAAGTTAGCAGGATGAGGCCTTATACACCTCGATGCGCATCCAGCCGAGACAAAGAGGGAAATCTGATTTCCGACAGAATGGGCATATTAGAGCGATGGGTTGAGTACTTTGATGAGCTACTGAACAACCAGAACATCGGCGAGTTGGAGTTCCCGCCAACTGAAGACGACGGACAAATACTGCCACCACCAAGTTTAGGAGAAATAGTCCGTGCAATTCATCAGCTAAAAAATCATAAGTCGCCAGGAGCCGATGGAATTGGAGCCGAATCGGTTAAATATGGAGGTGACCAGTTACACCAAGTGGTTCATCAACTTGTGCTCAAGCTATGGAAAGGCGAATCAATGCCTGACGATTGGCAATGAGACATTATCTGTCTCATACATAAGAAGGGAGATATCACACAGTGCAGCAATTATAGAGGTATGGCGTTGCTGAGTATCATCTATAAGATATTCTCCACTATCTTGCAAGGCCGGATAGCCCCATACGCTCAGAACCTCATTGACCTATACCAAAGAGGCTTCACTCCAGGCAAATCAGCAACAGATCAGATTTTCTCTCTGCGGCAAGCGATGGAAAAACTGTTGGAATATGGACAACAGTTGCACCATCTGTTCATCGATTTTAAA
The DNA here is from genome assembly GCF_905115235.1 of Hermetia illucens. Taxonomy (NCBI): domain Eukaryota; kingdom Metazoa; phylum Arthropoda; class Insecta; order Diptera; family Stratiomyidae; genus Hermetia; species Hermetia illucens. The sequence continues at coordinate 173,148,111 of NC_051849.1, read as the reverse complement.
GCCGCCTATCATAGCATAGCCATCGTAAAACTGTACACGGCCATGAGAGAAATCGGTATCCTGACGAAATTAATAAGACTGACTAGGCTGACCCTGACCAATGTGCGAGGCCAGATAAAAGCAGCAGGATTACTCTCAAGACCATTCGACATCAACAACGGTCTACGACAAGGGGATGCGCTATCATGCGTCCTCTTTTACCTGGCCCTCGAGAAAGTGATCCGTGATGCTGAGGTAAATGCAAGAGGTACGATCCTTTTCAAGTCCACCCAACTACTGACCTATGCTGACGATATCGACATCATGGGAAGAATCACTCGAGACGTACAAACTGCCTTCATCCAGATCGAGAATGCGGCAATAGGCGCGAGATCTTGGGCTGCACATCAATGAAGGCAAGACAAAATATATGGTGGCAACGTCAGCACCGAAGACGAATCAACCAACAACATCAAACCGCACTGGTCAAACACAAGCACGAAGAAGAATAAGGATAGGAGAATACAACTTTGAGACCGTTGACAATTTCTCCTATGTAGGGTCGAAAATCACAACCGATAACAGCTAAGATGAAGAAATTCGCGCACGGTTGGTGTCAGCCAACAGAGCCTATTTCAGCTTACAAAGACTGCTCCGCTCGAAACGTCTCACCATAGGGTCAAAGCTCTTACTCTACAAGACTATGATCTTGCCAGTCCTCATGATTTCCTCGGAAACTTGGATTCTTAGCAAGAAAAATTACGAAATCTTGGCCGCGTTCGAGAGAAGAATCCTCCGAAGAATTTTTGGCCCTCTGCATGAGGATGGACGATTCCGTAGCCTACACAATGACAAAATCTATGAGCGATACCATGACCGTCCGGTTGTGGACAAAATCCGGCTCAATAGGTTATGGTGTGCGGGTCACTTAATCCGTATGGATTAGGAAAGTCTATAAGGGCAATATCTATGGTAGAAAAAGAAGACGAGGCCGACCCTGCCTAAGATGGAGCGATGGCGTAGGTCAGGACGCCAGACAGCTTTTAGGCATATCAAATTGATGGACCTCGGCGCAAAACCGGGATGTTTGGAGTTCCTTATTAAGGCAGGCCTAGACCGGATACCGGTTGTTGCGCCGTTGATGATAATGATGATGATGATTCCGTAGCCTACATAACGATGAAATCTATGAGCGATACCATGATCGTCAGGTTGTGGATAAAATCCTCAATAGGTTGCGGTGAGCGGGCGGGGAGGTCACTTAATCCGTCTGAATGAGGATGATCCAGCCCGGAAAGTCTATAAGGGCAATATCTACGGTAGGAAAAGAAGACGAAGCAGATCCTGCCTGGGATGGAGCGGTGGCGTAGGTCAGGACGTCAGACAGCTTTTAGGGATATCGAATTGGTGGACCTCGGCGCAAAACCGGGATGTCTGGAGTTCCTTATTAAGGCAGACCTAGACTGGATACCGGTTGTTGCGCCGTTGATGATGATGATCTTGCATACAAGCGAGGAGGAGATGTACAACTTTTCTTTTCTCAAATATCGATTTACGGGGTTATAGTAGAAGGTTTCCAAATTGATTCTTTACGAAAAAGGTGTTAGACTCTGAATTCATTGTGAGCTAGAAGAGGAAGCTATCCAAGAATACTAACTGGAATTGGGTTAGGGCTCATTTTCAGAAACTCCCTGCATGTCGAAAAATGAAAGCACCAAAGAATGTATTTATGGTATGAAATGTGAGGTCTCAGAATACGTTCCGTATATATCTTGTAGATGTCTTGTCAAACTAAGTGAATAAAAGAAAGGATTAACTTTTTGGCAATTTGGGAAAAACCCCTTAAGTTCATCTTAGAGAATCCTATCATTACTAGCAAAGTTAGAGTAGGTCAGCAGAACTTCTCATACATACGAATTTACTGTTCTCCATATTGCGACTTTCCGACAGTTTGCATCTATTTTACTTGTGAACTCCTGTTTGCTTTCTAAATAATATTCAACTCGTCATGAAGGCAGATACTAACGAAAGCGGATTACTTCTGATCCAGTCCCATCCAGACGCGAAACTTCTCAGTAAATGACTCTTGGAAAATAGTGCAGGATTGCATTTCTACCTACATATAAATGAAGCATCCAACGATCTTCATATAGGAAATCACAAAAAATAAAACTTCCGGTTCCGGTTTTCTTACTTTGTTCGGATGTCGTGCCACTCTAGGGTAGTTCGCTTCAGGTGGGGAAAGTCCGACAGTTGATTAGACTTTGGGGCGATTGCTTTACGATCTGTGGGACAAACATGAATGAATTGAAACTATACAGTGTTCTCAAAGATAACATAACATATGTAGATTGATACTAGTGAATGGATTTAATTTTCTGTTTGATATTTAAAGAGATTCCTCTTGCATTGGTGCATATGTATCTACTTTTAGAAACTAATCAATCGCACCTTTCCTGTGTACCTCCCTGTCCACCCACTTCCATGGTAACACTTGCAGGACATTGTTTCTCTCCTAGACCTCACAGCATGTTAACGCAAGCGTTTCATCAAATAAACACGACGTATATGTGGTCAGGATGATGATTATGGAGCGCGCTGAGACTAGACTTAAGCAAACAAACATTTCATTAAGTCGTCGTCGCATTTGTAAAAATTTTATGGCCCTAATGTCTCAAATTGATGCAATAGAAGAATGTTGCTGGTGCTGGTATCGCTCCCGCTGGAGGAAAGTCCAAGCCATCAATGTCGGGTAACTATGAAGCTGTGGGGGCTAACGAGGCCGGAAAGTTTGTTTATTTGGAAATTTAACTACTCGACAATTAATAGACGACAAGTGTAGGTATTTACATTCATTCGACGTTTTTATTGTCGAATCTTTTAATAGCTGTTCATCGTCGTCATCAACGTCATTCATTCGAACAATAAAAGTGGATTGTACTCGTGTTTGCTACGACACAATATAGATAGTCTCTAATTCCTTTGGTCTGGTTTGATTGTTTGAGTTGCCATTTAATTTTTGCTGATACTTTGGAGTTTAGTTGAAGATTGTTGTTTTTTTAGATAATAATTGCAAATAAACAGGATGTTTATAAGGAAAAACGAATGTACACGTAGCATATATTTACGTTTGCCTACGCGTTGCTATGAACAATGTGAGTCATTACATGATATAAAGATTATTTTTAGTAGTATTAAACTTTCATAAGATCAGGATCTGATTTGAGATCAGATTCAAAAAAAAGTCAATCAGTTTTTACATTTGGAATGAAGATGGTTTGGCACTTCGCAATAATGGTATCCGCTCAGCATATTGTATGCCAACTTGTTGCATACAAATTTTTTTAAAGATCCTATGTCATGAAGGGTGGAAAAGAGTGTCATGTTAATAGATGTGAAAACAGCTTGAGAACTGACTTAAAAATTCTTCCACCTTTTCCAAGGTTTTGTGTAAAACAAAATCTTATTAAAATCGGTATATTGTCTGTTTGTCTGTCTGTCCATCACACGAACTTTTCTCGCAGAGTGTAGCAGCGATTGACATCAAATTTGGTGGAAAGGTGGGAACTGTAAACCCACACGCATGCAGTGAGTTACACCCTTTTGTTCCCCCATAAATGCAAAAGGGGGGTGTAAATTTTTTTTCACCAAGTATAGACATGTGGGGTATCAAACGAAAGGTCTCGGCTAGTACTTGCGGAAGCTGGTCTTAGTTTTGACATTTGGCGGGGAGTTCGGGGGGTCGAAATTGGTAATTTATTTCACGGAGCCATTCTCAGAAATTGTCGAACCGAAAAATCTGAAAAAAATCAAGAGGTTGCCACTATATGGTGGCTAGGCTCTGAAATACCTTCCATACCGATATTCATTCAAAAAAAGTGAATAATAGTATATTACTATCATTTTCAGTATTTGCCTGAAGAACCTCCCTTAAGTTCACCCTAGCAGCAGCAATGTAGACTATAACATAGAGCTTGATTCTGCCAACTTTGGTGGAAATCTTTATTACTAACAAAGTTATAATAGGTTAAATTTGTCACTTCTTTGGAAATTCAGGATTTTGAATGTCAGTATCACCCAAAAGCGGATATTCTCACATAATATATGACTGACTTGTTTAGGTTTTATAACGTAACTCGTGAAGATCATTATATTTCCCCACTTTCTTTACTAGCGCGCGATGACGAGGTTTAATGAATTCAAAGGTTGAGACAAAATAAGATGTTAAGTGCTCGTTGCGCAACTCCTTTTTAATCGAAAAAAACTTGAAAGAGTTTCTGGCTCAAGTTGGGAACCGGTTGAACTGGTCCGCTTTGGAAGAAAATAATGGACTACCAGAAAAGAGAGAAAAAGTTTCTCTGCAATTTGTCCGTTTCGCCGTGTGAATAAATTTTCCAGGGTCTCCTCAACTCCAAAAACAAATACGGTTTTTACGTTGGATATAATTCGCACCCATAATGTGTTTTCAAATTAATGAGGTGTGTAAGCGAGTAAGCAACACCCTTGAACTTCTTCGGTCATGCTGCTCCCATATATACTTTTTGGCGAGTACACTTCGGTTATTTTAATCGGTTATCTTAGAAAGGCTTTCCGGATAGCTGAGTGGTTAGAGCACAAGGTTGTCGTATCGAATGTCGAGGTTCAAATCTCGTTAGTGGCGGTGGGATTTGTATCGGGATTTGACGTCGGATACCAGTCGACTCAGCTGTGAATGCGTACCTGAGTCAAATCAGGGTAATAATCATAGACGAGTGTAATGCTGACCACCTTGCTTCCTATAGGGCACTATAATCCTGTAGTGCATCGTTACGGTCTTGAATAAAGTGCTGTAACACACTTCAAGGTCCTAATTCAATTATTATTATTATTACTATCTAGAAAAGGCAAAAATCACAACAAATATTGCCTTCTCTTATTAGACAGGAGGAGACATACAGTTACACATATTACTTGAATAATGGTGAAGGATTTATAACATTGGCGGAATCGGCCTACACATGTTGTCAATTGCTTCCAAATCTTCTGTATTTTCCACACTTGTTCTGATTAATTTCTAATTCGCTCCTCACATCTTCTACTTTCGCTTCTATCTTTGTCCGGTTCACAAGCTGAGTCGGCTCGTCGTGATCGGTTTCGCCATTTTGTTTTGTCAAATGCCTGATCTGGATGTAATCGCGAGGATTGTAAATCCCCATCCAACGGATCAAGCCACCGTTATTTCGCCGGACTTTAGGTCGCTTACCATCGGCTTCGATGTTCAAACCAACCTTGGCAAATGAATTCTCGTAAGCGTGAATTACGTCACCATACCATCGAAGACGCCTCTCTCGCAGTGTTTCCACGATCGGTGCAACTCCGTATCGATTGCGGACATCCTCACTTCGGATGTGATCAAAACGGGTCACGCCACTAGTCGAACGGAACATCTTCGTCTCCATTACCGCAAGACGCCATTTATTGCCTTTTATAATCGGGAAATGCTCAGAACGATAAAGAGCGACAGGATGGACGTCATTGTGGTAAAGTTTAGATTTAAGACATTCGTTGATACGTCAATCACAAAAAACATCAGTTGTGGACCGCCACTTCATCCAGGTTGCGTTAATGCGTGAAGCAATTTCATTACGCAGTTCTCCACTGGCTGATAGCATTGATCCGAGGTATTTAAATAGCTCAGTTCTGGGCAGGTTACTGCCATTGCCAGAACTGGGCGATTTAAATATCTCGAGTCAATGCTATCAACCAATGGAGAACTGCTTTATGTTCCTCACAAAACCTTCCACAGAAAACCTTTTATACCTGAAGCGTCAACCTTCCAGTTTCCCGACTTGTTTTTTGATTGGTTGAAGTCAACCACTATTTGTTAGATCTAAACAAGTGGTATAGGGTTTGAAATATAACTTAGTTTTCCTTCTAATGAAATGCTCCTACAGGCCTTTTCAAATGAAATATCAAACAATACCTACTACAAGATTCCCGAGATTTTCCAACAAGGGTGCAATCAAAGTAGTAACCGGTAAAAAGCGCTGTGGTAACACCCACCTACTGTGTTCGAGTCCCGGTACGAATCGGAGTCAGTCGTTGCAACGGACAATGAGTTCGGGTTACCACGTGGCTCCGATGAAACACAGCGGTCGAGAGCGAACTAGTTTTGATGAAGAAACGAAACAGGCACCTCGTAAGGATAATCGAGAAGAGACTTTGGAGAAACAAGCCCCATGGGAGAAGTAATCTAGAGGTTCCAAGTAACCATCGTCGCTCTTGAAGCGAGTAAGTATTCCTGTGCGAAACCCAATCCTCAACCGTTGTAAGCAACGCAACAATAACAACCTGAAACGATGTAACAAGCACCCTATACAGAGACCCCCGCAAAGGGAGCAGCACCGAAGCAGGCCGCAGTTCGTATTAAACCAACTAGAAGCTAAGAACTGACAGCGTGTTGATCATTCGACAACCATCTACCACTTAATCTACTACTACATCAAGTGTGACGAGGTTGATGGCTCTGGCGGATGCATTAAAACATCGGAACAGGCACTAAAGTGCAACTATTGTGTAAGCAACGGCCACCTCTTAAACTACCGGAAGTGCTCAAGTTTTGTCACTGTCGTGATGATGAGAAATGTTCAGAATGAAGCACCACCTTCCCCTATTAGTCCCATATAAAACACGCGATCATCGGGCCGTCCCATTCCCAACCCGCATTTCGCACGTCCATTCATACTATTTCAAACACCATGCCAAGTGGCGCGGCACCGCTCATCCAGTTCTATCCAGCAAACCCTATCAGCGAACCCAATCCAAGTATCCTATAATCCGTCAAGGAATTGTAAGAATTTCTGCAGATATTTTCACCAAACTGAGCATCACTGTCATCATTGGCAGAGCTCGCTGGTATGAAATCATCTGAACATAAAACTAATTTACGCATACGTACAAACCCAATGGAAGAATCCACCATTTTCTAACAATGGTTCATCCCACCATGAACCATAAAGGTTATTATCACTCGTATGTGGACTACTTCATCATCAGCAGTACGATGAACCCCATCCTAATACCTATCTTTTCATGAAAACCGTCCCTTTCCCCCAATCACTCGGAGCTTTCCACCTATCTATTTTATGACACCGGACATCGTCATAGCATCGGTCGTGATTTTTAATAACAAAAAATTCAGTAGTCCCGTCAAATCCCATCGATAGTCCTAAAAAAATTTGCGCCAAGTATTTTCATTATCCGTTCTTCAATTATCAACATTGCCTCCTTAACATCCACTTCCCCACTGATTAAAGGAGGAATCAAATATCTTCCACTTACAAAAAAAATTAAAACTCTGTTAATATCGCTAGCTATTGCCACATCTTCTTCTTCTTTCGCGAACATATGCAAGCGACAAGCACCGCGGCCCTAATCACATACTCGGTTGAGTACGCGTTTCTTCTCCTTATCAACCGGGAGACCACAAATATATGCTGCCTGCTATCTGAGTCGATTTGGCAATGCGTGGATGATCTGATCCTTTAGAGGTCTACTAAAGAGATTTCTCTCGGCAAAGCACGTCTGAATTCCTACTTCGACACTGTTGAAAATTATCGAAACTTTCTTTGTTTCCGGCTGCATCTTCTGGTCCGACAGCCACCTGCCCAAATAGAGAGGTTCCGTGTGAGATAACGGAATATCTTTCGTCCGAGCTCTAAAATCTAAGAAAGAAAACCGTTCCAAATACATTACCAACCGAATCCAATATAATTCCAGCAAAACTCCACGTATCGACGTTGTTCTTGCCCCCAAGCAAATGTCAGACACACCTCAATAATTTCTTTGTTACCTAGGCTATGCAAATTAAGAACTTAGAAGAGAAATTTTTCGTGCTCATTTGTACTCTCTACGACTCTTATCGCTATAATTCTAAAAACCCCTCTTTGACTCCCAGGGTAGAGTAGTCACTGTTTACTCCTTGTTCCAATGTACAAAATCTACCAATTCTTAATCAATTCCAATCTTCCATTCCCCAACCCTTTTCAGCGTCTATCTCCTCCTACGTCCTCTCCCTAATCCTGTCGCTATCCCCATCTTAAGGTTTATGAAAATATCAACGTGAGTGTCTTTTGTATTTTCCGACAAAATATTCATTTTCCTTTTTTTGTGGTTTGTGCAGTTGAATCACGAATATCCTAGTATAATTCAAAATAAAAGCAGCAGTATCACTCTCGACACCTTTCACAATCCTCAACGGTCTAAGACAAGGGGATGCCCTAACAAGCATTCTTCTTAAACTGCCCCTAGGAAAAATTATACTATATATTTATATACTACGAGAGTTACTATCCTTTTCCAGAGCGACATATGATGGCACAAAATGTCGCGTGCTGCACCGGTGTAAAATCTCGGAGTATTTTGAGATTCAAACCGGAATTCACCAGGGTTGCATCCTGTTAGCGATATTATTTCTTCTTGTTATCAATGACGATCTTAATGCTCCCTTGTCTGGAGATCATGAGGAATTCAATAGACTGTGACATCTTTCCTAAAACACCACGATCACGCGGGTGACATCTGCTTGCTCTCTCACCGGGTTATGGATTTGCAAAGTGAAGCAAGTAGAGTTGGACTAAAGATAAACATCAACAAAATCAAGTTTCTAAGTCTGAAGGGTCATAGGACTCTCCCTATTTGTATTAATTGGCAGAGCATTGAAGGCGCCGTTCAATTTGTATATCTAGGAAGCGCGGATTTTTGCCGACGGTGGCACCGAACTGGATATTTCCCGACGCATTAACAGCGCTAGATCCACTTTTGCTGTCCTGTGTAAAATCTGCAAATGTAGTTATTTCATCGTCGAGAGCAAGTTGAGATTGTTCTGTGGTAGTGTTCTTTCTGTGTTGTTATATGGGGGTGGTACAAGGAAAGCGAACTGCACTGTTACTCAAAAGTTCTAAAGTTTCGTGAACACCTGTCTGCGTCGTATCGTCGGAGCACGCTGGTCTGATATTTTCTCAAACGAAGAACTTGATCGGCACACAAGCCTAGCACTTATACGCACTGTGATCGGAAGACGAAAGTGGCAGTTGATAGGTCACACATTAAGGAGGGGCGACAATTGTATTGCTGTCTACGCCATGCAGCGGAATCCGCTCTCGCTAGACGGTCAACGGATGAGTTGTCCAAGGGCCCTTGGCGCAGAATAGTAGAGTAGGAGTTCGGGCGTCTCGGAAAGTGGTGGAGAGAGCTGAAGCGCATTTCAGGTGAACAATGGCGCGTAGGTGTGGTTGTACTATACGCTGTACCTCACTAAGATGTAAATGGCAACCATAAACACTATCCTTTCGAAGTCCACCCTATGGCCTATGCTGATGACAGCGACATTATGGAAAGAACAACCAGAGATGTACAAGCTGCCTTCATCCAAGATGCCAAAGAGCTGTTATAGATATTGAATTGGTGGTTCTTGGCGCAACCGGAATGTCTGGAGTTCCTTACTAAAGGCGGCCTAGACCGGATACCGATTGCTGCCCGTTGATGGTGATGATGCAAAATAAAGTAATGTCTAAGGTAAAAGTTACCGAAAGTAGCATCCTTCACGTAGCGTTGAGGTCACGGGCAACAAACGTCTCCAATATCATCCACGGCTTGAGAGACAAACACAAATCAACATTAATTCTTTTTTTGAGCGTACTCTTAATGACACGCTCGGATACATCTTATACATATTACCTTTCAGCAGGTTCCCCGGTACACCTATAGATACGTTGAACTTATAGTGAGTAAAAAGAAGTGTTTGGGGAATTAGCTATTGCTAAATAATCTAAAGTAGATGCCTAGGGAGCGCCCGACCGCGTCGTTTAAATAGCGTTGATTGTAGTTATCTAAGTACATATTGGACTTTACACATTTATCCAACTTTTTACTTTTCAACAACTTTAAACCTTCAACAAATCATTCTAAATCAGAAAAATAAATCATTCGTAACATAAAATTTAAGTACACCAAGTATGTTAATAAATTTCATAAATTCGTAGCAGCTTCCATTCAAGGAATGTTTTTCGTTTCTTCAGCAGTCTCCAACCCATAGAACCACAACATATAAGACAAGGGGAATCCAAGGAATTTTTGACGACATACAAATATTTTCTTTGACTCATCGTCAGCCGGCATCTAACTTTCAAACATCCCGAACTCCCTCAACAATATATATGCGAAAGTTTTTGATCTTTCAACTTTACATGCTATTTTCTGCTGTTGCTCGTTTTCAAAACCAAACAATTTCGGTTTACCCCTGGAAAGAATAAAATTCGTTTTACTGCCTTCTACGAGTTGAATACGGAGAAGATACGCACGTAAGGTTGAGACAATGAGAAACATTCTATTTCTGAACATATTATATGGCAAGGATAATGTTGGTTTTAAGAAAAAGGGATTCTGCTTTTAAAATTCAATGAAATAATATTTCTAAGGTTCAGGTGAATATGTCCGAGCTATACCGAGGGAGAGAAGGAAAGGTTTGGAAGTTCCCTTCGCCTGTGTGGCAGGGAAATTTAAAATACATATATGAAAGATGACCGTAGTTAGGACTCAAAAATGTAAATATGAAACGTGTATGTTATTCCTTTGTAAGGACTTTAAAGAGTATAATTCATTCCTCGTTATAGTCCGAAACAGTAAATATATTGAATTCCTATTCGAATAGAATAAATTCCAAGGAGGATCCAAAATATTGTTGAAATTTTACCAACGCCGCTCTTAAGCAAAACAGAGTATAGCAGATTTTGGTTCCTTCACAAAAACGTATACTTTCCACCTGTAGTTTAAACAGATTTGGGAAATCATAAGAGACTAAAAAGGATCAGAATGAAAGATCAGAATAAAGAAACGACAGTTGAACCGTAAAGAAAGCCGATAGCTTTGTGACTAACAACTACATTTCTGCATTTCCTGCAGACAACCGCTCCCGATAACTTACATATTATTTTTCAATGTAATGAATTTTGTTATATTAATTATACTTTGTTATTTATTAAAAAAACTTTGAGTGCCCACAGTGGCCATAATGTTTATCCATTTTGTCTTGTTAGATTATAAGATTGTTATTTCATTCATTTTTCTCGATCTATATTATTACGAACTAGCCTGACAATCTAATTTCTGGATAATAGTTAGTCTACTCTTTGGTAGAATAATTGAGTTTGAAGCGAGTGGTTATAGTTTTAAAATACATATACCAAAAAAATAGTGATATATTATTATTATGAAGGCCTAGGCTCCGTATAAATTCAGTTTTATGATTTTTTCGGGTTTTTCGGTTAGGTAGTTACTGAGAGTGGGTCCGTTAAAGATATCATCATTTTCGACCCCCGCACTCCTCGCCTTTTCAATGAATGTTAAAACTAACACTAGTTTTGAAAAGTTCAAATTAAGATCTTTCGTATGGTATCCAAAATTTAGACCCCCTTTATCATGTATGGGGACCCTCTCCCTTAAAAGGAGTGCGTAGCAAAAATTGAAAAAAAATCAATTTTTTATTGGCTTAAAAAATTCTTCAGACTCCCTTCTATCTATTGATATGTTTAAAAATCAAATCCAACCACTAGTATTTAAAAAAAAATATTGAAATTAATTGTTATTATCTGTGAGTTAGCGGACCATGGTCCGGGTGTTGGCCCTGAGGTAGAAGGACCAGGTGTTGGCTCTAGGGTAGAAGGTCGAGGGATATCTTCCTGGCGTTCTTGAGGTCTTTTCTCCCTAAACACTTTTCCACGGAGCATCGCGTGACGTGAAATGAAGGTAATACAAGTTGACCGGAGGTTCACGACGCTTCTCCCGGCTTCTCAATGTCGATTTTTCGTATTGTATCAATCGTCCATCCTAAACTCTGCAGGGATAGACGGGAGTTGAAACAACAACTGTGATGCGAAAAATCGAAAGAAATCGATAAGAAAGTGGGAAAATATGAATCGCCATGTTTTTTGCCTCTCCTGAAAAATTACGTTTTTTCCCGTAAATGTTCCTTTTTCTAGGAACCTAGTTAACTAATAATTCCATACTTTTGCAATAGTGTAGATTGATGCTTCTTTTTTCATTATGGAAGAACGGTTTTAACAATATTTCTTACTTACTGAGAAAAAAAATATCAAAGTATGAAAAAAAACACAATTTTCATCTTGCTTTCCTTCTTCCTTAAATGTTAAATACAGAGATCAAATTCGGACAAGTACTTTTTGAGAAAAAGGTGCAAATATACGAAGTGATTTCCCATATGGATAAACTTGCTACCCACTCCCCTTAAGCTCAACGTAGAAGGATCTAACTTATTCTATGTGTGAGCGCGCATAGTTTCCACGCCACTTTGGTAAACCTAAGACGAATTTAAGGGGGGGTCCGCGATACAAGACTTGATATCATCTCATCTGAACATCTTGCACCTGACTGACTTTAGTGTTACTAGAAATGTAAGCCGGGAGTTGCTAAAGAGCGAGCCGTGCTATGAGCTGTTTTGATATCACTTACTCTTCATAATAACATGTATCTTCTATAAAAAGTAATACGAATATAAGTAAGAAACCATCCACCAACTAAACGAGGTTGTTTAATTTTCAATAATATATAAGCCTTCACCTGCTTATCAACACTCCCAATAAAATCAGATGCGAAGTAGACAAAGTTCTATTGAAATTCAACAAAATAATTACTGCGGCAGTACAGCTCTCTATCCCACTCCCATGTATTCCAACTTTCCAAAAGATAGTACCGCGCATAGCGTACTAAAGCTGGTAAAAGTTAAGCGGAAATTGAGATCGCCAGATCTACAGAAACAATTAGCCAAACCAAATCGATTGCTTCATGAACTTCTTAAGAATCAACGGGAACAGGGGTAACAAAGTTTCTTAGAAGGTTTATCGCCCACTGCATCAATCGACTTTTCCCAGGAAGGCCCAAGACACTTGCTCAATGCGAATCGCTACTGAGATCAGCAGACGCAGTTGCGCAACAAAAAAGGCACACAATTTGAAAACACCTGGAAAAGGTAGTTCTCCCCTATTTACCGAAATGACAATGATTCCTAAACGTCATCATCAGCGGCGCAACAATCGGTATCCGGTCTAGGCCTGTCTTAATAAGAAACTTCGGACATCCCGGTTTCGCGCCGAGGTCCACCAATTCAATATCCCTAAACGCTGTCCAGCGTCCTGACGTACGCCATCGCTCGATCTCAGGCAGGGTCTGCCTCGTCTTCTTTTTCTACCATCGATATTGGTCTTATATACTTTCCGAGGTGGATCATCCTCATCCATACAGATTAAGTGACCCGTCCACCGTAACCTATTGAGCCGGATTTTATCCACAACTTGAAGGTCATGGTATCGCTCATAAATTTCGTCGTTATGTAGGATACGGAATCGTCCATCCTAATGTAGGGGGCCAAAAATTTTTCGGAGGGTTCTTCTCTTGAACGCGGCCAAGAGTTCGCAATTTTTCTTGTTAAGAACCCATGCCTCCGAGGAATACATGAGGACTGGCAAGATCATTGTCTTGTGCAGTATGAGCTTCGATCCTATGGTGAGACGCTTCGAGCGGAACAGTCTTTGTAAGCGGAAATAGGCTCTGTTGGCTGCTAACAACTGTTATTGGTTGTGTTTTGGGACCCTAGGTAGAAAGAGAAATTATCAGCTGTCTCCTATCTTTATTCTTCCCGTTTGACCAGCGCGGTTTAATGTTGTTGGTTGGTTTGATTACTAAATGTAAGAAGGACCAAATTCAGGTTATATCCGACAGACCTAAAAGTATGTTACGCATACCCTCAGAGGTGTTTAAAAAACTACTACCTTTAAAAATCTCAGCAAAAATTCTCTCTGAGATAAGGAGTGCACTGGAGGGTAGAAAGCATTACTCAGCGTTCTTTCTAGATATGGTGCAAGCCTTCGACAAAATGTAGCACTGTGGTCTGATTTTCAAAATGAAGAAGCTGCTTCCAGAATGTAAGGTCTAATAATCCCTCAACAGAGTGAAGTAAAGTACCTCGGTTTACATCTTGAGACTACAAACGCCTGCTCTACAAATTTGAAACAATGCCAATATGGATTGACGGAATTCAGCTGTACGGTTTAGCGTGCACATCTAATATAGAGAGCCCAGTACAGGATACAACGAACAACCGATGCATCTTGGTAAATGAAAAATGAAAACATCCACACAGACCTCATTGTACGTGATGAAGTATAAAGGAAGGTTAGCTTCACATCCTTAGCTCTTAGCAAGGAGACTGCCACAATACCTTGCGTCACTGGATTAAAAAACCGAATATTCTTGATTGTAGATAAAATTAAATGTTGTGTTTGAATAATAATAATCGTTGGCGCAAAAATCCATATTGGATCAGGGCCTTGAAGTGTGTTAGAGCACTCCATTCAAGACCGTAACGGTACACTACAGGATACTCTATAGGAGGCAATGTGGCCAGCATGGCGCTCGCCCGAGGTTATTACCCTGATTTTACTTCACAGCTCAGTCGACTGGTATCCGACGTTAAATCACGTTACAATTCCTACTGACACCAAGGAGATTTGAACCGCGACCTTCTGTACGACAGCCTTGTGCTCTTACCACTCAGCTATCCGGACACTTGTGTCGTGTATGAAGACACCCTATAATCTCACTTTTCAAAAATGTTTTCTGCAGTCCTGGCAAGGGATACATCTGAAGATTAGCTCTACTAAATTATGTTGATACTTTATTATTTTTATTCTAGATTTTCAATGAAAAATTGACCTAATTTTTGAAAATTTTGCTGTTTAACTACGCCATTGTTTAAATGTTTGGTCTCCAATTACTACGAATGGAGATGTGCTTCTCACCAGTAACCCCGTGTTTTTAGAAGAGCCTAATTTGGCCGTAAGAAGCAAACTCAAATGATTATCAAATTCGTCAACACGAAAACGTTGTATCATAATTCAAGACCCAATAATAACATATAAAAAGATGACATTTATTTTCTTGGCAAAAAAAATGTTGGATGCTGAAATATCGAGCGTCAAATAAAAACCCCCAGTTATAAATATATAAATTTTTCCCTTTTTAAGGTTTTGTGTAAAACAAACCCTTGTTAAAATCCCTCTGCCTGTCTGTCTGTCACACGCACGTTTCTCCAAAACGGCTAAACAGATCCTAGCGAAATTTAGTGGTTACATGGGAATTATGAAATCCCCCAGTGAGTGACATAAATTAAGTGGAGTTTAAAGGGGGCTCTTCATACATGCAAATTTATTCACCGGATATAGCCATGTGGGCCTTCAAATGAAGGCTCTCGGTTGGTATTAGTTAGAATCTGATATTAATTCTGACGTGAGTTGTAAAGTGCGCGAGTAAGGAGTGAAAATGTAGACACTTAAAGTGAGTCAGGACTCATTTTTGGTAACTATCCAACACAAAAATTCGTAAAAAATCACAGTGGTGCGCTCAGATAAAATCTAGGCCCCACAATATGCTCCATTATCTGCTCAAATAAATTTGCTAATAGTATATTACCAACTTTTAGAAATTGACTAAAAAGCCCCCTAGGACTTCCAAGTTCGCACCAGCATGGAATGGAATGTGGCAATTTACGCCAAAGTTATAATAGTTCAAACTGAGCAATTTCGCGCGAATTTACTGTTTCTAAAGCCATGCAAATAAGATGTTAACGTTATAACTTTAACGAGAATAATTTTTGTGAAATAATAAAGTCGCATTTATGAAGAATCTACTTCTCCCCAGCCCTATTTAAGATTTTATGTAAAACACTTATGTGAAATTCAAGCCTCGAGAAACTTACTAATAGTATATTACCTAATTTTAGAAATTGAATGAAAAACTCCCCTTAAGTTCATCCTAGGAGTACTAAAGTTTGTACGGGCATAGAAGACAGTATCGTGCATACGCATGCCATGAAAATGCAACTATTAATGTCAAAGTTATAGGAGTTAAAATTTTTCAATTTTGTATGAATTAACAACATCATAAGCCATAAAATAAGTTGCTGACGTCATAATTAATGAGGATAATTCGGGTGAAATATTAAAATTTCATTCGCGAAGAATCTAGTTCTGCCCAGCCCTTTTAAAGGTTTTCTATAAAACAAAACCTTATTAAAATCGGTTTACTGTCTGTCCGTCTGTCTGTTTGTCTGTTCGTCGCACTCATTTTTCTCGGAGATGGTTGTAGCGAATGACACCAAATTTGGTGGAAAGGTGGGAACTGTGAACACTCTCGCATATAGTGAGTTACCTCCTTTTATGTCGAATTTAAGGGGTGGGGGGCTCATACATGCAAATGGGATGTGCAAATCCGTTTTTCACCAAATATAGTCATCTGGGGTAGCAAATGAAAGGTCTCGATTAGTACTTTCCGAAGCCGGTTTTAGTTTTGACAATTGTTTGAAAGTTGGGGAGTGCGGAGGGTCGAAAGTAATCATTTCTTTAACGGGTCCATTTTAGAAACTGCCCAACGAAAAATCTGAAAACATCAGGAGGCTGCCACTATATGGTGCCTAGGCTCTGAAATACCTTCCATGCCGATATCCTTTCAAATGAAGTTAATAATAGTATATTATCATAATTTTTAGTAATGGGCTGCAAAACCCCCCTTAAGTTTATCCTAGTATCACAAAATTTTGCATTAATGTAGGCCGTGATCCTACCAAATTTGGTGGAAATCGCACTATTACTAACGAAGTTATATTAGGTCATAGTTGCCGTTTCTTTACAAATTCAAGACTATCAATATCAATATCACCCGAAAGTGGATACTCTCACATAATAAATGCATATATTGCGTGCTACGTAGTAATGGGACAAATGCACACTCAAATGTCCCTGCATAAGAAAGACACAAAACCTTCCATACCTGAAGCGTCGAGCTTCCGGTTTCCCAACTTGTTTGTATCTGCTGTGGGTTAAGTTCTTCACATTTGCTAATAATATAAAACTCCGAATTTGAGCCGTGTGGGGTTGACTATTATCAATACAGTACATCGCTTTTTAAAGAATAGAGGGCAATGGAATTTTTAACCATGTGGCACGGAACTGTCATGCACTCGTCGCTCCTCACATCTTCTTCTTTTTCTTCAGCCTTTGTCTCATTCACAATTGGGGTCGGCTTGCCGTGATTGGTTTCGCCATTTTATTTTATCACATGCCTGATCTGGATGTAATCGCGAGGCTTTTCAATTCCCATCTAGCGTATCAACCCACCGTTGTTGCGGTCGGCCTTTTGGTTGCTTACCATCGACTTTGATATTGAGACCAATATTGGAAAGTGAATTCTCAATACCGTGAACTACGTGACCATACCATCAAAGATACCTTTCTCGTAGTTTTTTCACGATTGGTGCAACCTCATATCAATCAGGGATATCCTCATTTCGGATGTAATCAAAACGTGTCACGCCACTAGTACAATGCAACATCTTCGTCTCTATTACCATAAGGCGTCGTTCATTATTTTTTATAGTTGGGAAACAGGCAGAACCAAAAAAAGGCGACAAGACGGACGACATTGCAGTAAATTTAGATTTGAGACGTTCGCTGATATGTCGATTACATAGAACACCAATTGGAAAATGTTAATTCGTACATAGTACAAAAGTGTCCCCCATGTGTTGAAGACCACGGGATTCCCTTGAGGAGTCAATGACGTAGTACAAACTTTGAGATGGCATGTTTTCCGAATTCTTGAATGAAGACTGCCCTCTTTCGAGAACAAGTAATCCACTGTAGCATTAAAATCTCACGTTGTCGCACAATTGTTAGCATTTCAGAGCACAATTATATAACATATGGATCCAACCATACAGCTTCACTTGCAAGTAAATATTCAATAGTTGAAGTTTACCTAATAGTTATATGCTTATCAGTTGTACAAAGCTCGTTGCAAAGCTAATGCTACTATGCTTCATTGCTAAAATAGGGGAAAAAGAAGGTTATGGAGAAAATATGTAAGACCACCATCGAATAGAACTCCTGAAAAAATTGCTATATTTGATAAACTGAGATTAGATTTTTTTCAATTACGGTCAATTGACTGAACACTTTTTCACGAGATCAGATTAATGGTTTTCCAAGCGTTCAAATCAGCAAAAACATCCATTCCAAATGAGCGCAAGCTTGTGCCCATCGTTGGACCAAAACGAATTCCTGGTGCGTGAAAATTGATTTTTTCTGGGTCTTAATTAACTACAGCAAATGATTTTATTGTTTCAACGTTTCTTCAAACAGAAATCATCATTAAAGTCACATTTGTTTAGGCACTTCAAAAACTATACCAACAATATGTAATGCAGAGAGGATTAATACTGCAGTGCCCTGGAAAAAATAAATCAGATTCAGTCTTAGTTCGGCGGTTTTGATTGATGATCAATAGATTTTTATTGTTATCAACTGAATGGTGGAGTGGTTCAAACGATTGATCTGCCGCCGACCATCAGACAAGGCACTGAACTACAAAGTTATTAGCAAAAAGGAGTAATTGATGAAAAAATGGAAATAGATGGGCAATACAATAGGTGAAAAATAAACAGAATTCTGGACTATGAAAAAAGCAGAACGGTCCAGATAAAAACCATGATATAAACAGTAGCCTGAAAGCCACACTATTTGAGATGGTATTCCTAATTGAAATTCCATTGTACACGAGACTTGAGGCGTGCTGTTGCGGCAACAGGTTTGGGATTGGGTTTCAGAGTTTATTTCATCAATACGCCGCCACCGACACAATAGCTACCAACGTTTAATCACTATCACCTTGTATCTGTTTAAAAAAAGAATTTTAACTACAGTATCGTCGTTATTTGGATCACATTATAAGGAGTACAAAGAGCTAAGGAATAATACATACTATGATCTCGAATAAGAACTCCTCCTATTCAAGTATGCTAGTCTAGAATGAATCAAATCAAAACCTCAAATGGAAACGGAGAGATGCTTCTGAAAATAGCACCCAATTCAGAAATAAAATGTAAGCAACTTTCTTATTACAAAAACTATTTTCAAGATTAACTGTACGCGTATTATGTGGTTTTTGCAAGTGGGCAAAAAAAAGCACGTGTATATCAAGCATCAATAATTCCCAATTAAAAGCATTTTAAGTTCATAGATATTTTGCTTGCAAGTCAAACTAAATTAAAATCAAATTTTCATTATTTCTCCATTACTTCATATTTTCCTCTATTTTCTATTCGAATATTGACTCCACTTTATGCTGTTTTATTATAGCACTTCTGCTCACATTAGAATGAATACATTTTGAATTTTTAAATAAAAATCAAAGATTTATATCTTGAAGTTGCCGAAAATTATTTGCGTTATATTGACTCCGAACGGAATTCATTAGAAATCTTAGGGAGTCAATAAGACTACGCGATATAATGCCATTTATTAAATGAACAATTATATCATATAATTAGCGATTGTCAGAAGTCAGAAACCGGGAACGATGCGCTAAAAAGTTTTTTGCATTTCTTATTAAAGAATATTTTGGCGCCTGATAATCCCCAATTGTTTTTTGCTTTAACGATGTATGTATATCCCTTCAGTAACTCACTTACTCACTCACTTTAATGTGAACAGATACTCTACATATGCCCTCTTAGGGAACAATAGATATGGTACACATGAAAGGGAAAATTTACTATTTACTACTATAAGTTTGTTAAAAATAGTAAGATTTCTACCAAAATTCAAACGTGGTGGCGCCTGTATTTCCCATAAATCTCATAACACTTAACCCTCTCTCGCAATTTTTCCACGATCGGTGCACCCCCATAACGATCATGGATATCCTCATTTCGGATATGATCAAAACGTATCACGCCATTAGTCCAACGCGCGCCTCCATTACCGCAACACGCCGTTCACTGTCTTTTATAGTCGGCCAGCACTCAGAACCATAGAGGGCAACAGCACGGACGGTATTTCGGTCGATTTTAGATTTGAGGCGTTCGCTGATACGCCAATCACAAAGAACACCAGTTGTGGAACGCCACTTCATCCAGGTTGCATTAACGCGTGAAGCAATTTCATAACGCAGTTCTCCATTGGCTGATAGCGCTGACCCGAGGTATTTAAATCGCTCAGTTCTGAGCAGATCACTGTCGCTGGCATCATACGCATAAAGCAGTGTATAGGGCGCTGGACTTTGGATCTCCTGTGTGACGGTGTCGATAACAACAACAAAGAGGAGAGGTGAGAGGGCACTTCCTTGATAAACACCAACAGAGAAACGAAGCGGTTTTGATAAACCCGCCATACTTCGAACTTCACTTTTCAGACTGTGGTAGAGCAATTGGACTCGGGGCATGGGAAAGTAATCGGATCGGACAGTAATTTGAACATTCTGCTGGACTACCTTTCTTTTTCCATATTGGAACTGTGGTACTTCCTTGCCTTCCTTCCTGAATAACCCGATTAAAGTACTGACTGAGCTACAGTGTTGGGTCCCAGCTCTTCGCTTTCCAGAACCCAGATGCGATGTTGTCAAGTCTTGCGGCTTTCTCCGATTTCATTCGTTTAATTACCTCCTCGACTTCGGTTCCGCTGACAGGTGGAACTGCTCCAAATGTCTGTAATGATTGTGGAAGTGGAGTTCTTCAGTTGCTCGAAGTGTTCTCGCAGCAAATTACCGTTCTTGTCATTAACGCAACATAAGTGTCCGATATCCTGTGCGCGTTTGTTACGGCTGTTGGCAAGTCGATACAGATCTTTCTTGCCATCCCGAGTGCCCAGTTTATCGTAAAGATTTTTGTAATGGTCCGCTCGCGTTACAGCGACGACTTTCTTTGCTTCCTGGTTGGTATCTTCATAAATTTGCCAATTGGCCAGCGTTTTATCGCCGAGATAGTTGTGGTAGAGGCGTTTCTTTTCACGGACCTTCATTTCAACGTCCTCATTCCAAAGCCAAGTATCTCGGTTGATGTACCGCTTACCCGGCTTGATGACCCCGAGGGTTGCAGAGGCCGCTTTGTGGATCGTGTCTTTCATTTGGTTCCACAATTCTTCCACATGCGTAATGGTCGGTAATCGCGCGAGTGAGATCATTTCTTATTCTTCTCATGAAATCACCACCATTTAATGCGCGGCGGGCCTGTGCGTGCCATACGCCGTTTTATCGGTGGCTTAATTCGCAGGACGGCAATCAATGGCCGATGTTGAGGTGCTATAAAAGAAGATGAGACAATCGTTTGATGAACGGTGTATTCATAAGTGTACGGTCATGGGTGTCCGCAAAATCGATTATACTCACCACCCTCATTGCGCGCTCCGAACCTGTTTCGCTATGGCACCTGTTACCGTCTGTCTTTTCACCCACATGACCGTTAAGGTCACCGGCAAAGATGATATAGTCGTCAGCAAGCACATGACAAGTCTTTTCATGGAGAAGTTGCCAGAAGGCATCTTTCTCGGCATCAGGTCAACCTGACTGTGGTGCGAACGCGGTGAAGAAGTGAATAGTGCGATCAGCTGATATAATGGTAAGCTTCATCAACCGATCATCAAATCTTTCGACTTCTTTAATGGCATCACGGAAACCCGCTGAGATGGCCATGCCAACACCATATTGAGTGTGTGCGCTACAAAATAAAGAAGTTTATAGCCATTCCGAAGGGCTCTTGCGAGTTCCTCGGCCTTTCCAGTTAGGGTACTAACATTTAGTTTGCAGACACGTATTTGTTTTATTGTGCGTTTGTGCTTACGTCCTCACGCCGTCCATGCGTCAAGAACCCTTGCCCATTTCTTGACAGGACCGGGGCCCGGCCTGCCGCGTCGATTGAGGTGGACGCCCTAGCATTGCTCCGAGGCTTGTGACTCAATCCGATCATTTTGTTTGTAATGACATTGTATTCATTTTCTTGGTCGGCTTGTCGCGGGACCGGTCGCTAAGAGAGGTCAGGTATAATTTAGCATAGTGGAATAACTCCAACTATACTCTATTCATCTCTTTCACTGATCTCAGCATTTAGTTTTGGTTTTACTGTGGATAGTATAGAGTGCCTTAGCTCCTCTTTTTCCTGAGCTTGGAACCAGCATATTATGTTAATAGCATGGCGGAATTAGTATTTAACGCTCCTTAGGTGAGTACTAATCGAGGCTTTTCATTTCATTCGCCTCATAGCCATATTCGATAGATTTTTTTTTTAATTTCGCTCCTCTTTCTTACACTCAATGACATGCTGATCACATCCATGGGGGCTCACGGTTCCAATATTACTACTAAATTTTGTCTCGCTAGGTGAAACAGTTTTCAAGAAAAGTGCGTATGACGGACAAACTGAAGGATAGAGAGACCATAAATGGTTAAATGGTGGTATATGTCGATCGAATCGATTCAAATCGATCGAATCGATTCAAATAAAGAGTACATACCTGATAAAGGAAACCATATACAATTCTGCTCTCCTGGCCAACGACAAGTCCGAAAGTAGCAGCTCTTATTCAGATATCGGAAGAAACCCAGCACAAAATACCATCTATCTAAGCCCATGCAGCACGTAACGAAACCTGGCGCTGAGGTAGCAAATGAAGTATTTTCGACGTAATCTTTTCATCGCAATTATTAAAGTCGTCGGAAGAGGTTTGATGATGAACTGGTCGAAGCTAACTCTCACGGTCTCCCTGCGCATAGATCGTCTCAGAGTAGGACATATGAAGAGTCGTGTAACTCTTGGAACAACCAGAGTCTCGCACCCAGCCGCGTCAAGGACGGAGGAAATTGACAGACTGCGGAAGGAATTTCATATAGAACCCAAACGTCCAAAATGGAAGTATGATAAATCTAGAACTTATCTGATGAGTTTTCTGAAAATATTGGACCACATGTGCGTGTGTATGTGATAGGAGAGAGGCAAGGCGTTATGCTACTCGCTACATCTGAAATATATCAGCACTATAAATCTGATGTCTGATGCGCCCATAGGCGGGGGAATCACAGAAAACGTTCAGTGGATTGCGCTTGCTCGTTGCAGGTCGGGCACGTATCATTTTGAAGAATTCCTGTTTTGAATATATTTTTTGCCAGTGAATTATGACTAGTCAGTGTACCCACAATACTTCGAAATATAGGCCCCTGCTCCAAAACCCTGTTCTGGTTTTCAGCCAATGGTGAAGAAGATGTCAGTATATGCTGACAGGCATTTTTCTGGTTTATCCCTCTACGTTTCATGATAACTTCGTATTTTCTACCAAAAACTGGGTGATATTCTCCCAATAGCTTTTCCATCCCATATCTGCACAAAGAAAGTTAATAATAGTATATTTTCATATTATAGAAATTCGCCAGGCAACCCCCTTTAAGTTGATCCTGGAAGAACAACAGGCAATGGTATAAGGATAACCAATACCCAAAGCCCGACCTTCTGGTATTCCGACTCGTTTGTAAATAATACCATTGTGGATTTTTTTAAAATTACTCGTCATGCCCGTGGTGCCAACTGCCAATAAAATCTTGCCCTTTTGTTTTTATTTGGATTTACTGAAAGGCACCAACTGTCAATCAAATCCAAGGCATGTTGTGCATTTTCACACACCGTTTCGACATCCTAACCAACAACTACCACAGCTATCATATGTCATTCGCAATTAGCTTGGGCGTGCATTGGCAGATTTTGCAGTCCGCCTAGAAGTGCGTCGATCAACATACTGCACAGAAGTGACGATAGAACACCTCCTTGAGCGCAGTCTTTCGTTGTTCAGTAAGCTGCTGCTCTAGCATAGAATAGATCCACTCAATTAAAATTGCATCGACACCATGTTCCCTTATGTAAAACTTTTTAAAAGCGCGCAGTTGAAGACCCCTTTAATGTCCATGAACTGTCCGCCGCATTCCCGCTTTTCAGGGTCGCATACCTTATCTTGGAAATCAAAGAATAAAATGCAGACCCACGACGCTTCCGGCGCTGGTAAGCACGTTGCTTCATTTAGTGGGTGGGACCTTAACGTCTTCGCGCGAACATCAACCAGTCTCTCGAGGCATTTCAGCGAGAATTATGCTAAGTTGATCTGGCTTGATATCCACGGTACTTGCAGTATGCCAATTCCTACACACTTTAGGGTTGCAAGGTTTACAAGAACCCCTCTCTTTCATTTTTGTCAGCTGGTCTCACGGATTATGTTTTTCCATAAGAGTTTGTACAAATTAAACTTCATCGAGTTTTCTAAGAGAGTCGAACTTGGCCGACTCACCCCACCCACCCTACTCCATGTAACCTCAAAGTCCTCTTTTCACTTTCCAATTCAAAAGAGTATGGCTTCCAAAGATTTACGAGTTTCTTACATTCACGTTGTGGATTTCGGAAGTTTCACTAGTCGATTCAGGAGCCGCCTGCCGATTTTTTGACTTTTTTCAGTTCTCGGTCCCACAAAGAAATGGCGTTTGCTTGGGGTAATAAAGGAAGAGTCTTCAAGGCACTGTAAAGCTGTAAGATTCAGAGTTTCCAATTGATCTTTTTTCTCGCCTAACGAGTCCGTGGTAACCTAGGGACTCCACTTTGTTGCCAGAAGTTCAGTGAACTTCTTTTAGTCCGTTTTCTTAAAATTCCGTTTTTGTATTACAGACTGTCCATTTGAAATAGCCAGACTGAATTTTGTACTACGGTGATTTAACAGTGAGACTTCATCTAGCACCCGCCAGTCTCTAATCTACTCTATCAACGTCGAGGTGCAGATTTTAAGGTTCATTATTTCACTTTTTCTCGACCCCACGAACGTAATGGCACACCCTACGTTCGCGGTCATCAGACCATCTGAATGATTAAATGAAATAGCTTCTCCCCTCTAGGATTGCATTTTTTACTCTTCAGCAAATATGCTGAGCGTTCAAATCACAAATTATTAAGAGTTCAAGGCCACTTGATTCGGTGCCTCTGGTTTGTCTCCCCGCTTGCCGTTGAGCTGGTATTTAAAGATGACCGCGGTTAGGTGCTAGAAACAGAATTTTGTCAGCATGTAATTTGTCATCGATGAAAATCCTAGCCCCCTTTACTAGTCCAATACTACATATTTTGTTAAATCGAATCCAGCGCTCTTGTATCAGAAATATATAAGTGCAGTCATGCAACTTTGCCAACCTTTCTGCTGGTAGATAGGAGAAGCTTTGACACGATTTGGGGGGCATACGTTTACTATAATGTCAAAATTACCGTTGACTGAAGAGTCCACTCCATCCAGAGCGGGTCGGATCGGTATTACTTGGTTGTCCCCATTGTCCGTCGAAAGTCCCACTTCATTGCGCGTGATTTCTCTGGATATCTTCCCACTTCGTAGTATAGCAATGCCTTGGTCTTCATTTCGCCTTCTTTAGCAGTCTTTGGCTTAGAGGATTCTTTTCCACGTACAGATATTAGACCGGTCGCATTAACGTCTCTAGCTTCCCTTTCTCCCGCTTTCCCTGGTAGAAGCGGAACAGAAGGTTCTATGATAGTAAGCAACATTCAGTCTGTAGTCCCGTTTCTTATACTGCGCTTGCATCTTCCGTTTTCTGGGAGAATTAGCCATCTGTTGCTTCCACCTTCGTGTATTTAGGGTACCCTTATCGCGCGTCGCAGCTGGGACAGTTGGATGAGCTGTCCAGTTTAAACCTATAGAGGTATTTACGGTAACCGTCATTCCCCGTGACAAATTGCATGAGATCATAATTTATCGCACCATGCGTCCTTTGCGTCCATACCTTGATGTCTGGAATCAATCTCGCTAATCGACCTCTTTTCGTCCGTTTCCGCCGGTCCTGTCACTTGCTTTACGACCCCTCCCTTTCGCCGTGCCGATCATACGCCGCATCTCGTTGGCCAAAATGTCGATCGACATCATTTCGGCTACCGCATAGCCCGATTCGTCTGAGATGGTTCTGCAACCACAGCACACTCTCAGGGCGGTCTTTCTGTAAACCACGCTTATCTTTTGAGCATTGCATGCGTTATGCAATTTAGCTAACCATATTGGTGTTGCATAGAGCAGTATAGAGGTTTCAAGCTACAAGCAGTCTATGAGTGCATTGTGGGCCCATAACATTTGGCATCATCCTTGTCAGGGCCAGGCTAACAGAGCAAAAAAAGGTGTTTTTCTGCTGTCACGCTAGTGGACTCTGTGAGTAGGTTAAAGAAAAAATGTAACCAGGATTTTAACGTGCCGACTTAACCACAGTCCGCAAACTTTTTTCGGTGCCTTGTTAAACTTTTTTTTTATGAATTTTGGCTTCTTTTCAAGGTTTTTTAATCAATAAAAAAATACCGAATGAATCCCAATTATCTTAGTTTGCGGGCAGTGGAAATATTTTTTGAATAAGTCCTGACAATTTCAATGAATTTCATTGCATAGAATTTGGGCTATGGTGGCAGCCGATTATCAACAGTTTCGGAAAAAATTGAAAAAGTAGAATGCGATTTTTATCTGACCATTAATCTGTTATACCTGGTCCATAAACCTTAGGTTTCTTTAAGAAACACAAGTAAAGCCTTGGCTCCAATTTTGCTGGTGAGAAGAGGAGAAAATTTAAAACGCTTTCGGAAGAAGGAGAATGTCCTTTATAAACTAAAGCCTCAATAGCTGGCCGTTGTGGGCCCTTTTTACTTATTTAAAAAAGTGATACGGAAGATGTCCGACATGAAATCCTGTATGACTAATTAAAAGGATTTTAGCATACTACTTAATTTTGTTCAATTAACGGATGCATTTTTTTCAGATTTTGTGCAAAACAAAATCTTATTCAAATCGGATCAATGCTTGTCTGTCAGTCTGTCGCACGCAGTTTTCTCTGAAGCGCTCACACTGATTAACAAAAAAGGTGACAAAGTGGGAACTGTTAACACCTACGTATGCAGTGAACCACATTGTTGTCGGTTAAGTTGAAAGGGGGATGTAAGATTTTTTCCACAGAATATAGTCATTTGGTGTACCAAGAGAACACAAGCAATACACATACCTGAAGCGTCGAGCTTTCCGTTTTCGACTTGTTTCTTTTTCTTCATGCAAAAGTCCCTTCTGTATTTCAGAAATAATGTCAGCATTTCGCTTGGAAAAGTCACAACTATGACATTCAATTGATAACTACACAGGTCATAAAAATCTAAATGAATCAATGATATTTGACAGTGGCAGTCTCGTCAAAAATGGATTTCTTGTAAGTTAACTAACCGTGCACGCTTCACACATGCACTTGACTTCAGTGCCATTAGTTTAAGGAGCTGACCACCCACCTTTCTCCTCTTTAGTAGCAGCCGGACTTTTTTGATTAGGAGTATCTGCAAAGTAGGCTTAGAGATGCTAGGAAGAGTGCAGAACACCATGCTTTATAAAATTAAAAGTACACTTAGGTGAGTCTAGAGATATTAAGATGGATGGATGATTTAAGCGACTGCCCTGTGGATAGTCTATGCAAGGCCATATAGCATATAAAGTCATCTAGTAATTACCGGCCATTGTCATATATCGGTGGTTAGGTAAGTGAGTCGAAATTTCGCAACAATCATGCTTTGATCGGATGAATCCTGCCTAACTAGCTTGGTAGTCAATCAATTTTTGGTTATCCCTGTGATAGGGAATCCACCAAATGGTGATGATGACCAAACCACCTAGATTCTTCAGTTCAAAGTGATGCTGCACCACTAACTCAAACGATAAACTAGTGAACTTTATTGCTTTTATAGTCACTTGACTGTTCGTTCGAGTATATTTCATTGAATGATACATTTCATAGGTTTCTAATAGTTCTGCATGAAAACACTCACATTGTAAATTGGGAGGCTTAGAAGTTTGCAGAAGCCTTCGATGTGAGAATCTGAATAGGCTGCATAGACGGCATTCGGACCGATAAATATGCTTTATTAAGGCGATCGATATAAACGTTGGATATGAAATTTTACCTTTTTAACACTGAAATTTCCGAACGCCTGCGAATATCGAAAAATCACTTTGCCCATATAGTCTACACTATAGCTAGATACAATTGATGCAAAAAAAAAAACGATTCCTCGGATCTGATACACGGGATGACCGCCTTAAGTTAGCTTCGTCACTTAATCATCACCATAATATTGGGTTGGGGAAAAAGAAATGCCGTATTTTGTCAATAGATGGCGACACTTAAACATATCTTGTGTTGTACTTATCGCATCGGGTCATACTATACGGCAATTTGAGGACGACAATCTGTACTACAAGTGTTGTAATCGTACGTTTCAGTCTCAAGTTATGGCGCGTCAAAGATGGAGTCCACCAAGCAAGAAATTCGTTATATTTTTACTACCTGTCAGGTACAAATGCAACGAAGGCGGCCGAAAAAATTTGTGAAGTTTATCGGCACGATACTGTAACGATTCGCATAGCACAGCGTTGGTTTGATCGATTTCGTTCTGATGTAGTGGATGTCGAAGGTACACCCCGTACTGGTAGGCCAATCGTTGTAGAAACCGATAAAATCGTCGAAATCATCCAAGTAGACCGGCATGTGAGCATTTGCTCGATTGGACAGGAACTGGGTATAGATCATAAAACCGTTTGGAACCACTTGCAAAAGATTGGATTCCAAAAAAACTGGATGTTTGGGTGCCACACGAGTTGACGCAAAAAAATATCTTGGACCGAATCAACCCCGGCGATGCATTGCTGAAATGGAACGAATTCGACCCATTTTTGAAGCGGATAGTGACCGGTAGTGAAAAGTGGATCACGTACGTCAGCCTCCAGCGAAAAACATCGTGGTGGAAGCGCGGCGGGCCTGCCGAAACCATCACCAAGCCCGAATTGACGGCCAGGAAGGTTTTGCTGTGTGTTTGGTGGGATTAGAAGGGAATCATCCACTATGAGCTGCTCAACTATAGCCAGACCCTCAATTCGGTCTTCTACTGTGAGCAACTCGACCGTTTGAAACAGGCGATTGACCAGAAGCGGCCAGAATTGGCCAATAGGAATGGTGTTGTATTCCACTAGGACAACGCCCGCCCGGCCTCACACATCTTTGATGACCGGCCAGAAGCTACGGGAGCTCGGATGGGATGTCCTATCGCACCCACCGTATAGTCTGGACCTGGCACCAAATGATTACCATCTCTTCCGACCCATGCAAAACCCTCTTGGTGCTACTAAATTGGCCTTAAAAAAAATACGAGATTTCTTTTTCCCCAACCCAATATTATAATAAGAAAGAATATTTCATTTATTACACATTCCTCGAAAGCCTTAAGTTCTAGATTTTTTTCCTACTTTCTCTGAATGTTGAATATTGCTAAAATCAAAGTAAATTTTTCAGTGTTTGGAAGCGTAATTTTGTGATTGAAAGAGCTAATTTAAGTGACTTCCCACCCCTCGCTTTGCAACTAATGTAGTACCAATCAAGACTTTTATCTGATTCCCGATGTAACTATATTCGGTGGAAAAAAAATGTACGGCTCGTAAGCGTGATGCAAGACGACGTCATCCATCTCATGCGTATGGGCTCACAGTTCCAATTTTCCCATCAAATTTCATGTCAATAGATATCATCGTTGCTGACGAAAGTTTGTGTGACTTGCAGACAGGCAGACGGACAGACAGATAGAACTAAACCCATTTTCATAAGGTTCGTTTAGTTTTTCCTTAATTTTATCTCATCCCGTCGGGATTATTTACCGACGGCATTCCAACAAATTTAATTTTTATAAAGAAATTGTACACAAGTTGTTATGATTTTGAATCAATCCGAAGATGGTTTTTAAGAATGAGAGATCATCGCCATTTGAAAGAAAACGTTACAAAGGTGTACCTTTTTATATATATAAGGAAATCAAATGTTGAATAGGTAAAAAAGTACGCCAAATGGAGATAAAATGGAATCCTGAAGATTCACTTCGCTCTAGTAAAATCTACTGGTTTCGACATTTTTTTCGGTGCCAAATTGAGTGACTGAGATGCGAATGTGGAACCAAACCATTTTTCAGTTTTACCACTTCTTCCGAACCTTAGTAAACCATTCATATTTACTGGCAAACAGCATTGATATGGAACTCCACACTTTCCATGATTTACTACTTTCCTTCATAATTTACAAGGTGATAATATGCAATCCACCTAGGCATAACTTATTGCGCTGAAATTTATCCATTTATTCCCAATCAACTCTAAGCGGATATTATTTCGATATTTTCCCGTAATAACAATGCCTTGGTATGCCAATGCCCAAGCTCCGGTGCCATACGTCCATGCAATGCGCAATAAAAGGCAAATAATTTTAATAGAGCTAAAACGAGCCTGATTGCGAGCCTCGAACCCTACAAATGGAAGCAACATAAATAACACAAGAAATCAATTCGACGATTATGTTGTCATTACAAATCATGTTGGTAATGATATGTTCAGGCAGCGGACTTGCAGCTCCATTCAATCCGCAAATATCAATTTTACAGAATTCGTGATTTGTACGAATTTATCTTTGGGTAGTGCTTGCATAAATCCAAGTCCCAGTTGATATGTAGTTGCAATGCCAGTCCGACTGTTAAACCTGGAATCCACCTTTTCCTTTTCCCGTTCGTGCGCAATTAATGGATAATTACGAAAATGTTGCCGACTGTATTGTTTCTTCTTATGTTGTGTTGTGATTCTTATTCAGAGCCGCAGTTTGGGGCCAGAGGGGAAGTTGGGTTGTTAGTTTGTACACTATAAGTTAGTATTCAATAATCATAACCCTATACCTCCAGTTTCAACAACTACTCTACCTTTTACAATACTACTTAGAATCCTTCACTTGCTCTGTTGCACGATATAATTCTATTTTTATATCGCAAGGTTATTTTCTAAAAGGATTTTTTACGTTCTGGAATTGCGAGCTCTATTCTAAGATTTGTATCTATCCTGAAGGTACCCTGCAAGATTGCCAAACATAATGTTATGCAATTCAACAATGTCGACAATGCATTTCCGGTCCCAATTGGAGAATCCCGAAAAGTAACACTGAAAACTATCATTTCAAAACTTTGCCAAGACTGGCAGTCTGACCCTGTCCACTCAACGCCTTTGCTTCATCATAACTCCCATATCACAGATTTCAAAATTAAAGATGGACTCGTACAATGTTCGGATGTGCAGAATATCCGACATTACCGCTGATGGAATGCAACATGTACAAAGAACGTTTGATGGCATTGTGGTAGATGCATATCATTCCGAGGTATGACCACGGACAACACGGGGGTGAGTGACTGACGGGCCAGTGAGAACGTGATGAAATACAAGAGAATATTTGACCAGTTACATTCCAGTTCCATTGCAGTATCACCAAATTGCACCGAATACTCAATTGTTATTGGCCCTTGGGCTAGTTGCTGATTTCGAGGTTTGAATTTTCCTCGTGTATTCGCCACCGCACGGCTATGAAACGAACACTTATGAGCCTATAATTTAGATCTGATGAAATTTAAATTGTCCAAGTGCTCACTGACCAAGGTTTTGGTGGTATTGCTGCGCTCCCTCATCCTTGCCTTCCCTGCGATTCGCGGTGGCAATAAACAATGCGTCCATGCATTGTTCACGATTGTACCGAAAAGGGCGGAGGACAATGCAAATACGGGCCCATATGCAATATGCATTTCATGAGTTAATTATGGCACATTGAGTAATGGACGAATATGGCTTTATCCTCTTGCATGTGAATTCGACTAGGATCGAACTCGAGCGCAATTCATCGCTTCGGACTCTATGAAATGATGTGTGATGTCGTTTTCTGTGTGTGGCATTGTGTTTCGGCATGAATTATTGGTAATTGCACGCTGTTAATAATCTGTTTCATTCCATTTTCATTCAATATGTTGATCAGAACATGAATTATTTGTTGTACGATAACAAATGTGTATGGTTGTTTTGGGACTAGTTTACTTTTGTTTTGAATTCTGTTCTGGAGGTCTCTGACCACAATAGATGGATAAAGTTTCTTGTGCCAATAATAAATCAAATGGCAGCCCATATGCCTGCAATAATCATCATATAACTCATAATTGCTTTAGTGGCACCATGCCCTCCTATGGTAGTAATCATTCTGAGAGCTCTAACCTAATAGGAATCACAATGGGGCTAGTAGTTGATTCTACACCCAACAACTGGCGTTAACTTTGTTTTTTTCTTTCTGGAAAATTATTTTTGAAAAATAGTAATAATATGAATCGTAGGGACGTAGGGACGGTTTGACGTCTAGGCGCCACAATGACCAGGAACATTGCGTCGCCTACTGCAAATGATTCGCTACAATCTATGGTGACCAATTCAGCAGGTTTGCGTACGCGGCGGATAAAGTGAACTGACCACATGGACATCTTTATCATCCACTCATACTACGATATAACGGCAGGGGCAGGTACAGCATCTTACCGCCCATTGTTGCACCAGAGGTCCATCGAGCACTTTCCGCAGCCACGCAATCTCAGTCATCATCACGGAGCGTGTTCGACTTGAGGTATCGCGGAAACTAGTGACCAAGAGCCGATGGGGCCAGACGCGCCGGAGTGAATAACACCACGCTGCATTGCAGGTAACAGTTTCAGTACTCGCCGAAACATTCTTCTTCACTGGCCGGCTGAAGTCTCGGAGGTTCGGGACGAATTCTAAAGAGCGCGAATAGAGTCTTCAAAAATGAATCCTTTCCCTAGACTAGGTTCGCCAGGCTCTATTTACCTCCAGAAACTCCCAAAATTCTATCTCAAATCAATGATGAGATTGAGGGCCGGCTGGGTGCTGCTATGTCGCTGCCGCAATTGCACTTGTGTATTGTGGTGCAGTTGCCGCTATCAGATTGCACGGTCAGAAGATTTGTTTTCGCGTTATTGGTTTGAGTAAACGAAGAGATCCACCATGTTATATTCGTCTGGAACGTCGGCGGGATTCACTAAGGCAGGATATTTCTAGGCTGACTTAAATCAGTACTGGTAATGCCATCAGATGGGTGAAGAATAAAGTGCAGAGGGTTTACCGGAAGTATGCCGTCCTTAGTGAAACGCTCTTAGCTGAAATTCCGTTGGGACAGTATGGCGAAAGTCACTCCAGACATGTCTAGAAAGCATCGCACGCGAGGAACCAGCGAGCTTTTTTAAATCGTTCAACGAATTATAATAGAGCGTCCAGACAGTTCAATTTTCGGTGGCGGAAGCGAAAGAATATTATGATGGACTTTGGGGTTACCCATCCACCATGCTGAACACGCTGAGTGGCATCAATTTTGCGGTTGTTACCGAAGGGGGCCTGGCCTAAATCGGATGCAGAATTTCAGGTATAAAAAGTTCGGCAGTAAACAGGTTCGGTTAGCACACAGCATAAATTAGGCCATTGGTCGGCTAGAGAAATTTCCACTCTTCCTCACTGCGGAGAGTACCTAGATTATCCGTAATACGAATACGGTGCAGGATCCCGCAAACACTAGACCCATTGCTTGCTTACTAACCTTCCACAAATTCATAACATCCTTTATTAGTGGAAAGGTTAATGTAACCATAACATTCTGTTCGAGGAACAGAAGGGCAGACGATTTGGATCAAGGGGCTGCAAAAGGAACTCATTATCGACTCGATCATTGGAAGACAAGCAGTTGCTGTATGGATCATGTTAAGGCTTTTGACAGCGTTCCGCATACCTGTCTTTTCACTGTCCTATATCTGTATCGCATTGATCCGAAACTAATAAAGTTTTTGGCAACAATCATGGAAGGGTGGCATACCACCTTATCAACGCCGAATTTGGATAAGACAAATATCGAATTCAATTCATCCGCAAAGGTCATCACGGGCGCACATCCAAGCTATGAGCGGGACAGACTTCCATAAATACCTAGGAATTCTGCAAAGAACCCAACCACGAGTTGAGGATCTGAAGGATGCTCTCTTGTCCGAATTACTACGACGTGTAAAGTTTTTGCTGAACTCGTATTTCTCGGGGAAAAAGAAAACCAGCGCACTGAACATATTTGCTATCTCTTAATTGGCATATGATTTGGAAAGCATCCAGCGGGCGATACGGACTACGGTGCCTAAATTCCGAATGCAACTCCTAAATTCTTCCATGAAGTGGATGAAACTCATGACATTGGAGGGGTGTGGTTGACATCGCGGCGCAACATCACCCGTCAAGTTGATTCGCTACCCGCTAATTTTTACAGAAAAGAGCAGGCGACTCCCTTGCGGGCTGACTCCACTTAACTTGAGGGGGCGATCTCTCAATTCACTGAGCATAGCGAAGTCAGACCAAGGGCATATTGATGAATAGAAGCACAGTAAATACGTGAAGTGCCTCTGGCAGCTATTTATCGCTCTGCGTTTGTCGAACAGATGACTGCGTCCTGGGGAACTCTTTGTTGAGACGGAGGGATTTAAGTATGCTATTCAAAATGGCGTGGTCACAGCACGAACTTATAAAATGCTTATAATGAGAAGGCGGGTGGAGAAAGACCAGTGCGGAATGTGTGGTTTAGCGTTAGAGGTGTTTCTGGCTGTACTGTTATGGCGCCGGTGCAATATGCGAACAGCCATGATGCTGTATGTAAGGTGATCCGTCAAAACCTTGTATTCAAGCCTGAGCTGATTATGGGGACATGTCCAGTATGCCGTTATGAGCCGCAAGCAATAGTCGATACTTCTGCCTAAAGCATGTATTGCGACCGCCAAGTTCTAACTGATGGTCATACATCACATAGCAAGCATGACGAACTGTTAGTTCACAAGACGGGTTACTTCGCGTATATTAATCATGCTGCCATCCATCCATTGAACAGCAAGCAATATTGAGAAACGAAAGGAAATTTGGTGATTGTAGTTGACATAATACTGTCAGCTACAGGTATTGTATCTAAATCTCTCACAGCTACCCTTGATGTCCTGGGACTGTCACCCTGTCAGCCTGTTTTAAACCATGCAGACGTACATCATTCTGCATACGTGCTCGATGTTGCGAGGCTCTCGACCGATTCTCTCACTAAACTACCGCCAGCCATCACCACCAGAACTCTTTTATTTTTTAGGTAGATAAGGTCGTCCGAGCTTAAATACTTGGTACTTAATGCTAGTACTAGCATTCGGCTACTGCCGAGAGTGTGATAACTTGGAAAATAATAATAATAATAATAGTCTTTGGCGCAACAATTGGTCCAGGGCCTTGAAGGATATTACAGCACTTCATTCAAGACCGTAATGGTACACTACAGGATTACAGTACCCTCTAGGAGGCAATGTGGTCAGAATTACGCTTGCCCGAGGTTATTACTTTGATTGACTCTCATCTCATTTACAGTTGAGTCTACTGGTGTTCGACATTCTGCCACCATAACAAATTCCTCCGCACCAGTGAGATTTGAACCGCGGCTTTCTGCTACGACAGGACACAGGGACAAAATCATTAATGCGCTCCAAAATCCTTAAAGTAGGAGATATCAGCTGAATTGGATAATGATTTCTGCAGTATGGCTCTTTCTATTCAATTTTGAAATTGCTATGTTGCTCAGCCGATCATATAGTGTTCTCTTCCCTTCACCGGAATATAAGGCTCCACATTTTCGATTACCAAAGATAATGTTACTTTTCTTCATTCAAATGACTGCCTCTTTAATTTATATAAGTGGCACTGATAAGCGGAATCGCTCTAAAACTGCCGATTAACATGTCCCTCCATCCGTCAGCCATGGCGCCGATCTGCAATCACGGCACTGTCCTAGTCGCAGGAAGCCTTGAATGCATTGGATTTAGCTTTTGACAATATTGGGGTATGAACAGGATCTGATCGCTGCTATTATAAAATGTAAAAAGATGTGGCACGGGCTTAATAAACCAAGTGCTGATAACTACAGGGTTGCGAATATTGGGAAATTCGAGGATACATCACATCCTTGTCGTGTGTATATGGGTGCATCGCACAGATACACCAAGTTACAGTAAGAGCTTTGACCCTATGGTGAGACGTTTCCACCGAAACAGTTTTTGTAAGCAGGAGGCTCAGCTTGGCGCTAATTGCGAATGGCTTTGTCCGTATTGGTTTTAGCTGAACTCGCGGTAAAAGCTCTTAACAGGGACTCCCTAAATGTTTGTCTATTGATCTTTCTGGATATTTTCAATAGCAAATAGTCTCTAGGCGTAGCAATAGATAGCTCAGGCATTTTGTGAACATAAAATTACCTCTTTAATCTGATGTCAAGCGAAACATTGTTGTCGATTACCTGCCTGTATGTTCATCAATTTATGTTCATCAGCCGAGTTTATGAGGAACTGTACTTTGGCTTATTATGTACTGTGATGATCACGGGAGAATGGTCTGGCGACAGTTCGTAGACGGTGGGGGCTATTGCACATTGTCGCGGTATTCCTGTTGAGATTCCAAAGTTGATTAGATCTGGTGTTTTATTGATGTCTGTCTGTCGGCCAGTAAGCTGGCCTATCTTCTGTTATATGATCAAATTTGCTTCGTAAGATTGCCGACACAATTTTTTATTCTTAAGAGAGACTAACTTTGAGCCCCAGTGCATATGTTTAACATCCTTGTTGTGTGTATATGGCTGCATCGCACTGATACACCAAGGGAGCAGCGTGACCGAAAGTTACGACAGATAGTAATCGCTCCACCTAAATATAATCGCAATAAAGGGTACGAATTATATTCAAGTGAAATCTGTCGTATATCCAGACCTAAGCCAGGCCGATGTAAATTTTTTGTTGAGGATGCTGGGAGTTCTGAGTCCGCTCCCACTTGGTGACGGAGCGGATTGCTTGGAAAGCAAGTTACTTCCTCTTTTGTAGTCCACGGATTCCTCTTTTTTGGGTTAAACATCCAAGTTTTCCAAAAAGAACGAAAAAGTTGACTAACGTTTTCGTCCAGGGCAAAGGCAACTCATCAGATGCCTTGTCTAAAACAGTCACATATTTTTTTTATATATTGAAAGCTCCAAACACATTTCACACACATTTAAATTTAATAAATTATTTTCACAATCCCATTCCATTCCCGGGAATTTTATGTTTTAGCATTTTCCTCAAATGAAGATAAAGAGCAAATTTTTAGTGGGCGGTGATCAATATTGTATTGTTTAAAAAAATAAATTGAAAACCGGAAGCTCGGCACTTCAGTCCAAGTCTAAGTGAATGGAACAATGTCCAATGAACCAATGTCAAAACTAATATTTGCCTCAAAAAGTACTAATCGAGGCCTTTGATTTGATATTAATGCAACAATATAATTCACCACACGTGGGAGGTCATAGTTCCCACCTTCGTACCAAAATGCGTACCAATCGTTACAGTACAGATAGACAGACAGACAGTGAACCAATTTTAATAAGGTTTTATTTTCAACAAAACTATAAAAAGAGAAATATTTTCAAATTGATGCTAGTGCAGACACCTTTCTAATATCCGGGGCTCAACTCTTTCCAGCCGCTTGAATTTCCGATGAGATAAGATCGTCTTAGTGTGTTGGGGTAACTTTCCAGTCTGGCTAAGTGTTTATTAACGGAACACACAATTTCTTCCATTATTTTCCTGGTCTCCAAATCTTTAAGGAGATCAACGGTGCAGAGATGCCAGGGAGCACGGATATACATCTCAGAATGTTAGACTGAGAGCGGTGGAGCAGACTAATGTTGGATAGTTTGGCAGAACCCAATATTTGAACCCTACAATCCATACAACTCAGGAAGCAAACTCGAACGAATTCTGTATGACTTGAATACTTTTTGATTTGGTCTATTATGGATACAACTCAATAATTTATTGCTAGACTATTCCAATTAAAAATCTAGGCATTTCGAAATTACTGTTTTAGGTGACGAACATTTATAGCATGAAACATTATTCACAGCATTACTTTTAGGTAGTCTCTATATTTCAGTTCACAAACTTTGCTCTAAATTCATCGACACCAACTTGGTTGACATTATATCCAGGAATCGCTTCCTCGTGTCCGGATAGTTGAGTGGTTAGAGCGCAAGGCTGTCGTACGCAAGGTAGCGGTTCAAATCTCACTGGTGGCAGTGGAGTTTATATCGTGATTTGACGTTACCAGTCGACTCAGCTGTGAATGAGTACCTGAGTCATATTAGGGTAAAAATCTCGGGCGAGCGCAATACTGACCACATTACGGCCTTGAATGAAGTTCTCTAACCCACTTCAAGGCCCTGATCATATATGGATTGTTATGCCAACGAGTATTATTATAATCACTTCAAGCGTCCAAGGTAAGATTAGCTGATGTTCCTAATTCCATAATCGAATTTCCCGAGAACACCTATCCCTTACCGATCCCTGATTTACTGACAATTCTTCTTTTTTGGAGATTACAAAAGAGGATGTCTTTTCAAAGACGAATCTGGAAACCATATGGTCGACAGGCAGCAGAGTTACCTGATGGGCGCCAAAGAAATGCCAGAGAAATTCCAGGCTTAGCCTCGTGGGCTGAGTATTCATTCCTCCGAAAATGCGCCAGCAGCTTCTTGCTTTTACCAAAGTTCAATCATTATTATGCATGTATACATCCTATGAATCTTTTTGGTTGAAGGTCCTAGGTTTAACCCATCGCAGACCTGTCAGATAAACGGAAAATACTGTAAAAATGTATACTGTATCACGAAAGAGCTTGCATGCGGCCACAAATATTTCGATGTCTCTCTGAAGGACATGAACACTCAATTCCTGATCCACGATGACGAGCAGCTGATGAGCTGGAAGGAACACCTCACCACAGTTCTTAACAGTATTACATCTGATGAAGTTCCGCCTCTTGTGGATTGAATAGCTAATTATTCACCGCAACATGCGGATACGTACTATTCCTCCAAGAAGAAGAGACATCATTCCGGCCATCAATGCACTCAGACGAAGAAAGCAGTCGGATTTGAAGGTCTTCCCGTAGAGTAATTTATCGCTGTACCTGCAGTTCCTGGAGAGTGGAAGAAGGAGAGAATAATTAAAGAAGTGCACCCGTTTTGAGTGTGAGAATCGGAGTGTATATGCGTGTTCCCTGACGTTGGAAAATTAACGGCCAAAATAATCCTAAAACGCATCAAAGGACATCTAGGAAACTTCGTCGACAGAGATCGGACTGGATTCTGCTCCGGATCCTTCTGTGTTGACCACATCAATTCCTTACCGATTATTTTGGAACAGTGGGCAGAGTTTAGATCCTCGATTCACTTGCTGTTCATATATTTCGAGAAAGCTTTTGACAACGTGAACAATGAGTGTATCTGAAGTGTTCTACATGGCTGGCCAACGAATTTCGCCATGTCGTATTCTGCGAATTATATAAAGGAGCACTTAACATCTGCCAGCCGATTCGGTCATGTTGCTCCCAGGGTAGAGGCGTCTGACGATTTGCCTAATATCCTGTTTGTACGTTCGCCAATTTGTAGGTTTGTTCATCAGCCGACTTTGTGAGAAACTGCACTTTGGCTTATTATGTACGGTGATGATCACGGTAGAATGGTCTGGCGACAGCAGTGGAGCTATCGCACATTGTCGCGGTATTCCTGTTGAGACTCCAAAGTTGATTAGATTTGGAGTGTTATTGATGTCTGTCCTGTAGGTTGACTGTCTTGCTGTTATGTAGTAAAATTTAATCCGTAAGTTTGCCTTATACAATTCTTTATCCTAAGGAGAGAGACTAACCTTCAAGCTCAGTGGATATGCTTCCCATTACATTCTCCAGCAACGATGAATTCGTTCCCTGAAATTTTAAAGAACTGAGTGAATAGTTCCCGAGTTATTTTATGTCTTTGGGGCATAATGACTTCACCTGACCATATTTGTAGGTTGCTTGAAAGTAATCCTTATTGTTTACTTCCAATGGAAAGTGTTTGAGCTAATCAAAGTAGTTCACCCACTGGTGGCTTTCTCTCTGAGGTGTTTTGCGTCACAAAAATGTAG
The DNA here is from genome assembly GCF_905115235.1 of Hermetia illucens. Lineage (NCBI taxonomy): Eukaryota > Metazoa > Arthropoda > Insecta > Diptera > Stratiomyidae > Hermetia > Hermetia illucens. The sequence continues at coordinate 173,108,261 of NC_051849.1, read as the reverse complement.
CCAGGAACACTGAGCTTATCAAATCAATTTCATGCTATTTTAAGGAGAGTAACTCCGGCTTTGTGTTGACTTAACACGCAAATATACGAGTATATATATTTTAATTTTGTATGAGCTCCTGGATTTAGGTGCTAATAGTATTAATGAAGTGATGTTGCAGCGAGAATCGAAGATAGTGCTGGATGTGAATGTTCGGTTACAGATCGTACTCCAGGGTGAATAGTGTAAGTAAGAAAGTTACTGGAGCTGGACAATGTTTGATTTTTTTGCCTCAGTGCTCATTAGTTGATCGAACATCTTTGAACAGGAAGCGTGTTCTGTTTCAGAGCTTTATAGACTGGCAGTATGTTGTACTCCACTATACTAGTGTCCTTTAACCGAATTATCGAATTTATTAGCGCAGTTAAGTGAAGTTGTCAATAAGTCCGCGCAGGGTCAGAATTTAACTTACGGCTTAACGAGGACGATCAGTTACATTGACTCAAGTTTTCCTTTTAAACATTAGAATATAAGTTTTATGGTTTTCAATTACACTGGTATTATAGCAAGCAGCAGAAAGGTTCAACACTTCCGGGGAGCAATGATGAAGGACAAAGGTTTTATATTTTCCTCCCATCATCAATTTTGGCCCGGACAATTTGTTCTAGGTTCAATTTTCTTTTGAAATTACCAAACTCCATATCTCCATATTCGTTCCTAAGAACTTACCTTAACTACCTGCACTATCTGTTTTTGTGAGCATTTTGCACTTTCCTTTAATATATTTCCTTTACATGGGTAGACTGACGAAACGGCAAAATGCGATTTTTCAGATGAATAGACTGAATTTTGAAAAGAAATAAAATGGGTTTGAGAAAGTGATAATATACTCTGGAGATTTATTGGACGAAGAAAACTATCCAACATAATATTACTCTACTAGACTGATAATAAAGATTCGGTAATCAAAGTGCATATTTATTATTTTAGCAGCCTCTTTTGGTTTCTCAGAATGGACACGATGTGTATCTGCAATTTTGAACTTTATTTCAAAAAGAGTTTCTTTTTCTCTTGAATCATGTCCCATTAAGCTATGGGAAAATGCCACATCAAATAAAGGTTGCTTCTGATTATAGTGCAACCAAATCAAAGCTATGTAAATAATGGGTCATTTGGTCCAAAACTATCGTTTAGATCCTTTGATCATCCAAATTGTTCGATTGACACCATCATTAAAACGCATCGAATCCACCAAGTGAAACCAAACTACAAAGTGGACTTGTTGCGCCTAGAGATCAGCGCTCAACGTTTGAACCAATAATCAAATTAAATCGATAATTGGATATCGTTTAAGATGGGGTTGGATTGGAATTTCTCATTTAATTTGATAATAATCCGTTTTTGTCGGACTGAGATTTCGATAGGTCCCCCATTATCTTTTTCGTTTGTCTGAATCGCAACATTTTCAACATTTTAAACGAAATCGATCTTTTGAGACGATTGCGTCCCAATGGATGATGATGATCGATCAAAAATTCCTAAATGATACGCCACAAAACTGATCCACAATTTCATTTAATTTTACTAAATGCCTACTCTCGTAAAATGGCCCCAAGAGCTGAGTCCATATTTTTTTTATGCTGAAGAATCAAATAACACTGGACTCAGGCAAACGTGCCTTTTTGCCGTGTAATTTTTTTTCCAAGGCAAAGGAATTGATGGATCCTGTCGGAACGATATGGGAATTGTTGAAGCTTCAGGCAAAAATATTATCAACAATATGCTATGGAAAAATGCTAGCTAATTTCCAGAATCAAAATTTCTTTGATTTATGCACATGTAAATATATACAGACGTATGCAATCTAACTTGAAGAGGTATAATGTTTTCTCCTTTTTCAATGCGGCTGAATTGTACAATATCCGACATGAAACTGTAAAGAAGGATCAAAAGAGGAATAAAAGAACTTTTCGCCACACAATGAATAAGGGATCTTCTCCTTGAACGATTTTTTGAACCGTGCAATTGGCGAGATTATGTTTTTTATGATGTAGTCCTCGAGGTAGTTTTCAGGATTGATATGAATTAAGTCTGGATAACATATGTTGCAGCTTGAATCGTTTGTAAGGGTATTAAAAAGGATTCTACGGTAGAGATTAGGGAAGGTAGCTGGTTGAAACACATATTGAAAACCACTTAGCACGCTATTGAAATGACTGCTTAGTTTCATGGTACGGTTTGTACTTCAGGTGAATTATACAATTTGGAGTGAGGGAACGGGTAAAGATATAAATATATGATAAACGACAATGTATCCACATGTGCTATACCAATGTTAATATTATGATTCGTAAAGTAGAACTTTTAATTGAATATTAATTTGGGGGTAGATACTGACTTTAAAATGGCTGGTCAGTTTTATAATTAGAGACACTGTGAGTTTTTCAAAAATTCGATATAAATTGAGGCATTGATTTGGATTTGTATGGCAAGAACGTGTGTGTTGGACTAAAGTGCGTTACCCTAATCCGAAGAGTAGAGTTCCAATTATTGCGGACATATTGAATTCTCTTCAGTTACTTCTTCGTTTTTTTTTTTGGCTTATTTTACAATAAAAAAAAAGAAAATTGTATTTTTTAAATACCGATTAATTAGTTTTTATTCCTCATATACCGGTATTTCGACGACAAGTTGTCCTTCTCCTCAGGGAGTTTTAAGACAAAAACTCGGACATCTTAAATTCAACATCTACAGCAGCGAAGTTCGCGAGATTTTGTGTGTATGTATACAGCCCAACCATACAATATAAAGAAGGAATCTAATGTAGTGTCATGGCATAATGTTTTAAATCAATCGAACAAAAATGGTTTGAGATATCGGTCGCCTACTCGAAATTTGTTGTTTTCAGAAAAACGCCTTTAAAATTTTAAGCACTTAAATTGCAATCATATGAAGCAATGAAAACGATCGCGCAATTCGTTGGGGAAAAGGAAATGTATTTGTGATCGAAATTTGACGCTTTATTTAATATACTTAGAATTATTCGATTTAAGTCAAATATGCGCCGTTTTGTTCGCCATTTAGAAGGCAACTTCATTATTTCCACTTATAAAGCCCCTCCTTCTTTTTTGCAAAAAACTCGGACAGTCAGTTTTCGTAGGCCTCTTTTGAGGCCAACTTAATAGCACCAAGATCGTTTTGCATGGACAGGAAGAGATGGTAGTCACTTGGTGCCAGGTCCGGACTATACGGTGGTTGCAATAGGACACCCCATCCGAGCTCCTGGAGCTTCTGGCGGGTCAGCAAAGATGTGTGAGGCCAAGCGTTGTCCTGGTGGAACAGAACACCATTCCTATTTACCAATCCTGGCCGCTTCTGGTCCATCGCCTGTTTCAAACGGTCGAGTTGCTCACAAAAGAGGACCAAATTGAGGCTCTGGCCATAGCTGAGCAGCTCATAGTGGATGATTCCCTTCCAATTCCACCAAACACACAGCAAAACCGTCCTGGCCGTCAATCCGGGCTTAGCGATGGTTTGGGCCGGCTCGCCGCGCTTCGACCATGATCTTTTCGCTTGAGGTTGTCTTACGTGATCCACTTGTTATCACCAGTCACTATCCATTTCAAAAATGGTGCGAATTCGTTCCGTTTCAGCAGTCCATCGCAGGCGTTGATTCGGTCCAAGAGATTTTTTTGCGTCAACTGATGTGGCACCCAAACTTCCAGTTTTTTCGGAATCCAATCTTCTGCAAATGGTTCCAAACGGTTTTATGGGCCTTACCCAGTTCCTGGGCAATCAAACGAATGCTCACATGCCGGTCTACTTGGATGATTTCGACGATTTTATCGGTTTCTATCGCCTACCAGTACGGGGTGTATCTTCGATATCCACTACACCAGAACGAAATCGATCGAACCAACGCTGTGCTATACGACTCGTTACACTATCGGGTCCATACACTTCACAAATTTTTTTGGCCGATTTCGTTGCATTTTTATCTCTCAGGTAGTAAAAACGTAAAATATGCCAAATTTTTTGCTTGGTGGAATCAATCTTTGACGCGCTATAACTTGAGACTAAAACATTCGATCACAACACTGTCAAAGAGACACTTGTAGCACAGATTATCGTTTTCAAATCGCCGTATAGTATGACCCAATGCGATAAGTAGAACACAAGATATGTTAAAGTGTCGCCATCTATTGACAAAACACGACATTTCTTTTTCCCCAACCCAATATATTTCTTTCGAGTTTGAAACTTGAACTTTGAACATTTTCTAGTAAAAACTATAAAAACCATGGTTGTGTAACCTATGCACAAATTTCTGACATGCACAGATTCCCCAACTAGTTATTAGTTACCGAAATATTATCATTTTTCTATATATGCTCCGGACTCATTCAACTTCCTGTAGGCGCACAAAAATTCCTAGAACGGTTAGTATTCGGTCAAGAGTTTGTAATTTTTCTCGCTGAAAACCCTCGGGTCGTCCTTCCCAATATGCAACATTAGCATGGTTGGGTAGATTTATATCAGTATCACGTTTTCCAATGTGAGGTTGAAAATGATGCATGATAGGGCATCCTTTCATCTTATAGCCTAGTTGACAGTGAAGACAGAATAACTCTTCAGCTTTTATCTGGCCTTGCACACTGATTAGGGTCAGCCTAGTCAGTCTTTTTAATTTAGTCGGGATATCGTCATCTTTTCGGGCGAAGTCAGGAAAGAGGTAATTTCTTCCATGGCCCCATTTTCAGAAGCTGCGCAACCGAAAAATCTGAAAAAAATAACAATTTCGCCCTTATATGGTGTAGAGACTCCAATAGCTCCTAAACCGATATCTGCTCAAGTAAAGTATAGTATATAATAGTGTTTGTTTTTTTTTCGGAAATTGACTAGAAACCCCCTTAGTGATGAAAATGCATTAGCATATACTGTAGTATAAAATTTACTAAAAATCGTACTATTACTAACAAAGTTACAATAGCTGAAAAGCATCTCTTGCGTGGAAATTTACCGTAATTGGTGATGACAGCAGTTATCCGGCATCGCCATTTGACAGGTCCACCAAGATATCAATATTCTGTCAGTTAAACAGTTCACTCAGTTTCAGTTTACTCGACCGATTTACCTCCATAGCATTAAGGCCTACAAATATGATTTTATCTTGCTGACTTGTTGGTAAAACTTCCGCACCAGCGGCGGAATTGACAGATTTGTTTGTTACCCCAAGCTCCTTTTTATGTCTGTGTGATCCCTGTTCGACGGAGTACGTAATTATTCTCTTCGCATGCCCGTATTCCTTCCTCATCATAACCGAAGTAGCCGTTCAAGGGTCCATTCCAGTACTTCGCAAGCCCATAGTACTTAGCTCTTCGCTTATATTTTCAAGGCCAATTTTTCGGCTGATTAAGAAGTGCACTCCAAACACATTGTTTGTGGGATTGTAACAGTAATATACGGTATAGCAGCTCTTCTCCAGGAAACCAGTTCTTGATTAACACAATTCTTGAAACATAATGACATTACCCTTATACTGGTATACTGGGTGAGGATACCGGTTCGTTTTTCTTTGCGGGATCTGCCATTGTAAAATCAATCCAGTCAGAGGCTCCTTCTGTGACTTCGTCATAGCGGTTTGCCATACAGGGTGGACAGCCATATTCAAGTTCCTACCTGAAGAACCAGGTAACGCTGTTTAATGGGTTGAGCAAAAAGAAAAAAATTTAAAGAAATATCCAATATAATAATTAATTCATTTTTGTTCGAAATATGTGCTGGTGATATGATTTTTCGATATCCAAAAAAGTATTCGAGGAAAAAAGCGTGGGTCAAAGGTTAGTTAGAAATCTCTGAAGTGCTATTCGATATAGAAAGGGTATAGCTGTTTGATTTCATGGACCGAGGGGAGGGTCGATACTATTGATTCCTGACGGCCAATATTCTGACTATAGAACTTCGGTGATGGCAACCAAATTTGGCAAAACAAAGTCTACCGTTCAAGGATCAACTTAAAAAGCATCGGCAGCAATTACATTTTGGGTGACACACTATACATTGCATTGAACAAAATATCATTATCCATACAGGTGCCAAAAATACACCGAGGTGGAAATCTCTCATTCAGGAAGATCCAAATACTTGTTATGTATTTTATCATTCTAGGTTGCATGAAGAGAGTTTTGGTGGTTTCCACTCGATCATCAACAAACATTTTTGTCGGCGATGTTCCTATTTTTTTGCATCATGTTTTTTATTTATTCCAACAAGAAATTATGTTTAACCGACCTCAATTAGCGATCTTATTGGCTTTGGGGTTACTAAAACTCCGACGAGCCAGAATTGGACCTATCTTCGAATCAATTTCCTCTTGTAATTACTATTATCAACTAAATGATAATAAGTTTAAGTAAGCTTGATAAATTAATCAATTAGATAAAATACTGGTTAAAGTGCGTTAATCAAAAGGTCGAGCTATTTAATAGATGCGTTTCCTCAGAAGCGCTCCACCGAATTGTAATGGTGGATTTGGAGGAATGTTGACAGTAGAAGCACAACAGCTGATAATGAGTAGGCAGGCGAGAATGCCAAGATTGCCAATTTCCTAGATTGTAGCAGAAGTTTGTAAAGGCTACCGAAAACCTACTATATGTTATCAAACTAGAATGAATAAGTGATTTCCACATTCGCCAGCAGTCTGACTCCCTTTTGCAGTAGTGATTGCTTTCCGTAATCGGCTTTCGCATAAGATCGATAATCGGGTTTCGCATAAGAATGAACCTTGTAACTCCAAAGTGGTTACCCCAAGTTTTGAAATATATAATATAAAGAGACTTGCCGGATTTAAGGTAAGCATGAAAGCAGTGACAACGAGAATGCCTACGTAACGCAACTGCAAAAAAAGTATGACTGCGACCAAAATTTGCTAACTTCAATCTCCACGACCCTGAAATTTGGTTGAAAATAATAGGAGGAAGCTTTGTGAGATATAACATAACAGCAATATTTGCAAGACATATCATGGGAGCATGATTGCAGAGTCGGTAACAAATGGCTCATTAAACCGCTTACGCGAAGAATTAATAAAGCGGTTATGTGCCAGCCAGGATGAGAAAAAGAGGCATCTTATGAAAGTAACTTCGATGGGTGACGAGAAACCCCTCCAGGAACGATATGGAAGAGAACCCGATTTGATACAAACAACAACAGCCTTTGTGACTACGTCTACTACTGAGGGAGACATCCATGCCATGCTTCTGTTCAAGAACCTGCGGCAACAAACTGAACGAAATCTGACAGACGTGTTAGATTGCCTGATAGTTACTCGGCAGGCTTTGAGTAATTTCGTAGACCACCAATAGTTATACCAAAACACCGCCGCAAATTCGTAGCTCCCTTTAATACAAGGTCAGCTGAATCATAGGAATTTTCATGCACTCAATCACTGGCAGTGGAATGCTATGGCAATGTTAATCGCATCAAGCCCTTTACCTGGAGTAAGAAAGTTGGGAACCGAATCAACTAATTTAATTCTCTAGTCTAGTCATAGCTCTCACGTTGCAGATTCATGCAAATAAACATAGTTTGCCAAAAAAGGCATTTACTGAAATTCCACTGCCGCCCTAAAATAATTTCCCAAAATCAATTCAGGTTTTGCAAAGGATGATGGGGCAAATATTCAAAACGCAGTTGAAATTAACTGATCATTAGAAATGGGAAAGTGTTTTTCCACGGTGTCTCTAAATGTAGTAAAGGGTTCCAATTGAGTATAGAAAGAAGAGTTCTTGTATAAAATTAAGAAGCTATCCGGACTCCAGAGGATTCTGGAAATGGCGGCGAGAACCGGGCTCGTAGTTTCAAACACCGGATCCATGCCAACATTCTGGGACCCAGGTTACGAAAGAAGCGTCCTTGACTTTTGTCTCGAAGTCACCCTCAGTGGACGGATGGTGAGTCCTAGAAGATTTCTCGGCAAGTGACCACTAGTACAGCGCGTTCGAGGTCGTTGACATTATTCGTCGGCGTGCACTTTTGCGGCGTACTCCTGCGAATAGAAAGTCACAAGGGTTAACATCGGGAGTTTAATCGAAGCTTTTGGAACAGGCAGGTTGTGCTGAAGTATACTTTGGGGGGTGTTAACGTTGCAGCTGACACGGTGCTAAATTCAGTGATAAACCTGATAACGACAGTCTGTGAAGCTTCCATCCCCGGGAGGAGCCGCAGCCTTGAAAAGCTGATCATGGGGACTCTTAAGGACTTGGCTATAAACTTGTCACCCGGAAAATTGAGGCTCTGCATGCTTAATACCACTTAGATTAACCGCACACGCACTAATCTCCTACGGGAAAGTGCTTGAAAAACCCATCAGAATTGGACTCGCTGAAGCGCCATGTGTTTCCGGGAGCTTATCCCAGAGGCAGTTCGCATTCAGAACAGGGAGATTCACGGTGAATGCTGTTATGGAGATCGTGGATGGGGTTCGCTAAGACGAGGCATGCAGCTTCCGATCTCGATGGATAGTCTTCCTCATAACGTTTAATGTCAGAAAGATGGATGGAAATATGGACAGATATGCTAGGCACATTAGAAAACTCATTCCACGTGCCGAGCTGGCTATCTTTTATGGATATCGGTTGATTACCTGAAAGACCGTCCCCTGCTTCTTGCGCTGCTCGACTCGAAGATGGGCTTCTTCGGGCAAATCAAAGCAGCAGCAGATGGGGCTGCTGCTGGGGTCTCGGCTTTGAGTCGGTTAATGACGAATATTGGTGGCCCTTCTTATAGGAACAGCGCAGTCCGTTCTGCGCTACGCGTATGGGTTGATGCCCTCGCCAAGGAGGCATATCGTAAGCGAGAGGAGAGCTTTACATGTGACATTTGCTTATCACACTGCCTCACAACCGGTCGTCATGGTGATCGCGGAATTGATCTCCGTTTTGCTCCTTTTAACGTAAAGACATCTTCAGTCCGCAGGTCGAAGATATAAGAGAGATGGATGTGCTGCGGCTAGCCCGAAGTAATCTATCAAACGGTTCCAGGCTAGTTCTCTGACAGTCCTACGGCGAGAGTTTAACACTCTGTGAGTGAGTGCATTCACCTACCCTACTCCAAAAAAACACACATATGATGTTATATCACCAAAATCACATATTACAGTCGGCAGCCGATATTATCAAATATTAATTACTTACTTATTATATATTACCGTTTTGAAAGTGAAAATGTCCACAGCGTGAAACATAAGCCGCTTGCTTATCACAAGCACTACGTATTACTTACAGCATATATTTTCTATTGCATTGCTCGATATTAAAAAATTTGCCTGTAACCCAAAATCAATTTCCACGCCAAAGCAAGAAACGGCAGTCGCCGCTGTACTAGGGAGAGCAGTGATGTTTCGTAATGAGATATCAGATCGATACGGATATTACAAAACATTACTTATCACAACAGTAACGCCATCACTTCTCTAATATCACCACTTCTCTGCTCAGTGTATTGCGATCAGCATCGCTTAAAATCGATGCTATGTTATGTGATGTTGTTTGGATTGGCAAATGGTGGTATTGTGATATTATACTTTAAGGATATATCACTTTTATGATATTACATTCATCACCCACCCACGTTGAACCTTACTACGGTACCATTTAAATCACACCACATCCAAAGTCTAACAAGCTAAGAAGACTCCGATGAACATCTCATTTAAATAGCAAAAATTGTTCTGCGGGAAGAATCACGAGTACATGTTTCAACGATCTTCTAATGATATCAAAGGAAAGAAGCGTACCCCTCCTCCACAATCTCCTTTATCCTTCCAATTTGTAGAACTTACCCACCCTCGAATTCTACAGTTAATATGATACGAAACCCACATAACCTCCTCCACTTACATTCACTTCATTATTTTCTTTCATTGTTCGTGAGGTAATCTGTAAACCCGGACAAGGAGGATTATCTTCTTCCTGGATCTTTTATTATTTGTGTCATCGTTTCATAAACCGCGTTCTGAGTGAATCCTGTCTGCCCTTGTTCGTCGTTCTCAACTCAATACATGATGTACTTGAAAATCGAACTGAAAATCATTTTTCAATGGTATGACAGACTCAATAGTCAATACATACGTATTCCTCCTTATCTTCTTCATACTTATCCGTTGGTATCTAAAGAGCGATGTAATGCAGAAAAACACTCAAATTAATACAAAAAATGATAGCGTATTCAGGATTCATCGTATATACAAGTATTGTCTTTTGTTTGACGAAAAAGATACTTTTGTCACGTAGAGCTAAACAACTTTTGCGACTAATCAAAGAACAGAGATTGCACTCGTACTGGGATCCTTGTTCTATGCACTCCTACAGAGTACATGCTGCGTGTGTACATGGATCTATTATATATACGTATGTCCATACTTATGGTATGTCTCTACCAGATCCTTTTTGCGGTTTGATGCATTCAAAATAATGCATATCCGTAAACATATCTTTGTATGGTATTGTAGGTGCAAAAGAAAGAAAACGGCGTGAACTTTATTTCCCACCAGGACAGATAATAATTCGAATTGTATTTATCCTTTTGCTAATTCATGCGTTTAATCTTCTTGACAATAGGAATAATAGGCACAAATGGGAATCTAAGTGCTGTCATCACTGGAACATGTAAGTGTTACGTACATTTCAAAAGAGTCTCTATCCTTCGAATGCCTCAGAAGAAGAGGCGGTTACATATTGTCAATAGACGTGCGTGAACATATATAAAAGGGAAAATAGCATTGTGTCCTGTGACCAGCCATTTTTTCTCATCTTTTATCAGTTATTATCACGAGTGTGAATAAATCTTGTTGACAAACATCTACAAAAGGGATACAATGAGGGGGAAAATGCAATCGCAAATGGAGCCACCTGTCATTTTTGCTACTTTCTAACATTTGCTAGGTTAGTTAGTATCCTGCGAATGAAATATTTTTTTCCTGTTTCATTATGGAGATTATTCATGCTTCGGCAAATCTCTTTGGAGAGGTGTAATGTGCAAATAGTTATCCTGCAGCTAAATGCTAAGCAATTTCATTTGTATGTTCATTTAAAATCCTGAATAGTGTTTACCCTCCTAATCCTGTAGTTTGAAATACACGAGCCCTTACCTGAAAAAGTCCAATGGAGCGTTTTATCCGAAACATACGCATAAATATGCGGACCTGATACAACTCTTCGTTACTGGCGCAGAAAATCATATCTTCCATTGTTTCAAAAATGTCCTTTCCTCATGATAATCCTCGTGACCTCCATGTGACCCAACCACGAGAAAATTACGTGCGTAGGTTTCACCTTTTTGATATTTGTGAGGTGAACGCTTCCCAGGCAGTTAACACCTCCAACAAGTGGACTTTCGCTTCTTCAATTTACACGGTGCACACGGTGTTAAATGTTTCATAAAATACATTCAAATACATACATACGCCTCGGCACATATTTTTATATATGACGGTTGTCCGCCCTAAGCCTTGAAGTATGGGAGGAAATTTGATAGATCTAATTGGGGATTCCCCCCGTTGTGGTGGCGGCACTCTTCATAAAAATGGAAAAGCCACTTTTGTCAAAGCGTGACTGGGACTTGGCCGTGTCCTGTTGTATTTATGAATTCACGGTGGGAAGAAGAATTAACACAGCACTGACCACTTACTCTTTTTACCCTGTAATTGAGTGGAAAACCAGAATTACTGCGGTTTTGCTTTACAACAGAAGAATGATAGACATTGATACGTTTCAACTCATGCATTTACGTATTCCTGGAGTAAAAGTTGACTTTTTAGGTGTGGGTGTCGGGAGGAAAATAGAAAATATTATATTGTATACGTTGTTATTATTCGTATCAGATTCTGCTACCTTGGAGTAGCAATTAATTGAAGTCAACTCCATGCTATTACTCAGCGTTAGTACCATGTGCAAGTTTGTTGAAAGGTCAGTAATGAGCTGCGAATGTAATGTACAATGTTAACCATTGAGAAAATAGCGAGAATTCCTTGTGAAAATTAGTGAAAAATAAACTCCATGGAAAAATGCCTTAATGCATTCATGCAATGAATAGGTTCTGCTTTTCTGTGCTGTTTAAACTGCTTAGATTTAAACAAAATCTCTTGAGCTCCTTCTCAGCTTTCCGCTTCTGTCTGTCGATGTCCTGTCACGAGCCGGAGTAAGTTTTTCTGTCAAATTGGGTGTATTCTGACATATTCTGGGAATTCGATAAACACAATTACAGAAGCTATTGTATTTTCGCACCTCAACATTCGCCACTGACTATACTTCTGGACAGCAACTGTTGAAATTACGCGAGCCATTGGTGGCATTGAAAATACGGCGTCCAAATAAAGAAGATTGAGAAAAAACGATTCTATCCTATTGGTAAATTTACCAGAACGCGAAAAAGGAAACAAAGAAAGCTATGGCTGTTACCCGAGCAGCCGACTACAGAGATCCTGTCAATAGACTGCACACTTGGAACAGCGAGGGAGATCTGTATCGACTTCCAGAAAGCTGATATCACTGCACTTAGAATATAGAACACTTATGCTCTGTTAATTATGCATATCAATTGCTCATTCCTTACCAGCCTCACGATGGCCAGATATCGGAAACACTTCGAGCAGATATCGATCATCGAATTTGCTTATTTTTCTCAGAAGTAGAAGAGGCAGGACAACGAATGAAACCGTGCAAGCCAACAGAATTTGATAACATCGCGGCTGAGCTCTGGAAAGACTGGTTTAATGAGTTGTTTAAGAGGAATGAACACTATGTTCCCCAAGTGCTAGCCTGCCATGAAGGAAAATGCACGCCGCCTTGCGATAATGGAGACGAATATAACATGTTAAGATAAATAATGAATTTTGCGATTGATATGAAATTGTATGCATCGTGAAAGGGTTGCGAGAAATCTACATACGTTCGATGTTAAGGGTATTCAATCCACACAGATCAGAATTCACTAGCTAAGATGGCCCAGAATAACCAAATCGATAGCAATGAAATGGTCGCGCCTTGTGAGGCGTGACGGTGGTTTTGGGATCTTCCGATCGAGATGAACCGACCTCAATACCCAATGGCATAGTACGAAAAAAAAACAGAACCTTTAGGTAAACGCTTCTACTAAACCAAGGGTGTATTACATCTAAGCGTCCAGGTGGACTTGTGGTTAGAGCAACTATTTATAACAGGAAATGGAGGCTTATATTTCACTGATGATATAGAGATTTGTATCATAAACTAAATGTCGAACATCAATCGCATTAGATTACATCCCTTGGAAGGAGAGGACCACCCCAAGATCTCCTAGCCTATGCCTATGGTTCTCCTGTGTGGAGTTGACAAATCTCCCATCAGGCGCGCCCCTTCGTGCGGATAAGGGAATGCTCGGAGAATGTGTCATGGCCATGCACATGCACGCATCCGGAGATGTGCGTGTATGGACATGTTTATGCGCAGGCCGGGTAGGTAGGAAGTAAACGCCCACCCGTGGATAAAAATTGGCTATGGGAAGGATACCCAGAAATAAAACCAAACATGGAGGAGCAGAAGAAGAATGAAGTTACGGTGCAGGGCTTCGGGAACCCAGTACCGGCGGTTTTTGGGAGTGAGCAAGCGGGCTCTCGGCCGTCGATATCCAACGACCGCAGTGCCTCAGTAGTGGGAATCTTGGCTACTGTGGCATCTAATGTTACAAGTGTACGGGAGGAACTTGAACTGGCTCCAGTGATGGACCCGTTCAGAAGGAGCTCGATTTTTCGCAGATCCCCTCCCACACGGGCACAAGCCCCCACGATCGCTACCCCCAGTGGGAAGCGTATAGCGGGAGTTTTCGATGAGGAAGAATCACTAACGCCGATTGACCCGAGCAATGTTTTGGGCAATGATGAGTCTGGAGCTGCCTTTACTGCCCTCGGTAAAAAGATCATGGAGTTGTGTGAGTTTATAAAGGAGCGCAGGAACATTCACCAAAATATAAGGGCCATGATAAACCATGACAAACTGTTAGCAGCAGGGAGAGTGAGAATAGGCTGGGTTATGTGTCGCCTTAGGGAACAGGTGGCCTTAAAACGGTGCTTCAGATGCCTTGGCTTTGGTCACATTGCGAAGGCATGCACTTACCCAAATGACAGGTCAAAGCAATGCAGGAGATGCGGAGTGGAAGGCTATATCAGCAAGCACTGCGGTGCTGACCCAAATTGTCTCCTGTGTAAAGGAAAGGAGGGTGTGGACCATCGGCACATTGCGGGCAGCAGCAGGTGCCCGGAATACAGGAAAGCCCTTAGCACAAATCGCAGATGAGGTTGATACAAATCAACCTCAACCACTGCGAGGCGGCGCAAACCATCCGCGAGAAAAACATCGATGTGGCCATACTAAGTGAACCATACCGAAACCTCGGTGGTAGCGTTTGGGTCAAAGACCAAACGGGCCAAGCAGCGCTGTGGACTTGTGGAGAACAAGCCTTGCAGGAAATAATGGAGCACCCGGAGGAGGGGTTCATCAGAGCAAAGGTGAAGGGCATCCACATCTACAGCTGCTATGCTCCACCTAGCGCTACACTCGTCGAGTATAAGCGGATGCTTGCTGCTCTTGTTTTGGATGCAAGAGGACGTTGGCCGATCATAATAGGAGGCGATTTCAATGCGTGGGCACTTGAATGGGGCAGCCAAATAACTAATGTCAGGGGACGTGTTCTCCTCGAAACATTCGCGGAGCTGGACGTGGTACTGGTGAATGTTGGGTCTTCGTACACTTTCCGGGGAAGGGACCTGGGGTCTATAGTGGATCTGACATACGTGAGTGCCACTTTAGCCAGCAGAATCACTTGGCATGTCAGTGAGGACTATACTCACAGCGACCACCAGGCAATCTGCATAGGGGCGGATCGAGCTCGAAAAAGAGTTTTCGCAGAATGCCGGGTGGTATGCTTGGCTGGACAGTGAAAGCTTTCGAGGGGGACACGTTTTCCACGGTGCTCTAATCCGACATATCCCTGAATGGTACGGCTGGAGAGAAAGCCACCCAGATCACTCGATGGGTGACGGAAGCATGCGATGCTATTATGCCCAGAAGGCGATTGCTCCCCAGTAGGCAACCTAACTACTGGTGGAACAGCGAAATCGCAAGTTTGCGAGCCGCATGTTTTCGGGCAAGGAGGCTTTGCCAGAGGCTCAGGGGTAAACCCGGTGGCGACGGTCGAGAGGAGGCATACAAGCAATTGCGGGGCCGCCTAAAGGAAGCCATTCGGAGGAGTAAAAGGAACTGCTTCAAACAGCTGTGCGACCATGCCGACATAAACCCTTGGGGCGAGGCTTACAGAGTGGTGATGAAAAGGCTGCGGAAATCACCCCAGGTGACCTGTCCGCGCCTCCTGAAACAGATTGTCACCACTCTGTTCCCTCACCACGAAAATAGGGGAAGGCAATTTTTTGTCCAGCTAAATGACGGCATAATACCGCCTGTAACTGTGGAGGAGCTGCGGGAAATATGTGGTAGGTTCGGTGACAACAAGGCCCCAGGTTTGGATGGCATCGCCAACCGAGCTTTGAAACTGGCAGTGAAGACTAGGCCCGGCCTTTTCGCGAACACTTTCGAGGCGTGCCTAAAAGAAGGAATATTCCCTGCCC
The DNA here is from genome assembly GCF_905115235.1 of Hermetia illucens. NCBI lineage: Eukaryota > Metazoa > Arthropoda > Insecta > Diptera > Stratiomyidae > Hermetia > Hermetia illucens. The sequence continues at coordinate 173,092,624 of NC_051849.1, read as the reverse complement.
AGTGGAAAAAGCAAAAGTTGGTGTTGCTTCAGAAGCCTGGCAAGCCACCTGGAAACCCAGCGTCGTATCATCCTCTCTGCCTGTTGGATACAATGGGGAAGATGATGGAAAGAGTCATCTACAACAGACTCCTGCCCATCGTCGAAGCCAGCAATGGTTTGTCGGAACGTCAGTTTGGTTTCCGACGCGTCCACTCTACCGTGCACGCAATTGGCATGGTGGTAAACCTGGCAAAATGTGCACTGATTTCTGGCGGCTGCTGTGCCGTGGTGGCGTTGGATGTCAATAACGCATTCAACTCGGCCAACTGGAATAGAATTAAAGGGGCGTTGGCTGACATAGGTGTCTCCGGATACTTAGCGAATTTGGTGGAAAACTACCTCTCAGAGAGGACTCTCTGGTACGGGACGGATGAGGGCCCCAAAGAGTACATTGTCGCAGCCGGGGCACCACAGGGATCGATACTTGGTCCCCTGTTGTGGAATATCATGTATAATGGGGTGCTTGCTCTTCCCGTCCCAGAGGGAACTACGGTTGTCGGCTTTGCTGATGACCTAGCTGTGGTTGTTGCAGCAAATCACCCAGAAGATTTGGAGGTTTACGCAACGGAAACAGTGAGAGCGGTAAAGTCCTGGCTAGGAAAGGCCGGGCTGATCTTGGCGGATGCGAAAACGGAAGCGGTCTTAATAACGAAACGCAGGAAAAATAATACTGTAAAAGTGGAGGTCGGTGGACATACGGTCGTATCAAAGCCGGCTATCAAATACCTGGGGGTAATAATTGATACCAAATTGAGTTTTAGGGAACACCTAGAGTATGCATGCCACAAGGCAGCCAGTGCCACCACGGCGCTTGCAAAAATGTTGCCAAATATTGGTGGACCGAAACACTGCCGGAGGTTGGTGCTAGCCGGAGTGGTGCGCTCCATCCTACTCTACTCGTTGCCTGTGTGGGCAGAGGCGCTTGCAAACTCTCAGAGACGGAAGCAGGTGAACTCGGTTTACCGGCGGATGGCTTTGAGGATTTGCAGTGCTTTTAGAACCATATCAGATGAAGCAGTATTGGTGGTGGCAGGCATGATCCCGGTTGACATTCTGGCCAAAGAAATGAGTGTTCTGTACAATGCAAGACGTATGGAGGGCATGCACAGCGTAGAAATGCGGCAAGGTCAGAGTCGCTTGATCTCTGGCAACGCAGATGGGACGAGTCTACGAAAGGTCGGTGGACGCACAGGCTCATTCTCAACATTAGGGTGTGGCTTGAGCGAAAACATGGGGATACCAACTACCACATTACCCAGTTCCTCACGGGACACGGTGGTTGCTACAGGCAGTGTCTGCACCGCTTTGGGTTGGATGATTCTCCGAACTGTCCCAGATGCGATGGCATACCGGAGGATGCAGAGCATGTGATGTTTCACTGCCCATGATTTGCGATGGAGAGAAGGAGCTTGGGCCAGGTGCTGGGCAGGAGCGGGACCCAGGGGAGCTTGGTTACTGAGATGCTGTAGTCCGAGGAGAAGTGGCTTGCGGTTGGCTCCGCAATCATCCAAATGCAGGAGGCGTTGCTGAAGGAACAAAGAAGGAGGAAAGCTGCAAATAGGAGACGGATGAGTGCCTAAGAGCAAACCTACCCCGCGAAGTAATACCTCAATGGTGGTCCCGCGGGGCTGAGGCTGGAGAGACCGGGGGTGGTGTGGTGGTGTGGGTGTGAACCCCACACGCGCCCGCTGTAGTTCCGCCGTTTGGGCGGCGGAGCTGCGGCGGACGTGTCTTTCTAAGATTTTCCACCTCCGTGTACGCACAAAAAAAAAAACAAAACCTATGGTTCTGGGTCGAAGTGCTTTACCCTATTTCAAGCCCGTTATTCTAATTAGATCCTTATCCAATTGGATTTCATTTTTAACATTTTTGTACTAAGTTCTTTGGCATTCTGAATTTCTGCCTTAATGACCCAATGTGCTATTCTGCTTCCACTAAAAAATGATCAGCCTTCTGCTGCAATAGAGACCCAACTTTTTATTCATCAACGTATTACCGAGATGTTGTCACAGAAGTGGTACATTAAGAAAAACTGACGATTCTATAGGCGGCCTTGTTTTTATGAAATGAATGAAATGGTTTCCAAACAGGTCCAAAAGGGAGGTCGGCCCTGAAAGTATCAAAGATTGTGTGTATTTCTTAGATGCTGTTCCATTTGCACGTAACTAGTAATGTATATGCACTTGATATGTAACTATGCAGTGTGATATTAGGTGTAATAGCAGTATTTTAACCAAATCTCGCCAAATTTCTTGCGCTCTACTGTAGTCTATGCCACTGGCTTTTTGAACTTTTTTTGAGCGGGTATCAATTTCCGGATTTTGGCTAGTGTCGATGCTGATGGGTCGTTAGATAATTCACGTGATTCATGATTGTAACATATCTGCTTCGCCAGGCATCTCCTTTCTTTACGGCTCCGAATCTTTCGGAGGACTTTTTTCTCGACGAAATCGATCTGCTTTTTTGACATTAGCTTCAAGGTCCACGTCTCGCAACCATACAGCAGCACGGGACGAATTAATATCTCGGAGTAGTGTAGTGTATTGGTATTCTCCGATGATGTCTGTATATTGTCCCAGTCGTCGTCGCTCGATTATATTCGTTAGCACCTTGTAGCACGTGCACAGCAATGAGATCCCTCTGTAGTTTTCGCAAAGCACACGATCACCCTCACTGGACAAATTACACCATTCCTCCAGTTGTCAGTTATTTGTTGGGTTATCCAGATTCTGCTGCTTAGTTTGTAGATTCGAATGGCGGGCTCTGTTCCCTCTTCTTTTAAAATTTTGGCTGGTATGCCATCGATTTTGGGAGCTTAATGCGCTTTTAATTTAAACAAAGTTGCAGCTGCCACTACTTCGCACAAAGGCGGGGATAGGGGTACTTGTTCTGCGTTTGGGCCATCTGAAATGACAAAGGGCTGGAAATGTGTCATCGTTGGGTCTAAGAGGTCTTGAAAACAATGAACCCACCTTGCTTTTATTTGAGTTGCGTCGCTGATAATATTGCCAAAATGTGCCTTGATTGTAGACATGTAAGCCACTTTGACCGTCTCGTCCCTCAATTTTTCCATAATGATTTTAGGAGGCTGTGGCTGTGTTTGGCTACTCAACAACGGTATTTTCTCTCTAACCAGGAAATGGTGCGAGTCGCAGTTAACACCCCATAGCGTCCTCACGTCTAATATGTTTGGGGTAGCTTTTTTCGATGCGGACGTTGTCGATTGGATTGATCAGGCGGGCAGACGCCCGGTGATGTCCAAGTAATTTTATGTATGTTTTTACGGGGAAAGCAAGTGAAGCTTACGACAAAATTGTAGCTGCTGGCGAAGTTGATAAATCTTTGGCTATTATGTTTCTAGTAGCTTTGCGCTGATGAAGAAGGTAAGTTGCTCAGGAAATATATATTTACGTTTAAAACCAAAAATTGTTGTTTGGAGAAAGCCACCCCTTGTCTATTAATTTTAGGCTGGATTGCAAGTAGCAGACGAAAATCTAATATCTTTGCCCATTATCGTTTATTGCATTATGGAGGCTCTGTCCCCCTATTATGTGTCTATGGAACATTTCGGTACCAATTTTACTGATGAGGTCTACCAATAATACTTGTTGTCATTGGACGGTTACCCGTCAAAAATTCTGTCCATTCGGGTATCGAATTCATGTTTAATGGCATCATCTTTGTCCCTCGTTGGTGCATTGCAGTTGATGTACAACACGTTGCGAAACTTCATCCTGAAGCGGATAAAGCACATTCGGTCATTAATCGGTTTAAAATCAATTATAAGCTGCCTAAACGTGTGGTTGATGACAAATTCGCATTTTCTACTTCCTCGCTCTTAGCCGCCGGTAAATATGTGTGGAGGAGGTGGAGGTGGACGTAGGATTCGATAGCAGAGTTTTCGATGCTAGCCGTATACCAGATCACGGTGTCGCCCTGTGATCCTTACTATCATTTGCCCACCGAACATCACAAACCATCTTAATTCGACATTTAATGTTGCACTGAAGATTGAAGTGAGGATGAGAGGTCTACCATTTGCAGATGCAAAGGTGGGAAAAAATATGTAAAAGTAAAAAAAAATTAACTGGTCGAAAAAACTCCAGAACCGGTGGATCATCTGAATGCTTCTTTGCCACAGTTTCTCGAAGGTGCACTCAATCTCACTCACTGCTTAACTGGCATCTTTTGGTTTACTCCAATTCGGACGCCCATTTTTTGTCGTATGAAGTTCTTAGGGAGAACATGGAAGAGAAAGAGGAAATGTTTAGGGTTTGCCTATACTCACATCAAAATTACCTCGAAAAGGAAGTCGCAGGCGGTATTCAGTCGATTAAGTAATAAAACGAATGAAATCGGAATAAGCAACAGGATCTGATGATATCAGATCTCAGCTCTGAAATGCGAAGAGCTGAGACCCAATAGTGTCGATAAGTGTGGATTCAACTGTATTATGTCCTCTTATAAGAGGTTTTAAAATTTCTTCAATCTTGTTGTTAGTACATGCACTTATTCTTTGCAAAAGTTAATTTCCTTTTCGAGGTTTACTATCTGTCTGTCTGCCTATCTGTTTGTTCGTCTGTGATACCCATTTCCTCAGAAATGGTTACTCCTATTAATACGAAATTTGGTTTAAAGGTGGAAACAGTGAACCCCGTTACATGAGTGGCATCGTTCTTCATTGACTTTAAGAGGGCGGAAGATGCCATACATGCAGAAGGAGGGTATGAAGGTTGGTTTTTTTCAACGAATATAGTCATGTGGTATCAAATGAAAGGTCTTGATTAGCACTATTCGAAGCGGAAATTAGTTTTGATATTGGTTGCAACCGGAAGGAACACGAGCGTCCGAAAAGGGTCAATTATTTTAAGGACCGGTTCTCAGAAAACCTCAGCAACCGAAAAACCTTTAAAAATCGTGTTGGTCATTGAGCAAGGTATCTAGTCCTCTCCTTTACGATATCTTCTCAAATAAAGTTGATAATAGTATATTATTATATCTTAGAAATTTACTGCAGACCCCTCTTAAGTTCTTCATTTAATTAGAAGAATCATAAATTTGGTGGAAATTCTACCATAATTAGCACTTATAATAGGTCAAAGTTGCTCCTTTTGCGTCGAAATACTACTCCTTACGAGGTAAAATGCGAGGACCGCATCAATTGAGTGTCGGACATATTCAATATACATACGCTACGAGCTATGTATAAATGGAGATATAGTGTGGGCAAATATTCTTACTTAAAAACCACGAAACCCCGTTCATACCTGAAGCGTCCAACTTCCGGTTTCCCGATTTGTTTCTGATTGCAATGCGACTATCACAAAATCTAAGCTATCAGAGGCATGCAACTTGTATTTACGAAGAAGCTTGCATGCAGTCAATTGCACAAATTATTAGCTCACTAGTCATTACATAACCCTTGAACTCAAAAACTATTATGGGAATGTAAATATAAATTGATATTTTGGTACAGGGTGAGATTAGGCTATAATTTGAGGTTTGATCTCTCTACCCCATAGGTAGCAGAACTCGGCTCCAGAAAGTGTATTGCCAGCGTTTAACACACACTTTCGAACTTCCTTTCGTTGGAGATACTGTATTATTGTGTCAAAGATCGTGAGACTATATTTGAGACAGATAATGGCAATAAAAGATTTGTCGAGACAGATTTTGGTGAGGTTAGGTGAGTTGAGTTGCTGGAATCGATAATCTCTCAAATATCTTCATCGTATGGTTAAAGCAGTACGCAATACACCGGTTGGTTTTGTAGATGGTGTAGACAAAGGTTAATACACTCTGAAGCTGAAGAGAAGGACATCGTTTAAGCAAAAAGCAAGCACATATTATTTTCCAAGATACATAGTTCTAGGGGTCACTAATATTTAATATCAAGAATTATTGAGTGTGCCCTTCGAAACCAGATACGGTATCTCGAAATCTCGATCATGAAAACTAAGTTAAACCAGCTAAGAAACGCTCAGGGATAACTTCAACTTCGGTATCTATAAACCAGAAGGCAAGTGAAAGTGCAAACATGAATTTAAATCAGAAAGGAAAGGCGCGAAACCTCAAAGTCTAAACAAGCAGTTACGGAGTTAAGAACCCATGAAAGACGTAGGTGTTATTTTTGTCAACGTTGGAAAAGGCGCCCGAAATCAAGCATTTCACTTATTTATATAATAGATAAGAAGAATGATGAAACGGGGGATATTCCTTACCCAAGTGAGAAACATCGACTATTTAAAATAGATGAGAATCTAATCTGAGTAATTTTGCAAAAATTGGCCACAAAATGGTTTGAGAGATATGGCAAAGAAGATGAGCGCTGTATTCATATCGCACAAGAAGGTATTGATTGATTTCATTACGTCGAAAATGGCGAAACGGATCCTAAAGGCATAGTGTGTGTGATATAAGTCACTTAATCATTTTCGCAGTATTTGAATTTCAGCTCTCTCTGGATTCCAGCATTCTGGATTTAAAGAAGTCTTATATGGACTTCATATTTTGGAATTCACTGGGACCTTCCCGATGTCAAACGTACGATTATCTGCCAGGAACGGTTCCAGAAACGGGTTGAAAATATTTCGGACATATTATATTATTTGTATTGAATTCACGTTTCAATAAGGAATTAGCAAACCGCAGACGTCAGAAATAGACCGCTAATTTTGAAAGTAGTTTGGGTGGAGAAAACTACTGCATCTACGTTATGATCTTCACTAGTATTTGCTCAAAAAGAAATTTCGTCGTCTGAAAAGAAAACTCACGAACTTCTTCCATTGTCAACTGAATTTCTTCGGGACGTACAGATGGATTTTTTGGATGCCAAGTGGTAAGAATTTCTTGGAAAAGATGGAAAGCAAAACGAACAATTTTTCTTCATATCTCATGTTGTTTTATCTTGGTTGAAAGAATGTATAAAAATTTTGGACCACAAATATTAAAGATAGCGTCATAATTGCTTAGTTAGAAAAACGATTCGGGAAGTGTAAAATTAGCACACACCTAAAGGGGCACGTTTCCGATGGTAAGAAGGTATTCTGGTACAACAGCATAGGCAAGAAGGATGCGAAACAGAACTACGCAGTCGTTCTGAAAAATTCGGCCGCAAGACCTATCAGTGGTCGAAAAGACAGAATTGATATTACAATCATACAACTCAGGTTTGCTAAGATATGCTGAAAGTTTTAACAGGAAAATAATCGACCAAAAGTATTTTCAGGAAACAATGATCCCAAGCATCAGATCCAATTCTTGATGTAATGAAAAATTGAAAACCAAACCTATAATATGGATTGAACCTCCCCTTGAACACCCCCTTGTCATAGGGAGTAGCCTGCAGTCATTTGCTACTATCCACGCGGGCAGTCAGAAAGCAGAGTGCAGCAACCCGAATGCGGCCGGTTCGTTCGTGGCGCTGTTGTCTAGTGCTTCCAAAAAATGGGAGAGGAAGGCTAGGCAGAAGAAAACTTCAGCCACAAAGGCTAAACCTTGACTATCAGAATCTCCTCCCCCGCCTCTACCAGGAAAAGTGAAAGAAGGAGAAGCTGATGATGTGAGCGAAGCTGATCTAATACCAGTATATGAAAACGGATCCAGGCAGCCTGGACACGAAGTTTCTTGGCACTCCAGAAACGCAACGAAGTGGAGGTTTCGGCGGAAGATGTGTAGAAGCTGATAACCCCGATGATATTCACCGTGGCTTCAGCCAACTATACTTATACCTTCAAATGTAAAGGTTGGTCAAATTAACTTGTACCATGCTTTCTACTGCAGTAAGGTTGGAAAACTTGCAAGGATGCATTGATATATTTCTGATACAAGAACTATGGGTTCGTTTAAGAGCTTGGCTGGTGGGTTGGGATCTTTTTTGACTAGAAACCTTCAAGGTCGACAGCTTGCGTCCTGATGTCAACATTTTTAGAGACAAATCTGCTAAAGCAGAACCTACTTAAGGCCATTTTACAATACCAGATTAATGCAATAGAAGAAATATCGTAGTTGCGTCTGTTTACTTGTGTCACAAAGAATCGTGTTCTCCCGCGGCGCAAGGGCTAAGAAGTGTGGTTTGTGCCGACGCTGGAGCCGAACCTTGCTGCCTTATTTAAAATCTGGCAATACAGTTATCGCAGCGTCTAGATCAAGTTGAGACGTATTCATTCTGTGTTGCTATTAGGGAAGCGGTAGCATATAGAAAGCCGCCACCACTGTTACTTATGTGTCATCGGGGTACGATGGCTTGACACATTTTCGAACTTCCTCGGCGAACAGGAGAGTTACCTGTGAACAAGTGGATCAAAAGGCGGGAGTGGTAATGGATATATCACACATTAAACAAGGACAACAACTCATGGCACAGAACAGTGGAAGAGCGGTTCAAGCGTCATTTCGGCGGACCATGTGCAATGGTGCATAGACGTAGGGGTCAGTGGTAAGTGTTGAACTTTTAATAGGCTGTGATGCAAACGCTCAACGTTTTTCTTGCGTTAGTAGCAACTGTAATCCTAGAGGGATACTCCGCAATTTTAGCCAACGAGTTCGGATAGCAGGTAACATGATACCTATGTATGTTGAATGCGAATTTCAACCAATTTCATGAGAAGTAATTAATGTGGCTGAAGTACCTTCATTGCGGACGCAAATATTAATAAATCAATGGAACTGACAAGAAACAAACAAACCCGCAAATTAAGTAATGTAAGCCAAATCACTTAGAAGCAAATTAAATTTTCTCCTTTATATGACAGGAGGTTGAATGAGAGCGGTTCCTTTATACGAAAATTCTCAACCCACAATGATTGAGTTACATTCAGGTTGTTCGTCAGAATGCTACTTTTGCATTTCAAATCAAACCGACCAAAACTGACACATCATCCTTTCGCAATAGTCTCCAGGCAGCATAAAGAAGGATAAGAACATGAGCAACGATACCATGATGACGAATCGATTTCATTTGTTGTTCAATTCACCAATTCAGGAAAATGTAATCGTTCCTTTTTCAGTCTGTCGATCCCAAAAAGCGTCTAAAAAATAAAATTGATTATGTTTCTATTAAAATCTGTTCAAATGGGTTACAGCAATGAATAGCAAATAGCAAAGAGGGAGCAAAGTTTTCACCCCATTCGGAGATCCTGTGCCTATTGCTATTCCAATCACTGTGTGGTGTTCTTAACCCAATCCTTGAGATCCTGTTTTCACTATCCTAAATATATTCTCATTGTATTATATGAGAGTGTGTGAACACTCTACGGTATCTGATCAGTTTCACTTGGAGAAAAAGAAGAAACTTGAGAACTTGAAATAGAAAAACTGCGTCGTTAATCTCAGGGTCTGAATTTGTCTTTTTGGATGGTCCTTTGGGTTTGGGTTTTTTAACACTTACCTACTGATATTATTTGTTGTAAATTAAATTAATTATAAATGCAATTTTAAGTTGCTTACTCATATATCATTTCATTTTGAAAATCAACGAATTCAGGTCAAAGCACTGAATGCATCCAAACTCCTATAAATGTACTCGTCAACAGTAACGAGTTTTATAAATCTGTTTTCGAATCAACAGAATTGGATTCTAACGCCATCAGAAATATACTTTTTAGCAAAGTCATGGCGCCACAATCAGTCTTTTTTCCTTTCTTCAACAATTCGCCTTTTTTCACTCTAATATTTAAAATGAAATGCATATCAGCCGCCTTTTAAGCCAAACAGTGCCCCGTATCTATTCTCTTTTCCCGAACTCGAAATAATAAAAAAGACCTCTTTTAGATGGATATTATTTTGTTCAGTGAATAACGTTTTCAAGATGTTGCTCAGCTCCGTTTCAGAGCAGAATGGATATTTCATGAATGCCATGATTCAGCAAATTTATTTTAAAATCATAGAATGATTGGTCCAATTTAGAGAAGTGTGTTGAAATTTATATTTGGGTGAATGGAATGACAATAGTTTTTTGGCATATGTCGGATTGAATTTTCAATTTAGTTTTGGTGAGACACTCATGAAATCAGGGTTACGAGAAAGGGATTGTGGAATCGGGAATATGTTTTCAATATTCAATTTGAAAATGCAACCGTCAAATAAATAAATAAAATAAAATAATATCAAGAAAATATTCACTAAATGCTTTAATTTATTATTTTATATTATTTTTGTATCTTTAATCCAGCATATGTCATTCCGACTTACAGCTTCGATTGTCCCTTAATTAAATTAAATAAGACACCAAAAATTGATGTTTCTGCTGAATTGCTACATAATAGGGAGAACTACGTGGGGAACCTTATTTGGAAAATTATGGACCAATGGAAACTGATTGGCGCAAAATCATAATACATCCTATTCACAAAAAGTAGATAAACTTCCTTAGGACAACTGCTCGGCTGGAATTTGTGCCTAGAATTTTCTAAGGTCCTAGCTAGATTTACATATTTTATGTCATGACTTTGGAATTTTTGAGCACATATACGGTATTTCGTGACCATTTGATCCCGTCTTCAGTGTAAGATCTCACATTAAGGAAGCCAAAAGCAATGGAGAAGATATATAGTCATTTTGGAACCTTTTCATCTCTTCTTCAGTGATAGACTGAATTCGCATAGGTTTAGGTATTTTCTGAAAATGGTGACACATAAAATATATACCTGAGGAAGGAGATACACGCAGTCGAACCGAATTTATCGAGAGATCGATTTGACAAGTAAAATATGACTTAAGTAAATAGGAAGGAAAAAATAAAACGAAACTTGAATATGCTTGATTCCCCCAGAAAGCAAATAGATGTGTCCATACGACTAAGCTAAGTTCTAGAGTATGTTTTATGCGGGTTATCATTCGGCACGAAGAGAACGTTGTTTTTCAAATTTCCTCACGTATTACCTTCATTGAAAGACCTAGACTAGGTAGAAAACTAATAACATATTTGGCCGTTGAATTCTACTTAATTCTCATGGACTGGTAAATGATTGGGCCGACTAACCACGACTAACGTTACTTTCATGACGCCCATTGGTTGCTAAGTTGCGTTAAGCACACTCGGAGAGGAGAAGCGCAATGATCGCACAACTGTATTTTATTTATTTACTCCCTGGTGCTCATCAATTTATTTCTACTTTACTAAGGATAGTACTGAGTATATGCTTCCCACCCATTCCTCGGTCATCTGAGGAGAGTAGATTCCACCGCATGGCGTAGTCCGCAATGAAATTGTCGCCTCTCCTTAATATTTGACCTATTCGGTGCCATTTCCACTTTCCGATCACAGTGCGTAAGAGTGCCAGACCTATGCGGCGATAAGTTCTTCGTTTGAGATAATGTCAGACCAGTGTACTTCAATGATACGACGCAGACAGATATTGTCGAAGGCTTGGAGATTTCGGGTAACATTGGAATTCACTCTGTATGTGCCACTGCCATATAAGAACACAGAAAGGGCACTAGCATAGAACAGTCTCAACTTGATCTCGTGGTGTTGACATAACTGCATTTCCACATTTTAGACAGGGCAGCGAAAGCGGACCTAGCGCTGTTAATGCGTAGGGCAAAATTAAGTTCGGTGCAACGTTCAGCAAAAACCATGGTTCCTAAATATACAAAATTATCGACCCTTTCGTTGCCCTGCCTTCTACAGCAGATTTGGAGAGTGCGATGGACTGTCAGACTGAGAACCTTGGTTTTGTTGATATTTCTCTCCAATCCAGCTCCACTTGCATAGCCGCATAGCCGAGGTGTTTGAGGAAAGATGTCAAAGCCAATTGAATTTTTCCCCGTCCTCCAACGGCATGGAAAACGTCACCAATAACAAGAAAAAATAATTTTGGGAACAATATACAACCGTGACGGGCTTCGCTTTAGATCTCAAAATCCTTTAAGATTTTACCTCGTTGGAACACGTGATATTTTGCACCATCATATGTCGTGCTGATAATGACTATTAGCTATTACAAATACTGCTCCTGGGTCGAACACTCCAGATCACTCCCGGTTGACGCTACCGGAAGCATTCTCGAAATCGATGAAAAGCAGGCGCAGCGAAAATCTAAATTCCGCGCACTGTTCGTAAATAATCCGAAGGGTGTTGATGTGGTCAATGTAGGAGGATCTGGAGCGGAAACCAGCCTGCTTTCACTCGATAAAACTCCCCGGAAGTTCTTTGATGCATTCCAGAATTATTTTAGCGACTTCCTTTGCGATGACAGGGATCACGCTGATCCCTTTCAGCTATCACGTTCAAAACGGATCCCTTTCTTTGGAACTTTAAAGATCACCCCCATCTTCCACTCTCTGGGAAAGGTCCTAGATTTCCAAGATTTCCGTACAAGCGGAAACGTGCGGGTGTAGCGATAAATAACTCTGTGCAAGACTTTACTCCGTTTGAGTACATTGATAGCCGAAATAATTTCTCTTCTGCTTGGAGAAGCAGTCCCTTTCCGCATGTTACGGTGATCAGTCATTTCATCCACTAGACGCGGAATTTCACCGGAGATGACGATAGCCGTCAGAAGCAACTTGATACCGGATTCGGGTCTGTTGCCGCTTGGTTTTCTAAAGTACAAAAACACATTGCTTTAAGTTGTGGCAGTGACTTGTTACCTTCTAGCGTAGATGATTTGAGAGTTTCTCGACTCCGTCCGCACCAAATCTATGCTCGATAATACCGGCGAGTTCGATTGAGACGAACCAATCCTGCTATTAAATAGAACAAAAATTAAACAAAAAATAAGATGCATATTCAGTAACCCCGTGAATATGTTTTAAGACAAAAGAAGAGATTGCTTCCTAAGTGTATTCTTCTATGTTGTCAATAATTCATTACTACTACACTTTTTAAGGAAAATTTGATCAGATTTCTGATCGGTTTTTGTAAAGCGTGCATACTCCCTGGTGTTGTCATCAAGCTCACCAATGTCCAAAGGGTGGAGCTCGGGAGAATAGATTTGGCGCCGTAGGTATGCCCTCTATGGCACCCGAGTCGTATGTGTAATTGTTGGCGGTGAATAACACACCTTTAGAATAAGAGAATGAATTTCAGATAGGATACTGACTACCAGATTTTCATTTAGGCTAAAAGGCTAATTAGTTAAACAATCTTAGAACACTATTCCTTCGAACCACTTCCCGCCAATGTTTAGAGCGAATATGTTGACGGGACTTTTAGCCCACAGAATATCGTACTTTTTAATTTTTTTAAGAGGTGTAAATCTTTAGAAGATTCGCCCAGACTCCACATGAACTGAGAGTGTGGGATTTTCAGCACGAACACCTGCTCTCGCCCATCTACAACTGAGATTTCCCAATCCAGCAACTTCCTTTCCATATTTTAATTTCGAATTTGTAAAGGGAAGACCCTGTGGTCCATCCATGGTTGGCTCTGCCCTAGAATTGGCTGTTCCTCGAAAGCTTAAGGCTTTTTTAAGGTTTTGTGTAAACACAAAGCCTTATTAAAATCGGTTTACTGTTTGTCTGTCTGTCCGTCTGTCTGTCTGTCTGTCCGTCACACGCATTTTTCTCGGAGACGGTTGTAGCGATTGGCACCAAATTTGGTAGAAAAGTGAGAACTGTGAAAGCTCACGCATATAGTGAGTTACATCCTTTTACGATGAATTTACGGGGGGGGGGGTCATACATGCAAAAGGCGGGTGTAAATTTTTTTTCATCAAATGTAGTCATGTGGAGTCTCTTTGTTTTGACATTTGTTAGAAAGGTGGGGAGTGCGGGGGGTTGAAAGTGATCATTTTTTTAACGAACCCATTCTCAGAAACTACCCAACCGAAAAATCTGCAAAAAAAAATCACGGGGTTGCCACTATATGGTGCCTAGGCTCCGAAATACCCTCCATACCGATACCTGTTCAAATAAAGTTAATAATAGTACCTTACTATAATTTTTAGTGATTGATAGGAAAACCCCCCTTAAGTTTAGCATAGAATCACAAAATTTTGCAACAATATACACTACAGCATAGAGCATGATCCTGCCAAATTTGGTGAAAATCACACTATTACTAACAAAGTTATACTAGGTCAACGCTGTCACTCCTCAGCAAATTCAATACTATGAATGTCAATATCACTTGAAAGTGGGTATTTTCACATAATATATGCATATTTTACGTGCTACATGCTAATAGGACAAACGCACACCCAAACCTCTTTATAAAAGAAATACACAAAACCTTTCATACCTGAAGCGTCTAGCTTCCGGTTTCCCGACTTGTTTATGGTAATAATTCCTTCAGCTTTACTCCTTGCAGCTGCCTGATCATAGTTGTGATGTCTGTCAATTTTTGAACTTCCTTATTTTCATGAGAACGCAACCGCTAACTGTTTAATTGCATGCTCTTTGATGACCTCACTAACTATCTGTATTCTCAGCTCAGCTATGCAGATCCTCATTTCCAATGTATCAAAAATGGCTCAGCAGATCTTATTTTTCCACTCCATTTTCAATCATATTTGTGATCCTGTGCACGTATTGAATTGGGGAATGATCACGCAAACTAAATTAGGGAGCTGATATTAGATTTCTATCTACAATGATTTGTTCAAATCTCTCAAGGGGAAGCCTTTCAAATAAGTTGGGAGTAGCGATATCGATTCTACTTGGCTTCTTCCCTAGTTTATTGACCATTATAACTTCGGCCACTTTTCATTATCAAGGAATGTATTTTAACCTGAATACTGCATTCATATTTGCATTAACTTTTGAAGAAAATTAAAGCCCCACCTCCAGAGTGCCAGTTTGAATACTCATGCAAAATAAGATGTCTACGAAGTAAAAAGAAATCTTTTCATCTAGTTAAATGAAATATAAAGCAAATAAAAGTAGGCCGAGCTTTTAAGTCTGTCGGCTAATGTATACCATTATGTGTCTAGTACGATCCCTTGTGTTTTTCAACCCTTACTAAATACATCGCTATAGTTAGCTCCTGGAATGAATAAGTTATCTTTTGTAGCAAATTGCGACTCCTATTTTCTTAGGTGCAATGGTAATTCCCAGCGGCCTACACTAATTTGGAAGAACTGCCAGCCTTTCAGTTTTAGTCTCCTAGTCTCCTCAAAAACCTTCCTGCCTTCTGAAAAGATTTTCTCATAATGCACAGAATGACATATGTTATTGCTTCAAATATGCGAATACATACTGACACATGTGATACTTTCGTTCTCCTATCAAATCAAATCTAATGAATACAAAATATTCATATACACAGGGGGGCGCACCCAGAGTATTAAGACGAAGACCCGTTTAATTTAAAACTTCAAATAAAACTTGAACCATATAAAACGGTTACTTTTGAGTAGGATACGTTGTATATATCTTTATTTTCGCCGTCGTTACAACCAACACAACAAAGGCATGGTACACGTGGTGGAAGGGCACTTCTCCTGTCGAAGAGCCTTGATAATAAGAAATCCGAGAATAATAAAGAAGTTTTCTTTTCTGTATGAATTCTGTATGAACAATACCAATGAGAATAGCACTCTTGTCTCATTTCATTTTCCCAGTTCTGTTCCCGAATGGCCTATCACACAGGCTAAACGACGTAAGAGCAGACGACAGACGACATTACAGTCAACCAGCATCAGCGTCATGTTCATTTCCCTTGAATTCGGTTAGAGTAGCTCCGAAACCCCAACGCAGTACACCCAACCTTCCATCGTTCATATTATTTTGCAGAAATTTTTGGTGGTATGTAAAAACCCACCATATTCCATTGAACCAAGGAATAATCGTACACATGACATACTGTCGAGCATACTCCTTTGGGCTTCCCTCCCAGCCCCAGCTTCCCAAGGCAACAACATCTATTTATGCTCATATACGAGTATGTGCATGTCCCAGCATCCGTATCGGCTGGCACTCGGTGAGGAGTCGCATTTATGCGCGACGCCAACAAAGGATTTATTAAACAGAACGAAAACAATTGGCAATTTCGCTGGGATATGTGCTCCTTTTATGTTTATGAAACGACATAAATGTAATTGAACGCGCAATTTTATGTGTACACCAAGAATGTAACAATAATCACTTTATAATTCATTTCGCCATGCATCGAGAGTGCTTGTCGACGCGATATCAAAAGAAATCGGAGGCTGTTTGAAGCGCTTGGGAACGCCAGATTGTGGAATGGCTAAGTTGGATGGATGAACATATGGAATCGATGCCAAGGAAGCTGAATGCTGTGGTATCAGTAAAGAAATTCAAGTTCTCTCATAGGAATCGAATTTTGATTAAGTGGTGGCAAATCTGTGAGATATTTTCATTTAGATTTATTTGGTTGTTGCAAATGAAATGACCGCTTTGGTACTAAAATTTGAAACGACTGTAAAGCTTACAAAAATTTATTTATTGAATCAAAATAGGTGCCAGTCGATTCAAAACACTTCTCTCAGCGAGATTCAAGAGTATGTATGCCAGTTTTGTAGAAGTCCAACTGTCGGGCGTTGATAAATTCGTCGAAGGCAATTTTGACAGCCTCTTTGTTACTAAATTGTTTTTCCGCCAAAAAATGTTCCAAATGCTTAAAAAAGTGGTAGTCGGTTGGCGAAAGGTCCGGTGAATAGTCTGATACTTCAATTCGTTCAACTTTTGAACCGTTGTTCTAGATACGTGAGGTTGTGCATACTCAATTTTTGGTGCATTTCCCCGAGTCCAGATGCCAAAAAAGAATAGTGGATAACTCTAGCTGTAGACCACCAAACAGTCACCATTGCCTTCTTCGGATGGAGGCTCTGTTCCGGCATATGCTTCGGTGGTTCATCAGCATCTAGCCATTGTGCTGATCGGCGACGATTATCGTATAATAACCACTTTTCATCACATGTCACGATTCTGTGCAAGAAGGGATCGCTTCTGTTGCGGGAGAGTAAAGAATTGCAAATTTTCATCCGAAGCGCCATGTTTTGCTCCGTAAGGGCATACGGAACCGATTTGTCGAGCTTTTTCACCTTTCCAATTTATTGCAAGTGCCGGAAAACTGTCGAATAGTGTACGTCCAGTTTCTCTGCAATGTCTCTCACAAGCTGACGTGTGTTGGATTCGACTAGCAAACGCAGCTCGTCGTTGTCAATCGATGGTCCTGGGTGTCCATGTGGCTCACTTTGAAGGTTTACGCCGCCTGACCGGAATTTATCGAACCACCGCCATGTGGTTCGTTCGCTTACTGTATCAGCTCCAAAAGCGCTGTTAATGTTCTTGGTCGCCTCCGCTGCTTTATGACCGAATTTGAACTCATACAGAAAAAGTATACGTTCTTGGCTCTTTTCCATCTTTTCCATCCAACTTCACTTGATTGCCAAATCGGTCGTTTCATGTGCAACAACCTAATAATTTCTTATTCCCAAAAAGATGCTTGTCGAAAACGGGCTGAAATCAGGAATCAAAAATTTAGCCCTTCTTGTCCGACTTTATAGTGAGCACTTTCTCCAGGGTTATAAGGATCTACATGGTATCATTCTAGTCTGGTTGAATCATCATAATTAAAGTGATTAACGGTCTGCTGGAATACGGACAACAGTTGCATCATCTATCCATCGACTTTAAAGCCGCCTATGATAGCATAGCCAGGGTAAAACTGAACACGGCCATGAGAGAATTCGGTATCCCGACGAAATTAATAAGACTGACTAGGCTGACCCTGACCAATGTGCGAGGCCAGATAAAAGCAGCAGGATCTCTCTCAAGACCATTCGACATCAACAACGGTCTACGACAAGGGGATGCCCTATCATTCGTCCTCTTTAACCTGGCCCTTGAGAAAGTTATCCGTAATACTGAGGTAAATGCAAGAGGTACGATCCTCTTTAAGTCCACCCAACTACTGTTGACGATATCGACATCATGGGAAGAACCACCCGAGACGTCCAAACTGCCTTGATCCAGATCGAGCAGGCGGCGATTGAGGCGAGATCTTGGGCTGCACATCAATGATGGCAAGACAAAATATATGGTTGCAACGTCAGCACCGAAAAACAAGCAACCAACAGCATCAAATCGCACTGGTCAAACGGGAAGAATAAAGATAGGAGAATACTACTTTGAGACCGTTGATAATTTCTCCTATCTAGGGTCGAAAATCACAACCGATAACAGCTATGATGATGAAATCCGCGCACGGTTGTTGTCAGCCAACAGAGCATATTTCAGTTTACAAAAACTGTTCCGCTCGAAACGTCTCACCATAGGGTCAAAGCTCTTACTGTACAATGCTATGATCTTGCCAGTCCTCATGTATTCCTCGGAAACTTGGGATCTTAGCAAGAAAAATTGTGAACTCTTAGCCGCGTTCGAGAGAAGAATCCTCCGAAGAATTTTTGGCCCGCTACATGAGAATGGACGATTCCATAGATCACATAACGACGAAATCTATGAGCGATACCATGACCGTCTGGTTATGGATAAAATCGGGCTCAATAGGTTACAGTGGGTGGGTCACTTAATCCGTATGGATGAGGATGATCCCACCCGGAAAGTCTATAAGGGCAATATCTATGGTAGAAAAAGAAGACGAGGCAGACCCTGCCTAAGATGGAGCGATGGCGTAGGCCAGGACGCCAGACAGCTTTTAGGGATATCGAATTGGTGGACTTCGGCGCAAAACCGGGATGTCTGGAGTTCCTTATTAAGGCAGGCCTAGACCGGATACCGGTTGTTGCGCCGTTGATGATGATGAACGGTGTAACCGTCCAAAAAAATTTAAACTTAGAAGTTAATTTTGAAGTGGGTAGATCAAGGCTTTCATTTTTGACAATACAAGGTCTCTCAAATTTTTTCAGCTTATTTGGAAAACATTTACCACTTCGCAGAGTCATAAAGTCATATCCCACGTCACCTTTAATTGAATGGTAGTAGAACTTCTTGATGATGTTCCAGCGATGATTCAACATAGTTACCATATAGGCACAGAAAGATCTAGAGAACCATATTGAAAAGTTTTAAAAGTTTAGCGGATTCCATTGTTCACATACGAACAAAAAATATCAAGCAGCCTACCGACGGATTTTACACATTGTGTTTTGAGTAACTAGGATTCTCGCCTCTTGGGTGCTATAAAAGACAGGTATGTAATCCAACCATGAGTGGAAAGAAGAGAATTGCTTACCATAACAATCGAATACATAATTTGCATTGAGGTTCCAAACAAACACTGCAATTCTAAAGAAGCTTGTTTGTTAGCAGCCATACACTTCCATCTGCGTTATCCGTTTTTCTTATTAAACTGAGGAAAAGCTGGATGACCTTGACGTAGATTTTCTAGGGCTCATATCGGACTGCGAAACGCAAGAAAATGGCATTTTGGAGGAGGCAAAAGGTAGCCAAAACTCTAGGGAACACTCTGAGTAGCAGCTTGATCAAGAATCGGAGGGTATCGGATGAACCTTCTATGTCATGTGACAGAATAATTAGATTCGACATTAAGGGAAACTCGGAATAGTATAGATACACAAGCCACCTAAGTGACAATATGGTTCATCTACAGGTAATCAGTGACATCTGAAACGAAATAGAACTGGAAACAGTTGTCGAACGCCACAATAGAGTCGTCATTGACGCATATCAGGTCAGTCCGGCTAAGACATCAAAGAAACTATCCAGAATGAGAAAGGAGGTTCCAAAACTCTTCAACTGGGCAAAACAAATCGGGGACTGGCACAGGTATAAAAAAGCGCTGACGGCGTATAGCAATGCGATCATGGAAGAAAAACAGAACAGCTTCAGGGAATTCTGTGAAGGGATATAATAAACCACAAAAGCATTCAAGCTATACGAAGCTATAGCCAAATACAGAGCGATATCTTCTGCCTCTCTGAAGAATGAAGTTTTGCCATTTACTGGGAATGAGAAGGATAGGGTACATCTGCTTCTCAGAACTCATTTTCTGGGGTCCGACCCCATACCAAAAGGCAATAGCATTCTGGTTAAGACTCCAACAACGGACAGAAGGGGAAAAGGTAATACCAAACTAGCAAGAGGTATCAGAAGTTAGAAGTTATAAATCACCCAGAGTATATAACATATGGCATAACATTCCTGTTAATATGGAGCACAATAATTGATGAAATTGTTTCAATTTATAGGGGCAAATATGAGGACACCCTATGTGGCAGAATTCGACCGCAACTTGTACTAGAAGGTAGGGCTGCGCATAAATTCAGCTAGCCCCGCTATTGTATCATCCTCTTGGAAGCGCAAATCTAATTTCCTGAAAGTCATTAGATGGGATGGAGGTGAAACGAGTAACAATGTTCATATATAGTATTTAGAAGCACATTAGACCGAAAACTACCCTGTAAGATAAATGTAGAAAACGTTCCATTGAGTATATACTACATCAGTAAGCTCAATGATTATGAATTGGGTGTTACCCAAACTTCAAACACTGGCTTACGTGTGTATCAATGGAGAAGTGAGAGCTTGCTCAATGGTATCCCTGAAAGCTCTCTTGGGATTAAAACCTCTCCAACTGCACATGCAGATGCAGGCAAGGAGGGCGATTTTCAAATGAAAATTCGAAGGAAAATTTATATTCTTTCTTAGCGGCATCCAGAATTACTTATACCAAGTTATAACATGAAAACGAGGTCTCACTTCGAGGAGAAATTTGAAATACGTTGGAGAAACACGGCAAACTGAGAAAGGTCCGGCTGTGACATACGGCTTAAACCAGTACCTGATTACCTAGTACACTGCTGGATCCCTTATAGCAGAAGGAACGAGGTCCGGGGTCGTTGGTTCATGGAAAACGTACTTTAAACCAATGGGTAAGCACACTAGCATATTCCAGGCTGAAATGACGTGACATAGATCCTTCAACCTAAAAAAGAGACCGTAGAAGTCAGAACATTGCTATTCTGACCACCGACAGTCATGCTCGGCTCGTTAAATAAGGTCTGGATACTCTTGACTATCATCTGGGGAAGCTAGGGATATCTATGTATTTCCTGTAGATTCAGAGAGGAGAGTGATTAAATCTCCACATATGTTGCCGGACAGTATCCGGCATTCGCGCAAAAGTAGGCTGAGACACCTTGAAGAATACATATTTCATACGGGACGGCAGGTTAAAAAACTTGGAAATAGGGAACATAGTAAAGTTTCTGACGGTTATAGGTTTAAACGACATACTATAATTTATAAGTATATTTTAACGTGCGATGTCTCCCGACAATATTATTATTATCAAACTGACTCAATGACATTTTCAGTAGCAGACCAATTGGCGGTGAAACTGGATACACTATATTTCAGCCGGATGAGCCACTTTACTGATTGTATGAAATGTCTAGACAGGGCGCACTTCTGTTTACTACAATTCACTAGTTTATTTGTGATCTTGAGAGCGAGGGAGAGAGAGTTCCATGAGTTTTGCCAAAGTTAGTAAAAGTTAGGAACTGTTTATTGTCAGCGCGAAATTAAATCTACCTAGGAATTTCGAGAGATCATCCTCCAATTTAAATTTAATAAGAACAAAAAACCATTATATGTGAAAAAGTTTCGAACCTTAATCACGCGTCCCGCCGGCTGCAATTACATTAAGGCCACTCCATGACTATGTCGGTAATCATTAGGGAAACATCCTTTCGACATTACTCTTGATTGTTTTCAAGGACACATCAAATCAGAATTGAGGTGTTCTCCAATAGCTCCCCTAAAGGTAGAATGATCGGTTCTTGTGAAGCAGTCTATGGCTGAATGGGACGAAAACGAAGTTTTTAAAGATCATTCCCAGTAAAACTGGTATGGTTTCTCTCAGCAATAGCGTGCTGATCAAAATTAAGTGACTTAAGTGTCTCTGGTCGATGCTCGCACACAATGGTAAACTACGTCATCTAATGAATTGTCGCCCCCACAATTGATTTCATCGTCATCCCTACAATAGACTTCATCTTCATTCGTCAACAAACGCCTCAAATCTCAGTATCGTTTGCCCTGTTGCCCTTTCCACCAAAGAACTCGCCTCGTGATTATGGAAGTGAGAGTATTACTCTAGATTAGTGGTATAATTCGCTAAAATCGACAAAATGGGGAGATTCGTAATCCATACATTAATAGAGTACAGAGTATCCCATACATCATACAAAGGTTGTACATGACGGAGAGACATATCAAACTAGAATCAGATGACCTACGCCGTTTTAGAATGGTACAAACGCTGAAGAAAAAAAAGGTAACAGGGAAAGAAAAACGCTGCTGGTAATTATGCATAATTCATTCTAGGGTATGAAGAATTTGTTGCGCAAAGTATCTTTTGATAAGATTAGGTGCCAAATAATCAATGAAGGAAGGAAATTATGGAGGAATCGAGTGATTGACCTAACGAAGTCTTTTTTTAATACGAAAGATTTTGAATCAGATCAAAGATACATAGAGCAACCACAGCGAACGAAGGATGAGATGCTACGCTGCTGGCTTCAATACGGCTTCGAAAATTACATCATTTATTTTGTAATTCCATAAGTACTGAAATGGTTCACCAGAGCTAGTATCGAGGAAGAAGTAACGTCTATTTCTCTCCCCTATTCAAAAAGCTCTAAATCTAACCAAATCGTGTCTAAACAAGTGCACGTGTACCCTCAGAGGCTGTATTAGCTAACACCTCTGGAAGCGCTCAAAAGAAAGTCGCATGAAAAAACCAAGAAAACCAAAGCTCATATGGTTAGCTAATAGCAGGATGGGATTTAATATCCAGCAAGGAACAATTATTTCATATAAGTATTTCTTCGAAAAGCTAATAAATAGCTACAGCTATTGCCCTAGTTACCAATGGGCGTACACTATGCCCAGTCTATAGGGATTTTATGAGGCATTAACGTTAATTTGGAGCCAGAATAGATAATTATTATGAGTCCCACCATCAGGCGCTTGAGTTTGGTTTTCCCTGCTTTTGACAGCGTTATCCAGGTTTCAGAGTAGCTCACGTTCACGTACTTTTCAATAAAATCACATGGAGGGGAAAAGTGTCAACATTCCGAAAGCACTCCTGAACCAGGTACTATAGTGGCATGCAAGAACCTATCCGTAGAGACTTCTGTACGACTGCATTTTAGTATGAGAATACCTGCAAATCTTTCGTCATTTCTATAATACTTTGTGTTCGTGGCTTAAAAATGTCAACGTGGGCTACTGTCCTGACAGTCCTAAGCACAAGCATTCATGTTCATTACATAATCTTACTTAGGATGAGTCACACAGATTTTATTTTCTGCGCAATCTGCATGTTAGCATTGATACATCCTCCTAGATTGAATTCAAGATGGGGCGGAGTCCTACAAATGTGAAAAGGTAGTGCAAAGTTTTTTCCTCCTGCATAAATTTTCTAGTTTCTGGTTCTGGTTCATGAAATGTTAATACTACGTTAAGGTAGATGGTGTCACTTTCTTAAAGAGATGTTTCTATATGATTAGTTCCAAAAGTCGATTTTTTTTAAATATATATTTTGAAAGCAGAATATATTATGAGACATTCTAGGCGCAAATACAAAAAGACACTCCATGCTGACGTGCATACAAAATGAAAATGTGCATTTTCCTAAAAACCACAATTTTTCATAGCACAAGTAAAGTTCTGTTGAACCGATCGGGCTGAAACTTTTACACATTATTCCATTCATCCATGCTTTCCCTTATCTCACCTTTTCAATGAAAAAGAATTTCTTTACAACTCCGTCATTTTGACATTTAGTAAGGTCAAATTAAAATCTATAGTTGGCACGATAGAAGTACATAAAATAAAATTATTTTCGATTTTACATTACTATAAATGGAGATGTGCTCGCCAGCAGCAACCCATCTTTTTTTAATGGAGTCCACTATGACCGCAAATAAAAGCGATTATCAAATTTGTTAATTGAAAATTTTGTATCATAATTCAAGATCCAAATATTAACAAATTACATTTATTTTTATTGCCAAACAAGAAAAATTATAAAACAGGATGACATATCGAGCGTCCGAAATGGAGTCATCGTGCCTTAAAATATTCTTTCATAAGAAACCTACAAAACTTTTGAAAACTGTACTGCCGGGTTTATAAAAATTATTAGAATTATTTGTGATTTATTTTAAATAATTTAATCGCTAGAAACACGGTAGATATTTGTGATTTTTTTTTATATTCTGACTCAATCGATGGAATGATGGATAGTAGTTATTGAAATTAAATATAAGCGGTAGTATGAAATTTTCCTTTTAAATAAAAAGATAAACATTGTATAAATGGAGTTTATTTTCGTTAAAATGTCAAATAAAAAATACCCGGTTGGATTGTTAAATTAAATCACATAGAGAGACAAAGACTGTACATTAAAATTAATGTTAGAATCGAAGAATATTCCGTGTCGGAAGAATATATTGTAATTTAATTAAAGCAAACTATCGTCCAGTCCTTTTCTATGAAAAGGCGAAATCTGTAATAATGTGATTTGGCGATGGCCAGAAAACCAGCCTGAGTGGTCGGAGATGCAAAAGAGGAGAGAACTATCCCAAAAACCTATAAAAAATTGGCCGTGGAAGTCCCCCCCCAAATACTGAAGCTCCATCGAAGTGACATTCCAGCTTTACTACCCAAGCTAGGTAACGTTCTTTGAACCCCACAGTCCCTCATATGTCATTTTACAACAATTTCACGTATTCTTAACCGATGCATGGGTGCGCACGGAACCTGAAAACTCAATAAACATAAGACTTTGCGCTAATTTATCGATAGATCAACACGCAAGCTAAACACGGAAATAAACAATAAAAAAACAAAAATGATGACAACGCGTGGAGCTGTAAAACTCTGAACTGCACGGTCATCATAGAGAGGGAAGATCAATGATGGATCGCTTCTTCAATCGATGCTTTCCCGCTTCAGATGCACAATGGGACCCCAGTCTTAGTATCCACAGGCCGTAGAATTGGAGAATACCCCTGAAATTAGTGTGGGAGTTGGGGGGTAAAAGAGGAGGAGGGGAAGAGAAAATCCTCAAACCAAGAAAAATTTACCAGAAATTTGAGCGGAAATCGCAATGCTGCCATTATATGGTGCCTAGGCACCAAAATACACTCATACCAATATCCGTTCAAATAAAGTTAATAATAGTATTTTATTATAATCTGTAGTCATTGACCACAAAGCCCCCCTTAGGTTCATTCAAGAATTATGTTCATCAAACAGTAAACTTAGTAGAAATCGCGTTATAGTAGGTCAAAATTGTCTCTTCAGCGGAAATTCTAAGACTTAGAATGTCAGTAGCACGCTAAAGTGAATATTCTGACGTAATACAAGTATGCATATACATTACATGCTAGATATAAATGGAACAAATGCTCACTTAAATGTTTTTACATAAGAAATGCACAAAAACATTCAAAGCTGAAGCGTCTAGCTTTTGGTTTCCGGTGTGGAGAGGAAAAGAGACGAGTGAGTCGTAAGGTACTTTCGTAAGCGCAGGGCCACCCAAATGTGATTTCGAACCATCCTCGTAGTCACAATCCGTCACACAACCAGCTTCAGCCACTAGCGCAACAACACAGTCGACAGCATTCCTTTCTTGTGGTGCTAATTTAATCAGTCCGTAACGTTACCGGGAACGTTGATTTTAGCTTCTCACAGAAAAATTAAAGAATTTTTAGAATATAATCCAGAGAAACAAGATATGCTACAAATACTTCAGCACTAAATTTCTCATGCTACCATATTCCGTTTGCTTTTCCAATGTGTTGTTTGGTCCTGACCTGTCCTCCTGTCGTCAAAGGAATATTAGGGACTTATTTTATTTCCGAGTTTCCACAATCTCGGCAGATGCCGGATTTTACCTCATACTAGCACGAAGCGCCAAGCATTTAGTTCGGATGATCCTACCTACTTAAAAAATAAAGGGGCGCTGGTTTTCGACGGATTATCCCATTGACCTAACACCGGCCACTACCGTAGGTCAATGGGAGGATTCGCCGAGAACTTTCCGAAACATAGAGCACCACACTGTGTGAGAATCCCAGAACATTAAGGCAAGCCGTGAGGGATTTAGGTACAAGCTGTTTTTTTTTATTTCCCGAGCCAGTGGCTCATAATTCACCTTCATCTCCACATATTTCCGTTCGATGTTGCTATTACGGGGGATAGCAACATCAATAATCTATGCGGAGCGACCCGTCTTCTCAACTAACAGTACGCCAGGCTGGTTGTGTGGAATGTGCCGATGAGTTGGAACTTCCCGGCCCCAATACATGCCGTAAGCAGAAATATCAAGTACTTTTTGTGGGCCATATGGGTAAACCAGACATGTTGCCGTGATCAGCCCATGCTTGTATGCAAGGTTCTGATGAATCAGCTTACATACAGTATTATGCATAGTGGTGTATTGAACCGGTGCCATAAGAGTGCGGACAGAAATGAGACGGACGTTCTTCACCCGTTCTTTCATGACGAGCTTTTTATAAGCTCGGGTAGCAAACACTTGGTCCGGAATGGCACACTTGAATCCCTCCGCCTCAGCAAAGAACTTCCCAGCATACAGCCATTTGCTCGACAAATGCAAATGATTGCCAAAGACAATTCATGTGTTTAACGTACATTGCCTTCGACTTCCATTCAACCATTCGCTCTTGGTCCGACTTCATCCCACTCAGAGGATTGAAAGATCTGAAGTCTGTCTTAAAGTCAGCTGCATTCAAGGGACCCGTCTACTCTTTCCTATAAAAATAATGGCACAGCGTGCCGACTTAGCGATAATGTTGTGCCGCCACATCAACCAGGCCCCCAAACTCCGATGCCACGAAGCAGGTTCATCCGCTCCACAGCAGAATTTGGATGATATATTCGGAATTTGGGCATTTTCCAGATCGGTTTTCATCCTCGGCAATATTCCAAATGCACACGCCTGTGAAGGAATAGTGAATACATTCACATTCTTCTTGAGGAATTATTATTATTGAAATTGAAGTCTTGTCATTCAGATCACTTTTAGGGTTCCTGGGAAAGGCACAACATGATAGGGTTTTGCAGGCTAAATTATAAGCTTAAAATTAAACTTATTACTTTGAAAATCAAATTTGTTATATAAATGAATGACAAAATAGGATTTAGGATATTGGAGAGAGTAGTGCATTATATAAGCTAAGCACTGCTAAAACAACAGTAAAATAAAGAAATGATGCATATCCAATGCACTCCCTTTTCAGATGGTCCCTGGAAAAAGCGAAAGAAATTTTGCACATCGGAAGGCGAACAGTACAAATCATCCAGAATTTTTTTTGGGAATTTTCATTCTTTCGTTATTTTTCTTTTGCTGGTTTAAAATGCGTCTAATGTTTGTTTTGCTTTTCCGGCAAAATGTAAAATTACAATAAAAAATAAAAATTGGTGATAAATGTGGTGTGGTGAAAAATAACAAAATAACAAACATCTTTACTTTGGGGTGTTCCCATTATTTTGGTTTTCAAATTTGAAAGTTGAGATTTGGTCGAAGGTGATGATTTTCATGCAAATGTGAAAGATTTAATACATTACTAAACAAATATGATATAGTATTTTTTGGAACGAAGTAGATTCTTAAACCTGTTATATTTTTTAATATTAGTTGATGCAAAATCCAGTTTTAAAATAATAATAGATGCAGGAAGCTATCGGCTAATTAAGAGTCGAGAAAAAAATTTAAAATATTGATTTAGCACAGCATCATAGTTCTAAAAGCGTCGTATCTTCCTATGTTAATCAGTATAACCATCTTTGAATAAACTGCACACCACAAGCAGACCAGTACTTAGTAAACTAATTTTAATAAGATTTTGTTTTGCGTAAAATCTCGAAATGGATATATCTGTCTGCAATGATGAAGAATTCTGGGAATATGTTAATTCTGCATTTTCTAAATATCTATCTTCTAGTATCTCTCAGACTACCAGCCCATAAGGCTAGAAAAACACAAAGACGATTGCAAATGTCTATGACCAGGGGTGATTCGCACGCGGGTCGACAAGATCGAGAACCGCGCCCGACTTATTCATCGCACCTTCACGGTTTTGATTCATTCATTCATTATTTATTGAAAAGCCTCATCGGGATAAAATTTCGTCAATGATGAATGAGTACTTATTAGAAAGCCAGCGCTTAGTTGTCGATGATAAACTAATACTTTTTAATAACTTCCTCAATTTTAGACTTAGAAATTTTTATTTAAATTCGAGTGAGAATGATATTGCACTTCCACAAGAAATCGTGTATCGATATTTTCAAAAGAGTTCACTCCTTTATTCGTGGCTATAGTTTCAACGATTTGCGGTTTTCGATAATCTTGGAGATTTGCCTCTTCATTAGCAAACAGTTCAGGGTTGAAGAAACCCAGATATGTGCGGGTATATGAGGCATATCTTCGAAAGCTTGCCGCCAACCACAACACGTAGTTTCTTTTTTCCATACCATTTTGTCCATACTATTCATAACTATGCAATTTTATATTAAATCTATCAAATGCAGAAAACTACATTATTCCATGCCGTTTTCCTGCTTTTGATAACATTGTGAAAACGCGAACGATCATATCGATGAATGGTGGCGACCACTTGATATTAAAATCGTTGAACGATGAGGTAAATGATGAAAAGAACGATGGAAATCTTTGAATCCTTCCATGTTTCTCAGAAGATTAAGCTCATTGTACTGCATTTATAGGGTTGCAAGTTAATCATATTGACCTACGAATGATTACTTTAAATGGGCATGATCGAGTTGGTGAGTACCTAATCACGCTAATAAAGACAATTTTCAGTCATAAAATATGTTATTGGTGGAGAGTTGTTGGGGAGTATTTGTTGTAAATTTAGTTACATTTTCAAGTGCAAATGTATTTCGAAATTATTAACGTTGTGTTACTATGCAAGGACCTTCGGAATTGTAATCGGCTATGATTCGAATTAATGGGAATGAACGTTGGTGTTAATACGGTCGACTTGAAGGAAATTATATTCAGATACGGGGCACTCCAATAAGAGCTCTAACGTTTCTTGACTCTTTATCTACTCTCTCGATTACTATATTTGAAAATCATTCGTATTTGTAGTTTCCAATTCAAAAAGCTTCTTAATTTACTGCCTTACATTAATGTGGAATGTTTTCATTTTTCGCAGAAAGTCTTGTAAGACCTCCTTTCATAAAGTTACTTCATGGATTTGCTTCATAGAAGGTTTGGAATAGAGATCAAACGCTGCAAAAATTGAAATCAATTTTAACCTGCTTTCAGTAAGTCAGTAAGAGTGTCTCTTGTCTATGTTTCCGTTCAAAAGTCGTAAAAGTTTTTTCTTTGGTTACTAGTTTTAAACCGAGGCCCACTTTTGACTTAGTCTTTGAGTTGGTTTTCCATATCTAAAAAGTACATCATACAATCCTTTTTCCTTTTCCTTCTCTTTTTTTAGATTGAAAAACTCCACCAATTATCGAATTACGAATCGATCACAGTGCTCCACGTTAAAAAGGATGATATACAGTTTAGGCTGATTGAATGCAACTCCAAAATTCTTGTTTCAAAAGAATCCACCTTAAATTGTGAACCTCGGTTTTGTTGGTATTTACTTTCAGTTTTGACTTTGTTTGTTTCCCACGCCTTCACACATATTTCCCAATATCTTTGATTGAGAGGCATTTGCATAAAGGTTGGGGAAAAAGTAATGTCGTATTTTGCCAACAGATGGCGATACTTGCGTTGTGCTTATCGCGTCGGGTTATACTATACGGCGATCTGAAGACAACAATCTGGGCTATAGGTGTCTCTTTGACAGTTTTATGATCGTACTTTTCGGTCTCAAGTTATAGCGCGTCAAAGATGGAGTCCACCAAGCAAGAAATTCGCCATATTTTATATTTTTACTACCTGAGAGGTAAAAATGTAACGATACGCACAGCACAGCGTTGGTTTGATCGATTTCGTTCTGGTGTAGTGGATGTCGAAGATACACTCCGTACTGGTAGGCCAATCGTCGTAGAAACCGATAAAATCGTCGAAATCATCCAAGTAGACCGGCATGTGAGCATTTGATCGATTGGCCAGGAACTGGGTAAGGACCATAAAATCGGTTGGAACCATTTGCAGAGGATTGGATTCCAAAAAATGCTGGATGTTTGGGTGCCACACGAGTTGACGCAAAGAAATCGCTTGGACCGAATCAACGCCTGCGATGCACTGCTGAAACGGGACGAATTCGGCCCATTTTTTGAAGCGGGTGGTAACAGGTGATGAAAAGTAGATCACGTGCGAGAATCTCAAGCAAAAAAGATGGTGGTCGAAGCGCGGCGAGCCGGCCCAAACCATCGCCAAGCCCGGATTGACGGACAGGAAGGTTTTGCTGTATGTTTGGTGGGTTTGGAAGGGAGTCATCCACTATGAGCTGCTCAATTATGGTCGGATCCTCAATTCGGTCCTCTACTGTGAGCAACTCAACCGTTTGAAACAGACGATTGACCAGAAGCGGCAAGGATTGGTCAATAGGAATGGTGTTGTGTTCCACCAGGACAACGCTCGGCCTCATACATCTTTGATGACCCGCCAGAAGCTACGGGAGCTCGGATGGATACTAAGTTGGCCTCAAAAGAGGCTTGCGAAAACTGTCTATCTGAGTTTTTTGCAAATAGGGAGAGGGGTTTTATAAGAGGGGGATAATGGAGGATAAGTTTACGAATAAAACGGCGCATATTTGACTTAAATCGGATAATTATAAGTATCTTAAATAAAGCGTTAAAATTTGTTTACAAATACGACTCCAATAATATTATTATATAGAACGAAACCCTATCGAATTCCGCTTTAAACTTTAAATTCGTACAATATCTTATCTCGGCATAGCATTTTGAGCCATCAAATGTCAATCTGTTATTAACAGCGAGCAGTTATTAACCTTTCCGGAATGCCCCTTTAGTACTTTAGTACTTTAGATATACTTTCTGTTGACGTGCAACTGGCGTAGGGTTAGAATCTGGCCGATACAGCAGGACCAAAACAAAAGCAGCGTTGTCTCATCTGATCAGGTCCAGGTTCCAAGATTATGTTAACTATTATCTTATCAAGTACAAAGGACCATTAGGGTCCAAATGTTCAGAGGCTTTGCCTCTCTCTCTCCTCAAACATACATAAAAATTATCATTGGATGCCCTTTTTCGTAATCCGCAGCTTCAAGTGATCTATGCAACTGAAAAAATATCCATTTATTGGAATTTTTCCATTATTTTTGAAAATGCTATCAAATCTGGGATTAAATGATTGAGGGAGTGGGAAATTGTGATTTTTCTGGGGAAGGACTATTTGCCAAACTCGAAATTTTGGAAACGTCAAAAGTTCAGTTACCCGAAGCTACAGACTTTGTCGATAAGTGCCGAATGGTTCAGCTCAAAATTATCCCTGTATGTCAACTTCTCTTAAACCGAATGATGACTGTGTCATCCTCCGAATTTTGACGGGTGATGGGATTTCAAGAGCCCAGATAGGCAAACCCAGTGGCTAAATTCCGGACAAATAGCGGAACCTGTCTCCAAACGCAAAGGATAGGTTTTGTGAGAGGATTTTGCGGCGTGTTTGGTGGAATTTTTAAAATGTAACATGCTTTGAGTTTATTGAAACTAACTTGTACCAACTCGACCAAATTTACACAGACAATTCTTTAGAATTGGTCCTCATCATATTTCGGTAAAAAAACAATGCTTTCGTCACACTATTAGGCAAGCCAAGAAATGGTTAAAGACCTCGACACGAAAAGTCGATGGAATAGCTTTGAACTCGTTGTTTAGGGATAACGTTTTTTAGCGGATACCTTACACCGGTCGGAGGATTCGTCGAAGCTCTTGGAATAGGTAATTTTCGCCCTGAAGGATACTCTGGAGGGTAGAAACGTAACTTCTGACACTGTCGTAAATTCAGATATGAATCTGGTAATGATAGCCTGTGAAGCTTACTCGCTCCGGGGGCCCCCAGCCCTGTCAAGCCTATGTACTGGTGGGCGACGGAAACTGCTGAAATACGGAAGGAGTGCTATAAGCTCCGCCGTTTGGCATAACCATGCCGCGCTCACGAGGAGGTATGCACCACCAAGCAGGGTACAAACCGACGAAAAGGAGACTAGCGCAAAAAATAAAATCAAAGCTCGGGGCTAGTAGAACCTATTGAACAAAGGACATGGTAACCCGTGGGGACTTGGTAATAAAATATTAACCCGGAAACCCTCCATTCTTAGTACCCCATTGTAAGGACATTATTCCCTGGTCATCCTGTACGGGTTAATATCAAGGACTTCCCTTTTTCACTATGAAGGAGCTCGAACAGGGAGTTCTCACTATGAAAAATAAAAAAGCGCCAGGTCCTGATGGTATTCCAGCGGAAGTTTGTAAACTGGCGTTCTACCAACGGTCAGACTTGTTGCTCAGGACGTTTAACGCTCGCCTAAAGGAGAATAGTTTTCCACGTCGCTGAAAGTGGTTAAACTAACGCTTATCGGGAAAGGAAAAGAAGGAGCTGCCGTCTGCATAGCGACCGCTGTGTATGTTTGATGGGGCCGGGAAAGTGCTCAAAAAGCTGATCAGAAGTAGACTCGCTGCAGCAATCCGTGCTACTGGGGACTTATTCGGAAGGTTCAGAGTAGGGAGAACCCGGCGGATGGTGTTATGGAGCTTTCTAAATTTATTCCGCATGCCAAACTATTTTTTGCGGATATTGAGTGATTATCTGCGAAATCTCTCACTACCCTATTAGACGCTAGCAGGCCAGAGTAGGATAGAGATCACGTCGCAGTAGCACAGGGAGCCATCCTAGAGGCGCACCTCTGAAACGCTTCCTACGATAGTCTGCTAAGACTCGACATGCCAGAAGAGTCGTGCCTGGTCTGTTATGCAGAGAGCATCCTTTGTACTATATATGTACTATATTACACGCAGTATTCTTGATGGCATTTGTATTCTTTGTACAAATACAACAACTATTAGCGTGGTCTATTTCGCGACAGGAGGCTAACATAGATACTTTCGCAAAATTACCATGAGTTTGGCTTATGTCTTATTTCTAGGTGTTGGCCTTCACAAAAGTATACGAACAGTCCTTTTCTTAATTTTTCGTAAGTCAACTTGAAGAAATTGAGTCTGAGATAGCATTGAATTTCCAATCAGTTATACACGAGCGAACTACTTACAAACTTTTAAAGCAAACGCAAGTGTAAGCTTTGCCGACTTCAAGGAGGCGTATGACAAAATAGATCGTGGAGTACTGTACAACATAATGCTGCGATTTGGTATACCAGCTAAACCAGTTCAACTCCATCTAACAGGTCAAGGTCCAGAACAGGTTGTCGCCATCCTGAATGGCACACATGAATCCCTCAGACTCCGCAAAGAGCTCCCCAGCACACAGCAATCTCTTCGACAAATGGCAGCCAAAGACAATTCACGTGTTTACCGTCCACCTTCGACTTCCATTCATCGATCCACTCCCCGAATCTATCAAAAGGGTCTATCGAGCGTTGAAGGAAGCCAGTGTGGTATTCCCGAATATTGGACGACTCCGAATATCTAATCCTGCGCTTCCAAGAAAATCCACAAGGAAGGAGAAGAGATGCGAGAAATCATTGCAGACTCAAACTCACCGACGTACAATATCGCCTAGTGGTTGATCCATGAGTGCCAGGCCCTTGGGACGACGAATAGTAAATATTCGGTTGCTAACTCTCATGAACTAATACAGAAGCTGCAATGAATTGAGAAGATGGGCGAGGACGAGGTCGTTCGATGTGAAGGCATTGTTTCCCAACACGCCAGTGAAATAGACAATTTTCGAACTCGAGAGATGGTTGAGTCAGTATGAATCTCGCCCTTAACATTCAACATTTATCTGAAGGATTCTGTCATGAAGGTTGTGGTTGCTGTTCCTGGTTACACATCTATTCTCGATCTCGACGAGTAGTGCTCCTCGTAACGCTTGATGTCAGAAATGCTTACAATTCCGTAAGATTGCGGATATGCTAAGCACACTGGAAAGGTCCATCCACATGCCGGGTTACCTCTTGCGGATATTGATGGATTACTATGCCCTAAAAGGATGAGCGTTTTCGACTAAACCAAAGCAGAAGCAGACACCGAGAGTTACGGCCTTGATTCGGCTAATTCCAAACGTTTAAGTTTCCTGCTCTAACAGAAAACGTCCTCCTCGTGCTGCACAGTCAATTCTAGCCTATTTCGCAGAGGTTTGGGCTGATGCCTTTGGCAAGGACGTGTATGGTAAGCACTTTGCGCAGTTACAGAGATGGGAATCTTTTGCGGGTGGCCTTTTCCGACTTTGCTGTGTTTGGAAATCGGGTGGCCGACGACACCGATCACATCTTTCTTTCTTGTGGACGTTGGTATGGGATTCGTCAGCAACTTTATGCAACAGGTGCTGAAATGCGCCAACAGATGGAGCTATACTTAACTAATGTTAAAATGAAATTTGATTGCCGCTAAAGCTATTTTTGAATAAATGTGAAACATTGCTACTTTCCAGTTGTGATATGATATATATATGGTAGCCATTTACCCCTTGCTGGGGTGTAGCGCGTCAACCGCACCTACGTGCAATCATTCGCGTTTACCTTAAATGTATCATATTTCATCTTTCCCATGACTGGCGGAGATGCTTGTACCCATCCTCTTGCGCCAAGTGCCCTTGCGGTGAATCACTCGTCGGTGAAGTTGGTCTGTCCAGTGGAAAAAAGACACTTATTTAAACATTTTTGTAGAAGGCAATGCCTATTAAAGGAAAATTTGACAGTATTGTAGAATAATATTTAAGAATATTTCCTGAAAATTTCAGCGAAAAATATTAAAATTTAAGCCGCTGGTAGCAAGCCTTCCGAAACATCTTTAAAAAAAGTTGTTTTGCCGTGACGGTTGTAACTCAAGACTCGATTATCTGGAGCGAAAAAGACCAAAGTGATTCTATTGGTATATAAGTTTCCCCAGGTAACGCTGTCGAGTTTTTCTTTTTGTAATGATTTTTCGATTTTTGGTAACAATGGAATGGGTCATTTTGGATTATAAAATCGGCATATTTGGTACTGTAGATTAAAAAGAACAAAAGAACAACAAACTTAAAAAAAGGTCGACAACGTTACTTCTTGAAATATACAGGTGTGTACCAAATTTCAAAAGGGTCGGTGCAATAAATTATTAAGTACTGCCGCCACCGACTTCGAAAACGCAAAGTGTGGGAGATCGCTTTAAAGTGCAACAGATCGGACGGAGTGACTCAGATCTTGGTCAAAATTTTATATCTCCGTTAGTTTTGCCCTGATCGCGCTAAAAATTTGACACAACATTCTTGAGATATGAGACAACATTTTTGAGATATGGTGCATTCATGCAAAAAATAAAAAAATATGGAGGAAAAAAAGTCAAGCCCATACCTTATCAGTCTAGCCACTCCCCCTCCCGAATTATTTTCAAAAAAACCTAAAGACAGTTGCTTTTGAACAAAGAGAAAATTTACTTCTTTAGAAGCAAATGGTTTTTTGCCTATTCTCTAAAACTAACTTTTTTGAGCTGCGACACTTTTGTCGTAAGGGCCCGATATGTGGCTCTGATAATAGTCATTAGTTTCTCTGGAACTCTCCTTCTGCGTAGAGGACTTCAGATGCACTCCCTGTTCACGCTATCGAAAGCTTTCTCGAAATCGATAAAGAGCAGATGCAGCAAAGACCTAAACTCCGTGCACTGTTGTAAAATGATTCGTATGGTGTTGACGTGGTCAATGCAAGAGGATCCGGAATGGAAAGCAGCTTGTTCTCTATCAATCAAGCTTTCGAGACGTTCTTTGATGCATTTCAAGATTATTATGATATAAAGTTAAAGATCATCCCTTTCTTCCACTCTCTAGGAAAGGTCCCGGTTTCTCAAGTTTTCTGTATGAGTGGAAGCAGCAACTCTGCAATAACTGCTGGTGCAGTAAAAAACTTTGCAGGGAAGCCGTCAAACCCAGCGGCTTTACTCTACTTTGCGTTTATTAATGGCCGAAATGATTTCTCTTCTGTTTGGGAGCACAGTCCGTATCTGCATGCTACGGTGACCAACCATTTCATTCACAAGCGGAGCGACCTTACCGGATATGATACAGCTAAGAACCCTGAGGAAGTGTTCCTTCCACCTTTTCTGTTACTCATAATGGTGGATGAGTAGTCGACCGATAAAGTCCTTTATAGGACCATCGAAAGATTTGCGACCACATGCAAGCTCTTTCGCGGTGTACACTTCTGAAATCATTGCATTTATTGGCATCTTCCGCTTTGCTGAATTACCACGATAGCTTATTCTCCGTTGTCACGGCGTACACTACGTTAAACTTCTCGGGATTTCGCTCAGTATCTGAGTTCGAGTGCGTCACGCCCCTCATCATTCGCAACGGTCAATAGAGCCTTCAACCCCCTCCGTTCAACGATCCGCATCCGTGTAACACCATAGGAAAGAGCATTTTAGATGGCACCCAAATGCTCAGGCAGGTTACTCAGTATATTTACTATCCGATTAGCAAAAGAGCTCTCCTACTGTCGAACGATACCAGGATCATACAACCGTTCGATGTTGACTTAAGGGGTTGCAGTTTTTTTACTCTGCGAGAAATGGCAGACACAACACATAAGCGGACGTAAGCGACCATCAGATCGTGATCCCTTTCGAGGTCGATGTCAGCGCCTCTCTTGTGATGCACATTTAGAAGATAACTCCTACCTACAAAACACATTGCCATAAGTGTGGCAAGGGGGAATGGAATACTCTCCAGACTACCAGCATCTTAATTCGCTTAGGCCCAGAATGTCTGGAAGAATTCTCGCTCAAGTTATAGCACCCTCGTTATCTTCGTCGAGGAGCGTGCGCACATTTCAGAAACCAATCATAGTCTATTTTCGATAGCCAAAGGTGTTCGGCGTGAGGTCAGTCCCTATCTAAGGCGTTGTTGACGTACGGTAGTAATAAAGTTTCAGAATTCGCAGACTGCTAGCCCATACATTTCAATTCCTTCCAGTCTCCTCTTACGACAAGTGGGGAAAACTCTATTCTTAAGCCTCAAATCACAGGGCATGATATGATAACACTTATTTATTGCGATATTCTATTTAGAGGAAAAGAAGAGTCGTAGGAGTGCTTTTTGTTGATTTTTTTGTGAAATTCTTTCCGGGGTTTCACGGGGATCAAGAAAACCGTTATCAACTTGCTTTAAAGCTATAAAGCTAACAACATTTTACGAAAATATGAATTGAAGTTCTTTTTTATTAACATGTAGAATTGAGCTATGCAGCGAGACTAGTTATGCGCAAGAACCTAAATTGCTACCGTGGCACCATTTTGATTGTTATGGAATGATTGCAGGATAAAAATGTCTATACTAGTATTGTACGCAACCAATCAAAATTTAATTGAATCAAAAGTGGAGATTTCTCGATAACAAATGGCAGTTACGTCTGACCACGCATACTGCTGCGAGCCTTCCACATCAATTCATATGTAGAAGCCATTACAGTTTGTATCCTTTGGGTTCTAGACGAAACCATTCCTCATGCCACACTAATAATAATAATTACTTCTTGGTCGAAGAATATTTACAATGATATTCAAATGAGTTGGACTGGAGGGCGTACAGTTCCAGTGGTTAATAGACCATTCGCTGGCAAGGGAACTTGTTCACCATTTACAGAACACATTTTCCACCTTTTATTCTCTTCAAACTTCCAACCAGAGTTATATCGAAAAAGGGTGTACTAAGTCCTTCCCCGCCCCTTGTACATGCTTTTTTTTCGCGTTTTTTTTCAAAATTATTTCTGGTCTGATAAAAACATGAAGAAAAATGACTCTGACTCCAACTCCGGTGAAATCCACGTCGGCGACGACGATGTCGACGGCAATCATAATTATGCAACTTCTGGCAATGGCTACAGTCAGTCTTCAATGTATGAAATGAAGTGAATTTCGTATTCAAGGAACGTTCATGACAAAATGGCAGAAATATATTTTCATATTGACTTGGGCTTGGTTCGGGCACACAGGTTTGAAGCTCAGGTGAACTAAGAACCAGGCAGATGATGATCTAACCGTGATGTCCATTATATATTCAGAGCTCTGTGAACTATGTTCCGCGGGTCCGATATTCAGAAATGGCTATAATTATAGCACGTTGAATCTACTAACTTTACTCATTAAAGTAGTGATTGAAACCGAAACAACGTTTGTATAAAACGCTCTGGGTGGGGTCTACCATGTGCCGACTATATTCTGAGAGGAATTGCATATTGAATTGATTGAAAAGTAATAAAATAAAATGTAGGTATAAAGATACAAACGATGTTATTCAATAATGCTATTCACAAGTAAAGTTGGAACGGATGGGATTGTTATTCATGAATTCAATACAGAAAGTGCTAATAAATTTATATTATTAGACCTAATTTTTATGAAATCTAACCTAATATGGATGGAAT
The DNA here is from genome assembly GCF_905115235.1 of Hermetia illucens. Classification (NCBI taxonomy): domain Eukaryota; kingdom Metazoa; phylum Arthropoda; class Insecta; order Diptera; family Stratiomyidae; genus Hermetia; species Hermetia illucens. The sequence goes on along the minus strand of NC_051849.1, from coordinate 173,054,130 downwards.
AGAATCTTTTTTATTCAGAAATGATTGTCAGTAGAAATTATATAAAATTTTCACGCTGATATAATTGTATCTTATGATTTCCAGTGCTCAACGGTTCGCGATTATAATTGTGTGAAAACCACTGCTATCTGTATATACTGCATTTCAACCAAACTTATTGTACGAAGTAGTAAAAGCAGTATTCAGACCGCAGGGCGAACAAAACAAAGAATCAGGGATGAATAAGACCGAGAACAAGACGAAAAGCCATAAAGCATAGTGAGTACCTATATCCAGGCGAAAGATGTATTACTTGGCTACTATAGGTGCACACAGATACAGGCCAGATTATAGACGTATCTCGGATCCGCGCGTATATCGCGAATAATGAGAATGGTTCGCATCAATTCGCCAGGAGGCAGATACCAAAATGGGCGAATAAGGAGCTTGCAACCTAAGAAGCCAATTCGTACATGAACCATCACTGATAGTCATCTAGAGATTTTTATTTAAAGTGTCCGTTGCGACCCCTCTCCTATCCCGCTGCAAAACATTTTCTTTCGCTTCTGCAAAGTTCTGTTCATAAATAAAGTTTTTACTCCATATTACCAGCACTCTGAAAGGATTGATTTGAAGTCTGGGTTGGATACTCCAACTGTGCTTATCGAGTTTAATAATAATTATTGTTGGCTGAGTGTCGGTTTCGCTTTTTATACCGAGCATATTGCATCTCCTTACATTGGCGGTTACAAGAAGTTTTCCCTAGAATTTTAGTTTTAAAATCTAGTTTTTAGATTAGATATTTATAAAAATATTGCACTTGCAATTTAATATATTTATCTCACGCTTCGTTTAATATATTGATTTTTCTACCTTTTCTAAATTAACGAAAGGATATCAACCTTCAAACAAGATTCCCCAATTTATCAACTCAACGAAGTTATGGATGGAAACCACCCATATCAGTGACGTTTTACTTTTAGTACACAGTGTTCATTCCGCGAACCATGTCATTTTCTTCTTTGTTTCGTCTTTATATATAAAATCTGCTATTTTTCCGTTTTACACGTATAATTTTAAAATATTTGCTGTTTCTAGATGACAATCTTTGATTTGTTCCTCCATTGATGTCGGCATCTTGCCCTCAAGTCAGTGGCTTCCGATATTACCTAGTAATCATTAAATGAATGTTAATAAAAAACGGGTACGATAAAATATTATGGAGAAGGAATGCTGCTGTATTCGTAGTAAATCCTTTTCGAAAATATCTACTCTTCTAAGATTTCTAGATGGAAATTTCGAGAGAAAATAAAGCAGATTTCCATATGATAACAGTTTAGATTGAGAGATATTAATCCCCTAAAAATTAAATGAGAAAAGAGTTTTATGCAGGAAAGGGTCTTTCGACTTTTATATTTTTCCAGGAATTATTCGCCCCCGTGAATAGATTCCCGGAATACCCGTAGACTAGATTTCGCACTTCAGAATGTCTCTCACCGTTGATATCGGATTTTGGTTATAGTAGCACCTCCACTATCCGATCTACTTAGGACCGAGACTAGTTCGGATAATGAAAAGTTCAGTTAATTGAAATGTGGGTTTTCTGGGACGACAAAAACAAAATCTTTTTTATGAAAACAGTATAATAGAGTATACTATTTTTATAAAACAGTATCATCACCATCAATGGGGCAATAACCGGTACCCGATCTAGGCCTGCCTTAATAAAGAAGTCCAGACATCCCGGTTTCGCTCCCAGGTCCACCAATTCGATATCCCCAAAAGCTGTCTGGCGTCCTGACCAACGCCACTGCTCCATTTCAGGCAGTGTCTGCCTCGTCTTCTTCTGCCATAGATGTTGCCCTTATAGACTTTTCGGGCTAGATCATCCACAACCATACGCATTAGGTGCCCCGCCCAACGCAACCTAATGAGCCGGATTTTATCCACAACCTAACCTCATAGATTTCGTCGTTATGTAGGCTACGAGATCGTCCATCCTCATGTAGGGGGCCAAAAATTCTTCGGACAATTCTTCTCTCTATCGCGGCCAAGGATTCGAAGTTTCTTTAGCTAAGAACCCATATCTCCGAGGAATACATAAGGACTGGCATGATCATAGTCTTGTACACTAAGAGCTTTGACCCTATGGTGAGACGTTTCGAGCGGAACAGTTTTTGTAAGCTGAAATAGGCTCTGTTGGTAGTCAACAACCGTGCGCGGATTTCATAGTCATCGCTGTTATCAGCTGTAATTTTAGACTCTAGATAGGAGACATTTTCAACGGTCTTAAAGTTGTAGTCCCCTATCTTTATTCCTCCCGTTCGACTAACGCGATTCGCTGTTGTTCGTTCTTTCGTTTTTGGTGACGTTGCCACCATGTACTTCGTCTTCATTCATTAATATGCAGCCCAACATCTCGCGCCTGCTCGATCTGCATGAAGGTAGACTGCACATCTCGGGTTGTTCTTCCCATAATGTCATTATCGTCAGCGTAGGCCAGTAATTGGGTGGACTTGAGGAGGATGGTGTCTCTCGCATTTACGTCTGCGTCGCGAATCACTTTCTCCAGGGCCAGGTTGAAGAAGACGCATGATAGAACGGTCTTAGAACGTTGTTGATGTTGTTGATGTTGTTGATGGTGAATGGTTTGTTCCTGGCGACTTATGGTTTTTAAGCCAGTGGATTTCACGGACTGTTTTTTCTATGCTTGGTGGTGGCAGTATTTGTCCGTCGTTTTCACTTGGCGGCACCTCCAACTCGACAATATTTTCGTTGTTGAGCAGTTCATCAAAATATTCAACCTATCGCTCCAATATACCTAATCTCTTGGAAACCAGATTTCCCCTTTGTACTGGCAGGATGAGCATCGAAGGGTGTAAGGCTTCATCGTGCAGATTTGTTGGTAAAACTTGCGCGCCTGGTGCGATTGCTCCCTGTGCTTATCGAATTGACATACTTGTTCGTTCTCCAAGGCTTGCTTCTTCCGTCAGTGAAGTGACTTCTCCGCTAGACGGAGTTCGTGGTAAGTCTCAGGCGTACCCGCGTTCTTTGAGAATGCAACATTACTCGGTATGCAGCATTCTCTGATACGTTGTTAGCTTACATTTATCATCAAACCAGCCGTTTCGACTCTTTTTGCGGCGGGGGCCAAGTATGTTTCTGGCCGGATCAATGATAACGTTCTTCAGGTGATTCTGATGATCACTTGTTGATGCTTCATCTCTTGGACATCTGTTAGCTGCGGTTATTGCGGCATCCATTTTCCCTTTTTATATGTGTTACGAATAGCTGTGCTGTGTTCTGAATGGCTTCAATATTCACTCTGACCTGATTGTCGGAGGAGATTGTAGGTGGTGTTGTAATTCGAGCTCGGAGCTATGCCAACGAGATAGTGATCCGAGTCTATATTGGCCTGTCTATATGTTCTGCCATTCGTCAATGCTGGTGGCGGCGTTCAATCATCACGTGGTCAATTTGGTTGAAAGTGGTCTCGTCTGAAGAGGCCCACCTATGCGCAAACCAGGTACCTCCAACAACCATTTCGTGCGATACTGCTAACTGAATAATCCGCAGTTCGTTATCATTGGTACAGGCTTCGAGGGTCCGCTCAACTGCTTCGCAAAAGGTATCCTTCTCCGACTCTGCAGTCTTCTCTGTAGGGCCGTGAATGTTAATGAGGCTTATATTTCTAAATTTGCCTCGGAAGCGTAGAGTGCATAACCGTTCGCTTATGCTTTCAAAGCCGATAACAGCAGGTTTCATTTTTTGGCTGACTAAGAAGCCTACTCCGAGCACATGGTTTACTGGATGATCGTTTTAATATATGTTGTAGCGGCTCTTCTCCAGGAAACCGGTGGAGATAGGGTTTACTAGTAAAGCAGTTAGTGTTGGTTCAGCAGGCATTTCCCAGGTTTTATGCTCCATCGTGGGTTCCAATCCACGTTTTGCCCTGGGACCTATACTACCATTTGGCCACCAGTAAACAGTTTATTAACACAAAAATTTGAGAAACATATGAACGTTGAAATATAAAACACTTGAAAAAAGTCCAATGCTGGAACGGATGGACGCGTTTTCGAGCGACTATAGCCCGCCACAGTCAGTTGGGCCTGTGAATTTCCCCGGAAGAGCCCGCAATGTGCACGGTCGCCAGTTGATTTGATTGCACCATCCACGTACTGGATCGACGTAAGTGAAAAATCATTAGTTCGACTCTGGACTTGGAAGGCCTTGAGACGAGAATTTGAGATATTTTTGTGTGTAAGCAGTTATCAAAAATGTTCGACAGCGTTGAAGATGCCCTCGCTCACAGCCTAAACAAACATGAAATCTACGCTCACACCCTAAACAAACATGTCTGGCCTGTTCGCCGAATCATTTTTCGTTCGATCACCGACCGCATGAACAGTCAAAACTGGCAGACCAATTGCATCTTATCTACCTTATGACCGACGCGTAAATGCGAACTTTTCAGGCGTAACTGACAGGCCAAACTATATGTGGATAGCGGGTTTAAGTCTCGGAGCCATTTAAGAAAGAGAAGTTGCGTTCGGCAACTTTTTTCTTGTCTCTCAAACCAAATGCAATTCGTAAATCAAGGTTTATTTGGTACATCCACAGTTTCTTCGCTACTGTTGTTGCTGTCGTGATCATCATCTTCATTTTTATTGGTGAAATAATTTCATCGTCGTCTAAAATTTGATACCTAATATCATTAGAATCTTGGTTTAAACGATGGACAGTATCGTCTTTACCGCAGTCCGTGAATCCGCAAATACTGCTGAATGAGTGAACGAATTGACATGCTTCTATTCAACTTTCGGTTCGGCAGAAGAGGGTCACAATTTTTTTCAAGCATTTCGTATAATGTCTTCAGTCAGAGATTCCTAAACATGTAGCAGCAGTGCCTCAGGTTTAGTGACTTCGAGAACGCAACGATTCTGTCAGGTTATTGCAGATGAAAGATCGAATTTCGCAATGAAGTGAAGTTAGTTTCGATTTTGATGTGTCAAACTTGCGCCAGGTGGCGCTGCTGGTATTGAGTAACAGAAAATAAATATTCCTACGTTTGATAAAGGTATCATCAGAAAAAACATGGATGGAAGTGAAAAACACCAACTTTTCCTTTATGAGTTTAAACGTGGTCGCAACGCAGCGGAGGCAACAGAAATATTTGCAAGGCATTCGGAGCTGATACGATAAATGAACGAACCATACAGCAATGGTTCGAAATTGGTTGGTCGACATGAGTGCTCAAAGTGAGCCACGAGCACATCCAGGACCATCAATCGAGAACGACGAGGTGCGCTTGGGGGAATCAGACCCACATGCATCTGTAAGAGACACTGCACAGAGAGGACAGTTTTCCGACACTTGCAATGACTTGGAAAAGTGAAGAAGCTTGATAAGTCCGGGCCGAATCAACTACCGGAGCAAAACATGGTGATTCGAATGGAAATTCGCAGTTCTGTGTTCTCCCGTAACAGAAAGGATCCCTTTCTGAACAGAATAGTAACATGTGATGAAAAGTCGATATTGTTCGACAATCGTCATAGATCAGCACAATGGCTGGTTGTAAGGCTCCAAAATACATGCCAAAATCGAGACTTCATCTGAAGAAGGTAATGGCGAGTGCTTGGTGGTCTACAAGCGGATTTATCTACTATTCTTTCTTTCAACGTGGTGAAACGATTAATGCAGAGATGTACTGTGCCCAACTCGATGAAATGCGTTGGAAATTGCATATTCAATGGCCTAGATTGAACAGAAATGGAGTGCCACTGCTTCATGACAACGAACGCCCTCATCTATACAGAATGACGGCTCAAAAATTAAAGGCATTACAGTATGAGACCCTGCCTTATCCACCATATTCACCCGACCTCACGCCAATCAACTACTTTTTTAAGCATTTGAATCACTTTTTGGCGGAAAAACAATTTAGCGATGAAACAGCTATCCAAATTGAATTTCAAGAATTTCTTCCCACTAGAGAGCCGGACTGCCATAAAGGCTTTTGTATCTCGCTGGGAGAAGTGCGTCGAATCTGTTGGTGCTTATTTTGATTAATTAATTATCAAATCCGACATTTCATCTGCAACAACCTAATACCATCAGTGCCATCGTCTAACAGAAATCGTCTTAGAACTAGAACGGTATATTCTTTTCAGCTTTTGATGACACCCTGGCCCATAGGTTGGATTAAATATGTTAGGTTTAGCGGGAGATACATCACTTGAAAGTTCAGATCGATAGAGCTTCGATGGATGGATGTGATAGTGTATTATCTTTCTTGATCTTTCACATTTTTCATTACTTTTCTTTTCTTCACCCCGTGACCACAATGTATCGTAGACGCAAAAGCTGTGAGAGCTCCTTATTTTTATATAGGCGTTTGTCGCTTTTCCAACACCATAAAGAAGTGCCGGAGACCGTGAGATTCAGATGGTGGGTGCAAAAACTCCCACAATTATTTTCAAATAAAATTCTATTAAAAAAAAAACATCAAAATGGCGATTAATAATAATCAATAAGAGGCCAATGATTCTGCTGAGTTGCTAGCCCCTTGACATGTTTTGATAGTATCCAGCATACCTGTCTTCTCGACGTCCTACGTCTGTACCGCATGAATTCGAAGCTAGCGAAGTTCTTAGCGAACATGTTAGATATCGCCTTCTGTTTGTAGTTAAGTCCAAAATTAATAGACCATTAGCTTAATCCCAACTACAATTTTATTTTATTATGTATATATATATTTCGGGAGCAACTTACTCCCTTCATCAGTACAAAGCTTTGTACTGATGAAGGGAGTAAGTTGCTCCCGAAATATATATATACATAATAAAATAAAATTGTAGTTGGGATTAAGCTAATGGTCTATTAATTTTTTTTCTTAGCGAAGTCATGGTAGGGAGGCGTACGCCCCTGTCAGTGCTTTCATCCGAAGATAAAAACACCTCTTGGAGCGTCTAGGACTCTGACCCGGAATCGTTTGACACAATATCTGCTTCCTTGGCATTCCTCCAATCCATCTCCCTCTTTCTCGCCTTAAGAATGCTTTGAGGGTATCGTGCCAGTTGGCTCCATGTATCCCCGCTCTGCAACAAGTCCCAATTATGGTGTCCGGGGACGCAAGTCACCCTTCCATCGAAAAGTGATGGCGATGGCACTCCCACCTTCGGTAGATGAAAAAAGCGTGGTACGCATCATCTATTACATCCTCGCAATAAAAACATTCGGGCAACGATCATTTCCCCATAGAATGCAAATAAGATTGAAAATAATATCCACTAAACAGCTGAGTTATATACTAATAAAGCTTACCTTGCTTTCAATTAAACCACGCCGGCACGTCTTTTATGGGATGCGTAGTCCATCTACCTTTAGATTTTCTTTCCCGAGATTGCTGCATGTTCAGAGAGCACGGGCTCCCTCTTTACAAGCGACAGCTTCCCTCGCCTTTTCTAAGGTATATAAGCCTCCGCTCGGCAGCAAGGAGAACCCATACTTCAGAACCGTAAAAGAGGACGGACTGAACCACGCTTATCCGCAAACCATGCCTGCTAAACAAGGGACCTCTGACGTTGGACACCAGCTGGCCAATCGCAAATATTCTGGGGGCAGGCTTATTTGCGGTGCTGCGAATCTGCTCGAAGAAGCTCATCTTCGTGTCTATCACAATGCGGAGGTTTCGGCAAGATCATGGTTTCACCAACCTGAATAGGACTATGGGAACCTCCTCTGTGTTCAGCACAACGACTTCCGTTTACTCCAGACCTAGTGAGAATCCGTGAGCACCCACTCATCTGCTGACTCGTCGTATCACCATTACCAACGTGCGCTGAACTCGCTCAACTGTGCGTCCGGTGCAGTGCCGCAACCTGATCCGCGTATCCGATCAGATGCGATTCAAGTCGGTGAAACTATCGTATAAGGCATCCCAAAGGACAAATGATAGATCCCTGAGCCACCTCCGATATTACCTTGATTTTGCGCTGTCCTCCTCTGGTCTCGTAGAGTAGGCCAGTAGCCTCGAGTATAGAAATAATTTTCCGGTCCCTCAAGCATGTGACACCACCTTGCAGAATTTAAGGCGTTTCTTACTTCGAGGATGCGGGGCACCACTTGCCGACAGTGGTGACTATGTGCTTTAGCCAATTTTATCGCTTCTCAATCGCATCAGTTGTGGATTAACCTGCTCTTAAACCATATTGGGTTGGAGAGTAGTCGCCACAGCACCTATTGGGACAACCATTTCTGGTTTGAAGAGCTTCTCAAGCGGTTTGCCCAATGTGTACAACATTCCATACCACATCATACCATTCCATCTGGCCCTGCTGTTTTTTGTCCTACATGGACCAAACCGCCAAGTTTCATTGTAGTGAAAAGTGGACAATCCTCAGTATTCACTCCTTCATCGGCTGCGTCGTTTCGGACGGGGTGAGTAGGAAAAAGGGCCTGCACGATTTCTTCCATTTTCGCTACTTCCTTAGAACAGAGGGATCGATGGGCACTGTTGATTGCTTAGCACTCGTATACTCTGCGGATCTAAGCGTCACTTCGTCTTGGCCTATGCTGAGCAATCAGCCGAAGTTTGAGGCAGATCTTTCTTAGGCTTCCAATTTCAGCCATTCACCTGTAAACAGGTAATTTCCCGGGGCCTAATTTCCTTTTCGGATGCAATGCGTTGCGGTGCTAAGGCTCATTGCTGAATGGACTAGCAATTCAGTTGCAGTTCTTTCATCTTCGCGTAGGTCTTGTCGCTGATTTACCCCTGTTGAGAGAGCTTCGATCAATTTTGCAAAGTCGATTTTCCCGATGCTCCTCTCGGTAGGAGTATTCGGGATGGCAGAACATTGGGAAGAGCCGTTTGTCACTTCGAAATAAATTGCCCTCGCATCCAGGGCGTCGGAATGTTGGAGTGCTACAGGTTTTTAGGACTATAAGTCCAGTCAATCATCTCAAGAACTTTGTGTATCGAAAATCTGGTTGAGGCTACGGGGCTGCCAATCTGTAGCGGCTTGAGCAATGACGTTTACATATTACTGCTACGTTGCTTTTCTGGAGGAATTCTGCTGCGAAATATGGCCAAAGAGAAATACAAAGTAATACCTGAATAACTGTATTTATTATATTTGGGAGAGTCGCTCCGACTACCACGATGTGTTACATTGGAAAAAGATTTACATTTCATCATAATAGAGAGAATGTGTTTACATGCGTGCTGCATGCTGATGGCAACGCTCATGGCAGTCAATCGCTGAAAGTCGGATCGTTACACTTTATTCCGAAAAGCTTGCTTAGATTCGTTTGGGGTGAGGTAAACGCTGAAAAACGTCATTTCCACGTAACGAACTCAAACGCTAAGCTATCTCTCTGACCATGTGATCATGTGACCTTTAATCTGTCTCTCACCCAGGTGGCAGAAGTGGGAGATACAACGATGGTGAGCTCCTATCTCGGTATTGTTCGCTGAGAAACAACAAGTCAGCTTTTCTCTCTTGCACCATCTGCCCCATCAGGTCGTGAGCACTTGTACTTCTATCAAGTTTGTTGCCGGATGTGGATAAGGGTGCTTGATTTTTCGCTTTCTGTAGCTCTTCTTTGAAGACTGACTACGCCCGTTACAGGGGTTATAAGCCACATCTTCTTTCTGCAGACCGCAATACCTGCAAAGGACACAGCACTTTGCCGACTTCTAAGTTTTCGCTTTGTGTTTGGGTTCGCCACATTTGCACCACAAAGTTCTTTTGTCCTGCTTCTCGCAAGTCCCTGCTATATGTCCTTATGCTCAGGACTTAAAACAATGGATTGAAACTGCCCTTAGCCTTATTCTGCAAATAATCTACCCGATCTTTATTTTCCCGCAATGCAGAATATGGCTCGCTATTTTCTCAGGAACAGTGAGAATGGCTCATTTTTGTCCTTAGTAGTTGACAGATGTAACTCTCACCTTAAGGCTGCTAACATCTGGATAATCCATTTTTATGGCTTCCTGCACTTTTTCCGGATTAGTGAGACAATCCAGATCCCTTTTTTCAAGATTGTAAATGGGTTCCAGGCTGAAAACCACTGCTCTCGTGCCTTGAATACTGGGGACTGTCTCGCAGAACGTTCTCGAGTTATTGGTTTTCGGCCCAAACTCGACAAGTATATTACCGGCTCGAGTCCGCCGGATTTAACATTTACCCCAGCGTCTTCTGGCTTGGCATTGTTGTGGACTGCTCAAAGATCTTCCGAACTAACCGTGGTTTGCCTCTTCTCTTTTTATTTTGCGCTGATGTCGCCGTCGTAGTTGGCTTTTCCACAGTGGAGCCACTGCCGTCGCTATTCAACTTAGGTTGTTGTTGCTAAGTTTTCTCCTTTTCTCCACGCTGCTTGGTCTGCTTGGTTAGTGCCTTGCGGAATTCTTTTTGCTGGGTCCTTGTCTACGATGTTTTACCTTCGGCTCCTTTTGTCAATTGTTTGTTACTCCTCTGGCGGCCTAAAAGCACTGCTTTTTGTGCAATTAGGGGACTACGCTAGCGATGCGTGTTTTCCTCAGCTTCTCTTCGGCTGTCTTCGGTCGAGCAGTTCCTCCACCTACATTATATCATTTTTGATCTCCATGGATATCATTTCGCTGCACGATGTTAGCAGCATCACTTCTTGAGTAACCTTTCTTCTCGCATCCTTGTCTTTCGGATGAGATCTACCCTTCCCAGGTAGATGACTTGCATTTTCGCGTGGTTAGGGAGTTCTTCACCCTTTTTTCGGCAAAGGTTGTCACTCGGAATTTGCCATCTTTCTCGTGGACCCTTTTCCTAACGCGAATGTGATGGCGTCTCTCCTTTTTGTCGCCAAGACTATTAGCCTCTACGGTGTCAGTCCCTTTTTCACGTCTAGTCGCCTTTACTGTTGGGACAGTGGGCCTTTCTACTTTTTCAATAGATGACTTTCGTAACTTCGGGCTTCTTGCAAAGGGATTTATAATAGTGGAATTTGCCAGTTCAGCATCTGAAAGCAACAATCCTGGTATGTTGTTGCTTTTGCTGAAAACTTCGGCTATTGTCGGTTGGGTCACCGTTGTTTGTTGCCATTTTAATTTGGGACCCAGCAGGAAGTCGCTATCTCCGTTATAAAGCGCAGTTGCTTTAAATGATCCCCGTGATTGTCTATACGAACAGGGAGGTCACGCGCACGTAGACACAAATCCTTATGTTCAGAGCCGGAATCAGGTGATAGTCAGGAGTCCATCTCAACTGAGCTTATATTTTCAAATGAATGGCATCATAGCTTTGAACATACTTGCAGCCCTATCAAGGTTACGGGGGACGGAAGCAGCTGTAACATTAACTTGAGAGCCGTTTCCACGAGATGTCACTCTCGTGTACTAAGGTAACAGAATGCCATAGCTGTTAGTTCATGTGCGACCTTTTCCGAAGAGCTGTTATCAATCAATGCTCGTCGTCATTGTCGCCGCTCACGATAGTTCAATATCACGTCGACTAGTGGTTATCCGGGGCTACCAACTGGGAGGTGTGAGTCGGCTCAGTTTGTAAATAACAAGGATCGTTACTATCCAGCAATTTTGTCCTGTCTGTCCGAACTCGTTTGGTCCCTCACTAATAAAAAGACATATATGTATCTTCGACCAAAATATTTATTCAAAAAGGGCTAGATTTTCAGAAAATATCCGTCAATACGAATTGATTTCTATTATTGATCCGTCGGTGAAGGTTATTATATTCGCAATGCCAAATGACCTGCAGATGTGGCCACTACAGGAAAGGCAAATTTGGAAATCATATGAAATCTCAAAAGGTAAATATCGAAATTATAGGATCTGGTATCAGGGCCTTCTTATGTTATTTCCGCATACATATAGTGTCATTAGCTGCATTCTGTGCCACTTCTAAGTAAATAGTAGTGGATTGTGAACGTCGTAGTTCCCATCGCTCCAGCAATACTCGGACAACTGAGCCTTAGGATGTGTTTCGTCACTTCCTGTTTTAAGCAAAGTTCAGTTTTCGCCACCAGACGTTGCATGAATATCTACAAAAGAGATCAGTCCATCCAGTGATCTTGTTGTGGTGAAAGCCTTTAAGTCTTATCTACTGCGTCTTCACTGCTTACTTGTGGGATTCACTTAGATTCGTCGCTGTCGCTATTTCCAGCGTGGAGTTCTGATGTATACTAATGGAAGAAAATATCGAAAGCTTTACTCTACAAGGCGGTATGACACCAACAAAATTGAAAAATTAAACAATTGCATGTAAAATCGCGATACAAAGAAACGAAAGCTCGATATCATCTCTTATCCGACATTCCAAAGTCGAAGTGTGAAGCCAGATTTGCATTTTCGTCAAAGTTCCTGCTTTAGGTCTCGAAATTGGTCACCATTTGAAATGGAAACAAAGGGGGGAGACGGGGGATAGTTAAATTGATCATCCGAGTTTCCTATTGCCAACTATTTTGACAGAACTTGCCAGCAGTTGTGACCATCACCACCTGTATAGCCTAATGAGACTTCATTTATTAACTCGTTGTAACCAGCCAAGATAACATTAAAGGAAAACATAAGTCCCGGCAAATAGAAACAAAAAATTAGAACCTTTCCATGATCCAATGCCCCTTTTCTAACTAGAAAAATTCCTTCTCGTTCATACTTCAAATGTCCTTCAATTCAATCCTTAAGTTATCTTCTTGAAATAGTGGAATCAAATCTTCGCAAAATAATGAGGAGTTGCTGGTTATTAGCAACGATTGCACTCAATCGAAATAGAACCATATTTTTTTCTATCATCCCCGTTCAAAAAACCATTTCGTTAATTTAATTGTCGTTCAATGGTGTCAGTGCATTTTTCCTATACAACTCCTCGAAATACGGCCCATTACCCAAATCTACTTTGTCCTTTTTTCTCGAAATACATAGTTAACCGGCTATAAAAGAAGATGTAAAGCTTTCAAATGGTGCTGTCTTTATTTCAAATTACTCAATTTAAACAGAAAATAGGAGGGCGGAAAGGTCGTTTAAATAATTGAAATTTAATGGTCATTACAAATCCACTAGATACACAGCCAGGCCAAAACCTTCTACCTCCTTGGAGTTAATTTTTAATGCCAACTCTAGGAATTAGCTCGAATTTAGAGACCGATAAGCATAATACAAATGTTCCGGAACGACATTAGACCCAAATGAAAACAGAAAATTTCCATGGAAAATAGATGGAAGACATGGACGAAAAACATGCAAAAGTCTAGAACAGAGAGCGAAGGAAAACTTTTTACTTAAAGTCTTAACAGGGACTTTGTTGGAAGTGAAATCCTCCCTCATATATTTAACTTTCGATTTCTTGTGCTCCATTAGGGCAGACAGTTATCCTTGAGCGCTAACTTAATTGCGTAATATCCATTTGATTTCATTTGCATTCAATTAACAATCCATCAACATTCAAAATTTGATTCCTTAATCTCTTCCTTTCCTTCAAATGTACCATCCACATTTCGCCACGATAAATTTTCAACCCTTTTCCACAATATGAAGCACAGGGTGCTGTATCCCGGGAAAAACAAAAACACAACCCAGGAGAGAAAACGAGCCCATGTTTAAGCTTTACTTCTTCTGCATCCCAACCTCCTGCGGCCGTTGATTTTGATTTTCTAGTTTCCTAGTTTGCTACATCATTTCTCCCAAGGCCTTTTGATTCGGTCTAACGTTTTGCCGATGATGATTCCCAAGTCCTTGCCGTTTGGATCTCGAGTCTTGGAAGTTTAATGTTTTTGTTTATATCATATATAGACGAATTCAGGCAAAGTTTTCCGCCAATTCTGAGAAGCTTCTGTATTTGCAACGTCTTATTCCACTGTACCGAAGAATAGGGTTGACTAGATAAATTGCGTGAGGTATGTGCCCTTAATTGTCAGGTTGATCAATTTGAAACATACACCCTACATTAGCGGTTTAAATGAATTTTCAAATTTCGTGTGTAAAATTTACGTTTTTTAGGAACAGTGAAACCTTCAGAGCAAATATTCGTTACTTTTTAAATTTCCTTACTATAAGTTGAGAAGGGTATCATAAGTAACCGTTTTATCTCTCTATTACTTACAAGTGGCATAAATTCATCTTAGTGCCATCGTTCCCTATTCCCTCTATACAATCGGAATAAGAACATAAGGAGATAGCCCTTGACCGTTGCCTCAAAGTTGGATTAGTGAACAGTTCAACTAAAATTGGAAATGAATTTTCAAAATAATAAATTAATTACATCTCGAACGCCTGGCGAAAGCATGTGGCAATGCTTGTACTCGTGTGTAGCAAAATAGGATTTGCTTCACTATATATCAAGTCTTGAGGGCTTCAGGAAAACCAAGAACTTCATAAATCCTACCACGACTCCTTGTTCATCCCAAATTATGATTCAACTTTCCGCTTCACTTATTCATGTATGGTTAACGATTTATTCACATATCTAAACCGACGGAAGGAACGCCACCAACAAGGACTATTCCTTAGTGAAGAGCCTTCATCTGGAGGGACTCTGAAAATTAAATACAATAATATCTTGCAGGTATAGTGTGGCAAAATAGATTAGTTTAAACCAGGGGTGCAGTCTATGTGGATTTCTTGCATCTTTCGAAATCCAGACACTTAACATTTTGTTGTTAATGTTCAATAAATAATAACAATCAAGTGGCAGTCTTAAGAAAATTATTTTTTTCGCACATAGTTTATCGAGCCGTTGAGCATTGAAAGTTTGTCAAAAGTTCGCTAGTTAGTCCTCAGACCATGGGCTTTTAGTAAATTCAGATAAACTCCCAATGGTATTATTTAGAAAAAGGAGGAAACTGGAGGATCTTTGTCATTCAAAGGCGATGAGAATAACCCGTCAACTTGCGAATAAACGAAATATCTAGGAGGGGCAATCTATCGTCAATCATCAGACAAATGGTTTGTTCCATTTCGCGTATCTTCTTTTTATACTTCTTTTATCGTTTTGTGAAGTTTTCATTAGAAGTATACAAAAGCCGTTTGCGAGTTGTCTTCCGCTTAGAATTTTCCAGTCACACAGGTATTCATTTTTCGGAAAATTCTGGCTCGTTGAATCGATAACGATTTAGAACTTTGCTTCTCGCTTCGTTTCAGAGTTGCAGATTCTATGAACGGAAGCTTCGTTTTTAGTAATCTATGTCAAATTCGTCAATTTCTCGACTTCTGTTGCAAGATACTGCAAGGAATTACCAATCTTTGGGTTTTGCTCATTGATTTCACTCACTTCAAACGCTTCTGTCTTTTCGCAAGAATGCCACCATGACTTTGTATAGTTTTTCTGTCCGTTATCGTTATCGTTATCGCCTATAGTAAATCTGTACAACTTTCCGTTAAACTTCCTAAATAATAGGATTGCGATCGCTTCAATGATTTCAAGCGGAAATACTATAAACCAGTTTACAGTGTAATGCGTCAAGCACACCTACGCGCCATTGTTCACGGTCAATTGAAAGGCGCAGCAACTCCTGGCAGGGCTTCCCGAGATGTGGGTACCTATCCTCTACTGTTGTGCGCCAAGCGCTCTTAGGGCGATCCACTCATGAGCCATCTTGGAAGCCTGGATTCCACTGCATGGCTTAGCCAGCAACGTAATTCCTCGTTCCTTAATGAGTGGTCTACCCATTGTTACTTCCGCTTTCCGATCAGATCATCCATGGGTAATAGTCTGCAAGGTGAGGCAGCATTTGATGAGTTGGCTCTGCCCTGGACGAAAACACGAGTTCGAGCTTTGGGTAACATGGTGCACGGGAGGGAGGACTCTCTTTCCCGGTGCTACTCCCCTATAGCAACACAGAACAGCCTCAACTTAACTTTGGTATTGAGATAATTGCATTTTTAGATTTTAGACAACGCAGTGAAAGCGGATATAGCACTTTTGATGCCTCGAGCGATATTCATTTCAGATATATAGGTGAGCACGACCTCGGATGCTCTGCCCATTAATGTAGGTAGGAGGAGGACGATGACCCGTCAGGCAGAAAACCTTGGTTTTCACTCCGATTTTACTTGCCTCTTTTCCACATTTAGAGCTAAGGTCCATCAGCCCGTGAGAAAACAAATAAATGTCATCAGCGTGATCGAGATGTTTGAGGAAATAGAGATGCCATGCTCCATTAAATTGCGCTACGTCTTTCGGACAAGGTAGTATGAAGAACTTCACCGGTAACAATAAGATATAATATCGGGCACACACGGAGACTTATTACGAATCCTGCCGAGCGGAGAAGCGACCTCACAGACGAAAAAAGGAAGCCTGGGAAAATCAAAAAGTCTGTGATTTCAAAAAATATTGGGAGCAACGGCACCGGCTGCGTAAGTTTTATCAAACAAGTCGGTGGATTGAAGCTGTATACACCACACAGGTCATCCCACCGAGACAAAGAGGGAAATCTGATTTCCGACAGAATGAGCTTATTGGAGCGATTGGTTGAGTATTTTGGTGAACTGCTCAAAAACCGGAATAGGTGATATGGGGGTCCCGCCAAATGAAAACTATGGGCAAATGCTCCTACTACCAAGCACAGAAGAAACAGTCGGCTTGAAAAACATATCTCGTCAGTAGTCGAGGCAATCACAGCCGAACTGATTAAGTATGGAGGCGAACAATTACAATCAGCGGTTCACTAACTTATGCTTAAGGTGTAGGACAGCGAATCAATGACTCATGATTGGCAAAGCGGCATTATTTAACTCGTACAGAAAAAGGCACTGCAGCATTTATAGAGGTATCACGTTGCTAAGTACCATCTGCAAGATATTCTACGCTATCTTGCTAATTCGGATAGCTCCATACACCCGAATATCATTGGCCCATACCAAAGAGATTTCACTCCAGGCAAATCATTAACAGACCAGATTTTCCCTGTGCGGCAAGCGACGGGAAAACTGTTAGGATATGGACATCAGTTGCACCATCTTTTCATCGACTTTAAGACCGCCTGCGATAGCATAGTCAGGATAAAAATGTACACCGCCAGCTGAATAAACTGAACCAGAATAAAGTGCGAGGCCAGATAAAAGCAACCAGATCACTCTCGAGTCCATTCAACATCAAAAACGGTCTAAGACAAGGGGATGCCCTATGATGCGTCCTCTCTAACCTGACCCTGGAAAAAGTGATGCCGAGGTAAATACGAAAACACCTGCGTCTTTAAGTCAACCTAACTACCGGCCTGTGATATCGGCATCATGAGAAGAACCACCCAAAATATACAAGCTGCCTTCTCCCAGATCAAGCAGGCGGTGCGAGATCTTGGGCTGCACATTAGTAAAGGCAAAACGAAATATATGATGTGAACGTGAGCACCAAAAACCAAAGGAACGCCAACATCAAATGGCACTGGTCAAACAAACACAATAAAGATAGGGGATTACAACTTTGAGACTGTTGGAAATTTCTCCTATCTAGGGTCGAAAATCACGATCGATAACAGCTACAACGATTAAATCTGTGCCCGTTGGTAACCTATTTTAGCTTGCAAAACTGTTCCGGTCGGAACTTCGGACAATTATCTTGTCAGTTCTCATGTGTTCTGCGTTCGAGAAGAGAACGCTTTTTGGTTCCCTAGAAGAGGATGGACGATTTCGTAGCCTATATGACTACGACATATATCAGCGTTAACATGACCGCCTCGTTGTCGTGAATAGGAAATGCTCCGTGGATTCCGCATTCCTGAACGATTTGGAGGTGATCAAAGGACTACTCAACGTCCTCAATGCAACATGGCTTTCACTGGAGATTGCGATGCGCCTATCCTTCAACCGCTCGTCAATCACCCATTTTACCGTCCTTATGATAGCATAAACTTCGGCTTAAAACACCGTTGCATATTATTCCAAAGGAAAAGCCCACTTCTCGTTTTTATTCGAGAGGTAGGCTCCGGCTTCAGAACCTTGTTCTGTTTTTGAGCTATTGGTGTAGAAAACTTTCTAATTAGTCTATAAGCTGCTTTCGTTGCAGTGCTTTGAAACGATATATCCAGGGGTTGCACATTGAGTAATGTATTTAGAGTTGCGCCGGATGTCGTGCTCATGTCACCTATGATACCGGTAATGCCCAGACACACAGTTCTTTACAGTGCGGCTAGTTAACGGTCAAAACCTTTTGTCTCACTTTAACCCACCACCACCATCGGCCTAATGATAACAACACATATCCATATGAGGCCTGAGTTCCCATGTCGAGGCAAAGGTCCGCCTGCACAAGCTGTGAGACCTCGTTTCATCTTTACCTCTACCTGTTTGTTCCAAAGAAACTTTTTATCTAGAGTGACTCCCAGATATTTCACTTCTTCGGAGAGTTAAAGGGTAGTACCCCTAATCTCAGGGAGGCAAAGTCCATCCAGTTTTCTCTTTTTTGTGAATAATAGCATTTATTTAGATCAGTGGATCAGTGATATGGAATCGGTGGATCTTGGCGCAAAACTTTGAATCTTTATATCATATTACCTTTTGTGCAAATTCGTTTTTCTTGCCGCTTTGTGTTCGGCGTCTATTCTTCCTGCCATTTAACCATTTACATTGTCGTCATTTCTTGTCGGCTCATTATTTTTTGCAACAGATTTATCACACTATTGCCATTTGCATCTGATATTCTAGAGGCTCGTTAAACCATCACACTGGATATCGAGTTCTTTAGAATTGACCACAAGTGATCCCAGAGCTTCGCAAAATATCTTAGATTATTTTATGTTTGTGTCTAAGATGCGGAGTTTCAACTATGTTAATTCAGCACATCATAGCTGAAAATAGCCAGCGTTAAACATGATTTCGAAAAATGGACACTTAGTTTCACGAAATGGGGAAACAAAATTATCCACTCGTTGAGACCCTTTTGTAAAATGTTTACAGGTTTAGAATATTCATTCATTATTAGCAAGAATACGTATAAACTAGGCTTAATAATTATCTTGTTTTCACTCAAAATCTCAATGCCCCATGCAGATAGATTTTGCGGACATCTCCCCTAGTAACCACTTTGCTTCGTCTTCATCTTATCTTGTACTTACAAACGAATATAAGAAGTGGTAAAATCTCCATCATAACACTTTTCTGGGTCAAAAAGCATCAAGGTATGCAAACCTTAACCAAAAAGGACATCTGTCTGATTCCATTGATTTATATTCTTCGCAGTCGACCTGTCACCGAACTGCGGCATCAACAATATGCAAATTTTCTAACTAAGGGATTTAGTATCTCACCACCGAGTTTTGTTTTACAAGGGCAAAAGTCTTCATGGAAAGAAAAGGCACAGGGAAAAAACCGAGTAAGAGTGAAAAACGCGACACTAAAGCCTTGTGGAGAAGCGTTAAATTGCGTTAAAATTGTAAAAAATGTCATATCAGCATTTGGCGAAACAATCTAAATATAATAGCGTAATTTACATAAATATACAATTTCTGTTTAGTATTCATTGGGGCTTTTATAAATGTTCTCCCAATAATAATCATCAGTCAACCCTCGAACTCCAACCCGCCTTGGGATTGCGGCGCTTTTCAGTACCCATCTGAAACGCTGCAAGTCCTGATTCAACCCCTACACACTCCTGCCACTTCCATTAGATTTCATTCAGTTCGGGAGGCTCATATTTGTTGTCGCGAAGATGACAAGAAACATAATCGATTTATACTTATTCGTTCGCCGTTGCTGGCGTTACGATTTTCATATCGTATCTGTACATTTTGACTACTTACAGCAAGGGGAACGGAATAATATGATAGAAGGATACCTTCTGATCTACTTGTTGTTGTTTCTAATATTGAAATTTTTCATGAAGTCTTACACTTGGTAACTAAAAGATGGTACTGTAGAAATAATAATTCCAAAGATTATTTTCAAGATTAAGATATTTCATTTACCTGAAGCAATAATTCCAATTCGATGGTTTTCTTTGTAAAAATTAGACGTTGTTAATTTACTACAACAATTGGCAGACCACAACCCCAATGGTTTCGCTATAAATATAGTTTTGCGAACCCAGAAGTGAGCAATGACGGCATTGCAACAAAACTTGCTTTTTAGATTTGCATATTAATTCTGAAGAAAGAGTTCAACCCTTTTGTCCACATTATTTTAATGCACAGTGTATACACTTCTAAAAGGTGCGGACTCCACCTCATTTCAAAATTGTCGATATGGAAATAGGGATGAAATGATGTTTTTATGATTTCCATTTAAAGATTCGAATTAGGAGTGGCGTTAAATTGACTTTGACATTTTCCTTGGGACGACATGTTTAGACGGCTATGAATAAAATTTACCTGAGTTGAACTCCGTCAACAAAGCAAAGATATAAACACCATTCAAGATGTTGTTTACGAAAAACGATTTGAAAATTTTGTTGTTCTCCGTTAAATTAGACTGATTTGCATGTTTCCTGAATGGAAAATGGAAATTATTACTGAAAAGTCGGATCAGAACTCTAGGTATAATTTCGCGGTATTTTTAGCGATTAAATTGTCTGAAATAATTAACACTTGTTGTTTTCCTATTCGCAAATCTTATTTATTGGTCTTACAAATACCGATATTTCGGGAAACACTTCTTCCCTTCATCAGTGTCTGCTTTTCTGCTTTTCAGTGGGTTTATTAACTATTATATTTATATACTATCTAAATCTATAATAGATTCTGATAGATTCAAAGGCAAAATATCAGTGTTTGCAAGACCAATAAATAACACTTGCAAATAGAAAAACAACAAGTGTTAATTATTTCACGAATAGGAAAAATAGTGTTAATTATTTGAAACGGATCAGAATTGTTAATCCCGCAGATAGGGACAGTTGGACATATTTGGTTTATTTGTAGGCTAGGAAGAGAAATGATAAAATTGATGAGGAGTATAGCTTCCCACGTGGTCACAATGAGAGAATAAAGTATCTTTGATTGTTTGATTGATCCATAAAAATGTAGGCGCTTTGAGGAAAACGAGGAGAGAACCTACATAAATAAAATAAAACAGCAAATGGTTAGCCTCTTCCAATGACCAGGAGCACACTGTTTCTAGCTCTTCTTTATCTACAGCCCGTTTCAAAGGTTGGCATTTGGAAGTCACTGTCTCCAAAAATTGCGATCCTTGGATCATGTCCTCCAATTCCTCAATCCAAGCAGTGATGCACTATTTTCGTCAATTAAATCCATCAAGTGTTCTCTAGGTGCTTTTCTTTATTCGTTTTTCTGCCCCGAATATCTTTTAGTTATTAGATAGTTCCTTCTAGGTATTTAAGTGTTATTCATACTTTGGACAAGTTAGGTCATTATACCTTTGTACGTTCTCCCACGTCAAATATTTCGTACAGATCGGGGTTGCCCTTAATTTGTCATCTACCTCCAACTCATTTCACCTCATTAATTTTCTTCAGAACTGTTTTTTAAAATGCATCCAGCCTTTGCTCAGATGCTTGCATAACATTCTAAGTTTTGCAGTCAAAGTATAATACCAATAGGTCTTATAAACGCGTAGCTTCGTACTCTTATGTATGCAACTAGGCTTCAAAATAACCAGGGCGGAATACAACGCTTGCTTGGCGAGAGGAATTAATCTTTAAGGAATTTCTCGTTTGTGTGTTCGATATAAAGTTATTTATATTATCCATATTCCATTGGTCGCTTACGATGTTTTGTCTAATATGATCCCATCTACTACATGTGTTCTCCTGGCCCATGATTTGACTTCTGACAGATATTGACTGCGAGATTCGAATCTAGTATGAGATAGAGAGTCAGAATCCAAGGCCTGCGAATTGAGTAATGGATTTAGAACTGCGCCGGATGTCGTGACGGTAATTCACAGCTATACAGTTCTTTACACACTCCAACATTTCAGCGAAAATGATGTTGAGCTGATTTGCCTGAAATTCTTTGGATTTGGATAGTCATCTTCCCCTGGCTTCGGTATGAAGACTACCTTAACTTTCTGCCAATATGAAGGCACGTAGTCCAGAGTATGACATCCTCGAAAAATATTTCTTAGAAGTTGCTCTAAGTACTTTATGCCCTCCTTTAGCATCGCTGGGTAGATGCCATCCATGCCAGGTGGTTTGAAGTGTTCAAAGGATAGTATAGCAGCTCTCGCCTTTTCGTTGGCGATAACCGCTCTTGCAGTGTCCCAATTCGCCTTGGAACGCTTTTGTGGTGAAAGGTTGGCGAATACCGCTCATTCTCTCCCTCCCACTTCTGAGGCTTATCCCTAGTGGTATACTTCCACCTGAGTCTGTACAGACTCAATTCTGGATTTCGTGAAAATACCATCTAGTTTTCTAAGAGAGCCCAACTTGCTCGACTCATCCTTATTAAGGGCTCTGTATAGTCTGGAAGTGCCTTTCTCGTTCCGGGTCCTCACAGTATGCTCTAAAGGAATCTTGTTTCGGACGTTTCACGAGCCTCTTATATTCACGCTGTGATTTTCGGAAGTTTACCCGTCTTCACTCTTGCAGTTTTCTTTCCTTCAAAGCACTCTAAAAGTGTGGGATTCAGAGTTTCCAATTGATCTTCTATGGCCGAAAAAGTTCTTTGGGAAGCTGCCCTTTGTTTCCGAAAAGTTCATTAAACTTTGACCACTCTGTTTCCCTAGGATTCCGTATTTGTCTTATAGCCTGTTCGCCTGCAGTAGGCAGAGAGTAAGAACTCTGACTAACGGTGATCTGACAGATTTCTTCTAGCATTCGCCAGTGTCTAATCAACTCTAATAGCTTTGTAACGCAGATTGGTAGGTCAATTACTTCATTTTAAGTTGGCCTCATGAACGTAAAAGCGCACTTCATGTTTGTTGGACCGTGGAACTGGTAAAATCAAACAGCTTTTCAACAAATATGTTGGGCGTGTGCATCAAAACCTTTTAAAAGTTCAAGGCCATTTGACTCTGCATTCACTACTATCCCCCATTCCAGGAAAAGTAAGCAGAGGCAACTTTGACGTTTGTTCTCTTACCATTAACCTGGTATTGTAAGATGATCGCAACTTGCTACTGGGAACATAATTTTCTAAAAGTAGTTGTCTTTAACAGTTTTGAAATTAGAACGCAGGTTCTCGGCCATGAGGTTCTCTTATTAAAGAAGATTCTAGCCTCCTTTGCTAATCCAATACCACTTGCCTCTTGAACCAGAAATATATAAAGACAGTCCTGCAACTTTGCCATCACTTTGCCAGTAGATAGGAAGAGGCATTGACATTCTACAGGCTTATTAGACTAATCTTTATATTTGTATACATAAGTGTATTCTCCAATTAAAGAGCCTGCTGCATCTAGTAAAGATTTAACCAGGGTTACCAGCTTAATACCGCCTTCCCCTGAAAGTTCCGCTTGGTTGCGTCCGGTTTCTCTAGATATTGATGCAGCCTATATCCTCATTCCCATGTTATGGGCGGGAAGCTTTCCCAGCTCCACGGTGTTGGACTGCATGGATCTGTTTCCACATATCGGCATTAGACCAGTTGGGTTCACATCATCGGCTTCACTTTCTTCCGCTTTTCCTGGTAGAGGCGGGAGAGCAGGTTCTGATAGCCAAGATGAAACCTGTAGTTTCCTCTCCTTTGCGGCTGAAGTCTCCTTTTGCGGAGCTGTACTCTACTCTCATGAAGAAATAGAGCATGTCTATATTTCTCCGTGGGAGAACATGAATCTGGTGGGGGCTCCGAAATCCGTGTCTCGGCCATGGCTTGATTGCTTAAAGTCACGAGTGCATTTGAAGTGTGACTCCCTACACTTGAAGAGCTACAATTCGGTGTTTCATTCACACCTTTTGTGTGGTAATGAATTACGACTGGCTTCTTCACTAGGTGAAGTGCTGTCGGAGAAGGAGATAGATTTACTTAAGATGACTGTTATAAATGTAGTGGGCAATCTAGTTTTGTCACCGTCATTTGCACATTGTTCAACTAACCGGCAGTGAAGGACAAATCAGTTCGAGTGCATGACGACCAGCAGCGAATTGAGGAATCGTGCTTTTTCAGATTGGAAAGAGATCATCGTTTGCTACTTAAATCGCTTGCTTTCACTTGCGTGCTGCATTTGCGCTTACTCGTAGGGACGCTGTTGTAATCTGCGTGGTTACTCATGGAGAAGCATCCTCCGCTTTACATTGCATTTCTGAATCTAGAGAAAGCGTTTGACAGTGCGCCACACGAACACATCTGGTATGCTTCACAACAACACTTGCCACCACGATCGGAAAAGTAAAGTAAAGTTCGAAGTGTCTCTCTCTCCTTGTTGTTATTAATCAAGGTAGCGTTCTCCCACTAATCCTCTATGTTCTCGTTATGGACACTGTCGCTCGGGACATTCAACGTTCATATACATCTAGATATCTCGGATCAATACTCTTAGCCAATGGAGAACTGCGCTATGAAATTGCTTCACCCAATAACGCAATCTGGATGAAGTGGCGTTCGATAACCGATGTTCTTTGTGATCCCCGTATCATCGAACGCCTCAAATCTAAAATTTACCGCAATGTCGTCCGTTCTGTCTGTGTTTATGGTTGTGAGTGTTGGCCGACTATAAAAGACAATGAACGGCGTGTTGCGGTAATGGAAACGAAGATGTTGCATGACACGTTTTGATCATACCCGAAATAAGGATATCCGTGATCGATATGGAGTTGCACTTCAATGATATGGCCACGTAATTTGAACTAACGGGAATTCACTATCCCAGACTGGTCTGAAAATAGAAGTCGATGGTAGGCGACGAAAAGGCCGTCTGAAGCAACGGCGGCTTGATACGCTAAATGGGGATTTAAAAGCCTCGCCATTGCATCCAGATCAGGCTTTTGATAGAACAAAATGGTACAACCGATCACTACCAGCTGACCCCGCTTGTGAATGGGACAAAGACTGAAAGAAAAGAAGAAGAAGTCAAGTTGTTGATGTTGTCCTGAAGGGTCGCCACTAGATCTAGTTGCTTACGAAACCGTGAAAGTATTTTAACGATCGTAGCGAATAGAATACTGTAAAAAAGACCGGTAATCTTTCGAATTCCGACATCGTTACAATTATCTGATGGACAGTATAGGGTACGCCATGACAAAAGCGAATGTACCATTATCCTAGTCATGGAAGCATTGTGCAACAATATCTAGGTTTGAGTCTTCCTATTCGCGTTTTCTCATCGATTTGGAGATAGCCTTGGACAGGTCAACTGTGAATGTACCTGCGGTACTCTGCGCAGGAAGGGCGTTACCAAATTGTTGTTACAGCTACTTACGATGCCACAAAACGTTCCATGGCGTATCGAAGGGAAACTTTGGATAAGTTCAAGTCCGAAATGGTACCTGCATTATCTCATCAGTATTACCTTCTCACGTTCGAGATGATGCTATTCGCACTGCTTAGGCCGGAGGTGTGGAAGAGTTCGGTGAGTGGCGACATCATTGCTTGGCGTTTACGGGATTTAATAGCAATAACACATTAAGCCAGTTGGTATGGAGTTACCATCAATTGGCCGACTAAACGAAAAATTCTTGATGTGGGGCCAAGGCACTCGAATTTCGTTGGCAAGAAGAAGCTGACAGACTGGCACACCAAGGGTCTGGATAGACAATGCAGCCGAATGGAAAAATAAAAAAAAAAATTATTCCGGCAGGAAAACTTGTGCAAGAAATTCTGAAAGAACGCGTGGCGGCCTTTTTTGTTGTCTATTAAGAAGTGGGATATGAAACCCTTAGTAAAGCTTTTAACGGAACACTATTCCCAAAACTACCATGGAAAAAATACGGCTGGTTGTCTCCGCTATATGTAGATAAGGTGAGAAAGAAGAGGAGACGGCCTTGCACTGCAGTGCTACCCGGACTCCTCAGATCTTTGACAAAGATACCTCGGTAAAGTTATATTCAACGAAGAAACTGCTTCTAGACAATGCTCTGAGTGGGCCCAACACAAGAGTAGCATACTTCGAGCTGCGACCCTCCTATTCATCTAAACTAACTAAAAAATGTAAAGTCTCTAAACCGTTTGGTGTCGGTAGTCGCCTCTTAGGCAGCTCTATGTTACTAGACTACTTGCTCCGATTCCACTGAATTCTCGATTAAATTATTTTATTGCTTAACCTTCATCCGTCCCTCGTATCAATTTGATACGAATCGCTACTTTCACGTTCTGTATTTTGTAGTAATATTAATATTTTGACCTGCTTTTTTGGCCCAAGGAATATTTTTATGAAATTCATTAGATAATATATTTCCTTCTTTTCTATCTTTCACCCAATTGGCACAATAAAAAAAGTCACGTAAAAGCTCCTCGCGTATCAAATTGATACTACGTAATGTTATGTGTTTGGAAACAGAGGTACAGTACCGACATTTGTTTTCTTGTAGCTATCAAACGAACACAGTTCTGTCTGCTTGCCAAGGGTAAGCAGCGCCATAGCGGTTATGCGTTTTGAAAATTTTTATTTTGTGTTCACTTTCGCGTTTTATTGTCGAAATGTCGAATTTATTTGATTTCGATTCTCGTGAAGACGACGGGGAAGAAAGTGATTTTGGTCCATTTGAAACTAGTAGTGACGACGAAGAATATTTACCAGAACCGGGTGAAAATGATGAAAGTAGTGAATACGAGTCAGACGACGATGTTGTAGATAATGAACCACAGCAACATGAAACTACTTGTTCTGAACCGAAGGAGTTTGTGTTATCGAAAGATGGAAAATATTGTTATTTCGAGCCGCCGCCACAATTGCCGAATAGATCTAATGCTTCATTTGCTCTACATGAACACCTGGTAAATTTTTCTTCATATTCTACTTCTTCTTGTTATGCTTGTGATATTTGCTTGAACAGGTCCAACTTTGTTTGCGTCGTCACGATGTACTGATATTTTGTCGTCTTTTCTATTATTTATGGAACCAATCGAAAAGACAATAGTTGAAATGACAAATTTATATGGATCTCGAAAATACAAGGAACTTTGGTTACCAGTTGATATTGCTTCTTTGCGCGCCTATTATGGTTTGCTAATATTAGCTGGCGTGTACAGATCGCATGGGCAATGTATAAATGAATTGTGGGATGACCAAACAGGACCACCAATCTTCCGCGCCACAATGACTTTGAAAAAATTCAAACTAATAAATGAAT
Source organism: Hermetia illucens (assembly GCF_905115235.1). NCBI lineage: Eukaryota > Metazoa > Arthropoda > Insecta > Diptera > Stratiomyidae > Hermetia > Hermetia illucens. The sequence goes on along the minus strand of NC_051849.1, from coordinate 173,027,041 downwards.
GCATTCGTTTCGATGACAAAGAACAGAGAAAGGGAATTCGATCAAGAGATAAATTGGCACCAATACGAAACGTTTACGACAAATGGGTGAATCGATTGAAAATGTGTTACACTGTTGGAAAAAACGTTACAGTAGATGAACAACTTGTACCATTTCGCGGTCGCTGCCCATTTACACAATATATACCATCAAAACCGCATAAATACGGTATCAAAATATGGTGTTTGTGCGATGCAAGTACATATTATGCTTGGAATCTTGAAGTACTCGTATATACGGGTCGCGATCGAAATTGTAAAGCAGAAGTAAATCAAGACCAAAGAATTGTTCTGACTCTAAGCAATCAACTGAGTTGTCGTAACATCACAACAGATAATTTTTTTACTTCACGGCAGTTGGCCCTAGAATTGAAAAAGAAACAAAACAAGTTGATTGGGACGATCAGAAAAAATCGAAAAGAAATTCCACCATTGCTGCTGCAAATGAAAAACAAACCAGTATATCATTCCGCATTTGTGTTCGATCATGATTTGCGCAGCACATTGGTCTCTTACGTACCAAAAAAGAATCGTTTTGTCACTCTATTTAGTACACTTCATGACCAGAAAAGTGTGGCTAACGACGAACAAAAAAAGCCGGAAATTATTCGATTCTATAATGCGACGAAAGGTGGTGTTGATTCTCTAGATAAACTCGTAGGCACTTATCGCTGCAAACGCAAGGTGAATCGTTGGCCATTAGCCCTTTTCTGTAACATCCTTGATACTTCAGCATACAACAGTTTCGTAATATTTATTCATCTCAACGCAGATTGGAAATATGAGAAAAAAAAGTATCGCCGTCGCTTGTACTTAGTGGAGCTCGGAAAGCAATTAGTTACACCATATATTGCGAACAGAAAAACTCGTCCTCGAACACCAAATGCAAATGCTGTTATAGATGAAATTCAGAATATTTCATCAAGATCATCATCACCAACGACATCAATATCAGCAGCGCCAACATCAACGACAAACGCATCGCGAAAATCGAATTTACCAAATTCTCAAAAACTCACGCATGCTCCGTCAGCAGGAAAACGAAGTCGTTGTGCACATTTCGAATATAAAAACAACAAAAATTTATACAGCAATCGCTGTGATAAGTGTATAACTTATGTTTGCAATGCACATCATTTCAAACTATGCACAAACTGCATTGATAAACTATAATTTAATTCATTTTTTCATTTTTTACATTTCGGGATTGAAAGTTTTTTGCGAAAATCGACTTTTTTTTTAATAAATACTTATGAACTGAATTCAATTTTTTTTAAATAAAATATTTTCGAAATATTTTATTATTTATTTTATTTTTCCAAATAAAAATAAATAAAAATGCATGAAACACGTCCACTTTCTATGGGGTATCAATTTGATACGCGAGGAACTTTAATGTGTGGGGAAATGAGGGACGGATGAAGGTTAATTTGTAGTTTAGCTTATTGTCCAAGAAATAATTCATCAAAATAATATTCTCAAACTATTTGGATTTGCTTTTCTATAAAATTCCACGCTGTTCCGAGCTACATCGTCCTCCGGCATTTCTCGCTCTTTACCTGAGGTAAATTTCAAGTTCATCGTCCAGCAAACTTTCGGAGCCTTTGTAAGTCTACTTACGGTTGCCTTCTGGATTTCAGACCTTGTATATCATATCTTCTTTCATGATACGCCAGTACTAAATTGCACGCACAGGAACCTATAACCCTCAATTTGCAAGGACAGCTCCAGTACGGCGTACTTTTTGGGGCGAATAGTGTACACCTTAATACAAAAAAAAATAATCTTATTAGGAAATAAAACTACTAACTACTACTTTACTACTAAATCTTCTCGATAATAATCTGTTGCTTAATTTCGAACTGGTCTATTGTCATCAGTCGTACCTACAGATATAAATGCCACTTATTCCTAATTTGCTTTTATAGTAAAATACGCGTTATACGTAGACTAACATGTAAATCAGAAATTGGTTCTGTTAAAGCTCTATTAATTTATATGAATAAAACAGCAAGCCTTATGAGAAAAGGGCATTTCTCACTATATGACATGCATAGATATACGAGTACGTACGCTGCTTAAATAAGAAGATTCAATCTTAAACATCATTTAAAAGCTAATGGCGTTTGAATAAGAGTCAAACTATCAAACCGTAGGAATTTCTTCATTTCTTACACTGCATCTTTCAATCATATGGACCATAAAATATTAAACGCAATCTTTTCTTCCCGTAAGTCAATCTCAACTAAATCTTCAGGTTTCCGCACTAATTTATGTTCACTTGACAATCGCATCTGTTTGCTTATTAAGCAATGACCCCCGTTGTTTGCAGTCGTTTCATCTGTTCATGAGCAATTCAGGAGAGAAAGGCAACTACTACCCCAAATGTCGATGCCGGTTCCATAGCGTACATGCATTGCCCTGAGAATAGGACTCCCACGATTGAGAGATTGAGATGGAACAACACAACAATTAAATCAGCAGGAGGTTAAATTAAAATGTTTATTGCCGGCAAATGAAGAAACTAAAAACCATTTGTAATGTCTGTGCGATATTTACTTTTCTTTAGCTTGATGATGGAAGGTTGTGATTTTCTTGGCTTACTTGGAATCAACGGCGGGAAGATGTTCATTTCAGTCAGTCGTTTCTCGTAAATTAAAAGATGCCGAGAAGAAAGATATTGCTTTCTGTTAGAAATATATGTCCTGGGGTTTTATTTCTCAGCTTATCAGAATCAAGTCGAAGATGAAATGAAAAGGCAGGAGTAAGCTCATAACTAGGTTGGAAATAGCGATAATGAAGAGAATTCGGTCGGCTTATTTGCATGAACGTACATTTCAGCTGAATTGTAAAAACCTCGTTAAATTAAGATTGATTGAAATTGCAAGTTACACACATTTCTTATTCGATAGACTGTAGATCTTTTCCGATCCCAAGGTCCCAAGGGCCAAGAAAGCGGATAAGTACAGTATACATACATACATAGTTACCATATATTATATATCATTGCCACCACTGATTATATTTCAGATGATAACAACAATTTTCCTATCCAATGAAAAGATTTGCATATCAAATTCACGCCTTTCCAAATCAAATTCATGACTTCCCAAATGAAATTAAAGGTGACTACATTCCCATTTTTCATAGATGTTTTTTTTGTATTACAAAAATTAATTAATTCATTTGAAAAGTCGTTCATTTCATATGAAATATGTGAATTTGATTTGGAAAACTATTGAATTCATCTGGAATGTCCACTGAAATATACGGGAGGGAAAAATTATCCCTTCTTGTATTGCGATAAAAGCTCCTCCTTTGCTAAGATGTCGCTGACAAACTTCATCACACGCTAGGTCAATACTAGTTCACTACTAGGAAAACCTCGGATCCTTTGCCATTGATTTAGCACAGTAGTTAAGCACTGATGAAATAAGTAAGTAGCTGTCGAATTAAATACTTATCCTATATTCAAAAAGCAATTTTATATAAATAAAACACAAAAATGGCTTAATTTTCAGACAAATTTATACTATATTATCTCCTTCAAAATAGCATCCATCTGTGCATGTATGCATGGGCTCGCCTTTCACCGACTCAAACATGAATCGTTAGTAGATCGCCAAGGGGATAGGCTTTAACTTTCCGCATCGGCTTTGAAGCGCCACTCAGGCCATTTTCTACTACTTTTTTGACGTTTCCATTGGTGTTTGATGTGGATTGGTCTTCGGAACGAGGCAAATCATATACCACTGTACGGGTATAAACTCTTTATAACACTCATATGACTTTTCGACAGAGCAGACTTCTCAAAGCCTTTTTGCAAGATTTTAAATGCATGAGCGCAACATAAACTCTTTTCTCAATAAAATTATGAATATTAAAATGTGACAAAAGGTAAAAAGTTGACTGATATAAGCAGATGCCAGGCAGATTGTAATCACGCATTGGCGCTATATGATATGTATGTCAGTTAAGTTGGTACCAAATTTAAAACCTGAAAATAAGCGGTTCTGCCATGTGCGGCTCGTTCAAATTAGACATTCTCGGTACTTATTGATCATAGTGGACAGGTATATGCAAAATAAATGTGTTTGAGATCATCTATTCACTTCGCATACCGCTTTCTATAGATATAATTCCGTAAAATTTTGCTAGGTGACAGTGATCTCCGGCCACTCGTAATGTAGGTGGAAGATGCTCACAAGGTGTGACCTTGTTGATAGATCCGCTAAGGTGGTCTTTGATAGTACGTCATTATCGGTATAAACCGTATTGTTCTTGTTTGTCCGATCCAGGTATTCTTCCTTTATCAACTGTTTTGCGAGACTCTTACTATGTTCGCGTTCGCGAATATAGGATTAGATGAAGAATGATTGATTCCGGAGAGGCTTTAGCAAGTATGCATTACTTTGTTTCGGGCGTTTTATTGCCACTGGCATTTTCTCAGCATAGTTGCTCTTCAAAATGCTGAATAATGAATGAGCGATATTATTAAATATATTCAGTGAGACACTTTTTCAAAGGCCAGGACTTTTCTTTTCGGTGTTCTTCCTTAACTTAATTAATAATCGTTGGCGCATAAACTGGACACTCGGCATGGTGGGAGAGATCTATATCTACCTGCCAAAAGCCGAACGCACACAGTATATCGAACACTTCTGTTGCATTAATGATAAGAACGGTACTTTACTTACCGACCGTCGAGCCGCGACGGATAGATGGCGAGAATATTTCAAGCAGATTTTAACTGAAAAATTTGTTCATTCTCCACTTCCACAATCATTTCCGACACTTGGAGCAGTTCCACCTGTCAACGCAACTGGTGCGCAGAGGTGGCGGGGATGAAGAAGGCAGCAACCCTGTCGGCTGAACCAAAACCAAGTGGCCGAGAAGAACCTCCATAGTGGTGGGACCGGGAGACGCTGTATCGCATTGGCCTGCCGGCCGTAATGCAGTTGGCGAATGCTCCAAAGGCCTTATTAGGGCGGTCAGACCCGAGTCTGCACGGGGACTTATCTGAAGTGGCAATAGTCACGAAACCTTACCGGGGGTATACTGGTACCATGGGAACCGGGATAGCCCCTGAATTCACATGTTTCAGGTGAACTCCTGCTGTATGTGCGTTCAGGTCGGTTGTTTGCGATTGACCCACTAGTGGGAGCTTTATGGGGGTTGTGGTTGCGTTCAAGCGAACAGAGACGTTCGGGTTTCAGCGTGGAGTTGCGTTTCAACACGGGTGCCGCACTCCTTAGGTCGGTAAAGAGGTAGGTCGTGCATCCACCAGTATGAATCCTGAACCATGCACTCGATATGGACTGGCATTGTCGTAAAACACTGTGACGTAACTGTCAACGCAACTGAAGTCGAGGAAACAATAAAACGAATGGCATTGGGGAGAGCCACAGGACCTGACAATTTCGCATCTGGGCTCTGGAATGCGAAGAGCTGGGACCCAACACTGTGACTCAGTGAATTCTTTAATCGGGTTATTCAGGAAATTAGAACACCATCTAACTGACAATAAAGTACCACAGTCCCAATATGGAAGAAAAAAGGTAGTCCAGAAGAAAGTTTAAATTGCCGTCCGATCCGGTTACTTCCAAATACCATGAAAGTTTGTGAACCCATTCTTGACAAAGTGAAATTGTTGAAATAACCCTGCGCGGTTCCTCCAGGAGAAACACCATGAGGAGCATCGCACTGTTTACATTGCATTTCTGGATCTAGAGAAAGCGTTTGACTGTGTGCCACACGAACTCGTCTGGTATGCTCTACGACAACACTTAGTGCTAGAAGAACTCCTGTACTGGGCGAAATTACTCTACCCCGAACCGGAAAGTAAAGTTCAAAGTGCGGCGGGTATATCAAAACCGCCTTGTGTCTCTGTTGATGTTCATCAAAGTAGCGCGTCCAGCACCCTATATACTGCTTTATGCAGATGATGTTTTCCTAGCGTGTAATAGCAAAAATGATCTCGAGGAACTTGTCCAAAAATGGAATGATTGCCTCATGCAGATTGAATCTCAATAAAAATGACTTTTTGACGCCCGATCCCCATGAAACAAGCACAATCGTTGTTAACAGCAGTGACCTCTCCAGAACTGAGAGATTTAAATATATCGGTTCAAAGCTATCAGCCAATCGAGAACTGCGTCATGAAATAGTCTCACACATTAACACAACCTGGATGAAGTGGTGTTCCACAACTGATGTTCTTTGCGATCGAAATTTACCGCAATGTCATCCGTTCTATCGCTCTCTATGGTTCTGAGTGTTGCCCAATTATAAAAGGCAATGAACGGCGTCTTGCGGTAATGGAGACGCAGATCTTTCGTTGGACTAGCGGCGTGACACGTTTTGATCACATCCGAAATGAGGATATCCGCGATCGTTATGGGGTTCCATCGATCGTGGAAAATTTCCAAGAGAAGCGTCTTCGATGGTATGGTCACGTAATTTGCGCTAAGGAGAATTCACTTGCCGAGATTGCTCTGAACATAGAAGTCGATGGTGGCTTGATACGCTGGATCGGAATTCAAAAGCTTCGCGATTGCATCCAGGTCAGGCATTTGATAAAATAAAATTGCGAAGAATCGTTTGCGCAACAATTCAACTGGACCAGTGCCTTGAAGTGTGTAAGAGCAGTTCATTTAAGACCGTAACGGTACACTGCAGAATTGTATTATAGTACCCTATAGGAGGCAATGTGGTCAGCATTGCGCTCGCTTGAGATTATTACCCTGATTTGATTCAGTTACTCATTCACAGTTGAGTCGACGTACCTGACGTCAAATCACGATACAAGTCCCACTGCCACCAGTGAGATTTGAACCGCGACCTTTCGTATGACAGCCTTGTGGCTACCGACACACTCAGCTATCCGGACATTTCCATATCTAAAAATTGCCCAAAAGCTAGTGGTACAAATACTGAAACACTGAACTGTTTATTATTTTGCTGTCCAGATAGTCCAAATTGTTGAGCCCTTTAGTTATGGTGGCTAGCTTTGTCCAGCCGTTGGTCATATTGTAGTAAGTTATCAAATTATCAAATGCTCGCCTCACATTGAGTTGTTGCCTGATCGTTTCCTAACACTGGCATACTGGCTTGTTCCAGGTTTCTTGGAGCAAGATAGGCTTCCACTCCGGTGCGATACTGCACCTCAGTCAAATGTGATTTGAACTATCGCTGTCAGAATTGATTGTTGATGTGAAAGATGCCCTTCGATCCATTGTACTGGATTCTGCGGTTATTAGATGTGATTGTCCAGATGTTAGCGGGGTAAGATAATTAGGATCCCAAAACATTGGTGCTTCTATTTGAACGTTGACCGTTTCCAATTCTTGATATTTTAACGAGTTGTTGTTTATGCTGCAAGGAAGTAGGTTTTTGCCAGACTTTACGGCTGCCGTGTCGTTGTACGGCAGTAACAATGACTGTTTTCCTTCATATGCGATGCTTCCCTCTTTTAAGTAGTATCCAACCCTGATAATATTTTTCTTGTGCAAGGATGAAGTAAGTGGACGTAAGTTACTCTGCCTGTTCACTATGACAGTTTTTTAGCATGACCTCCACATGAGAAGGATCCACGCTACGCTTCAGGTATGATAAACATTTGGACTATTCACTAGTTCAAGTATTGTTATGAATTGAAGAACATAAGTAATAATTTGTCGAAAGTGGGGGTGGGGATTCCGGTGGTTGATAGAAGAGAGTATATCTCCTTTGTTTTAAATTGAGAGTATCACCTTTGCTTCCTTCGTTCTAAATTCGTTTCAGTCACAAGTGTTCATTATTACGAAGAAGCATCGGTTCTTAGAACTAAGCGGTAAATCGAACTTGTTGCTATTGCTTGCTCGAGGTGAGCTCCCGCATAACTGTTACTCTGTCCGCTATCAATGCGACGTATGATCATGATGGCTTTCACAGCCAGGGAAGAACTACTTCTGAATCTGATTGAGGCGTCCAGCTAAATAGTGAGTGCAGCAGCGTGAAGATCAAATTGCGGTATCGATGTAACCTTTAGTAGCATCTGGGGGAAACTGGCGGGCATTTTGGGTAACCATGAGCGATGGCGCGTAGATGTGATTGGCGCGATATACCCCACCAAGGGGTCAATCCCAATCATATACCGACTTAGAGCAAATAAGTCTCTCGACCATGTTGCCATCATTGCGCTGTGATTGCAGGTATAAAGCTGTCATACAATCCTTTCCGGATGCATCACTGAATGTATGTAATTCGATGGTTTGTACTTTCCTTCCGGAGAATATATTCGTGGAGAATTTGATGTTCTGCAAGCATGACAGCTCGTGGCCTAAAAAGAGTGCATCTCCATTGGTACTGCTGCGCCTCAATCTATAACAGTTTTATTTTCATATTGCCTGAAAGAATATTTGATTTTGGTCACTGTTGGCCTATTGGATCAAATAGGATCCTAATGCTATATGGAGGACGATACTGTTCTCTTCGTTACTTTACTATCACTTGTCTGGTTTTCCGCATAAGTCGCCCCTTTCAAGGAGCCTGATTACCTCTAACTTCCCCACATAGTAGCAGTCATTGCTGTTTATATTGAATTGGACCGTTTGTTCCTCCTGGCTGATTGTGATTTTCTCAATTGGAATTTCGTGTTTCGTTCTTTTCAGTTTGCTTTCTGAAGCCAGTACATGCTTGTGTCCTGTCTCCTCGGAGTCATCCAGCAAATTGGTGTAGTTCATATAAGTCAATTTTACAACAAAGAGTCCATCATGCCCCCATATAGCGTTAGCGAGAAAATAACATATTCTTCACTCCATCTTTCCTGTTGCGTAAGGTTGGAGCCTGACTCAATTTCATTTAGTTTTCAGAACTCCTATATCTTCTCCCCAAGTTCAACGTAATTATTACTACTAACGACGTAGCTAAGTTTAAGGGAATCCAAATTCCCTACTCGAATGGAGACAATCTGATCGAACACAGTGTTGTGTAGAGTCTGAAATTTTTTCCCAATTGTATTCGACTAACAGAAAGTACTGTCAAATAACTTTCAATTCCAATGATTAATGTCGGTCAATGACGGTCAAAGGGTAGTATAGATCCCAGGGCGAAACGTGGATTGGTACACACGATGGAGCATAAAACCTGGGAAACGCCTGCTGAACCAACACCAACAGCTCTACTACCAAACCCTATCTCCACCTACACGTGGTGATCGCTGGGAGTTCCCTCTTTATGAAAAACTGCAGACGGAGAAGGATAAAGGCGAGTCTCCCGCGCCTAAAACGGGATAAAATGTACCAACTGGTCCTCCAGGTTGGGTAGGGCTGACAACCCTACACGGAAAACCGATGCTACGAAGCGAACCGATGTTACGAAGCGATGTGCGCTGTACAGACTGAAAGCTGCTGAGCAGCTAGCCGATACCCTGTTCCAATATAGGGCTGATGTAACAGCCTTACGAGAGATGCGATGGACAGGGACCGGTTTCCTGGAGAAGAGATACTACACCATATATTATAGTAGCCATCCAGTAAACCATGTGCTCGGAGTAGGTTTCTTAGTCAGCCAAAAAATTAAACCTTCTGTTATCGGCTTGGAAAATACAAGCGAAAGGCTATGCACTCTGCGTTTACGAGGCAAGTTTAGAAATATAAGCCTCATAAACGTTCACGCCCCTACAGAGAGACTACAGAGTCGGAGAAGGATACCATCTACGAGGCAGTTGAGCGGACCCTCGAAGCCTGTCCCAAGTATGATATCAAAATCATACTTGGAGATTTCAACAGCCAAGTAGGGACGGAGCTTACATAGGGCTCCCGTAGCTTACATAGGGATACGAATGATAACGGATTGCGGATTACCCAGTTAGCAGCATCACACGAAATGGTTGTTGGAAGTACCTGGTTTGCGCGGAAAGCGGTTCACAAACATATGTGGGCCTCTCCAGACGGAACCACTTTCAACCAAATTGACCATGTGCTGATTGAACGCCGCCACCTCTCAGCCTTGGCGAATATCAGAACATATAGGGGGGGGCCAATATAGACTCGGACCACTATCTCGTTGGCATGATGCTCCGAGCTCGAATTAACACACCACCTACAAGCCCCTCTGACAATCAGGTGAGAGTGAATACCGAAGCCATCCACAACACAGTTCACCGCGACACCTAAAAGAGGGAAATGGATGCCGCTATAACCGGAGCCAACAGAGGACCTGGAGATGAAGCATCAACAAATGATCTTCACAACCACCTGAAGAACGCTATCATTGATACGGCCACAAACATACTTGGCCTCAGCCAAAAAAGAGTCGGAACGGCTGATTTGACGATAAATTTAAGCTAGCAACGGAACGGAAGAACGCTGCATACCGAGTAATGTTGCATTCTTAAAGAACGCGGGCACGCGCAAAGACTTATCACGAATTCTGTCGAGCGGAGAAGCGACTTCACAAACGGAAAAAGGAATCCTCGGAGAACCAACAAGTCTGGGAATTCGAAAAATAGAGGAAGGAACGGCACCAGGCACGGAAGTTTTACCAACAAATCAGCAGGATGAAGGCTTATACACCACGATGCTCATCCTGTTGAGACAAAGAGGGAAATCTGATTTCCGACAGAATGGGCATATTGGAGCGATGGACTGAGTGCTTTGATGAGCTACTGAACAACCCAAACATCGGCGAGTTGGAGATCCCGTCAACTGAAGACGACGGACAAATACTGCCACCACCAAGTATAGGAGAAACAGTCCATGCTTCATCGGCATAAGTCGCTAGGAGCCCATGGAATTACAGCCGAATTAGTTAAATATGGAGGCGACCAGTTACACCAAATGGTTCATCAAGTTGTGCTCAAGGTGTGGGACAGCGAATCAATGCCTGACGATTGGCAACGAGGCATTATCTGTCTCATACATAGAAAGTTAGATATCACACAGTGCAGCAATTAGAGAGGTATCACTTTGCTGAGTACCATCTATAAGATTTTCTCCACTATCTTCCTAGGCCGGATAGCCCTGTGCGCCCAGAACATCATTGGCCCATACCAAAGAGTTTTCACATCAGGCAAATCAGCAACAGATCAGATTTTTTCTGTGCGGCAAGCAATGGAAAAACTCTGGGAATATGGACAACAGTTGCACCCTCTATTCATCGACTTTAAAGCCGCTTATGATAGCATAGCTAGGGTAAAACTGTACACGACCATGAGAGAATTCGGTATCCCGACGAAATTAAGACTGACTAGGCTGACCCTGACTTATATGCGAGGCCAGATAAAAGCAGCAAGATCACTCTCAAGACCATTGGACATCAACAACGGTCTACGACAAGGGGATGCGCTATCATGCGTCCTCTTTAACCTGGCCCTCGAGAAAGTGATCCGTGATGCTGAGGTAAATGCGGCGGGTACGATCCTCTTCAAGTCCACCCAACTACCGGCCTATGCTGACGATATCGACATCATGGGAAGAACCACCCGAGATGTACAAACTGCCTCCATCCAGATCGAGCAGGCGGCGCTAGATCTTGGGCTGCATATCAATGGAAGCAAGACAAAATATATGGTGGCAACGTGAGCAGCGAAAACAAACCAACCAACAATATCAAACCGCACTGGCCAAACAGGAAGAATAAGGATAGGAGAATACACCTTTGAGACCGTTGATAATTTCTACTATCTAGGCTCGAAAATCACAACAGTTACGATGATGAAATCCGCGCACGGTTGTTGTCAGCTAACAGAGCCTATTTCAGCTTACAAAAACTGTTACGCTCGAAACGTTTCACCATAGGGTCAAAGCTCTTACTGTACAAGACAATGATCTTGCATGCATTCCTCGGAAACTTGGGTTCTTAGCAAGAAAAATTGTGAACTCTTGGCCGCGTTCGAGAGAAGAATCCTCCAAAGAATTTTTGGCCCCCTACATGAGAAAGGATGATTCCGTAGCCTACACAATGACGAAAGTATGAGCCATACCATGACCGTCCGGTTGTAGATAAAATCTGGCTCAATAGGTTACGGTGGGCGGGTCACTTAATCCGTATGGATGAAGATGATCCCACCCGGAAAGTCTATAAGGCAATATCAATGGTAGAAAAATAAGACGAGACAGAGCCTGCCTGAGATGGAATGATGGTGTAGGTCAGGACGCCAGACAGCTTTTAGGGATATCGAATTGGTGGACCTCGACCCAAAACTGTGATGTCTGGAGTTCCTTATTAAGGCAGGCCTAGACCGGATACCGGTTATTGCGCCGTTGATGATGATGTATGTCTAATGTGATTGAACCCAAGATTCGTAAGCGAAACATTTAGTGGAATAGGCCTTGATACGATGTTGATGAATTCTGATGGTTGGTATGTTGCAATTCAGGATAGAATAAAGATTCTACTAATGATTGCCATATAGAGTTTGTGTAGTCTGGTCCAACTTTTTTACCAATATATGTAGAAGTATGGAATACTACGAGTCAATTGGGTTGCCTCAATTTTTGAGTCCCAGTAAACGTTCGTTTATTACATTGTGTAGAGTTTTAACAGTTGAGAGAAGTTGAGAAGTTCTTTGAAAAACCATGCCACCACCAGCCTTCTGTTGTCATAGCTATCCTTCACTATGTTCCACGCATCTAAGTAGTTTCTTTTTCGTCGCTTAAACTTCCAGTGTATCTCATTATTTCCTTTAGTGAGACTAGTTTTCTTCTTCAAGAGTGCAGTTTTTTTCAGAGCTACTAGCCATATGGACTTTTTTCAGCGATCTGTGCACATATTGCCTGATCGTTCTCCACCAGTTCATCGAAATGTCTTCGCCATTAGCCTTCTCCTCAGTACCTTGAATAGTTACCCAGACAATTCGCGAGTTTGGAGTTTGGAGACTGCGTAATGTTCTGGCCTTTTGCAGGTGACAGTACCAATCGTTTTCTCTGAGCTAAACTAATGATTTCATTCCTTGGGGTGAGGCTACCTGAGGACCTGGATTTAAAAACAACTCCATCGGATATTCTTGTGCTGGACTAATAAGAAAAAGAACTAGGTTGTAATTGAGTTAGTCAGTGATATATTTGCAAGGGTCTTTAAAATAGCCTTTATCACATAAACACTATCTAATGCCTGCTATTATCAGTTGATGCTGGAACCAAATTCAAATTTCACCGTTCAGTCATACTAATTTATGAGGTTCAAGGATAAGAATTAATTATCTCTTCTAGCAACTACATGTCTAGACAATAATTTTGAAATCCAACCAGCATATTAGTAACGCTTACATATTCCATTGAAATACTTTGCTGAATTATGAAACTACATTGGCAAAGCTTTGCATTAGTTTGGAACATGTGGATAAGTCCTTGCATATGATTCTCTCGAATTAATAACTCTCAAAACACTACATACTAAGCATGTGACTGCCCTTCACGATACTCTTCTACTAAATAATTCATTTTATATTTAATAATTTCTTTTGTTTAAACAGAGTAAGGTGGAAATATTTTCCACTCTAATCTACATTGATCCTTATGACAAACACGCATTCATACAGCTACAATACAAAAGGAAATTTTAACCGCTTTCATTCACCTAATATCGACGCTAATATAAAATGCCATTAAGGCCTTCTGGGATTCCCCCTTTATGTCCTGTATTTTATCATGTCGCCAGCCGACGAATCTTAAATGAAGAGAATTAAACACATTTTAAAAATAAGTAGAAATGTCGGTTGGAATTGTGGTCTCAGGTGGTACTTTTTCCGATTCTAATTAGATTTCATTTTGTGTGGCAGTGGTGAATTATGAATTTTATATGATCCGCATCGTCATGATACTTCCATGAACGAACGGTAATCAGGTAAGTCTGCATTTTTGCTGTAGCGATAATCATAACATGATGGCGAGGGATATAAAAAAAACAAGGCTGTGTTTTTTATGTGAAGGACAGGATACCGGCGAGTGGTAATAGAGACCCTTGGAATTAAGTGCAAAGAATTCGTTTCATTTTTTTCAATCCTTAGAACGCAGACGTCTAACTTTAAATTTTAATAAAGGGGTTCCAGTAGGAAAAAGTTTATGCTTCAGAGTATTTAGGAGGAAATGAATATCTGTTCCACAAAGCTTGTTCTATTTATTTGAAACTACTTCCTTGGGATAATTCATTCAGTGTTGTCAATTTGAAGATTGGAATTGAAAATGTCTCTTCCAATGCAAAGAACCACAAGTTAATACATCCAACCCTTTGCAGTTCACTTATTAAGAACAATCGTGACCACTATTACCAGGAATAGGAGCCGTGGTTGGCATTTCTATTGGCCTGCTTCTGATCCCTGACGTTGTTTTTTCTTGTTCTTCAGTCTTTGTGCCGTTCAGAATCGGCCTCAGTTCGTTTTGATCGGTTGCCGTGTTATACCCAACCAAAAGGCTTGATCAGGATGTAGTCGAGGTTTTCAAACTACCATCAGGCATATCAAGCCACCGTTGTTTTGGCCTGTTTTTTGGTCGCTTACCACTGACTTTGATGTCCATACAAATTTTGGCAAGTGAATTTTTGTTAGCGGGAATGATCATCATGAACGGCGCAACAATCGGTATCCGGTCTAGGCCTGCCTTAATAAGGAACTCCAGATATCCCGGTTTTGCGCCGAGGTCCACCAATTCGATATCCCTAAAAGCTGTCTGGCGTCGCTCCATCTTAGGCAGGTTCTGCCTCGATTATTTTTTCTACCATAGATATTGCCCTTATAGACTTTCCGGGCTGGATCATTTTCATCCATACGGATTAAGTGACTCGCCCACCGTAACCTATTGAGCCGGATTTTATCCACAACCTGACAGTCATGGTATCGCTCATAGATTTCGTTGTTATGTAGGTTACGGAATCGTCCGTCCTCATGTAGGGGGCCAAAAATTCTTCGGAGGATTCTTCTCTCGAACGCGGCCAAGAGTTCTCAATTTTTCTTGCTAAGAACCCAAGTCTCCGAGGAATACATGGGGACTGGCAAGATCATTGTCTTGTACAGTAAGAGCTTTGACCCTATGGTGAGACGTTTCGAGCGGAACAATTTTTGTACGCTGAAGTAGGCTCTGTTGACTGACAACAACCGTCCCCGGATTTCATTATCGTAGCTGTTATCAGTTGTGATTTTCGACCCTAGATGGGAGAAATTATCAACGGTCTCAAAGTTGTATTCTCCTATCCGGGATTACGTGACCATAATATCGAAGACGCCTCTCATGCAATTTTTGCAGGACTGGTGCAATCGCACATCGTTCGGGTATGTCCTCATTTCGATTGTGATGAAGGCGTGTAACACCACTAATGCAACGCATCCTGGTTCACTGTTATTTGTAGTCGGCCAACACTCAGAATCATAGAAGGCAACAGAGCGGATAACATTTTAACAATTTTACATTTGAGACGTTCGATGATAGGTCACTCACAAAGGAAACCAGTTGTGCAACTCCACTTTATCTAGATTACACTAATGCGTGAAGTAATTCCATTACGCAGTTCGTCATTGGCTGATAGTATTCATTTGAGATATTTGAATCGTCCAGTTCTAGTCTTTCATGGGTATCGGTCGACAGAAATTCTGTTTTATTCAGATTTAATTTGAGATCTAGTGCATGAGGCGATCATTTCATTTCATTTAACAAGTTGCACAAGACCAGCTCTAGTATTAGACGGTAGAAAAATATCATATACATAAAGTGCGGTATAAGGTCCTGTACGTTAGATCTCCCGTGTGGCAGTGTCAGAAGGCGCTGTGAGGTATGAGAAGGCGATTAGTTGATGAACACCGACAAAGCCGTGAAGCAGTTTTGATATACCCGCTACACTTCAAACTTTATTTTTCGGATCGTGTTGGAGCAATGCGGGCACATATAGAATCCGAATAAAAGCGAATTTTTTACGACCGATTCCCGTGAAATAAGCGCTATCACTGTCAATGGCTGGGATCTGCCCAGAACTGGAGGATTTAAATCTCTCGGGTCAATGCTATCAACCAATGGAGAGCTGCGTTATGAAATTGCTTCACGGATCAGTACAACCTGGATGAAGTGGCATTCCACAACTAGTGCTTTTTTGATCGATGTGTCCATCAACGTCGTACGCCTCAAATCTAAAATTTACCGCAATAACGTCCGCCCTGTCGTCCTCTATGGTTATGAATGCTGGCCGACTATAAAAGACAAGAAACAGCGTCTCGCGTTGATGGAGATGAAGATGTTGCGTTGGTCTAGTGGCGTGATATGCCTTGATCACATTCGTGATCGATATGGGGTTGTACTGATGGTGGAAAAATTGCGAGAGAGGCGTCTCCGATGGTATGGTCATGTAATTTGCGCTGACGAGAATCCATTTGCCAGGAAACATCGAAGTCTGTGGTAAGCGAGCAAAAAGCCGGCCGAAGCAATGGCGGCTTCATACGCTGGATGGTAATTTGAAAACCTCCGAACTGAATCTAGATCAAGCTTTTAACAGAGCAAAGTCACCCAACCAATCACGACGAGCCGACCCCATTTGTTAACGGAGCAAAAACTAAAGAAATATATGAAAAAAGGAACTTTGAAGCACCCTGCTAAAATTAACGAGTTGAATCCATTTGGATTGTTTCACTATTTGAATTCATCCCTAACCTTAGCAGTTGAAGGTGTTTATTTTCGTAGCAAGAAATCACCTCTAAATCGGACTGTGCCGTCAATTACGACCCTCTTATCGGATCTGATTAATCGGAAGAGGAAAGTCTAATAAATATTCTAAAGCCAACAAATTTTCATCAAACTCTAGAAGGATGCCTTAAGAAGGTGGTAGTGTAGTTGCTACTGCTGGTTGAATCTCAAAATAGCTCGAAAAGCCGACAATGGCTTGATGTTATTGAAAATATGTGTGAAGTAAAACCCGCAAGGACACTGAAAAGAAATGAAGGGGGAGATATCATCGGGATATCGTGAGGAAATTAAGAATAACAACAAAAGCAGCCTTGTGATATCTAAACTATGCACTTGAAGTTCAATTGAAAAAATCACATTGAATAACTGGCTGTCGGTGCAGGAAACAATTTTTAAATGAAATTTTACCAATTTATTGCATTGTTGGTATAGTCTGCGCATTAATAACTGCAGATTTCTTTTCAATTTCCAATAAATGGTAGTCACGTATATGACTACACACTGTTCTGATCTTCTGTTGGACGCCAAAAAAACACGCATCACCTTGCGAATATCATTGCTGGTATCATAGCGTGAGGATTACAGGCTATATTTTCGGCGCACAGTAGGCGGACTCTATCACTATGGTTACTATACAATTATTATTATTCTGTTAAGGGAAAGTCGCACCGCGTCCTTGAAGAACTATTGTGCCCCTTTTACTGGTTATAGTGTACCTATTGCTCGTAGTATCTCAAGCAGGCCTATAACCGTCAGGAACTGTTCCCCACTTCCAGATGTTTCAGCTTTGCATCTGGTATTAAGTGTTCTCCCAGATGTCTCGACTTACTTAGAGGTTTCGTCCTCCTCCTGACAAAACCTGCAGGCAGTGTCCGTAGATATTCCTAGCTTCCCTAGGTGATAGTTCAGCCGACAATGACCAGTGAGAATTCCCACTATGATTCGGAGGTTCTTTTTGGTGAGGTTTAAGCAATCCTTTGTGCGCATGGGTTCGTATCCCCCAATAAGCACACTGGACTGCTCCATCCCTGGTAGGCCCGCCTAATTTAGATCCCTCAACCGTTTCTCTTCATTTCTTAGATTCATAGCTATGAAACCGTTTCAGATTCCACAGAAGAGTTCTGGCCCGTGTAAAGGCGTCCCTGCTCCCTTCTTGGCTAGTTTGTCCGCTGCCTCGTTGCTTTCCAACCCAGCATGGCCTGGAACCCAAAGTATCCAGACCTTGTTGGACGAGCCGAGTGCATTCAGTCTCTCCAGCTATTCCCATACCAGTTTAGAATTCACCTGGTTGGACCTGAGTGCCTTGATCGCTGCTTGGCTATCGGTGAGAATAGCTGTGTTCTGCCCCTTGTAGTTCCTTTGCATACTATACAATTGGAAGGTAGTCGTAAATTGGTTGATCTATGAACTGGCCTTTTCCCGACCTTCCATGCATTTGGTGGTGGCACTGGATCCGGTGTCGGTTCATTGTTGTCTCTCTGTTGATTACGGTTAGAATTTCGCCATATTCCTAGCCCCTGCAGTTTTCATCTAGGTGTATGTACAATTTCATCTTGACCACTTGAATAGGTTATTTGGCCAAATTGTTGGCCCGTTCGCAACCGTGCCGCCTTCAACATTCCTTTCATCGTTGATTAGACTAAATTCCAAACCAAATTGAGCATGACTTTCTTCAGAATCCCTGGAGAAGATAGTTCACCGACGATACACTACAATAACGTCAATTTCTTCTGTTTTACCTACTTATAAGAAAAACATAAAATATTTATGAGATATGTCGACTTCTCTCAAAGAATCCTTTCTCTCTGGGCTTGAAATTGGTATTTCTGATTTTGAAAGGGCAAGTTGAAATTAGTTTGGAAAATTTTGAATTTGGTTGGGAAAGTTAGATTGGTTTAAACTAACTTGTTGAAGTTAAAGTTTTGTAAAGGTAATTAATATGAAACAAACAGACGAAATTCACAACAAAACTAATTAAAATAATCAAAATAAGAGAAAGCAGCATTGTGATAGTTTCAGGCTAGTTTCAGCTTTGAAATTAAACAGTGATCATTTTGGTGAGCCTTTGCTATGGAGGCATGCGAAAGTCATCCCTCCATTTATTTTTATAATGGAGACCTTTCAATGGTCAATGGAGTACATAAAGGCTATTTCTGGAACATTTCGGGCAATCTACCAGTGAGAATTATCGATAAATATGGGGACATAGTATGTGCACTGTTGTATGCAACTTTGGGAAAAAATCCGTATTTGGGGTCACCGGGAAGACCAAGTCAATTGTCTGCATCTAATCTGATCAGAAGAGGAAATCCAACTCCAATATTGAGGAGTGTACGTCAAATCCAAGTTAGAAGAATCATATCCAGAAATTTGACAGATCACCCTGGGACTGTAGCACTGCGATAGGTAAGACCTTACTAGGTTCACCGGATGTAGACTGCACTGTCTGGAAGCCGAGGCTTAATATCTATTAGTAATATCCCAGCCATCTTAGAAGCCATCTTAAATTTATCTGCTAGTAATGAATTGAAGAGTAGTTAGGTAGTAACTTTTGTGCCAGTGAAACAATGCGTTCTGAATGCTACCGAGGCATTGTCCGTAGTACACCTGAAAAGAAGATATCACACAATGAACTCATTGTAGAGGATATTCGTTGTTTTGTTACTAGGTCCGATTGCTCTAGACGTCCAGAATACCATCAGTCCTTTTTTTTTAAAATTGTGGGGTCCTAGGACCGGACCAGATGGGGAGCAACTTACTCCCTCTTTTTTTGGTCCACAGACCCCTAGTTTAGGGTTTAGCACGCAAACTTTAAAAGAAATGTCAGGCGATGACGAATTTACGGTTTCTTACCAGGGCAGACCAGATTTTCTCTCTGCGACAAACCATGAAGAAGCGATTGGAATATGAATATGAATTGCATCATCTTTCTATCGACTTTGAAGCTCACTGGCCCGTCATGCAAACATCTAAAGATCCCTGGGCAAACAATATATAACTCAGATGTCTGTCATATGGTTCATAGATTTGTTTTTAAAAGGTGGATACATTTGACAATCATGCAGCATTATCGTTACTAAATAAAAATACTTTAACTAAATAAAAATACTTTATTGAAATCGTTGGTGTGGAGTTATAATCAATTGCTGCTGAAATAAATGCTATATAACCGACGTAACAGGGTGATTGAGGAGTTGAAAGAGTGGCCCGCCAAGGGTTTAGATCTTTAATACTGGGTTCGTATTTGCGTTAAGCCATCCAGTTTTGATGTACTATAACTTTGTTAGTAATGGTGAGATTTTCATCAAAAGTAGGAACATGCTTTATATCATAGCCTATATATTCCTACAAAATTTCATGATTCCGGGGGTTTTTTATAGCCAATTACTAAAAAAATATAGTAATATGCTATTATTAGCTTTCTTTGAAAAGGCATGGGTATGGAGCGTATTTCGGACCCTAAGTACCATATACTGGTAACTTCGTGATTTTGTTTTAGATTTTTCAGAGTGGGTCCGTAAAAGAAACAACCACTTTCCAGTCCCCGTCATCCTCCCTTCTGCATTAAATGTCAGGACTCACACCAGCGTTGGAAAATACCAATTGAGACCTTTCATTTCATAGGCCACATGACTGTTCTTGGTGAAACGTATGGAAACCCCCCACCCCCTTAAGTTGCACATAGAACGATATAGCTCACTGCATGCGTGGGCGTCCAAACCAAATTTGGTGTCATTCGGTACAACCCTTTCTAAAAAAAGTGCATGTAACAGACAGAGTGACACACGGAAGACAGACTGACAGATAGACAGTAAACCCATTATAATGTTTCGTTTTACATCAAACCTTAAAAATTGGGGTTGGAGGGAGAGGAGTTGGCATATGGGTGAAAGAGGCGCTCTTATAATACTTAGGAGGGGTTCAATGAGGGCGAATTATCGGTTTGGTAGCCGTCGGTCTTCTCGAGTATCTCCAAGTATAATATTTTCCTTTTCCTTCTCTAATAGAAGTGGTAACTGTCCTTCCTTCTCAATGGAAAGAATGGAGCGTGTTTTTAATGTCGTCTTTTCTGATAATGGCCCACATATCTCCTCCAAAGCCCTGACGTCTGACCATTTAAACTGAAATCTGTTTCTAGTTTAGCGATTAAAATCTTGCCGATGAATGGGAAGAGAGAGTTATTTGTCTAAGTTCGTTTGAGCTGTTTATAACATTCGTCACTGAGGGTGGACAAGTTTTCTTCCATGCAAGGGTTGATCAGCTTGATGTATTGTTTCATCCTGCTTTTCTATTGTGAACCAGTTTATTGTTTTTGTAAACAATTTTCTATTAGGGATGTTGCTTTTTCAACTGGAATATTCCAATAGTGTTGATGAATTTCGTCTTCCTCGAGTTGTTACTAGGGCAACCCGAGGAAGGAAAGATGTGGGGTTGTGTGAAATCAGAAGACAGAGTATAATTGCAAAAAGAAAAGAAAAGGAATGTCACACGCGTTAAAAAATCATAAATCTGAAAAAAATACTATTCAACATAGGCAATGAAAAGCTCAGTTGGGAAATATTCGTCAGTATTTGTCCCCAAAATCGTTATTTAATGAAACTTCTTCTACACTTGCCAGAGAGAAAATCGCAAGACAACTATCACTTTCTGTGCTAAATGTAGAAATGTTGAAATGTTGAAAAGGAGATGGAACACTTTTGTGTCAGGGATAAGATGTGTAATCAATAATGTTGTGGAGGTGCTGCAAATATGTGTGAAGTGTAGCTGCGGGGCAAAGTGGGAGATCGATCAGACACCTGAAAATGAAATTTGGACTCAGAATACGTTTTAGGGACCCACGCTGGGCGCCTTAATATCAAAGATGAGACGTTCTGACCACTCAATCACTGAAAACGCTGTAAGTAAAAGTACTACTTTAAATATAAGGGCAGCATTGAAACAAACCAACTTTGTACTATTTACATATGTTGAATAGCAAATGAAGCTTTAAGTGCACGTTTCTTATGAGTTGAGCAAAAGAGAGACTGTAGACCGTCATGGAAACCATCCATTTCTTAAACATGTTGCGATCGTATTAAACATCATGACAAGCGATCATCGCTGTTTGTAAAGTTTATGGTAGTTTATGAAGCCTAAGGACTATATTATTCTTCACTTCATTGCGAACAGCTGAAGCGATAATACTAGGCAGTCGAAGAAATCGCTCAGAGATGACCACTAAGGAAAGTATCGCCTTGGATCACCGTTTGATGGCTCGTCTCACACTATGAGACTCTAATTGGAAGCATTTTCTACATCCACCGTATATCATTCGTTTATTCCGATTCCGGCAAAACTCTTTCAATAGAATTAAACTGACTTTGATAGCTATTGTGAAGGTCATCTCATTCAGTTTTCCAATCGGCAACGATAAAGGGCCATAATCAATGGTTAGTGGAAGTGGGTGACCGTTTTAAAGATCATCCATTACTCAATGTTTTCTGTGCACTCTTTTTCGTTTTCAGTGCGACTCTCCAACCGATAAGGTCACAGCAGCCAGCCAAGCACAAAGACGAATATAAACATCCATGACGATTGAGACTCGAACCAAGGACTGGCGTTGTTACACCCAAACCAACCCCAACTGATAATTAATTTAAACTGAGTTTAATGGCAGTTTGTCTTCTCGTTTTAATCTTTCTTACTACTCAATATACTCAACCGTAGAATTGATTGATGATTCGCTAATAATTTTGAGTTTTTCGACCGCCCCACTATTCACAATATTTCATTTTTGGTCAAATAACAGTACTAAGGAAAACGATCTCGCAAACGAGAAGGGAGCAATGGTTCGCAATACATACATTTATGCGGTAATATACTCGTAGTGACAATGTTGGGCCAAATATCGTTGATTTACATTCAAAGATACTTAACGAAGGAAAACTTCTACTGCTTAGCACATCGCTAAATTCGCTGTTTCAAAAACCCACAGGAGAGGATTCCTCAGTCCTATTCAATCGTTCTATGGAGCTTTTGTTTCCTACTGGTCATTGACCGGAACTTATCTATTATGATGACTACACTAACCAACGAAGGAAGCGGGAATTCCAAGGAACACATTTAATGAGACGAGAAACTGTCTGAGGCGGAGACGCGTTTGCACAAACAATTTGCCGATCTCCTTTGAAAATTAATTTCCCGGCTTTAGAACTTAAGACAGTCCAACGGAGATGTCCGTTACCTTTTCTGCTTCTTTACGGTTGCGCCTTGTCGCAACGTAATTACAAAAAGAAATGTTTACTTTAATTTAGCAATAGAACCTATGAAAGGAATAGGAAAAGAATACCTTTCTCTGCTAGCATCATAATTTGATTTGATGGGGAAGAAATTAAATCAAAGCAAATTAAATGCGCACTGAATGGGAGTCCGAGGAATTCACTGAGATTATTATGGACATAAATCATTCAAATATGAGGATATTTGGAAGGTGAAAGTAATTGAAAAAAGTGGAAAGTTGATTTTAATTTCGAAAATCAAAAGCAGGAAATACGTATATCCTTTCCGCGTATAATTATAAGAATATATTTTATAGTGGGCAAGATAGGGCAGAAGTGGAATTGAAGCATTCGCTTTGCGAAGTTAGTCTTAAATTTGAAGATATAACGTATTGCTTCCAACCCTTCATTCTCCCCGCCAAATGTTTCAACGTCTACAAAAAACAATCATCCTCGTTAAAACCAAGTCATTGCTTTTGTTCCAATCCAATTCAATATCAATTCGGCATGCCAGTAGCATCAATTTCCAACTACATATCGAACTCAATTAAAGATCTCGTGTATCATCTTCTCCAATCTATTTGAAATAATGAAGATGATCCATTAGATTTGGCTAGTATACGATGGAATCGTTAGCCGGTGCGATCTCGAAATGTCTAAAGTGAAAGATTACATCAGTTGGTCAGAATTGTAGGCGCCTAAAGATCAGCTTCTTCATATTGTCTGCCATTCTTTTAGGAACCCGATGAAACTACCATGATTTGGCGAAAAACATGACTATAAACATAGGGTAAAGGGGTGTTAAAGTATAGCTAATGGAATTTGCTACAAAATTTTCAATCAAAAATAAAAAGTGGTATTCGAAAAGAAATCACTCTCAAAGATATTACATAAGTGTTGAAAAAATCATATGCCATTTTGTAGCTCATGGTCTCTTAAAAATGCCAGCAGCTCATTTATGATATAAATTAGAATAGTTTAATTGTGGTTTCAGTATGCCAGTAAGACTATTGTTAGCCATAGCACATTTACTGCATTCTGTTGCTTCTTTATCAGTCTCAGTTTAGTGTTGAAGCGCAATAAAGACCCCAGTATTTTCTCCAAAGGAAGTCAAACACCAGCCGACAATTCTATCTTGTTTCGATACCACTGTTGATGTCATAAAGCAATAACTTCAGTAGCTGAAAAATTAGATAAATCTTAAAAGTCCAGGAACTGCTGCTGAATTTTAACGTAAACAAACAGCTTCTTGAAATCAGGAGAAAGTATATTTATGAGATCAGTCTCAATCCAAGAGACACTCACAATAAAATGCTTCATGTTTGCTGCCTCAGCGAAGCAATTCTTATTCCTATGGTACTAACGAACTGACTATTGAAGAACTTCAGCCATCGAAATTACTACCAGTACAATCTATTTTATAACCCGCTCAAATTTCCTGAACCACACACCACACATTTGTCTTTGAAGGATGTAATATACACATCTTTTAGATAACATAAAAGTCTTCTGCCAAAAATTTACCACGGTTACCTTGTCATTTCAGCCTTAAGGGTTCGGTGGAGAACCCCCACCCATGATTCCATCCATTCCAATCCATCAGCAAAATACGTATCCAACAATTCCGTGCCACATGTCGAGTTCCCCTAGTGATTTCTGAGAGATTTTCTCATCTGTTTCCTTCAATGAGATTGACCAACGATCATAGCCCTGGTTTCGAGATTTTCGTATCCTTCAAGAAAATTGTTCCCGTCCTCGAAATCAAAGGTTCTTGAAAGGATGTTACCTCCGAACAGTGCTAAGAATTTCCGTGCAAATTCAGTTGGATTCAACCACTCTGTAGCTAAAAATTTAATTAGTATCTGTTGTCCCACTGAGACGTAATTTTTTTTGTCCACCTTGTAATACCAAAGATAGCATAGCTAATTATGGTCAGTTCTTCTCTGTTTGTAATTTAGTAAAAGTCCTTCTATTTTTATTTTTTGTTCAACCTTTCCATGATAAAATAGTATTCCAATATCCACTTCCGTGTCCCTCGCTCTCTTTTTAAGGTTTTGTGTATTATTAAAATCGGTTTACTGCCTGTCTGTCTGTCACACGCATTTTGTCAGAAACAGTTACACTTATTGATACCAAATTTGGTGGAAAGGTGGGAATTTAAGGGTCCCAACACATGCAAAAGGGGGTATACATTTTTTTTCATCAAATATAGTCATGTCGTATATAATGAAAGGCCTCGATTAGTACTTTTCAAAACTGGTCTTCATTTTGACATTCAACTCCCAAAGCGGGGGCTGGAAAAAGGGTTACTTTATTTCACGGGACCATTCTCAGAATCTACCCTTGCCACTTTATGACGCCTAGATTCTAAAGTACCCCTCATGTTGATATCTGTTCAAATAAAGTTAATAATAGTATAAGTCGATCCTGGGATCATTTGCAGGCTACGACAAAGAGCATGATTCTACCAAGTTTGGTGGAAATCGCACTCACAAGAAGAAAGTGGGGCAAGGGGCAACGACAGGCGGCATCATCAAAAAACCCTCTGCCTAAAACTAAGACAGACACAAATGCTGCACCACAAAGAAAAAAAATTGGAAACGCAAGAAAACAAGATTGCGGCTCTGCTTATGAAGCCGAAATAGGCCAAGAATGTTGCGGAAGTCCTTAGTGAAATCTGTTAGAGGATTAAGTCACCGATACCGAAACAGAAGTTTCTTCAATTCGGAAAACGAAGAGTGGTGGAGTTCTCATCAAATCAGCCCGAAAAAAAGGGCACGTCCGGTAAAACCATCAAGAGATCAAGGAGATAATGATTTGGTTTCTAACCTCAAACCCAAGCGCTTTCCGGAAATGCGAGATCATGACTGCCTAATAGAAAAGAATGGAGTAGAGGCTATCAAGCGCGAATGTCCTGCGGTAACCAATGCATGAGTTCGTATCACCCCTCGAACTCTCAAAGCCAAACAACACGCTGAGTTGGAAGTTCCCGAGCAATACGGGAGGAAGCTTCTTAACAGCAGGAAAATCAGACTTGATTCGGTAGTATGTAGCATACGATTTCGGGCCGCCCGCACCAAGTGTTGTGCAGGGATCCAAATGGCTTTGATGAGAACACTGCACATACTGCGGAATGCGGACAATGCCAGGTTCTCAGAGCGCGATTAACATTATCCGCATCCAAGAGATGAATATACAGAGGGCAACCACTCATGAGTTGCTTGCACAGTCGGCTGTAAAGATATAAGCTGACCTAGTGCTCATCAATGAAGAATAAGAAAACAAGATCCTAACTTCATATCACGTACCTCTGCTATCTGGATTCTGGCCAGCACCCATGTAGGAGTTATTTGCCAAGGCCGCGGGGATGGCTTTGTGTGAATTCGTTGTTTAAGGGTAAGGATTTTCAGCATCTATGTAACGCCGAGTGAGACGATGCCGGAGTTTCGACGCAGAATTAGTTTTCCGGAGAGGCGCATGCTGGTTGGTGGTGACTTCAAGGCCAGTGCATTTGAATAGGGCATGCCTCACGATTCCAGAGGTAAACGAATTCTTAAATTGTTGGCTAGAACAGTATTCGTAATTGTAAACCCGGGATCCACACCAACGTTCGAACGTCCAGGCTGCAAGGGAAGCAGGGAAGCAATTTTCATGTCGGAATCAGGAAGATTTCTCCGCAAGCGACCATCAATAAATCACCCTGGAAGTGATTGACGCAAACTTTCGGCATGCGTCACCCAGACGCTATTTCGATGCGTGGAACCTCCAAGAGGTGAACAGCGGGAGAATTGTCGAAGCTCTTGGAGTAGGTGATGCCGCGCTGGAGGGCACTCCTGGGGGTGGTGGCATTGAGGCTGATACTGTCGTAAATTTAGTTATGAATTTGATGATGGCAACCTGCGGGGCTTCCAGGAGGGCATCAAGACGTGACAAACCTTCCGTGTATGAACCTTCAGAAGAAGTGCCATAAACTCCGCCGCCTGACACAACGCTTAAAAAGCCGGTATGAGGCATGTACCAAAATAATACAGTACAGATTAACGAAAAGAAGACTCCACAGAGCGATAAATAGAAACAAAGGTCACTGCTCGGTTATAAGCTGGTAACCCGAAAAAACGGAATCTGCGGAAACCCTGAAAAAATTGCCCGGCATATTTAATGCTTGCTTGAAGGAGGTCATTTTCCTTTCCCCTGGAAGGTGGCGAGCCTTGCTGGTGGGCAGGTGGTGGAAAACTTCTTCAGAAGTGGGGGGACTTTTCTTTAATTTCGTAAGATGAAAAGACAAGCATTGCCTAGTGTACCTAGGATACACTAGGTAATGCTTTCCACGTACCGAGCTATCTCTTACGGGTATTATCTGAGAAAGTGCTCTCTTCTCTATACGATGCAAGAGGGTCAGAGGAGGATGGATATTATGTTAGGGATCCATCCTAGGGCCAGACCTCTGGAACGCTTCTTACGATAGTCTACTAAGACTCGATATATTAGAACAGTCGCGCTTGGTCGGTTGTGCTCATGATGCTGTGGCACTTGTTGCTGGACGCAATATCGTACAGCACAAGCAGATATAGTAAACGGATGGATGGCTGCTTATGGTTTCAACTTTGCGCTAAAAAGAACGGAAAAATTCATTGTCACTAAAAGGAGAATTCCAATCCTATGTTCTGTATCGATCGGAGACTCGATCACCGAGTCAATGCCAACGGGAAGTATCTTCGATTGATGCTTGACTCAAATATGAGCATTTTGACCAAATCAAAGCAGCAGCGGACGAGATTGCAGCTAAAATTTCGGCCTTGAGTCGGCAAATGGCGAATATTAGGAGTGCTATATCTAGCAGACGATGACGTCTAATGAGTCGAATTCATTGGAAATTTATGTGCCTGGCTGAACTGGAAGCATGGTGGGATTGATTACTTCTTTACCCAGCTCCTATGTTGGTATCTGCACAAGGTTGAGAAGCTAACTGGAACCCTGCATATTTTGTAATGAAGTTGCAGACGACTTGCTCTCTTGTGGAAGGTGGAATGGGATTCATCAGAAAAGAGAGCTCTTTCCAAACCCCGCTTGTGAATGGGACAAAGGCTGAAGAAAAAGGAGAGGAAGATTGTCGTTTGTAGAACCGTGTTGCGCATTACGTTTGGGTTCTTCTCGTTGCAAGGAAGATAATGCTCGAAGGGTGGGGGGGGGGGGGGGCGGGGTCAGACAGCAGGAAGTTCCTCAAACTAACAGTTTTCCTCCTCCTCTACCCTATCGTTGGTAAAAGGAATTCCCCGACAAACTATTTCAGGCTCGTTCTCTGACGACAGGGAGTTGTTTAGTTGGTAGTCCGACGGTGTAGCGTTACGGAAGTCCAACACTCACCTAGCCCAATAAGAAGCACCTTTCTGGGCCAGATATGTACACTGGTAATGCGGTTTTCGATGCTCATGAGAGCAACATTGCAATGGATGATGATCTGAAGCTCTTTGAATCAGTACATAGACCCGGAGCGGATATAGAAGTAACACGAATTTCTGAAATAATAGAAAGAGACGATTCAAAAATGAAAATGAATGGTCATTCGTGTTAGTCTTTAATGCAGGCTGACCTCATACCGGATCAACTGCTTGAATACTTTGTCTCAAAACAAGGAATTCCCCTATAATTAGACGGGTAAATAATAAAAGATCATCCAGTGCGAGTGAAGTATCAAATGTAGTGCTGAAGCATCATATTGCGGTTCGGTAGTATTACATTCTATTCGACAATCTGTTGAATAACTCTTACTTTCAGGATAATCAAAGAAAGCTTCAAAAATGGAGGGTTTGATCCTATGATCCTATGGTTTGATCCCTATGGCAGAGGCTACTATTCGGACGCTGCCTCACTTCTGCTAATAATATGGTAACATGTTTCAATTTTCGTACCGTTGACATTGATTTTTGGCTTTAAAGAGGAGTTTGAAAACAAGAGCTAATATCATAATCACTAGGAAGCTACATTCTATTGATTATGTCGAAACGAAAGAAGGTAAGGATAAGCTGAAACTCAAAGTGTCCGCTCTCATCATACCAAGCACCACCCATACCTTACTTTGAAAATAAATTTATGGAATATAATAAAGGAACATACCGCGACAAAATTTTAACTTATACGCCAACTGCTTGGTAAAAGATCCAAGGCCCAAAGTCAGCGATAACAAAAACAGTTTATTATTGATTAAGGAAGATTGTCAGAATGTACATAAGTAAAAACAAATAAAATACAAACAACTATGTTCATTTACCCTTTCACCCGACTATTCCCTATCATCCAAAACTCTTTGAATATCCAGATTTAGATTTCCATTTCGATTTTGAATTAAAAATCTCAAAATACTAATTGCCGAATATATTTGAATCTAAACTATGGAATGAACTTTTGAATTAAGATTTGTTGGCGGTATCTCTTTATTTCTTCTCGTTTTATTAAATAGGTGGGAAGGCAAAAAACCACTGAAAAAGAAAAAGGTTATTTGCTTCGCGGTAGAAACTAAAGATTGTTTTTTAGAGGTGGTGTCAATAGTTCGACACGGACCCTGTTGTTGTTTATTTTGAATCCATTCTACGTATAATTAAGGAACAGTTTACAATAGTATCAAGAATACTTGAGCAAACATTGGATGGGCATGCATGAACAATTTGTTTTAAATTGGAACATGTAGTCGATTTAATCAAACCTTTCTACGGTAGCCGCATGCTTCTATCAAAATGAACTGTATGGATTAACTGTATTCAGGTGGCATTCACTTTAGATATTCAATTGAAAGGAGAATCAAACCAATGAATAGCATTACAAAAAATGAATAAACAAATGGAATCGATTTCTGATCTGATAAGAATGCCATCCTTTCAGTATTTAAGTGCTTTTTAATTATAGGATTTGATGAGTACTAGCAAGTATGATGTTTTGATTTTGGAAATCTTAACTCAAACACCATATTCGATTTTCTTCAATAGTTTATTTTACCGTAGTAGTCTCTTATGCCTATCTCCTCCATATCTTTCATTGTGTACTCTGAAGACACGATTTTAGTCATACCATAAACCTTACTTACGAGTAACCTTCCATAGGAAAACAAGAAACAAACATCAATTGCAAGCGTTAAAATAAACACAATTTACATTATTGTTACGAGCCAACATTTCATTTTATTCACACTCATCATCCTTCCATATTTCCAACAATGCAATTGAAGGACGTGTTATTATTTTGATGTTTTTTCATTGATATGGTTGTTTGAACTGTCACCAACACGATTCCCATCAAATGCCAGGACGTGAAGGACATATGCATATGCACATGCATGTTGCGATTTCCATTTCCAATTTATCCGAAACATTAATAAAAGTACACATGCAAGTTGCACCTTTTGACCGTTTATGGACCGTTGCCAAAACCAATATGAAAAGCCCCAGTCCATGTTGCGATAGATTGGAAGTCGAGTCCTGAAAAAATGTCAATATTTATCCTGTCATACGACCTCATGACATTTTAATGAATTTTTCATATGCTAGGTCCACCAAATATTTTTGGAATAAATAAACGCGGTTAGCAATTAACGTTTTTATCACTTGCACTTTAGGCCGATGCCTCGGGAGTTGCATAGAGAATGACTCTATGTTGGCGAAGCTTATGCAGCAGACATACATGTGCATCTATATATACCGATTGACTTTAGGAAAAGGTTCTGATACCGGAGAAAATTATGATTTACTTTTCAAGTTGCATCGTATTTTTAAATGCTGCAAAAAGATAGGATACAGTGATGCAGATTCTTTGTCATGGTTTTATTTTTCCTAACATTGGCTTTGCTATTTGGGTAACTTTCAGTAAACTGGTAAATATGGGGAATATCGCACCAATGCCCAAACTCGGTCATCCAGTACCCAGTAGGGACCTTGTATTTAACGAGAAAGACTTAAACGACTTTAAGCGGATTCTTAAATGCACGGCTACTTGCTAGAGCATATACTAGTGACTTCTGAATGAAGCTTTAAGGGGGTCATCTCGTGTGTCAGATCCGGGAAATCGAATTTTTTTTTTTTGGCATCAATTGTACCTAGATATAGTGTAGAATATATGGGTATAGTGTTAAACACGTGATAAGTCGCATGCCAGATTTATGTCGATCGCCGTAATAATCGGTCCGGTATTGATCGGTCCGAATGACATTTGAATGACTTCGCTAAAAAGATAAGAATTGAATCCAAAGTCGTACATGTGTTTCTTGAAGGAACCTAAGGTTTATGGACTAGGTATAGCAGATAAATGATCAGTTAAGATTTTCTGGCTAAAAATCACATTCTACTTTTTAAATGCGTTTTTCTCGAAACTACATATTGAAAATCTGCAGCGACTATAGCCCAAAATCTATCAAACCAAATTCTTTGAAATTTTTACCACTTATTCAGAACATATTTCTACGGTCCGCAAACTAGGATAATTGCGATTCATTCAGTATTTTTTTTTTATTCATTGAAGAAACTGTGCAAAAACACCAAAATTCGCAAAAGAAAAGTTTAACACGGCACCAAAAATTTAGCTTTTAATATTTTTCAATAATCCTAGTTTGCGGACGAGTCTGTACATTAAAATGTTGTTTAGTTTTTTTCTTTAAAATGATCCCCGCGCCCTCTACCGTAGCAGCAGAAGAACACCTTTTTTAGGAGATAGGTGTATAAATTGCTCTGTATTTCAATAAGGAACAATGTGATCGGGCTGGAAGAAATTACTATGAATGCTCAAGATAATCATAAATCTATGGTGAAAAATTCGTATTTGTATCTTTATCAAGTTCTTCACAACAAATTTCTAAAAAAGTCAAATAAACGGTTTTAGCACGGGTCGACCCCCTTAAGGTAGGAAACAATATGATACCGACATCAGAGGTGATATGTTGTACAGATGTCGAGTTTAGAGTCACAGTCGTTGTTATAGCAATGC
Organism: Hermetia illucens; assembly: GCF_905115235.1. Classification (NCBI taxonomy): domain Eukaryota; kingdom Metazoa; phylum Arthropoda; class Insecta; order Diptera; family Stratiomyidae; genus Hermetia; species Hermetia illucens. The sequence goes on along the minus strand of NC_051849.1, from coordinate 172,995,133 downwards.
CAAAAATTCTATCGTCAATTTCAAAAAAAGTAACACTAGTAGAAGGTAAGTTTCGAAAAACAGATAAAACGCAATGGACGCCAATATCTCCGCAAATGCGCCGAATTCGGTGGAAAGTTATGATAACTAGTATTGTGAGCCAAAAGGTGGAAATATACTATTTATAGGTCGGCAAAGTACAGAGAATTGCGGCAAAATCGGTAAATGAAGGGAAAAGCTTTCCAAAAATACATCCAAATGAGAAATCTAGTTTCTTCACGTGTGTTGGAAATACAAAGTCGGACCTAATTCGTATCGAGTAAAAGTATAAGTAAAAATAACTGCAAAAGAACAAGGATCTTCGATAAGCCGGTTTTTAATAAAAAAAACTCGATAAAATATCGTCATGGACAGTTGGCCAGGGTGATTTTGATGGCATATTATGTTCATTTAAAAATCACTGAAGACATCGAAGGAGGAAAAAAGAATATGACGGGCACTGACATTAGAAGGTTTTCCAATCTGAAAAACTAAACTACTTGAAAATGATGTCAAGCGAAAAGGTTATTCCAGATAGATTAATAACAAGTCCAGATTTCGTAGTGAATAAATCCAAGCATATTTTCAGTAAGAACCAGGAAGTATTATAGATTATGGGCTTAAACTTTGCACTCTAGCAATTGCGCCTGCCTAAGGAACAGACCGCCATCGATATGAAAACAACCAATTGAAAGAAGCGAACCTATTTAAGGGCAGAATTGAGAATGGTCTAAATTCCGAAAGCCTGATCACTAAAATCTGGAAAAGGTATGTAGACCACATTTTCACTACTGTCCATAAAGACAAAGTGCAGGAGATTTTAGAGGTCCTAAAAAAGGTACAATACATTAAAACTTAAGGTTCACAATGGAAATCGAAGACGATGGACAACTCCAATTTCTATATTAAAGAATTATTAGAGGTAAAGCGAAGATTTCTTTTAATATTCTTAAGAAGCCTATAGATACAATTCGAACTACTCCCATTCACATTAAATGACTCTTTTGCATGCAACGATTCACAAATTGGACTCGGTGACCTTCAACGCTGAAGGATTTATAAAGGGAAAAGAGCACGTCATCGACACTAGAGTGAAATGGCTTCAAACCATAGATAAAGTCTCCCGAGGAAAATGGCGTAACTCCAAGAAATATGAGCAGTGATACCCCTCGTCAACAACTTGGGAGAGAGAAGAAGAATAATAATCATGCACTCCGAATTTTCGACGAAGCTTAAAAGAATGATGAAAGGTTTGAATATCGATATGGTGCCATCGAGTAGTATTCACCAAATCAAAAGCGGGCTAGGATCCCTCAAAGGAAACAGATCAAAGCACGAATCCAGAGGAATATATAAAATAACGCGCTCATATTGCGAGAAGAGTTATACCGAATAAACAGAAACGCTGCTTTGGGTACACTGAACATAGCACGAAAAAGAGGTGAAAATGGCCAAGAAGAAGACTTATAATAGAGGAAGGATACAACATCACATGGAACAACGTATATGTTCTATCCCAGCAAGAAATGAATGTGTCCGAAATATTGATCTTGGATACATCTACTTATTTGCTCCTCACTTCCTAGGGAGAGCAAACATGGAACACTTGCCCAAAATGTTGCGCGTGTTTGCTTTCACCAAGCTTCCTGTGGTGCCATTTTGAAGTATCATCATCCATTAAGATCCTTTATTATTAATCCGAAATGAATTTTTAAGAAATTTCGGCCACGCAACTCGCATCTACTATCCTGATATGGTCCCGTTCTGCACTACTTTCGATACTCTGATTTTTGATTCTATATTCTGGTTTTCTCTCGCCTAGTGCTTTTCTTCAAGGTTTATTACTTGTTGCGTTTCGGATTCTTTTTCATCCTTTTCAACTCTTCTACGATTCTATGTCATATTCATCGTGTTCATTTGAAAAACTACTTCCGTCCTTGAGGAATCAGAACCCAACTTCGGTAATGACAAAATTGCATTAAATTTAAATCCCCTTTTAGTTTATAGTATTTTTGATGCAGGTATTGATCAAAATGACGTACTTTTTGAAATAAAGAATTTTTATTACCGTTTTTCAATTCAAAACAAATTTTCCTTATTACTAGCTTTCCGAAACTGAAGTGCTCCATGAGATGGTAAAAATGTACTAATTCCGAAATGGGGTCCACTAGACCTAAGGTTGCCCCAATTATCAATCTTCAGCGGCTTTGTTGCGACTCAGATCAGGGCCCAAAAGAATACCAAACAACTTGTGGTGCACCACAGGGATCAGCCCTCGGCGTCTCCCTGGCGGTATCACCTCCACTGGATTCGCAGATGACACCGAAATTACGGGGGCGCCTTCCTGCACGATTTTGCCTGTTCCGAGAATTTCGACAAACTTCTCGATGCTCACCATCGCGACATTCCATACGCAGAGGGAGCGCATGCAGGTGCACACCGACAAGTAACGTCAACCGCTCGAGTGCGATGTACTGGTGATCACTTTCCAACAAGTCTTCTATGACTCGCGGTCTACCGACGGTGCCAGAGACTCCGACGCAAAAGTGATAACATGTATGCTTCCTTCGTAGCCTGGGCGTCGAAATGGAGTTTAAAACTACGAGTCCTGCTCTCGCCGCCATTTCCAGGATCCGTTTCCTTCTGGAATCTGACTGAGTCATTCAAGAGCCCTAGCAATAAATTCACAGCCTAACAGGATTCGCGCCTCCGTGCCTGAAACGGCGTCCAGGGCATCAAGCCAACGCCGAAAGTCCGACATCTCCTCATTCGGCGTCAGGTAAACGCTAGAAAATGTTATTCCTAAACACCGAATCCAGGCAAGCAAATTCTCTCGTCCATGGACAAGAACACGAAGTCGAAAGTCGTCCTGAACCTAGATAGCAGTACCCAATGAGTCGAGATGACATGAAGCCGGATCCCTATTCCAGTATTGCTCACTGATTAGCACTAGATCGGCCTTTACCTCCACAACGCACTACGCAAGCAACTGGTGAGCGGTTGCACTCCGGTGCACGTTAATTTGTAGGAAGCGAATCATACCTTTCTCCTGCTCTAAAGATCGAACACCGCCCCGAACCTGTAGTGTGTGCAACGGTCTCAGCAGGTGCGCCACGATCCCTGCAAGGAACACAACTTTATCTCCTCCTATCGGGTCCCTTGCAAGTTGCTGACGTGTTTCCCTAGTCCAGACACTTAGCACTTGATGGGGATTATTCGCATTCGTACCCTGCATACTACCCATACAATTTTTATTTTACCGTTGCTAAAAAGTTTCCACACCTATGGCTCGGGGACGTCCATCACAGCATGCCTCGAGCATTTACAGAGGTGATACCTATACGATGGCGTTGGCCAGCACGCCAGGCAGACCTTTCCTGTGAGGCAGTCAGATTTTTAGAGAGCATACAGTAACCCCTTGACCGTTTCGCAGAATGTACTCTTACTGGTCGTGTTCGGGCCTAGTTCGACGAGGACTCCGCCACCCTATGGAAGACACTTCTGCTCCGTTGTTTTCCGGTTTCATCCAGCAACGGATTTCATTAAGGACTTCCGCAAATGTCTTGTCTTCCATCGGCTTAATTATCAGATCCGGTTCTGTTACTGGCTTTTGCTTTGTAGCCTCCTTGTCTTTGGATGGACGGATCTCTGGCGGCGTAGTCAGTTGTTTAGTTTTATCCTTCTTCGCCTTCCTTTTTTGGACGCAGGAAGCTACTTGGATACAGTCTCCTTCAGGCACGTCTTCCACTTTCCGCTTTTACCCTGATTGGCTTTGGAGCGAGCTATGTGCGGTCTGTTTGGCGCTTGCAGTATTCTCAGCGGGAAGTGTGTTGTTTCTGCTCTTCACGCATCTTCCGTTGATCTCCACATTCGTTTGTAGAAGGAGATGCGGTTCAGTAGTTCCTCCAGTTCCATCAGTCCGTTTTTGATGCCTTTGCTGACGTTTCTCGCAAGAAAGGTTGCCGACCGCATACACTTCACCACTGTTGCGCATTACCTAATGAGTCTCTCTTCTTCGGTACCACCTAGGACGGTAGATTGCGCTTGCACTCGATTCGTATCCGAATCCAACTGCTCAGGACTAACGATTCTGACTAGGCTTTATTCCGGAACAAGGACACTACAGGGTATTAGAGTTGCCGTCCCCGCACCGTCAGTCGTACCAGTTGGTAAGGCTTCCTCTTTATTTATATGCCCCGGGTCAGATCGGAAGTTTCAGTTCTCGCTGGTTGCTGCAGTGAACGACGCATTTTTGTGCTGTGCCCATACGTACTCAGCTCTTCCTTCTTGCCTGATATTTTGTCGATTTTTCATTATTTTCTTTATTATGATTATGATTATTCTCCATGGGAATTTCACCAGTGCATCTTGTGCAAGGCAGCGGGCCGCAACACTTAAGAACGGGTGTACTGTCGGGGATACCGTTCCTACCCCAGATCCCTGCAGCCGGAAGAATCAGCTTTAGCTTGGGGCAACCCAGTCTGCTAATGCCGGTTCAATGCACACTACCCGATCAAGATCCCGAAGAGGCTGACTCCTGACACACGTCATAACTGCTACCTCTGCAGAGCTAGATTCACATCAATCCACCGACGTCGACAGGGACCTGTCGACGGCTCTGGAGGCTGTCTCGACGTGTACCGGTCATTCGCGGTTCGCTCTTCATCGAGAGACTTTCTCAAGGCTATTACCCAGGATGCAGATATACGCCAGCTGGGGGGTCATAACTATTTACTCGGGCACATTGGGGACGTCACTAGTCGTTAAAAGTCGCCCTTGAAGAGAAACGATTGTAATAGAAGATTGAAATAATTACTCTTTTCACGTAGATTGTCTTACCTCATCGGAACAACGGAGGGTATACTATCACAATAAAGGCAGATAAGAAATGTCCTTGTTATTGTGACTGATAAATGGATAGTTTTCTGAAGGGGTTTTTATTGTAAATCAATTGATTTAAGAAAACATTCTACCACCGAGTGGAAATCAAATAGTGCAGCTCAATTTTAGATACCATTTCCCAAAAAAGCATGCATGCATCCACGCATCTGAATGGTTATGAACAAAGTATTCGCATCAATTACAGGATGAAACCAACTGCATGTATGTGGCCTGACATGTGTTTTCTGATTGCAATTGCACATGGACCCAATTGCTCATAGTCATTACCACAACATCATCATTGTTTCGTTATTAAAATGCAAGCATAAACGACGCACTTATCAAATGAGTGCAATTATTATTAATTGATTGTGTAAACATTATTTTCATTCATTTTGCTATGATTTACATGAACCCATAAAGAAGCTTCAATCTGATACTATAGTACTGGCAATTGTTGAAGTACGTATCATACAATGTATCTATATGAGTATGTCTATGAATCGGTACTTGAATCCGAGAACTGAGCAGCCAGTTCTTTTCCAATAAATATCCGGACTACAAGTTCTCAAAAGACCAACGAGTTACACGAAAAAGGAGAAGAAGCCTCCAATAACTTTGGCAAAGTCTTAGTCCTTAATCCGCTCGAGCAATAACTTTGAACGTAGACTGAGTGTTATTGCAGTAATAGAAATATATTTGCTACAGGATAAGAGGAATCTTCCGAGAGAAAACTTCATCTCTGGCCAGAAGGAAGCCTCGGTAATGGAGGCCTAGTCTGACTTTGCACTCGCAATAAGAATAACAAAGTGACTTGGAATATTTTCATTACTGTCAAATTGGAAGAATTTATGGGTCTTGGCTTTGTGCATTTCGTTTTCCACCTCAGAAGATTTTCCGGAGTAGAAACTCGGATGAGTGCTGTACTAAATGGTGTTGGGTGTGGTGCGGGAGGCATTTTCGCTACTGGCCCGAATTTAGGGGTGAGGTACTGATTCGCTCATTCAGCAAACTGATGTAATAATTTTGTTATTGTGAACGTGATGTATTTTGGTTTTGCAGTTGTAAGCTGAAAATGAAGATGTTTTTTACACGATGGGTACGGGAATATGAGGAAAAGCTAACTGCGGCTCTTTCGAAATTTCCAAGAGTTTTCTTTAGAAAGAACTAAGGCACTTAATTATAACTGCGTTATTAGTACCAAATACAAATATATATTACTTCCAGAGTATCCATCGATTAAATTCCGCTGGAACACTTTGTAACACATATAAATAGCATACACTTACCATATTTGCCAAATTGTGAGGGGCAATAGACGAACGACCTTTGATTCCTCAAGACATGTGAAAATATTATATGAAACTTTGCGTTATTGTAATAATCTGAGCCTTTCGAGGGTTTATTAGGTTGTGTGACTAGAAAATACCTTGACCTAATTCTCCCCTAGGATTCAACGAATTTATAACTTCACAATTTCAATTTAAACTTCTTAATGCACATTTAATTTTTTAATGGATAAATGCTTTTAGGCGCATACACACCACCCCACAATTTGTTCGCTGAAATACTCGGGAAATCATTCAAGCACAGCGGGCAAAAAGTCGCGTTGGAATTCGGAATTCGCAATAAATAATCCAGAAAACCATTCAAGAACAGTTAAAATTTGGTAGTAATGAATCAGGAGGCGAAACTAGGTGACATATAGGTACTCCCCACTGTCTTATAATTCAGCGCGTATCCCATCAGAATGATGTATGGATGTGGGTGATGGGGAGAGCTATGCATCTCAACCTGTGTGGTATGTTATAGGGGGTGCTCCATCTTTTATGTTGTCTTTCGGTATATGCAAGCGTAGGATATGTTATCAAATAGGATTCCATGAGAGACAGTTCAGCTTTCTGTACATTCACATCTTAGTGGTTGTAATATACTTAGCACGCAGTCAGATTATTCAAAACTACATCCGAAGAACTTCCCAACTCAAACTCAGCTTAAAACTTCTTGTTTTAAAAAGGACAAATAATACAATTCAAATTGAATTCATGAATATTTTGTATCAATATCAAAGGCATATTTTCCTCTAATGAAACAGTTGAATGAGGTCCCTTAAATTTTACCCAGACCCACTTGAAATCATTTTGTAAACCATCATGAAAAATATAATCTAATTAATGCTTTAAATTAAAGTGATCGAACCGTCCATTGCATGCAATCCCCGGCCTTGCACAAGAATATATTACAAGTGAGAAAGTTTTCCGAGATGAAACTGAACGAAGCATGGGGAACTTTGCATGAGTAGAATGCAAGTGGATGTGTTAAATTCATGCTATCTAGCCACTAGAATTCGTAAGAAAGGTATCTCTCGCATATGTGCATTTATGCTCATGAATACGAGAAGTATACATTTTACGACACTAATAAGACCAACACGTAAATTACGGCTACTGGTTTTTAAAGAAGTAAATAAAAGGAAAAAGGCAGGGAACGGCGAAGGAACTTGAGAGACTTGAGTTATAAATGGGGCATAGATATTAATGGAGAACATATTCTTAGGTTGACTGATTTCTAGAATAATTAAACAAAAATCATAATTTTCAGTTTCACTAAAATGAGCACCCTATTTTCCGGTTGACTATCTCTGCAGCAGTCTCTTCATTCAATACTTCTTCTTCTTTTTCTTTTGACGTTTCCCACACACAAGCGGGGTCGCCTCGTCGTGATTGGTTGCGCCATTTTGTTCTGTCATTTGGCTGATCTCGTCCATCCTCATATAGGGGACCAAAATTCTTCGGAGGATTCTTCTCTCGAACGCGGCCAAGATTGCGCAATTTTTCTTGCTAAGAACCCAAGTTTCCGAGGAATACATGAGGACTGGCAAGATCATAGTCTTGTACAGTAAGAGCTTTGACCCTATGGTGAGACGTTTCGAGTGGAACATTTTTTGTAAGCTGAAATAGGCTCTGTTGGTTTACAACAACGGTGCGCGGATTGCGTCATCGTAGCTGACAAATTATCAACGGTCTCAAAGTTGTATTCTCCTATCTTTATTCTTCCCGTTTGACCAGTGCGGTTTGATGTTGTTTGTTGGTTGGTTTTCGGTGCTGACGTTGCCACCATATATTTTGTCTTGCCTTCATTGATATGCAGCATCTTGCCTCAATCCCCGCCTGCTCGATCTGGATGAAGGCAGTTTGCACGTCTCGGATTGTTCTTCCCATGATGTCGATATTGTCAGCATAGGCCAGTAGTTAGATGGACTTAAACAAGACCTCTTGCATTTATCTCAGCATCACGGATCACTTTCTCGAGGGCCAGGTTAAAGAGGACGGATGATAGGACACCCCCTTGATGTCGAATGGCCTTCAGAGTGATCCTGCTGCTTTTATCTGGCCTCGCACATTGGTCAGGGTCAACCTAGTCAGCCTTATTAATTTCGTCGGGATACCGAATTCTCCCTTGGGCGTGTAGATGTTACCCTGGCTATGCTATCATGGGCGGCTTTAAAGCCGATGAATAGATGGTGCAACTGTTGTCCACATTCACAACACTTTTTCCATTGGTTGCCGCACAGAGAAAATCTGATCTGTTGCTGATTTGCCTGGAGTGAAGCCTCTTTAGTATGGGCCAATGATGTTCTGGGCGTATGTGGCTATCTGGCCTAGCAAGATAGAGGAGAATGTCTTATAGATGGTACTCAGCAACGTGATACCTCTATAATTGCTGCACTGTGTGATATCTCCCTTTTTATGTATGAGACAGATAATGCCTCGTTGCCAATCGTCAGGCATTGATTCGCTGTCCCATACCTTGAGCACAAGTTGATGAACCACTTGGTGTAACTGGTTGTCTCCATATTCAACGAATTCGGCTGTAATCCCATCGGCTCCTGGCGGCTTATGAATTTTTAGCCGATGAATTGCACGGACTGTTTCTCCTATACTTGGTGGCTGCGGTATTTGTCCGTTGTCTTCAGTTGGCGGACGTCCAACTCGCCGATGTTCTGGTTGTTCGGTAGTTCATCAAAGTACTCAACCCATCGCTCTAATATACCCATTCTGTCGGAAATCAGGTTTCCCTCTTTGTTTCGGAAGGATGAGCATCGAAGTGTATAAGGCTTCATCCTGCTGACTAGTTGGTAAAACTTCCGCGCCTGGTGCGGTTCCTCCCTGTACTCTTCGAGTTCACAGGTCTATTGGTTCTCCCAGGTTTCCTTTTTCCATCTGTGAAGTCGCTTCTCCGCTCGACGGAGTTCGTGATAAGTTTCTGCGCGTGTCCGCGTTCTTTGAGAATCCAACATTACTCGGTATGCGGAATTCTTCCGTTCCGTTGCTAGCTTACATTCATCGTCAAATCAGCCGTTCCGACTCGTTTTGCGGCGGGGGCGAAGCATATGTGGCCGTATCAATGATAACGTTCTTCAGGTAGTTGTGAAGGTCATTTGTTGATGCTTCATCTCCAGGTCCTCTGTTTACCGCGGTAATTGCGGCATCCATTTCCCCCTTGTAGGTGTTGCGGAGGGCTGTGTTGTGGATGGCTTAAGTGTTAACTCTCACCTGATTGTCAGAGGGGATTCTAGGTGGGGCTGTTATTCGAGCTCGGAGCACCATGTCAACGAGATAGTGATCCGAGTCTATATTGGCCCCCCTATATGTTCTGACATTCATCAAGGCTGAGAGGTAGAGAGAGGTAGAGGTATGTTTTCAAAACCGCTAACAGCAGGTTTCATTTTTTGGCTGACTAAGAAACCTACTCCGAGCACATGGTTTACTGGATTGCCACTATAATATATGGTATAGCGGCTCTTCTCCAGGAAACCGGTCCCTGTCCAACGCGTCTCCTGTAACGCTGTTACATCAGCCCTATATTGAGACAGGGTATCGGCTAGCTGCTCATCAGCTTCGTCTCTGTACAGGGAGGGCACGTTCTATGAGAAAATGCGGAAATCGTTATTCCATTGTCGTTGCCGGGTTCATCGTTTTATAATGCGTCCAGTCCGACGCTCCTGTTGTGGCTTCGTAACAAGTTATTGTCCGTGTAAGGTTATTAGCCCTACCCAGCCCCCAAACATGGAGGAGCAGATGGTACAATTTGTCCCGTTTTTAGGCGCGGGAGACTCGCCTTCATCCTTCTCCGTCTGCAGCTTGTCGTTAAGAAAGAGCTCCCAGCGGTCACCACGTGGAGGTTGAGGTAGGGTTTGGAAGTAGAGCTGTTGGTGTTGGTTCAGCAGGCGATAGTTATATGATGTGAGAATGAACGTATCAAGTCAACAAATTCGTCTCATTTATATAGTTTATTTGCTAACAGGCAAAAGTTGAATGCAAGTCTCCGAGAAAAGTTTATTAGCAAGATGTTCTACTGGCATCAGTAAGACAACACTAACTCCAGCGATTTTATTAAAAAAATGTGAAAGTCAAAAGTGCATCACTCTTCGGTCCACTAATTACGAGAATGTCAAAAAACCACTCTGTAAAGGCCCATGACAATAATTGTGAGCTGGGAGTTTTTGGCAAAGGACTCCAACTTCTTTTGGATCTATCGATAAGCCCATGTTCATCCCTCACTTCATTATTAGAACAACCTACACATCGGCCATTTTGATGTAGTGCATAGTTGCTAAGCATTTTGGCTCGGATGGGGATTTAAACGCCTCGGGATAGCACTCAGATGAGGCATTAGATAGGGCCAAATGGCAAAGCTGATCATGGCTGAAGAAAAAGTAGAAACATTTAGGCTTGGACGCACCTACTTAAAAGATAAAGGGGCTCTGGTGGTGGTGGTCAGTGGTACGCTAGTGGGAGAATGCCTCTAGAACCCGCCCAACATCGAGCACATATGCAGAAAGGTGTATTTCTCTCTTCTTTTCCATAATGAGCCTTTTATAAGCTCGGATGGCTAACACGTCGTCCTGAATGGCGCACATGAATCCCTCCGTCTCAGTAACGAGATCCCCATCACACAGCCATCTGCTAGACAAATGCAAAGCGCCAAGTGGTTGCCAAAAACAATTCACGTGTTTGCCGTGCTTTGCTTTCGACTTCCATTCGTCGATCCGCTCCAGATCTGACTTCACCCCATTCAGGGGACTGAAAAATCCTCCGAAGAATTCTTGGCCCCCTACATGAGGATGAACGATTCCGTAGTCTACACAATGACGAAATCTATGAGCGACACCATGACCGTCCGGTTGTGGATAAAATCCAGCTCAATAGGTTAAGGTGGGCGGGTAACTTAATCCGTATGGATGAGAATGATCCCGCCCGGAAAGTCTATAAGGGCAATATCTATGGTAGAAAAGGAAGACGAGGCAGACCCTACCTAAGATGGAGCGATGGCGTAGGCCAGGACGTCAAACAGCTTTTAGCGATATCGAATTGGTGGACCTCGGCGCAAAACCGGAATGTCTGGAGTTCCTTATTAAGGCAGGCCTAGACCGGATACCGGTTGTTACGCCGTTGATAATGATGATTAATTTCTCTCCTGGCTGAGGTTATCCTGCGTCATAGTCCATTAAACTCCTAAACGTTCTCCGGACAAAGAAGCATGCAGAACGTCATTGATAACAAAAAGAAATATTATCGCAGCCAGAAGCCAGAAGCCTGCGGACTCCACTTTGGACCTCAAAATCCCATGAGATTTTTCCTCGTTGCATCACGGGATATTTTGCGCCATTATATATCGCTCTAATAATAGCTATTAATCTTTCCGGAATACCCTTCCTGCGTAGAGCACGCCAGATACATTCCTTATTCACGCTATTGAAAGCTTTCTCGAACGCCATGAAGGACAAGTGAAGGCGAAGATCTAATTTCTGCAGACTGTTCCAAAGTGATCCATAGGGTGTCAACGTGCTCAATTTAGGGGTATTTCCAGGATTATCTTAGCTACTACCTTTGCGACGGCAGCGAGCAGATATCATTCGAATTCACACACTCAAAACGGGTCCACTTCTTTAGAATCGTCACTATCATCTCCTTCTTCTACTTTTAATGGAAGGTCCCTGTTTCCCATGATTCCTGTATAACTAAAAGCATTAAAGCTGTGCAATGCTACGATAAATAGCAGTGCGGGGATACCATCGTGCCCAGCGATTTTAATCCATTTGAGCGCGTTCATGGCCGAAATTCTTCAAAGGATTCTTCTCTCGACTGCGGCCAAGAGTTCGCAGTTTTTTTGTTAAGAACCCAGGCCTCCGAGGAATACATAAGAACTGGCAAGATCATAGTCTTTTAAAGTAAAAGTTTTGACCCTATGGTGAGACGTTTAGAGCGAAACAGTTTTTGTAAGCTGAAATAGACTCTGTTAACAGCCAACAACCTTACGCGGATTCCACCGTCATAGTTATTATCGGTTGTGATTTGCGAACCTATATAAGAGAAATTATCCACGGCGATTTGATGCTTTAACTTCTTTGTTTTTCGGTGCTGATGTTGCCACTATGTACTTCGTCTCCTTCCATTAATGCACCAACCCAAGATTTCGCGCCGCCTGCTCTATCTGGATGAAGGTAGACTGTACATCTCAAGTTGGTCTTCCCATAATGTAAATATCGTCCGCTTAGGCCAACGGTCGGGTGGACTTCAAGAGGGATGTGCCTTTTGGATTAATATCTGCATCGCAGATCACTTTCTCCGTCGCTTTTCGCAGACAGAAAATCTGATCTGTCATTGATTTGCCTGGAGTGAGGCCTCTTTGGTATGGGCCTATGGTGTTCTGGACGTATAGGGCTATCCAGCCTATCAAGATAGCGAAGAATATCTTATAGATAATACTCAGCAACGTGATACATCTATAATTGCTGCACTGCGTAATATCACCCTTTTTGTGTGTTGGACAAATAATGCCCCGTTGTCAGTCGTCAGCCATTAATTCGCTGTACCGCGCTTTGAGTATAAGTTGATAAACCGCTTGGTGTAGCTAGTTGCCTTCAGTTTGGTTGTAATTCCATCGGCTGCAGCCGACTTATGATTTTAAGCCGATAGACTGTGTTTTTTTCCATGCTTAGTGGTGAGAGCATTTCTCCGTCGTCTTCAATTTGGGTTGTTGAGCCGTTCATCAAAGTACTCGATCCATCGCTCCAATATGTCTATTCTGTCGGAAATCAGATTTGCCTCTTTATCTCGGCAGGATGACCATCGAATTGAATAAGACTTCCTGCTAACTTATTGGTAAAACTTCCGCGCCTCGTGCGGTTGCTCTCTGTACTTTTCGAGTTCAGAGACCTGTAATTTTTCCCAAGCTTCCTTTTTAAGGTTTTGTGTAAACACAAAACCTTATTAAAATCGGTTTACCGTCTGTCTGTCTGTCTGTCTGTCTGTCCGTCTGTCTGTCTGTCTGTCTGTCTGTCTGTCTGTCTGTCCGTCCGTCACACGCATTTTTCTCGGAGATGGTTATAGCGATTGACACCAAATTTGGTAGAAAGGTGGGAACTGTGAACGCTCACACATACAGTGAGTTACATCCTTTTACGTTGAATTTAAGGGGGGGTGCCCATACATGCAAAAGGAGGGTGTAAATTTTTTTTTCATCAAATATAGTCATGTGGGGTATCAAATTAAAGGTCTCGATTAGTACTTTTCGAAACCGGTCTTAGTTTTGACATTTCTTGGAAACGTGGGGAGTGCGGGGGGTTGAAAGTGATCATTTCTTTAAGGGGGCCATTCTCAGAAACTACCAAACCGAAAAATCTGAAAAAAATGAGGAGGCTGCCACTATATAGTGGCTTGGCTCCGAAATACCTTTCATACCGATATCTGTTCAAATAAAGTTAATAATAGTATATTACTATAATTTTTTGTAATTGGCTGGAAACCCCCCTTAAATTGATCCTAGCGGCACGAAATTCTGCAGCGATGTAGGCTATGACGTAGAGCATGATCGTACCAAGTTTGATGGAAATCGCACTATTACTAACAAATTTATAATACGTTGAAGTTGTTGCTTCTTTGAAAATTGAAGACTATCAATGTCAATATCACCCGAAAGTGGACATATGCAAATATTACGTGCTACGTACTAAGAAATACACAAAACCTTTCGTACCTGAAGCGTCCAGCTTTCGGTTTCCCGACTTGTTCTTTTTGCTCTCCAATCGACGAAGTTCTTGATAGGTCTCTGCACTTGCCCACGTTCTTTGAGAGTGCTCAGGATGCTGCGTACTTCCGTCCCGTTGCTCGCTTACATTCATCGTCGAATCCGTCGTTCTGAATTTTTTGCGACTTGAGTCAAGTGTGTGTGTAGCCATATTGATGACAACATTTTTCTGATCGTTGTGAAGATTGTTTGTCGATGCTTCATCCGGGAATTCAGCTGCTGTTTTTTCGACATCCATTTTCCCTTTATAGGTGTTATAGAGTGCTTTGTTATGGATGGCTTCAGTGTTCACTCATACCTGATTGTCAGAGGGGATTCGAGATGGTATTGTTTTTCGAAACAGTGTCCCGAGTCTATATTGGCCTCCCTATGTGTTCTGACATATATCGAAGTGGAGAGGTGGTGGAGTTCTGTTAGCACGTGTTCAATTTGGTTGGCACTGGTTCCGTCTGGAAAAGCTCACGTTAGTTTTTGGACCGCTTTCCGCGTAAACCGGGCACTTTCAACAACCATTTCGTGCGATAGTGCTAATTGGATGGTGCACAGTCCGTTGTCGTTATAGTTTTTTGTAAGCTATGGGAGCCAACATGTCGTCTGTTTATGGGCCTCCTTCCTACTTGGCTGTTAAACTTTCGAAGTATAATTTTGGTATCATACCTGGGGCAGACTCGGAGGTTCATTCTACTGCCCCGTAGAAAGTATTCTTCTTCAACTCTGCAGTCCTCTCTGTGGGAGCATGAATGTCAGTGAGGCCTATATTTCGAAGTTTGCCTCGCAAATGCAGAGTTCATAGCCATTCCTTTATGTTTTCAAAGCCAATAACAGCAGGTTTCATTTTTTGGCTGACTAGAAAATTAACTCCGAGCACATGGTTTACCGGTTAGCTTCTTGGGTGTAGTGGTTCTTCTCCAGGAAACCGGTTCCTGCCCAACGCATTTTTTGCAACGCTGTTATATCATCCCTATATTGGGGCAGGGGACCGTTTAGCTGTTTTTTTAGTACAGGGAGCTCTCGTTCCATGAGAAAATGCACAAATTTTTAATCTGTTCTCGTTGCCGGTGTTATCATTCCAGTCTAAGGCTCCTCCGTGGTGTTGTAACTTTTCCAAGTAGGATTGTGAGTCTTACCCAACCTCTAACCTGGAAGATCAGCTGACACCCGTGCCCCCCGTGACGCGCATGCTCAATCATGTGCACATATCCAGTAGACTGAACTTCTTGACATTTCGCTCGGTATTGGAGTTCGAGCGGGTGGCGCCCGCCGTCATTCGCAGTGGTAAGTGGGGCCTTCAACCCCTCCTCTAAATCGATCAACTTCCACGATTCCGCAGTTTGCCAGATTTTATAACATTCTGCGTCGCATCCGAAATAAAGGATTTTTGATGGGAACGTGAGTGTATCTGCCATCGGATCAGCAAAATACTGTCGAACGGCAACTGTATCGTATTAGACAACTCTTAAATCTACAGCTTGTCGCAAAGTGGTCGATCTGATTGCTCGTATGGTCAGTTGAGACCCAACTAACCTTATGGCAGGCTCTGTTTCCGGACAGTGTGCCACCAATGAGGTGGCGGTGGAAGAAATCCAAAAACCATTATCGAAATCAATAAGCCAAGATCGTGCTTCCTCATTACATATCCGAACAAGATGTTGTCAGAGCCCACTTTTAGGTTAAGATTCCCCACCACGATTATAATGTTAGCTTTTAGGAAGCCTCTCCTGAACTGCATGTAATTGCTGGTAGCAAGCATCCTTTCCCAATATATGATAAGTCTCATTGGTGGATATCACTGTACAATTTTGATTCTTCTTAATCTGGATCGGAATTTTGTAGTTAAAAGTTTGTCAGGAACCGGCTCTCAGGTCAAGAAGGCGCGCCTTGTAGTAGACGTCAGAAACAACCCGACATAGGATCCGCGTCTGCAGTATTGCTGCATTCCCGTAAGAGGAGAGGAGTACCTTCCAGACTTCCACAATATTACTTTAATTAGACCCAGAATGTCCAACTTAAATTGAATTGAATAAAATGAGCTTTCTGCTGACTTTCGCCACTGTTCTCGAGGAGCGTGCACACATTCTAGAAACCAATCATATTCCGTTTTCGATAACCATCTCCGGCGTGAGATCAGTCTCTATCCGTTGTTGACTTTTCGGTAGCAGTAAAGTTTCGTAATTTGCAGGTTGCTAGTCCACAAATTTCGAATCCATTTGGTCGCCTCTTACGATAAGCAGGGATGACTTCGAATGTATTCTTAAATCCCACCTTACAGGGCGATTTTATTCTTTGCAGCTCTCACCATATAGTACAGTCAGCAGCAATTAGTCGAAAAATATCAAGTTTTTCTTCATCCGTCATACTCACCAGACCTTTTACCCACAGACTAACACTTTTTCAAACAGTTTGACGTTGAGGCTGCTCAGTTTTTTCAGCTGAATAATAAGAACCCAAAATATGGTGAAAACACTCTCAAAAACCACATGTCCTTCTAATTTGTCCTATCGAGAGATTTATTGAAATTCGTCACAGTCTAACGTGACAACATTATTTTCCAATTCTCATAACAATTCTTTTGAGTCTCTGGAGGATTAATTAAAATTGGAAATTTAACTTATTCGGTTCATACTGAAACTTATGAGGGAGCTTCCTACGATACTGCAATATGAAACTTTGTCATGTATTTATAAATCGCACGTTACATCATTGTCTCTCTCCAGTTTGGGGCGACTATGACAGTTATCAATCAATTTCAAGATTTCTGATATCATATTCATTTTAGCAACATTATTATTATTATTTTGTTAAGGGAAAGTCGCACCGCGTCCTTGAAGAACTATTGTGCCCCTTTTACTGGTTATAGTGTACCTGTTGATCATAGTATCTCAAGCAGGCCGGTAACCGTTAGGAACTTTAGTATGTTCCCCACTTCCAGAAGTTTCAGCTTTGCATCTGGTATTAAGTGTTCTCCCAGATGTATCGACCTACTTTGCACAAGTGCTGGACACTGTCCCAGGACGTGCATAGAGGTTTCGTCCTCCTCCTCACAGAACCTGCAGGCAGTGTCCGTAGATATCCCTAGCTTCCCTAGGTGGTAGTTCAGCCGACAATGACCAGTGAGAATTCCCACTATGATTCGGAGGTTCTTTTTGGTGAGGTTTAAGCAATCCTTTGTGCGCATGGGTTCGTATCCCCCAATAAGCACCCTGGACTGCTCCATCCCTGGTAGGCCCGCCCAATATAGTTCCCTCAACCGTTTTTCTTCGTTTCTTAGATTCATAGCCATGAAACCGTTTCCGATTCCACAGAAGGGTTCTGGCCCGTATAAAGGCATCCCTGCTCCCTTCTTGGCTAGTTCATCCGCTGCCTCATTGCCTTCCAGCCCAGCATGGCCTGGAACCCAAAGTATCCAGACCTTGTTGGACGAGCCGAGTGTATTCAGTCTCTCAAGGCATTCCCATACCAGTTTAGAGTTCACCTGATTGGACCTAAGTGCCTTGATCGCTGCTTGGCTATCGGTGAGAATAGCTATGTTCTGCCCCCTGTAGTTCCTTTGCAGATTAAAGGAGGCACATTTGTCTATGGCGTAAATTTCCGCCTGGAATATGCTAGTGTACCTGCCCATTGGCTCAAAGTACATTTTCCTTGGACCAATGACACCGGCACCCGCTCCCTCTGCTGTGAGGGATCCGTCAGTGTACCAAGTAATCAGTTGCTGGTTTAAGCCGTATGTCACAGCCACGCTTTCCCAGTTTGTCTTGTTACTCCAACGTGTTTCAAACTTCTTATCGAAGTGAAACCTCGTTGTCATGTTGTCCCTCGGTATCAGTAATTCGGGATACCGCCTAGAAAGGATATCAATCTTCCTTCGATTTAGGCAGCTCCCCGCCTCACTCATGCTACCGGCCATCCTGAATATTGATCTCCTTGCCTGCATCTGTATGTGCAGATGGAGAGGGGTTAATCCCAGAAGGACCTCCAGGGATGCCGTTGGGCATGTCTTCATTGCCCCACTGATACACACGCAAGCCAGCCTTTGGAGCTTATGTAATTCCCTGGTTTGTGTGCTGAGTTGGGTTCTTTCTGCCCAGATTACCGCTCCATAGGTAATCATTGGTCTTACTATTGCAGTATATATCCAAAGTAGTATCTTCGGGCTACAACCCCATTTTTTTCCTGCTATGGATCTGCAAGTCATCAGAGCCCTCGTGGCTTTCCGACAAGTGTTTCCGACATGTGTCTTCCAGAGTAATTTTTGGTCTAGCGTGATTCCCAAGTATTTGACCTCTGTTTCTCGTTTCACCTCCATATCATGTAATGTTATGGCTTTCAGGTGATCCAGCTTACGCCTCCTAGTGAATGGTACTATGGTGGTTTTGGTTGGGTTGATCCGCAGTCCCACCTTCCTGCACCAGGCACTAGTAACCCTTAATCCAGTTTGGATTCTATCACATAGGGTATCTTCATATTTGCCCCTACAGATTAGAACAATGTCGTCCGCGTAGCCCTGGACTTGTATTCCAGTATTAGTTAACACGTCCAGGAGTTCATCCACTACCATACTCCACATCAGCGGCGATAGTACTCCGCCCTGTAGACAGCCTTGAGTGGTGTTCATGATAATAGAATTTGTACCTGTTTGTACCTCTATTTGTCTGCTTTCTAGCATTTTGCCCATCCAGAGTGCCAGGGTGTTTCCCACTCCTTTGCGGCTCAGGGCATCCTGTATCTCTGTGTGCGATGTGTTGTCGAATGCCCCTTCGATATCCAAAAACGCGCACAGTGCAATTTCTTTTGTTTCAATGGCGTCCCGTAGTACCCCTGTCAGCTGATACAGAGCAGTTTCAGTTGACCTTCCTGCCCGGTAAGCGTGTTGACAGTGATGTAAGGGATTACGCTTTAGAACGTTAGTTCTAATATCTTCTAATATCTTTCTCTCTAATATCTTTTAGCAACATAGAATGTTTTAAAAAAATTGGTTTTACAAGTTTAGTTTTGCAAAAATTCGGAAAAAAATAAAATATAATATTTGGTCCCTAGTTACGGTAGTTGTTGTCCCGGGTAAAACGCATCGGTGGACTTGATTCCATAATATAACTACATATTAGGAATGTCTGCATCTATATCCGTATATTCATAAATACATTTAAATAAAACCTCTGTAATTACTTACAGAAAGAGCTTCAGTTTCACCCTGGCAAACTTTCCCGGCAAACAAAGGACCATGCAGTTCATGTAATCATTGAGGCTAACCACAACTGACTACTCACCTTTTCTGCTACATCGCGTCCAATTTATTCAGGGAGTTAGTGTTTCGATGTTTAGTTGCTTGGCATGCATGAATGGGTAATTTTCATTATTAGTTTTTGGAAATGCATATGTATGAAGCATATATGACATTACTTCATCATATATATACATATATGCAAAGTGTATGGTGTTCTGTCCTCCATATTAATTCTTCGCTTTACCATCTTTAAAAGAAAATAGAAAATGAACAGAATCGTACGTAATCTCAAATTAGCATTCAGTCATAGAGCCAACATTCGCAGTCCCAAAAAGTTAACAAAGCCAAGAAGCAATTTGAAAGCACCCGCGACTTATTATATGCAACTTACCCAGGTAATTCCTCTCCCATCTAGCAAACCGTCCAACAATAGGTTTTTATTATGATGTGACCATCTGTTCGGTAAGATGGCATTAAATATTTCAGATAAGTCGGCCGACCTGTTACCCTTACTTCATCCTTGCGTAAAGCCTTGAATTGTCTTCGACAGGGGCGAAGAAAAAATGTAATAATCCTAAATTTACCATCAAGCTTCAGAGGCAAGCCAAGGTTTAAAGATGAATAAAAGTATAAAGTAAGTCAAGAAAGGTATCCCTTAAAGGTTGCATTACATTCCCTACCCCATTGTGAAGGACTATCACGGAAGAAAGCATCCGCAATAATGACGCCTTATTACGTTACATTTGTATATCACGATCTTATTACAAAATTAAAAGTCTTATATCTTCGTTTTGTCTGCATGAATTATACATTGGAAAAGCCATAATAACCCCCAGAGAAGGGGAATATTCAGCTGGACGTCAATAAAAAGGAGAGCATTTAGGGGAAGCTGGAGACAAGTGAAAAAGTAAGAATAATAGTAATTTGGATAATTTGGATTTGATAGTTGAATTCGGACTTCTCTGGATGACCAGGAAGTATTTAACAAATGAACTGCAGGATAAAAGTGTAGTTTTGACTGAGTAAGCTCCTTTCCTAATATTGCAATTTTCTGTATATTATTTTTCCGTTTCGCCCGCGCTATACCTACTACCGAAAGTGGTCCTTCTTCCCGCACTGTCGCCTTTGTTCGAACCCCGCAGTGAAACGGAAATAAAAACCAAATACTGGAGAAGTTAAAAAAAATATGTTCAGCGGGAGAAAAAACTACGAAAAAGTCAGTTGATACGATTCCGGGGGCTTTCCTAAAAGACTTTTTGTGTACACCCCCGTGGAATGGCTAATGGCAGGAAAGGGAATAAGAATGTTTTTTAATGGATTATTGCAATTAGCCGTAAGGGAAATAAACCTATTACGGGAAGCAGTAGATGCTATATTTACATCCTGAAAGAAGTAAGGGATATGGGGCTGAATTTTTCTTCGATAATTTGCATAAGAACTTGGAGAGAATTGGCTCAGCATAGTAATCGAAGCTAGTGTATTATAACGCAAATTATACGTAACTTTGAGTATATATTAGAAACAATCACTGAAAACCCATGGTGTTATAAATGAAGTTGAAATTTCTTGTTTTAATGCTGATTAACTGACAAAGTTCAATCAAGTATTCCTAGGGTAACTTGATGACGGGTAGGACCTGATGGTGAGACACCTTCACCCACTTTCCTGGTCTATGGATCGTTTTTTATAGGCTACAACCAAGTTTTTAAACAAGTCGAAAATCGGAAGCTCGGCACTTTATGTAAGAAAGGTTTTGTTGATTTTTTATGTAGAAATATTTGGTTACACGATGGTTCCCCTTATATGTATATGGTGTACCTCATGGTGAATATATCCGATATTCAATTTGATGTGCTATTAATATTTTATCTCGTGAGGAGTAGTAATTTGATGCAAAAGGGACAACTTTAGCCTACTACCTTGTCAACAAGAGGATTTCCATCAAGCTTTCCAGTATGATCCTATTGCAAAATTTCCTGGATCTTGGATGAACGCAGAAAATCTTCAAAATATAATAATATACTTATTAGGTTTTAGCAGAGAGTATTTCTGAGCCTAGATACCATGTGCACGCCAACCGCATTTTTTTTTCAGATTCTTCCTATGGGTAGTTTTCCTGAATGAATCCTTGAAACAATTGACCTTTTTTGAACCTCCGCACTCCTCGCTTTTGCTCTAGATGTCAGAACTACATACCTGCTTCGAAAAGTACTAATAGAAATCTTTCATTCGTGGAAGGGAATTCACAGTTCCCAACTTTCCAGAAATGCATGCACTGCGTGGGCATCTAGATTTCGTAACATTTTTGTATCAAAACAAGAGTTATAATATTTATAAACTCAAATTAAAAACAAGTCGGGATACCGGAAGCTGGGCGCTTCGGGTATAGAGGTTTTGTGTTCACCTTATCTGAGAAACTCTCTATGCATGATTTTCCATTTGTACATAATTAAGAATACAAAAAAATCCTCCATATTTTACCAAACGCGAAGATACACATATAACTCAACGACATAAATACTGTGTTCACTCTAAATAAACAAACATTGTCTATTATCACATGACGATGCATGCACATCCTGGAAAGATATGTCAGCGACTGGTTGTCCGCCCACTTTGGCCAATACATAGTGAAAGAGCAAGACGGCTTCGTTAAATGTAGGTCCACTGCCTTCAACCTGCTGGACTTTACCAACTTTGTCGCCAAATGTCTAAATTCACGGCAAGAAGTACATACCATTTACACTGACTTCACGAAAGCCTTCGACTCTGTAAATCACAAGATACTTCTATCCAAACTCTCGTCCCTAAACGTCCCCATACCACTTGTTTTATGGCTTGCCTCTTACCTTTCCAACCGATCCTGCCGTGTCTCCTTTGACGGCTGTACTTGCCGCTTCTTCTCCTCCTCTTCTGGCGTCCCACAGGGATCTATTCTGGGTCCTTTGTTATTTTTATTTTTTATTAACGTCCTTCCTCCCCTCCTTACCTGTTCCTGTTTGCTATACAGAGAACCTTAAGCTGTTTTCCGCTATATCGTCGCCTATGGATTGTATTTCCCTTCAATCTAACCTGGACACTCTGGTTCGTTGGTGCTCAACTAACGGTTTAGCGCTAAACGTCTGAAAGTGTCACTCTATGTGCTACTCCCTAAAATCCTCACCCACTTCTTTCTCCTACTCTCTTAACGGATATTCCTAATCCTGCTTAAATTCCACTCAAGACCTCGGAGTCACTTTCGACAATAAGCTCCGCTTTGAAACCCATTGCCTCGATGTCATCAATCGAGCAAGCAAAATTGTTAGCCTTTATACTTCGCTCCTCCTCTGATTTTGACTCCATCCGACCCTCCTTAGCTCTCTTCAATTCCCTCGTGAGGAATACCCTCGAGTATTGCTCCGTGATCTGGTCATCCTCCCGTAACTGTCATTGTCTTGCCCTTGAAAATGTGCAACGTAAATTCACCCGTTCACTCTTCTTTAAGAAAAGCTTCCCTCGTGTGGATTACCCCTCTCGCCTCCGCTTTTTGAACCTTCCTTTCCTACAACAGCGTAGATCCTATCTGGATCTATGCACATTCTTTAAACTTTCCTCGAGTCTGATGGACTGCTCCGCCGCTGACGAGATCACCTGCCGTCCAGCTTCTTATAAAACACGTAGCGCAGACATTTTCAACGTGCCCTTCGCAGAGCTCAAACTCTACTTTCATTCCCCGATTCCTTGGCTTTGCCGAAATTATAATGTAGAACAGCTTGGTCCTTTTGACTTCCCTACTTTAAGTAGTTTTAAACGTAGGATAAGTTTTTGCTTTCTCCTCCTCCTGAGGACAATAATTAATTGGAATTTACTCTGTTTGTTGTCCGTTAAATTAAATAAATAAAATAAATAAATATGTGCGTATCAAAATAAATCTTACGCATTTTCACGCACTTTACTTCTTCTTTTTCTTCAGCCTTTGTCCCGTTCACAAGCGGGGTCGGCTCATCGTGATCGGTTTCGCCATTTGGCTCTATCAAATGCCTGATCTGGATCCAATGCCGAGGCTTTTAAATCACCATCCTGCGTATCAAACCACCGTTGTTTCAACCTGCCTTTTGGTTGTTTACCATCGACTTCGATGTTCAGACCAATTTTAGCAAGTGAATTCTCATTAGCACAAATTGCGTGACCACACCTTCGAAGCAGTTCTCCCACTATCGGTGCAACCCCATAACGATCGCGGATATCTTCATTTCGGACGTGACCAAAATGTGTCACGCCTCAAGTCCAACGCAACATATTCGTCTCCATTACCGCAAGACGCCGTTCATTTGAACAGTGGTACTGTCTTACCAGTCAGATGGTGTTCTTCCTTCCGGAATAACCCGATTAAGCAATTCACTGAGCCACAATGTTGGGCCCCAGCTCTTTGTTTCCACAGCTCAGATGCCATGTCGTCAGGTCCTGTGGCTTTCCCCGATTTCGTTCGTTTTGCTTCCTCCTCAACTTCAGTTGTGTTGACATGAAAGTCCTGGGGGTTTAACGTGAGTACCTGCCGTGAAGGCATAATCCCACGGTCCTCTTCGGACACGGATTGATTTTGGGACCACAATCAGAGCCCCGCCATGCAAGCACAGCGGTCCTGGTCTATACTGAGTGCAGGCTCAGCATTCATACCAGTGGATGCGAGGCCTATCTAACACCTCTGCCGCAACTAAGGGGTACGGCACCCGAGTTGTACAGCGCAACTCCACGCTCGAGCTCCGAGGAGCTCTGCCCGGGACGTAGGCATAACCACAACCACCATGAATCTCCCACTAGGGGGCCAACCGCAAATAACCGGGCCGGGAACACATCATCCAGGAATTCTCCTGAAGCATATGCTCTCAGAGGGCCATCCCGGTTCCCATGGTACCAGATAACCTCCGGTGAGGCTTCGTGGCAGAGCACTTCAGATGGGTCCCTTGCAGACTCGGGTCTGATCGCCCTCCTCGAGTACGTGGGGACGGAACTCCCCAACGGGTTAACTGGAATCAGCCCGAGGCGGAGAACCGCAACGGAAACTTTATATGTTACGGATGTCAATTAAAAACCGCTGGTAACCATTATATAGGTTACTACCCGGAAGCTTTATTAGCATATACATTTACATACATATGTTTACTTGAAATAACTAAAAAAACCAAAAAAGAAAGGGAAACTAAACAGTTTCCATCGTCCCCGACGTTCATATAAATTCATTTTATATGATGATGACGTCATATATGTCTGTCTTGCGAAACTTTCACTTTCTATAACTTTGTTAATAATAGTCGGATTGCCTTCAAACTTTACAGAATTATGTCCTACATTATCGTCTATGCTGATGCCAAATCTTGTACTACTGGCATGAACTTTAGGGAGGCTTTCCGGTAAATTTGTGCAGATATCGGAGTGGGATATATTTTGAGGTCTAAATTTCATATAGTTGCATCACTATGATTTTTTTAAATTTTTCGGTTGGGTAGGTTCTGAGAACGAGCCCTGTTCTACTTTTTGGGGCACACATGTTGTACCCTTTCTCCCTTACCTTTCACACGATATCAGAAATAAGATCAGTTTCGAAAAGTACTAATTGAGACCTTTCGTTTGACATCCCACATAACCATGCTCTGCGAAAAAAACGCACACCCCCTTTTGTATGTATGGGGACCCTCCTTGAAATTCAACTCAAGACGGCGCCACTCTCTGTATGTAAAATTGGTTCAGCCGATTCCAATTAAATCGGGTGTGACAGACAAACAGACAGACATATATTGAACCGATTTTAATAAGGTTTTGTTCCACACAAACCTTAAAAATACACAACTGGTGTCGTGCGTCCATTTTTACTCCAAACCATTTGTATTTCTGCTTTTAGCCCTACGTTTGGCAACCACCACAGCATTTGACGCAATGAGATTACTTAGATGAGCGTGCACGTAAGTCATAAAATATAAATATTAGAGCGAAAATGCGTACATTGGGTCCATTTGGACTTCAAGACTCCAACTAGGGGTGAAGTAGGTCACATCTTTGATTTTTTTTTGTAATTTAAGGCAAAAAGTGAAGTCTAATCAAATAGATTTAAAAATTATCATCTGGATATATATTTCAGCCAAATGAGTTATTTTAAGGGCACAGCCACAACTCAGTGATGAGAAACTTTTATTACTGAACAAGACTGACATGCACAGGCCGTCACGTCAAAAACAAAACTTGGTCAAATATTTTTCCATAAACAAAACATGAGATCTGTCAATGAGACCTTCTTCTCCACACATTTCTGCTAATTTTATGAGGGACATCGAAATATCTTGTCAACCACAAGCATGTCAGGCTTATTAGTGAAATATAGTGGTCAGTTAAAACTTGCCGGTACCAGTACATATAGTAGGCAGAACTACTGAGAACTGCCTGCGGTTCATATCGGTAAACTGCACATATTGCATGCACGGACTTTTTCTTCCATGCTTGGTGTGGCAGCATTTCCCCATCGTCTTCAGTTGGTGGGATCTCCAACTTGCGGATATTTTGGTTGTCGAGCAATTCATCAAAGTATTCAACCTGTTGCTCCAATATGTCCATTCCGCCCAAAATCAGATTTCCCTCTTTGTCCCGCCAAGGTGAATGTCGCGGTTTATAACGCTTCATCCTGCTAACTCGCTGGTAAAACTTCCGGTGCGATTGCTCCCTGTACTTATTTTACAGACTTCGTCCTCTTTTTTCCATCTGTCTTTCTCCAGTCGAGAAAGTGCGTGACACGTATCCGCGCGTGACCGCGGTCATTGAGAGTGCAGTCGTTCCAACTTTTTTCCGACTGGGGCCAAGTAGGGTTGGGGACGCATCAATAGTAACGTTCTTCATGTGATTGTGAAGTTCATTTGCCGACGCTTTATTTTCAGAGCCCCCTTTAGCTGTGATTATTGTCCTTCCATTTCCCCGTTATAGGGGTTACGAAACTCTTTGTTTTCGACGGCTTCGGTATTCACTCTCACCTGATTGTCAGAGGGGATTCTAGGCGGTCTTGTAATTCGAGCGCGGAGCGCCATGTGAACGAGGTGGAAGTGTATATTGCCCCCCCCCCTCCACTATGTTTCGACATTAATCAAGGCTGGGGGGTGGCCGCGTCAATTTGTTTTGGTTTGTTTGTGGATCGCTTTCTGCACAAACCAGGTACTTCCAACAACCAAACCGTTCGATACTGCTAACTGAATAGTCCGCAGTCTGTTATCATTGGTGCTTTTATGTAAACTAACTATGGGAGCTAACGTATCGCTTAAATACGGGTTCTTCACCATACCCTTAAAATCTCCAAGTATTATTTGTATATCGTATGTGAGACAGGCTGCACTCTACTGCCTCGAAGAAAGTATATTTCTCCGACTCTGCAGTCTTCTCTGTAGGAGCGTGAATGTTAGTGAGGATTATATTTCGAAATTTGCCTCGCAAACGCAGAGTGCATATTCTTTCGCTTACGTTTTTAAAGCCTATAACAGCAGGTTTCGTTTTTTGTATAACTAGGAAACCTATCCCGAGCACATGGTTAAGTGGGCGGCCGCTTTAGTATATGATGTAGTGGCTCTTCTCCAGGAAACGCATCTCCTGTTACATCGGCCTTATATTGGGACAGGTTATTGGCTAGCTAATTAATAGCTCCTTTTGTATACAGGGAGGGCATGTTCCATGAGAAAATGCGCAAATCTTTAGTCCGTTTTCGTTGTTGTGCTCGTCGTTGTAATATCCGTCCAATTTGATTCTCCGTTCGTAGCTTCGTAACTTCGATTTTCCGTGTAGAGTTGGCAGCCCTACACCACCCCCAATCTCCGGGACCTTATGGTACAATTTATCTCATTTTCAGGCGAGTCTCGCGCGGGTCTCCATCTCCGTCTGCAATTTCTTATTAAGAAAGAATTCTCAGCGATCACCATGTGGAGGTGGATATAGGGTTTAGTAGTAGAGCTGTTGGTGATTCATGCTCCGTCGTGAGTACCAATCCACCCCTCGCCCCCTCCCCCCACTCTTTGACCGCCACGCCCCTTAATGGCATACGACATATATTGGCATTATTGGCAAGTTATTCGAATTATTTAGATTGGCAAGAACGACGCTAGTTTCTCTGAAAATCTGTTTAGATATTGAAGGACGAAGTCGACGACTGATCCAGATAACCTGGTAGTTAACATAGCTAAAGTCGCACTTGAAGAGGATAAATGCTCCATAATGTGATACAGAATAAATGCTGCAATATCAGGAAAGCCTTCAGTTCCCCGAAATAGAACTGGAGACTTAAATCAAATTAACAGGCTCAAAGTATCTGCAGATCATTGCCGATTATTTAATCGAAAGAATTCTTTGCGGTAATTTATTTTTGTTGTCCCATGCGGAAGCGGGGTCGGCTGATCTTAGTCGATTGCGTCATTGTGTCAGCACTTTCGTGAAGCTCGACGCTGCAGGAACGATTGTAGGATTTCTGGCCCAAACTATAAAACAGATGAGGGCTACACAAAATATCACAGTAGATGTAGAGGAGGTCGATAACTTTATATATTTGGGGAGTAATTTATCGAAGGATGCATATCATTTGGTCCCTCCCATTGAAAAATCGAAATGCATTCATAAGAGGATAAAATTGAAGCTTTTTAAGCTTCAGTGGACTGGCTGAATTCAGCGTAGCTCCAAAGAATATTAAAAGAAATAAGGATCTATAGCCGATTGTTCATGACTGTCCATGATTTATAAATTGTGCATTTATGGTTATTAGATGCTTATCCACCTTCTTTTCTTACAAGCAGGATGTCTCCAACTTCTTAAGTTAATTGTTTTGATAAACTGTCCAGCATAAGTAGACGCACCATATCTCCATGAAAGTTACCACTGAAAATAGAAATTGTTACTACTACCGGTGAATTAGAAAAATTTAGTTGTTTTTATTCATTTATTTATTTGAATTTTATAAACTACAATTTCATGGGTTAATGCATTTTATATTATCGGTTTTCTGGAGATGAAGGAATACTTGTTAAAAATTCTCCATAAAACTCTCAATAATTATTCTCGCTTATCCGGTTTTGAGGGCGATTCTTTCTTATGGTAGTTCATACTTCCTCTCCAAATCCTGAAAAATACACACTACTGAGCTCCAGGTACATTGCGTCTCTAAATCACATGTACCCTTAATCGAAAATGTGTTCCCCGACGTATGTTCCCGTATGTTCCTGCACGGCCAATGCAATTCCACCAGTCAATGGACCTTTTGTTTTATGGAAACTCTCTTCTGAGTTCAAGCCTAGCCATTTCAAACAATAGACTATCAAACTGTCCTCTAATATATGTCAGTTTTATATGAAATGATGCACTCCCGTATTCAACGCCTTGTGCTCTTGTATGCTACCGAAAATCAAGCTGTCAAGCTGTTGGCTAACAGGACTTTCAACGCAGGACTTAGATGCTTTTGCAAGAGTGAAAATGAATACAGGAGCGCATATATGAACTCATGCATATGCTCCCGAATAGGCATCCATGCTATTCAGTGTGCTGAATCCTGATGACGTTCTCTGCACTGATAAAGTTGGAAAACACGATTAAATTGGTTTTGCTGGAGCTACAATGCAAACACTTCGGTTGTATTGTTGCATTGTGCATTTTATAATTAGGAGATTTTATCGAATTATTTATGTTGAAGAAGATATGTGATTCTATTCAGGGCACCTAAGAATTATGTCCGTACAATAAATATCCTGAGTGCTTTCTGCTTCATGCAATTCCCATGTTCAATGCGACACAATGCATTTTTCGATTTGATTAGACAGTGGGGAAGGTGAAATCAAATGGAGAGCCCATGATTGGTAGTGCGGATTTTGCATTCAATCCTTTCAGATGAGACCTTCTATTACAAACGATTGAGTTACGAAGTTGCAACAATGGAATAAGATGAAATCGAGAGATAAAACATATTGTATTGACGATTTAGGCTGAGGCATATCATGTAGCCTATTTTTCATCCCTTGCAGCATAAGGGTAACGAACATGAAGTTCTGTTTGTGTCTTCTCAATTTCTCACCTACGCATATAATTATTCATGATATAAAATAAATTCTTCCTCCTTTAAGCTACTTCGCCAAGCAAACATAATCAGTTTTCACGAATGAATACAACCATATCACTCCAAAACTTTTCCAAATCAAATCGATGTAGTGAAAATGATTGTTTCCGCACGAAAACTCTTCAAATATTTTCGAGACCCTTTCAGTTCGCGGCGGATGTCTCTTGTCTACAACAATAGAGTTTGAAGTATTACTTCACCCAATCTCTTCATTCACCCTCTTGAAACAATACGCACAACAGGAACAAATTGGAAATAGGAAGAAACATCGGAACCAGACAAACGGGGGTGCGTCGAACATTTTTTGATTAATTAGCAGGCAATTTTAAAATTTAATTAACCTAAGATAATTGAAAACAAAAATTTCAACAATTTCCTTCTCTCTGATTATTTCTGCATTCTGTAATTAAATCAAAGAAATTTGTACTTGTTCCTACTTCAATTAATAAGAAATGATGTTCACTCAATCAACTATTAGTCCGGCGCTAAGTTGCGTCCCCTTCTGAGTTCGCTTTGCAGAAGCAAATCCACCCCAAGATGAGGATCAAATGGTATGTTTGGGTTAGATTGCAGCATGTTGTGATTAGTATGAGATTGAAGGAAGCATCCGAGGAAAGTATTCCTTCTTACCTCTTTAATATTTAGGTAAGACTTTTGAGGGGGTTTTATACTTTTATAGTAGCAGCGGAGTGCGTTAACACTCATATGGATATACCAAAACAAATAAGATTTGGAAGTAAGTTATTAAAGAAAATCCATGTAATTTTACTGGGAATGTGAATTCAGTCAATATATTCGACCCAACTTCATAGACAAAGTTTGATGATTATCTTGCTAAACCGAGTAATTTCTCGGAGCGACCGTAAAGGTCAGCTGTTTTGCGCCACGTGAGTTTAGTATTGATGAAATGATTTCACTTCTGTTTGGAAAACCAGCCCACTTTCCTGTGTGGAAGCTGTCATTTAACCCACGATAAATACGATTTTACCAGACGAAATTCTATTAAAGCACATCGCGTTGTTTTCCTTCAACCTGCTAACCTTATCGCAATATTGGTGACAACCAAGAAATGGAGAAGTGGGGAAGTCAGACAGGGGAGTCAAGCTTAAACCTTCTGGTAAGACCGCAATCAACTAAGTTCCTTGACCAAAAGGCAGGGACCAGCAAAAATACGTTTGAGTTCAGTATATCAGACGTCAGGAAAAGAAGAGCTAAATATGTAGTACCAGTGCAATCTGAAGGAAAGTCTGGACCGGAAGAGGCATAAAAGAAGACTACAGATAAACTTGAGTCTTTAACAGCAGAACCAACTTAGAAGGAAGTAGTCCACAAGAAAGGAATACTCCCAGAAAACCCAAATCCGAACCTAAAAGGGAGGAAACCCCGAAGAGCCATACAGCCGAAATCATTTCAGGAAACCATCGAAGAGTTTTTTTTTATACGGATGGTTAAGGAATGGAGGGCAGAGCTCGTGTTCACCGGCATATGCTTTTGACTAAGTCTGATAATGGTAGGCTGCGGGACAGACAATACGGCAGAACGGTTTAGGACCAGAGGTAAAACGGCAGAATCGAGCAAGGGTTTGAGGCTATCGTCCATTCAAGACGAGAAGCTGGGCCGAAGGAGGACGGCGATATTCCACCATTGGAGAGAAACTCCAAGCAATAACCGATGGGCAGTACTAATATATCCCAGGTGAAGGCCCACCATACAAAAAAGAATTTTCAAGAGTAATTTCCAAGGACAACATTGGAATAGTGCTGACTCAAGAGCCTTGGGGGTACCGAAGGCAGATTCGTTGTGTGCAATGAGAAAGCATGCAGATAATTCAGGATTCCTGTTGCGAAACAATCAGAACTGGCTGTCTGAATTTCATCAGAAGTCGGCGAGAGAATATGAGAGGATAGCCTGTCATCGGGCTACATCCCGGGAAAGGGCACCCAGACCCCGTCAGAATTAGTCATTAGGCTGGTGACATCCGCGAGAGAAAGGCGGGAACACTTCTTCTCGGCTGCGATGCCAACGCTCATCATGAAATCTGGAAGATTCTGAGGATTTAACGTGAGTACCTGCCCTGTGAGAATAGTCCCACAGTCAGTGCAACTCCACTTTTGAGCCCACTAGAAGCTACGCGATATGGGTGCTGCTATGGTACAACTATCATGAAACTCCCATAAGGGAGCCGTCCGCAAATAAACGGACCGAATGACTATCCTCTAAGAATCCTTCAGGAGGATATGCTCTCATAGGGCTACCTCGGCTCGAATGGTACTGCAAACTCGAATCTGACTAAGAGTGATGATAGTGAAACATATTCTGTGGATGCCCTATACTCCACTAAGGATTTAACAGGAAACACTACATCAGAGGGGTCTAGTCTAGTCTTCGGATCCCCCGTAAAAGTGCTAAGAGATTGGATAATAATAACAATCGTTGGTGCGAGAATCCAATTGAGCCTTGACGTGTGTTAGAGCACTTCATTCGAGTCCGTAACGGTACAATACAGGACTACAGCACCCTGTAGGAGGCAATGTGGTCAACATTGCTCTCGAACATGATTACCCTGATTGGAATGAAGTACTCATCCACAGCTGAGTCGACTGGTATCCAACATCAAGTCACGATACAAACCCCGCTGCCACCAGTAAGATTTGAACCGCAACCCCCCGCACGATAGCCAAGTATTCTAACCACTGAGCTATGTACCAAGGAGGCTGGGGCAAAAGTGGTCTTTACTCCGAAAGTCGAGAAAAAGATTATTTTCAGCATTAATCTCATTCAGACGGTTTGCCTCATATCGTTTGTACCCAACACGGTGAAGAAGCTCTTCCACAACTACATTAGAACGAACGGTCTTACAGTCTTGTCAACATGCTTGCTGGGACGATGATTAACCCAAAATGAACCTGTATCAACCGACGAATGAATTGCACGATGTTATAGAAGCTAAGGTAATAGTGCTGTATGCGGTTTGGGATGCTAAAGGAGCCTTCGACGCAAACTGAAATACGAAATGTCCTGATCCGCAAGGGAGTGGGAAAGCAGACAACTGGAAGTACAGCCAGATACACCGGAATAAGATTGTCCAAAGGATGAGATGTAATCACCGCTAATGTCGAATATAGTAGTTGATCAACTCTTAAGGAGCTAGAAAATTCAGTTTCACGATCTAGTTACCCAGGATTCGAATCCCGGTCCTTTTGGATGCATGTATTCCAATTCGCACCGTCCTATTGCTGTAGGCTTATCACTTATACAGCGTTAAGTGTGATGATAATCATACTGCCTCTATGGAATCTGAGGCTGGGTGGATGTCCTATACTCTATATGGAAGTAAACAAGAGCAACTGGAATGAGAATTACTACTACTCGACAAAGCTATGATAGCACTATTCACTAGATAACGCAAGCCTCATCACCTAAAAGCCATTCGTTTACGTTAAATGGTGGTTAAACGAAAACCGGTGGCAAATATTAGAGAATTACACAAAACCAAAAACTGCTCTGGAAAACACATGTTGAAAACATAAGTCAGTGATAGCATGGAAGAAATGGCGATGCACCCCGAAAATACTACGTTGGATATTGACTGTAATAGTAAGGCCAATGATTACTTAGGGGTCAGTAATCTGTGTGTATATTTTTGGTGCAATGGGGACTTACCCAACGTTATCGCTGGTGGTCCCTCTGTAGTTTATTTCTTATCATCTTCACATGCAGATGCAGGCAACTATCTTGGGAATGTCGGGTGTGTCGGCGAGGCAAAAAACGGAAGAGGATTGTCACAGTGAAGCGCTAATAGGAGGTTGATTCGAATCGACATGAATCAAGGTAAGGCCGTTCAAAACCCGTCCTCGTAGACCACCTACGAATCCGAGAAGCCCTAACAATAATACATGGAAAGCCATAGTAAAAGTTAGGTAGCTTTGTGATCATGCGATGATCAATTCATGCAGGAATGTATGAGGTAGCCCGGTGGCAAATACGTCTAGAATAGCTACTCTGCTTCAAACCTGACTTTGGCTGGGTTTGGGTATTCGCCCCGATTTTCTCTTGAAAATTGCTTAGGGTATATTTCCTTTCTTCAAGTTGCAATATCCGCAGTAACGACGCAGGAAGTACTGGAGATAATAGGCTGGGGGATATGAAGGCATCAGACCACAAGACCGTATACCAAACAAACTCCTTAAGCTAACTGTAACATTGTTTGAAATGTGCTTGGTGGAGGGGATCTGAGGCTGGTAAACGTCGTCGAATCATTGTACGGGCCTATAGGACTGTGTACTACGCTACACTTGTCGACGGCTATCTAACAGGATGAAGGATTTGGCACTACAAAGACAATAGAACTAGGGAATGGATTATCTTTACCGATGTCCCGTACTCTGTACTGGGACCAATTTTGTGCTAAGGGGCCCCGATAGTGGGTTAGCCTGATCACATCACGGAAATTGAGATTGGAAGTAATCTTGCGGATAGTCGTTGTATTCTCCCAAACAATTACTGCTATAAATAAGTGGCTAAAAAAAGCAAGTCTTGAAACTTGGGAAGAAAACAGACAGCTGTGGTACTTGTCACGAAGCGTCGTAAGGAAACGACTGCCAGTATTAGCATGTAGGACCACATCATCAATTCAAAACTAATAATCATATACATTGGGGTGATGACAGACACTAGGTTGAAACGCAAGCAACATTTGTAACATGTTTGTATTAAAGCCATTTGGTGAATAGCTGAGTGGTTAGAGCACAAAGCTGTCAAACGGTAGGTCACGGTGCAAATCTCCCTGGTAGCAGTATCGTGATTAGACGTTGGCTACCAGTCGACTCGGCTGTGAATGAGTACCTGAGTCAAATCTGGGTAATAATCTCTCGAGGGCAATGCTGTCCACATTTCCTTCGACAGTGTACTGTAGTGTCCCGTTACGGTCTTCAATGAAGTTCTCTAACACACTTCACGGCCCTGATACAACTGGATTATTGCGCCAATGATTATTATTATTGTATTATAGCGTCTATTGCGAACACGGTCCTAGTAACTATAATGCCAAATGCTGGAATAGTGAGCTCTGCACGGCTCTACGCAATCTGGGGAAGAGCACTGCATACCACATGCAACTTTTAAAAGATGATTTATAGGAGGACTGCTTTCAGAGTATGTAATTGATTTAGAGCCATCTTAGATAAAGCGGCATACACAGTAGCCTGAATAATATCGATCAACATTTTGGCCAGAATAATGGCTTACATCTACGACGGGCCTGATTCTTCCTCTGACGGTATATGAAAGGAAGGAACAGTAAAGCAAGTGGTCTGAATGGAAACGGCCGAAAAGAGGTCGATATACCCATAGATTGATTCGCAACATCAAGGGGTGGACCCAGCAATGGAAAGGAGTCATAGACTATGATCTTATGCAGTTTCTCACTGGACATGACGGATACCCCAAAAGCCTGTATACATTTAAACTGGGCAGTACACTTAATTGTCCCAGTGACGATAGACGACCCGGGAAACATCTTCTTTCATTGTCCAAGGTTCGACAAGGAGAGGATAAGTCTGAAGGGTGGACACGGGGGAGAAAATGGGATATACCAAGAGAACTTGAGTGCAGTGGGCAATGTAGGTTGAATGGTTAAGATAGCTAATACAATGCCAATACCGCCACGTAATACTTTCCAGCCGTTTAGCTGTGAGGGGAAAGATCCCAAACGCTGGAACATATTTACCAGTGTATTTTCAAAATATCCGTCTTCGCAAGAAAAAAGCAGGCAGACAGATAAGGAGGCAAACAGATAGTGTACCATTATATGTATATGTAGAATGTAAATCTTCATCTCCAATATATGTCGCCAATTTGAATTAAATGTTTTCTAATCCAAATCAAAAGGGGCTGTAGAGACAGTAGGGGCTTTGGCGCAAGTTGTAGTGGACTGATAATAGAAACCGAATCCAAAGATCCAAAAGAAAGCAATGTTTTAAGTCAATAATTGCTTCTTAAGCCAACTTAAATTTTACACCCCCGGACTCATCTTACATTCAGAAAAAATGAATTGGATAGTAAAGCCTGAGTTCCTAATATTGCAACTTGATCGTCAACCTTTTGCTTGCATATACGCTTAATCACGCTTTGTTTATATGCACTCCTAACCTTTCGTTTCTGGCTGTTTTTGCTATGGCCACAGCGAAATTAGATTTGAAGTTCAAGGTCGGGGTCAACTGCAGCAAAATTTGCGGGCCTGGACTGTCTGAGGAAGGTGGACCGATGGAGAGCTGGACTCGGGATCTACTGTTGAAGATAAGGACGATGGTTGTAGAAGCATACACATGCTATATCAGGATCTGTCAGTTGCAGTGTCGTTATTGTGCTATTTGGATATATGGATAGAAATAGTTAAAGTCGGATTGAACTAATGGCGAGGTATACAATAGTTAACTTGTAAAAAGACCGATTTTGAACCTAAATGGGTGGCTAAAATTGTGCAGCGCTGAATATTTAAAAATGGTATTGTAACAGATAATTAAATAATTTACAAAAAATTCCACAATACACAACTCTAACAATAGCATAATCTTTAGGACTAGTAATTTAATTTCGATGAATGTAAATGATGTGATGTGATGTGAGACCCTAGAGCTCTGGATGAGCGTGTTGAAAAGTCTCCTTTCTTCTTGTTTATGATTTACTTATATTTTGGATTTTTGAATGGAATTAAATAAAGTAAATTAACTTATTTTCCGTTCATTTTTTATTTTCTTTTTTCCCTTTTTAAAGGTTTAGTTAGTAAAACAAAACCTTGTTTAAATCGGTTTAATATCTGTCAGTCTGTCTATCTGTTTGTCACACGCGCTTTTTCAGAATCGTCTATTTCGATTGATATAAAATTTATTGAGAAGGTGGTAACTGTGAAGGCCCACATATGTAGTAAGTTACATCTTTCTACATTAACTTTAAGGAGGGTCCTCATACATACAAAAGGCGGCTATATGTTTTTTTACCGAATATAGTCATGTGGGGTACTAAATGAAAAGTCTCGATTAGTACTTTTCGAAGCCGGTCTTAGTTTTGAAATTTTTTAGAAAGGTGAATAATGCAGAGGGTCAAATAAGAGGATTTCTTTAACGAACCCCTTCTCAGAAACTACCCAATCGAAAAATCTAAAAAATCTATACGGTGCCCAGGCCTCAGGCCTCTCCATATCGATTTGCTCAAATTAAGTCGTCAATAGCATATTATATGATTTCGGGAAAGTGACTAATACCCTATCCTAGAGTTATAATAAATTGGAATAATATAAACTATAGTATGAAGCATGATATCCCCCAAGTTTGATCAAAATCGCACTGTTAACATACTGATAAAGTTACAGTAACTCCAAGTTGGTTTTCCGTGGAAATTCACTGCAACCCAAAATATAAATTCTGGCATAAACTTAAGGGGGGTTTTACTCAATTTTCCCAAGAATATGGTAACATACTATTATTAACTTAATTTGAACAGACATCGATATGGAGATCATTTTGTGGTCTGGGTACCAGATCAGATTTTTCGGTTGGGTAGTTTCTGAGAATGGGTCCGTTAAAGAAATCATCACCTTTCACCCCTCCCACTCCCCCCCCCCCCTTTCTAACAAACTTCAAAACTAAGACCAGCTTCGAAAAGTAAGTAAACCGAAATCTTTCATTTGATACGCCACATGACTATATTTGGTGGAAACAATTTTACATCCCCTTCTAAATGTATGGGCACCCCTCCTGAATCTCAACGTAGAAGAATATCACTCACTGCATGTCTGGGCGTTCACAGTTTCCACCTTCGCACTAAATTTCGTGTCAATCGGTATAGTCGTCGGCATTCAGGACTGTCTCAGATGAAGCAGCATTCGTCATCTTTGGAGTGATGCCCATTGACATCTTGGCAGGTGAGATAACGAATATATATAATGCGAAGTCTATCTCTCCTTTATCGCAGACGAAGAACGCCGAAAGGGAGAGATTTCTAAATAGATGGCAAGAGCGTTGGGAACGCTCGGGAAAGGGTCGGTGGACGCACAAACTCATCCCTGCCATCAAGGAGTGGTTGGAAAGGCGGCACGGCGAGACTAATTATAATCTTATTCAGTTTCTCACGGGGCATGGAGGATATCGCCAGTACCTCTTCAGGTTTAAACTGGATACCTCACCCGATTGTCCAAACTGCGATGGAGTCCCAGAGGACCCAGGCATGTATTTTTCCACTGTCCAGGATTTGTGGAGGAAAGGAAGAACCTAGAGGAGACTCTTGGAGAGGTTCTTGTACCAGAGAATCTGGTGTGAAGAACGTTAGCATGACAGGAAGACTGGGATGCGATCAACTCCATGGTCGTATCTATCCAGAGCAAAGTGCGAAAGACAGAGGAGAATAGAAAAGCGCGGTTACGTACGCCGCATAGAGACGAAAGGGGACCAAGCTGAAATGAGTTGACTCCGCCCGGTGATGTAATACCATCCGGTGGTGGTTTTAGTGAGTAAGAATCCCACACGCTGGCTGTCAGGTCCAGGCCAATGTCTTTTGAAGATTTCTACTTCCTCCAAAAAAAAAAAAAACAGACAGACAGACGGACAGATAGACAGACTGACATTAAACCGATTTTAATAAGGTTTTGTTTTGCAATCGAAACCTTCAAAATGGTCTTAAAGGAACCTTAAAACAGCGATTTAAGATGCGATCTATCGTGGATCTTCCGTCTCGATCCCGGCACTCTTTTTCTTTTACGGCTCCAGGCGCGCAATAGAGTCATTATTTTTTTGTTTCATTTCTTGGTTTAGTTTCGGGTGATGTCCCGTGTTTGTTGGTTTTTGAAATTCTGGTGCATCGGTTAAGGACGCGTGAAGTTTTGTTAAATAACACGTGATGGACTGAAGTATTTAAATGACCCTCCCACACTCGCGAGCGAGGTTTTGGGAAAGTTCTCCCTTCTTGGTCGTCTCCGGCACTCAGTATGGTCCTTCACAATCGATCGACCTTTAAGTCATGACATAATATTGTGATACTAATGAGATCTGAAAAGTTGAAAATTCAGTTTCCATTCTTTTGGTCCTCTTCAAACCGCATTATGCTGACAAGGCCAATTTAAAAAAAAAAAATATCTACATTGTAACTATACATGTCAATAATAGGGCAGAAATTATTTTACTATTTTTATATGATATATACTCAAATTCTTGGTTAATATCTTCTTCTTCAACATTTGAGGCAGTCATTCAGCTGTAATAAGTCTATTGTGCCTAATGTGTATCAATTACGAGGCTCTCGTTTTATTGTCCCCTGAATGAAAGGTTAGTTCACAGGATACCAACTTGATGAAGAGCAATGTGTACATACATATATCAATATTATAACTTGAAATTATTTTTAACATACACGTTATTGCCCAATTTATCTTCCTCATCTTACACGTAATAATGTTTTATTGCGTGAAAAGTCACAGATAGCAAAAATCTTTCAATTTATATCCCTATATAGGTCAGCTACAGTCTCATCATAGATTTTATTGAGGCTCTAACCCAGTCCGACAATCATGTAGGAAGGACTTCATCCCCATTCCAATTGTAATGACCGCAGGCGAAAGAAGTTCACTGCTGGACTTCACTCCTATGCCATCTTTCTTGATAGCTCCAATTCCAAACACGACTTATATCTGATTCCATAAAAGTATAGACAAGGGGTGACTTGAGCTTGCGACTATTTATGTATTGGTAATAAAAGTGTTTGGTCAGTGCTATAATCATCATCAACATGGACATCATCATCATACGCAATAAATAAATATGTGTGGATAGCCTTTGGCGCTTTCATTTGGAGTAAGTACTTTGCAGACACACCAAAAGGAAGAACTCTTGTAATGGCATCAAATTTTCTCCGTAAATTGTTCAGCATTTGTGTGAGATTACTATTTGCAGGTCCTATTACGGAAAACATCTTCTCTAAGCGTAAGATATTACTTGTAGGAAGTCGTTTTCTGATTTCTGAAAGTTGCTCCAAATATGATTCGTTTTGGATGACGAAGGCGGATGATATCAAGCTGATTGCCGAAATAAAAGGTATATTGATGTCATAATGTTGACACTGTTTTTATGAACTGATGGACAGGGATTTCTCGATATTTTACTATCGGTTTAGTCTTGAATGGAAATGTGCGAGAGTAAGCGGAAAAATATATGTGGATATAGTAATCAGTAATGAATATAGGTTTGCGCTCTAAGCTTAAGCATTGGAAGGCTAGATGTGATAGGAAGTACCCATGTGTACCTACATATATTTGAGAAAAAGTGGACGAATTATTATAACATATATGGACATATACACTAAAAGTTTATACTCTTTATCGCTTCTATCTTTGTAGAAGTATGTGGGAAAGTTTTGTATTTAAGAATTAGCAAAAGTCTAGTGTAATCAAGTTCAGATTTCTTTGACTGAAGCGAAAGGCTTGAATGAATCAGTTTATTACCATAATCAATCAATTTTACTTCCGAGAACTATTGTTAAACTTTATAATGGACGGTCTAGCGAATATGTACACACCTGTCAGTTTCCAGAAAGAAGGCAAATACACTATCTTCTTTGAGAGGGTACGAAATGTTTTATGTTGGAGCTGTTGCAGCTCCTGATTTGTATAGTGGGTTAGAACAATTACACTACCATTTTATGGGACAAACTCCCCGAGAACTTTACACCCTTCATCAACTGTACTGCACGATGTAGCTCTATAATCAGCCAGATATTTGTCATGCCAGAAAAAGTATATTTTATTGTCGAAGTATCCAGTAAAGGTATCATCGTTTCTGTTCGAAGCGCCCACTGTCATTTGACCAATTGCCAGCTTAGTTCTCCATGTCAAATTCCATTGAGCCTGAGCACTTCAATAATATCCACTTGTCAAGAATATAGTCCCGAAAAGAAAAACGTGCACGAAGCTTTCAAAGATCTTTTTCGTTTAATAACGAATATATTTTCAATCTTTATATTACATATAAAAAAAGGCAAAAAGTTGACTGACGGTTTCGTCCAGGGCAGAGGCAACTCATCAGAACCTGCCTGACCTCTGCCCTGGGAGCAGCGTGACCGAAAGTAACGATAGATGGAAAATGCTCCACTTAAACATAATCGCAAACACGTAATGGGTACGAATTATATTTAAGTGAAATCCGTCAGTAGTAGCTACTTGCATTCTTGTCGCTTTCGTCAATATTTTGGGCGGAAAAAACATGCCCACTCATTAAAAACATGATTTTTTACCAAAAACTTGAACAACAAGTCAAAATACCGGAAGCTAGACGCTTCGGGTATAAAGGTTTTGTGTTCATCTTGTCTGAAAAATTTCCTATTCACGTTTTCCCATTCGCATATATGTACATCCAAGTCAACACATTTCTTGATATACGATATTTCCAGACTCCAACAATTTGATAATGACATATGTATTTTCAAACTTCAACTCCGCAGTTCTTATGAGTTCACTTTATATGATGATGATGTCATCAGTTAGAGTGCAATAAATTTTGACCTTCTATAACTTTGTTAATAATAGCTGGGTTTTTGTCAAACTTTCCAAAATTATTCACTATATTATTACTTACAACTGTACCAAATTCTGTGTTAGGATGAACTGAAGGGATCTCGCTAATATATGGCAATATACTATTATCAACTTTAATTAGGCAGGTATTGGGATAGGATGTATTTCGAGACCTAGATTTCATATGGATGCACCATTGTGACTTTTTTTTTAGATTTTTCGGTTGGATAGGTTGTGAGAACTAGACCTGTTCCAATTTTTGGGGCCCTAACTCCTCAACCAACCTTTCATCCGGTATCAAACATATTATCAGTTTCGTGTACTAATTGAACCCTTTCATTTGATACCCTATACGATCGTATTCAGTGAAAAAAAATCACATATATGGGGGACCCTTAAACAAAGTGTAAAATGATTTTACCCGTTGCATGTAAAGGGATTTACAGACCACATGTTCTTGCCGAATTTAGTGATAATTAGTTTAGTGGTTTCCGAGTAAATCATGTGTGGCAGACAGACAGACACTTTGACAAACAAACAGACGGACAGACAGACAGGGTTCAGTTGTAGATCTGACTTTTGTCAACGGCCACCAGGCAATCACCGTTGAATCAACGACGGAGCCCGCATCCCGAAAGCCGAAATTCAAAAGATCGCCAGGATGGTATGAAAAAGCGATGGATGAACAAGCATTCATGGAGGTGTGACTAGACCTGCCTTGCAAAGCAGGTACCTCCACGGATAGAACTCTCTATGTCACACAAAGCATTTCTAGAGCATGTGATGGGTCGAATTAATCTCTTCACATGCCATCAAATGTAGACCGGATGTGTTCACGGTGTTGTTCGAAGCATACATGCTCGAGGGTATCTTTCCTACACCATGGAAGCGGCAGAAGCTGATGCTTCTGCTTAAGGCTGGCAAACCTCCAGGGGAACCGTCGTCCTATAGACCCATGTGTCTTCTAGACATTATGGGGAAAATGCTGGAGCGGGTTTTGTATAGTAGATTACTCACGGTCGTCGAGAGCCAAAGAGGCTTTTCGGATTGGCAGTATGGGTTCCATAAAGCCAGATAAATCATTGATGCCATCAAAATGGTTAGTGGCTTAGCCGAAAATGCAATTCACGGGAGGAGTTATGTTATACCACTAAATATTGCGTGGCGGTTATTCTGAATGTGAGGAATACATTCAACTCGGTCAATTGGAACTTTATTCCAAAGTCTCTGGCGACGATTGGTGTTGCCACCTACTTCGCCGCTATTGTCGATAGTTGCCGGCAAGACCGGATGCTCTGGTATAATACCAATGATGGACCCAAGGAGTACATTGTGTCTGCGGGTGTCCCTCAGAGCTTGGCATTGGGCCCACTACCGCGGAACACTATGTTATTATGTATTTAACATTCCGGAGGAGGCCACGGTGTGGGTTCTGCCGACGACATAGCACTGGTTGTGGTAGCAAAGCATTTCGAAGATGTTGAGTTGTACTCAAGCGAAGCAATCAGTTTCCAAGCCGGCCATCAAATACTCGGGAGTGCTGCTAGACGGAAAACTCAATTTTAAGTAGAACATAGAACATACTTGCAAAAGCATCCACCACCAGTATG
Organism: Hermetia illucens; assembly: GCF_905115235.1. Lineage (NCBI taxonomy): Eukaryota > Metazoa > Arthropoda > Insecta > Diptera > Stratiomyidae > Hermetia > Hermetia illucens. The sequence goes on along the minus strand of NC_051849.1, from coordinate 172,952,651 downwards.
GCTCTGACAAGGATGATGCCAAACGTAGGAGGACCGCGGCATACTTGAAGGTAGCTCATAGGCAAGGTGGTGAGTTTTATCTCGCTGTATGCAATCCTAGTTTGGGGAAAAGCCTTGCATGTTTTAAGTAATGCACATAAAGTGAGTGCCGTCTACAAAAGAACAGCCTTAAGGATGTGTTATGGCTTCAGGGTCGTCGCAGATGATGCTGCGTTCGTTATCTTGAGAATGATACCGGTTGACACTCTGCAGGTGAGATGATGAATGGCTGGAGTGAAAGCATGGGGAGATCAACTATAATCTCACCTAGTTTCTCACCGGCCATGGAGGACTCCGTCAAATTCTGTGCAGGTTTAAATTGGACACTTCACCTGATTGTTCCAACTACGACGGGCTCCCAGAGGATCCGGCGCACGTATTCTTCCAATGACCTAGGTTCGTGGAAGAAGGAGGAACCTAGAGGAAACTCTAGGTAAAGTGCTATTACCAGAACATTTTTCCCGGAGAATGGTAGCTTGCTAAGAGGATAAACTGCGAAAAGCAGAGAAAATCAGAAAGATGCGAATATATGGTAGGAGACCTAGCCGTAGTAAGCTAACTCCGCCCCGTGATGTAACACCTAAAAATGGTTCCGCGGAGTAGGGGAGAGTTGGGGTTGATTTTAGTTGGTAAAACTCCCACAATCTGGCGCGTCCAGACCAGAGTCTTCTGAAGATTTCCACCTCCTTAAAAAAAGGGAGACAGAAAGACAGTGTCAATGATTTCCCAGAGATGTTCAAGTCAAGGGTTTGTGCTGCCCATGGAAGCGCGTTTATATGGTTGTCGTTCAGCCAACTTTTCGGCGTTCGCTGAATGTTTCAGATTACTGACGTGCATAAAAATCCAGTCGTTGACCAATTTGTCGTGAGAATAAGGTAGCATAGATTCCGATAATAAATTACAGTATTTGGCTGTAGCGATTGAACCCGCCACCTTAAACATTGTGACAACTATGCCACGAGAAAAACATGTTTGACAACGGGTACTTGGTATTTGGCATCCTAACGTTTTTCAAAAGGGAGTCAAACTTGATGACTCTCTTCTATTGAGTCATGAGATACAGCGGTCCAGCTTTTGTCACTCCATTCAACGTGCCCTTTCACGAATCATAATCTTGGGTAACAGTTTTTTCGATGTTTTTGGCTTTCATTTTGGTAGAACACAATCAGTTTTGCATGCCTACGTTTATAACAACATAAAACAAATAAGACATCAGAAAACAATTTTAATTGTCCACTACAGCTTCCGCTTTCCCTCCTCTGCCAACTTCCACGAGTTGTCGGCCTAATCTACGACATGAGCAATGGGGCCTCAGTGGATTTCCTCGGATCTCGGTTACTCTTCTTTCTTACAGCAGGGTTCGTGTTACGGAATCGGACTTCGAGATGCTGCATTCATTAGTAACTATTCTCTGACTAAGGCCTTTTTATACCACTCTAATTATAGAGCCTCACCAATTTTTTTGTAACAACACAATAAGTCAACAATAAACTAACTTTGATCACGTTTTTCTTCGATGAATCAAACATAAATTGGAACAAGTCGGAATACCGGAAGCTCGCGCTTCGGGTATAAAGGTTTTGTGTTCATCTTATCTCAGAAATTTCAACTAACATTTTTCTATCCCTATTGAGCTACAAAACTACGAGACATACGTACATATTACAGCCGTAGATGTTACGTTCACCCTAAACAAACAAACTGTCTATTTTCGAATACTGTACACATATAGGTACGTATATAGATTGATCGTACCCATATTTCCGATTTACTTCTTATATCTATCTGAATTAGGCACTACCCGCGAAGTCCATTAGCACGCATATATTATCATATATACCTACATACACACACGTCCCGTTGGAATAATTGATATTCACAAACAAATGACTTAAAAACTAAAACAAAATAATCCTTTTCCACCCAATTCATTCGTGGTGGTATTGACGAAATGATATATGATGATGACGTCATGCAGGTTGTAGAGTGCACGAAATTCGCAAAAAATTGTAAAGTTTTACTCCCTATAACTTTGTTAATAATAGTTTGATTTTCTTCAAACTTCACCAAATTGTGCATTATGTTCTTCTTTATACGCATGCCAAATTTTGTACTTCTGGGATGAAGATAAGGGGGGTGCCGGGTAAATTTCTAAAATGTAGAAATATACTATTATTAGCTTTATTTGTGCAGATATCGGAACCGGATATATTTTGAGGCCTAGATTTCGTAGGGATGAACCATTGTGATTTTTTTCAGATTTTTCGGTTGGATAAGTTCTGAGAACGAGACCTGTTACACTTTTTGGGGGTCATATTTTGAGCCCTCACTCCCCTATGTTTCACCCGATATCAAATATTGAACAAGTTTCGAAAAGTACTAATTGAGACCTTTCATTTGATACCCCACATGGCTACATTCTGTGAAAAAAATTTTGCACCCCTCTTTCCCATGTATGGGGAGCCCTCCTTAAACTTAACACAAAATAGCGTCAGTTCCTGCATGTAAAGGGAACGGCAGATTATATACTCCTACCAATTTTCGTGATGATCGGTACAGCCGTTTCTGAATAAATCGGCTGTGACAGACAGACAGACAGACAGACAGACAGACGGACAGACAGACAGACAGACAGACAGACGGACAGACAGACATCGAATCGATTCTAATAAGGTTTTGTTTCACACAAAACCTTAAAAATGGCTTTGAGCAAGCTTTCCTCCCAAAAAAAATTGGCATTTTGAACACGTTTTCTGGGACTGCATGTTAATTGAAATTTGGATGTTAAAATAACCAACGAAAAACTCACATAAAGCAACAAAGATATAAGTAAGACTCTTTGTTGGCTTTTGACTGAGATTTCACTTTTTAAGGTTCTTATTAAAATTTGCTTTTCATCTGACTACTTGTCTGTCTAGCCATCTGTATACCAGTCTATCTGTCAGTTAGTGTGTTTATTCATCACTGGAACGTTAAAACTGGCTTCCCTTAGAAGAATTGATGAATGAAACTATCAGTTGAGTGTTTCGTTAGTTATTGTTCAAGCCACTGTCCACTTTATATACTATATTTTTTCTCGTCGGATTTCCACCCTGGGTAGTACTAGCTGCAACTGATGAATAATCTAAAGATTCGGATTAGTTTCTAGCTATTTATATTTTCTCTTTTCTGCGACTTTCTAAGAAGTCGGTATTAAGGTGTAGTGCGCCGAGTTACCCACAGAACCAGCTGGAAAAGCAGTTCCAATTGGCTGAAGCAAACCTAGCATTAGATGCGTCAGCCTTTCCTGATGATTGGTTGGATGACGATTGATTAATTTTTGCGTCCTTCTTTTCCTTTTTACTTTTCTCCAAGATGATGGCAATAAAAAAACAGGTTGATCCTAGTGTTATTTTTAAGGTTTATATACTTGCATTTGTAAGATAATTTCTGGAACGGTTACCAGCTTCTTGACATATTGAGAGACATTTCATTCGGGTTCCATGCAGTCATGAAGGAAAGGAAAAGATGCCAAGATGTCGAGATCGCCAACATTCACTGGTGCACCAAAAGAATTTACGATAGACTATGTGATGTTTACTTACACAAGATATCATCTCATCAGATATTGTAAAAGCTTATGTTGGAATACAAATTCCGTGTACAATCTCGTTGTCATGTCCGAATAAGGGAGGAGTCGAGGAAAATGCATTGAAAATTAATAACAAATGTGATAATGTAAGGACGTGATACCAAAATCAACAACATAGAAATCAAAAGTCACCGAAATCTAGTCAAAACAGAAGGTACAACCAAGCCACTCCGTTTCTCCTTCTGCGTTTTGAAATCCTTTTGTTCCTCCTTTTCGTTCTCCCCACGATCATTGTCGCACACACAATGCTCAATACAGATGATGTTTTCATAGCATGTCATACGAAAAATAATCTTCACTAACTTGTCCCAGGCAGCAGAGTATATGACTGAATCAAAATAAAACAGGATTTTGATGACCGATCCTAAAGAAACAGGAACTCACACCGTCAATAACAGCGACATGTCCTGAACGGATTTAAGTAGCTAGGATCGGCGATCTCAAATGCGATAATGGTAAATTTATGTTATCCTGAAGCCGCTGAAAGTGCGTTTCATAACTGGCATCTTTTCCGATGAACGCATTAACGACCGTTTCGAGTCCATAGTTTTCATTTGCCATTTCACCCCATATGGTCCCGAGCAACCACATAATCAATGCCACCTCATAATATCGGGAATGAATCTATTAAGTTACATCAGTAGCGTACCTAGAGAAAATCAGGTCGATAGCGATCGATACGAAATGGCGAAAAAAGCTTGTTTGATTGTATAGTCATGTTATTCGTGTTTATAATAACTTCCTGAAAAAAAAAATCAACAAGGAACCAAAAGATTGATCGAAATATCATTCATATCCTCCACTATGATTTAAAAACTGCTTAGTGAGCTCTGGTGATTTTCCGTCTTCTTAGGACACGGATTGATTTTGTCACCATAATGAGAGCCCCGCTGTGAAAAACAACAACGGCAGCAATCTATACAAAATGAATGGCTCAGCATTCATACTGGTGGATAAAAGACCTACACAAATCTCTACTGAACTAAGGAGTACGGCATCTGAATGGTAAGCGCAACTCTACGTTTGAGGCCCAAAGGTCTCTTGTTCGCTCGAACGTAAACGCAACCCCCATGAAACTCCCACTGGATGGTCAAACGCTGATAACTGAGATGAAAGCACATGGTCCAGAGACTTTCCCGAGGCTATCCATGTTCCCATGACATGAGGTTTGACCTTGGGTCTGATCGACATAATTAACACATGGAAAATTCGCCTACTGCATCATGACTTGCAAGTCAAAGTGATTACAGCGTGGTCCGGTGCCACCATGTGGAGGTTCTCCTGGGCCACTTGGTGTTGATTCGGTCCAGAAAGTTACTGCCCTGTATACTTCTCCATCACCTCAAATCGGCGACGGCACACGCTCCGAAATGATAACTTCGACTCTTATAATGATATTTAGTTGAAACCACTTATCGATGGTGAATATCTAGAACTTATAGAAAGAAGTCAGTGCTTTTGAAAAAAGGCATTGGATATTTCATCTGTGGGAAAGAAAGTAAATTCACATCTACGTGAATTAGATCCACCAACGATAAAAGGGCGAAAATTAAAGATACAACCAAAAATGTTGGTGAAAACTGAATTGGATTTGAGACGTGGCATAAGTAAAACGTGAACGATTTCCCTGAAATTTATCCTCCTTCCCCAGAAAGGATGGATACTGTCATCAAAAACCTGAAATTAAGCAAAGCAGTGGTTCTTGACAGGGGAGTAGAGGTAGCATTGTAGTAAAGTGTATCCCCATGTTGACCTAGGTAGTATGGAATGCAAAGAAACTGGTGTAAAAGCAGTGTTCATCCAACAGTATCCACTAAAAAGGCGATAAACTAACTTGCGAAAGCTACGGAAGCATATCGTTTCTATGTGCTTCCTTACAACCCATTTTCCAAAGAGACTCCGACCTTACATTGAAAACTTGATTGGTGAATATCAATGTGGTTTAGGGCTAGTCGATCTACCATGAATAAAGTATTTATGGTGAAGCCGGTTTTGGGACAAATGAAAGGATGTAACTCCAAATATTCGTAGACTTCAAACAAGCTTACTATGACATTAGCCGCAAAGGACTGCACAAAATATTATCACAATTTGACATTCCAGTGAAGTTTCATCTCAAGTACTGGCTCAGAATACACTGATTGATCCACTTGTCACTAAAGGACTATCAACAACTTTTCAACGAGCACGAAGCTATAAAGGTTCCCATCGATATCAGAGTTGCTATTTCCATTCAACCAGGTAATACTTACCCTGACAAAATTAACAATTTCACCCGGGTTTTTACTCGGTATACCCTCTACTCCAGCAGGCCAAGAAAGGTATTACCTAGACAGAATATTATTATTGGGGACTATCATTTTGAGAATATTGAGAATACATACTTAGGAAGTAAGCTATGAAACGACGTGAAATCCATTCTAAAGTCAAAATACATACACGGGAAGTCGAAGCTGTTCATCTGCAAAATGATCATCAAACCTGTGCTATATTATGATAATGAAGGAAGGATCTCAGATGGCGATAAAAATTAAAGGAAGGTCCTACACAAAATATTAGAAGCAGCTTCCGTGGAGGATGAGTGCTGTCTCAGAAAGAGTAACGCATTTTATGAAATCAATCTCGAGCACAATGCAACTACACTGACTCGATGGGGCTAGTCAAGGTAAGAGTATTCAAGTGGACGGAGGGAGTCAAATCGGAAAACCAATAAAAAGTTAGGAAAACGCATTCTTCGTTGACGGCAAAATGCTATTAAGTGTAAGAAATTGGAGAATCCGGTCAATAGACTGGTTCAATTGGAGGCAAATACTGAAGGAAGTTGAGGGGTAGCAGGGTTAACAACGTTCAAAATTTATTTCAGCGTCCGTGCCAACGTTCTAGCTTCAAATTGAATTGCGGGTGGTAAGCCGTAGTTCGCTGGCGTTTGAATCCCAGGAGTTTGCCTAACTTGCCTAGCAAAGCGAGGGATCCACTTTCGATAAACAGCTTCGGCACAAGATTGCGTCGTAGTGTTCTTCAGAGGTATTGCCTCAGGCCAACGCGTAAACCTTTCGATGATTGTAAGGCAATACAAGTAAACGTGCGAGTCTCGCAAAGGTCCTACGATGTGTATGGTGTGGAATCGCTTGTTAGTGTGGAGAAATGAGCCCACTTCTTTTCTTACATGTCTGGTGACCTTGCACTTTTGGCATGCGATGCACTCTCTGGCCCAGGAGTTGATGTCCTTTTTTATGGAGGTGACTAACCGATCTGTTGTCTTGATGCCTGGATGCGCTACGTCGTGAACCGCGTGGAACACTTCCTTGCGAAGGGTGGCCAGAATGTATAACCGGGGTCCCTTTTCCGAGTATTCGCAGCAGAGAGAGAGGTTCGAGCCGAAGATGGGCAACTCCCGAAATTTGTATTTGGGGTTGGATTTGAGGCTCTGAAGCACTGTGTCAACCTCCGGCGCCTTGGCGATAGCCTAGAAGTTGAGTGAAACAAGGATATCAACCTGGGAGACACGTTACAAAGCGTCAGCAGCTATGTTGTCCTTGCCGGACAGGTGCTGTATGTCTGACGTGAACTCGCTTATAAAGCTTAGGTGTCGAAGCTGACGAAGGGACGCTTTGTCGGGCTTCTGTTTCAAAGCATAAGTGAGAGGCTTATGGTCCGTAAACACTGTGAACAGCCTGCCTTCTAGGGAGGAACGGAAGTATTCTATGCTCAAGTACGCGGCGAGCAGTTCGCGATCGTAGGTGCTGTAGTTCCGTTGAGCGGGGTTTAACTGTTTGGAGAAGAAGCTCAACGACTGCCAGACTTGATTTACCTTTTAGTGAAGAGCAGCCCCTACTGCGATGTCAGAGAGATCAATAAAAACGGGAAGCTTGGCATGACTTGCACCTTCTCTGGGTCGGGCTGTATTCCGTCAGGGGAAATGAAGTGGCCGAGCAACTTGCTTTTCTAAACGTTTAGGACTAAACCGGCCTCAAAAAGACGTTGAAAAATGCACTCGAGATGGGCTAAGTGCTCAGACTCTTAGGAAGAAGCGACCAAAATATCATCCAAATATACGAAACAGAAGTCGAGGTTTCGCAGGACTGACTGGATGAACCTTTGAAAGTCATCCGTGTGAACTCGAAGAATCTAAAGGGTGTGCATATTGCCGGAATGGAATGTCTTCTGGAGATATAGGGATTTGGTGATACGCCTTAGTTAAATCCAAGGTCGAAAAGATGCGGCAATTTGCGAGATGATGCGCAAAGTCGTGGATGAGTGGAATAGGATATCGGTCTGGAACTGTCTGCGTGTTTAGCCTTCTGTAATCCCCACAGGGGTGCAATTCGCCATTTGGCTTAGGGACCATAAGGAGTGGGGAAGACCAACAGCTGTCCGAAGGTCTGAAGATACCCTGTTCTTTTGAGAAAATGCTATTGACTTCGAAATAAGGTGCAAGCTGGGGCGGAGTTCAGAAGAACATCGACTCTTCACCAATTCTTCTACAGATTTGGAACTGTCGCGCTACAAATATGTGTTTGAATCAAACACATGAATCTCAGCTTTAACAAATAGTCCAGGTCTACATATGCGACAAGATCATGTTCTTGACGACCTTGTTCTTAATGAAAGATTATCTATTAAAAACATTTCATTTATTTATTGATTGTTAATTAAATCTCCTCATATTATATTTTTATTTAGTTTTATAAAATTGAAATGTCGTGCAGAGGTTTCCGAATAATGCAAAATTATCCTATAACTTTATTTTATTTAAAAATGTAAATAAATTTTGTTATATAAGAGGAACTAAAATTTTTTGTAAACTTTCTTTCTTAAAAACTGACATCATACTAATCCATTTTTCAAAATTCATTATTTTTCTCAAATCACTGCCTGCTCCGCCACGGAGAACACCGATGGTGGCCACTGTCAATCAAAAGCCATAACCCGAAATGGGGCATGATATACAACAAAATTCCAAAAAAACTGCGGAATAAGTAACAAACTGCGAAACCGGAAGCTGGACCCTTCAGGTATGAAAGGCCTTGTGTATTTCTTTAATAAATACATTTGAGTGCTCATTTGTCTCATTAGTACGTAGCACGTTATATATGCATATATTATGTGAAAATATCCACTTTCAAGTAATATTTAAAGTCTTTAATTTGTAAAGAAGTGACAACTTTGACCTATTATAAATTTGTTAGTAATAATGAGATTTCCACCCAATTTGGTAGGATCATGCGTTAAGAGATGATAATTTTCAACCCCTGCACTCCCCACCTTTCCAACAAATATCAAAACTAAGACCGACGTAGGAAAGTACTAATACTACAAATTTACTGAGAATCACTAATCACTACAACTGTCTCCGAAAAAATGTGTGTGACAGACAGACAGACAGACAAACGGACAGTAAACCGATTTAAGTAAGGTTTTGTTTTACAAAAAACCTTAAAAGTAACCTATTCAGCGTAAATATACTGCACCCTAAGCCATCACATCTAGAATGGCAATATCAGATTAAATTGGACAGTCTGACATACATCATATATATACATATTTCTTATGAAGCTATATATAAATGGAATCGTTGTGGGTCGAACTGTTTAAATTTTAAATGATATTTCTAAAGAGGTCCAGCCAGCAAGCGGTAATCTTAAATGGGGCATATATATTATGGCTTATTTTTTCGAAAATTAGGTTCAATACTTTTCATAAGTCTTATAAATCCTGGAAAGCAAATTTAATAAAATATCTCTAAGTTGCTCGCCCAAAGTTGCGAATCATGTACTTCCTTCCTAAAATGTTCCCGTAATAAGCGATTCAACCCCATAAAAGTATCATTACTGCCGGATTTAAAATCCTTTTCCACGTATTTAATTTCAAAAGAGCTCTCATGACCACTGAGCTGTTTTGAACTGTTTCCCGTAAAGCGGCTGAATCCCTGTGCTTGTGTTTTGCAAACAAGCCATCCTCAAAGTAAATACCAATTTCAGGATGTTCAAATATGCAAAGCAAACAGAAACCAAACTGACCCGACAATTCTGGTCTTCGACTCCATTCCAGAATCTAAGCGGAGTTAATAAATGCACACAATATGTGTAGGAGTCTGACAAAATGGGAAGAGGGATGAGCTTTTTCACTTATTCAAATGTGCAAGTAATAAAACAATGAACAAGCGAGAAGCTGAAATGGACATCAGGGGTGAAGTTCATACGTGGTCGGTCACTTACGTCGGGGGCTACATTAGCACTGGACGAAAGTAGCCAAAGGATAATTAAAAAGGTGTATCTCTTGTTCAGTCAATATTTGTAAATCTGACGGCACTTTGTGGAATTGCGTTGACACTTAAAGTGGTCCGGGGGTTTTAACCACTGTGGAAGAGAGGCGAAGATCGTTGTTTTATTCTAATGTTTGGTATTTCCTCCATTCTAAATGAACTGAGGGAGGATAATATGCCTTTTCAAAGGAAATCAATGATTCAAATGAGTACTTATGCATTATTTGCTTAACTTCGAACGTTAGCGGAACCAACTTTTCATGATATTTGTAAATTCAAGCAAACAAATTTCCGATTGATTGGTGGAGTATGTGATGAAATTTAGCAGTTTCAGTTGTAGAAATTTAGTGAAATATATCGATAAAACTAAAAAATGTCAAATCTCCACACTTGGGTACAAATATCTATGAAAATCTGTAAATTTGCACAATGTTGAACCTGGTAATCAAATTTCCCCATTGTTCTACCATAGTGAACTTGTTTGATCCACTTAAGGACACAATTACATCACATAATGTCTTATCCTGAATTTCATTCTCAAGTAGAATATTATGGAACTATGACCAAGATGATGTTGCGTTTAAGCTCATTGTTTGAAGGCGTAAAACGTTTAATTGTCCCCAAAAGCATATTATTCCCGTTTGCTTCAAGATTGAGAGAATTGAGTGTCTACATGATATGCCTAACGTAATTACACAGAGTAGCTAGCTAGATACGTATATATCTAAAGGCATTTGTGGGCCTTTATTGAAGAGGAATAGTTAGGGTGCTTCCGCACAACAGGAGTGAGAAGGACTTATTTGCCCATATAACACACAATCAAATAACCAGATATGGTCATAATAAGGCTTTGGATGGGATTCAAGACAATATTTTGTCTTGGGATCATGTTTCTTGTCCTTTAAGGTTCATTTCTGAGGCTCTGTGCTGTGACTAAAACTTACACTCGCCAATATTCAAATGTTTGCTTTGCGTTTGTTCAAAGTGTTAACCATTTCCTATCAATTTGCATCAGAAGGAGTCGCAGTACAGTTTATGGTATAGAATACGAATCTATGGTTAATGCAGCAAATGGTATGATGACACCCTCGCGAGTGTAAATGCATTTGAGAAAAAATATTAGCAATTACAAGAGGGTGCAATCTAAAAACGCAATCACTGAAATGTCATTCACGTTGAATGAAGTGGTTATCATTTCATCAAATTTTGCTAGGTAACTCATTCTAACAACATAAAAAGATTCAAGCTAATCAGTCCGTGCGGGAAAAATTAGGTAGCGTATTATGGTCAAAAACGGGTAGCCCTTTTCAATAAAATCTGTGAACAGCCTACTTAAAAATGGGCCTACACTTCTGTGTCGCTTCTAATGAGGCCTAATTATTTTATAATTACAACTGGCGTAGCCAAATCAAGTATTCCTGGTAATACTCACTTGCACTTCTCTAGCATTTACCAGGGTCAGACATGATTCACTAGGCAACCCATTTTGAACTTAAGAGTGTCATAATATGCACCGATGTGAGTTATTTTCTTCTCTGAATACTGTTTAAGGTCTTACGAATATGGTCCTATAATAACTGAATTCCACTGAAGAGATTTTCAGAAAAGTCCTTAAATGGGGCTGAATAGTTAAGTGTTCCGAAGTCTTTCCTTTTCAGAAAAAATGATAAAGTAATTTCTGACAAATATGGCGGCTGTATGCGCAAATGCATCAATTCAGAACGATGGCGCTATTCTGTTAGATTTTATTGTGTATATGTATGTGTATATGTTTGCCTTCGTTGCCGGTTCCCTAAGCTTCTTTCCCTCCAAGTCTTCCCCCCTCCTCAACTCATCTGCACCACGTGTTCCAAGAGCAACCCAGTTTGCGGCCGTTCTGGGACAGTGGATTCTAGTCAGCAATGGAATGTCCGGATAGCTGAGTGGTTAGAGCGCAAGGCTGTCGTACGGAAGGTCGCGGTTCAAATCTCGCTGGTGGCAGAGGGATTTGTATCGTGATTTGACGTCGGATACCAGTCGACTCAGCTGTCAATGAGTACCTGAGTCAAATCAGGGTAATAATCTCGGGCGAGCGCAATGCTGACCACATTGTCTCTTACAGTCCATTGTAGTGTACCGTTACGGTCTTGAATGAAGTGCTCTAACACACTTCAAGGCCCTGATCCAATATGGATTGTTGTGCCAACGATTATTATTATTATTATTAATGGATTTGCCACTTCCACAGTTATCTAACTCCTCGATCCAAATTCTCGGTTGGGGATTATTTCGGGCCAGAGGACGCCAATGATATGACGCTTACAGGTGCCGACAGAGCTTACGGATAATAGTGGTGCTTACTTTCCATTTGCTATTCCCACATTAGTGCGAACAGTCTCTACTTCATGGTTTACAATACGGTATGTGTATTTCTAGATTTTAGACACAACTATTGAGCCGTATTTGGTGCTCTAAATGCGTCGAGTAATTTTGATTTCGGTGCCGCCATCTACAGGGATAAAATTTCCAACATAGACAAGTTGACCAACGCCTTCAATCCTCTGTTCATTAATGCAAATAGGAAGGGTGCAATGACCAGTAAGACTGAGAACCAAGCTAGGATTTGGTATTTAATTTCAATCCAGCTCTGATGTTGCCATCTTCTTCAAATTTGGAGCCAATCGGCCAAGTTCCATGACGTCTTTCGTATTTGAAGGGCAAGTAGACGTCGTTAGCGTAGCCGACGTATTTGAGGAAACACGTCCACAGACCACATGAAGGACATCAGTGATGTCGATTAGGAAATTCAAATTAGTTTGAGACTATACCTCGATACAACACGAGGTGGAAGTCTTCAAGCCACTACCTCCAGGGGTCACGTGCCTAGAAAATGTGAGATTTTCACCCACCACGGACCAAACCACCTAAGCTAGTGCACCTAGGGTGTTGATGTAGTCAATACAGGAGGGTCCGGAGCGGAGGCCTGCCTGCTCTCTGTCGATCAAGCTTTCTAGATGTTCTTTGATGGGTTCCAGGATTATTTTAGCGACGGCAGGGAGCAATTGTCACACTCACAACGGGTACCGTCATTTGGAATCTTAATGGTTATCTCCTTCCACTCTCCGGTGTCCGATTCCCAAGATTTCCGTACGAATGAAAGCAGCAGGTCTACTGTAAATAACTCTGCGGGTGGTCCGTAAAGCCCGGCTATACCCCGTTTGAGTGCATGGTTGGACAAAATGATTTCTCTTTTGCATGGAGAATCAGTCCATAGCCGCATATTACGGCTAATACCCATTTCATCCACAAGAGGAGGAACCTCACTGGATGTATTATGGCTAAGAACCATGGTAAAGCGTTCTTTCCACCTCTTCAGTTGTACGATGATGAGAAGTCGACCGTTGGCATCCTTCACAGAAACAACGGATTTCCATGTGGTTACATGGAAACTCTTTCGTGGTATGGTGTACTCTTCTGAAATCATTGCGATCTGCAGTATGATGCTTCCAATTAAAGTTAATCTTAATGCAAAATTAAAGACCTGACATTTTATCTCATGGGGAGTAGTAATTCGACGTGAAAGGGTTCAGTTCATTTCGACATACTACATATAGCTTCGTTAATAATAGTACGATTTCCACCAAGCTTTCCAATATGATGGTCCCTACTAAAGTTTATACCACAAAATTCTGTGGATCTAGGATGAATTTAAAGGAGGTTTGCAGTGAATTTTCAAAGTATAATAGTAGCTGCTACTAACGGACCACCATGATTTTTTCCAAATTTTTCAATTGGGTAGTTAGTAGCAACTGATAGTTGCTTCTAAAAGTGCTGATCAAGATCTCTCATTTGATACCCAACGAAACTTCACGGTCAATTTCGCCAACCTTTTAGGTTTTTGAGGATAGCTCTGCCCTCTAAGATGATCGTCTGATCCTCCTATTTCCCTTAAGTTCATTACAAAGCTAATTTTCAATTTTCCATCAATTATCCTTCTTCCTTATTCACTGACCTTCAATCATGATTTACGTCTTATGGGACTTGAACCTGGCTGGAAACGAAATGGCTAACGGACATGGTGGGAACAAAGCCAGCTTTTCGCGCTTTTTTAAGCACCCTATGGGGCTCATCTAAATTTCAGAATTGCAAAGAGAATGGAATAACCCTAATCCTCCAGAAACGAAGCCTTTCAAACGGGACGCGGTCCTTCCAAGTACATCGAATCATGCAGATATTACAAATCTTTATATCCAAATTAGATTTTGCAAATATTAAGCTGAATCACTAGATCCAGTCTGTAATAACTCATTTTACATCCGATCGTCTAAAGAATTGTTTCATCTCCCGATCCGTCGCATGCTATCATTCATCTATGCACAGAGATTCCGCATCCAATTGCGCTCGCACAAAGCTGGTCTTTGAGAGTCGGAAGCCTTCGCCGGCCAGCTCTGTCATCTTTGTTCACCTGAATGGATTCTCCCTACCCCCTCCTTCGATGTGACTCATGGGAACAATCCATCGATTCCTTTTTTCTTGTCTCCTTTGCACATACACAGTATCAGTCCAAAGACAATGGTCGCAGCGTCGCCACTATGGAGACGAAAATTTTGCGTTGGCATAACACGTTCGAAATGAGAACATCCACAATCGACATGGGGAATTCAACATGTAAAAAGTGGCTAAAAAGGTGTGTTTCAGGAGATGTAAGGAAGCTTAGGTTGACCTGGACATCATAGTCAGTGGAAAATGACCCAAATGGTGTTCTAGACTGTGATTGAAGAACCTGTCGGCTCCGTGTGTATTGAAGAGCCTGCCGAATATACTATCGATGAAGAAGACTGCAGGTATACAAGGCTAGAGTCTGTCTAAATCCCACCCAGACTTTGCTATATTATGACACATCTAGTTAAGGCCATGCTGATCCACTGGACTTACTTGGATAAGGTGCATTCAAAATATTGCTAGATTTTGAAAATGAAAATAAATTTTCATCATGCATTTTCGCATTTTTGAAAAATATGATTTTTTTTTCGTTCTGGATCACTAGTCAATCAGATGCTAATTAAGTTTCCTTAATTCACGAGTCCAGTACAACTTCTCGAAAGAGCCAACTTCTTTGAAATGATTTGTTGTTTTTCTTAAATATCACCTAAAACGGGACTATATTATTGTAATTTGGCATGATGACTACCGGGATTTGATCATCATTGATTGCCTGCAGAAATGGAAAATAAAAGGAAGTAGTGATTTACCCAATCAGTTTTGATAACACTGCTTACGAAAGTCTTATAACCAAATAGATCTTTTGAAAGAATGTGGGAAGAGTTGTTTGTGGAAAGGATGAAAAAACAGATTGATAAAAGTAATCAGAAGTGCTATTTACTAGGATGAAAGCTACGGTGATTCTGCAGGGCATCTGTGTTTCGGCATTTTGAATAAGCCTTCACACGGGAATGGGTGTTGGAATTCTTCAAAATTTATTACACTGAGCACCGACATCAGAAAAGTGTCTCAAAGTGTACTTCAGCCGCGAGTAGTACATCTTAAGATAATATACAAATACTCATATCCTTACAGACATATTCCGTTTACCGAGAAAAAGGGAACTCCTTGCTTGAAATCCATTGTTCAGGTTTTAAAGATTTTGATTTGATTTTGTCATTTGGATTCAGGACTGTCGAATGGAAAGGATACAATTAGCGGGAAGTAATTGAATTACTGAACCCGCCTGTGATGTGCTCACATTCAATTACCAAATGCTTTTAAGCCATTTGGTTTCAGCACATACACATATCCCAAACACATTACACAACAATGAAAGGTAGTCGTATGTAGAAACATCCATGCCAATAAAATAAACATATGGGACAAGCAAACCGTTCGTTTAAGGACTTACGACCTTTATATCTGGAATCATATGTACATGTGTATTAACAATTGTTATTACATTTACCTATGTGAATCCATAACTCCATCATCTCTAAAGAGAATGTCATAAAATAATGTGGTAATTAATTATGTTTCGAAATTATTTTTTTTTATATTTTGGCTCGAAAAAGGATTCCATTGAACAAAATATTGTGGGGATATGTATAAGGTGTACACAAAATGGGTCGCACCCATAATTGAATGCCAAATCAGATTAATAATTTCACTTCAAAATTATCGTTGTCAGAATGCTTCAGAAGTGGAATTTTTAAGGCTCTGTAGCATACCTTTATTTAAGATTAATTAACGGATTCTAATTACAGTCCAGTTACCTCAGAATTAGGATGATGTACCATTATTTGTAAATTAGAGGTTCATGTTCAATTGACAAGAAGCTTTAAATAACCTGCTTGAGTTGATTGGCTTCAGTAAACTATCATCGTTAGACAAAATGATCCACCAGGTGGCATCACCAGCAGTTTTAGAACACGTAAGTATGAATTATATATTTAACGCTTCCACGCTAATTTGCTAGTGACTTACGAAAATTACATTTAATCCTTGATCAACTTGCTTGCATTCCAGCGAAATCAGGAACAATATAACTGATGCGGACATAAACAAATGCAAAGGAATGGCTTAGCAGCCTATCTTTTTTGATAGCATCAGGTGCCATTGGTAGACATCCTTCATTGCCTCACACACATATAGCCCACCCCAAAAAAAATTTTGCGTTTTTCTTAACTAGGGTAAGTGCTTCCTGTCCCCTTCTCAGTGGAGTATAGGGAATCCGCACAATCACATTGTGCTTCAGTTTCATCATCATCATACTTAACGCTGTGCAAGTGATAAGCTCACATCAGCGAGACAAATATAAGATGAAGACAGACACCCATGCCGATTGGGATTAAAACCCAGAGCACCAGATTAAGAGGCTGATACTCTACCCCCTCAACTATTACGTCGTGGAACTATAACAGTCTACGATTTTGCAACAGAACTCAATTCATAAATATTAGAAATTAGTTAGTTATACTGATAAAGTTTTGCTTTCCGAGGACTGCTTTACAGTTCAAAACACAAACGCATTCGCAAAAGGACATGCGCATTCACCGATGGCATTACCTTCAACCGGATACACCACGTTCTTAGCACCAAAAGATGGTCATCCAGCATCCTGAACATGGAATCATATTGAGGAGCAAAATGTGTCTCTACCACTACTTAATAAAAAGTCTCTACAGGTGCTGAATTTGAAAGATCCGCGGGATAAAAACGTGGGAAAGCTAAAAAATGATTTAATAGCGGGAAAATGCAAGGCAACTGGAGGAATGATTAGATCCAATTCTCCGGAATCTCACGGGGAAGCCTATAGATGGACCTGGTATGACCTTAGATGCGCTATCAAAACAACACCAGAGGAAGCGGTTGGATATGAATTCCGGCACCGGAGAATTAATTGATTTGACGACGAATGCCAGGAAACGCTTGACAAGAAAAATGAGACAACGTATAGAACGAAATATAAAAACGAAGAGAGAAATTTCTGAAAATCTCCGACGAGCAGCTAATAAAATACTAAGTAGAAAAAGAGAAAATATTTTAACGACGAATTGAAGAAAGTTGACGACAACATCGCGAGCAACAATACAAGCCAATTCTATAAAGTAGTGAAGAACTTGAGGCATGGATATCAATACAAAACCACCCCTTGTAAAAGCAAAAATGAAGCAATCATCGAGGACGAAAGTCAATCACGTAAGAGATGGCCGGGTTATTTCAAAGAACTCCTGAACCATCAAACACCAAAACTCACAAGAACTATTATCGAACATAGTAGGAACATCGAACCGGCAGCATTGGAAAAAATAGAGTCAGCCATCAAATGTCAAAAAATTACCAAAAACTCATCAAATCAGACGGTCCATGGACCATGTCTACAGCCCCCAACAGTGGTCAAAAAGTATGATATGTCCTATCCACAAAAAAAGTGACAAGTTGACATGCGATGATTACAGAGGCATTTCACTACTTTGTACTGTTATAAAATGCTCACATCCTGGCGAGAAAATTAGACTGTACACCAATTGACAAA
This sequence comes from Hermetia illucens, assembly GCF_905115235.1. Lineage (NCBI taxonomy): Eukaryota > Metazoa > Arthropoda > Insecta > Diptera > Stratiomyidae > Hermetia > Hermetia illucens. The sequence continues at coordinate 172,934,714 of NC_051849.1, read as the reverse complement.
CACCAAAATGGTCAGACTGGATGATCGACCTTTAACCAGCTATTACAAACAGGTGCTAGGAATATGCTGTAGATTCAACATCGATCTTAAAATATTCGTGGATTTGGAGTAGACATACGGCAGTATTGACCGAAATGTACTGTGCAAAGTCATGATTGACTTGGGAATTCCAGCAAAACTGATTAGCCTCACGAGAATGGCGATGCCTCACTCAGCAGCGCAGGTCAGAGTCAATAATACTAACCTAATAGATGCATTTGAGACAAATGTCAGATTGAAACAAGAAGAGGCTGGCAGCGGAGCAAGTTATTCGAAAACACAAAAACACAAAAAACACGCTGGTCTATAAGTCCTACCAAATCATGGACGACGACTTAACGAGAACTAGACGAAAATTATGACGGAAACAGTTTTTAGAAAAAATATACCGATTCAAGAGCACAGCTTAGACAACTTTATATACTTAGGTGTACCAGAGAGAAGAAGCGGAAACGAGGTTGACGAAATAAAACGACAAGTTCAGTTTGCAAACAGAGCCTATTCGGTCCTCCCGATTTTAAAATCCAGTTGCATACATATGCGAGTATACAAAACGATAATGAGACCAATGCTACGGATATGAAAGATGAACCCTGAGTACCTCCAATGTATAGACGGGAACGGGTACACCCAAAAGTGTATTCGATGGGAGGGTAGAAGGACGAAGACCGGGACGAAAACCCCGAAAGCGCTTGAATGATTCTGTTGACGAAGACAGTGCTTCACTGCACGGATTTCAAACTTGCAGGACGCAATTAATGGATCGCCTCTCAAGGTTATGGCGAGGGGACTCGGCCTAACGCGCCAAAAGAACGACATTGTAAAAGGCCTTAAGAAAAAGGGTTTTAAGGTTTTTAAGTACGCTGTGAATATATCCCAGTCAACAAGCCAGAGGGGGAACTAACATCTTCTTTAAAGAGTATATCAGATACCATAAAGAACAGAAAATTGAAGATGAAAAAATGCAGGCTGTGACTACTGGTGTACAACTATTTAACAAAGTTGTGAAGATCTCCTCAATATACTGTCTGCCCTGTTCCGGTGTTAAAAAAGAAGATTTCGCGCTCCTCTTCCAGTTCATCGGAAACCCCTTCATTTTTGGAGGTGACCATAACGCAAAAAAATTGATTTTGTGGATCTAGGTTAGCAACATCCAAAGGCAAAGCATTATTTGAAGCAGGAGAAGCACAAAAGTGCAATATTCCTACATACTGGCCAACTGGCGTAACAAAAACACCCGATGTCACTCATTTCTTCATAACTAAGGGTATTTCAGACGAATACATTCATGTTGTCAATAATGAAAATATAATGTCCGATCACTCGCCTGTTATGATGCGGGTCAGCAAAATAGTGATGAGAAGCGACTATCCCCCCATGCTGACTAATAGACAAACAAAGAGGGTAGCATTCAACTGCACATCTAAGAAACCGCTTGCATAAATAACCAAATCAATACTGCTTATCAGCTGGGAAGATCGATCTGCTTGCAATGAAAACTGTCCTGCAAAGGTTAGCGAACTAATTGCAGAGAAACGTAGAGTTCGCAAGCTATGGCAAAGGAACCGCACAACGGAAAGGAAAAAAGTCGTGAACTTTCTGACCAACAAGCTAAAGGCCTTAATTAACAAATATAGAAACGAGTCTTTCAGCAGATATGTCTCAAATCTTGCATCGCAAAAAGACACTGGGTCTCTGTGGAAGTCCGCGAAAGATCTAAAAAGACCCACACAATAAATTCCAACTATTAAACAGGGAAATGGGCAATGGGTTCTTTCTGCGCAGATCTGTTAGCGAGGCATCTTGAAAGTAGCTTCCAGCTTATACATACGCAAGCGTCTGCATGCTTAATGCCAGTCAGAACCACCACCCAATACGCTATGTAACACTAAATAAGCTGAGAACAGAAACTAAAATACATGTGCGTCCTAACAAGGCTTCTGGCTGTGAATTTATTGTAGGGAGAATACTCAAAGAATTGCTAGAAAAGTGTCTAGTCAAATTATTCATCATCACCATCAGTGGCGAAACAACCGGTATCGGGTGTAGGCCTGCCTTAATAAGCAACTTCAGACATCCCGGTTTTGCGCCGAAGTCCACCAATTCGATATCGCTAAAAGCTGTCTGGCGTCCTGACCCACGCCATCCCTTCATCTCAGGCAGGGTTTGCCTTGTCTTCTTTTTCTACCATAAATATTGCCCTTATAGACTTTCCGGTTGAGATCATCCTCATCAATACGGATTAAAAGACCCGCCCACCGTAACCTATTGAGCCGGATTTTATCCACAACTGGACGGTGATGGTATCGCTCATAAATTTCGTCGTTATGTAGGCTACGGAATCGCCCATTCTCATGTAGGGGGCCAAAAATTCATCGGAGGATTTTTCTCTCGAACGCGGCCAAGAGTTCGCAATTTTTCTTGCTAAGAACCCAAGTCTCCGACGAATACATGACGACTGGCTAGATCATTGTCTGGCACAGTAAGAGCTTTGACCCTATGGTGAGACGAAATTATCAACGGTCTCAAAGCTGTATTCTCCTATCTTTATTCTTCCCATTTGACCAGTGCGGTTTGATGTTGTTGCTTTGTTGGTTTTTGGTGCTGAAGTTGCCACCATGGGCGTATGGGGCTATCCGGCCTAGCAAGATAGTGGAGAATATTTCATAGATGGTACTCAGCAACGTGATACCTCTATAATTGCTGCACTGTGTGATATCTCCCTTTTTATGTATGAGACAGATAATACCTCGTTGCCGATCGTCAGGCATTGATTCGCTGTCCCGTACCTTGAGCACCACTTGGTGTAACTGTTCGTCTCCATATTTAACCAATTCGGCTGTAATTCCATCGGCTGCTGCGACTTATGATTTTTAAGCCGATGCACGGACTGTTTCTCCTATACTGTGTGTCCGTCGTCTTCAGTTGGCGGGACCTCCAACTCGCCGATGTTTTGGTTGTTCAGTAGTTCATCAAAGTACTCAACCCATCGCTCCAATATGTCCGTCGGAAATCAGATTTCCCTCTTTGTCTCGGCAGGATGACCACACCTCGATGGTGCTTCATCTGTTGACGTGTTCGTAAAACTTCCGCGCCTAGTGTGGTTGCTCCCAATACTTTTCTAGTTCACAGATCTGTTGGTTCGCCCAGGCTTCCTTTTTCCATCTGTAAAGTCACTTCTCCGCTCGACATAGTTCATGATAAGTCCCTGCGCGTGCCCGCGTTCTTTGAGAATGCAACATTACTCGATATGCGGCATTCTTCCGTTCCGTTGATAGCTTACAACAGCCGTTGCTACTTTTGTTGCAGCTGGGGCCAAGTGTCTTTGTCGCCGTATCAATGATAAAGTTTCGCAGGTGATTGTGAAGATCATTTGTTGATGCTTCATCTAAAGGACCTCTGTTGACTGCGGTTATTGTGGCATCCATTTCTCTCTTATAGGTGTGGTGGTGAGCTGTGTTGTGGATGGCTTCAGTATTCACTCTCACCTGATTGTTAGAGGGGATTGTAGGTTTTGTCGTAATTTGTAATCCGGTCAAATTATCACAAATAATTAATGTAATTTTTGGATTAAAATAAGCCCCTCGACAATGGAAAGTGGCCAAAATTATAATGGTCCGCAAACCAGGGAAGAAGCCAAGTGGAGTCGAATCGTATCGACCAATGTCGCCACTCTTTACTGTAGCCAAGCCATTTGAAGGGCTTCTCCTTAAGAGACTGAACTAAATCATTATGGATCAAATCTAATACCACCACAACAATTTAGTTTCCGGGAAAAGCATTCCACAATCCAACAGGTGCACAGGATCACGAATCCGATCAAAAATGGATTTTACAAAAAGCAGATGTTGCCCAGGCGTTTAATAAGGTGTGGCATGAAGGTCTGCTGTATAGGTTGTATAGGGAATCCCAGAAGAATTTTTCGATATCTTAAAATCATATGTATCTGAACATTTATTCAGACTGAAGTACGAAGGAACCTACTCTGAACTGATAAAAAATTACAGATGGTGTTCTGCAGGGCAGTGTCTTGGGTCCAACACTGTTTTTCCTATATACCAATGATATTCCTTGCTGTGAAGAAGCCAAAATAGTAACATTTGCAGAGGGCACTGCCATCCTTACCACGGGTAAAACTAAGAAAGAAGCCAAAATAAAGCTGCAAACAGCGGTTGATAATATTGTAGAATGGACCAAGCAATAGAAAAAAAAATTGAACGAAAGCAGATTAATGTACATTGACTCCACAAATAAAAAAGAAAATTCAACTAAAGTCACCATAAACGGACAAGATGTGCCACAGGCGAGTGAGGTGAAATATTTAGGTATAATATTCGATTTAGGTATGATACTCGATGCTAAGCTCAGCTCAGACACATCCTGAGGAAGGAGGACAAGCTAAATGCCAGATACAGATAGATGTACTGGCTATTGGGGAACAATTCTCAGCTCACCACCGACTACGCTCACATGAGAATAACAAAGTCCGAAAATTGACTAATATCGCTGATGTAATGATACGACTGAAACGAGTAAAGCCAAATGACTTGTTAACATTAAGGATGCCTAAAGATATAAGCGACTGAGAAACAGTCAGTTCCTCAGCGAAGCCAACCAAAGTGCTAGAGTGGACCACAGGGTCTTCTCGCAATAAAAACGAGACCTAAATATGGAAAGAAAGCAGCGGGATGGGGATAGTCCCACACTCTCAGAAATCATGAACCCTGAAGTTAGTCTTTTAAAGATGTCCACCACAAATTTAGCGCTATTCCTGTGTTGGGCGACATCAAGCTCACTAGATCGTGTCTGCTACTTGACTTCACTTGACTTTCCAAATTACAAAACCATAGTTCTGCAAGTGTTCTCTTCAGAGTCTCATAAACTCACTTTGCGCAGGTCCAGAACGGTCAGTCTGTATCCTTGAAATTTTCGCTCGAGTTAGAGAAAGCGAGCATTCTTGGAACCCTCCGTACTGTTGTGGAAGAACGTGCACACATTCCAGAAATCAATCTTATTCCATTGCGTTTAGTAGTAGCCTTGAGGACAGTCTCCCTATCTAGGCGTTTTTGACGTTTTGTTAGCAATAAAATATCAACATTTTTAAGTTGCTGATCCACAAATTCCTATCCCTTTTTGTCGCGAGCAGGGAGTGTATTCTTAAACCCCAACCCACAGGGAATTGGTATTGATGGTTGATAAAAGTCAACAAATTTCAGCCTGCTCGACTCAACCGTTGCACCGTTTGATCCGTTAGTGAATTCAGAGTGTAGTTTTGCCCTACTAATATCTAATGCGAAACTATAGATGAAATTTTTATAAATAAATACAAAAAAAAATCCGGTCAATTCTATATGTTAAAAACATTTCTCAGCTGCATGAAATATAACAGAGTGATTTCCCGGATTCAAATTTATAGACATCTATGGAAATCCCCAACCAATTTGGGGAAAATGCATGTTTTGTCCATTATATTCTTTTCAATGTGAACGGATAGAATTTGGAATAAGAAAATGCTTCTATAAACATCCCAAATTGAATTTTCTAAAAAAGTCTCTTGTATGATACTACATCAACATTTTCCTCAAACATGTTTTCGGCTCCCACTAAGGACATGCCTCCACAAAGCAGCAATTCAATGAAGCAGAAAGTTGGAATGAAATTGTATAAAAAATTCATTTCCATTGAGACATTTTCAAATTACGAAAAGTACAAAATAGAATATTAATCGTAAGTCGTACAACAAAAAGAATGAACGAAGGAGTACATCGGCTTGGAAAATCTTCAATGCTTCATCCAGAAAATAAAACGCCTCGCGGCATGGAAGTCATTTACATCCAACCAGCACGAATCCTCCGCCTCTTCTCGTTAACCGGTGTCCCTGAAACAGGACTCTGAGGAGATCTGAAAACGACTTTGGATAACCCAAAACGGAACCCAACTCCAAGAGTGAAATGAGAAACAGAAAAGATTAAAGGTAAATGGCATAATCAAATCTTTTCTAATGGCTTTGTGCGCACTTTTTATTGTCACCGAGGGCGTTAAGCGAGACATTTAATCCTCAAATGTTCATGTTTTCCCGTTGATATGTCCCTGTCTCTGATTTCATCCTGTTCGGGCGCAGCCTTTGGTACAATTGCGAGCGGAGACATTTTCAACTTGCGTTATGCAAATTATATTTTCGTCAAGAGAAAATCAAATTACGACACAACAACCTGGCACTTTCCAACCAACATCCGAAATTACTGCAAGTGTTTTGATTTATATGCCTCCTGGCCGTGTTACTCTCTGTAATGGGAAATAGAAGGACGCGTGGTTGGTATGCATATGAATAAGGATACATTTGAAATGAACGTTATTTCGATTCGGGGTTACAGTTACTGCATATGATGATTTCACGCCTTGATCAATGAATAATATTAAAGAAGTGTACATATACATACTCATGCGTCCGGGGTAATTAAAGTTTAAGCGTTCTTTCTGGAGAGAAAAGGAGTATATTATTTCATTTCGAAAGTGTTGGAAGACTTTTAGAATATCGTAAATGAACGATTTAAAATCAATTAAATCGAAGATTAAGTATTAAATGAAAAAGATTATAGTACTACATATGTATATACATTTGGGTAGAATTGGCACGGTATTTGTTCAACTTCTAATTGAGTAGTGGACCGTTACTCAATCTCGGGACTTTTACGGAACCGCAATGACATTTCATTTTACCTATGTAAGTGTCCAATTTGTTACCTTGTAATTGTAACTACCTTTATACTATTTTAACCAACCATCCTAACTAATTTGATATGGTGAACTTTCTCCTTCTGTAACCCGTGCTAGTTTCCTGGTTTCTTTGGGTAATACTTTTCCACTAAAAGTTCAATCATGCTTGATTTCCAAGTTAAGATGAAAATGTCTAGCCAATTGAAATATGATCATATTATACATTATACATTATTACATTATATATTATACTAGCTGACCCGGCAGATCTTGCCCTGCCTAGGTATGTTTGTAAAAACTGGGAATCTTCTTCGTGCACTGGAGGAAGTAAAAAAATCAGATAAAGTACTTGCTCCCGCACTTCGGTGCTCAAGATGGCGGCGAGGAAGACGAGTAAGGACCCTTTCGACCAAACCAAAACCAAGCGACTGCGGAGAACCTCCTCATGGTGGCACCGGGAAACGCTTTATTCACTTTGGTTTGCTGGCCGTTATGCAGTAGGTGAATGCTTCATAGCCTAAATAGGGCGATCAGATCCAAGTCTGCACGGGAACTTATCTGAAGTGGCTTCGATCACGAAACCTTTCCAGGGATATACTGATACCATGGGAACTGGGATAGCCATGAATTCTCATGTTTCAGGAGAAATCCTGGAGCATGTGAGTTCAGCTCAGCTATTTGCGATTGGCCCTCTTGTGGGAGCTACATGGATTTTTGATTCAGTTCAAGCAAATAAAAGACCTTGGGGCCTCAAATGTGGTGTTGCGGTGCAACACGGGTGGAGTACTCCAAAGTTCGGTTGAGACTTGGGTAGGTCTTGCTTCCTCCAGTATGAATACACTGAGCCGCACACTCATTATAACTGGTACCAATGTGCTTGTCTCAGCGGGCTCTGATTGTGTTCAAAGTCAAACCGTGTCTTAAGAAGATCGTGGGATTAAATTCACTGGACAGGTGCTTACGTTAAACCCATGGAGAAGTAATTGTCCTTACACTTCGTCCCCACGAACTCGAGAAAATCTATCAGATCTGAGTCTGGCTTTTACAGTGAAGCTTACTTGGTACCATCGGAAAGTTACTTGGTACCATCGGAACCGGGATGGCTGTCTGAAGCATATGCTCTAGAAGAATTCTTGGGGTATATCCTCCCGGCCCGATTATTTGCGGTTGGCCACTTTGTTGTAGTTTCAAGGTAATTGTAGTTGTGCTTATATTGAAAGCAGAGCTTCTTCTTGGCCATAGTGTGAAACTACGCTACCTTGGTTATCCCAATCTAGACGGAACTCTGATTGCAATCTCCAAATCAATCGTGTCTGAAGAGGACCTTGGGATTATGCCTACAAGACATTTAATTATCATACAACTCCCTCGTAACTCGAATGTGGCTGCGAAATTTCTCGCAACTCGAATGTGGGTGTCAAATTACCATATTTTGCTAACTTTACCGCTCCTAACTATGCCATTTGAAGGCATACATTGCATTTCCGAATATGCTGTAAATAGCCTTTTGGTTCCTGAGCAACTCCAGCAATATGAGTGTGGGGCAAACTTCTCTTTCCAGTGGAAGAACACATCCCACTGAAACTTCAAACCGTAATGATGTGAGCGCAATATAATCATTAGATCGAGGGCACTTCGATTTATTTTGTACTCGTAGTATTCATTGTAATTGAATACTCATCGATTAATATATCGATTCTCGGTTTTGATAGAGCCGAGATATTTGGATAGCCCCTGACGTGGAAGCTCAAACTCGCATATTATCAAATCATGAATCTCACTTTCCCGTTTTTTCACCAGCTCTTAAATTGTAAGCTCTGATCCGGTGATATTTTCTACGTGGAACTTTGGGCCTTATTCTTCTCATGTTTCAGCAGCTCTTAAAGTCGGAGGCTCTGATTTGTTCAATTTCCAGCCGTGAAACTTCAGATATTTTATCAGCTCTACTACCTAGCAGTTGCCGTGCATACCTGCTTCATTTTATAATGGTCCCTTTTTGCGTGAAGTTTTCAATAATTTTTAAAATTTAATGTATCACCCTCTTAATAGTCAACGTGAACAGTGAGTCCTTGAGGGTTTAACGCGAGCACCTGTCTGGACGACTTAATCCCCCGGTCTTCTTAAGACACGGATTGATTTTGTGACCACAATCGGAGCCCCGCTTAGACAAGCAACAACGGTACCAGTCTACACCAATTGCATGGCTTAGCATTCATACTGGTGGATGCAAGACCTACCTAAATCTCTACCGAACTAACGAGTACGGCACCCGTGTTGAAACGCAACACCACGCCGAGGCCCGAAGGCCTCTTCTGGCACGAGCATAACCAACAAACCCCATGAAGCTATCTCGGTTTCCATGGTACCAGTATACCCCTGGTGAGGTTTCGTGACCAATTTGCCACTTCAGATGAGTCCCCGTGCAGACTTGGGTCTGATCGCCCTGATTAGGCCTTTGGAGCATTCGCCTACTGCATCACGGCCGGCAAACCAAAGTGAGTACAGCGTCTCCCGGTGCCACCACTATGGAGGTTCTCCTCGGCCACTTGGTTTTGGTATGCCCGACAGGGTTGCCACCCCGTCTACCTTACCGCCACCTCTGAGCACCAGTCAACGTGAACAGCACCAAATTATTTTCCATTCAAAACTACATACGTATACCGGTTTTTGTGTTGGTCGTGGCGCCATCTAGTGGCAAGCTACAGCAACTTGAATGGGATGAATATATTTTCCATGGAAAAATGTTGATGCATTTGATCAGGCATCCAAAATGCGTAGATTCATCGCGATTGGGTGAACGGTGTAGAAATTGATCCCCTGCAGCGCCATCAAGTGACGAATTACAGTAACGTATAAACTTTCTCTATTAAAAACGTCATATGTGTTTCATGACGGCCCGCAATTGTTACTCGACTGGTATCTCATGTCAAGCCACGATACAAATCCCACTGTAACCAGTGAGATTTAAACCGCGACCTTCCGTATGACAGCGTAGTACTCTAACCACTGAGCTATTCGGACATGCTTTACGCAGCACAGAAAAGAATTCCTAACCCGGTGGTCACTAGCAGCTCTTCGGTCGGTATTTAGATAGAGCGATCGCGTGGCCTTAGTGGTCGCATTAACAACGAGATCGATTTGTATATATATGGTGACCCATATCTCTTAAAGAAAGCATAGCGTGTCCATCGCATTTCGTTGATGAACGCATGAAGATGTTAGTTCTGTTAATGGCTGAGTATGATAAGTACGACGTGAGTCCCATTTCCATGAAAAAGTGCTAGATGGGCAACGTACTATACCCGGTGATAAAAGGAATTTCACCGCAAGTTTGAACAGTAGAAGAAAAGTTCCACCTCCTGAAGATGATATGGGAAACCACTGTAAGATTCGGAAACAAACTGCTCCTCCAATTAGGGCAAAATGAAGTAAAGCCTTGGGACTTCTCTGTCCCCTGGATGGACATATAACGAAGAAATTTATTAGAGAGTTTGGATGTGGATCCGCCTCAATGGGCTGCGTTGAGCGAGTTATTTAATCGCCATCGGTAAAGATGACAAAAACCATTCCTAACGATGATTTGATAGCATGAATGGTTTCGCTTCCATAAAGTTTCACATCCTCGGTCTGTTCCTAACTACCACCATTGACAGGTCGTCTGCCAAAAGGATCAATGTCGCCATCTCTGACACGCGAAGGGTCTTGAGGAATGCCTGCGCATTGTTCCTTGTGGCATGTCGTCTTCCTTATACTAGAGAAACCTCTTTAAAATTTAACTCTCGACTAATTAGGCTATCTAACTAGGCACATCCATTTCAGCCAAGGTGTCCATAATCTCAATACCGTTGGCCAAACCAAAGGCATTCCTTTCACTTAACGACACCAACGAGCAGCGTTTATCTGACAAACCCTTCTGAACCAGATCTACAGTATTGATATTGTCCGATAGACCATCCGCTAACTTAATGAATGGTGGCAACATCATGCCCATTGTATCAAAAGGACAGATGGAGATATATAAAGATGACGCGGCAGCTGGGGATATATAAAGATGACTTAGCAGGTGGCTCTCGGCTTTTGAGAGCTTCCACTGAACCGAAGACATTCATTCCACCAAGCTATATTCAAATCTGCTTATGAGCTATTTAGGGTTGATTTTAGCAGTCAGTTTAAGATCTTTTTTTGAAGTTCAGTCCATCCGTGAACTACCTATTATGTCCACCGATTTCTCGTAGTTTTTCTTTGATTACCACGTTGATCAAGAAGCTATCGTATTGAACCGAGGTGTACTCGGTTTCAGTTGTAATTATTTTGAACAAGTGTCCAAGTATCACGTTCCGTAACAATTTGTAGGCAACGCCTCATGGGTTTATCCAGGCACAGCTGCGTGTAGTAATTACACTTCTTGTCTTGCATGGCTTTTTAAGGTTTTGTGTAAAACAAAACCTCATAAAAATGGATTCACTGTCGGTCATACGCATTTTTCTCCAAAACGGCTAAACCAATCCGAACGAAATTTGGTGGATAGATAAGAACTATAAAATCCCACACAATTTTGAGCAAATTTGCTGTTTCTAAAGCTATGCAAATAAGGTGCTGTCGTCATAATTATCGAGAATAATTGACATTCGCATGAAATATTGAAATTCCACTCATGAAAACCCTAGTTCTTCCCAGCCCTTTTTTGTATCTGCGGTAAACATGTTAAAAAATGTTAAATTCTTCTCATTTGCTAATAATATTAAACTCAGAGTGTGAAGTGTATGAGGTTGACTATTATCAATACAGTGCTCTCCGAAAAATGGAATGCCTTTCTAAAATATAGAGGGCAATGGAATTTTTAACTATGTGACACAGAGCTGCCATGCACCCGTCGCTCCTCGCATCTTCTTCTGTTTCTTCAGCCTTTGTCTCGTTCACAATCGGGGTCGGTTCGTCGTGATCGGTTTCGCCATTTTATTTTATCATGATCTTGATGTAATCGCGAGGCTTTTAAATCCCCATGCAGCATATCAAGCCACCGTTGTTTTGGTCCGCCTTTTGGTCGCTTACCATTGACTTCAATGTTCAGACCTATATTGGCAAGTAAATTCTCGTTAGCACGAATTACGTGACCATAACATCGAAAACGCCACACTCGCAGTTTCTCCGCGATCGGTGCAACCCCATATCGATCGGAAATATCCTCATTTCGGATGTAATCAAAATGTATCACGCCACTTGTCCAATGCAACATCTTCGTGTCCATTACCGCAAGACGCCGTTCATTGTCTTTTATAGTCGGCCAACACTCAGAACTATAAGAGGGCGGCAGACGGATGACATTGCGGTAAACTTTAGATTTGAGCCGTTCGTTGATACGTCGATCACAAAGAACACCAGTTGTGGAATGCCACTTCATCCAGGTTGCGTTAATGCGTGAAGAAATTTTATAACACAGTTCTCCATTGGCTGATTGCATTGACCCGAGATATTTAAATCACTCAGTTCTGGGCAGATCACTGCCGCTAACAGAACTGAGGGATATAAATATCTTGAGTCAGTGCGCTCAGCCAATGGAGAACTGCTATGCTCCTCACATAGGGAAACACAAAACCTTTTATACCTGAACATCAAGTTTCCGGTTTTCCGACTTGTTTAAGACTATTTCGAAGCCCTCGGTATTCTTCTCCCGAGTGCTTGTGTTCCGGCTTTGATAAGGTCTCCCAGTTTACAGACAAGGTGATCTTCACGTGAAGGTTTCACCAGTAATTTGTTTGTTTTCCTCTTGGGCATGCGGTGGTAGCATTATAGCGCCACATGATTCGGTTACACTCTGACAAAAATGATTTGCTGTTCCTTTCGGATTGTCACTTCCTTTTAAAGTCGTCGATTGTTACTATTCTTTAATTTAATCTCTTAGGAGATCCTTCTAATTCGGATTACCCGATTTTGACTTTCAAGAAAAATGATAATAGCTAACAATATTTTTTTAAACATTCAAGGAAATTTATTACTCGGAATAATATTTATGAAAAGAATTTTATCCGATACGATTTTTGAATCGAATTTGTCCTGAATGTCCTAATCAAAATCACAGCCGAGATCAATTTGCAATAAGCTTTCGATTAGTATGCTTTCTGTCGTTAACATGACAGAATAATTACGAGCAGGACAGATCAAATCAGAAATGTTTATGCAAGGAATGCTGCAGGGGTTCGTGAAAGGACTCAGTTCACCATATAGCATGGCTTAGCCTACCGACCTGGCAGCTATAAATCGAAAATATACAAGGATAAAATAGCAATAGCAACAGCAATTTGCACAAATTGACTTCCCTCTTATTCGTATTTCAGGCATTTCCTATATTCGCAATGTTCTCAGGCATTTGAACACCATCCACAGGATTCAACCGAAGAGCCACTAAGCGTTGTTCATTTCTATTCGAGGCCGTTTGTAATTCAACCCCCCAATATCGAAGTAGTTAAATGCCACTTGTTGATGAAACCTTTCCACTTGGGATTTCATTTTGCATTGGCTTTTGGTTCGCTTTCATGTCGCCCCCTTAGGACTTCAACCATTTCGGGAAAAGCTTCCCCCAAATGATGTAACGTTAACAGTGCATAGTGAATTTCGTATTCCGAAGTTCATGGGAAAATCGTTTTGATGCAAGGAAATTATTCAACAATTTTGAGTCTATTTCGAGTCAGGATTTGTACATGCTGGAATATCGAGACAGAATTGATTGAGATGCTCCTAGCGTTCAGCATACGCTGTTTGAATGTAGATTTTTTTGGATTAAGAAGGACGTAATTGGTCAGTAAATGAAAAGAAGGTTCTTTACATATGGACAAATTGTTTATACAGATGATTCACACATTTATTGTGATATTCACTTGGGTGAAATGAGGAGGTCATTCTTTTTTTAGGTGGCAAAAGAAGTCGATTTAGACCCTTTTAAGTTCATACACCATTCCTCAGTATATACATTTTGACACTCTATTGTCCTTGGTTTTGCACTTGGTATTATAATTTGAGTATGTCAACTGCCACTTGTTCCAATCGTTTTTCATTTCCCCAGAATGGGATGCAAGTCCACGGTACGACTGTTGTTTGCATAAAATTTAAAATGCATTGCGTTTCTCGGTTTCATCCACTCTCGTTCAATATTCTGCAAGGATCCTTTGAAAAAGCTTGAAGCTATGTTTCTCTGGTAAATAAACATAATAGCAATTTTTCTGTTTGTTTTGATTTTTATATTCTAGTGCCGTTCTGAAAGGATACGTCTCGATACACAGCAAGGAACATTTATGAACTCAGAAATTTTTAAGATTTTTTTTGAGGGATTTACATGTTTAGAAAAGTATAACACTCTACACCGGTTCAAATATGTTATTGTGTTCAGTAGAATAATTCAGTCTAAATCTGAGAATCCTGTGGAATGCGCTACTTTATTCAGGACATAATAATATTTATCGTAATAGTATGCGTAAACATCTTGATATTTATTCGAATAATTTCAAAAGATTCGGACGATAAAAATAAACACTCGTTCACTGGTAACCTTCATGGAGTGTATATGCAACACCACCGTCTAACACCACGGCTCATATTGACAAAACAGAAGGAATCCGACGAAAGCGAGAGGAGACTGCACCACTTATAAATGAGGGCGACAGATCTCGAGGGTAGACGTGTTTTCAACTTATTCCGTTGCGAGTACGGATTCCCAACTGACTGCTGAAAGTGATGATGTTTGTTGAGTGTTTATGCCTACTTTGTACGTTTTGCTAAGCTAGCAACAGTATCATATCACCATCACTGGGGAATTCAAAAGTGTCTGTGACGCAGAATACATTACAGGATATTTTAACCTGGCGGCGTGACGGCAACAAGGGTGTCGGCAATTCCTCAACGAAGCATTCATATACACCTGAGCTTTTAAGATTACGTAATTATTTTTTTATGTTCATTTCGAATCGTCTACAAAAGCACAGAGTTGAAGTGTAGGTGAAGACACCTGACAGCCTTAAGTGAACCTTTTAATCATTTGTGTGGGAAAAATGTGAATGAGGTCTGCATTTGTTTGTTTGGCGTTTCGGGCCAGATGAATTGTAAAAAAGAGGGTTAGAGTCCATTGACTTAAAGTGGTTGATATGGATGGTTCATCATTTTGTTTTGAAATATGGATACCTTTAAGAATCTGACAGAAAAGGTGAAGCCAGTGGCGAGTCATGACATTTAGAAATATATGATAACGTAAAAGTTAGTACTGGAATAAGAGAAGAAAGTTCACTCCACTTTCTGCACACCTTCTGCAACAAAGTTCACTCCATCTTCTGCACACATTCTGCAGCTGTATTCATTATCCAGATTCTAGAACTAAGACTTAGTGGTGAAAGCGGTGGCGAGTTTTTATGAACAATTGACTACGAAAGGCGTTTGATCAAGTTCAATACGACAATCTCATCAATATAAGACGGACATTGAGGAGAAAGTTCGATGGCGTTTCATCAGACCGCTACATTCCAAGCAAAAAGTGAATCGTATTATTTTGTGCTATTTACTATCAGACACTTACCTGAAGCAATAAGATGAGGAAACGAACTTAATTAGATACCTTTTTCTGCCTTTCTCTCATTTGTTAATTGTTAGAGTAATAAGCACAACCAGGGACGTAAAGAGAGAACCCGGCCCCGGGGTAAAAACTATGCGGAAAAACGAGGCCCGGGGTGAAAATTATTATCCTAAAGTGAAATCTATTTTGCCCTCCTCTCGTCAGGCCTGAGTACAAAACTCACTTGGTAGAATAATCAGTCTATTCACAACTCTTACATTGTAAACATTATTTCATAAAGGAGGTCCGTTGTTCCATATAACCTGAGATCAAAAAGTACCGGATAAATCGGTATGTCGTGAAAGCTCTTTCGTCATATTCTGTTTTTTTTCGGGTTCGGCTCGCCTTTGAAACGCTGTTAAATTGTCCCCAGTAATCAAGCATTTCCTGAAGGTCGGATCATTATTCGCTTCTGTAATCGTGTCTTCAGCATCCATTGTGTAAACACAAAACCTTATTAAAATCGGTTTACTGTCTGTCTGTCTGTCCGTCTGTCTGTCTTTTTTTTTTTTGAGGAGGTGGAGATCTTCAAAAGACACTGGTCTGGACACACCAGCGTGTGGGATTTTTACCCACTAAAACCACCCCGACTCCCTCCCTGCTCCGCGGAACCACCATAAGATATTACATCACGGGGCGGAGTCAGCTCACTCTAGCTTAATCCCATTTCTTCTACACGCGGCGCGCTTTTCTCCTTTCCTCTGCCTTTCGCAATTTATCGTGAATAGATGCGATCATGGAGTTGACCGCATCCCAATTCTCTTGATGTGCCAGCATTTTCGGCACCAGATTTTCTGGTACCAGCACTTCTCCTAGAGTCTCCTCTACATTCCTCCTTTCTTCCACAAATCTCGGACAGTGGAAGAATACATGCTCTGGGTCCTCTGGGACTCCCTCACAGTTTGGATAGTCGGGTGAGGTCTCCAATTTAAACCTGTGAAGGTATTGGAGATATCCTCCATGTCCCGTGAGAAACTGGGTGAGATTATAATTAATCTCACCGTGTCGTCTCTCCAACCACTTCTTGATGGCAGGAATGAGCCTGTGAGTCCACCGACCCTTTCCCGAACGTTCCCACCGCTCTTGCCATCTATTTATGGAACTCTCCCTCTCAGCGTTCTTCGTCTGCGATAAGGGAGAGATTGGCTTCGCATGGTATATATTCGCCATCTCATCTGCCAAGATGTCAATCGGCATCATTCCAGAGATGATGAATGCTGCATCATCTGAGACAGTCCTGAAGGTAGAGCATACCCTCAGAGCTGTCCTCCTGTAGACTGCATTCAGTTTGCTAGTGTTAACTGGCATCGGCAATGCCTCGCTCCAAACTGGGGTCGCATAGAGCATGATTGAGATCACCACTCTGGCTATAAGCAACCTAGAGGTATGCCGTGGCCCTCCCACGTTCGGCATCATCCTCGCCAGGGTCATACTGGTAGTGGACGATTTATCACAAACATACTGTACGTGTTGCTTATAGCTGAGCTTCTTGTCTATCATCACCCCCAAATATTTGATGGTCGGCTTGGAAGTGATGATATGATTCCCGATTCTAACACAGGCGTAATTTCTCTTCCGACGCTTCGTGATGAGGACCGCTTCTGCTTTTTCCTTCGCAAGCGTCAAACCAGAGCTCTCCAACCAGCATTTGACAGCACTGATTGCCTCGCTTGAGTATAACTCAGCGTCTTCAAGATGCTTTGCGACAACAACCAGTGCTATGTCGTCAGGGTAACCCACCACTGTGGCTTCCTCCGGAAGGGGAAGATTAAGTACATCGTTGTACATGATGTTCCACAGTAGTGGGCCCAACACGGAGCCCTGTGGGACACCGGCGGAAACAACATACTCCTGCGGTCCGTCATCAGTGTCATACCATAGCCTCCTTTCAGTTAAGTAACTATCGACGATAGCAGCGAGATAGGCGGGAATACCAACCTTCGCTAGGGATTTCCGTATTAGATTCCAATTGGCCGAATTGAATGCATTTTTCACATCCAGGGTTACTACCACGCAATATTTGCTGGTACTACCCTTTCCGTGAATTGCATCTTCGGCCAAGCCAGTAACCAATTTGATGGCATCAATGGTTGATCTGGCTTTTCGGAACCCATACTGCCGATCTGAAGGGCCGCCTTGGCCCTCAACAACTGGGAGTAATCTATTATAGATTACCCGCTCTAACATTTTCCCCACCGTGTCCAAAAGACATATGGGCCGGTATGACGATGGTTCACTTAGAGGTTTACCAGGCTTAGGCAGAAGTGCCAACTTCTGTCGCTTCCAAGCCGCCGGAAATATTCCCTCGGACATGCACGTTTCGAACAGCTCAGCGAACATGTCCGGCCTGGATTTCACTGCAAGCTTAAGGGCCTTATTCGGTACTCCGTCCAGGCCCGGTGCTTTATTGTCTCCTATTCTGCCGCAGATCTCCAGCAGTTCGTCTCTGGTGACTGGAGGAATTGCCGTCACATTCAGAGGTGGTTGGAATATGTCGGTGCTCTCCTCTTGCTGGGGGAATAACCCCTAGATGATTTTCAGCAAGAGGGTGGGACACGTGATCTGCGGAGAGGAACGGCCTCTGAATCGTCCCATCACTATTCTATAAGCACTCCCCCACGGGTTGATGTCCGCTTCTGAGCAGAGCTCCTTAAAGCATTTCGTCTTGCTTCGCTGGATGGCGAGCTTGATTGTTTTGCGGGCTGCCTTATAGGCGCACTCTTTCTGCCCCTGATCGACTCTACCTACCGACCTCTGAGCCGCTCTTCTGGCTCAGCGGCAGGCTGATTGAAGACCGGTCAGTTCATTATTCCACCAGTAGTTTGGTCTTCTACTGGGGAATGAGCACCTCCCAGGCATAGACGCGTCACATTCTTTGGCGATGCATTGAGCCAGATGGACGGCTCTTTCCGTACAGGCGCCTGCCTTATCAGGTTGATCTAACCACACCTCTATGAAGGTCTGCTCATCCAAAGATTTTGCAGATCAGCCTGAAACCTTTTCCGGTTTCGGGTATGATAGCTCTTTGCCCTGTGGCTCGACACATGTCTCAAAGAAGATTGCCTGGTGATCGCTGTGGGTGTACCGTTCGCTGACGCACCAGGACATACCACGCGCCAGCGCAGGGCTGATAAAGGTCAGGTCTACAACCGAGCCTCACCCCCTTCAGAAAGGTGTTTACGGCACCTTCGTTAGCCAAAACCATGTCCATCTGCGCAAAAGCTTCTAATAGACTACGCCCCTTAGCATTTGATTCTCTGCTACCCCACTCTAGGGCCCAAGCATTGAAATCACCAGCAATCACCTTTGGACTTCGTCCCCTTGCGTCGAGAACAAGATTATCAAGCATTTGCTCGAATTCAGGCAGTGTCAAACTTGGTGGGGCATAGCAGCTGTATACATATACACCACTTATTTTCGCCCACACAAAGCCACTGGCTGCCTGACTTACAGTACATTGTATGGCCTGCCGACCACAAGCCCATATCGCCGCTCCACCAGTCGAATCTGTGACCCATACGCCACCGTGACGGTTTCTGTACGGTTCACTTATGATGGCAACTTCCATCTTAGATTCGAACGTGGTCTGCTCAAGTAAATCCTGAGCGACCCTGCAATGATTCAGGTTTATTTGAATAAACCTCATTTTCTCATTGCAGTGAGTGCCTTCCTAAATTCCGGACATTTGGCACTTCCGGCAATGTGCCGGTTATCCTGTCCCTCTTTTGCTTCGCACAATAGGCATTTGGGGTCCCTATTGCACTCTCTGGCAATATGGCCTTTCTCCCCACACCTTCCGCATCGATCGGACCGATCAATGCTGCTGGTGTATGCCTTCGCGAAGTGCCCAAACATGAGGCATTTAAAGCACCTCTTTAGTGAAGTTTGCTCCCTTAAACGGCAGACAACCCACCCAATCCGAACCCTTCCGGCAGCTAACAACATCTGCGCTGCCTCCGTTGGTACTCGTGTGGTGGCCGTTTGAGTGCCACCATAGACTTTCCGTAGACCGACAACAGACTCCTCTGTAAGTTCTTTCAACTTGAATTGCTCCTTCAGAGCAGTACAAATTTCTCCTTTCGATGTAACTTCATCGAGATCCTTACATTGTATATAGATCTCATGTTTTTGGGCATGCACTGCGGCATTCTCCCCAAGTGAGTTTTTCACTTGAGTGCGAAAGTCATCAGCTTTGCCACCGCTGGATCTTTTCAGCTCGAACATGAGATCCCCTTTTGCTTTTCTTTTCGCTTTTTTGTTGGTCACTTTAGTCCATCCATCGTTTTCGTTCGTCTTGGGTTTCGCAACGCTGGTCGAGTTTCCTAGATTCGCTCTATGCTTTCCTCCTTCTGAGCTGTTGCTGTTGGTTTTCAGGATGTCCTGTCCGCTTTTTTTTCTCTTGGGCGCCTGCTGATTATTTAAAGGATCCCCCTCTTTTTCACGTACTCGCTTATTTCGCTGGGATTCTATGGTAGTATGGTTAGGCGTCACTTGGGTCGCTTGTGATACTGTTGGCATAGCGGGGTTCGGCGTGTTGTTATTATTCTTCTCCTCCATCTGTGATCTATTATAGAGGACTCTAATAGCCCTCACCATATTCTTTATGGCTTGGTGCACGTTGTGCTTGTCCTTGATAAACTCGGACAACTCAACTATCTTTGCCTCCAGCTGGGTGAAGGGTAATTCCTCCGGATCGGGACTCTGCTCCCTATAAGTCCCGGCAGGGTTACTCCTTTTACATGGTCCGTCACTTTTGGCCTGTACTTTTTCCTTCATCATGGCATTGGTGGCATTAGTGGAGATCTCAAAGCTGATGAGCTTCTTTTGAATGGATCTTTTCCTTGTTCCTGGAGCATCTCCTGCTGTCGAGCATCTTGAACATGAGCGGTGGGTGTTGTCACGGTTTTTGTTGTCCAAAAAGCTGCTTTTAGTTCATCTTTGTTTGGTCTTGTTATTGGTGTTCTCGGTAAGGTCGTACTTCGCTTGAATACCTCCTTCTCCAGATCCAAATCACTTGTAGCATTATATGCCAAGGTGGCCAAGTTGTCCACCACCGAGGCACTGCGGTCGAGGGATATCGACGACCAGGAGCCCACTTGCTCACTCCCAAAAGCCGCCGGTACTGGGGTTCCGAGCCCCTGCACCGTAAGTTTTTTCCTTCTCTCGTCTTCCATGGTGGTTTTATGTTCTGGGTATCCATCCCATAGCCATTTTGGTCCGCGCACCAGAGATGAGCAAACACTAGCCCATGCACAGTCAGAAAAGAAAAGTGCATGAACACATATTTACACATCAATAGGTATGCCCCAATCCGCCAGCTGGGGTCGCGCCTGATGGGAGATCTGGCCATTCCTCACAGTCTGTCTGTCTTTTTTTTTCCCGATGGAAGGTGGAAAGCTTCAAAAGCTACCGCAGGCTCCTGCCACACGGTTATGTGGGACTCTTACCCACTAAAACCACCTCCTTCTCCTTCCACTCTCCCCGCGGGACTCCCATTTGGTATTACGTCGCGGGGCTGGATCAGAATTTATTCTGCGCTCATGTCAACATTTGTGTTCCTCTCGCGTTCATTCTTTCGGATGACTTCCTCCTGCCTAAGCTTCTTTCCGATGGCTGTAATCACTTTTTCAACTTCGGTTCATATCCCCTTGGCTTTCACCATAAGCTCCATGATATTTTCGGGTGTAAAGTGCTCCCCGGTTGTAGCTTCTAATGTAGCCCTTTGGGTTTCGAATCTGGGGCAGTGAAAAAAGACGCGTTCTGCGTCCTCTGGAATGTTTGCACACTGTGATACAGATATGCTCGATACCCTCCGTGTCCGATCAAGAATTGAGTTAGGTCGAAACCTACTTCGCCGTGAGGTTGCTCGATCCATTTCCGGATATCCCATATGATTTTGTGAGTCCAACGGCCTTTTTCTGACTCGTCCCACTTCTCTTGCCATTCCGCGATAGTTTCAGCTCGTGCGAACTGTCGCCGACGGGCAGCAGATTCTCCGGTGTCTGTCTGTCTGTCTGTCCGTCACACGCATTTTTCTCGGAGACGGTTGTAGCGATTGACACCAAATTTGGTAGGAAGGTGGAAACTGTGAACGCTCACGCATATAGTGAGTTACATCCTTTTACGTCGAATTTAAGGGAGCGTCCCCATACATGCAAAAGGGGGGTGTACATTTTTTTTTCATCAAATATAGTCATGTGGGGTATCAAATTAAAGGTTTCGGTTAGTACTTTTCGAAGCCGTTCTTAGTTTTGGAATTTGTTTAAAAGGTGGGGAGTGCGGGGGGGGGGGGGCTGAAAGTGACCATTTTTTTAACGAACCCATTCTCGGAAACTACCCAACCGAAAAATCTAAAAAAAATGAAGGAGCTGCCACCATGCGGTGTCTAGGCTCCGAAATACCCTGCATGCCGATACCTATTCAAATAAAGTTAATAACAGTCATTATTATAGAGAGAGAAAGAGAGCATAATCCTGCCAAATTTGGTGAAAATCGCACTATTACTAACAAAGTTATACTAGGTCAAAAATGTCGCTATTCTGTAAATTTAAGACTATGAATGCCAATATCACTTGAAAGTGGGTATTTTCACATAATATATGCATATTTTACGTGCCACATGCTAATAGGACAACTGCACACCCAAATTTCTTTATAAAAGAAATACACAAAGCCTTTCATACCTGAAGCGTCTAGCTTCCGGTTTCCCGACTTGTTCGATGTTGTTTTTGCACGAAATCCAGGATTTTTGGACGAGCCGGGATGCGACACGTCACGCACCTCAAATTTTCACCACAATATGCTAGACAGTTCCGCGCACTGCCTTCACCGCTGCCAAACATTCTTGTTCAGTGACCGTATAGTTTCGCTGAGGCTGAGTAAGCTTTGATATATCGATATATATAGAACTTCATCTCCTCCTCTGTCTTCTGCATCACCACTGCTCATATGCCATATTGATTTGCATCACAATGGATGGCGAAAGTTTTGTAGAAGTCGGGGCTTCCTCAGACCAGCATAACTGACGCTTCTTCTAAAGCATGTCTGCCTACGAAGTGTAATTTGGCACAAATCGCTGATACCACCCACACATTCCAAGAAACCGCAGACTAAGTCTAAATCCAAAACCTAATTCTTAGACTGAGGATTTCCTTAGATGCACTTCATGATTATCTGCTTTCTAGATTCAGTAGAATAGCTATGTAATTGGTTAGAGAACCTGTATGTGAGATACACACATACTCATCAAAAACCTTTGCTCAGTTGCACTAACTTCTGTAGCTCGCGAATTGTACTAGGGAAAATAAAGAAGTTGCCTTTCTACCAATTTATCTTTCGTTAAGGAATTTTATAGCCTATGGGCTAGCAAAAGCAACACTTTATAGTAGCTGTCGATACCTATGGACCTTGAGTGGGGCTCGCATCAGTTCAATGATATTCCAGCCCTTTAGAGAACCCTTAAACTGCTGACGAAGAGCCTCACGAAAAGAAGTCCACTCAATTCATCCAACAGACTGGTGGTAATCCCAACGCCAATCTGCTGCTCTATCTCTTAACAGAGTTTGTACATAAGTACGCAGCAGACCGCAATACCCCTGTAAGGTTGAGTTAGTCAATGGTTCCACGCGAAAGAGGAACTGATTGATAGGCAAAGACGTTGAACTGCCATTAAAACCAGCTTCCAGGATGCTATCAATTGTGCAAACACGATCCGCTGACATAGTACTAAGCGGTCGTACCTGCATCTGTAAAGCAAGTTGTCATCATGCGATTCGTCAGAAACGGGATAGAGTCAGGTCCGAATCTTTCGTTAAGTCTTTGTACGTTATCGGGTCCGGATCTATCGCCAAGTCTGCAAAAAACTATGTTTCCATTATCGTTTGTAAAATTTATTTGTATTCCATTCATCATCACGTCAGTCTCCTATATGCGCGACACGACTTGAGGCAGGTTGGTAGTGTGGTGCCTGATGTACTGATTGAATATTTGTGTTCGTGGCTCGAAGCGCTGCCAATTGCTCTTGGACCAATCCTTCAAGTAGTGACTCATTATAATTGTCCGCCGCCCGTGCATCCGGGGTGGAAGGACCAACCCAACCCACAGGATCTCTTCTCGTGGTCCTATGCCATCGCTATTCGTTGCGGTGCGCTGGAAGGTCAAGCTCACCAGAACACAAATGACCTGAAGGGAACGTGGGAGGAAGGCGGTATGGATCGCCTGAAAAACGATCTTGTTGTGACATGTTTATACCGTTTTGAATACAAAAATGATCAGCAAGAAAGGATGGACGGCGGGAATGAAAATAATGAAATCTACGAAATGAAAATCAGAATAACGCGATAAAGACAGAAAAAAACAAGTCGGGAAACCGGAAGCTTGACGCTTCAGGTATAAAAGGTTTTGTGTTTCCCTATGTGAGGAGCATAACGTAGTTCTCCATTGGCTTATAGCATTGACACGAGATATTGAAATCGTTCAGTTGTAAAAAGGGCTGCAGATAAATAAATTCTTCATAAATGTGACTTTAATATTCCACGCGAATGTTAATTATTCCAGGTAATTATGACGTCAGCATCTGATTTGCATGGCTTTGGAAGCAGTA
Source organism: Hermetia illucens (assembly GCF_905115235.1). Taxonomy (NCBI): domain Eukaryota; kingdom Metazoa; phylum Arthropoda; class Insecta; order Diptera; family Stratiomyidae; genus Hermetia; species Hermetia illucens. The sequence continues at coordinate 172,910,760 of NC_051849.1, read as the reverse complement.
AACTCGCGCGAAATTGCTAAGTTTGAACTACTATAACTTTGGCGTTAATTGCCTGATTTCCATGAAATTTAGCACATATATACGAAATATTGTCCCCTATACTGGTACAAAATTCGGAAGTCCTAGGATGAATTTAAGGGGGGTTTTCAGTAAATTTCTAAAAAGTAGTAATATACTATTAGTAAGTTTATTTGAGCAGATATCGGAATAGGACATATTTTGAGGCCTAGATTTCATCTAGGCGCACCGCCCTGATTTTTTTTGGATCTTTAGGGTGGGTAGTTTCCGAAAATGAGTCCTGTCTCACTTCAAGTGCGTACATTTTGATTCCTCACTCACGCACTTTGCAATTTATGCCAAAACTAATGTCAGTTTCGGAAAGTACAAATCGAGACCTTTCATTTAATACCTTACACAACTATATCCGGTGAAAAAAAATTTTGAATCCCCCCTTTGCATGTATAGGGAGCCCCCCTTTAAACTCCACCTAAATTTATGCCACTCACTGTATGCGTGGGATTTCATAGTTCCCATCTGTTCACCAAATTTTGTTCGGATCGGTTTAGTTGTTTTGGAGAAAAATGCGTGTGACAGCCAGACAGACAGACAGACAGACATTGAATCGATTTTAATAAGGTTTTGTTTTACACAAAACCTTAAAAACGATACAATCGAATCAAAATAAACAAAGCAAAAAGAAATGAAATTAAATAGTCCAAACGAGAAGTAAAGCAAAAATAATGTTGTAAGGTCGTGAAGAGATCTGATAAAGAATAAGAGAATGAAGCAAGGCAATAATCAAAATAAACCGAAAAAGAAATAAACAACAATCTAAAGACAAGTTGGGAAACCGGAAGCTCGGCGCTTCTGGTATGAAAGGTTTTGTTTGCTTCGTCTGTGAGTACATTTGAGTGCAGAACTATCCCGTTATGTATATACATTTAGCATGTTAGACTACCCACTTTAGTGTGATGTTGATATTTAGTTGCAGTAAATTTAGACAGTAAGGTCAACTTTCAACTACTGTAACTTTGTTAGTAATAACATAATTTTGATCAAACTTGGACTATGCTTCATATTATACTCTATACTTCTGCAAATATTTATAGCTCTAGGATAAACTTAAGGGGGGCTTTACTCAATTTCCCAGAAAAATCGATATAGAGAGTATTTTGAGTATATAGGGGCACCTTCATGATCTTTTTTCAGATTTTTCGGTTAAGTAATTTCTCAGAAGGGGTCCATTAAAGAAATCATTACTTTCGACCCCTCCTACTCCCGGCCTTTCTAAGAAATGTCAAAATTAAGACCGGTATCAGCAAGTACTAATCAAGACCTTTCATTTGATAGCCAACATGACTATATTCGGTGAAAAAAAATGTTATACCCCCCTTTTGCATGTACGGGGACTTCTCCCCCTTAATTTCAACGTAGAAGGATATCACTCATTGCATGTCTGGGCGTTCACAGTTTCCACCTTCTCACCAAATTTTGTGTCAATCCGTATAGCCGTTTCTGAGAAAAATGCTTGTGGACCGCCAGACAGACAGGCAGACAGATAGGCAGACAGACAGACAGACGAACATAGAACTGATCTTAATAAGGTTTTGTTTTGCAAACAAAACCTTAAAAATGAACTTTGTAGACTCCTCTATCCCTAAATTTTCGACTCTCATTATCAGTCTCCGCAAAACTCATGGATGGCCGAAAGTCATCCCAACCTCAACCATTTTTGCGACATGGGCGTAGGAAAACTCCCGTCCACAATGCTTATCAGCGGAGAAATACCAAACGAGTCGCTCCCCGTCGTAGAGTATTAATTTAACAAAATCAAGCAAAAAGGAATCGCGAGAATTCAATATTCTTCTTATCGGTACGCATCATAGGCCCCCAATATCTGTCAGTATCTAAATATACGTATGATGTATACGGATAAGTTTCCCCAGTACATTCGCAAGTCCGGCCCATTGAGTCTGGGTACTATTTATTAGATGTCCTGCGGTTTCAATGTGCAATGAAGATTTCAGGCCGGCAAAGTTCGTTTCACGTCGGCAAAGTTCGTTCTGTTGACAGATTACACCATTTCCACATTGGCGGCGTTTTTGTGTTCGGCTGTTACTTTTGAATGCAATTAATTTACATGAATTCGGTTTGAGAACTGCGGCAGGCACTATTTGAATTGCAAGTGCCAATTATTAATGTCACTTGCATTAGTTCCGAAGCTCTCATTCATAAAAATTGAATTTAAGGCGGAGGTATGTGCACTCTTAGCGGCAATGAATTAGTATAATTTTCATAGCATAAAGTATGCCTGCAGTTCGATTGTCCGCGTACAAAATCACAGCATTGCGCATGATCTTCAAGTTACTGTATACATCTTCCTATATTTTATGTTATGAAATTCATATAATTAAATGCCACCAAGAGTACATACACTAGGCAGAAAAAGTGTGCGTACACTCAGTAGTATGATACTTTTCCTTAGTAAAACAAAAAAATTAAGCTAATTTTTGTGGCGAATTTATTATCCAGACATTACAAATAGTTCCGTAGTTTTAGTGTATTTAATTCACTAAGTTATAAGTCTTACAAAAACCAGGTTATAAAGCCAAAAATTAAAAGAATCGCAATAATTCAGTAGAAAAAGTCTGCGTACAGTAAACAAATATTTAAAAAAAATTATATTTGAGTAAATATGAAAAGCAAATCAGTAGCTTGTAGGATACGCTTTTCTTTTTATGACCTCTTTTAATCTTTTCGGCATAGAAGATACAAGTTTAGATGTTTCTTCAACACTTATTTTATTCCATTCTTCTTGTAATATATTTTTCAGCATATCCTTTGAAGTTATATCGTATTGGCGAATTCTATGGGATTTAAATCTGGCGATTGTGGGGGTGTATGTAACTGTTTGGGAACATTATATAATAGCCACAGCTTATTAACCTCAGCCGTATGCTTAGGGTCGTTGTCATGCATAAAATAAAATTCGTCACCCAGGCGTAAATTTTCAGCACTTTGTTTTAAATTACGTTTTAAAATATTTAGGTAGTCATATTTGTCCATGGTAGACTCTATAAATTGCAGATTTCCTACGCCACCACTTGCCATACACCCCCAAATCATTATTCCGCCACCACCATGCTTTACCGTTTCTTTATTCAATGCTGTACATGCCTTTCTCCATACTATTTTTCTTCCTTTTATTCCAAAAATGCAGTATTTACTTTCATCTGAGAAAAGCACATTTTCCCAGAATTCATTTGATTGGTTTACGTACTTATTCGCAAATTTTATTCGTTTTCGCCTATTAGTTAATGAAATAAATGGTTTCTTACGTGCAACTCGCCCATGGTAACCAGCTCTCTTGAGTATTTTCCGTGCAGTATCAGCACAAATTTTTTTGTTGAATTTAAGTTCAATATCTTTCGCGATTTGTGGTGCAGTTATTCGTGGATTCTTTTTTACCGAACCTATAATACTTCGCCTTTCCCTAATCGACAACTTCGATGGGCGACCAGATCGTGGCTTCGATGTTATTATTCCCGTCGATTTAAAGTTGTTAACTACCCTTTGAACAGATGAATGTCGCCTTCCTACTATCCTGGCTATTTCGCGGAAACTTTTTCCTTCTTCCCATAATTTTATTATAACTTTTCTTTCACTTACACAAATCTCTTTTCGCTTCAATTCCATAATAACAATTATACACACAAAATAACGAAAAAACGTCCTTATTTTTCACATTTCAAACACAGCCATAAACCAATAACTCACAATCAATTTACTCCAAATGGCAAGGATTTATATTTCGGGGAATCACCTAATTATGTGGCTGTACGCAGACTTTTTCTACTGAACATTTGTGACTTTTCTTATTTCCCTTTTTTTATTTCAGTTTCCTTGAATTCTAATTTCGTAAAAGTGGCCTTATCAAAGCAACAAGACCACAAGCAATATGCAAACAATAAAATGTTTTTAAAAAACTAATTTATTCGTGTGTTTTACTAACGAATAACCAGGAACTGCTTAGTGTACGCACATTTTTTCTAGCGAGTGTATATCTCCGGCTTAAGTTCAATTTTTATGAATGGAAGCGACGCGACTAATGCAAGTGACATTAATAGTTAGAACATGCAACGCAAAAAGTGCCTTCCACAATTCTTAAAACGAATTCATTCCAATTAATAGCATTGAACAATAACTGTCGAAACGAGAAGCGCGGCTATATTGCAAATGACGTGAAATGTCAACAAGCTATTATCTGTCACGCATCGCAAAAGTTCAATTTTCTGAATTTTTTGGGTGCCGCATTGCGCATCCAGCTTGTTGTGTATTGCTTCATACAAGCTCTCCTACTCCGCAAGCACGCAGTCATTTCGCTGTTGTGTTTCGGTTTTGAGGAAGAATCATTGAGGACGGAACAGCACAGTATTTAGCCGACTACTTCCGTATTCCTTCCAAGATTCTTATCTAATACCCCCGGCGAAGAAAGAAGAACATTAGATTTTTGAGTCTCTGAAACGAAGAGATACCCGTTGAACACAAAGGTAGGGAATGACAATCCTCAAAGGCTCAGACAGCACTACCTGCCAGCGTATAGCCACAAAGGCCCGTAGATTCGGAAACTTCTGGAAGTCAATCCCCTACAAGAAAAACGACGTACCGCCTTTGTTGTAAAGCCGCGGATTCTACAGTTTTTTATGTGGACCGGTATCGTGAATTTTGAGAATCTAGAAGCTTTATTAGAAGCAGCCTGTCTTTTTTTGCCGAGGTTCATGTAAACCTCTTAAACCTTAAAAATCAGAAGCATAGACAAAATAAAACTTTCGCACATAATTTAAATTTTAACTCAGATATTTATCTGAATATGTACATATACAGTTGCAATGAAGTCCTATTATTATTTGAAATCTACAGTTTCCACAGTTTGCGGCAATTTTGATTCTAATCAATTTGAATTCGTATGCATTGAAGTGATATCTTGTTTGGTCCATTGAAGCGATATCCTGTTTATGTCTACTTTGCGATATTTGCAATAACATTCATATACCGACTTCTGCGTTCAAGTTCATTAGCTTAAAACTAGGGAACTTCTATTATAATAGCGACCCCATTCGGTGCACATTTAATTGAATCGTAACACAGAGCCTATGCATTGCCTGCAAGAATATCAACTGATACTTGAATTGAGCAGAATGGTCCATGCACATCATATGAATGCTCATGCACTGTGTCAAGTGATAAAATAAACCTTGAAGTTGCACAGAGCTGCATCGCGGTGAGTCCGTTGAAGGGCAACCGTTGAGCCTTTCATATAGCGGGGACCAGTCGATAGGAATATGATGGGATGGTCCCGGTTACTAACTTTTCTCGCTTATTAATTAAATTGCATTAGACGATGGTCGAGTAAACAGGAACATAAACGAACATATTGAGGTTGGATATTATCGGCCAGGACATGTGTAGGAGAAGAAAGGTTGCAGTGGCTTCCGCTTTGAACGGCCACCTAGACCCATCTTAACTAACGATTCTAACGTGCTTGACATCGCAGGTGTTTATTAAGGCCCAATCTTTGCCCAGTTTTCCATCGCGAAGGCTTATGCAAATTTCGAAAACCTACAAAAACCTATCCATGTCCATTCTTCCATAAATAACGTAACATTTAAGACATCTGTTTGCTATTTGGTCCCTATAGTCTGTACCCATCGACTGATGCTGGTACAAATGGATCTATCAATGGTTCCAACAGCAAGATTGCATTATGCAACTCTACAAAGTTGTCCTCGGAGAATGTTGTTCTCTGTCGTCTATGTCGCCGGGGTGTACTCTTATAAAACAAACATAAACCGTAAACACGAACAATTTCTGATAACGCGTTGTCTGTACTGCATTTCGTGTATGAGATGCTCATATCATTCGCCATGTGCGTTATTTGCAAATGTATGTTGGCTTTCAGAAAGTCGTCACTTTCGCAACATGATAATGGGTGTTAGCATGATGTCAATGGCAAACCGTCTACAGTGAGCCTATGGACTTCGGTTATTGGACTTTTGTGGTCATTGATAAAGTGAAATTGTCGCAAGTGTATAATGCGACAAAAATAGCCGTTGCAGACAGTGAAGATTGTTGCCTTCAAAGTGGAGGAGCCATATTAAGCCATGCATATAACTGCTTGATTTGATATGATAGACGATTATGCAAGCCAATTCTGTCTGAAATTCAATGGTAAAAGTACCATACATTTTGGCAATTATTCAATGAAATATTTATTCCACTTCATTGGAATCTTCACAATTCAAATGATTCATTTCTATCAAGGCATCGATACAGAGGGAGAGGAGGAGGATTCCAACCGGGGCTAGAGTTATTTCGGGGCATAGAATTGAAAAGCTAATAAAACTGTAATATGTAATTTCACGGACCCTCATGATTTCCAGCCTGGGTCCGGTCTTTCCTTCCTACGTCCCTCACTTCTGTTAATAGTTCCAAACTTGCTCAAAGATTTCAACAGCATAGGAACCGATGGAGTAACATGCTCATTCCCAAAACACCCTATAGTGTTTGTTTTAAAATTAACGTTGAACTGATAACAAAAACTTACTCGTATAGAACATAACAAAAATCTACTGATGTGCCAACAGACTAGTCCTAGTGTAAGCAGGTGGTGGACGGCAGAAATTGTCGACCTATGGAAGGAGTGTCATAAGCTCCGCCGTTTGGCACAACTTTTGTACGCCAAAGAGGAGGCATGTGCCATAAAGGCACTATTGTGCCAGCAGATCAGCAAAAAGGAGACTCCGCTGGCAGAATCTTGTTAATAAGGTGAATGAGGACCCAAGGGGACTTGGCTATAAGCTTTTCACTCGGAAAATCGGGGCTCTGCGGAAGCCCTGCATACTGAGCACCGACCAGATGGACCGCATTGTGCGGGCATTGTTCCCCGGACAACCTGTAGGGGTTGATGTAAATAGCGCGGAAAGCGTCGTGGATTGCCCCCTTTTCACAATGAGAGAGCTCGAAGAAGCGGTTCTCACTATGAAAAACAGGAAGGCGCCAGGTCCTGATGGCATCCCGGTGGAAGTTTACAAACTGGTGTTCCGCCAACGGCCAGAATTGCTGCTTGAAGTGTTCAACGCGTGCTTGAAGGAGGGCATTTTTCCTTGTCGGTGGAAAGTGGCCAGACTCGCGTTGATCAATAAGGGTAAAGGAGACCCGGAGCTCCCGTCTGCATACCGACCGCTGTGTACGCTTGACACGGCCGGAAAAGAGCTCGAGAAGCTCATCAGGGGTAGACTCGCTGAAGCGATCCATGCTGCCAGGGACTTATCCGCAAGGCAGTTGGGGTTTAGAACAGGGAAATCTACAATGGATGCTGTTATGGAGGTCGTAAATGCGTTTAATCAAGCCGGGGCACACAGCCGCCGATCTCGACGGATCAATTTCGTAAGATGGACAGATATGCTAGGCACACTAGAGAACTCCTTTCACGTGCCAAGCTATCTCTTGCGGATTTTGAGGGATTACCTGAAAGACGGCTCCCTGTTCTATGAGACGCTAGAGGGCTAGAAGAGGATGGAAATGACGTCGGGAGTAGCACAGGGATCCCTCCTAGGGTCGGACTTCTGGAACGCTTCTTATGATAGTCTGCTGAGACGCGATATGCTCGAAGAGTCGCGCCTGGTCGGTTATGCAGACGACGTTGCGGCACTTGTTGCCGGACGCACTGTTGAACAGGCGCAAAGCAGACTTGGCATATTGATGCGACGGGTAAGCGGATGGATGACTGCTCACGGTTTCAACCTTGCGCTGGAAAAAACCGAAGTAGTCATCCTGACCAGAAGGAGAATCCCGACCCTGCGTCCCATATCGATCGGCGAGTTGACTATAGAATCAAAACCAGCGATTAAATACCTTGGTATAATGCTCGACTCGAAGATGGGCTTCTTCGAGCAAATCAAAGCAGCAGCGGACAGGGCTGCAGCTAGAGTCACGGCCTTAAATCGGCTAAAGGCGAATGTCGGGGGCCCTATATCAACTAGGAGACGTTTCCTCATGGTAGCAACGCAGTCTGTTCTTCTCTATGGTGCGGAGGTATGGGCTGATACCCTTGACAAGAAGGTGCATCGTTAACGCCTCGCTCAAGTGCACAGGCGGGGAGCTTTGCGAGTGGCGTCTCTTTATCGCACCGTCTCCAAACCGGCGGTGATGGTGATTGCAGGAGTGATCCCCGTTACCCTCCTTGCAAAGGAGCGCAAAGCCATCTATCGCCGTAAGGGCGAAAACTTAAGTGTAGTGGTTGCCCGTGAAGAACGTCAACGCACCCTTAGCGAATGGCAACTTTCTTGGCAAAATGAGCCAAGGGGCAAGTGGACTGCGCGGCTCATCGACAAATTAGACCCATGGTTGAACAGAAAGCACGGTGAGATTGATTACTTCCTTACCCAACTTCTAAGTGTGCATGGAGGTTTTCAGTCTTACCTGCACAGGATTGGGAAGGCACGATCTCCTGATTGTGTGTTCTGCCATAGAGTGGCGGATGACGCTGAACACAGCTTTTTCTCTTGCGAGACGTGGGACGGTCTCCGGCAGCAGCTTTATGCATACACAGGGGAGCTCTCTCCAAACAACATTGTCAGAGAGATGCTGAAGAGCGCTGGCAGCTGGAATTGTATTGCGCATTATGTTCGGGCTCTTCCTATTACGAAGAAGATTGAGTTCGACCGGCGGAGGGATCGGACGGTACGGGGTTCCCTGAACTCCCCTTCCCTCCCGTTGGTGAAAGGAATTCCCTGACTTGAAGGCTTCCAAAGCCGGGAGAGCTAGCCCGAAGTAATGTGTCAAACGGTTCCAGGCTAGTTCTCTGATGACAGGGAGGTGTTTAGTTGGTAGTCCGCCAGCGTGCTGTTGCGGGAGTCCAACACTCTGTGCGTAAAGGCATGTACCTACCCTACTCCCAAAAAAAAAAGTGTAAGCAGTGTGGTTTCTCTATAATTTTCTGCTATCTAAACTTCCCATGCGTATCTTATACAATCGTGGAAAACTTGGCAAAGTAGGTATGTATTGTGATTCCATCTATCAAATAGCAAAAGTGGAACTTCAAGTCGAGGTTGACAATCTTGAAAACGACTCACCATTAACGAAAATCAGAAGTTGGGGCCTCTGCGGTATCATTAATTGTGGTTAGGTGATTGTTCATCGATAAGATAAAAGGCTTCGAGTATCTTTTCAACTAGTAAATATACCATAGAATCCGCGATTGTTCGGGGCAGAATTCGTGGAATGTGAAAAATATATGTTAATATTATGAATAGAAGTTTCAAAATCGGCAAACCGATATTTTGGCGCTATATTTTTTAGACTATGTTAATTGATCCAGGGTACTACAACGTTTTGGATTGGAGGCTCCACTATGGTTGTGTGTTTTTCAATGTCGGCCCATAGAAGAGGTGAAAACTTATTTTTCGAATTTTGTCCAAAAAGTGGCAGCTCTGTTCACCAAATCAGGTTGAATATTTGAAATGTCGGCAAGGCCTGCACTTGTGCAAAAACTTTTTTAATCAAAGAATGCCATAGTGATGAGAAGCCCGATTACTAATTTACCGGTTATATACAGGTACTTTCTACATCTAAACACTAGTTGACCCAATTCATCTATTCGATTACTTTCTTACATTCGAAAGGATCATACGACTGAAAAATGAAAATTCGTATTGTAGCGCCCACAGTTTCGCAGTATCCGAGCTGGCGAAAGATTCAGTTTTCTGTATGTTGAAAATTTCCTTTTTCTCCTAGTAATCTCCTTTCTGAATAAAAAGCATTATCACTGTGAGTGGAGCCACCTGCCCAGCCGCCCATCCGTCAATAGAGAATTGCGTTATGAAATTGCTTCACGCATTAGCGCAACCAGGATGAAGTGACGTTTCCCAACCGTGTTCTTTGTGGTCCACATATCAAAGAACGTCTCAAAATTTACCGCAACGTCGTCCGCCCTATCGCCCTCTGTAATCCTGAGATATGGCCGACTATAAAAGACAATGAACGGTGGAGACGAAGGTGTTGCGTTGGGCTAGTGGCGTAACATGCTTTGAATCCTGGCAAAATTGCGTCTTCGATAAGATCGATAAGATCGAAGTCAATGGTAAGAGACTAAATAGTCTATCGAAACAACGTGGCTTGATACGTTGCATAGAAGTTTGAATGCCTCGCGACCGCATCCAGCTCAGGCTTTCGATGGAACAAAATGGCGCAACCGATCAGAACGAGCCCACCCCGCTTGTGAACGAGGCAAAGGCTAAAGAAAAAGAAGAGGATCAACACTTTCATTACCCTTATCTCAATTTAGTACTCTCCATTCCGACAATCTCTCATTTTAAAATAATAATAATAATAATCGTAGGCGTAACAATCCAGTTGAATCAGAGCCTTGAAGTGTGTTAGAGCACTTTATTCAAGACCGTAACGGTACACTACAGGATTTTAGTGCCCTATAGGAGGCAATGAGATCAGCATTGCGCTCGACTGAGATTATTACCCTGATTTGACTCAAGTACTCATTCACAACTGAATCGAGTGGTATCTGACGTCAAATCATAACACAAATTCCACAGCTGCCACCAGTAAGATTTGAACCGCGACCTCTGTACGACAGTCTTGTGCTCTAACCACTCAGCTATGCGGAAAATTAATTAATTAAAATACTAATAAAAAGAAAATCATTTTCATTTTCCTTTTGACCATGTTATTTAGGAAATCCTCGCAACTTTTTATTTCCACAAAAGCCCTAACATCCATTTATATATTTTCGAGGTTAATATAGAAATCATCTAACCGTTCAAAAGTTATCATTAATGTCTTTTTGTTGGTGCTTTCATATCGACCTGAACATGATACGTATGTATTTCTAAAAAGGGAGAAGCTACTTATGCCGGCATCCTTAAACAAGTTAAGTCGGACCAGAGCTTAGGGATCTAGGAACCAAGTCAACCGAATTAGGCGGTCACAGAAAGGAGACTTCATGCCGGAGCTAAAGAAGTCTAATGACAGAACAGCGGAGAAATTCCTCGATCAGGTGGAAAAATCCCTTGGCCAGCAAGGTGAAGTAAGCCCCAGATGGCAGGAGGTAACTATCGAGTGCAAGGACATCGTTGGGGTTACTACGAAGAAGGATGTCCGCGCAGCACTGGAAAAGATGGTCGAGCTTCCGGGACTACAGGAGTCGGCAGGAGCCTAGTGTTCTACTGCACTTGAGCCATTGGGAGTACCTAAGCCTCGCGCCAAACCCCCCTCCCTTACGGGACGGCTTATTGGTTAACGTAGGATTAATCCTACGGTCCTCTTAAGACGCGGATTGATTTTGTGACCACAATCAGAGCCCCGCTGCGACAAGCAACAACAGTACCAGTCTATACCAAGTGCATGGCCTAGCATTCATACTGGTGGGTGCAAGAATTACCTAAATCTCTACCGAACTGTGGAGTACGGCACCCGTGTTGATACGCAACACCACGGCGAGGTCCGAAGGTCTCTTCTCGCTTGAGCACAACCACAGCCACCATGAAACTCTCACAAGGGGTCCAACCGCAACCAACCGAGCTGTACTCGAATACGACAGGAATTCTCCTGAAGTATAAGAGTCCAGGGGCTACCTCGGTTCCCATGGTACCAGTATGCCCCTGGTAAGGTTTCGTGACCGAAGTCACTTCAGATGAGTCCCTGTGCAGACTCGGGTCTGATCGCCCTTGCTAGGCCTTGGAGCATTCGCCTACTGCATCACGGCCGGCAAGCCAATGCGATACAGCGTTTCCCGGTGCCACCACTTGGAGGTTCTCCTCGGCCACTTGGTTTTGGTTTGGCCGACAGGGTTGCCGCCCCGTCTTCCTCCCCGCCACCTCGGAGCACCACAGGAGTCGGCAGTGAAATCGATGCGAAAGGTTTATGGACGCACGCAGACTGCAGTTATCAGCCTACCAGCAGAGATAGCGTTTAAAATACTAGCGGCGGGTAGAGTGAAGATAGGCTGGGTCAACTGTCGGCCCAGAGAGAAAGTGGACATGGAGAGATGTTTCAGGTGCCTTGACTTCGGGCACATAGCCGCAGCATGCACCAGCGCCCACGATAGATCAAAGCGGTGCTGAAAGTCCGGAGGAGATGGACATATCGCCAAGGAATGCACAGCTGACACGAAATGCATGCTGTGCGAAGGAAACGAGGACATCGACAACCGATACATTGCTAGCAGTAGCAGATATCCAGTGTTCAGGAGAGCGCTAAATACAAAGCGCAAATGAGATTGATTCAAATCAATCTCAACAACTATGAGGAGGTGCAAGACCTTCTCTCACAGACCATCCTAGAGAAGGGATTGACGTTGCTATTATTTGTGAACCCTATCGTAACTACAGTGGTGATGTCTGGACCAAGATCGGTAAAGCAGCGATATGGGCGTGCGGCGGGCAGGCCATTCAGGAAGTTATGCAACTTCCGGAAGCTGGTCATGAGAGCCAAGTTGGGCGGCATTCATGTTTCATAGCGGGTGACTTCAATGCCTGGACCTGTGAGTAAGGCAGCCGAAGGACAAATGAGGGAGGACGTATCCTGCTCGAGGCATTTGCTGAGTTCTATATTGTAAAAATGAAAATTTTGTTTTGGGATGAGCTTGTCCCGAACCCACCATCTACTTGATGGCGGGCTGCACATATTTGAGAAGTAACTTACTTCTGCTATTCAGTGCGCGGAGTACTCTTTCGTTGGCAAGCGCCCAGTACTTTTAAAAACTTATAATATTGGCTATGCGGTTTCGATCGCAGGGCAGAGGCGATCTCATCAGACGCTGCACTACGTTTGGACGAGTCGTCGAAATGTCAATGGACATACGAGCTTATTCCTGATATTAGGGAATGGCTTGACCGACGATACGGGGAGGTGAATTATCATCTCATGCAGTTTCTCACTGCTACCGAACATATCTGCATTGTATCGATATAAATGATTCCCCGAACTGTTACAGATGTCGTGGGATCCAGAGGACCCGGAGCATGTGCTGTTTGAGTGCCCGAGATTCCGGGAGGAGAAAAGAAGTCTGAGCGAGGCCCTGGGAGTCGTCGTGAGCCCCCAAGACTTAATATGGGAAATGCTCAGCTCGGAGGCAAATTGGTGGTCGGTCAATAATACAATGGTGCGGATACAAACCGTACTCCTGAGAGGAGCACACGTAAGAAGAGCGCAAAGAAATGGATACGTTGTACCCTAAAGACAGGATGGAGCTGCTAAAGGAAGCAAAGAAGCGGAAGACGGCAGAGTTGGAAACATGGAGACCTACGGAAGGCAAGCCCGTCCCACGAAGTAGTGTCTAAATGGTGGTCCTGTGGGGCAAAGACAGGAGAGAGGTGGGAGTGCTTTTTTAGTGGGTGTGAATCCCACACGACATCAACGCCAGCTTTGACGTTTATACGGGAGAGCTGGAATAGATGTGTCTTTCTAAGATTTTTTAACACCTCCGTGTATTAAATGTAACAGGCTGAGGCTAAATGTTGTGCATGAAAATCTATATGTTGAGATATAGCATGACTACTATTGGGTAGATAGCGGCTCGATAAAGGAGGGCTGAGCTGGTGCTTTGTTGGAGTAATTAAGTTAATTTGAGTTTTGAGTAGAGCCAAGTACCAGAATTTTGAAAGGTGTTGTCAGTGATGACTTTTTTCTCAAATTTTCTCTCAAGAAATCGAGTGCTAGTTACAGCGTGGTTTCAGAAGCTCAGCATGTTTGATTTGGACGTTTTATGTTGTTTTTAGCTAAAGTAAAGATTGAACTGAGCGCAATGCTGACCACATTGCCTCCTAGTGTACCGTTACGGTCTTGAATGAAGTGCTCTAACACACTTCAAGGCCCTGATCCAACATGGATTGTTGCGCCAACGATTATTATTATTATATAAAGATTGAGTTTCTTGAAATTTTCACTTGACATATTCCAAGGATCGAAGAAAATAAGGGAGTGTCACATGAGAAGGCTCGGATGAAACATCTCACGGCTGGTTTGAGTTGCGCGTTTTTTCTTTGTGATCAACGAATACCAAGAATAGTGGGTGTTTATCGTGAATGATATTTTGAGGGGCCAGAAAATTTGTTTCGAAAATTATCCCGAGAGGACTGTGTTCATCACACCACACTGCCCGACAGCACCACGCATACACAATACAGAGAATTGGACCCGGAAAAGTGTTTTGAGGGAAGAAATCTGGAAAAGTGTTGATAATAGCCACATTTCGATTGCAGAAGGGTGATCAGCCCATAAGTTTAAATTCAATATGAGATCGGGAGAAGTAGCAAAACAGTGAATGCATTTTACGAGCACAGATTTTGGTGAACAGCGTCGGTGTTATTCTGACAAATTCTGTTGTTGTGAATCTTCATCTTCATGCTATTGTTTAACTCTTTTAATTCTATTGGTTGTTGAGTTACTTTTTTTAAACTGGTTCGGTCCCGCTCTCGTCTAAAAACAAAAAAGTAACGGAAAAATGAATAAGAATCGAGGATATACGGTGGGAACCACAAAGGCTGCGTCTTATGACGACAGGAAAGTCATCGATTGTGGATGTGATTCTTGGTGGATCTGGACCGCGGCATTCGGGTCCGGAGTTTTACGGCTCCATGCGCGTGAATGATCCGTTCTTTATTTTATTTTCAGATTTAAGCCGATTATTTTCTTCCGTGGAAGATCCAGATGTTTGTTATAGTTTTTCAAATTCCGGTGGGGACTCATATATCGGATTATGACGTGTCCACAGGAATCCACTTCCCTAAATTCCGAGTCCAGCGTGAAAGTACGTGTCGACGGAACACTCCAATCGAACTTTAATATTTGCGGACAGACCTTCACGATCCATTTCGCTAATTTTTTAAGTTTTTGGCGTAGCCTTTTGGCAACCAAGATGGTTCTGTGACAAACGCCCAATACATTAAGTCATTACAATATCGAAATCAAATCACACTTTGTCCTCTACCGTCCATTATCATGATTATCAACAACGGCACAACAAAAGGTATCTACAGGTACAGGCCTCCCCTAATTAGGAACTTCAAACGTTCTGGTTTTGAATCGAGATTTACCAATTCGATGCCACTAGCAGTTGTACAGCGTCCTGGTCAATGCCATCGCGCCATCTCACGCAAGGACTGAGAAAAACCAGAAAAGAAAAAGAAGAAAAGGAATAAAAAAGAAGAAAGTATTATTGTGGTTTATCGGCGAAAAATTTGGCTTTTTAGCTCCTCTTCGGTTGACCAATTTCATACTATTACTACAAGAGAGTTTTGAGAGACCGAAACACATAGAACTTTGAAAGTACAAGCTCCGGACTAGTCTGTTAATGCATGAAAAGTTCCCATCCCATCCCCGCCCCCGTTGCGTTTCAATGGCATTTAATTGAAGGGTAAACCGGGCAAACAAATGTTCTTCCAGTTAACCATGTAGCACCCAAACATCGAGCTACTTTGCGTACCCTGCTTTTCCTAGACGATTCCAAATTCTCATGTAGCTAATGTTCGGTACCTGGGCTATCTCCTGGAAGCTTATATGCCAATTTTACTCAATCATCTCCATTATTTTATCAACTGTTCCATTGACTGGCCCAACAGAACGAGGTGCAACTTAGACTTCCAAATTTCCGAAAAATCACACAGCGTATTTCTTCTGATATCTAATATCATTTTTAAATATAACGTTTTGCACGAGCGTCAAAGCACTGGAGTAAAAATGTAGCATGTAATGCCACCTTTGAAATGCACGTCAGCTTGATGCAGTTGGACCAATGCTGCCAGATGTATTGGCATCAACATAACATAGGTGACCCAATAATAGATTGGCCCTTGCGGCTTGGGGCTTAGGAATACACTATAAGTCTTTCTGCGAGTCGTAAAAGGTGATTAAAAGGGATGGAAATCTGTGGATAAGCAACCTTCAAATTTCGAACCTTTAGTACTACCGAAACGTCAACAACGCCTCGGAGAGCGACTGACCAAATGGTATCAAACTCGCATCCAGTGTCGGATTATTGCCGGTGGCTACTGCAAGGTATGCCCGCTTGAAGTCGGTTTCGCACAGGATTTTGACTGCAAGGCTCACCAAAGAAGACTTCTTATATAGTGGAGAAGGATGAGGGCAGGATTTTTTAACATGACATTGTGGCCGTGATGGGTGATTTGAATGCCAAGGTAGGCATTTACAACAATTTACTCGAATATATGGTTTGGAAAGGCGATCTTGATGACCATAATGACAATGGTGGTAGCGTTGTGGATTTCTGCAACTTTCACCGACTTCTCATCGGTGGCACATTATCCCAGTATAGAGCCTGCCATAAGGGTAGTGGGTTTTAACTGACTGACACCATACAAGCAATCAGATTGATCACTTTGCCATAATCAGCAGATTTACCTCCTTGATGCGGGTAACAATAAAGACGCTGGAAGGGCTCACAATCTAGTAGTCGGTTATCTTCACTTGCGTATTGCGCTGGGCGCTGCGACCCCCGTTTCAAAATTAATCGCAGACCACAGTGGTAGAGCTTGTTGATCACATGGCAAATACTCGCCTGAGAATATTGAATGATCCGGTGCTACGCATGGATGATGTTATTAGAAAGCTGAAGTGACAATGGATAGGTCACACTTTAATAGGGGTTGATAATTGCATTGCTGACTATCCTGTGCAGTTGAATCCTCCTTCCCAATACGACTGATGAGGGAGTCGCCCCAAAAGCATTTGGTGCAAGACAGTAGTGGAGAAGTACCTTAACCCTAAGCGATGGTGTGTAGGATTGTCTGATGCAAGTATATTAATAATAGATTTATGAAAACCCGAAGGACTACTGTATACTCTTTAGCTATGACGCCTCGTGCTATATTTATTCTGCGTACTATCACTGGAATCGAGAAAGATTTCTTTTCTATGATTTGCGGCAGTCCCTTTTTAATTTTGAAGGATCATTGCGTGGAATTGCCTGCCTAATTTAATTCTGCAAAGATTTTGTATAGGCTCAGCATTCGCTGGTATGGATGTGAAGATCGCCTGTTATTCGTTCAGTACCGCATGATCGTGTTGATTAACAGGTCACGTGACAGTTGATCAAGTCAGTTAATAAAGAAACACAGGCTTCAAATTATATCATAGTTGTTGGTATAAAATACGTAAACATACATGAACGACCTGTTGCAACTTCTGGAATGACCTCCTACTTTGAGCGAAGTGTTGATAAAGAATCCAACAAGTTTCCCAGAGACGTTATCAGAGCGATTTACAATGGCATATGGCCATTACTTGTGGGATTGTTCGTGCTTAGGTGTTAACACCCCTCTTTCAGTTTTTCGTTTGTCCACAAACTTTGGGCCCATTTTCCTGTTTCAGCTAAACAAAACTATTTAATTAAGTTCCAAAAAACTATTTAATTAAAATTTTATAAATGTTGCAAGGTGGACAACAAGGCAAGAAATTTTATGAGAACATCCATTAATGTTGACAATCTTATATATGGTCATCTTTCACGTCTTGATCCTTGTCAACGTAAGTGCTTTCATATTTTAGCGAATTCATAAAAAATAAGAGGAATGGAAAAATCATAAATAAAAATAACAGCAACAATGAGAATTATGCTCCATATTGTTTTATAGAGAACAGACACAATAGCCCAGAGAGTGTGAATTCATGTCACACATGCAGATAATATGCATTCAACGAAGTGCAGTCTGTTGTTGCACAAGATATGAACGTAAAACGTTAAACGTAAAACCAAGAATCATATTCATGTTTTGATAATAATTTTGTGGCTTCGCCAGCAGTTGCTGCATCAGAAAATTCAGGGCGTCCAGCATAGATGGTATTCTCATTGTCCGCTGTCCTGCAATGGTGAGTGCATAAAGAACACTTAACAATTTCATATATGTATGAACTCTTGCATCGTGTATTCACATGCGGCCGAACTCGTGTTGCCCATCATCGGTAAATGCATTCTGTGTGCATCGTTTGTCAATAAACGAACAACACATTTTCACTTGTTCAGCTCAGGTTTTATTCCCGAATGCAAGGCGGGTGCTTCCATATCCTAGGGTAGTCAAAGTCGATTCAATCATGTGCAATTTCTGTTTTGAATTTTAGGGGTTTAACCGATATCCTGAATGAGTTCTGATAAAAAATTCATCAAAGTTCATTCGCTGCTGTAGATTATCCGATAATAGGGGTTTTCGGGCAATATTCTTAGTAGAAGTGTAGAATGTACACAATTTACCTTAGACGCTTGAAATAATGTTACAGTATGAAGAGAGCATAAAAAACATTCAATTTCCAAGGGGAAACCTTGCCCTCGTGAACTTTCTACTATCTAAACAGAGGGATTATGTTCAGTTACGCCGATTGCACGAAGAATCTCTATCAACCTCTTTATTGTTGCTCTTTAAATCCACAAAATAGCCTTTAGTTGATAAAATCCGATATGTCGTTCACTTTCGCTACCCCTAATTTTTGGCCATATCACCCAGCCGACGTCGAATGCTATTTTGCTACAAGTGCATTTTGTTAACCGGAGCCGTATTTAAGGGTGTCTACTCGTTGTGCAGTGTGCATGTATGGACAGTGCATTGCTTCATTCCGAGAATATATTAATTTTATTGAACAATTAATTAAGTCTCTCGATGAAATGGAGGGCTTGCCCTTATCTACTCACCCCCAATCTGTTCACCATTGCAATGAACTCGTTTGGTTTGTTACTGAGCCACACCACTGCAATTACTTGTTCGTTTACAATTTTCGTTAATGTTAGTAGAATTGCTTTCAGTCCAAGGCAAATGGACATAAAACTTCGTTGGATTGTATCCTTATGGCAAATTGTGCATTAGAGTTACATTAATGCATGTACGTGCTTTAGGTTTACACTATCAAGGTGACAAATGGCGTCATTTAAAAATCGCTTCAGGTATGAAAAATTTGGTGTTTCTTTATGTGAGGAACTTTGACTGCATAACAGCCCAGTACCAACGTGGCTAAAAATTCAATTGCGCTCTGTTTTCAACCGAGTCATTTATACAAATATTTTGATCTGGAAAGTACTATATTGAGAATAGTCCAATTTGCATACTTCACACTAAGATTTCAACAGTTCCCACCTTTCCACCAAATTTGGTGTCAATCGCTGCGACTGTTTCCGAGAAAAATGCGAGTGACAGACAGACAGACAGACGGACCACACCTTCCATCAAGTTCATCCCCAATTGGCGAATTGGGACATACCTATTGATCTGCAAATGTGTTTTCATGTACTTTCCTTTTCTCGCTGTGCATGGGGTTGAGGTTGATTATCTTTGGTGCGTGAACCAAAATGGCTATGGGAAGGATACCTAGAAAATAAAACTAACGTTGAAGAAGAGAGAAAGAGGAAACTGTGGCTGTGGCTGTGGCCACCACGACATCTAATCATCATCATCATCAACGGCGCAACAACCGGTATCCGGTCTAGGCCTGCCTTAATAAGGAACTCCAGACATCACGGTTTTGCGCCGAGGTCCACCAATTCAATATCCCTAAAAGCTGTCTGGCGTCCTGACCTACGCCATCGCTCCATCTTAGGCAGGGTCTGCCCCGTCTTCTTTTTCTAACATAGATATTGCGCTTATAGACTTTCCGGGTGGGATCATCCTCATCCATACGGATTAAGTGACCCGCCCACCGTAACCTATTGAGTCGGATTTTATCCACAACCGGACGGTCATGGTATCGCTCATAGATTTCGTCATTGTGTAGGCTACGGAATCGTCCATCCTCATGTAGGGGGCCAAAAATTCTTCGGAGGATTCTTCTCTCGAACGCGGCCAAGAGTTCGCAATTTTTCTTGCTAAAAACCCAAGTTTCCGAGGAATACATGAGGACTGGCAAGATCATAGTCTTGTACAGTAAGAGCTTTGACCCTATGGTAAGACGTTTCGAGCGGAACAGTCTTTGTAAGCTGAAATAGGCTCTGTTGGCTGACAACAACCGTGCGCGGATTTCATCATCACGACATCTAATGCTACAAGTAATTTAGAGTTGGAGAAGGAGGTGTGTGCCATTAACACCAATAACGAAGGTAAAAAAAATATTAGTTGAAAGGATATAGCCGCCCGACCAAGGGAGTTTCAACACACACCGGAAACCTAAATGGGACGAAAATGGTGGCTGAACGAAGGTCGGTCGACGAAGAACAAAGCAAAAGTGTGAATTCGCTCAGAGGTTGTTATTATTATAAGGCAATTTGTTTTATGCAGAAATTCTAAAGAAAGTGAAATTTGACCTCTACCTAAAAAATCTAGGTGGAAATGTCAGCAAGGTCCAAAGAACCAAGAAAGGCGAACTCATGTTTGAGCTGAAAAAATCCAGCTTAGGCAAACCCCACGACTTTCACACTCAATTGAAGAACTCGCTTGGCGAGAATGTCACAATTCGGGCCTAAAAGCATGAGATCTTCATAGAGTGCAAGGATCTTGACGAGGTGACATCCAGAGAATAAATATGCACTGCGTTAAAAGAACAATTTAAGTTGGAAGAACTGGTAAAAGAATCCATCGTGAGCTTGAGAAAAGCCTTTGGTAATACTTAAACGGCCACAATGGAGGCAGCCCAGAAATTATTGTCGGTCGGGAAGGTTCGAGTTGGATTGGTTGTCTGCCGCCTGCGAGAGCAGGTTTTATTAAAAAGGTGCCTCACTTTTGAACACTCACTACACCAGCGGCATTGATTGATCCGATCGATACAGAAGGTGTGGGGAGAAAGGACATATTGCCAAGGAGTTCAATAAGGACCCCAAATGCCTATTGTGCGAAGGAAAGGAAAGAAGGGATAACTGGCTGGAAGTGGTAAATGCCCAGAATTCAGGAAGGCATTGACTGCAATGCTAAAATTAGGTTTATACTATTCAAATAAACATCTATCATTGCAGAGTTTCTTAGCAAACGTCCTTGCCAAGAGCCTAGCTGGCTTAGTAAGTATAAGCTCATTATCCTAAAAAATGCGAGTGAATTCATTTTATTCCTGTGCCTATAAAAATAAAAACCATCTAGAGTCTGTGAGCAAAACAATACTCTGACAGATTTTGAGCT
Organism: Hermetia illucens; assembly: GCF_905115235.1. Lineage (NCBI taxonomy): Eukaryota > Metazoa > Arthropoda > Insecta > Diptera > Stratiomyidae > Hermetia > Hermetia illucens. Next base: position 172,889,641 of record NC_051849.1, on the reverse strand, counting down.
CATAAACCCAACAAAGTATTGTATCCGATCTAGGCTTACCTTAATAAGGAACTCCAGATATCCCAGTTTTGCGCCGAGGTCCACCAATTCGATATCCCTAAAAGCTAAATACTTAATTAATTCCTAAAACCGGTCGGAGTTAACTGTAAAGTATCTACAATTGCATTTCTCCTTGACATAGGACGGATAACTCTAAATATCAAATGAAATTTCAACAGCCGCGCTTAAGCTCATTCCTAACCACAATCCCATTATGGTCTTCCAACATCTCACTTCAAACTTATCCAAAATTCATAGCGTTAACAATTCAATAAACCGTCAAACGGCGGTTACAAATCACTTCATTCTACTCTTCACTTTCCCAAACCGACCCCCAAATTTTTTTCCGACAAACAAAATTAATAAGACTTTAGATCAGTTTCAGATTCATCTTCTGAACAGATGACTCCGTTCAAAATATGGAGCGTCTATGCTTCAAGGAAAGACTGATTCTGCGTCGTTGTACCGGCATACTTGAAAACGACGGTGGTGCGAAGTAAATATTCAACCAGATAATATACAATTATTTCCAAAAGATGGATATGGATGGCGTCACGGCCAGCTAAGTGGACAGATTACTAGGGGGGTGTCAGCCCAATCAAACCACCTAAATGCCCAGTGTCAGGAGATTGCGCCCGGGATTTTCTCTCTACGTTTCTACTCGTAGTTATGCTGACTTAAACCAGCAACTGATTACTTGGTACACTGACGGATCCGTCACAGCAGAGGAAACGGGTGCCTGTGTCATTGGTCCAAGGAAAATGTACTTGGAGCCAATGGAATGCCTTGAGGGAATACGCTCGGCTCGTCCAACAAGGTGTGGATAGTCGGGGTTCCAGGCCTTCTGGGTTGGAAGGTGATGAGGCAGCGCGCGAACTACCCAAGAAGGGCGCAGGGACGCCTTTACAAGGGCAAGAACCCTTCTATGGAATCGAAAACGCTTTTATGATAATGGCATTAAAAAATGAAGAGGAACGGTTGAGGGAACTATACTCGGCGAGTCTACCAGGAATGGAGCAGTCCAGGGTGCTTATTGGGGGATACGAACCCATGCGCACAAAATATTGCTTAAACCCCACTAAAAAGAAAGTGTCCGGGTAGCTGAGTGGTTAGAGCACAAGACTGTCGTACGGAAGGTCGCGGTTGAAATCTCACTGGTGGCGGTGGAATTTGTATCGTGATTTGCCGTCGGATACCAGTCGAGCGCAATGCTGACCACATTGTCTTCTACAGAGTACTGTAATCCTGTAGTGCACCGTTACGGTCTTGAATGAAGTGCTTTAATACACTTCAAGGCCCTGATCCAATATGGATTGTTGCGCCAACGATTATTATTATTATTATAAAAAGAACCCGCGAATCATAGTGGGAATTCTCACTGTCGGCTAAACTATCACCTAAGGACAACAATATACTACTACTACTACTACTACGGACACTGCCACTGATGAAACCTCTAAACACGTCCTGGGAGAGTGTCTGGCACTTGCGCAAAATAGGTCGAGACATCTGGGAGAACAGTTAATACCAAATGCCAAATTGAAAGATCTGGAAGTAGGGAATATACTAAAGTTCCTGACAGTAATACGCTTGTTCAAGATACTATGATTAATAGGTACACTATAACCAACAAAAGGGGCACAATAGTTCTTTAACAGAATAATAAATATGGGGGTAAAGGTACGATGTGGCCTGGAACCCATGTTGCGCGACGAAAAGTGAGGCGCCAGATATCCTATGGAGCTAGATATCTGGTGCCTCACTTTTCTTCGCGCAGCATGGATTCTAGGTCAGCATGGATTCTAGGTCATACCGCACCTTTACCCCCAGGTTTTAAGATTCAGCAGTAACCAAAAGTAAAGTTAATTCGACCTCAAGTTGCTGTTACTCCTCAAGTTCAACATCGACCGTTTAATATCGAGCTTGTAGGATGCAAATGTCGCTCAACTGTAGGGGAGCTATCTTGTTGATCGGACGGCAGAAGGGTTGTGCATGCCGTGACAAAAGGGAATTTGCTATTGCGCTGATCAGGGAAGTGGAAGATGCCGCAAAACACAATGATTTAAGAAGTATATACCGCATCACTAAAGAGCTTGCATGTGATTGTAAATCTTTCGATTGTCCTTTCGGATGAAATGGGTAGCCACCGTAACATGCAGATACGGACTGTTCCTTCAAGCAGAAGACAAATCATTTCGGCCATCAATGCATGCAAATAGAATGTCGCGGGGCTTGATAGTCTCGATAAGGTCAATTAGAAGTGTCTTGGGCGTGCTCTCTGCATAAGGGGCATTGATAGGAAACTAAAGGCTATTATCAAAGCGACTTACCATGCTGCAAAATATCATGTACTGCACCGAGCTCCAAACGGAGTCCACCAGGGTTGCATCTTGTCACCGATATTATTTCTTCCTATTATCGATGACGTATTTCATATTGCTTTGTGTCGATTAATTTATACGTCCAGGAAGCGCTGTTTCTGCCGACATTGTTACCGAACTGGATGTTGCTGGACGCATTTACAGCGCGAGGTCCACTTTCCGTACCCTGTCTAAAATCTGGAAATGAAATTATTTCAACACTAAGATCGTTGAGACTGCCCTGTGCTAGTGTTCTCTCTGTGTTGCTATATGTGAGTAGCACGTGGAAAATGAGTTCCAATGTTACTCAAAAGTTCCAAAGCTTTGTCAACACCTGGTTACGTCGTATCATCAGAATATGCTGGCCTGGCACTATCTCGTACAAAGAACGTACGCACTGTGATCAGAAGGTGGAAGTGGCAATGGTTAACTCGCACATTAAGGAGGGACAATAATTGCATTGCTGGCTACCCCAAGCAGTGGCATCCACTCTCCATAGAAGGCCGTCGAATGGGTTGAACAAGGACACTTGACGCAGAATAATAGTGCAGTCGCTTTAGGAAGTCGTGCGGGGAGCTGAAGCGCATTTCGGGTAATTCGATGGCGCTTGGGTGCGGTTGGCGGTATACCCCACCAAGAAACAAATAATAATAATAATCGTTGGCCCAACAATTCATATTGGATCAGGGCCTTGAAGTGTGTTAGAGCACTTCATTCAAGACCGGAACGGTACACTATAGGATTACAGTAACCTATAGGAGATAACGTGATCAGCATTGCGCTGGCCGAGATTATTACCTTGATTTGACTAAGGTATTCATTCACCCTGAGTCGATTGGTATCCGACATCAAATCAAGAAGTAAATGGGATCCATATATAATATATAACTTGTAAAGAATCGGCCAAAAATCTTTGCTAATTTATATTTGCCATGGCAGGCGACATATTTGTGGCTAGTTGCGGCATCCCCAGCAGGCTGTTCAGCAGGGTTATGATCGGTTCGCTTAAAAGCCATACAAGGAATCATATGCACTTATTTTATCTTTATTCAGGAGTTATTCTCTCATCAGGGAAGGGACCGTAGCTGCCGTAAGAAACTCAAGAAAAAATATTAGCAATAGCTATAATGATCTGACAAAGAAATGTTAGAAAAATGCAGTAAAATATGGGGAAAACAATTTTCGGGTGACCAGTCTGACTTCCGTAATGTGGTCTGACAATTGGAACAACAAAAGTGATTACCGCTTGGAGGCAAATATATGTATGCTCGCGGAATGCGTTAAATTCGGCCAACTGGAATCAATTCCATGTTCGCAGCTATCCTGTTATTGTTGTTGACAACTATCCGGAAAAAGACAGCTTTGCAACGACATTCAGTCTCCGCAGATATCAAATAGAACTCAGCTCTTGCAAGTGTGAAACATCATATACAACAATGAGGCCGATCTTTAACAAGCCACGGTAGTGGGAAAGGTAAAAAAAAAAGTTAATTCCAATTAAGAATCATTATAACGTTGTTGAGTTATTCTCATGTACAGACAAACTCCCAGAGCAGAAAGCGGAAATAATACTCATCATCACAAAATGCTGTAACAGAAATTATGTTCGAAATCAAATCGTTAATTTTAAGCTGCTATGTAGAGTGCTGATGAGGAGAACGTTAAATTTTAATTAACTCCTATAATTTTAGGTTGATCTGGTCTGAGGATAGGAGGGATGGGGTAATATTCCAAAGATCCATAATTTCCTCGAAGGTCCGAAATAGAGAACCATAACGAAACACTTAAAGTTCAACGGATAATACAAGTCCCCACTAATTTTCCCCAGGGGGCTGAGTTTTCTGTTTAGGGCCCGACATAAGCATTACGAGCTATATACAAATAGAACTAGTGTGTTCCCAAATATTTATGTAAGAATATAGAAAAAACTTTCACACTTGTAGCGTTAAGCTGTTCGTTTTTACTTGTTTTTCTATTCATTCATTCAATTGCTGATCTAGTGAGACCTTTAGAATGCTGCCTTGACAGCAGTACAAATAAGCATTCTGTCAGAAAAATACCTCGAATTAGTAATTTAAATAAACCGCCCTCGATTTTTCAAATATTTTTTTGGGCAAGCCGCCAACACTGTACTTAATTATAGCACACCATTTGGAGACGAACTGTTAATCAGATTGTTAACGACTGTTGATTGAATCAGTACAAGTCGATAATGTGCCCGGATTTTTATAGTAAACATTGAGATTGAACAAAGAGTTTACCTTCAACTAGCAAATCAAATTTCATATTTGCAATTGTTTGAAATACCAGGAGAAGCTTATGGTGATTCAGTTTTATCAAAACCGCTGACCTACTGGCGGTATAAGGCATTCTTTGGAGACCGTGCAGTGATTGAAGATTTGTCTCGTTGTAAACGGGTATTAATCTCTGCCACAGATGAAGAGAGAGGCAGTCAAGAAAATTGTTCTTGAAAATCAACATTTTAGCTTAAGAGGGGTACGATCCAACCTCAATAGCTCTCACGCCAGTTTGTTCGATTTTGGTCGATAATTTAGATATGCCCCGTATCGCCGGTAGATTTGCTCCAAAAAACGCATATCCCATTGAACAGGCTAGAATGCATCAATTTTTACCCTACATTGATGGAAAACATAAAAACTGAACCAACACCAACAGCTCTACTACCAAACCCTATCTCCACCACCACGTGGGTGGAGCTCTTTCGTAACGAAAAACTGCAGACGGAGAAGGATGAAGGCGAGTCTCCCGCGCCTAAAAACAGGACAAACTGTACCAACTGCTCCTCCAGGTTGGGGGTTGGGTAGGGCTAACAACCCTACACGGAAAACCGATGTTACGGAGCCATGAAAGGGGCCTCGGACAGGACGGACTTTAAAACGACGGACCCGGCAACGACAAAGGAACAACGATTTGCGCATTTTCTCATGGAACGTGCGCTCCCTGTACAGAGATGAAGCCGATGAGCAGCTAGCCGATACCCCGTACCAATATAGGGCTGATATAACAGCGTTACAAGAGATGCGATGGACAGGGACCGGTCTCCTGGAGAGGAGCCGCTACACCATATATTATAGCGGTCATCCAGTAAAGCATGTGCTCGGAATAGATTTCTTAGTCAACCAAAAAATGAAACCCGCTGTTATCGGCTTTGAAAACATAAACGAACGGCTATGTACTCTGTGCTTCCGAGGCAAATTCACAAATATAAGCCTCATTAACGTTCACGCCCCTACAGAGGAGACTGCAGAGTCGAAGAAGGGTACCTTCTACGAGGCAGTAGAACGAACCCTCGAAGCCTGTACAGGATCTGATATTAAAATCATACTTTGGGATTTTAACAGCCAAGTAGGGGCAGAACCCGTATTCAGGCGATACATTGGCTCCTATAGCTTACACGAAAAAACAAATGATAACGGACGAAATGTTTGTTGGAAGTACCTGGTTTGCGCGGAAAGCGGTCCACAAACATACATGGGCCTCTCCAGACGGGACCACTTTCTACCAAATTGACCATGTGTTGATTGAACGCCGCCACCTATCAGCCTTGATGAATGTCAGAACATATAGGGGGGCCAATATATACTCGGATGACTATCTCGTTGGCATGGTGCTCCGAGCTCGAATAACAATACCACCTAGAATCCCCTCCGACAATCAGGTGAGAGTGAACACTGATGCCATCCACAACACTACCCTTCGCGACACCTACAAGAGGGAAATGGATGCCGCAATAACTGCAGTCAACAGAGGACCTGGAGATGAAGCACCAACAAATGATCTTCACAATCACCTGAAGAACGTTATCATGGATACGGCCACAAACATACTTGGCCCCAGCCGGAAAAGAAGTCGGAACATCTGGTTTGACGATGAATGTAAGCTAGCAACGGAACGGAAGAATGCCGCATACCGAGTGATGTTGCATTCTCAAAAATGCGGGCACGCGCAGAGACTTATCACGAACTCCGTCGAGTGGAGAAACGACTTCACACACGGAAAAGGGAAATCTGGGAGAACCAACAAGTCTGTGAACTTGAAAAGTACAGGGAGCAACTGCACCAGGCAACGAGGCATTATCTGTCTCATACATAAAAAGGGAGATATCACATAGTGCAGCAATTATAGAGGTATGACGTTGCTGAGTACCATCTATAAGATATTCTCCACTATTTTGCTAGGCCGGATAGCCCCATACGCACACAACATCATTGGCCCATACCAAAGAGGCTTCACTCCAGGCAAATCAGCAACAGATCATATTTTCTCTCTGCGGCAAGCGATGGAAAAACTGTTGGAATATGGACAACAGTTGCACCATCTGTTCATCGACTTTAAAGCCGCCTATGATAGAATAGCCAGGGTAAAACTGTACACGGCCATGAGAGAATTCGGTATCCCGACGAAATTGATAAGGCTGACTGACTAGGCTGACCCTGACCAATGTGCGAGGCCAGATAAAAGCCGCAGGATCACTCTCAAGACCATTCGACATCAACAACGGTCTACGACAAGGGGATGCCCTATCATGCGTCCTCTTTAACCTGGCCTTCGAGAAAGTGATCCGTGATGCTGAGATAAATGCAAGAGGTACGATCCTCTTTAAGTCCACCCAACTACTGGCCTATTCTGACGATATCGACATCATGGGAAGAACCACCCGAGACGTACAAACTGCTTTCATCCAGATCCAGCAGGCGGCGATTGGTGCGAGATCTTGGGCTGCATATTAATGAAGGCAAGACGAAGTATATGGTGGCAACGTCAGCATCGAAAACCAACCAACCAACAACATCAAACCGCACTGGTCAAACACGAACAAGAATAAGGATAGGAGAATGCAACTTTGAGACATTTGATAATTTCTCCTATCTAGGGTCGAAAATCACAACCGATAACAGCTACGTTGATGAAATTCGCGTACGGTTGTTGTCAGCCAACAGAACCTATTTCAGCTTACAAAGACTGTTCCGCTCAAAACGTCTCACCATAGGGTCAAAGCTCTTACTGTACAAGACTATGATCTTGCCAATCCTCACGTATTCCTCGGAAACTTGGGTTCTTAGCAAGAAAAATTGCGAACTCTTGGCCGCGTTTGAGAGAAGAATCCTCCGAAGAATTTTTAGCCCTCTGCATGAGGATGGACGATTCCGTAGCCTACATAACGACGAAATCTATGAGCGATACCATGACCGTCCGGTTGTGGATAAAATCCGACTCAATAGGTTACGGTGGGCGGGTCACTTAATCCGTATGGATGAGGATGATCCTACCCGGAAAGTCTGTAAGGGCAATATCTATGGTAGGAAAAGAAGACGGGGCAGACCCTACCTAAGAAGGAGCGATGGCGTAGGTCAGGACGCCAGACAACTTTTAGGGATATCTAATTGGTGGACCTCGGCGCAAAACCGGGATGTCTGGAGTTTCTTATTAAGGCAGGCCTAGACCGGATACCGGTTGTTGCGCCGTTGATGATGATGATGATAAAAACTGGTAATGAGACGTGGGAATTTGATATTGAAAAAAGTCAACAGTCATCAGTATGGTAGAGAAAAGACGTCCCAAAACCGAAAAGCACAACTCTTTGAAGTAACTGGAAGTTATACTGAAAATCGGCCACGAAAAATACTTCGAAGAATGGAAAAGACATTGGTACATATATGTTGCATCAGATGGGGCCTGCTTTGAAGGTGACAAAGTAAATATTCTTAAATAATTTAATAGTTTGCATTTTATTTACAAATTCTGTGTACTTTTGTGGCAGAATGTACGTACATATGTGAAACAAATACTACTTCTCTATATATAAAAACATTTAGTTCTAAACAGATGTTTACTAATTTGTCATTGGCGAACCATGCAAGCATCAATTGTCAGAAAAGGATTTTCTTATGAAATCTAAGCCAAATGCAGCGCCTTAAACAACTAATTTGCCACTCAACATTTTACGGAAAAACAAATCTAAAGTTTAATTATTAATATACGCCCATAAGCCTTTTAAATTTAGTGATTTACTAAAAGGTTTAAAACATTTTAACTTTTGAGTGGCGCTATCAAAAGACCCGTGGATGTATTGCGATTCCCCCTATAAGCAAATCCTCGTGCATCCAATGCAATAGGATAATGTTCAATTTAAGTGCCAAAAAGTGTTAATCGCCCATATGATCATAATCCTAAACGCAACAACCATAACGTCAACGACTCAACATTCGATAATATTACATGCAATTTAATCCTAGTTGCCAACCAGGAGATGACCGCCATTAAAGACTTATAGCGCTAGGTTCTGCCTTTCGTGATTTTTATGAATGTCCAGCTAAGGGACACTATGAAGGGGAGAAATATTTCCTAGAGTGGTTGGATATTATTTTCGCTATCTCTCCGTTCAGGTCTTTTGTTTGGCGAAAAACGAAACGGAAAAAATATCACCTTTCATTGCAAATAAATAAAAAGCCTGGAGGATTCTGGATGCCAGAATGCGAGTACGTCTAGAATAAATAGAGCAACGGACAAATAAACAGGATTTTTTCTCTAATGGGTTTCTTGGATTTCATCTTCGTTATTAGGTTGCCGAGGTAATCGATTATGTCCGAAAAATCATAATTTATGGCTGTCTTATTGTTTTCATAGAGATGTGTGTATAGCTAACTGTAAGGACATGCTGGATGCTGTGGTATTATATCAATGGAACTACATGTTATATGAAATATAAATATTGTTGTTTTCACTCAAACACCTCAGCGTGACGCCTTGGCCTGCGGTGTTTCTTTACACGATGATTATGTTGCGAGGCGGATTAGGGACGAAGTGCATATCAAGACAAGCTAAACAATAGTTCGGCAGTACGTAGGTAGTCATGTCATTATCATTAGACTACATTCAAAACACATCTATCATAATTATATGTACGTAGTAACGTAACCGGCAAGGAGAATTTGAATGTGATCATCTCACTCTCAACAGCAATAGTAATATTATTACGAATAAATGAATTTCCACCCACCAGTCCTTACTTTTCCCTCAGGAATGACATAAAATCTATACCAATGCCTGCATAAAGGGCCCTGAAACAAAAAATCAAAGAGCATCTCATTTAATATCGCAAAATTTTCTCTCCATAATTCTTCAATGACGAAAAAAAAGAATTCTATCATAAAAGACCTGCCAAAATGATTAATGATCCTTAATTAATTTTTTCACATTTTGTTGGTCGTATATAAGATAAGAAAAAAATTAAAAATAGAAATGAACAGTATCCTTGCAATGCCTCCATATTTCTCAATATCTAATTCAAAAGATGATGGCCAATATATAGATGGAAAAGGCCGAGTACTGTAGTCCTCTGACGCAACACGGATTAATTCGAGGGACGAAAACGTAGAAAATCCATTAGAAAAAAGGACATAATACAAGAGTATAAATACTTTTACTTTTTTTCACTTCATATTTTTCCCCCAAGCTGCGGTCGGCTCGGTGCTTTTTTTTTAATCCCATTCATTAATTTCATTCTCCATTGATAAATCTCCAGCAGGAGATATGGAATACACGAACAAGTTTCATTATAACTGACTACTGATGGCTTTTTCTTAGAAATCTCCACTGCCATATTTGGGAGTTGCTTCGTTATTAAAATCGGCTTTTAGAATTGTTTTGTTTGTCAGTCGTTCGACCGCTCCTCAAATTGAAAGTGGAAACGGAAGGTTACATCCGTATAGTAAAGTTTCAAGTTTGTAAACAGATATAATGGCCGACAGTTACTTGGATGTTAACCTTAAAAATTCTACTTGAAAATTACTTGCCTCTAACTAGATTTACTTCTTCACGCCTGAATAATTCCATTAATTTTGAAGGAGTCGCCTCGGGCATCACTTTCCTTGAAGTGAGTTGATTCGGTTGTGACTTGAGAAATTTGAATTAAGTTGGAAATAAACTTCCGTGAAATGGTATCAACTGTATAAGATTTTCATTTATTGATTACAAATCTAGGTTTTCACGTCAAGAAAAGGTTTGCCTGAATTAAAACCCTACCGCGGCTTTCATACCGCTCTGTTTCTCGGTAATCTAGATATAGCGTCAAACACATACAGTTGTGTGCAAAGAAAATGCCCCAAACTGTTAAAATACCAAGCTTTGTCAAGCTATTTGTTTATTCCAGGTTTTGGTCTACATTCTATGATAAATGCTGTGCTTGCTTGCCATTTTTTAAGGGTTTGTGTAAAACAAAACCTTATTAAAATCGGTTTACTGTCTGTCCAGCTGTCTGTCTGTCTGTCCACGCATTTTTCTCGGAGCAGCAGCGATTAACACCAAATTTATTGGAAAGGTGGGAACTATGAACGCTCACGCATGCAGTAAGTTACATCATGTTATGTCGAATTTAAGGGTGGGTCCCCATACAGGCAAAACGGGAGTGTAATTTTTTTCACCAAGTATAGTCATGTAGGGGTATCAAATGAAAGGTCTTGATTAGTACTTTTCGGTCTTAGTATTGATATTTGTTGGAAAGGCTGGGAGTTCAGTGGGTCGAAAGTGACCATTTATTTAACGGGGCCATACTCAGAAACTATGCAACCGAAAAATATGAAAAAAATCAAGATTCTGCCACTATATGGTGGCTAGGCTCCGAAATACCTTCCATGCGGACATCCCTTCAAATAAAGTTAATAATAGTATATTACTATAATTTTCAGTAATGGGCTGCAGGACCTCTTTGAATTCATCCCAGCACCACCAATTTTGAAGCAATGTAAGCTATAATATAGAGCTTGATCCTACCACGTTTGGCGGAAATCGCACTATTACTAACAAAGTTGCTACTTCTATGGAAATTCAAGATTTTGAATGTCCGAAAGTGGATATTCTCACATAATATATGCATATTCTACGTGACACGTATTAATGGGACAAATGCACATTCAAATGTCCTTATAAAATTAATACACAAAACCTTTCATACATGAAGCGTCCAGCTTTCGGTTTCCCGGCTTGTTAAGAAATAAAAGCATCCAAAGTTAGTAGTTAGAATAATATGAAACTCATATAGTATGGAATTCATTAAAATAACCACGCCCCCCCCCCCCTACTGTATCACATGCAACTATCTATAGACATTATTCCGTGGAGCTTTACAGTAGGAATTACAGACTATAGTACGAACTGCTAACTACTTGGCCCTTTTTAGTGGGCGTTCTACTTTCCGAAGCTCCTCCAGAATATAGCTTATAATGCCACTTACTACATTCCATTCTTCTTGGTATTCAAGTATTTGCAAATTGATTGCCTCTACTTGTAAAGATCGCCTCAAAAGTATTTTTACCCCTTAACTGGTGTCGATACGTTGACCTACGTTATTGGTGCCGTGGTTCCAAAATGACTCCAATCCGAAAAAAATAAATAAATAATATTATATCGAAAAAATGCGGGGAAAATATGCATATTTAAAAAAAATAACCACTTTTTTAAATACAAATCAATTTTTTACTAGCTTTATCATAGATGTTTCAACACATATTAACTTAATACTTACCGTCTTCGATTTTGAAAGTGTGTATTTCAAATAGTTGAAAAATATGAAAAAAAACCGAGCCGATCAATTTGAGAGCAAATTGCTTCCACTTTTCTAGGCCCACAGCCCCCTCTTATTGGGTATAGTACCCATGTGTTTCAAAAATCAAGATAAAGAAGGCATACGGCTGGCTTCAGTGTAGAGGCAACGAATACTGCTTTGTTTTTCACAACGCGCTAGCGACTCTTAATGCCTACGGTTTGATATATTGGCGATTGTTTCCCTCATACGCCTTGATATTAAGAGCCTTCATATATTTATATGCGTTCAATGTTCACTTCGCTGTGGAATATAGACAATCTTCCATTTTTATTTCATCAGACTTAATACTGTACAAGTAATAAGTCATTGAAGTTTGATCCTTAGCACATAATTCATATTCCAGAGTAATGGGACCAATACCGGATCTTGAGACACTCCGTTGGCTACTAAATATTCAACGAACTAATTTCTGATGTTCTTCCTTTTCTGCAGCCTTTGTCCCGTTCACGAGTGGGGTCGACTCGCCGTGATCAGTTGCGACATTTTATTTTATTAAAGCCCTAAGCTGAATTTAGTCGTTAGGCTTTCAAACCCCAATCCAGTGTATCCAGTCACTGTTAATTCGCCGGCCTTTTGATCGTTTACCATTGACTTCAATATTAAGACAATTTTGACGAGTGAATTCTCATTAGCACGAATTACGTGACCATACCATCGAAGACGCCTTTCCCGCAATTTTTCCACGATCGGTGTCACCTCATATCTATCGAGGATATTCTCAATTCGGATGTAATCAGAGCATGTCATACCGCAAGTCTAACGCAACATCTTCATCTCCATTATCGTAAGGTACCGTTTATTGTCTTTTATCTCAGAACCATAGACGACATTATGGCAAATTTTATGTTTGAGACGTTCATTGATACGTTGATCACAAACAAGGCCAGTTTCGGGACGCTACATCATCCAGGTTGCGCTAATGCGTGAAGTTCTGAGCAGGTTACTGCCATTGGCAGTGATAGTGCCTGTTTCATGGAGATCAGGTGGAAAAATTCAGTTTTGTTCAGATTTAATCTGAAACCGTGTCGCATGAGGCTATCATTCCATTCGCGAACATCTTGTCCGCGGACATTTTTGCTATGAGACGCCAGGAAATCATTATCTTCATAGAGCAGTGTATAGAGCGCCGGATGTTGGGTGAGCCATCTGACAGTGTCCATAACCAGAACAAAGAGGAGTGGTGAGATGGCGCTTCCTTGATGAACACCCACAAAGACATTTGACGATTGTCAAGAATTCTTTAAAAATGTTTGATGGTAATGAACACCAACCGGGTTTGACGGTGATTCGACGGTAATGGACTATCTTTTTTCCAAATTAGTTGATGTCGTTGGGTCCTATTCTTTTCCTCGATTTCAATGGATTTATGGCTTCCTCGACTCCAATGGAACTAACAGGTGAAATTGGATCAAATGTCAGCTGTGCTTGTGGGGATGGAGGATGAACAAATTCTTTAGTGGAAATCTGTTCGAAATATTCTCATCATCTATCCGTCAGTGCCCGTCGGCAGGATGATGAAAGCTATGGGACGGGTGAAAAACTATTCTTTGAACATACCGCGTCATTTGGGACATTCAAAAATGAATTCCATGAAGCCACGGAAAATTAAATTGCGAACTGATAGAATTTTTGAAAGAACATGGAAGTTATCCTCCATACCAACATTTTGGCATTAAGATTCACCATACTGTCCAAGATGTTTTAATATGGCTGAAAATGAGGCTTGGAAACAAACTGAAAAAATGTTAGAAACTATTCATGAACAACTTAGTCGGGAAGAATTCCGAAGTTAAGCACTCCAGCTCTGCAACGCAATCGATTAAACAATCCCGAGTGGAGAGTGGAAGGAGAATGGGGTGATTTTACTGAGTAAGAGTTTCACATAACTGTATGCCAGGAGCCATTTCGAAGCAAAGAAATAGATAAAATGGCACATTACTCTACTTCTCGCTCTTCTAACACAATCTCCGCAAGTCAAGCTTCTACTTGAACTGCAGTTTCAGCCGTGATTAATCACTACGGATTAAATTCTGCCGGAATATTTTTCATATAAAACGTTGTCCAACCGAATTTCCTCAAATTTGGTAAACTAGTGTACTGTACGAATTATCGGCTCACGGGGTAGCAATAGTGACTTAACCATCAAATTGTTGAATAAAACTGTATGAACATCACTCTCCTCACTATTGGACAGTGAATAATCTGATAGATCACCATACCCAGTTGTAGGGTGATTGTGCGAAGTTGAGGTGTTTAAGAATGTTGAATAGGATTTTGATAGATAATCGCTACAGATACATTTGCCGGTATGAATACATATATTCTGTCAAAAAAAAAACGAACAAATGGAATTTCACAAACATCACCTTTACAAAAAAAAGCCCTTACGCTCGGCCAACATAAAATTATCTTATTTATCGCTAAAGTACAGACATGTATTATTTGTAAAGCAAGTATCTAAACGCGCTTAATATACACCAATGTATTATGTTCAATATATTATATTAAGCTGCAGGATTTTCGAGCAGTAAACGCGCTGCGTCGCCAACAAATTCTGCCCCAGATGGATTCCGGATGGCGTGAAGGTGAAGGCTGATGGTTCGGGCTCGATGGCACCAAGTTTTAGGATTACTAGTATTTTACCAATTTCTTCATTCAAAACTAGATAAGCTCATTTAAAGTTTTGACTCTTTTTAAGGTTCTGTGTGAAAAAAATCTCATTAAAATCGATTCAATGTCTACTGTCCGTCTGTTGGTCTGTCCGTCTGTATTTGTGTCTGTCACGTCAGGTTTATTCCGAAACGACTGAACTAATTGTTACGAAATTTTGTGAAAACATATGGTCTGTGTGTCCCTTTACATGCAGAGTGGCGCCATTTTGTGTTGAGTTTGAAGGGGGGCTCTTTATTAGTATTTTCCGAAACGTCTGATATTAGATGAAACATAGGAGAGTGACGTTTCAAAATATGTGCCCCAAAAAGTGAAACAGATCTCGCTCTCAAAACCTATCCAACCGAAAAAATCACAATGATGTATCTCCACAAAATCTAGGCCTCAAAACACATCCCGCTCCGATATCCCCACAATTAGAGTTAATAATATTATATTACCTTGTTTTCGAGATTTTCCAAAAAAAAACCCTTAAGTTCATCTTGGAAGTACACGATTTGGCAAAAGCATAGCTGATATTTGCTGAACGCAATCCAACTATTATTAACAAAGCTATTGGAAGACAAAATATTGCATTTCATGTAAATTTATTACATTCTC
This sequence comes from Hermetia illucens, assembly GCF_905115235.1. NCBI lineage: Eukaryota > Metazoa > Arthropoda > Insecta > Diptera > Stratiomyidae > Hermetia > Hermetia illucens. The sequence goes on along the minus strand of NC_051849.1, from coordinate 172,874,347 downwards.
GGTCCTGTATGACGTCATATCATATGTGTAAACTGTATTTATACGAACGGCGGTCCATGAAGCCAGTTTCGCTTTTCTTTTTAAGGTTTTGTGTAAAACAAAACCTTATTAAAATCGATGCAATGTCTGTCTGGCTGTCTGTCTGTCACACGCACTTTTCTCCAAAATGGCTAAACCGATCCGAACGAAATTTGGTGGGCAGATGGGAACTATGAAATCCCACGCGTACAGCGAGTGACATAAATTTAGGTGGAGTTTAAATGGGGGCTCCCCATCCATGGAAAGGGGGATTTAAAATTTTTTTTCACCGGATATAGTTGTGTAGGATATCAAATGAAAGGCCTCGATTAGTACTGACATTAGTTTTGGAGTGAATTACAAAGTGCGTGAGTAAGGAGTCAAAATGTACGCACTTAAAATGAGACAGGACTTATTTTCGCAAACTATCCAACCTAAAAATCCGAAAAAAATCATCAAAATATGTCCCATTCCGCACTTAAAGTGAGATCGAGGAGCAGACTTGTTAGTCTAGTTAGTGACTAATAAACCTACTGAGGAGCACACTTGTTAGCACTGATGAAGGGAACAAGTGGTGGAAATATCAGTATTTGCAAGAATAAATATCTACACCAGCGAAAAAGAAACAACAAGTTCTTTACTATACCAACTATTTTTTTTTTTGTTTTTTATTATTTATACAAAGAAGTTGACAATAAACCTCTAAAACTTCAAAAAACTACCCCTTTTTTATATAGGGGCGAATCGTCCTAAAAAGGCGATATTTTGATTTTTCCACAAATATTCACATAAAAGTATCGAAATATGATGAAGCATGGTTTTTGAAGACTTGTTGTCAACGTTTGAGTTTTAAAAATAGAATCCAGCTTGAATTTAGAGAAAATTGGTTGCAGGAGGTCTTCCCAGTGTCCCACAGTCAAAAACACACTTTTTACGCGACGCGCAGTCTAAAAGAATTAAAATCGCAAAAAAATATCTTTTTTTATATTGAAAATATTTTTTAAATGAAAATTTATTTATTTAATTAAATTACATTTAATAATGCCAAAAGAAGAACATTCTTAATAAATGTACTAGTTTCTTTATTAAAAAAATCCTAAAAAGGTGTCTTTTTAAAAAGCAAAATGCTGAGAAAACCCTTAAATCTCGAAAGTATCTCGAATCATCATCATCAACGGCGCAACAACCGGTATCTGGTCTGGGCCTGCCTTAATAAGGAACTCCAGACATCTCGGTTTTGCGTAGAGGTCCACGAATTCGATATCCCTAAAATCTGTCTGGTGTCCTAATCTACACCATCATTCCATCTCAAGCAGGATCTATTTCGTCTTATTTTTCTACCATAGTTATTGCCCTTATAAACTTTCCGGCCTGGATCATTCTTATCCTTTTAAGTGACCCGCCCACAGTAACCTATGGAGGCAGATTTTATCCACAACCGGACGGTCATGGTATCGCTCATAGATTTCGTCGTTGTGTAGGCTACGGAATCGCCCATCCTCATGTAGGGGGACGAAAATTCTTCGAAGGATTGTTCTCTCGAACGCGGCCAAGAGTTCGCAACTTTTCTTGCTAAGAACCCGAGCCTCCAAGGAATACATGAGGACTGGCAAGATCATTCTCTTATACAATAAGAGCTTTGACCCAATGGCGAGAGGTTCCGAGCGGAACAGTTTTTGTAAACTGAAATAGGCTCTGTTGGCTGACAACATCATCATAGCTGTTATTGGTTGTGATTTTCGACCCTAGATAGGAGAAATTATCAACGGTCTCAAAGTCGTAGACTCCTATCTTTATTCTTCCCGTTTGACCAGTGCGGTTTGATGTCCTTGGTTGGTTGGTTTTCGGTGCTGCCGTTGCCATCATATATTTTGTCTTGCCTTCATTGATGTGCAGCCCAAGATCTAGCGCCAATCACCGCCTACGCCGATCTGGATGAAGACAGTTTGTACGTCTCGGGTGGTTCTTCCCATGATGTCGATATCGTCAGCAGAGGCCAGTAGTTAAGTGGACTTAAAGCGGATCATACCTCTTGCATTTACCTCAGCATCACGGATCACTTTCTCGAGGGCCAGGTTAAAGAGGATGCATGATAGGTCATCCCCTTGTCGTAGACCGTTGTTGATATCGAATGGTCTTGAGAATGGTCCTGCTGCTTTTATCTGGCCTCGCACATTGATCAAGGTCAACGTAGTCAGGCTTATCAATTTCGTCGGGATATCGAATTCTCTCATGGCCGTGTAAAGTTTTACCCTGGCAATGCGGCTTTTAAGTTGATGAAGAGATGGTGCAACTGATGTCCACATTCCAACGGTTTTTCTATCGCTTCCCGCACACAGAAAATCTGACCTGTTGTTGATTTGCCTGGAGTGAAGCCTCTTTGGTATGGGCCAATGATGTCCTGAGCGTATGGGGGTATCCGGCCTAGCAAGATAGAGGAGAATATCTTATAGATGGTACTCAGCAACGTGATACCTCTATAATTGCTGCACTGTGTGATATCTCCCTTTTCATGTATGAGACAGATAATGCCTCTTTGCCAATCGTCAGGCTTTGATTCGCTGTTCTACACCTTGAGCACAAGTTGATGAACCACTTGGTGTAATTGATCGCCTCCATATTTACCAAATTCGGCTGTAATTCCATCGGCTCCTGAATCATCGGTATCTTAAAACCGAATCCCGAAGCTCGGCGCTTCAGGCATAAAGGTTGTTGTTGGCTTTATATGCAAGAATATTTTGAGAACTCGATCGTTCCATTTGTACATATCTCGTAGTGCTTATATGTTGAGTATACTCGATATTCTATACAGTGTGGTACGTGGGAGTGATGAAGTAGAAATTTGACACGAGGCCGGCAGCTATTACAACTCTGTTAATAATAACAGGCATATTTCCGGGACTATTTGTCGCCTTTCTCGGTCTTATCCAAAAAATAAATTTCAAGTAAAGTAAACGGAAACGGTTTTGGATCTTTTATTTATAATTGTATTGATAGTCTTATCTATTGATCTTGTGTTTCTCGGATCTCCGCTGCCTTGTTTAACCCTACATTTGGTCTACCACCATCATACACATATCAATCAGCAGCCGAACGATAGCTTTATGGATTAATTTTACTTAAAAGAAAGAGTCTACATTCGCATATTCACTTGCACCCAAAATGATTTTTCTAGCCCAAAAAAGGGCAAAGCCTACCTGGCGTCGGCATCTGTTCGGCGCTTTTGTTACGAAGGGCGGCGATGCTCTGTACTCTGATATTACAATGCAAAACATCACTTTTCAGAGAAGTAATATGATCATCTTTTTGAAATGCGTTGATACTATCATAGATAGTGCGGTGATATTAGATGAAGTAACCTAAGGTGATGTTCTAATGTTTGGCAATGTTTTGATTCGCTCGGTGATGGCAATATGATATTACACTTACATATTACAGGTAATATCACTTTTATAATATTACATGTATTACCTACTCATCTCTACTTGAAAATCGACATTCTAGCTTAAGAGAGGTCATGAGTCAGTCTATTACAATTATTTTAAACTGATCTCATTGGACATGTTAAATCACGTTAACTCTTATCCTACATCACAGGCGATGAGACACGGGTCTATAAATTTGACATGGAAACAAGTCAATCATTACCAGGCAGAGAAAAAACAAGCTGAAACCAAAAAAGCACCAGAAAAGGAACTGGAAGCTATACCAAAATTCTCCTACGTAAAATGTTTCGAAGAAAGAAAAAGACGTTAGCAGATGTATGTTGGATCAGATAGAGCCTACTTTGAAAGTGTCAAAATAAATATTATGGAATAATTTAATTTTTGTGTTCTATTTACAAATTCTGTGAACTTTTTTGGCAGAATGTGTATTTCTTGTATAAAGGCACTGACGACGGGCCTCGAGTTACATTCAACTGGGGCAATAGTTGTTAGGAGGCAATTATTTTTAAGTATGGATTCTGCTTCCATAATATAATTAACTGGATTGCTTCCCGGGCTTAATTCTACTTTCTGGAGATTCAGCATAACTTCGTTTATCTTATGGTGGAACAATCATCATCCAAATTGAATTTTACTTTCCCACAAATGTTACGTAGATTAATTCAGAAATTCACCTTCATAAAAATACTCATTATAATTTTCCATTTTATCTCTTGCAAGTGGTTAGAAAAGTCATCACGACTATTAACCACGATACCGGCACGCTACCAATCCCCCAAATAACCGATAAAAGCAACTAAAAGCAGAAGTGACCCACCTTTATAACACTGACACACTGCCATACCACTGCACATCCTTGTCGGCTATTTCCATTCCTGCCTGTCTATTTCGGGATGTAAAATATAATAAGAGGCTGTCACAAAAATTTGGTACCGAAATTCAAATGGCAACGAATAAGAAATTCATGCAAATGTTCTGGCGCATCTGTTGTTTGCTGTTTAAAAGCAATTTTAGGACCCTCTAATTTTCAATGTCTCATCTTTCTGTAAGTGATGTAATTTTTTTCCATCTTCCATTCGTGTGATGAACCCACTTAGAGTGAAGCTTTGGGATGGGTGTGACCGGGTAGAATATTTTAGGGTGTACTATGTGGAAAGGAAAAACGATTACAGTTGAAAGAAAATTGATAAATATGGTTTGTGTGTGTATTTATTTTCTACGCAAACCAGTGTGTAAGGCAGAAATTTTTATTAAATACCTGGGAAGTACTACCGGTTCATCATAAATTCAGAATAAAGTATTCGATAATTATATACATTTTTCCAGATAATATATTGTGCTTCTTCAGGCCAAGGTTTTATTTAAGTCAGAAAGCCTTATTTCTAAATTCTCTTTTTGAGATCTACCTCTTTAATGCCGAAAAAGCGTGCTTTTGACACATGAACTTAGGTATACATGGAAATGACTGTTCTAAAAATTACCCCGGCTCATTTGTACCATCATATCAAAGGTGATACTGAATAAAAAGGATAAATTCTCAAGAACGTGGAACAAATTTTGAATATCGCTTATGAGCAATGGGGGTAAAAGGCAATAGGGAGTATGTAAATGTTGTTTTTCTTGGCTTGAAATCAATTTTTTTCATTGGGTGTCTGTGTTTGCAACGCTTCCTGCTTTCTCCTACCTAAACCTCCCTCTAATACTCCCACTCTCTCCTCTGTACAATACATTGCTATCTTACTTTCAACACACCACTTTTTCGTTTCACGTGCCCTTTCAAGAGGAAGTAACCTGTGTTGCTTTCTTTTGCCACCACCGACTAGAACCTTCAATGAAAATCATCCTATGTAAATAAAACCCGTTACAATAGCATTAAGTCCTTCGATTTTTGGGGTTTTCAAGATTATTTTCTTTTCGCAACAATAATTCAATTATAATTCAGAGAAAAAGGCCGGAGGCTGTCGTCAGGCGAGCAGTCAGGCATTCAAATATTTTAGGATTCAGGATCCAGCCAGTTATGGAAAACTCTTCTATTGTTGATGTGTGAGCAAATTGGATGCGAGGGGTTAAAATGTGCTCATGTATTTCTTGTTTGTTTCTTGGGTTGTTAATTGAAAACAACCCTCTACGGAAGGAAGATTTTTTTTAATCGGATTCCCTCTGCTCGTTACTTGACTCTCTCGTATCACTCGTAAACTGGACTTGATTCGTGGATGATCTTAAGGACGATTAAAGAACGGGTAATATTCTCGAAAACTCATATATTTTGAGAGATTTCTCTTGAAGAAAAGCGCATTTTCCCAGGTGCTTTATTTCATTTTATACTTGTAGATTATACATTCAAAAAACTAATTAGAGGATAATTTTATGAATCTATGGCAAGTTTCCAGTCTTCAACATCTTCTGAAATGCAGGTCTTTCCTAGCTATGGAGCTACAACTTGCAGACTTTAATCGGCTTTCCAGAGTTCTTCAATTATTATTGCAGTTAATTGTACGTAAGACGGATGAAGTGGAGGTTCAAACTCTCATTCTAAGCTCTTTTAATATATCAAACAGAATATCGTCGGAAATTCCAAAATCTATTAAAACATCTGCCCCTAAGACGGACTTGCTGATGATTTCTGAACAAAACATTCTTTGCTGGGTGAATTAGGAAAGCAAGTGAATTACCTTGGACTTCTTGATTCTATAAGTGCTGACCTACTAAACGATTTGCTTTGCCTAGAAGAGATGACTTGCTAAGCCAAGTCTGGAAATACGCGGGTTCGGAAAGACTCCCCATGTCCTACCTTTCGTGATATCTTTCATCGATTGCCCGATATGTAGCCCTGCGTTAAACATTATGATCATTTACTTGCATTGCTTGCTCTAGTTGTTGTTTATAGCGATTGGCAATGACTGTTTTACCTAGCTGTAACAGTTCATAGTAGTGTATATTGCCCTTATCTCACCAAATATGCAGCAGAACTTTCTTTTCCTCGATAACTTGACTTATTATGCTTGAGATGGCCTAAACACATACACCCATTTCTCTTCACCAGTCACAGTATGGTAGAGCAATGACTTCCTGCGGAACCTTTCCTTGTCTCCGCCATTTCATTTTTTGGAGTAGCCATTCCCACCCGTGCTAAATTTTCATTTGAGTATGCTCCGCATTCAATGATTCCAACAGTTTACCATTTTTAATATTTTGTGTAAAATAAAAGAACACAACAGCAGCTGGCATTGATACGCTAGTGTGTGATATTTTGATCCATTAAAACCATTCCTTCCCTGGCCGGTGGAACCAACATAAGGTATTACATCATGGAGCGAAGATGACTCACCCTGGGCCGGTTTCCTTTCTTTTCTACGCTGTTTGTTCTAGAAAGATACGACCAAAAAGTTAATCGTCTCCCAATCTTCCTCACATATTAGCGTCCTCCACCCCGAGTTTTCTGATACTAGTACCTCCCTTAGAGTTCCTTCTAGGTTCCTCTTTTCTTTCAAGAACTTTGGATTGTTGAAAAATGTGTGTTTTGGATCCTCTATGACTCCAGCAAAGTTTGGACAATTGCGCGAGCTATTCACTTGAAATCTGTACGTGTACTGGCGATATCCTCCATTCCCCACGAGAAACTAGGCAAGATTATAATTGATCTTACCGCGCCGTCTCCTGAACTATTCCTTGATGGCAGCGATCGGCCTATGTGTAGCCGAACATTTCCCGAGCGTTCTCAATACTCTTGCATCCATATATAGATCGCTCCATATTAGCGTTCTTTGTCTACGAGAAAGGAGAGAATAACTTCCTCTTACATATGTATATTCGTCATCTTATCTGGCACCATTCCTGAAATGATAAACGCTCCATCATGAAATGGTTCGAAAGGGAAAACGCACCCTCAGAGCGGCCCGTCTGCAGACTGCATTGAGTTTGCTAGCAGTGAATGTGATCTGTAATACTATTCCCCAAACACCATAGAACAAGATAAAGCTCATCACCGTAGCTATAAGCAACTCAGAAATTTACCATGGCCCTCCACGTGCTGTTTGCAACTAATCGTAGCATCCATCGTTACTCCTAAGTATTTAATCGTGGGCTTAGAAGCGATGGTATGATTTCAAATTTAAACGGAAGCGTAATTTCCTTTACAGCGCTTGGTGGTGAGGACCACTTCCGTTTTTTCCTACGCAAGTATCACATCAAAACTCTCTAGCCAAGCCTAAACTAGGTCAGCATCTTTGAGAAACTTTGCGACGACAACCAACGCTATGTTGTCTGCGTAACCCACCACTGTGGCTTCCCCAGGAGCCGGAAGATTAGCTACTTCATTGTACATGATGTTTCACAGTAGCAGCTCCAGTACGAAACCCGGCGGAGGTAACGTATTAGTAAGGTCCGTCATTACTGCCATACCAGAGTCTCCCTGTGAAAAGTTATCGACACTATCAGCAAGAGAAGGACAACCATCGCCAAATGCTTTTGTCTTTTTGCACTTCTTACGTCTAGGGTCAGTACCACCCAGTATTTACTGGAACTACTCTTGCCGTGAATGCATCTTTGGTCAACCTGGTAACCAATTTAATGGCGTCAATAGTTAATCTGGTTTTACAGAATCCATCCACACTGACGACCTGGAAGGCTTGCCTGACTTTCAACAACCGGGAGCAATTTCTTTTAGATTATTCGCTCTAGCATTGTCCCCACAGTATCCAGATCCGATCCAAACCGATTCTGTATCAAATAAAAAAATTCAGTTAGCACCTTTTCAAACTAGTCTAGCTTTTTATATCAGGTGGAAGGTAAGAGAGTTTGGACCCAAGATGTATGCACCATAAATTGCAACAAGTTTCGTTCTAGCAAACCTATACACCTAATTAATTTTAAAAAAGTCGCAATGCTGCACCTATATGTTATAAAATCTAGGTCACAACATATAATACATCCCATCCCGATATCTGTTTAATTAAAGTTAATGATGATATACCACTATCTATTAGAAATTAAATAAAAACCCCTTAATTTACCTCAGAAGCACAACATTTAGGTGGAATATAAACAATAATATAGAGTACAACCCTTTACGTTTAAAGAAAATTTTTAGTATTAGTAACAAAGTTAGAGTAAGTTAAAGTGAGTTCATGTGAATTCCCAAGATATCCTATGCTGAATATATTCTATATGTATATGATATTATACCAACTCCACTATAAAAGCTGACATACTTTGAGCCTTAGAGGGCTCATATGGGAACATTTAATTTTTACTTTTTCATATGTAGGCATAGGAAGTTTGCGGGTAATGACATTCGCATTCGGTATTCAATGCAGTTGACCAAGTTGTTATTGCGCAGAAAAGTATAAAGCTCACCACTCTAGCATAAGCAATATACGAGAGCATTGCGAGCCCCTACATTTGACATAATCCTCACCAGGCGATGCGAAACCCATTATTATGACCTGGCTAACAATTGGGATGTTGAGGGCATCATTGTGTATGATATTCCACAATAGCAATCCCAGAACAGAACCTTGTGGAACACCCCCGTAGACAATGTATTCTTTTGTTCCATTGTCTGGGTCGTACCAGAGCCTCCTACCTGTTAAATAGCAATCTACGCAATTTTCCAGTACCTCTTTTGTCGTATTACAGCCACATGATGAAGATGTATATCGCAACCGCTTGTGTTCTCCTGAGGGAACAAACCCTGCACAATTTTTAATAGGAGATCGGGACATGTAATTTACGGAGCTCCCTGACCTTTGAACCTCCCCATTACAACCCTCTTGCTTCATTGTGTAGCCAGCTTCAGGTTTCTTTGAGCTTCCTTGTAAGCTTACTGCTTCACCTCCTGGTCATTTCTACCCATTGGTCTCTGGGGCGCTCATCTGATCCGATGACACGCCGACCAAAGATCAAGCCTTCTACTGTGGACAGTATAATATCTCGACATCGATGAGTCGCATGCCGTCACGATACACTCCATGTACCTTTTCAACGGTGTGCCTGCTATAGTGTACTGGTCCAATCACAAATCTATGAATGTTTGCTCCTCACTTACTTTCGTAGACGACGTTCTCCTCATTCTTCCACGAGCTGGTTTCCAACTGCTTGACTTGCTGTGGGTGTAGTGCTCACTGACGTTCCAGGATATATGGCGAGCTAGTGAAGGACTAATAAAAGTCAGACCCATATTCCAACCGGACCCTCCTTTCCAGTAAGTATTAATCTGACCGTCGGTTGTTAGCCAATATGATATCTAACTGCGCGAAAGTCTCCAGGAAACGACGCCCTTTTGCATTCGTCAGTGAACTTCTGCATTCTATGGTCTATGCAGTCACCGGTGATGACTTTTTGCTTTCGTCCTTTGGCATCCAAAACCACTCTGTCCTGCATGTCAGTAGCTGTTGATGTATATGCCGGGTAATACGACTTTTTGTTTTTTTTGGGAACTAGCTGATTTTCTGGATGTTCGTCTTCTTTTTCGTGAACCCTTTTTTCTCTGCCCACCCACGAGTATACGATTTGATGTCACCTGCACTGACTGCGTTACCGTCGAAGTAGTAATTTTAGGGCTCTCCTTCGATTCTTTGGTATCTTTTCACGGTTAGTTATATAGGACCCTGATGTCTCTCACCTTTGTTTGATCCACGTTATATGTATTTTTGATAAATTCCGACAAGCCAATAATTTTTGTTCTAAATAAAATGAAGAATGACACTTCCAGGACTGACTTCTGTTCCACAGCCTCCATTCTTCTTTTCGTACATTTTATGACATTAACGGGGTTCCTTTGGCACAGGACTTTTTCTGCCATGGATACGATACGAAATTTGGTAGAAAAATAAGACCTGTGAATCCCATTGCATGCAGTGAGTAGCATAGTTCTACGAGTATAAGGAGGGTCCCCATATATGCGAAAGGGGAGTGTTTTTTTTCACTGGGTATAGTCATATAGGATGTCAAATGAATGACTTTAATTAGTACTTCCCGAAACGTTTTAGTTTTGACATTGGTTTGTAAAGGGGAGGAGTGCGGGGTTTTCGAAAAGGGTCAGTTATTTCAATTACCCAACCCAAATATCTGAAAAGAAATATGGTGGTCCATACGCATGGTATCTAGATCTCAAAATACTTTCCATACCGCTACCTGTTTAAATAAAGTTAATAATAGAATATTACCATATTTATTATAAGTATATATACTAGAAATTGACTGGGAACCCTACCTTAAGTTTATCCTGGAGTCATCAGCTTTCGCAGTAATATAGGCTACACTATAGAGCATGATACTCCCAAGATTTTTGGAAATCACACTGTTGGTAACAGAGTTATAATAGATCAAAATTATCACTTTTGGGCAAACTTCTTGTGTTCTAAGATTTTGAATGTCAGTATCATACAAAAGTTAATGGTTTGACAAACTAAATGCGTAAACATTAGGAGCTAGGTACAAATGAGATAAAGGCCCACTTAAATATGCTTAGATAAGTAACACATCAAAAACAATTGTTAAAAATTGGAAAGACACACGGACAAAGATATATATACTCAAGACGATGTACCTTGGACTTGGAGGCCAAAATTTGTGGGATTTGCCAGTCACATCTGTTACTGGCAAATCCCAACCCAAGAGAAAACAGAACTTAAATATGCTATCAATGAACGGAGAGGAAACTTCGGCTACGTTTGAAATGAGACTTAGGAACAGTTATTGTCATTGCTTCTCTATCCGACACATCGAAGTTGGGAATGGGAATAGTCTATCTTGTATTATTTTACCATTATCAACCTTGAAAATGAATGGTCCCACGTTGGGCGCCATTTTTGAAAAATCTTAAAAGATTGGTCAACGTCCTATTTTTTAAGTCATGACGGGTCATGGGAAATTCCGGGTGCTACAATTAACAATTTTTACAGGAAAATTTGTGTAAAATTATCCGGGAACCCGCCGCAACCACTAACTTAGACGACCAAGAGTTATTCATGTAAGACTTGAAATCAGTTTTTCTCCTGACTTGAAACCTTTTAGCTCCTGCCTTGAGATAAGTCCTTTATTGTGTATACGTTGTGTGTTCGGAACACAAAAACATTGACCCGAACAATATTTTAACTGTGGTGCGTTTTGATTATTTTCAAAAATCTGAAATTGTTTACCATTGAATCTTAGCTGCAATCTTCAATGATGTCTCACAATTATAGATGTCCACGCACCTGAGTAATATCAATATTAATTTCCTTCCTTTATTTAGGAGTATCCCTAAAAACTATAAAATGACCTTTGAGAAAATGAGATTAAAGATTTAAAGAACTGAGTTTAAAGAAAAGCACTGAATATTTAAATATTAAAAATTCCTGATGCAATTTAATACATGTTAAAAACGAACTGTTTCAAATTGGTAACAATGCCAAATACAATTTCCAGATGGCAATAAATTTCTTATGCCTAATATTTTAACCAAACCAATAGATACTTCTTGTATTACATCATAAAGGAAAGAAGGAACAATATACAAAAATCCCCTTCTATTGTGTGTGCGATAATTCGATCTAATCCCACAACAATGGCGTTGTTGCACGAATATTAATTCACTTTTAAAAAGCCCAAGAACTTTGTAACCTTCCTTCGTATCATCCATCGTTTCAACAGTATGAACGGCAAGAAAAAAAATGAAATGCAAAATCAAAATAGGAAAAATCCAATCTCGAACGTTATAGTAACCGAGCGTGTAATTCGCCTCGAATCGAGTCCTTGCTGTATCTCTATAATTTCCCTCTTCTCAATTTGTTCTTTGCAGCTCGTTGGTACATTTACATTTCGTACGTCAAGTCGCCAGGATCGACTTGTCTTCGGATTAGAATATTGTAAATACAGATACTCAATAAAAAATATGTATTCTTTTTGGAAGGGCATAAAAAATTTGAGCAATTTGCATACGAAATCATATCCTGGTTCCAAGTAAGCATGTTCGTCTGTCTAGTACCGAATCGAATTCCGGAGAAAAGAGCATTTACGACGAACGTCTTTCGGCCTTGAGAGAAGTTAAGGACGGGATAATAGCAGGGCATTTCTACTTGTGTCTGTACATCAACTGAGGGTATTTGTTCTTTAATTTTACGCGTATTGATTTTATAAGCGACTGAATAAATAGTGGATTCGATAAGAAGGAATATTACAAGGAGGGTTTCGGTGAGCATATTGTTATTTTGGAACGATTAGAAAAATAGATGCTTCGTTCGTGTGCGTTTTTGGATTGGCACGTTAATTTATTATATTATATACTAGCTACACAGTGAAGATGCATGGCACAAGAATGCGGTTATGGCTTGGTTTTCACTGCCCCAGTTATGACGAACGAATACCACAGGATCAACGAACTATCGTAATATATTTAGAAACTCTGTTAATACAATATAATATAAGTAATATTGCACTCTGTGTCCGGATAGCTCAGTGGTTAGAGCACTGGGTTGTTATACGGAAGGCCGCGGTTCAAATCTCGCTGGTGGCAGTAGGATTTGCAACGTGACTTGACGTCGGATACCAGTCGACTCAGCTGTGAATAAGTACCTGAGTCAAATCAGGGTAATAATCTTGGGCGAGCGCAATGCTGACCACATTGCCTCCTACAATGTTCTGTAGTGCACCGTTAGGGTCTTGAATGAAGTGCTCTAACACACTTCAAGGCCCTGATCCAATATGGATTGTTGCGCCAACGATTATTATATTATTATTAATATTGCACTTAATGGGATCTACAAACTCCTAATTAACGGATGCCTGTTAGAACGCCTAAGCACAGCGCAGATTAAGTACCTGTCAAGGTGCACCTGTTCGCCTCTTTGCTAATTAATTCAGGAAGATACAAGTATTTATCTCTTATCCGTAACAAAATTCAATTATTTTAACTCTGACGTATTTCGAGAATCGTAATAGAATTGGTTTATAATAAAAAATATAACCGAGAATGAACTGAAATTTAAATTTAAAACTAAAACATAATTACCAAGTTAACCATGTCTAAGAACCCTAACATTTCAGTTCAGTCTGACAGTTACAGATAAAAAAATATATCCAATTTTAATCCAAAACACAAAAATATGTCCAATTTTAATCCAAGGCATTCCAAGTTCGGAGTTGAATAATTTCGCTTGGTTTGCAGGTACGTAGATGGTGCGCTCAGTTCAACTGTCTACCGACTGCACTACTGGCTCTCTCGGTGTAACTGACAGGCCGAACTGAATATGGATAATGGCCTTAATTGAACCAAAGAAAACATGGACCGATTTCATATTTACCTAATACTTCTTTCAGGCCCCAACGTTTGACAAGGTGCAAACTATGGAGTTTTTTCGCCGCCAACATAAAAGTTTTACTAGGATTTAGGGGATAACCGGTAGGTGAACGCTTCTGGTATGAAATGATTTACCGATTTTTATACAAGAATATTTGGCTGCACGATGGTTTCACTTATACACATATAGCTCTCAACTCTTGGGGAGTAGTAATATGACGCGAAAGGGTCAATTTTGAACTACTATAGTTTGGTTAATAATAGTAGGTATAATGCTTCCTATTATAATGCGAAATTTTGCAGATCAAGAATGAGCTTGGGGGGTCGCAATAAATTTTCAAAATATAACAATATACTATAACTAATTTTATTTGAGTTGATATCATAATGGGGAGCTTTTTGAGGCCTAGATGCCATATGGATGGATCGCCATGATTTTTCTCGGATTTTTAAGTTGGGTAGTTTCTGAAAACAGGTTTTTGAAATAATTGATCCGAACTCCCCTCCTTTGCCACCAATGTTAAAACTAATAAGTGCTAATCAAGGCCTTCTATTTGATATTCCACATGAGTATATTCGGTAAAAACAAATTTACACCTCTCTCTTACAAGTATGAGCAACCCTCGTATGCTCAAGGTAGAAGTATATTACTCACTGCATGCAAGGATTCATAGCTCCCACCTTATCACAAAATTTCGTATCAATGAAGTAACCTTTCCGTACAAAATTAGTGTGACGCACGATAGACAGACAGACAGGCGGCGGACAGATGGGAAACAAACAGTAAAGTGATTTTAATAAGGTTTTATTTTCCACAAAACCTTAAAAAGAAGATGTATCTGGATGTTATAAAATAGGAAACTCATATTTTCAACTCAATTAATAAAATAATCAACATATACATGTGTCACCAACAAAAGAGAAATTGAAAATTTTCGACTAATTGGCCCATTAACCACTCTTTGATCAAAAAAAGGGATAGAAATATGCGCAATCGTCACGTACCAGACTCCGGCCTAAGTTGATCTTCCGGACTACAGCTTTTAGCAAGTCAATACCAAACTCCTCGTACAATCATTTTAATGAATGCATGGTCGAAAGGTTCTTCCTTTTCTTTTGTATAGCTTAGTCCATCAACATTATACTTTCAACTATCACCACTTCATGGCTCCAAGAAAATCTTATACATAGCTGCAAACGTCGCTCAACTGGTAAGCTGCACGCATCTAGAACAAAGCCGCAAGTCATTGGTTTCTCTCCAAGTAAGACGGTCCAACCTCAAGTAGATTCAAATTTAAGACTCCCTGCTTTTTTGCATCCGGTTTTCTAGACAATTGAGTCCACTTGTATGTTCGTATTCTACCGGGTGGATGCCTGCACACAGTTTTGAACATATTTATCCAAAAATGATTTAACTACATTCAATTACCGGAATAACGCTCTTTGTGTATTCCCCACTGCTTGAATAATATTGTCACAGGACGTCGCATCGTGTCCTAAATGAACTATTGTGCCCCTTTGTTGGTTATAGTATACCTATTGAGCAACCAGGCCTATAACCAACAGGCACTTATTATATTCACTACTTCCAAGTGTTTTAACCTGGCAACTGGTATTAACTGCCTCAACTTACTTTGCACAAGTGCCGGACACTGTCCCAGAACATATGTAGAGGTATCAGCTTTCATCATTCTCCTCGCAGAATCTATAAACAGTGCCGTATATACCCCTAGATACCCCAGGTGATAGTTTAGCCTGCGATGACCAGTGAACATTCCCACTATGATCCAGTGGCACTTCTTGGTGAGTTTTAAATAAATTTTCTACAACCTGGGTTCATACCAAGCCACGAGTACTGTTCCATACATGCTAGGGTCGTCCAGTACAGTTGCTTCGCTAGTTCCTCTTGGCATTTAGTGTCACAGCCATGGAACTATTTTCGATTCCATAGAAGGGCTCTGATTCATGTAGCGGCATCCCTCCCCCTTTCTTGTCCAATTCGTCCGCTGCCTTATTGCCTTCTAATACATTGTGGCCTCCAACCCAGATTATCCACACTTATTTGAGCAGGCCGAGCGTGTTCAGTTCCTGAAGGCATTCCCGTACCAGTTTGAAATTTACCTGGTAGGCCAAATGTGCCTTAATAGTCTCTTGGCTTCCGTTAGTGATTTTCCCTCTACAGTTCATTTCGAAGTTGAATGAGGCACATCTATATATGGCGTATATTTCCGCCTGGAATATACTAGTGTGTTTTCCCATTGGTTCGAAGTACGTTTTCTTGGACTAATGACCAGGCCTCTGCTGTTAGGGATCTACCAGTGTGCCAGGTAATCAGCTGCTAGTTTACACTGTATGCCACTGCTACACTCTCCCAGTTATGCCTGTTCCTCCATGGTGTTTCAGACTTCTTGTCAAAGTTAAATCTCGTCTTTGTATCAGTAATTCAGCATGCCGCACAGTGCATCGGATATATGGAAAATGTGGTCAAAAATCAAAACGATAGAGTTTGTGCTTCATTTGCGTTAGTTTTACCATCTGGAGTTAATTTTAAGGATCAACATTTCGGTTGATGCAAATAAATTCAAAATATTTTTAATAAGCACGGGTGGATAGATTTGTGAGCTTTCGCTCGCAGAAGATGTAATTCGTTGGATTGGTTTCAGAGGCTGAACTGATGTTTATAAATTCGAGATTCAAAATTTAACAAAAAATAAAAATAATATACATTGTAGTTGAATTTTTTTCAAAATAGAGTACGAAATGCATGATTTTCAAAGAAATATCTATCCTTTTCCTCCCTCCCTTGAAGTTACCCCTTTTTTGTAGGCATTTGGTAGCTAGAATAATACAAAAAACCTATTGCAAACTATGCAGGGTTGGTAAACTGTTGTTTGACGGCTTTGTAACCTAATTTTGCTTGTTTGGAGTTCAAAAATTTTCTCCATCATCTTCTTTTGCTCAACTCTTACCGGGTTTGCATTTTCTCTTTGGAAGACCAATTTTATGGGACAGCAGTAAATGATGACGATGGACGCGAATTGACTCATAGTACTTTTGCTGTTGGATGGCACAGTCATCGAGTCCCCATTTGCATAATAGTTTTAACTCTTCCCCCTCATCTAAACTTAGAAATCCCAATATTCTCTGCGCTGTCGATTGAAAAATTTGTGAAAGAATCTGAATGCATGAATGAGACTGGGAAAGCAGTCTTTATGTAGACCGTTAATTGTAGACCTCGAAAATGTATACTTCCTTTCGGACAAATCTAAGTTAATGTATAAAGCTGGTTGTTGGGGAGGATTTAAAGATGACTGCTGATCACTAGCTGAAGTCTTTGCAGCTATATCTGCAGTAAAGCTGCTTCACTCCCGTTTTCAGTTAGCGAAACTGAATAAAGTTTGAAGTCTTTCACAAAGTCCACCTGGCCCAGGCTATGTTATATTGCTTGGAGAGTTCGTTGGCAACTGAACATATTATAGGAAGAGGGATCGTGAGATTTTTTACTGTATATATAGGTATATAAAGCAGGATAGTGGACGACAGAAGGAGCGAACACTTAAGTCACGGGGCCATCTTGGGAAAGTACTCAACATATGTCGCTTTAATATACATTCATGTGTCCGGATAGCTGAGCGGTTAGAGCACAAGACTGTCGTACGGAAGGTCGCGGTTCAAATCTCATTGGTAACAGTGGAATTTACATCGTGATTTGACGTCGGATACCAGTCGACTCAGCTGTGAATGAGTACCTGAGTCAAATCAGAGTAATCATCTCGATCGAGCGCAATGCTGACCACATTGCCTCCTACAGTGTATTGTAGTGTACCGTTACGGTCTTGAATGAAGCGCTCTAACACACTTCAAGGCCCTGATCCAATATGGATTGTTGCGCCAACGATTATTATTATTAATATACATTCTGAATCTAAACACGTCTGCTGAATAAATTTGATATATGGTAGCCCTGAAAGAGTCAAGATAGGGTGCCCTTTCTTAAAGCGTGACCTATCACCTCCATCTTCCTATTCGCATCTTATGGGACTCCGGTACGCATCTTATGGGACTCCCTTGACTCATCTACATTCAATATCGAACATAGTTTCCCATAAACAGTGCTTATTCTGTTATCTTTCCTCGTTCAAAACAACCCCGCCCCCGGTAGCTCCGCCTAGCAAATGGTGCAGCCCCGAAATTCATAATCAAATGCATACAAACTACACGGCAAGTCAAAGTGTATACATGAAACAACTAAAACATGTAATAAGAACAAAAGGATATTTGGAGATTTTTTTAAAAGTAAAGTAAAAGTTTCAAGTTCAATAATGGTAATTATTCCAACTTTAGCAGCCAATAGGATAATTTAGTGACAGAAATATTTTATTCCAAAAGCACATACCCTGGCGAGTATATTCCATATTCGGAGCCGGACTCCTATTCAAAATATGAGGCGTTTCACAAACAGATAAGCGATTATTTAAAAAAAAGAATGATTCCTTAGCTTTCGCCATTGTTACGGACTTAATAAAAAATTTACTCACTGATTAGACACATTCGGATTTAACAACTGTCTATGGTCCCTTTATCCATATCAAATAGTAATAAACTCGTCAAACTATATTTCGATTTTGGATTTCTGTCCACTGAACGATGCATTTTGCTCCATCTAGAAAGAATATCAATCTTACTTTGATTTAGTCAGCTCCCCGCCTCACTGATCCTGCCAGACATTCTGAAGATCCTCCTCCTTGCGTGCATCTGTAGGTGTAGATGGAGAGGGGTCAATCTCAGAAAGAAGAAGGTACCCAGGCAAGTCAGTCTGTTTATGTCTATGTTTGTGTAACTCCTTGGCTGTTGTGCTCGGTCCAATTGTGTGTGCCCAGATTACCACCCTGCAGGTAATCATAGGTCTTACTATTGCAGTGTTTATCCAGTGCAGCATTTTCGGGGTGCGCCCTCAATTTTCTCTGCTATGGATCTGAAACTCATCAGAGTTCTTGTTGCTTTTCGAAATATGTTTTCAACATGACTATCCTAGAGTTGTTTTCCATTTACTATTTTTCTGCGTATCATCAGTGTAACCCGGGACCTGTATTCCAGTATTTGTTACCTTTCTTAAGAGTTTATGAACTACCATGTTACCATTGACGGTGATAATACCCCACTTTGTGGGCAACTTTATGTATTGTTCATGATTATAGAATTTATACCTATCTATACTTTTATTTGCCACTCTCTAACATTTTGCCTATCTGGAAAACCTAAGTGTTTCCCACTCCCTTGCGGATTAAAGTATCTCGTATCTCGATGCGCAACATATTATCGAACGTTCTTTCGATGCTCAAAAATGAACACAGTGCTATTTTTTTGTTTCTACAATGTCTCGTACTACATCCGTAAGCTGATACAGGGCAGTTTGGGTTGATCGTCCTGCCCAATAAGCTGGGGAAGCTGACATCCGCCAGGATGAAACGCCACGGAAACGTCCTACGCAAGCCAAGACTCACGTCCACTTGCCTGTACCCGTATGTATTGATGCGGGAGGAATTTGCTGCCGCCAGTTTGAGGGGTTGTGGGTATAGTCGATGATGCTGGGGTACGGGAAGAACCGAAACCTCCGCACCCGTGTCGACGAGGTAGTTGCGCCTGCTGAGGGGGTCGAAAATAGTTAGGCGACGTGGCGCTGCGCTCTGGGTGGCCGTCGCCAAGACCCCCCGCGGACCTAGTTTTTTGTGGTAGGCGCGAATTTGCAAGGTAGCGTACATCTTGTCGCTTTATCTCCGAAGTTACGATGATACCAGCAAATACCTTGGTCCGCAGGCTGTCTTGACGACCTGCTACCCGAACGCCCTTTTCGTGTGGCAGACCGTGAGCGAGCTCGCGACCTGGCACTCGAACACTGAGCGTCCAACGTCGCCCGCATCTCGGCCACGCTGGCAGTTAAGGCCGCGATCTCGCGCCGTAAGTCGCTGACCTCATCCGACGGTGGTTGCACGGCCGCTATGGTTGGGCGAACGTACACCTCCTGTACCTGATCGGCCGTTGCTGCCAGTTCCTCCAAGGAACCGGAGACGCAGGCTAGGATCGCCTGGGTGCCCTCCGGGAGCCGACGCAGCCAGAGCGACTTGATCAGGTCGTCGCCGATCTTGCTCCCACCCAATTGCCTCATTTCACGAAGCAATTGGCTGGGAGTTCGATCACCCAACGTTAAACCCGCCAGCAAGTGGTCTAATTTTGCCGACTCGCTTGCCGACAGGCGCCTGATCAACTCGCTCTTGAGCTGAGCGTACGATGCCGACTTCACTACGTCGGACACCAGAAGTATGGACTCTTCGTCCAGGCCGACCACCGCGTAGTTGAAACGGGTCGCGTCCGATGTGATGCCGGACATTTGGAACTGTGCTTCCAAATGCACGAACCACAGCTCGGGGTTCCGACGCCAAAACGGAGGAACGCGTACGGCGAGGGCGGTCACTTGTGGGTCCGATGGGCCTGCCGCGTCTTTATTTTCAAACGACATTTTTCCTACCGAGAAGTACGAGATTGTGATGCAGACGCGGTGAGTTTATACTGAAACGCGGTGAAATTTACACCGACACGGCAGGCCGTACCCACAAATGCACGCACGAACCGAGAAAAACGACGAATTTTGTCGTCAATAGAACTTCACCAATGGCGGCGATGGCGGATAATTTGTTACTTTTTCCTATCGGGGTCACCACTTTAACTAATCTTCACTGTGTCTTGGTTCTTTTAAATCAATTTAAAATAAATTATAACCCGTTTTCTTATTTTTTTGATCGAGCCGAAGTGTTCCGCGCCGCGGTTGGATACAGAAGAGACCGACTTATTTCCATGCGGTCCTTACTGTCCCAACCAACGGCATTTTTTTACCGCTGGCTCTCCACTCCCCCGGTGCGTTCTGAAAACGAGTGAGTGGAGAGTTTCCGCGTTCAGCGCCATCTACCCGTCCGCATCCGCAACATCCGAAATAAATTTCGAATGCTGCAGATCCTGCCGCGCCACACTGGCATATATGTTGGGTATTCCGCATTAAAACGTTAGTTCTAATATATAATAGTTGTCGTTGACTTTCTCTACCGTTTTACGCACGAACGATGTAAGGGCAGATTGATTTGAAAGATTTAGGATGACAAGGATTCTTTTTACTTTCTACTTACTTTTACTTTCGGAATAAAGATTATGTTTATGTCTCAAGGCTATGGTGCTCCATACCGCTCTTAGAAGAAATCCAAAGTCTGGTTAATTTTAAGGTTTCCATTGCCCATCTTACTCTAGCTTTCGAGCACCCCTCTTTGGCTGGTTTCCAATTCACCCTTCCCCCCCCCCCCTTCTGTCCGTTGTTCGGGTGGCGAAATGCTATTACCCTCCGGCATAGAGTAGGACCCTGGGAAATGAGTTCTGAGTAAAAAAAAGTACCCTGTCCTTCATGTATAGCGTGAATGTTTCTGTGGCTTGTTCTATCCCTTCACAGAATTCCTTAAAGTTTTGCTTCCCTAATACCGTTTTCGTCAGTGCTCTTTTGCAGCTGTGCCAGTCCCCGGTTTGTTTCGTCCGATGGAAGAGTTTTCGCACCTCCTTTCCTTTCTTATTCTGGCTAGGTTCCTGTTCCACCAGGGTACGTCCCTTGATACCTTGATTGTCTTAGCCGGGCAGCTGGTCTCAAGTGTGTCAGTAACGAATCGGTTGAGGATTTACACCACTGTTTCCAGCTCTATTTCGCTCCTGATGTCCTCTAGAAGGTCTAGGTCAAGGAAGTCCAGCTTCTCATCTGCTGTGGCCAGCAGGTCAACATCTCTGCTCGGTCCTGTCCCCATTGCTTATTACTTCGAGCCATATTATTTAATTGCACTTTTACTTAGCGCAAATAAGTTATGATTATAGTCTCCAGAATGGTAATATGCCTCCTGTTCAATACTCGGGTAGAGCATAGCATGCTGTAAAAGTGGTAAGTTTATTGCAGAGAGATAAGTACACACACGATCGGAAACATTAGTGAGAAATCAGGATTTGAACCCAGAAACAATGGCAGACGCCCAGCCAATTCGGAGTTACGATTCGATTAAATCTCCAGGCATTCAATAATGCCGATGTTGCTATGGCACTGAAAACCCCAATACAGTATCCATTTCATTGAAAAACAACGCTTCGTTCGAGTTGTTGCTTTTGTCGTTGAAGTTCTGAATATTCTACCTATATATCTGAATCGTAATAAGTTGTTGATTAATCCTAGGATGGTCACGACGGTGAAAGGATCATCGCCACCTCAGAGTGTTCTGTTCTGTTCACAACTTATATGTTCCGGTCTACATACCAGATAGTAAAAGCTACCAATCCTAACTAACCCGATGAAAACCAGCAATAGATTGATGAATTGTCTGTGTGTAATTACGCGGTATTTCTAGCGATTAATTATTTGAAATAATAAAAACTTGTTTTTCCTATTCGCTAGTGTTGATTTATATTTTGCAAATACCGATATTTCGGGACCCACTTGTTCCCTTCATCAGTGCTAACAAAACTTGTTCCTTTCATCCTTGTTCCTTGTTGCTAGCACTGATGCAGAGAACAAGTGATATAAACCAACACTAGCGAATAGGAAAAACAAGTTTTTATTATTTCAAATTGATGAATTGGTTTTCAGACTAAACCCTGTTGAGGATAAAATCCATAAAATATTCGATTGTGCTGACTTCTAAATGCAATTTGAGCGTTTTATGAAAACAAATTTATGTTTTAGACTTCAGCTAGAGCTTGGTAGTTGCAGAGAAATAAAAATTACCAATTACTTCCTTCTCCGCTGTTCCGATTGAACTTCAGATTTGTAGCTTATCAATCTATGATGATCGTAAAGATTCTAAAGAAAGGCACCCGTTTTAAGAGCAGCAATTGGAGGGGAATTTGCATGCTGCCGCGATAATGTCTAAAATAACCATGCATCGCATCAAAGAGGAACTCGGAAACTTGACTATTCGCTTGCATTGCTTGAGGTTCGCCTACATCTACAGATAATTCCGGAACAGTATGCGGAGCTTAGATTACCGATCCACCTACTCTTCATCGACTGAGAATGCGTTCGATCCAGGAAGTGCATTCCGGCAAAAGTAATAACTGGTATCAGAGCGACATATGATTGAACAAAACAACATTAACTGCATTGATCCGAGTGGAATATAAGTTCAAAGGGGAGTGAGCAGGAACTGTATCCTGCCACCGATATTATTTCTTCCACTTATCGGTGACATTCCTGCCGAGCCATGGACCTTGGTCAGATGGCTGTGAATTTGAGAAGAGAGGCAAGAAGGCACTGAAGAAAAACACCAACATTAAAAAGTTTCCCAGTTTGACTAGCCATCGCACCATACCTATCTGCATTACTTGACAGAGCAATGAAGGTGCTTAAGGGTTTTGTATATAAAAAACTCCATTTTTATCACCGGACGTGATGGCGCTTGACCAATTATTAGAACTAGATTCGCCTTCACGGCTTTGCTCAAAATCTGGTAGGGGAGCTATGTCAATGCCAACATAAAGTTGAAGCTCATTTTCTCTGCACTACTGTATCGGACACATTTTTTGTTGCTGTTGGAGATCCGTTGCCGAGCTAGAAATCTGGGAAGGTTCATCCAGAAAATGAATGGTGCAACCAAAACGGCCCGCGAAAGCTGGCGAAATGATTCGTCTCTCACTGGTGCTCGCTTGCCAAAAGTGTTTTTCACCGGCGAGAAGAATTTCACTATTGAACTGCTAGACAATCGCTAGGATCGCCGCTAATTGTTCAAAAAGGGGCAACAGCCATCGGCACCAACAGATTTGCGATTTAAAAAGGCTGGACCATCAACAATCGCCGCCTGCGAAGAGCTGTTTCTGGGTTTTTGGGGCAAACATATTTGGCCGTCGAACTCCTCTAATCCCAAATCGATGAACCATTCCGTCTGGTCCATCCAGGCATCCAGACGCACTGACACGTGCCTATAACCGTGGATGAGTGTGCGAACATTGTTGCAGTTATTGATATATGTATATAATAACTGTTGTTTTCTTAGGTTGAATGAATGTCCTTACGCCGTAATTTTCTGTTGAAAAAATCATCAGAACTTTTTGCATATCAGATGAATGTCGGGCAGGACTGACCAAAACTCACCATTCCAACGCTCTTTGCTTTCTGAAATTCTCAGCATTGTCATTCTATTCTACAGTTGAAAAAAAGAATCATCAATTTTGGTTTTTAGATTTATTACTTCGATAGGAATCAGAAGAATCAAGAAACACACCATGAAATTTTTATAGTAATCTATTTTTCGGCTAACACCTATCTATTCACAGAAACCCTTAGAAGTTCCTTCAAAACTGTCCGCACTACGTGTGCTACGGAGGCAGAGCTGCACATCAGATAATTACAGAGTTTAAAACGGGTACCCATAGCAAGGAAAATTCGGTGTTATTTCAGGTAAGGGAGGTTGGGAATTCCGAACCAGAAAGGATAATCCCCTTGGGAAAGCTCTTTTAAAAAGAAGGAATCGGGTGAATTTATGCTGCCCAGTTCCAAAAGGCAGGCTGTCACTGTTACCGAAAGGTTACCAAATTACCGAAACTGATCAAAGCTGTTTCTAACGAGGTAGTTGTTAAAAGTATTAAAGAGGGTTGAATTGAGGCGCAGTCAGATGTGGATAAAACCAGATATTTTCTCCTTCTTTTTCTTTAACCTTTGTCCATTCGCAAGTGGGGTCTGCTCGTCATGATCGGTTGCACCATTTTATTTTATCAAGGGCTTGATCTGGCCTTCAAAGCAACATCCCGCATATCAAGCTGTCTTTGTTTCGCCTGGAGTTTGGAGTTTGTCATGAATTCAGACATTTAGCAAAGAAGTTGATAAAGTCGAGGAGCCATGTTTCGATAGAAGCTGACGAAAGTGCGTGGTGAACCAGTCATTGACATACCTCTCAAGTTTGGTTTGGCTGTAAACAACCAGCTAGCGTGGGATCTCCGCTTTTGAGGGTTGGTACATTGAGAAGAGAAAAGTATTTGATGTTAAGTCAAGTAAACCAAGGAAGGAGTGAAGAGAGCAACGGCGGGGCACTCGGATTAATCTTTTAGAACAGGCATTGAGGTGGCGACGGCCGAAGTCTTCTAAATTGTATTATATAAAATAATTACTACCTCACTTACAAAAGGAAGAGATTCTAAGAAAGAAAACAGTTTTGAAAATTTTCGTCATCTTGTGCATCATACCAAAAGCTTAAGCAGGATATATAGCTGCTATTATCAGTATATTCTAAATCTCCCTCGAATCAGGAGGTTTTACATAAACACTCCCTTTTTTATTTGAATTTTCATATAATTAAGCCATTTCATCCGGGCTACTATAGAAAGCCAATATAATCCTGCTAACTTGTTGAATGATACCCAACACTGCTCGTTTGGAAGGAAAGTACTAGTACAAGCCAATTATTTAAAATTATTGTCATAAGACTCCTGGCTGACATGCCTCGCTGTCTACAAACCATCCATTACCGTTTAATATTCCGACGAGAACCTAAACTTCATTCATGGCGGGAATTTTTTCCTATTTACATAAACCTTATGTCATTCAGTCGATGTAATGCTATTCTTACAAATGAACTTATTTTGTAATACAATCTTTTTTTTCCTACTTCTGTGCGTCTGTACGAGGCCGCTTTCCCGACAACAGATAGGACAAATGACTTTATAATGTGTTTTCCCTACTCCCGTTGCGTTTTCCTTCTGCGTAATATAGTAACTTACATTTCACAGCGTGGCGTTATTGTTCCGAGGGGTGCGTCCTGTTTGTGAAAAATTAGCGAAATAGACTCCATTCAATGTGAAAATAATGAAAAAATTGAGGACATTCGACGATAGGAAAATATACTCATTTGTTAGCCAGTTCGCATTTCATACAAGAGCTTTACCACTGCATTTGTCATCCTAATTTGGGAATAGGAATTGGAACTGAAAAAATTAGTTAATTTGAATTTTTCCCGAGGCGGTAAAAGACCGATAAAATATGTGCGAATAGTGTAGCAATAGAATACCCAATATCTTCATAATTACATACGTATGCAACATATTATATGTTCAATCGAAATGAGCCTACAAACGTAAAGGCTGGAATGTTATAGATTATTATTTACCTAATAAAAGTTTTAAGCGGGTTTTAAAAAAGAGCTTTGTTTAAATCCTTCTATTGTTTATCATCATAACATATTTATAAGATATTTGTCCGATTTCACGACTGCCAGTGCAATGTAATCTGACCTATTTGAGTCGTTTTATTTCCTATGAGGCATACTTAACAGAAACTGATAGTTGATGTACGTAAACTCCCGTCTGATCGGCGAGCCCCAATGAAGTCACCTCCTACCCGCGGACAATGAATGATACTGCCTATAGTGCCTAAGTAGTGGGAAACTTGGTTACTGCGACACCTTATGCTACCAGAGATGGAAGTGGAGTGGAAATTGAATGCACACCGCATCCTTTTACGCAGAGCTTCAAGAAATTGGAACGGCGTTTCTTTCACTTGAGAAACATAATAAGTCGGGAAACCGGAAGCTGGGCGCTTCAGGTATGAAGGTTTTGTTTGCTTCTTGTGTAAGTATCCCATTTGTACGTAGTTCGTTAAGAATATGCATTTAGCATATCCGATTTAGTGGTTCGGGTTGTAAATTTACACGGTAAAGACAACTTTGAGCTACTGTAACCTTGTTAGTAATAGTATGATTTTTATCAAACTTGGAGATAGTATGCTTCATATTATATTTTATACTACTAACAACTTTTATAACTCTGACATAAACTAAAGGGGGGTTTCAGCCAATTTTCCCAAAAATATGATAATATACTATTATTAACTTAATTTGAACAGATATCGATATGGAGAGTATTTTGAGGCCTGGGCACTATATAGAGCAGCTTCATGATTTTTTTCAGATTTTTCAGTTTAGTAGTTTCTTTCCGCCCCTCCCACTCCCTGCCTTTTTAACAAATCGCAAAACTAAGACCGGCTTCGAAAAGTACTAATTAAGACCTTTCATTTAATACCCCACATGACTATATTTGGTGTAAAAAATTGTTACACCTCCCTTTTACATGTATGGGACCTCCCCTAAATCTCAACGTAGAAGGATATCACTCACTGCATATCTGGCGGTCTACAGGTCCCACCTTTTCACCAAATTTCGTATCAATCGGTGTCGCCGTTTCTGAGAAAAGTGCCTGTGGCGGACAGACAGACAGACATTGAACCGATTTTAATAAGGTTTTGTTTTACAAACAAAACCTTAAAAAATAACTGCTTGAAGTCATTAGTGAAAAGCCAGAAATCCGGTCATTCATAAAGTGTATTAATTTGAGAAAAGACCCAAGCATCAAGTGGTAAAACCTCCTGAGAAATGCAAGTACCACCTCCTCATGGTAAGGCAGACGAGAAAGTGAGCAACCCAAATAGGAAACGTCTGAATGGGGGTGGGGGCTTTCTAGCCTTGAGATACCAACAAACTATAAAAAAAATCCTTCCCACCCAAGAAAGCTAAACTGGCAAAGATAGCATTGGCAGTTTCTCGATTGGGACTTCAAACTGGAAGAAACGAACGAACGAAGCTCCTTCAAAAAGTAAAGGCAGATCTGGACTTTGATGTCAGTGTTGTGGACGACCTGCACATTTTTTATGACTCAGTGAGACTCGCGATAGTTTAAAGACTACCCTAGTTAGAACTCTTTTAGGACGACCTAGAGCGCAGAGCTATCCCAGAAACCTAAAAAGTTTCCAAAATTGACCGTGAAAATCTTCCCGCAAATATTGAATTCCACTGAACTGTGCAGTCAACACACGCTTCCGCGCCCCTATGCTGGCCAGACTCGGCAAAGTGTTTTTGGAGACTTCAGCCAGTCAATTTATGAAAATTTCGAATGTCCTGTAACCGAAACGTAGAAGCGGATGAAAACCTGAAATTTTTAATATCATGTGAAAAAACACACAAAACTAAACTAAAGTAAAAAGAATATACCGGCTCGACCACGCTCATGAAGCCGTAAAACTCAGGACCCGAGGAGTGCTGTTATCGAGTTGGAAGATATACGTTTCCACTCCCTCAGATATTCATGATACATGATGGCTTAATGGTCTTTTAACCGTCACCAATCCCACTTATGAGTCATTAAAACTATATATTGGGTTGCCTTTCACTCCTTGGTTGAGTATGGCGTTCCCTGAAATGAGATTCAGCTCCGCCACAATTTTTCGAGACACTCATACCCCTCTTCCACTGTTCTGTGCCAAGTGCTTTAGCGGCGAAACACTCATCCGCCAGAGTGGATTCCATTGTGTGTCAGGCGAGCATACTCCGATGATACAACGTTGACAGGTATTAAATAAAGCTTGGAGTTTTTGAGTAACAGTAGAGTTCACCTTCTATGTGCTACTCCCACACAGCCGCACAAAAACAACACTAGCAGAGAACAGTCTCAACTTGATTTTAGCGTTAAAATGAGTGCATTTCCAGATTTTAGACAGGGCAGCGAAAGCGGATCCACCGCTGTTAATGCGTCTAGTACGGTGCCGACGCAGTCGGCAGAAACCACGCTCCCTGGATATACAAATTGATCGATGCTTTCGATGCTTTGCCTATTAATGCAGATAAGGAAAGTGTGCTGACCCATAAGACTGAGAACCTTGGTTTTGTTGAAGTTTAGAGTCCTACTGTACTTGCCTCTCTTTCTAAATTCAGCCTAGGTTCACTACCCGATGAGAGAACAAACAGATGTTATCAGGGCAGTCGACGTGTTTGGGGAAAGATGTTATCATCCATTGAATTCCGCAACGTCCTCTGGACAGGGTAGCATGAAGGACGTCACCGATAACAAGAAGAAATAATATCGGTGACAGGATGGCACCCTGGCGGACTCAGCCTTCGACCTTCATGTCCTTCGACATTCTACCTCGGTGCAGTACGTAACATTACATCATACGTCACTCTGATAATAGCTATTAGTTTCTCCGGAACGCCTTTTCTACGTAGAGCACTCCAGATACACCCCTTGTTAACACTTTCTAG
The DNA here is from genome assembly GCF_905115235.1 of Hermetia illucens. Taxonomy (NCBI): domain Eukaryota; kingdom Metazoa; phylum Arthropoda; class Insecta; order Diptera; family Stratiomyidae; genus Hermetia; species Hermetia illucens. The sequence goes on along the minus strand of NC_051849.1, from coordinate 172,845,512 downwards.
AAATCGAAGAAGAGCAGGTGAAGCGAAAATTTAAATTCCGCGCACTATTCTAAAATGATCCGTAGGATGTTGATGTGGTCGATGCAGAAGGAACCCAACCCCTGTTCTCTGTCGATCAAAGTTTCAACGACATGCAAGCTCTTCTGTGATGTGGTATACAGTTCTAAAATCATTGCGATCTCCAGCATCTTCCGCTTCCCTAACCAGTGCAATAGCATATTCTCTTTTGTCATCATCAGATGGTGATCTCTTTCGAGCCCGACGTCACCGCCTTTCTTGTTACGCACATTCAGAAGACTACTCTTAAATCTATTACTGATCGCGAAGTTGTCGATCTGGTTGCTCGTACGGCGTAGGCAAAACCCAACTAATACAATATGACCGTTCGAAATGAAGACATCCGACCTGCCAAATGAAACAAAGGCAATGCAAGAAGGCGCAAAATACTTTAAAGTCTAGCAATAACAAGGTCGCTGCTCTGCGCTTCCGAGGTGAATTTAGAAATATAAGCCCCATTAGCGTTCACGCCCCTACAGAGACGACTGCGGGGTTGAAGAAAGGTACCTTCCACAAGGCAGTAGAATAAACCCTCGCACTTCCAAGTATACTTGGAGATTTTAACAGTCAAGCAAGAAAAGATCGCGTAACCAGCCGATACTTAGGCTTCCATAGCCCACATAAAAACACCAATGATGTGGATTATTTAGTTAACAGTATCGCACTAAATGGTTGTTGGGAGTACCTGATTTGACCACGTGTTGATTGAACGCCGCCACCTCTCAGTCTTGATGAATGTCAGAACATATAGGGGCCCAATATAGACCCGGATCTCTATCTCGTAGGCATGGTGTTCCGGGCTCGAATAATAGCACTATCTAGAATCCCCTCTGACAATCAGGTTAACACCGAAATCATACACACCACAGTCCTCCGTAACACCTATAAAGTGGAAATAGATGCTGCAATAACTGCAGTCGGCAGAGGTTGGGAGGTAAAGCTTAACAACTTGTGAAGATCACAACCACCTGAAGAACGTCATCATTGATATGGCGTGGGAGTTTACCAACAAGTCAGCAGAATGAACCCTTATACACCTCGATGCTCGTGCTGCCGCGGAAAAAAAAGAAATCTGATTTCCGATCGTATAGGCATATTAGAGTGATGGGTTGAGTACTTTGATGAACTGCTCAACAATCAAAATATCGGCGAGTTGTAGGTCCTGCCAACTGAAAACAACAGGCAAATGCTACTACCACCAATCGGCTTAAAGACTATAAGTGGGCAACTAGGTGTCGGACAGGAGAATCAATGCCTGACTGCTGACAAAAAAGCATTATCTGTCCCATACATAAGAAGAGAGATATCACGCATTACAGTAAATAGACTGGGTACCATCAATAAGGTATTCCCCGCTATCTTGCTAGGCTAATCCCGACCAATGTGCGAGGCCAATAAAAGCAGCAGGTTGACTCTCCCGGCCATTCAGCATCAGCAACGGTCTAAGACAAGAGGATTCCATATCATGCATCCTCTTTGACCTAGCCCTGGAAGAAGTGATCCTTGATGCTGACGTAAGTACAAGAGGTACAATACTCTTCACGTCCATCAAACCACTGGCCTTTGCTGACTATATTGACCTTATGGGCAGAAAAACCAGAGATGTATACTCTACCTTCATTTAGATCGGCAGGCGACGTAAGATCTGCACAATAAGGAAAGCAACACGAAGTACATTGTGGCAACGTTAGCACCAAAACAAAAAGAATCGACAACATCAAATGCCCCTGGTCAAATGAGAACAGTAAAAATTGGAAACTAAAACTTTGAGACCGTTGTTAATTTCTCCTAGGATCGAAAATCACAACCGATAATAGCTACGATTATGAAATCTACGCATGTCTGTTGACTGCCAACAGAGCCTACCTCAGCTTACTAAAAAATGTTCGATCGAAACGTCTCACCATAGGGTCAAAGCTCGTACTGTACAAAACTATAACCTTGCCGGTTCTCAGGTATTCCTCAGACATCTGGATTATTAGCAAGAAAAGTTACAAGCGCTTGCAAAAGGAGAATTGTCCGAATAATTTTTAGCTTGCTACATGAGTATGGACAATTCCGTAGCCGCCATAACGATGAAATTTAGCGATACCACGACCATCTGGTTGTGGAAAAGATCCTACTCAATAGTTTGTGGTGGGCAGGTCAATTAATCCGATTCAGCCCGTAAAGTCTATAAGGGCAATATCTATGGTAGAAAAAGGAGAAGAAAACGTGGCAGACACTGCCTGAGATGAAGCAATGGCATAGGCCAGGACGCCAGACAGCTTTCATGGATATCGAATTGGTGGACCTCGGCACAAAACCGGGATGTCTGGAATTCCTTACTAAGACCAACCTAGACCGAATACCGGTTATGCCGCCGTTGATGATGATGAATATCAAAGTTTCAAGAAGTACTTAGTGGCACTTACCGAGCCATGCATAAGTTCTTGGCTGTCTTCATTGTTGGCATGAGTTTTTCAATGCTCCATGATATCAGCCCTTAATGTGGCATTGCATGCCATTCAGGTTCGCATTTCACTGCCTTTCTTTTCTAAGGTAATTGCTCTAATTTCGGACCCTATTATTTTTACCCTCCCTCCTTATTGGCCCTCCAATATGCTCTGGATATTTGATATTCAACTAATATCTTCTTTTATCTCGAAAGTCTTTGCCTCTTCTTGTATAACCTCGGAAATTTTATCATCGACTCAAGCAAGTCAGTTTGAACTATTGCATTCTTTTTACATTTGCACTTGAGACCACCTAAACACCACCATTCAAATTATCACATATATAAAAGTTAGTGGCGGTCAAAGGTCGTGATCATTGGGAGTTCTTTCTTAATGTAATGTAATGATAAGAGTGGTTATAGGAGATCAGGTCGATCATCCTGAGTGGCCGATAACGACCTAGAGGGCAGAGCTATCCCAAAAATCTAAACAAATTGGCTAAATTGACCGTGAAGGTCCGCCCACAAAGATTGAAGCTCCATCAAAGTGCTCCGTCGACACGTTCTTGCACGCCTCTGTGGTAGCCTGGCTCGGGAATGTGCGGGGTCCTTTGAGCGCTTTGATCCCTCACGCTTCATTACTCAATACAACGTGTCTATTCCGATGCGTGGGTCCGCACCGGATTCTAAAATAGACGTTAATTAGGATTTCGCGAGGGCCTATCGAATGATAAACAGAACCACTCTTATCAGTACAAATGGCGCCCAACGTGGGGCCCGAGCTCACGACCCTGAGATTAAGAGTCTCTCGACATCCTCAGGCCAGTTATTCATTTTGAGGATGTCCCTTAATAGAACTTCCTCCCTTTCATATCCTCCTTACTCCCGTGGAATTTCTATTAATGGACATCCTCAAGATGAATAACTGGCCTGAAGATGTCGAGAAAGGGTGGGAACCTCAAAGGCCGCGCCTCATACAACATCTGAGGCGGAAGAGACAAAAATTGAGACGGTGATCCGTCGTGGATCTTCTCCTCCTTGATCGCGGCACTCGGGTCCGGAGACTTACGACTCCACGCGTGCGGTCGAGCCGTTTTTTTTTTCTTCTCCTTTCTATTTTCCAATTTAGTTCGCGTTCTGTTTATCATTCGATAGGCCGTCGCGAAATCCTAATTAACGTCTATTTTAGAATCCGGTGCGGACCCACGAATCGGAATAGACACGTTGTATTGAGTAACGAAGCGTGAGGGATCAAAGCGCTCAAAGGACCCCCCACATTCCCGAGCCTGGCTACTACAGAGGCGTGCAAGGACGTGTCGACGGAGCACTTTGATGGAGCTTCAATCTTTGTGGGTGGACCTTCACGGTCAATTTAGCCAATTTGTTTAGATTTTTGGGATAGCTCTGCCCTCTAGGTCGTTATCGGCCACTCAGGATGATCGACCTGATCTCCTATAACCACCCCTAACATTACAGAATGCAAAGGAAAAACTGCATACGGAGAAGGATTAAAGCAAGTCTCGGGCGCCTAAAAATGGGACAAATAATACTAACTGGTCGTTCAGGTTGGGGGAAAACCGACGTTACGAAGCCACAAAACGAGCCCCGAAGGAGACTGACTTTACAACGACGAACCCGGCAACGACAACGGAATAACAATTTGCGCACTTTCTCATGGAACGTGCGCTCCCTGTACAGACTGAATGTTACTCAACTCCTAGCAGATACCCTGTCTCAATATAAGACTAATGTTACAGCGTCGCAAGTGATGCGCTGGACAGGGACCGGTTTCCTACAGAAGAGCCACTACACCATATATTATACTGGCCATCCAGTAAACCATGTACTCTTAGCAGGTTTCTTAGTCAGCCAAAAAATTAAACCTTCTGCTATCGGCTTTAAAAATATAAGCGAAAGGGTACGCACTCTGCGTTTGCAAAGCAAATTTAGAAATATAAACCTCATAAACGTTGTGTGGATGGATCACCTAATCCGCATGGGTGAGGGTGATATTGCCCGAAAAGTCAATAAGGGCAATATCTATGGTAGAAAAAAAAGACGAGGTAGACCCTGTCTGAGATGGAGCGATGGCGGAGGCCAGGACGTCAGACAGCTTTTAGGGATATCGAATTGGTGGACCTCGACGGAAAGCCGGGGTGCCTAGAGTTCCTTACTAAGGGAGGTCTAGACCGGATACCGGTTGTTGTGTCGTTGATGATGATGATAAGAGCTTATGGATACAATCACAAATAAGATCGCGAACTTCATTCATGGTCAAATTGCTAATATTATACTGAGTTGTCAAAATTTTTAGTTTATTTTTTTTGTAAGCTGAGGAAAAAGTTTAATAATAAACTCAGAGAAAACTTCTCCAGACAGTGGCACAGATTTCGCATATAACTGTATCCACATTAACCTTCTTCACACTAAACGTCGAAACGGCGAAACAATTAACATCATGTCCATTGAAAGAGCATACCCCGAACAACCTCCCCTCTCCGATTCTTAAATTTATCGCTATAGATTTCGGCTCGCTTCTTTCATGAAGCACTTACCATATATGTATGTTAAAAATGGAAGGGTTAGCAACGTTTTGGTCAATTTATCCTTTGAATTTCGCTGCGAAGGACACACATGGAATGTTTACTCATGCTCCCTTCACTGAACTGTAACCGTGATATCTAAGAGGTGCGACAAAAGCATAAATAATTTTAATTAAATGCCCTTTAGTCCTTTGAACACCTTCATTGCTGATTTTCGAGCCTTTCAATGTCCAGTGTCGTTTCCATTTGTTGGGCTCTGTGTCGCACCACACGGTTGACAATAAGGGAAGGAAATGCGAACTGGTGAAATAGGATCGTGATTTAATAGTGTTACCGTAATAATTTTGAGAGCAATCTAACTGCTAATGAACGTACGTAAATTATGTTAAAGCCTCCGAATAAAATTGGGAATAGTGTCTTAATTTTGTAGCTACAAACTGGTGGAATGAAGTTACTTGGCAGGGTACAATTCGAGAAATAAGATGGAATCATATAAAACGAAAATCCTTTTAGCTAGTGATTTTACCTAGGATAGTGGTCACTCTTTTCTGCCATGTGAAAAAGTCACACTATGAAAATTTGTACCTTTTAGATACTACAACAATGGCGATCCTCACCTACTTACACACTTATAGCGGGTGTAGATGCTGTAAGTTAGTCCTTTGAGGACTTTCAATTATTCCACATACATATACCGCCAAACTGAAAATATTAATGAAAGTATATTCTTCTGGGCATACCAACAGCTTTGGCACACACGATTTAAAATCAGTTGTTTTGTTGCATGAGTCAATAGAATGTGGATGATGTATGTCATGTTAAGATTTCAATATCAAAGCGATTTCACCCGAAAAGGTGGGGAGTTTGAGTAAAATAAATGAAAAAAACCGAAAACCTGGAGATGACTTCAGTATGGAAAAGCAGGAATTGATGACAGAGGAACCAAAACGAGCATTGACTGCCTGGAGAATATAAAAAGCTCTACATGTTAGGAAGCAATGTTGAACACACAAAAGACTGTATAATTACCACCTCCAGAAAAGCAATTAATAACGTTCAGAAACGCTATCTAAACGTTGAACTTCTAGACAGAGCAGAATGTAGTATATTTTTTCTACCCCTCTGTATACCTTGAGGGTCGTTGATACTTTTTCTGCACAAGCAGAAAAGATGGAATGTTTTCGACGGAAATTAAAATCTGACTAACTCTTTCTTCCACATAAATAAAACACAAACGTACGTCGAGAAAGGATTCCTTCCTTGCCATGATTTTCATATTCATATAACCAAGCAAATGGTCTAGATACGTTCATGCATGTGTACATACGTGTTAAGTAGGAGGAAGCTTATAACTGCGAAATGATGTTCCTTAATGTTAAATATGAATTAGAATGATAATTTTCTATATGTATTATATTAACTCGACTTCACTCGTATGTGTACATTCAGCGATAAAAAAAATCGTCCTAAGATTTATGCTTATCTCAATATGTAACCGTTTTTTCTTCCTTTCTAAAAACTACTATCGATATTAATCGTTATTACAGTATTAGCCGTGCCTATGTCGTCTAATTTTTGACTCAAGTAAATTTTAGTGGAATTAACGTCTAATATCCAAAACGAAAATTCAAATTCAATAATTTCAACATGCAGTGTACCCAAAAGAACAATACTAACATATAATTCGCCAGCCATCCCAAACTTTAATTCAGTTTTCCTTCTGTAATTCCCCTACACAATGTAAAATTAATAAATTTTAAATAAGTTTCGATTAATTACACCCTAGGCCTTGGTACTAATTGTGGTTTCCTCTCTTACTACCTACGTGCCTGCAGTCTGAATGTTGTATGTAGCTGGTCAAAACTTTTCAGTGATACATATGTACATAGCTTGATGGGAAGCTGAGATTATGAAAGATGTAAATAATTAATCTCTGCAAGAGATTCCCATCTCATCATAGGCACAGATGATAAAGGAATTGAATATGGTCTGTTTTTCTATTAAATCATCTTAAACGTTTCACAATGAAAAGCAAAGGAAAAGTTTTTGATGTTAGCTTTGTGAATTAATTTAATTTTTAAATCGATTGAATTTCTATCTGTCTATTTTTGCGTATGTCTGTCTGTATCCGTGGAATAACCATAAGGTATTACATCACGTGGAGCCAGCCCATTCCAGCTTTGCCACCTTTCTTCTCTACGTTTTCCTCGTCTCCTCTGCCTTTCACAGATGTGATTGAAAGGTTGTTCAGATCCCAATCATTCAGACGTTCCAACACCTCTCCCAGACTCTCGTCTAGGTTCATCCTTTCTTCCAGAAAGTTTAGACATTCAGGTGAGTTATCCAGTTAAAACCTGTACAGCTGTTGGCGATATTCCCTGTGCCCCGTGAGAAACTGAGTAATATTATGATTAATTTCGCGGTGTTGTCTCTCCAACCACTCCTTTTTAGCAGGGATGAGCCTGTATGCCCACCAAGCATTTCCTGATCGTTCTCAATGCTTTTGCCATTAATTTACAGCTCTCTTCATTTCTCCGCTCTTCGTCTGCAAATAGGGGAAGATAGAGTTCCCACAGCATATGTTCGTCATCTCGTTTGCCCAAATGTTAAAAGACATTGTTGCCAAAATTATGAACAATGCATTATATGACTCCAGAAGGCAGACTAGACCCTTAGGGCTGTCCTTCGGTAGACCATACTCAGTTTATGAGCGTTAACTGGGATCTCCAATGCTTTTCCCAAACTATGGTTACTTAGAAAATCAAGCTCGAGATCGAGCTTACCAGCCTTGCAACCTAGAAGCATGCGGGGGCTCACTCAAATTCGGTATAATCCTTCTCAATAGATGCGTTGTAGCAAGCTTACTGCATGTGTTGCCTATAACTGAGTTTCGTGTCTTCGTGGAAATGATGGTATAATCGCCAATTTGAATGCGGTTTCAGGCCAGAACTCTCTCTCTCTCTACAGGAGGAATAACCCCTGGAAAATTTTCAATAAGAGAGTAGGGCACGTGATCTGCGGAAATGAAGGTCTTCTGAACCATCTCATCAACCCATGGTTTTATGTCCGCCTCCAAGTAGAGCTCCTTAGAACATTCACTCTTGCTCCGCTGGAAGTTCATTTTCTAGAAAGGGATGCGTGCGATGGTTTCCCAATACTGCCGGAATATTGCTAATATAATATCCAAATTTGATTCGATTCCAATTATTTCCTCCCACTAAAAAAAACCTCAGAAAAGTAGGTCAAAATAAGCCTTTTTATGTGATTTTCCCTTTTAAGTCCTTATCGCTTTCATCCATAATTATCGGGCTCGCCATACTAGATGTCGTATTATCATACAAATCCTCCATCTCAACAAGGAGGTTCACAGCACGGACCCATTTATTTGAGAAATTGCTACCAAAGACAATTTACATGTTCAGAGCAAAGGATTGAATGATATATTTTTAAAATTAGACGGTTTTAAAATATCGATATTTTTTCTTTAGACATTATCAGCGTATAACATATTGAAAATTTACGGAGAAAATCAGATTGAAATTTAAATTTCTAAAGTTATAGTAAAAAAAGCGGACTGCATCGCGACAAGTATGGAAATGGAAATTCGCCGGCAGCAGCTACTTCAATTCTCCCTTCTATATAATATCCGTCCGGATAGCTGAGTGATTAGATCACAAGTTGAAATTTCATTGGTGGCAAAGGGATTTGTATCGTGATTTGACGTCGGATACCAGTCGACTCAGCTGTGAGTGAGGACTTGAGTCAAATCAGGGTAATAATCTCGGTCGAGCGCAATGCTGACCACATTGCCCCCTACAGTGTACTACTGTAGTGTACCGTTACGATCATGAATGAAGTGCTCTAAGACACTTCAAAGCCCTGATCCAATATGGATTGTTGCGCCAACGATTATTATTATTATATAATATCCTCGATCCTATTGACTAAAGTTTAGGCATTACGTAAAATAGAAAATAAGAAATCGGCATAGTATACGAGAAAGAGTTTTGTTTAAAACAAAACCTTATTAAAATCGATTCACTGTCTGTCTGCCACACGCACTTTTTTCCAAAACGGCTAAACCGATCCGAACGAAATTTGGTGGACAGATGGGAGCTATGAAATCCCATGCATACAGCGAGTGGCATAAATTTAGGTGGAGTTTAAAGAGGAGCTCCCCATACATGCAAAGGGAGGATTCAAAAAATTTTTCAGCTGATATAGTCGTGTAGGGTATCAAATGAAAGGTCTCAATTAGTACTTTCCGCGACTCATATTAGTTTAGTCGTGGATTCCAAAGTGCGCTAGTGAGGAGTCAAAATGTACACATTTAAAGTGAGACAGGACTCATTTTCAGAATCTACCCAAGCTAATAATCCGAAAAACATCAGGGTGGTGCGCTTAGATGAAATCTAGGTCTCAAAATATGTCCCATTCTCATATCTGCTCAAATAAACTAACTAACAGTATACTAACAACTTTTAGAAATTTACTGAAGAAAATCTCCTTAGAATCATCCTAGGACTTCCAAATTGTATCAGCATAGAGAACAATATTTTGTATATACGGGCTAAATTTCATGGAAATCTGGCCATTAACGTTAAAGTTATAGCAGTTCAAACTTAGCAATTTCATGCGAATTAACTGCTTCCAAAGCCATGCAAATAAGATGCTGACGTCATAATTAACGCGAATAATTGACATTCGTATTTATGAAGAATCTACTTCTCCCCAGGCTTTTTTAAGGTTTCGCGTAAAACACTTATGTGAAATCTAAGTCACGTGAAATATCTCATTCCGATATCTGCTCAAATAAACTTAATAATAGTATATTACCAACTTTTAGAAATTAACTGAAGAACTCCCCTTGGGTGTATTAAATTCTGCACCGACATAGAGGACAGCCTCACATTCCAAGTTTCATGAAAATCCAACTATTACTGTCAAAGTTATAGCAGTTATCGATTTCGTGCGAATTAACAGCATCCTAAGCCATACAAATAAGGTGCGACGTCATAATTAACGAGAATAATTAACATTCAAGTGAAATATTAAAATTCCATTCAAGAAGAATCTAATTCTTCCCAGCCGTTTTTTATATCCGATGTACTTAGAGTGTGAAACGTATGAGGTTGACTATTATCAATGCAGGGTTTTCCTTCAAATGATTTAATTAAATCGCTTTCTAAAAAATAAAGGGCAATGGAATTTTTAGCTATGTGATACGGAGCTGTCATGCACTCGTTGCTCCTCGTATCTTCTTCTTTTTCTTCCGCCTTTGTCCCGTTCACAAGCGGGGTCGGCTCGTCGTGATCGGTTTCGCCATTTTATTTTATCAAACGCCTGATCTGGATATAATCGCGAGGCCCTTAAATCCCCATCAAGCGTATCAAGCCAGCGTTGTTTCGACCGGCTTTTTGATTGCTTACCATTAACTTCGATGTTCAGACCTATATTGGTAAGTGAACTCTCGTTAGTGTGAATTACATGACCACACCATCTATAACGATCAAGGATATCCTCATTTTGGATGTGATCAAAACGTGTCACGCCGCCAGTGCAATGCAACATCTTCGTCTCCTTTACCGCAAGACGCCATTCATTGTCTTTTATAGTCGGCCAACACTCAGAACTATAGAGAGCGGCAGACGGACGACATTGCGGTAAATTTTAGATTTGATACGTGCGCTGATACGTCGATCACAAAGAACACCAATTGTGGAACGCCACTTCATCCAGTTTGCGTTAATGCATGAAGCAATTTCATTACGCAGTTCTCAATTGCCTGATATCATTGACTCGGGATATCTAAACCGCTCAGTTCTGGCAATAGCAGTAACCTGCCCAGAACTGAGCGATTTAAATATCTCGAGTCAGTGCTATCACCCAATGGAGAACTAGTACCACTCAAAGTACTACTCAACGCCCTCAATGCCATTCAACCGCCCGTCAATCATCCACGTTGCCGCCTTTAGGATCGCATATCCATCAGCCTGAAAGACTGTTGTGTATTGTCTGAAAGGAAAAGCCCACTTCTCGTTTTTATTCTAGAGATAGACTCCTGCTCCAGAACCATTTCCTGTTTTTGAGCCATCGGTGTATAAGACATCAGTATATCCTGACATCCATTCTTCTGGTTTGTCCATATTTTCTCTTCGTTTCAAAACAAAATCATATCTTCTACCAGGGGGGGATTTGAGAATCGGAGGGCATTGCGAGAACTAGATTCAGTTTCCTTAATGACCCTTCCAATGCTCTATGCCCCCACATCCATTGTTTTTCCATAGTTCTAATCGAATTAGTCTATGAGCAACTCTCATTGCAGTGCTCTGAATAAACGAATCCAAGGGCTGCCAATTGAGTAATGCATTCAGAGCTGCGCCGGATGTGGTGCTCATGGCACCGGTGACGCCCAGGCAACAGTTCTTTGTAGTGTGGCACGTTTACAGCAAAAACTCTTTTGTTTCATTCATGTTTGTGAACATCGGCCTAATATTAGCAACATATTTCCACATTACTACTTGACTGCTAAGTTCCTGTCGAGGCGAAGGTCCGCCTACATAGCCCATAAGCTGTGAAAGCTCGTTTAATTTTTATCTTTACATGTTTTTTCCAAAGAAGTTTCTTGTCTAGAATAACTCCCAGATATTTCACTTCTTCGGAGAGTTGAAGTGTTGTACCCCTCACCTCTGGAAGGCAAAGACCAATCGGTTTCATCTTTTTTGTAAATAATTCTATTGTGGGTTTATTTTTTATTTACTGGAAGTCCATGCCAGAGACTCCAACTGTCAATCACAGCTACGTCCTCCGCATAAGCTTGAAGGTATATTGGGAGATTTTGCAGTTCGCATAGTAGTGAGTTGATCAGGATACTCCACAGAAGTAGCGATAGCACACTTCCTTCAGAGCAGCCTTTCGTCGCTTCCGTTTTTAGGTAGCGAGCAACACCCACTTCAGCACACAACAATCTCTGCGTTAGCATAGCGTAGATCCACTTTATTAGAGTTTCGTCATCACCATGCTTTCTGGCGGCATCACAGAGCTTTCAGAAGGGCGCGCAGTCAAAGGCCCATTCAATGTCCCCAAAACCCCATCGCGTACTCACCCTTCAGAGTTGCATCCCCTATTTTTGAAAACAAAGAATGAAAAACAGACTCACAGAACTTTCCACGTTGGTAAGCATGTTGGTTTTTATTTAGGGGGTGCGACTTTATCGCCATCTCGCGAATGTGATGCTCAACTAGTCTCTCCAGACATTTCAGCGAAAATGATATTAGGCTGATTTGCCTGAAGCTCTTTAAATTTAAAAAGTCACCTTTCCCAGGCTTTGTTATAAAGCCACCTTCTGCCAAGAGGAAGGCACATAGCCCAGTTGCTCTAAGTGCGCTATACCCTCCTTTAGCATCCCTGGGTGGATTCCATCCATGCCAGGTGCTTTGAAGTATTTAAATGATAGTATAGCAGCTCTAGCCTTTTCAATGGTAACAACTGCTCTCGTGTTGAAGGGTTTGCAAAAACCCCAAATTCACTTCTTTTCATTTCTAAGACCTGTTCTCCCGGCTGATGCACTTCCAAGAGGGTTTGTATAGACTCAACTCTGGAGTTCGTGCAAGTACCATCCCGTTTGCTAAGAGTCCAACTTGGCTGACTCATCCTTGTTAAGCACTCCGCACAGCCTGAAAGTCTCCCTTTCACCTTTCAGTTCCTCACAGTATGCTCTAAGGGTGTCTCGTTTCGAACGTTTTACGAGCCTCTTATATTCACGCTGTGAGTTCCGGAAGTTTCATCTTTATTGCTTTTGCAAGTACGATTTTGAAGTCGTCTGGTTGATTTCCTGAGTCTCTGCAGTTCTCGATTCCACCATTTTACCAGGTCGTCCTCGGGAAACAGAAAAGCCTCTTCAAAGCAATCTGAATTTGTGCGATTCAGACTTTTCAATTCATCTTCTATCGCCAAAGAAGTCCTTAATCGCCAAAAAAGCTTAACTTTATCGCCGAGAACTTCATTGAACTTCGTCCAATCCGTTTTCCTAGGATTCCATCTCCGTATTACAGGCTGTTCTAAATAATGGTAATCTGAGATCATCAAGCACTCGCCAGTTTCTAATCAACTCTAACAACTTTAAAGTGCAGATTGTTAGGACTACTTCACTTCTTCTTGGCCCCACGAACGTAGGGGCACACTCTACGTTCGCGGTCATCAGACATTTGCTACTACCCCAACATATATGGGCGTTCGCATCACAACCTATTAAAAGTTCAAGTTCACTTGATTCTGCATACACTACCAGATCCCTCAGTTCTTGCATCGGCGGAGGATACAAAGAATCATAGGGCAAGTAAGCAGAGGTAACTTTGACTTTTCTCCTCTTATCATTAACCTGGTATTGTAAGTTGACCGCAACAAGGTCCTGAGAACAGAATTGTTGCCTGTAACAATTTTGACATCAGAATCGAGGATCTTTCTTACAAGAAGATCCTAGTCCCTTGGGCTGAGCCAATACCACAGATTCTGTTAAAACGAACCAGAAATATATAAGGACAGTCCTGCAACTTTGCCAGCTTTGCCACCAGTAGATAGGAAGAAGTTTTGGCATCCTGCAGGTTGATTTTACTAACTCTAATGTTTGTAGCCAAAGTGCAGTCTAATATGAAAACCGCCGCTTACTAAAAGTGTGTTGCATTCAGTGTGGATCTCACCGGGGTTACCAGCTTGTCCTCATTTTTCGCCGAAAGTTCCGCTTTCTTGCTTCCGATTTCTCTGGATATCGCCTCACTTGGTGCGTGTAGCGATGTCCATCTGCTCATTCCTTAGAAACTTCGCCTTCTTTCGCAGTGCCTTCCGTTCACGTCAGCTAGAAGCCCTCCCAGGGTCATGGATTCCGGGTTGCATTTATCTGTTTTCACATACCGACGTTAGACCAGTTGCGTCCACATTACCAGCTCCCCTTCTTCCGTTTTTCCGGGTACAGTCGGGGGACAAGGTTCTGACAGGAAAGCCTGTAGTCCCTTCTCCTTTGCAACTAAAGTTTCCTTCTGCCGAGCCTTCCTCTCCCGTTTTTTCGAAGAATTAGGCAACAGTGTCACCGACAGGCGAGCCGTACTCAGATTTCCAGTTCCTCTCATTGAGGGAGTTACTGTACTATCCTCTCTAGCTGACCGCGCCGTAGATACCGGGTGTAGGTTTTCCACTGAAGTGGAGGGAAAGGAAGAAAACTTGAAATTTCAATTGTTTTAATATATTTTATCATAAGTACAATTGTTCAATATCGTTTTGTTAAAAATAAGTTACATCTACATTAACTAAAAGTAAATTAAGAAAGGAACTAAGTATTGGTCATTATATTGTAAATATTTTGATTTTCCTTACATACAATACAATTGTTTCGGATAACCCGTACCTCCTTCATCAGTACTAGTACCAACTAAAAGTAATTTATTAAAAAAATATATAACTGCGCTGGCCAATCCAAGCATGGAACTTTTTGTTCGTTGAGCCAATTCATTTTTATTTTCGTCTTATGCTTCGGACCGTTTTCCTGCATAAACAATGTGTCATTTGGCTCACAGCCGAGCCTGGGCAAATGTATTCATATCTCAATATGTTGCTGTGCTCCCCTCTATTTTGCGAATGACTTCTACTTTATTCCCTTGGAAACATGCCAACTTTTGGGTTATACCATGACCATACGTGGTCATAAGATCCCATACCATTAATGTTTGTTTCGTCCGACCATGTTATAAGATTCCACTATTCGGGTGTCCGTTGCCTTGCCGTTAAAAGGGGTTTCTTAACTTTAACTGCGGCACTCGTAACTCCTCCTGAGACTATAAGTCTTCTCACCATTCTCTTCGCAGGGGGACTGAGTTTTGCTTACCGTTCACCCTTATTGCTAGAAACCGGTTCATCCATCTTTTGATGGATTTTTGAGACAAATCCGATAGAGACCAGATTTTTCTGCTAATATGGTCTTACCTTCCAGAATATCTTTTCGGACCGCTTTTTCACCTGGGAAAACTCAGATGCCCCAAAGCAGAGTACAACTTGAAAGTCGATATTCGATACGCTAATGTCTAGCTTTTCAAAAAAGTGGGCACAAATTGGACTTCCAAGTCGGCCCTTATTTGACCTTGTCACCGCACCCATATATTCAAAATATTATGGAAATAATATTTGTCGACTACCACTACCAAGGTTTTCATAAGTTTATTTATTTTAGGATACGGATAACTTAATGTTATCCTTTTCAACTTCAATAATTATCAAAACGTGCGATATCCATAAATTTCTTGAAGCCTTATTAATTGAAACCAATAACTTGAAACGCAAAAGACAAAATTTTGTCTCGCATCAATAATTTCCCGACCCAACTACAGTGAAATAAACATTTTATCAATTATTAGGCATTTTCGTATCGAGAACGGCAGTTGCCTAAGTAAATTTTAATACGCGTCTGATGCTCACTGAAATATGCAAAATATTCAAATTAAGGAATTTTTGAATAACACCTAAGCCACAACGCCATTTCTAACGAAATTACAAAGATTTAGTGAGTACGCTTCAATGCAAGATTGCTCATGGCCATGTCATAAAACTCAAATAAGGCTTAAATATAGTATGTACTCGCACACACAACGCCACGGAGAAGATGAAACAAGGAGTGGTTGGAGTGGAACATCTGAAGCTAAAGCAACGTTTTCAGACGACAGACAACGACTAATACCCCCGAATTTTCCAACGTTCTCCTCTCACTTTGATTCCTATTTTCCCCAGATGAAATGTAATTACATTCATAACAGGGAGAAGAACCAACTTGTTTATAATTATGAACCCTTTTATTATTTCATGAAGACGCAGAGCTGAAGGAGACGTAGCCGCCGTATCGAATTGTGGGATTCTTAGGCAGTTGGTACCACGTTGTAAATTCCTTATTAACAATAAATAAAAGCCCAAAGTGTCTACAGCAAAGTTTTATCTGAACGAGTTTTTTGCCAGGGATCCGAGGAATTCTGCAGAAAAAAAACCAGGGAAGTATGTAGATTACATTATTATTAATTTTCAATTTTAAGGACGTGTGTGCAAAATATGTAGAAGGCCTTACACATTGATTTTACTTGCGACATGTGTGCATGGTGATCTAACATGGAATAGGAGTAGATTCCTCAAAATTTAAAATTGATTTTAGTAAATGTCGGTTCCTTCTAAAATGTACAAGAGAAAAACTTATTTGTTTTGATTCGTCAGTGAACGGAATTGCTATATACTATACGTTGATGTAATGTTTATAACGCTAAAACCAAAATGTTCAAGCTATAGTGTTTGAAGAAAGCAACCCAAAACTTGGCGGGACTCCTAATTCTCTTCTTTATTCCATCAACAATAGTAGAACTTACTCCCTATGCATCGTTGCCTTACGCCAGTACTGGGTTCCTACCATATGTCGTGAAATATTTTTTGAATAATTTTACTTGCTCAGCTAAAACACTTCAGTTGGTAATCGAGAAAGACTGCAGATCCCTGTTTGAGGCTAGCGTATTAACCATACCATACCATACCATCGTTACCGTGTCTTCACAATATACTTCAGCTCTCTCCAGGTGTCCTCGATCTGCATTACTTTTCGATATAATCAGTGTAAGAGGAGAAGAAGCAGTGACTAGTCAGCTTCTTTTAAAATTTTGTGTGCAACAAACCTATATGAAAATGGATTCTCTATTCATCTGCCTGTCACATATACTTCTCTCAGAAATAGTTACAGCTGTCGACAACAATGTTCTTGGGAAAGTGGTAGCTGTAATACGACTTAAGCTGGCCTTTCTCTTTTCGACAGCAAGCAGCTTACAATAATCCGCAAGTTATGGCACTCAAGACTGTTGCTTTTACTTTGGATAATAATGATCACGCCCCCGTCCCCTCCGCGACACCTATAAAACGGAAATGGGTACCGCAATAACCACAGTCAACAGAGATCCTGGAGATGAAGCACCAACAAATGATCTTCACAATCACCTGAAGAACGTTGTCATTGATACGGCCACACACATACTTGGCTCAGCCGCAAGAAAATTCGGAACGGCTGGTTTGACGATGAATGTAAGCTAGCAACGGAACAGAAAAATGCCGCATACCGAGTAATGTTGCATTCTCAAAGAACGCGGGCACGCGCGGAGATTTATCACGAACTCCGTCGAGCGGAGAAGCGACTTCACAGACGGAAAAGGGAAGCCTGGGAGAACCAACAAGTCTGTGAACTCGAAAACTACAGGGAGCAACCGCACCAGGCGCGCAAGTTTTACCAACAAATCAGAAAGATGAAGCCTTACACACCTCGATGTTCATCCTGCCGAGACAAAGAGGGAAATCTGATTTCCGACAGAATGGGCATATTAGAGCGATGGGTTGAGTATTTTGATGAGCTACTGAACAACCAGAACATCAGCGAGTTGGAGGTCCCGCCAACTGAAGACGACGGACAAATACTGCCACCACCAAGTATAGGAGAAAAAGTCCGCGCCATTCATTGGTTAAAAAATCATAAGTCGCCAGGAACCGATGGAATTACAGCCGAATTGGTTAAATTTGGAGGCGACCAGGTACACCAAGTGGGCTCAAAATATGGGACAGCGAATCAATGCTTGACGATTTGCAACGAGGTATTATCTGTCTCATACATGAAAAGGGAGATATCACACAGAGCAATAATTAGAGAGGTATCACGTTGCTGAGTACCATCTATAACATACTCTCTGCTATCTTGCTAGGCCAGATAGCCTCATACGCCCAGAATATAATTGGCCCATACCAAAGAGGCTTCAATCCAGGCAAATCAGCAACAGGTCAATATGGACACCAGTTGCACCAGGTATTGATCGACTTTAAAGTCGCCAATGATAGCATAGCCAGGATAAAACTGTACACAGCCATGAAAAAATTCGGTATCCCGACGAAATTAATAAGACTGACCAGGCTGACCCTGACCAATGTGCGAGGCGAGATAAAAGCAGCAGGATCACTCTCAAGACCATTCGACATCAACAACGGTATACGACAAGGGGATGCCCTATCATGGGTCCTCTTTAACTTGGCCCTCGAGAAAGTGATCCGTGATGCTGAGGTAAATGCAAGAAATACGATCCTCTTTAAGTCCACCCAACTACTGGCTTATGCTGACGATATCGACATCATGGGAAGAGCGACTCGAGACGTACAAACTGTCTTCATCCAGATCGAGCAGGCGGCGCGAGATCTTGGACTGCACATCAATGAAGTCATGACAAAGTATATGGTGGCAACGTCAGCACCGAAAACCAACCAACCAACAACATCAAACCGCATTGATGAAGCGGGAAGAATAAGGATAGGAGCATACAACTTTAAGACTGTTTATAATTTCTCCTATCTAAGGTGGAAAATCACAACCGATAACAGCTACGATGATGAAATCCGCGCACGGTTGTTGTCAGCCAACAGAGCCTATTTCAGCTTACTAAAACTGTTCCGCTCGAAACGTCTCACCATGGGGTCAAAGCTCTTATTGTACAAGACAATGATCTTTCCAGTACTCATGTATTCCTTGCAGACTGGCGTTCTTAGCAAGAAGAATTGCGAACTCTTGGCTGCGTTCGAGAAAAGAATCCTCTGAAGAATTTTTGGTCCCCTGCATGAAGATTGACGATTCCGCAGCCTACATGACGACGAAATCTATGAGCCATACCATGATCGTCCGATTGTGGATAAAATCGGGCTCAATAGGTTAAGGTGAGTGGGTCACTTAATCCGTATGGATGAGGATGATCCCACTATATTTCCTTCCTTATTTAGGCAGGCCTAGACCGGATACCGGTTGTTGCGCCGTTGATGATGATGAACTGCCACTTCCCCTTCCAATTAACACGTTTACCAAGGACTGGCCCGTACGCTGACTCAGCCTATCATACGAGAGTTTTATTAGATATTATATTGATGACATGGAAATTGAGTCATTGACTAACTCTCATGGTCACTTTCTATGTGCAACTCTTATATAAAAGCACATAGAAAACATTGGCGTGGGTCAACCTCAACTTAACGTTGGTATTGAGGTATCCGTATTTCCAAATTTTATACAAAATAGCAAAGGCGGATTTAGCATTTTATTGTTATTGGGTAACATGTCATCGAAAGTGGTGCCACCATCTTCAGAAACAACTCCCTCGAACTAGTACCAGTGAATGGAACTAGGAAGAGACCCATGTCCTGTCTGATTGAGAACATTGACTTCGTTGGTGTTTGTCTTCAGTCTAATTCCGCTTGAATCTTGAATCCAGAGCCATTTGCTCAACGTCCATAACCCGATGAGAAAGCAAACAGATGTCATCAGCTTAACCGAGATGTTTGATGAAAGATGGTATGATCAGTCGAAGTCCTCCGAACAAGGCAGCGTACGGAACGCCTTGCCGCACTCCGCTTTCAACTTCAAATTCTGGAATGCATCTCCGGCGTAGAGAATCGCAGCTTTCCTCTGTGAGTTGGTGGTTGTAGAACTTAGATAAGGTAAACTCTGTTTGCCATAAGAGGCGACTAAGAGTGATTGAGGTTTACCGACTAGTAACCTGCAATTCCGCATTGGCATCCATTCCTCGGAATCTGATTGATCTTTCCGCTAAGACCTTTGGTTTTCGTCAACCTCAGGATGCTCATTTGCTTAAACTGCAGCGAGTAATTTAGCGATACAGGCTGGACATTTTGGAATTAAAGGAGGAATCCACATTAGAAGACTGTTTTTCGTGTACCCTTTTGAGATTTTTCTTAATAGAAAGAATTAATGAGAATTCAACAAAATTTGGGTATTATATTAGTCACATTTCCGAGAACTTTTGATATTTTTTTTGAATAATTTAAGTCAAAAGTAACAAAGTTACGAGGGATGAGTCCACTGAAGGTCGTAACTAGAGTTTTCGAATTGTGAGGCGTTTAGCAACTTCAATTTTTATCGGAAACCAAAAAAAAATTGATCTTACGTTAATAACTTTTTTTTTAAGAATATGAACCGGAATGCAGGTGCAAATAGTAAAAATTTTGCAAGTGTTGAAAAAAATATTCCAATTTTCACCATTTTTTTCGCAAATTATGCCAAAAAGCACCCTTAAAAATATGATATCATCACAAGTGCTGGTTCATATTCTTTGTAATTTTGCAAGTTCCAAATTTCATAAGGAGGGGTTTATTGCTCTTTGAATTAAAGTTCCCGCAAATGAGAAAAAAGTCTTTTTAAGAAAAGCGGGTTTAAAAAAATGATGAATTAGTGCTAACCACATTTGCTAGACACTCCTTCTTATCCTACGAATGGGTAGCAGACAGTATACTAACTGCGAAATTCCTGTTTGTGATGAGGGGATGTAGAAATACACAACAACGGACACTTACGATGTAGAGAAGAAGGAGTCTTTCTATGAGCAACCGAACGTCACCGAACGTGATGAGTGAATGCCAAGATGGACTCTCTCTCGGACATTGCGGCATGCGAATACGAACGACTCCTTCATACAGGAGGGAAATTATTTGAGGCATGAATGTATTCAATCGAGACATAAGCACTCTGTTTGCGGCATCTGCAGAACTTTCCCACTAAATAGAAGAAAGGAGCGATCGTCAAGAATGTGCGAATTGGTAGGGTATTTACGTGGTTCTTATCGTCACTTAAATACCAGATAAAATTATGCTAGAAGGCATTACAGAGGAACTCGCTTAATCAACAGAGAGCAGCCTCGATTCTGCTCAGGACATTCCTGCCTTGGCTACATCAGCACTTTGCAGATCATTTTGAAAAAAGTTTAGACTTCCACTCCCCACTCTTTATCGATTTCAAGAAGGTTTTCCAGAACATGAACAGCATCCAATAGCACTGATTAATAACAGTGAAAGTAAGGGGTGAAATGACTCAAAACATGCCTTGTTTGAGGTTGGAAATTACAACCGATAGCAGCTGTGACATCGACAGGAAGTTGGACGATTTCGAAGTCTATGTCCCCAGAAGATCTACGAGCGAATCACTAATGCTTGGTTGGGGGTGAAACCTGTCTCAATAGGTCATCTAATCCGTATGCTTAACCATGATCCCACCAGGAAGGTATATATGCCTATATATGATGGAAACGGCAGACCATGCGAATCCTGTCTTTGATGGCGTAGACGAGGATACCACTTAGTTACGCTACTAAAAAGGCCCAAACACCAATTGCTGAATCGCTGATAATGATGATGAGGAAATAACTTTGAAAAGTTGTGTAACTTTCTATCGTATTAACTGAAGAAGCAGAATGATGTAGGTCCCATAATCATTAACATTCCAGATAGATCACTCATTAGAAGGAAAATCGTGCTAAGGGTTTTTTTCAGAAAATTCGAGAATGGAAGCGAGCTAACTTTACGAAACAATGATAGGTGCATTCCAGGCAAACGTATACGCAACTATATTGGCCTCGGGCTACTGTTAAGGCAGATAATCCACGTCAACCGTACTAAACTGAAACGCCATATGAAACATTTTTATCATCCGGTGGGACTTAAATTCGGTTGGCAAGAAAAAATTCTTGCAGAAGAAGATGACCAGGTGCTTCCAGCACATGCATAATGTGGTGACTTTTTGCGATTCTCACCTTCTTTTAAGGTTTTGTGTGAAAAAATAGTGATTTGAGAGTAGTACTAAACTTAGAGCAAAGCTATTCGCGGAAAACTAAAGCAACTGTTAAGCCATTATCGGAGTTTTCACGTGTCCTTCAACACGTGGGGCCGCACCGAAATCACAAATCGAAAACGGGATGTCGTGCGAAAGTAGACTGCAATTGACGTGAAGTTCAAAATGAAATGGATACAAAATACCGCGGGTTTTTCGATAAAAATTTCGGGACCAAGGAGTTCGTCGAAGGTAAGCGACGATCTTCCGATTTGGTCCTAGGTTCCGTAATTTTTCTGTGACCCCTCGAATCCGTCTACTTGTCATTAGTAGAACCAAGTTTCTAACATTTTGGTACTAGCGATGTTACATGTGGGGGAATTTGAGTCTACGATGATTTCTCTCATCTCGTTGTTCCCCTATGGGTTATCTAATTATTGCATCCTAGGATGAACGGTGTTCGTCACAACCAGTGACCACTCTATTAATGCTTTTCCAACTCGCTGAAGCAGTCTGGTAGGCAGTCATCTCGTAGTTCGAAATATGTAGTTTGCCCCTTAAGTTTTCCCATTGCCAGATTTTCATATCGTTGTT
The DNA here is from genome assembly GCF_905115235.1 of Hermetia illucens. NCBI lineage: Eukaryota > Metazoa > Arthropoda > Insecta > Diptera > Stratiomyidae > Hermetia > Hermetia illucens. The sequence goes on along the minus strand of NC_051849.1, from coordinate 172,823,230 downwards.
TGCCCATGATCGACTACTTTTAGCTGCCTTCAGATAATAAACGGGTTCCTCTCGGAGACATTTGATGAGTTATATTTCTCTATAGTTATTCTCCCGTTTATACCGTTTGTTGGATACTTCGCTCGACCTCGTCATTCCATAATAGTTGAAGATGCCCCTTAATATTTAGTGTGGAAGTCAGGCTGGAGTGAGAAGGCAGAGTCCTCAAAATAAAGATTTTGTAGTAAGAATCCATTATCATATTTCAGCGAAGTGAAACAGTATAAAAAACAACAATCGAAATTAGATTGGTTATTACACATAGGATACTGTAATCCCGTAGTGTACCGTTACGGTCTTGAATAAAGTCCTCTAAAACACTTCAGGGTCCTGATCTAATTGGATTTATTTTTCCGAGTCGTCACAATCTGGGCAGATGCCGGATTTTACGTAATACTAGCACTAAGTGCCAAGCATTTAGGCTCGGACGATCCTTCCCACTTAAAAGTTAAAAGGGCTCTGGGGGCGATGCCCGGTGGTAGGTTAATGAGAGGATCAGTCGAGAACTACCCAGAACATCACGCATATATGTAGCATTGTGTATTCCTGCATAGTTTGAACTAGACTGTGTGAGAGTGCCAGGATATCAAGGGAATCCATGAGGGGTACAATACCTGTTGCTGACAATATGGGAACTACAAGCATTTTCACGAGACGCCAAATTTCTTTGATTTCCCGTTCAATGCTGTTATTAAGGGGAATAGCAATAACAATCATGTACGCTGAGCCAACTAACAGCACGTCAAGCTTGTGTGACGATCAGCTAAAACTTGCCGGTTCTAATACTACTGAACTATCAAGTACTGCCAGCGGCTCATATCGGTACACCGAACATGTTCCCGTAATCAGTCCATGCTCTAATGCAAGGTTTTGATGATTCAACTTGCATTCAACTTCCCACATTTTATAGTGGGAACAATAAAACGCAAATCGACTATATTCTCATAAGACGTCAACATTTTACCACTGTCACTGATTGCAAAGTCGCTCCCTATGAGACCATCGCACCTCAACATCGGCCGTTGATTGCCGTCCTGCGAATTAAGCCACCGATAAAACGGCGTGAGGAACGCACTGGCCCGCCGCGCATTAAATGGTGGCGATTTGGTGAGAAGAACGAAGAAACGGTCTCACTCATACGATTGCCAACCATTACGAATGTGGAAGAATCATGGAACCAAATGAAAGACACGATCCACAAAGCGGCCTCTGCAACCCTCGGGGTCACCAAGCCGGGTAAGCGGTACATCAACCGAGATACTTGGCTTTGGAATGATGATGTTGAAATGAAGGTCCGTGAAAAGAAACGCCTCTACCACAAATTTCTCGACGATAAAACGCCTGCTAATTGGCAAATTTATAAGAATGCCAACCGGGAAGCAAAGAAAGCGGTCGCTGTCACCCGAGCGAACCATTTCAAAAATCTTTACGATAAACTGGACACTCGGGATGGCGAGAGAGATCTGTACCGACTTGCTAAAAGCCGTGATGAACGCACACAGGATATCGAACACTTCTGTTGTGTTAATGACAAGAACGGTACTTTGCTTACTGATCGTCGAGCCGCGACAGATAGATGGCGAGAATACTTCGAGCAGATTTCAACTGAAGAATTTGCTCATCCTCCACTTCCACAATCATTGCCGACATTTGGAGCAGTTCCACCAGTCAGCGCAACTGAAGTCGAGGAGGCAATAAAACAAATGAAATCGGGGAAAGCAACAGGACCTGACGACATCGCATCTGAGCTCTGGAAAGCAAAGAGCTGGGACCCAACACCGTGGCTAAGTGAATTCTTTAACCGGGTTATTCAGGAAGGAAGAACACCATCTGACTGGCAAGAAAGTACCACTGTTCCAATATGGAAAAAGAAAGGTAGTCCAGCAGAATGTTCAAATTACCGTCCGATCCGGTTACTTTCCCATACCATGAAGATTTTTGAACGCATTCTTGACAACCGTATTCGCGAAATCGTTGAAATAACCGTGAATCAAGCCGGATTTGTCAAGAACTGCGGAACTACTGACGCAATACACGCTGCGCGGTTACTCATGGAGAAACATCGTGAGAAGCATCGCCCTCTTTACATTGCCTTTCTGGATCTAGAGAAAGCGTTTGACCGTGTACCACACGAACTCATCTGGTATGCTTTACGACAACACTTCGTGCCAGAAGAACTCGTGCGCTGGGTTCAATTGCTCTACCACGATCCGAAAAGTAAAGTTCGAAGTATGGCGGGTGTATCAAAACCGCTTCGTGTCTCTGTTGGAGTTCATCAAGGAAGTGCCCTCTCACCACTCCTCTTTGTCCTTGTTATGGACACCGTCACACGGGATATCCAACGTCCAGCGCCCTACACACTGCTTTATGCAGATGATGTTTTCCTAGCATCTGATAGCAAAAATGATCTCGAACAACTTGTTCAAAAATGGAATGATCGCCTCATGCAACACGGTCTTAGATTGAATTTAAACAAAACTGAATTTTTGACGACCGATCCCCATGAAACAGGCACAATCACTGTCAGCGGCAGTGATCTGCCCAGATCTGAGCGATTTAAATACCTCGGGTCAACGCTATCAGCCAATGGAGAACTGCGTTATGAAATTGCTTCACGCATTAACGCAACCTGGATGAAGTGGCGTTCCACAACTGGTGTCCTTTGTGATCGACGTATCAACGAACGTCTCAAATCTAAAATTTACCGCAATGTTGTCCGTCCAGTCGCTCTCTATGGTTCTGAGTGTTGGCCGACCATAAAAGACAATGAACGGCGTCTCGCGGTAATGGAGACGAAGATGCTACGTTGGACTAGTGGCGTCACACGTTTAGATCACATCCGAAATGAGGATATCCGCGATCGTTATGGGGTTGCACCGATCGTGGAAAAGTTGCGAGAGAGGCGTCTTCGATGGTATGGTCACGCAATTCGTGCAAACGAGAATTCACTTGCAAAGATTGGTCTGAACATCGAAGTCGATGGTAAACGACCAAAAGGCAGACCTAAGCAACGGTGGCTTGATACGCTGGATGGGGATTTGAAAGCCTCGAGATTGCACCCAGATCAGGCATTCGATAGAGCCAAATGGCGAAGCCGATCACGACGAGCCGACCCCGCTTGTGAACGGGACAAAGGCTGAAGAAAAAGAAAAAGAACTTGCATACAGCACTGTACTTTTTCATGTATTGCACCGGTGTCAATACAATGCAGATACTACACATTCCACATTAGTCGCTCTCCGCCTGTCCTTTCATTGTCAGCTTCTCCACTTGTTCTTTCATTACGAGCTTTTTATAAGCTCGGATGGCGACCACGCCGTCCGGAAAAGCAGACATTAATCCCTCTGTCTCAGTAAAAAACTCCCCAGCATACAGCCATTTGTTCGATAAATGCCTACGAAAGGCAATTCATGTGTTTGCCGTACACTGCCTTCGACTTCCTTTCATCGGTCCGTTCTTGGTCCGACTTTACCCCACTCAGAGGATTGAAGGGTCGATCCTTGAAGTTAAGTGGAGTCAGCCTACAGTGTGGCTTACAAACAGCCGCATGCGCGTGATTATATATAAATTAATTGTGAAGCGAATCGACTTGGCGATGACGTTGTGCTGCCACGTCAACCATGCTCCTACTTCCGATGTCGCGGGGCAGGTGCACCCCGGCAGAGTTACGATAATGGAATCGAAATTTGGACATAGTAGTCCATGTCCGCCGCTGAATGGTCTCCAGATCAGTTTCCGTCCCTGGCAATATTCCAAATACATAGTGAATACATTCAATACGGTTACGGTTGATAGTGAATATATTCAATACGGTTATCTTGTTCTTCCGCGAAAGATGCGATTTCAGTACCAGATCATTAACTTGAGCATGGGCTCTTTACAAAATTCTTAGGTACTTGTAGAAGACCTGGTGGGCGGGTCACTTAATCCGTATGGATGAGGATGATTCCACCCGGAAAGTCTATAAGGGCAATATCTATGGTAGAAAAAGAAGACGAGGCAGACCCTGCCTAAGATGGAGCGTAGGCCAGGACGCCAGACAGCTTTTAGGGATATCGAATTGGTGGACCTCGGCGCAAAACCGGGATGTCTGGAGTTGCTTGTTAAGGCAGGCCTAGACCGGATACCGGTTGTTGCGCGGTTGATGATGATGATGACATGTAGAAGTCTGTCTTGGTCGCAGCTTAGATGTGGTGCTCACCAATGATATGTCCGACATGTGGTTGGTAATGACCTTTGCAGATGACTGGGATTCAAAATTTGTCTAATCCAAATTCCATTCCAATATCACGGTTTAGCATATCTACTAATCGCAACAGACTGCCAAGGTCAGTACCAGCATACAGTTTGATGTCATCTAAGTATTTCAAGTGCTCTTAGCAGGAAGACCATACTTTATTATGAAACCATGCAATGCCATGAACGGGGGTTCAATGCTATGCAAGACCTATCCATACGGATAGGCTTTGAAGTGTTAGTACCCTGATGCACTGATAAGGTGGTATGCCATGAGTGTCGCCAAAAACTTTATTAGTTAGGGATCAATCAATTCATGTGTAGGTTATCGATTAGCCAGGTGTTCGGGATGGTGTCAAAAGCATTGGTTGAACCTTAAGAAGTTTCTTTGGCCTCTAGTTGCTTGCTCTACAACTACCGAGTCGATAATGAGTTGCTCTTTGCAACCCCTTGGCCCGACTGGGTAACTCTTCCACTCACAACCGATATATTAGGTTGTTGCGAATGAAATGACCGTTTTGGTACTAAAATTTGAAACGATTGTAAAGCTTACAAAAATTTATTTATTTAATCAAAATAGGTGCCAGTCGATTCAAAATACTTCTCCCAACGAGATTGAAGAGCATGTATGCCAGTTCCGTAGAAGTCCAACTGTCAGGTGTTGATAAATTTTTCGAAGGAAATTTTGACAGCTCTTCGTGCCTAAATTGTTTTTCCACCAAAAAATTATCCAAATGCTTAAAAAAGTGGTAGTCGGTTGAGGAAAGATCCGGTGAATATGGTGGATGAGGTAGAGTCTCATACTGCAATACGTTCAACTGTTGAACCGTTGTTCTGGATGCATGAGGTCGTGCATTGCCGTGAAGGAGTATCACACCATCTCTGTTGAAAAATCTCGGCCGTTGAATACTCAATTTTTGGTGCATTTCCTCGAGTTGGGCACAATATTTCTGTGCATTTATCAAAAAAGAATAGTGAATAACTCCATGCGTAGACCACCAAACAGGTACCATTACCTTCTTCGATTGGAAGCTCGGTTTCGGCATATGCTTCGGTGGCTCATCAGCATCTAGCCAACGATTGTAGTATAATATCCACTTTTCATCACATGCCACTATTCTGTGCAAAAAAGGCTCGCTTCTGTTGCCGGAGAGTAAAGCACTGCAAATTTCCACGCGCCATGTTTTGTTCCGTAAGGGCTTGCGGTACCCATTTGTCGAACTTTTTCACCTTTCCATGTTGTTGCAAGTGCCGGAAAACTGTCGAATAGTGTACGCCCAGTTTCTCTGTAATGTCTCTCACAGATTGACGTGTGTCGGATTCGACTAGCAAACGCAGCTGGTCGTTATCAATCGATGGTCCTAGATGTACACGTGGCTCACTGTGAAGGTGGCCTGACGGGAATTTTTCGAACCACCGCCGTGTGGTTCGTCCGTTTACCGTATCAGCTCCAAATGCGCTATTAATGTTCCTGGAACGCCCCTGCTGCTTTATGACCGAGTTTGAACTCATACAGAAAAAGTATACGTTTTTGGCTCTTTTCCACCCTTTTTTTCTTTTCATTCACTGTTCATAGCAAAATTGCAACTAACTTCACTTGATTGCCAAATCGGCCATTTCATATGCAACAACCTAATATAAAGAAAATTTCTGCTTTAGTGTGTTCAGATTTCAAATACCGGTTTCTCACTGGGGATGGCATAGTTTTCGTAAACCTTTTGCACTTTATTCTTCTTTATTCTTTTCTTCGGACAGTAAAACTAATAACGGGAAAGCGAATCTTCTACCTGTGCAACCGGATAGCCGCAACCGTACCACAATGCACAAATGGTTGTATTTGCTGCAGCGACATACTCGTATCAGCACATTGTTAAGATGCAATTCTCGGAATTGCTGGAGATGCATAGAGTCTGGAATACCTGATCTATGCAAAGGATCCATTTCCACTAATGCTATATATGCTTTTTGGAATTCACCCCGACCCTCAGCGAAGACTTCAGCTTGATTGTAAAGGAGAGTGCTTCGGCGAGTACTAAAACTGTTTCCTGCAGTGCGACGTAGTATTATTGTTGCGGTCACCAGTTTTCGCGATGAGCTCAAGTCGAGCACGTTCCCTTATGACGACCGGGATAGTAACGCTGCGAGTAATGAAGCGGTGCTGGTCTGCGACCCGCTCCAGAGACACGTGGGCATGTTATGGGAAGCACTCGACGGATCTCTGGTGCAACGAGGGGCGATAGACTGGATCATAAAGAAATTCATTTCCTCAATCTACTTTATCCGCGTTAATGCTCTTGCATAAATCTGGGTGAAATTTAGAAATTTGAAAAAGGGAAGATTATGGGGACAGCTAGGAGCGAAAGGGCAAGTGCAACATAAACAAATGAATGTTTTCGCCCGCTCAGTGTGGGAATGACCGGCGGTCACTCTTTCTTAAGAACTTATTAGCAAAAATAAAAAATTTATTTGTAAAGGAAAATTTATGCGTTTAAGTTCTACAGAAACTTTACAAACATTGAAAACAATAACTACTCTTTCTCAACTTTGTCTGTTTCCCAGATCCTTATAGATTTCTAAATTTTTTAATCAAAAGGACGTGACTTTTCGAAATTTCATACGTTCATCAGTTTGCTTACATTTTATCTTAGCAAGAAAGCTAGTTTTGCACAATTCAGGGTAAAATCTGTGATCATCAATATCTTCGAAAAGAAGGAGCCTGTAACTTCTCTTTGGAGATCAACACGACTGTCATCAAACAATCCCCAATGTAAATTAGTTACAGGATAAATATATGTAGTATGATATTTCATCAATCCCTAATTATTTGGAAGCAATCGAAACCTCAAACTTGTTTGTTTGCAATTAAATTATCATTTTGGATTCAAATTTTAATGAGCATACAACCATCAACAACTGCTCACAATCAACTCTTCTATCATTTCAACATTCATTAAATTTACCAATAATTTCAAAATGGAATATAAATTTACAAATTAGAAAATACAAGGAATGAAGGCTGTGCCAGTTTTAGTCCTTCTTAGAAGACGCTACCAAGTGAGAATGGATGAAACGACGTAAGACGACTTTGATAAATGGAAATTCGATACGTTTTCAGTGACTACGCAAATGTCCAGCTCATTATAAGAGAACTGTGTTACTACCGCTACCACTCTTAATGGCATTAGCGGCAGAAGCAAGAACATTCATCTTACAGGCTACCCCAAAAGCAGATATTTGACAAAAGCTGAAATGAACATTTTCGCGAAGATGACTTCTATGTGTATTCTTGGTTCTATGCACCCATATCAAAACTTTCGATCATCTGCGAATTTAGAAAACGGACTTCCTTTAAGGATGTCCTTTAAGGAAGCATAGCATGAATTTAATACAGATGTAACAACAGTACAAATGAAACCGTGGTAACTCAAAGCTTCCTTTTTGATTTCAAGTTCAGACACTGGATTGAATAAAGAAACATTCAGTCCAACTATTGCGCTACCACCCTGTTAACAATTCCAAGGCTCCTGGACTAAGGTTACATAAATAGCTCCCCAAGAATATCAGATAAAATTATTAATGGATGATTAATTTAAATAAAGAAAGGGGATACAAAAGAGATACTCCCAGTTCCTTTTCCTTGCTCGCTGTATTCCTTATTATTATTATTGCTTTCATATCAACTTGCCTAGTTCGCTCTTTTTCCTTTAATTTCAATTCATAAGGGAAATTACAAAGGACGCGCGAATAGATGGATGATGGTGCCTTGCACACCCTTATCGTGACATACATACATACTCTCTAACAGGATGGGGTTGAAAGGCACCCAAGACAATGTGCTATTTCCCTCTGATTGTTTTTCTAACCTTGCGTTCAGTCTTCTATACTTTGATCCGCGTCGTATTGTTGCGCTTTGAAATCCATTTGAAATTCGACTCTTATTTAGATTCGAATTAAAATGTATAATTGATTACAATGTGTAATTAAGGGAGACAAATGTGTATAAATTTGAAGGATACACTTTGCTAGTGAAAATATGGATTCAGTTGGTTACGCCAATAAAGAAAAATATGATTATAGACGTTAATAATAGTATTAAGCGGGTTCGAAAACATAGTCTGTTGCTAGCTGACGTTCTGGTTTGCGGTCCTAAGTACCCGGGTCGTCAAGGTCTACTATAAGCAACACTGCGGTGACTGGGTGAAATGTACTAAGGACGCGATTTGTATATTATTGATTCAAAAAAAAGTTGCATATCGACCGACAGCCAGCTACGCAAGAATGCAATTTTGAAATAATTTAAGCCTTGCCTTTTTCCTATTCGCTAGTGTTATTTATTGGTCTTGCAAATACCGATATTTCGGTAACCACATGTTCCCTTCATCAGTGCTAACAAGCCATTGGTAGGGGGAAGGGAACAAGTGGTTCCCGAAATATCGGTAATTGGAAGACCAATAAATAACACTAGCGAATAGAAAAAAATGCAAATTTTCAATTATTTTAAATAATTTAATCGCTAGAAATACACTTAGAATGGAATTTTGTTAAAGTTTTTTTTTGACATCTTGGCAAAGTAGTAAAATGAAAGATCACCATTCCTCGTTTTGTGTCTGTGCAACTTTTTAGACAGTTTGATGGGGCTTCATAATCGTTTGCCAAAGGAACAAAAGCCAATTTCATTCAGTTGCGTCACTATTTGATTTATCAGATTTTAGGACGATCAAAGTCATGGAGTTGGCATTAGGCAATGAGTGCATCCCCAAGAGATCGTTAAACTACCTTCAAGACGAACAGAGAGTGTACAGGCAGCATCCTGGGGAAAAATAAAATAGTACCCACAGCGGGTTAGCCTGCTATAAAAATGGACGCAGGATGCGATTAGTATGAAGTATCGTGGTAGGTAGGTAGGTAGGTAAGTATCAGTGGCCGTTCCGAGGAGCCCAATTAGCGCTTTGGTGCGCTGTTTTGATGCCACAAACTCCTAAGACAGGCAGAGTCCAGCCGGCTCGGATGTTCAGAGCCAGCCCGTAGCATTCACGAAGGAAAGCAACTCTCCGACCCTGCAGCTAGAAATCTCTCTGAGGTCCCCAAAGAATGGTTTACCCAGTGTCCGCAGCCTGACTTTAGCCAGAGCTGGGCAATCACAGAGAAAGTGCATGAGGGTTTCCCTTCCCTCTCCGCAGCTTCGGCAAAGCTAGTTGTAGGGTATGCCGAGCCTAGCGGCATGGTCCCCTATGGACCAGTGCCCCATGCAGACCGCCGTAATCTTGAATGCATTTGTACGCGTCTGGCACAGGAGTTCTCGTGATCGGGCTATGTTATGAGCGGGCCAAATTCTCCTTGATTTGGGCAGCTTGTAAGCCGTCGCCATCTCAGGCCCGCGGCTGCTAGGTATTGCGAGTGGACTCCGCCCCCGACAGCCGCCAGCGGAACACCAACTGTATTCGCCGACTGCCAAAAGCAGGGCCTTGCCTAGCCAATCCGTCAGCCCGCTCATTCCCCTCTATGTTCCTATACCCGGGAACGCAGAAGGGAGTGACCTTGAGCGTGCCGCCCAGATGGTTGAGCGCGTTTCTGCACTGCCCCACTAGCCGGGGAGATGTCGTCGTTGAGTACAACGCTTTGATGGCCGCTTGGCTGTTGGTCAGAATGGCTATATTATGCTTGGGGCTCGAATCACGCTCCAGCCATCAACAGACTTCCAATATCGCTTGTACTTCCACCTGGAGACCATATGACTTAAATACACCGTGTGTATTCGAGAAAACCCCCGCGCCGATTCCATAGGCCTTCTTTCATCCGTCCGTAAAGAATACTGTGTCATAGTCTTGCAACACGCCTCCGGTCTTCCGCTTTGCCCCGGTTGGAAAGTCCACAGCAAAGTTGACCTTCTCTCGTGAAGTTCAGCCTACGTGTGACTTAGTCCGTGGGGGATGCCCAGATTTCTCGAGGTATTTCATCTAGGATGTTGCTGTGGCCGTAGGACTTCTCTGTTCAGCATCCGGGCTCACGTAGTCTGACGACACTGCACGCTGAAACATATTTAATGTGGAGGTCTAGGGGGAGAAGATGCAGGAGTACATTGAGAGCATCCGCCGCGGTGTACATCCAGAGAACCATCCTCGACCGGAGACCCCATTTCTTTGCAAAGGTTCTCTTGCAGGCATAGAAGGCTATACAGTCCTTCTTAACTCTCAGTTCTATGTTCAACCTCCAATTTAGCTTAGGATCCAGGATTACACCCCGATACGTTACATTAGAGGAAAGAACCGATCTTTGTTCATTCAGCCCTGGTAGATGGAATTCAGGTATCCCTGTCTTGGTGCATCAGTTGCGTTTTAGTTGGGTTTATGCTGAGTCAGCATCTTGCAGCCCCCATGGTCCATTACTATTAACCAGAGCACCGGTGAGATGGCGCCACCCTGGGACGTACTTCTGTTTACAGCTCTGGTCAGTGGTTGCCTCGCAGATCCGAATGGATTATCCTAGTACTCAGCATGGATATAATCCAATGCGTGATATACCCCTCCAATCCAATACCGGTCAAGGCTTCCTTGATGGCATTGGTATACTGCTTCTATATCCAAGAAGGCAGCAAGAGTATACTGCTTGTACTGCAGCGACCGCACAACCATGCCAATTACCTCATGGAGGGCGGTTTATGAGGATTTTCCTTTGAGGTAGGCGTGCTGGGACTTAGAGAAAGGCGTTCTCTTCATAATCGTCCTTAAGTGAATGTCCAGGATGCGTTCTAGAGTCTTCAGCACGAAAGAGGTCAGGCTGATTGGTCGAAAGTCCTTCGCGGACTCATGACCGGGCCTGCCCGCTTTCGGTATGAAAACCACTCGTGCGCGCCTCCAGGACTGCGGTAGGTATCCTAAAGCGATGCAGCTCCGGTAAATCTCAACAAGCCAGGGCACAACCCTTTCCTGCTGCTTCTGTAGCATGACTGGCATTATGCCATCTGGGCCTGGAGACTTGTATCCGGAGAAGCTGTTTATAGTCCAGCCGATCCTATCCTCGGTAATAACCGATTTGATAGTCTCGCACAACTAGGGTTGCCGCAAACCCTGCAAGCAAGGTTCTGACACAGCCCTCCTCGCTGGAGGGAAAGTGCGTTTGAACCAGCAGCTCCAAGGTTTCGCTAGACGATTCCGTCCAGGAGCCTTCTGAATTTTTAAGGGAGGATGGGCTCTTATCTTCCTTGGACAGAATCTTACTGAGCCTCGCGGATTTACTAGTGCTTTCGATGTTTTGACAATAGTTCAGCCAAGACCGTCTCTTGACGGTCGGGATGACCGACTTGTACTTCTTCAGGCAGTCCTTGTATGGCTGCCAGTATTTTTGTATGTAGCATGTATTGCGGATTTCTCTGGCCAGCTTCCTAAAACTAGAGAGATCTTCATTCCACCACGGTGGCAGGGTCTTTTTGCTGTACTTAGTAGGGCACGAGACTTTAAAGGCGGTATCAAATGCCTTTTCCAGAGCCCCGACCGTTGACTCCAGTTCGTCTCTTGTGCCAATCCTACCAATTTGCGCACCGGAGAGTTTGTTCTTAATTACCTGACCAAACTTTCTCCAGTCGATCCTCCTGAGGTCTCTAAAGGGCTTGGAGACCTCCGCGGCGAGATCTAGACTGAAGAGTATCCAACTGTGGTCAGAGAAGGATCTCTGGTCAGACACTTTCCAGTCCTCCACCCTAAGAATCCCATTGTCGGTTATTAGGGTGATATCAAGGAGCTCCTCCCAACCGTCACCGTTCTCCGAGCAGGGGAAATGGAAGGTCGGTGTAATGCTCCTGTTACACACCGATAGATTTGAAGTAATAATAAAATCAAAGAATGACTCACCTCTGTCGTTGATTTCGGAGCTGCCCCAAAGCGTATGCTTTGCATTCGCGTCGCAGCTTATTAGCAGGCTGGCTTTCTTTGTTGTTATGGTGTTCGTCAGATGTTGTAGTTCTTCATGGTAGTGATGAAGTACTGAAGAGGGGCTCTGAACGGGATTGTATCAGTGCCTTTAAGGTAGGTAGCTTAAATGCTGGCACAAGAAGTCATCTAGTGGGTAGAAGGTTTACTACTTGGGAGCAAGCCAAAGCAGATACCCTTTGCTATGAGGACGTCGAAGGCTTTTGGGTGACGCGGAAGGGCGTGATCCCCGGCAGATACCTGCGATTGACTCCAGTCCATCACTTCGTAATACGGGAAAAATGTGGATTGTTTCAACTGTAAGAAGTTTAGACATGGGGCACGGGAGTGTAAGTGCAAACAGATGGAGCCTTTTTGCGTACGCTGCCGAAAGTACGGTCATACGTGCTATCGACAGAAATTTCCCCGATGGTCCCGCTAAGGTACCCTGAACTTTGTGGTGCTGCAGGATGATGGAGGTACGCAGCAGGACAACGAGAAAGGGCTGGCGTAGTATCGTAACTTCTGTACTATGCGAGATCATGATCCTTCGAATTGCGAAAGCGGTTCTTGGGTGTGAAGGAGAGAAAGTGCGAGTGCGAGATTCACTAGAGGGAATTTTCAAAAGTTGAAGCTGACTGCGAGGGAGTAATTAAAGTTCGTATCATCATCGGAGTGAAGAAAAAAACATTGTTACTAGTGGACACAGGGGCGGCATGCAGTTTGATAAAAAGTTCTGCGTTAAAGAAAAGTATCGTTTTAGATCTTACAAGGCAAATAAGGATTAGTGAGGTGTTTGGGGAAGATAGGAAATCCCTAGCCACTGTAAACGTCGAGTAAAATTAGATGCAGAATGGTGAATTGTAATTTTAATGTAGCTGGGGACCAGGGGTCTTTTTTATTTGATGTAATTTTTGGTAGGAACTTCTAGGAATTTATGGGGCCGGGAAATTATTGATTGCGTTGTCGGGATTTTTGGGGGTGTCAGGAAGAGCTTGAAGAAGTTACTAATGACGACGAATGGGAAATTTTTTCTTTCGAATATTGGGCAGTAAATGTTTCTTCAATAATAGGTAAGGAGAGGCTAGAAGGTGCCCATCCAGTGTTGAATGCGCGGGATGTTAGGATTGAGGAAACCTTGTCTGAAAAAGCCAGAGTAGCCAGCGGGAGATGCAGGAGCGAGAAGAAGACCGTAACAGTTCAGTTTTAGGACACGGGAACTGGAAAAGTTCCTTACGAGGGGAATCAGAATAATGAGATATTAGGCTGGATTCTAGAGTGGAATGGATCGTAAAACCACCTCTATCATTTAAGGGGCCACTGCTTTGCCTTTATCAGGAAGTGATACCGAACGTATTTTTAAGTAATGTCGTAGTGAAATCTCAGAATGGAGCTCTATTCATTGGGCTCATCAACGTGAATGAGGAGATTCTATAGGAGTTTTCGTGTTCTTGGGCCTGAAGGCACCTCAGTTGAACAGTTAAACCCAGCGAATGAGTTCTTCTGCCACTAGATTTCGCAGTCGTGGTTGTAGCGCTAGGCTGGCATATCAGAAGGTTATGATCCAACTCTCACTGGTGGTAGAGGGAATTGTATTTTGACTGAATGTCGGGTAGCAGTCATCTCTGTTGTGAGTCGAAACAGGGAAATAATCACGGGCGAACGCCCTACCGTTACGGTTTTGAATGAGGTGCTCTAACACGCTGCAAAACCCAGATTTAACTTGATTTTTGCGCCAACGATTATTATTATTATGTGTGTAGAGAAACAATGCTTCCCATGGTGTTTCTATATGAGTAATTGCGTACGATACATTGTATTAGTATTTCCGCAGAAGCTGCCAGTAAAAAATTTGAATCGTTTGGGATAAGAACTGAATCGAGCAGTAATGTGAACGTTTAGTTGGGTGCCTTTCTTTTTGAGGTTTTGTTGAATATGAAACCTTATTAAAATCAATTTAGAGTCTGCTGTCGCACTTTTCTCAGAAACGGTTGCATCGATTGACACCAAATTTGGTGGAAACTGGGGATGCCCCTGCATGCAGCTACATCGTTCTATGTGGAACTTAATGCCCCCTCCTCCCCAAAAGACAGGTGTAAATTTTTTTTTCATCGAATAAAGTCAGCTAGTGTGTGTGGGTGCATCAAATGAAAAACCTCGATTAGTACTTTCCCAATGAGGCCTTAACTTTACAGCCGATTGGAAAAAAGGGGGGAGTAAGGGGTTCATCAAGAAGTAACTTAAATTAAGTGTTAATTCTGAGAAACGACCGACCAGTAAAGATCTGAAAAAATCATGATCGTGTCTCTATGTGACACCTAGGGTCCCAAAAATAGCCTCCATTCCGATATCTGCTAAAATAAAGTTGATAATAGTATATTAATATATTTCTAAAATTTACAGCAAACCCATAAGATTTTGCATTAATATAGGGTTTAATATTGGGCAGCCCACTGGAAAGTTTCTTGTAAATCCTGCTATTATTAACATAGTTACAGTAGGTTAAATTGGCCTCTTTGGCGTCAAAATGGTATTCCCTAAGAGATCAAATGTCAGTACCACATCGAATTGAATATCGGGTAGGTTCAACGTATATAAACTACGAGCTATGTATAATGAAACCATCATATACCCGGACCATCGTGTAGATGAACAAAACCTTTCATACTTGAAGTGCCGAGCTTCCAGTCTCCTGACTTTTTCCATATTGGAATGGCCGTGCTTTCTAACCCGGTCGAAGAGCTTATTGAGCTAGAAATGGCGTCAAGTGCTACTGCCTTGCCTGGTTTCATTTGTTCGATCTTCGGTAACCCTGGCAGATAGAATTACTACCGCTCACGGAGGTTGTACATGAGCAAATTTTACTACCGAAATCTTTTTTTGTAGTGTTTCGGTTTGTATGTAATGCATCGTTTTTATAACAAAGTACGCAGAAGCATTTTATGCACCGTGTGCCATAATGTCCGTCTTTCGATACAAATCCCTCTCAACATAAGCTTTCGTTATCATCATAAGGATAAGAATCTTAGAAGATTCATACTTCAATGCATAGCTTACGTAAGTTGTAAGTAACAGCATTAGAAAAACGATAGCATAAAACTGACTAATCAAAAGAAAGAAAACTCCGGAATACAAGAAGAATATATATGGTTGTCATTCGTTCATTGGTGAGGTATAGCGAAACTATAGCACCAGCGAGATTTGCTGAAATACGCTTCAAATCTCCCCAGGACTTCCCGAGACGATCGCATTCCTTCTATACTGTTCTGCATGAAGTGACCTTAGGTCGACCCACTCGTCGGCCAGTGGATAGAGAGTGGATTTCACTACTGTAGCCAGCAATCCAACTATTGCTCTCCCAGAATGACCCATCCACTGTCACTTCCTTCTTCCGATCACATTTTGAGGGCTCTGCGATGACCAACTTCTAGCGCTATTAATGCGCCGAGCGACATCCAATTCGGTGTCTTGAGAGTAAGCTAGAAAGAGTACGATGACCCGTCAGTCAGTGAACCTTGGTTGGAGGAAAGAAAAAATATATCGGTAGCACGATGGATCCTAGCGTACTCCGCTTAGTACCTCAAATTTCCTCCGCGATTTTACCTTGAGGTAGCATATGACATTTGGCGCCATCGTATGTCACTCTGATAATAGCTAAAAGTTTCTCCGGAATACGGTCAATCCCACTCTTACATTAATTAGGCAGAAAATGTCTAGCGTATACCATGCGTAGTCAGAATTTATTACTCGAGTAGGAGGAAGCAGCGATTTGGGGAACCTCGAGCAGCGAGGAAATCATAGTCCGTTTTCGGTAACATTTCCCAGTTCACGTGTGCGATGCTGAGGAGACTCCGAAAGGAAAAATTAGTAAGAGAAACACTTTCACTTTAGTCATAAGGAGCCACCCAGTTTATTTTGTTTGAAAAAAAAACAACACAAGTATGCCCCACCTTTGGAGATGTAGAATCTTCATTTTTTTTTTATTTTTTAGTATTTCGTTAAGTGTAAAGACGAGGAAGAGAAGAATATAAGGGACAGTTGAAGATCAGTAAAAAAAGGATATTACGAAAACGACAATATGAGAAATGATTTGCAAACCCGTTCAAAAATTAATCCAAATAGCTCTAAAGATTGATGAGCAGATTTTCCCCCCTTTTTTATATTTTTATATATTATCTTTTGTTTAATTTACCGTTTGATGATTGGTGTTCCTATATTTTAGAATTCTAATGGATTTTTTAATTTCATGACTTAAACTCGAACTAATTTTTTTTAATTGAGGACTCCCGGCCTCCCCCTCCTTAGCTAGCCCAAAAGTCACACTAACAAATGGTTATTCTCCATTTTTGTGGCCCAAGGATTTCAAGGCAAGGTGGGAATCCTACCCAACCCTAAGGTGGGAGGGGCATTACCGCTAAGTTCGCGCGATATTCCTATGTTTATTTTGTTTTTTTTTTGGTTTGGATGCAGGTCCACGCATCGATTAAAAGAAAGCGTGCTGTTTTGTATAATGACACGTGAAGGACTGAAGTTTTCGAACGGACCCTCAATATTCACAAGCCTGGCTAGCACAGAGGTGTAAAGGCACAATTCGACGAGATACCTCAGTGGAGTTTCAATATATGTAACCGGAACTTAACGGTAAATTTCGTCAAATTTTAAGGCACTGATAGCTCTTCTTTCTGGGTCAATCGTACTAAATCATACGAAGGGTTAGTCACTTTACGCATCTGGCGAGATTCTATATATAGGGTGATTCATTTAGACGTACCTTTTCCAAACATAAAAAACACTAACAAATGACAATGATAATCTTTATTATGATACAGGATAACCATTCTTGGAAATTATTTTAAAGAGATATTTTCTTCCAATTCTTGGGCGTAACAACGGTTCAAATAGTGGATTCAGAAGTTCCAATTTACGATGATGCGTTCCAGCATATTAAGTGGCATTTCGCCAATGACACGAATAATGTTGGCTTCCAATGCTTCAATCATAGCCAGCTTATCCATGTAGACTTTGAACTTTACGTAACCCCAGAGGAAAAAGTCTAGAGGCGCGAAGTCACATGATGTAGGCGGCCAATTCATTGGTACGAAGTGTGAAGTGAATTATTTGCTGAATCGATCTCGCAGTAAAGCCATCTTGTTGGAACCAAATGTCGTCGAGACCATGGACTTCAATTTCAGGTATCAGGCAGTCCATTATCAGGCTGCGATAACGGTTGCCATTCATAGTAACATTCTGGGCAGCATCTGTATTGAAGAAATGTGTGCCGATTATTCCACAGGCCGATAAGCCACACCAAACAGTTGTTTTCACCGGAGGTAATGGCAGCTCTTGAACCTGTTCAGGTTGTTCATCACCCCAAATACAGGCATTCTGTTTATTCATATACCTTTTAAGGCAGAAGTGCCTTTTTTCCTTTTTAAAACAGTGGATTCTCTGCCAGCTTATCAAAAGCCTAACTACTAAAATAGTTACGATTCTGAAGGTAGGTTGACTTCAGTTCCTTACGTAAAATACACTATTGTTGCATACAACAAGCCAACGTTTTGAGAATGGCGACGAATCGATTCTTCATGGAGGTTCGGTAGGCCGATTATGTTGGTCATAGGTTGCTCTAAGCGGCCGAAACACTTTCCTCACAGAACGCTAATTTTCGTAAAATAGCTGAATAATTTGTACACGCTATGTCGGACAAAGGCTTTCCATGGTGAAGTGCTCCACAATACTGAAAAAAAATGCTACGTCAGTTGACACGACGCATGCGCAATTTCCTTTACTTTAGGAAAGTATTATATATATATGTATAAGCAAAAAACATGTAGGTAGGCTTTCTAAGGTAGCATTAGCGGAAAAATTGTTAAAAGGATACAACGTGGCTACTTAAATTAAGTGCAAGATAGAATCCATTGCATTGTTTGAGCCACCTTATTGGTAGACTGTATTTCAACTAAGGAAGGTGTATTGATGCTTTGCAGAGAATAGCACAAATCTTAAAATAAAAATCGTTCCCTAATTAGTAATCTTTTTAAAGCTCGTAAACTTTTTTATTTCAGGAAGTAGATCAACGCCTCTTGTAAGCATAAAATTATCATCTCACGATCTGTACTCGAATCTACAAGTCGTGGACAATTGAAGTTAAATGGGAAGAGACATAACGATGAATAGTATACCGTCGGCTTTGCTAATAATTTTCAAGTAGTCGATACTTTACTCTCCATCAAACAGGCGTAGGAGGGGTTGGATATTGTGAATCAAAGAAACTTCCATCTTGCTTTCAAAAAAAAGGAAATTCTCAACATTATAAATTTGTCTATTTGGTTGCAAAAATTGTGCCCTATTTCTAGAAGAAGCTGTTTTCTTATGTCCACCTTGTAGTATCATTCAGGAGCGCAGCTCATGCTATTTTGCCAAACATCATCATGCGCCCTATTAGATGCTATCCTGAGCTGGCTGTTGCTGGGTATTCTCAAGTTACCTTGGCTCCGCTTTATACCCAAAAGCGGAACTATGTATTCAAGAGGAAGCTATTATCGTTGGCGTGTGTCTAAAATTCTAGGAAAGCAAAACAATCTTGAGGAAGTTGTCTGTCTCTGAATAGAAATCCAATTTTTGTAGCATGAATGCATTCCACCTACGTATCCGAAGAAGGTTTCCAATCGCAATATGTCTTTTGATAATGTTTGACAGAACCTATTGCAAAATGTTCGGCAAAGCAAATCCTCATTAATGCAGGCCCACTCAATTGAACCCTAAATAAAGCTTAAAATCAATCTATGCGTACACCAAACCATCAATACTCCCGTAGCAAATGAAATACCGCAAACGTTTTTTCCAATTAAAATTGTTTCGTAAATTCAATGAAAGCAAGTAAATAATTTTCGATTCTTAGGAAAATTAAAAGTGAACTTAAGATGGAACAAAGTTCAGATGTTACTTTGTAGCCGATAATTTCTTGGAATTTCTTAATACAGCAATATACATACAACAGCACCACTGCCACCCCTTTTAAATTACATCATCCGCATATTTCCTGTGATTCACAGGAAGGGAATTAGGATTTGTTATCCCAAGTTGGGAGTCGACAGAGAGTATGGACATTCTTGAGTATCTTAAATCATTTATCTAAATTAATTCCTGTCGTTTGCATTGAAAAACAAATCAAAGATTGAGCGAACATTTGAAATTAAATCATGGAAAATGCTTCCTACATCCTTGCCTTTAAGGAATAAGGCTTCTAAGTAAGGTACATGGGGAAAAGGCTAGTGGGATGATGATGTGTAGGCAGTCGTCGCGAACATTTCTGAGAAGGGTTGATTTCGTCAATAACAACAATTCGATGGCCCCAGTCAAGATGTGCTGCTTTCGATGATGTTTGTTGATGAGGAAAAAACTGAAGAGTATTCAGTATTCTGAAAGAGACATTAAGGTGCAACGAAGGTAGCAAATAAACATAATAGTGCCTTCTCAGTCTCAAGATATTATGCACTCTTTAAATTTAAAAAATTTAAAATTAAGTTTGATAGACTTTGTTTTAAGTTAGCATCCATGTGTTGTAGTGTGCCATCTCGGTACTCGCATCATTTAGCTCTCTTTGTTCAGTGATGAGTGGATGAGAGGGCAGCATACTCCCCTTTTGCTAACCTAACACCCCCATTTCCCTCCTTACAATTCCTTTTGTCGTGACAGCAAATCCCGATATTTACTCACTTTAAAATACATACCTATTCAAAAATGATCATTTTATTATCAATTATCACAGCGCTATCTACAAAACCTTATCGCCTATTAAACTTCCCACAAAACTTTAAACTTTATTTAAATATTTCAAGGTTAATATAGAAAAACTTCTACCTTTTCGAAAAACGTTCGTTTACGTTTGCATATTAACAATAATAACCGTCGCCGCAACAATCCAACTGGATCAGGGTCTTGAAGTGTGTTAGAGCACATCATTCAAGACCGAAACGGTACAGATAAATGATTACCCTGATTTGACCCTGGTACTCATTCACAGCTGAGTCAACTGGTATCCGAAATCCAGTCACGATAACAAATCCTTCTACCACCACCTTGTATTGTGTATGTATGTAATGAAATGTAATTCTAATGCTTGTTTCTGGCTAAAGCGAAATATATGCAAATGCCAATAGATTTTGCTGTTGTACTGAGGCATACAAATTGTGGAAAAGGTCAACTCGGTTTTTGCTGTTGTCCCGTCCCACCTTGAGTTTTGAGGTCAAGGTGGAATGCAAAAAAAAAATTAACGGGTCATTGGACAGCGGTGGGAGGACTCGCCCCGGGGAAATTTTGAATCTAAAGCCGATGGCAAAAACAAAATGAGCAAGACAGCTGATGGGCGGTTACGGTCAAATTTTGAAGGCCTAGACTGGGACTCTGGCCGTTGGGCCCCTGAGAAATCTGCGGAGAATAAGGTAGGTAGGTATTAGTGGCTGATCCGAGCAGCCCAATTAGCGCTGTGGTGCGCCTTTTTGGCGACATAAACTCCTAAGTCAGAGAGAGAGAGAGAGTTCGATGGGCTCAGACCTTCAGAGCTAGCCCGTCGCATTCACGAAGGAAAGCAGCCCCCTCCCCACTTTGCAGCTAGAAATCTCTCTGAGGTCATCAATTAATGATTTGCCTAGTGTCCTTAGACTGATTGTAGCAAAAGTTAGGCGAGAAGGAAGTGCCTAAGGCTTTCTCCCTCTTCACCGTAGTTTCGGAAATGAGAATTTTAAGGTACGCAGAGCCTGCAGCATGGTTTTAGGCCAGTGCCCCGTGCATTCCGCCGTAATCGTGTACGTATTTGCACGCTTCTGGCACAGGAGCTCAGGCGATCGAGTTTTGTTATAAGCGAGCCAAATCCTCTTTAACTTGCCACAGGTAGTGAGCTTTCACCATCTGAGTTCCTCGGCTTCGTCTAGGATCCATACTCACGTTGTCTGACGGCAATGCATGCTTCAACGTATTCAAAATGGAGATCTAGGAGGGGAATATGCAGAAGCTTATTGAGAGCAGACCAGCAGATGGTCAAGATTGCAGAGACCCGCTAGCACCTGAACACGCGGTTCTTTGAATCCTATTAAGTTTCGTTCATTTGTACTTTTCGCTCAAAGCTTGACACCATACAATAGAACCGTACATTAGGATGGGAAGCACTACAGCGGTGTACATCCAGAGAACTTTCCTCTACTGAAGACCCCATTTCTTTCCCAAGGCTATCTTCCAGGGACAGAAAGCTATACCGGCCTTTCTAATCCGCAGTTCTATGTTCAATCCCCAATTAAGCTTTGGATCCAGGATTATACCCAAATACTTTACATTAGAAGAAAGAACCAATTTTTGTTCATTCAACCGCGGTGGTGAAATGTGGATTCCCTTTACTTGGTGGTGAGTAGCATAAGTTTCGTTTTGGTTCGGTTTATGCCGAGTCCACGTCTTGTGCCCCACAGGCACACCTTTTCCAGCGCTCCTGCTATGATGTCACTCATAAGGGAGGGAAACATCCCTGAAACTAATATCACAAATCTGTCGACATACGCCATCACCTTCACCCCGCTGTAGTCCAATATCCCAAAAATTTCGTCCATCACTATTAAACAGAGCACTGGAAAGATGGCGTTATCCTGGAGCGTCCCTCTGCTCTGGTTGCCTTCCAGATTCGGCAAGATTATCCTGGTTCTTATTTTATTATTTTTTTCTAGTGCCTAAGATACCACTCCAATCCAATACTGGTCACGGCTTCCTTGATGGCTTTGGTACTAACCTTGTTGAATGCTCCCTCAATATCCAAGACGAATCTATGGGCGATATCATGACCGTCAGGTTGTGGATAAAATCCGGCTCAATAGGTTACGGTGGGCGGGTCACTTAATCTGTATGGATGAGGATGATCCAGCCCGGAAAGTCTATAAGGGCAATATCTATGGTAGGAAAAGAAGACGAGTCAAACCCTGCCTAAGATGGAGCGATGGCGTAGGTCAGGACGCCAGTCAGCTTTTAGGGATATCGAATTTGATGTCTGGAGCTCCTTATTAAGCCAGGCCTAGACCGGATACTGGTTGTTGCACCGTTGATGGTGATGATGCTGGGACTTAGAGAAAGGCATTCTTTCCATAAGTGGATGTTCAGAACGCGCTCTAAGGTCTCCAACACAAAAGCGTGAGGGTGATTGATCGAAAATCGTTCACGGACAATCAGTTAAAGATCCGAGAATTTTCCGAGTATCTTTGCGGAGGAAGTTACCCGGATGGTGTCCGCCGAAAAGAACCATCCGCCGAGTCGAACAGCAGATGCTGAGCTGCAAGAGTTTAGTGTATTGCAGGACGCGCCTGCGACTATCACCGGACTAACCGTCGTTTAAAGCAGGGTATTCCATGTAGCCCGCTCTCAAGCAAGTCCTGCTGAGACTTCGACCATATGGCAATTTTGAGGTAAACGGCAATTTTGAGGTAAACGGGAACTTTCATTGCAAATACAGAACAAAGTTCTGCATTGATCTATATCATATAAAATCAGAACTAAAGTACGTAAAGAAATATCTTTGAAATTTTAGTTATATATCTTATTAACTTCCTTTTATTTTTAATTCTCTGGTTGTCCCTGTATAGTTTATATTGCATTATATTAAAATGAATCAGATCTAATTCTTCTTGATTTGAGAACTCTCTCTTCCCGCCCTCCTCTCTAGCCCGTAAGACTCGTTTTTGCATATCGCTCGCACAGCTTAAATTCCTACCAAATCCTGGTTCTATACTCTAACTTTCCGGGTCAATATTTGTTTAGTTATAGATGATCACTTTAAATGAATCAACTTCGACGACTTTAGATGAACCCTGAAAGTAGGTCACCCCCCTAATGCCACTCTAAATGTTTGACCTCAGTAGTCGGGGACCCATTTTCTTCCTGGATAATGATGCTGGTACTAAGTAGTTTGGTCAATAATTTCCAAAACTCTGATATGCCTATGAATACTTACAGCTATTCACCTTTTTCTGTCATGTAGCTTCCAATATGGTGAAATTCAAAAAGACAGCGGATATTATTCCAATCCTATTCAACCTTTCTTATTAAATAATCGCCATATAATTGTCTGATACGAGTTTTTGATAGAATGAAAAGGAAAGAATAAAAACCGTTGCTAGCTTTTGCCGAGATGAACATTATCGGTAGCATTACCTTATTTATCCGCTTCCTTGACCCCCTGCCTGGCCAATTTTTGAATATGCACAGCAGTCTCTGGCATAAAATCATAAAATTAACATCATACAGCTAACGGATAATCAGCGGCGGATATTGGTCCTTTCTGTACGTGAATAGCGATGGCTGTCAATTCCACTATATTTCATCCTGAAATCATAAGGAAAATGTTATTTCGCATTCATGGAATCTTAATATTCGCCTCGTCTTAAGTTAATGAGTGCCTTTGGTGTTGACAGTTTAAAATGACTTACAGGAATTACCTACGAATAGAAATTATTTCGCTCAAACGTATTTCATAAACCTCACCCTCCCCCATTCCCCAATTTCCAAAGTGTCGTTTCGCAGTTGTGCACGATAGTGGTGGGGCAGAAAGTTGAAAATATTATCAGAGAAAAAGGACAACGACGACAACAAACAATTCCGTTTAAGTCTGTGAACCGTCAAAAAGTTAATCGATCCCATTTGGGATTCAGATGAACCAGAAATTTGGATTTTCCCGACGGAAGCTACCACTTGTTGACAAACGCAAACACAACTCACACCCACTCATCCCTTGGTGCAAACTCACTTTCCGTGACTCAGTGGCTGCAATGTTCAAAGGCGGAAAAAGGCAACAAAGGACCATTTCATGCGAAACAGCATGGTTAGCTTCTTTTTATGAGGGACATATTTGGAAGGGTTGTCAATGCTGGAGGAATTTTTGGGGAGCATTGGCTGAAATTCTGTTTAGAATCCATACAAACTAGAGATGTTATTTGATAACAATACTGAATAAACAATTTTTTTTTAAAAAATAAGTATAAATCTTAAAAATTAATATTTGTTACAGCCTTAACTCCTTTCTATTACTAAACCATCTTATAAACTAACCACATCACTTTACATTCTTACCACCAACACTGACTGTGCGTATGTTCATATGCTGCACCCTTGCAAGTGAATCCTTGTTGATTTCACCAGTAAGGGTGAGTGATATAAATTTCAACGCGATTTGTTCTGTAGATAGACGTGGCTGATAGAAAGAAGCGTAAGGCTCTTTGAAAAACCCCCCAGTCCACGGCGTTAGGATTTTCGGTTTTCGAGCCCAGATTGAATCTGATCTAAACGCACTATTGGATTCATCCTTGAATGCTAGGAAAGAATGTGAGAATAATCGTAGTCAGTCTGTTAATGTCATCCGAAGTTAGAGCTGTTCGAATGATAAACGAATGTGAATGGCGGAGTGAAAGTTGAAAAAAATTCGGAAGTCAATTAGAAAAAGAAACGTTCGGGAGACTAGCTACTGCGAGAGATTGTGCCAAAAACAACTAAAAAGAATTTTGGTGAAATTACTCGCTCATAAGTAATAAAAAAAATCGTTTTCAATAAAATTTATTATTATATATTAAGCACTAATCCAAGTATGAGAACATTTCCACCTATACATCCATTACAGATATAGTTTCATAAATACCATTTCGAAAATAGCAGCACATCAATTTTCATATGATTTGAACTCAAAGTGCCCAGCGAATAGCAAAAGTTAATTTTTCAGGTTGTGACAAAAGTTTGCATCCACTTCAAAGAACGCACCTTTTCAAAATGAAACAAAGCACAAACAAACAACATCCATATCTCATATTTAATAGCCAGTTTGACTTTCATGCTCCATAATTAATCCAAAAATACGCTCCTTTATGGAACCAAATGGGTTTTACAACAAATTTTGGTAAAAATTTACCTACGCTGTCAATATGGCAGATTTGAACTCCTCAACAGACTCGTACTGTTTATTTAGCATACAAGACTTTTCCAGATGTTCTCCAAGTTAAAAGATCGTGCCGGCCAGTTTCTTTTTCTTCAGCATTTGTCCCGTTCACAAGCGGGGTCGGGTCGTCGTGATCGGTTTCGACATTTGGTCCTATCAAATGCCTGATCTAGATGCAATCTCGAGGCTTTTAAATCCTCATCCAGCGTATCAACCCACCTTTGCTTCGGTCTGCCTTTTGGTCGTTTACCATCGACTTCGATGTTCAGACCAATCTTGCCAAGTGAATTCTTGTTCTCGTTAGCGCGAACTACGTGACCATACCATCAAAGACGCCTCTCTCGCAATTTTTTCACGATCGGTGAAACCCCATATAGATCGCGGATATCCTCATTTCGGATGTGATCAAAACGTGTGACGTCACTAGCCCAAAGCAACATCTTCGCCTCTATTACCGCAAGACTCCGTTCATTGCCTTTTATAGTCGGTGAACACTCAAAACCATAGAGGGCGACAGGACAGACGACACTGCGGTAAATTTTAGATTTGAGACGTTCGTTGATACGTCGATCACAAAGAACACCAGTGTTGGAACGCCACTTCATCCAGGTTGCGTTAATGCGTGAAGCAATTTTATAACGCAGTTCTCCATTGGTTGATAGCGTTGACCCGAGGTATTTAAAATCTTTGAGTTCTGGGCCGATTGTACTGGTTTCATGGGGATCGGTAGTCAAAAATTCAGTTTTGTTTAGATTCAATCTGAGACCGTGTTGTATGAGGCAGTCATTCCATTTTTGGTTAAGTTGCTCAAGATCATCATCATCTGCGTTGGATGTCCCGTGTGACGGTGTCCATAACAAAACAAAGAGGAATGATGAGAGGGCGCTTCCTTGATGAACACCAACAGAACACTTTTCGGATCGTGATAGAGCAATTATTGAACCCATGGCACCAGTTCTTCTGACACTAGGTGTTGCCGTAAAGCATATCAGATGAGTTCTGGTGGCACACGGTCAAGCGCTTTCTCTAGATTCAGAAATGCAATGTAAAGAGGGCTATGCTTCTCACGGTGTTTCTCCATTAGTAACCGCAGAGCGTGTATTGCGTCAGTAGTTCCACAGTTTTTGACAAATCCTGCTTGATTTACGGCTATTTCATCGATTTCGCGAATACGGTTGTCAAAAATGCATTCAGAAATCTTCATGGTATGGGAAAATAACCGGATCGGACAGTAATTTCAACATTCCGCTAGATTACCTTTCTTTTTCCATATTGGAACAGTGGCACTTTCTTGTTAAACAGATGGTGTTGAGTAACCCGATTAAAGAATTCACTGAGCCACAGTGTTGGGTCCCAACTCTTCACTTTCCACAGCTTCATTTGTTTTATTGGTTCCACGACTTCAGTTGCGCTGACAGTGAGTCCTCGGGGGTTTTAAGTGACTACCTATCATGGAGACTTAATCCCACGATTTTCTTAAGAAACGGATTGATTTTGTGACCACAATCAGAGCCCCGCTGTGACAAGCAACAACGGCACCATTGTATACTGAGTGCATGGCTCAATATTCATACTGCTGGATGCAGGAGCTGCCAAAATCTCTACCGAACTAAGGAGTATGGCAACCGTGTTGAAACGCAACACCGCGCCCGAAGGTCTCTCTTTGCTCCCACTCCCACTAGAGGGACAACCGCAAACAACCGAGCTGAACGCACATACAACAGGAATCCTCCTGAAGTATGTGAGTCCAGGGGCTATCCCGGTTCCCATGGTACAAGTATACCCCTGCAAAGTTTTGTTACTCGGGTCTGATCGCCCTAATTAGGCCTTTGGAGCATTCGCCTACTGCATCACGACCGACAAGCCAATCCAATACAGCATCTCCCGGTGCCACCACTATGGAGGTTCTCCACGGCCACTTGGTTTTGGTTCAGCCGACAGGGTGGCGGCCCCGTCTTCCTCCCCGCCCCCTGTGAGCACCAATTGTGCTGACAAGTGGAACTGCTCCAAATGTCGGCAATGATTGTGGAACTGGGGTACGAGCAAGTTATTCAGTTGAAATCTGCTCGAAGTATTCTCGCCATCTATTTGTTGCGGCTCGATGATTGATAAGCAAAGTACCGTTCTTGTCATTAACTCAACAGAAGTGTTCGATATCTCGTGTGCGTTCGTTACGGCTTTTGGCAAGTCGATACTAGCCGATACTAGCCACCCCGAATGTTCAGTTTATCGTAAAGATTTTTGAAATAGTCCACTCGAAAGGCAGCGACTGCTTTCTTTGCTCCCCGATTGCCACTCTTATAAGTTTGCCAATTGGCAGGTATTTTATAGTCGAGAAATTTGTCATAGAGACGTTTCTCTTCACGGACCTTCATTTCAACATCGCCATTCCAAAGCCAAGTATCTCGGTTGATGTACCGCTTACTTGGCTTGGTGACCCCGAAGGTTGCAGTGGCCGCTTTGTGGATCGTGTCTTTCATTTGGTTCTACGATTCTTTTACATTCGTGATGGTTGGTTATCGCGTATGTGTGATCATTTCCTCTTTCTTTTCACGAAATTGCTACCATTTAGTGCGCGGCGGACCAGCGCTTTCCTTACGCTGTTTTATCAGTGACTTAACTCATAGGAAGGCAATCAACGGCCGATGTTGCACCGGCTTTGGATCAGTGACAGTGGTAAAATGTGCATCTTGTAAGAATATAGTCGATTTGCGTTCTACTGTTCCTATTATAAAATGTAGGAAGATAAGACAATCGTTTGATGAACCATATATTCATAAGTAAAAGGTCATGGGGGTCCGCAAAATGAATTATCTGCTCGCCACTCTCTTTGCGCGCTCCGAACCCCTTTCCCCCATGGCACCTGTTACTGCCTGCCTTTTGACCCACATGACCGTTAAGGTCGCCAGCAATGATGATATAGTCGTCAATCTTTTCATCGAGAAGTTGCCAGAAGCATCTTTCTCGGCATTAGGTCGACCTATCTGGGGTGCGTACACCATTAAGAAGTGAATAGTGCGATCAGCTGATGTAATGGTGAGCTTCATCAGCCGATCATCAAATCGTTCGACTTCTTTGATGGCATCACAGAAATCTTCTAAGATGGCAATGCCAACACCATATTGAGTGTGTAGCCATTTCTACCGCGTTCGCTTTTTATTTATTTTTTTAGCACTAGACGATCGGGTTTCTTGCAGAGCACAGATATCAATGCGCCTTTTCCGAAAGAAAAGTTCCGAAAGTGCGAGTTCCTCGGTCTTTCCAGTTAGGATGCCAATATTTAGCGTGTTGACACGTATTTGTTTTGTTCGGACTGACTTACTTACGTCCTGGCGCCACTAATGCGTCAAGAACCCTAGCCCATTTCTCGACAGGACCGGGCCCGTCCTGCCGCGCCGACTGAGGTGAACGCCCTAGCATTTTTCCGAGGCTTGTGACTCAATCTGATCGTCCTGTTTCTAACAACATTGTGTGCATTTTTTTGGTCGGCCTGTTGATGGACCTGTCACTAAGAGAGAGCAGGTATTATTTAGCATAGTGGAATAACTCCAACTATACTCTATTTATCTCTTTCCTTAATCTCAGCGTTTTACTTTTATTTTTGTTTTAGTACTTTCGTACACCACCAGCAGTTCAACAATAAAAACGCCACAAATCCTCAGCTGCCGTCACTGCACGACCAGCGGAATTATACTAATTTCCTTGCACTCAATCACTTGGTTGCAAAATACTTCCTGACACTTGTCTGGTATAATAATTTTTAATTAACTTTCTCTTCAACCGAAGTGATATATTATATATGATATAGTTAGCTAATTGTTACAGCTTTGAGTAAAGCATTCACACGGTAGAAAAGACAGTCTACTCAGAGCTCTCACTTTGTAAACAGCACAATCAGTATCAGAACCGCTTTTGAATATAAATAAACAAATCAAATATATAAACACGGTTTTCTTTCAACTTCTGCGATTAACCAGTCAGTCTCACCTGATAATTCTAAAAGGTATCCAAAAGACGAACAAATGCACCCTCTATTTATTGACGAAAAAGTATTGTTTATATTCAGTCGTAACAAGTGACTTGAGACGAGTAAACTCGAAATAATGCAATAATAACTGGGGGTTATGTTCATCTAAGACTAGCTTATAAAATATTAGGGGGCAAACTCGGACCCTAGGTGAATCATATCCTTACTCCTCCTCTAGACGCGCCTGGACAGATACTTTTCCGTAAACCAACCTCTAATGTATAACTGCTTTTGAAATGTAGCACGATTATCTTGTTGCCAACTAATATCATCTGGACCCTTGTCCTCATCAGTTATTTTCTTCTTTCGCGCCAACACTTTCCCTTTTGAGGTATGACGATAAGTATCAGTATATAATGATTCTACGTTAAATACGGACCATGAGAAGCGACAACCTTCCTCATTCTTTCAATCAATGGACAGGTTTCTCAATTTGCCGTTTTTTCTGCTTTATCCATTCATTAAACTGTTTATCGATATTTTCTTGAGAAATGGATCCCTCTCTAGTAAGAACTGATTGCTTGAAACGGTATAAACGGAAATTTGAAAAAGCTATGTCTAGGGAATAATCCATCCCTTCCAAATATTGACTAGTTGAGCAACGTTTGGCCTAGTGGCGAGGCAGCAAAAGGTTTTTAGCGTACCTACAGCTCCATTCCAACCGCTTTTTCTTCAAAGCTCGATTCATACGTATTAGCTGCAATTGATAACGATCGCCAATATTAGTTTCGAACGGTTTAATGAATTTAAAATTAATAACATCTCTCTGATCCCCCCAGATGCATAAGATAACCTTTGAGGTATCGATAAGCTTGGGTCACTTGACATCACTCACCTTTTTCACCGGTTAGGATTATCGCAGGGCCACTTTTCATTGCCAGTGACAATGTAACGCATAACACTTTTTTTTTGCCGTTCAAGAAACAAAGGAACATCTCCTGATATTACCCTCCTTCAGTTTATATGATACTTAATTCTCCGCTTTATAGGTCATTCCCATTTACCGACTGCCGATTTGTAAACCAGAGATTGGTAGGCGATGTATTACAAAAGCTTATTGCCTTAAAGTGTAATATCACATTATCATCACCGAGCGCGATCCAACAATTACCAACCATTCCAACATCACCACATTAACAAAGTGACGGTAATATTACTTCTGTAATAGGTAATGTTTTGTAATATGATATCCCATAAAAAACATCACTGCTCTTCGTAGTATAATTAGCGGTAGTAGTTGTCAAACCCTTACCGACGCCGAGCATGGGCTGCGAATCTACCGTAGTTAGGACTGTCTTTGGCTGGCTTTGGACTAGAAAATGATTTCGGTTGCATGTGGATATGGGGATGCAGTAATTGATTTGTAATGGTTATGAATTTCGATCCCTGATTGATGTGTGATATGGACAACAGTTGCACCATCTATTCATCGACTTTAAAGCCGCCTATGATAGCATAGCCAGGGTAAAACTGTACACGGCCATGAGAGAATTCGGTATCTCGACGAAATTGATAAGACTGGCTAGGCTGACCCTGAACAATGTGCGAGGTCAGATAAAAGCAGCAGGATCACTCTCAAGACCGTTCGACATCAACAACGGTATACGAGAAGGGGATGCCCTATCATGCGTCCTCTTTAACCTGGCCCTCGAGAAAATGATCCGTCATGCTGAGATAAATGCAAAAGGTACGATTCTCTTTAAGTCCACCCAACTACTGGCCTATGCTGACGATATCGACATCATGGGAGGAACCACCCGAGACGTACAAGCTACCTTCATCCAGATCGAGCAGGCAGCGATTGGCGCGAGATCTTGGCTGCACAACAATGGAGGCAAGACAAAGTATATGGTGGCAACGTCAGCACCGAAAACTAACCAACCAACAACATCAAACCGCACTGGTCAATCAGGAAGAATAAGGATAGGAGAATACAACTTTGAGACCATTGATAATTTCTCCTATCTATGGTCGAAAATCACAACCAGTAACTGCTACGATGATGAAATGATGATGATATGAGCCAACAGAGCCTATTTCAGCTTACAAAAACTTGTCCGGTGGAAACGTCCCACCATAGGGTCAAAGCTCTTACTGTATAAGACAATGATCTTGCCAGTTCTCATGTATTCCTCGGAGACTTGGGTTCTTAGCAAAAAGAATTGCGAACTCTTGGTCGCGTTCGAGAGAAGAATCCTCCGAAGAATTTTTGGCCCCCTACATGAGGATGGACGACCGTCCAGTTGTGGATAAAATCCGGCTCAATAGGTTATGGTGGGCGGGTCACCCGGAAAGTCTATAAGGGCAAAATCGATGGTAGAAAAAGAAGACGAGGCAGCCCCTGCCTAAGATGGAGCGATGACGTAGGTCAGGACGCCAGACAGTTTTTAGGGATATCGAATTGGTGGACCTCGGCGCAAAACCGGGATGTGTGAAGTTCCTTATTAAGGCGGGCCTAGACGGGATACCGGTTGTTGTGCCGTTGATGATGATGATTAAAATACAGTGGGAGATGGGAAGAACTGGGGCTGCACTATCGTAAAAGAAGATGTTTTGAGGTGACAGTTCCTGAATGAGAAATATCGGCGACAATGAAATTTCGACAAAAATTTTACTTGTCAAATTGTTTAAGCGATTTCACATTTAAATTAGTCAAGAAAGTTGTAGAATTGATCAGTTGGTGAGCATCCCATTAAACTGGCATCAGTCTTTCATCAACCAATCCACGTTTAGTCTAGTCGATAAATTTTAGTCGAAAACGTCTGACTACCAGTTACTGGGTTTACATGATTAGTTTGTTTCCATATTTTATAAGTTTCAGGCCACGTTTGCTGTGCTTCATTTTTTAATTAGTGAAACTTGCAGTAGCAATC
The DNA here is from genome assembly GCF_905115235.1 of Hermetia illucens. NCBI lineage: Eukaryota > Metazoa > Arthropoda > Insecta > Diptera > Stratiomyidae > Hermetia > Hermetia illucens. Next base: position 172,791,193 of record NC_051849.1, on the reverse strand, counting down.
ATTGAGCAGTGAGTCCTGGTTCCCAAATATCGTAGCACGCTTTCCTGCACTTGGTGCTACCAAATGATGCATCGGCCTCTCCTTGCCGAATCGGCTGTGATTTTATTACTTTAACTGGATCCCTTAGCTGAACTAGTGGAGAATTTTCCAACTTTGGTTGTAGAAGAGAACTGAAAAGGCTTCTCCAATTTCTAAGTTAGGCGGCGCGTTTCGCCAAGCAACAAATGTACAATAGTTTCATATGCACTCCAAGATTGAATTCCATGAAATTCAAGCGTCTCAGTGAACCGAAAAATTCCTATTCCTATTTATTTTCCTCCGGCCCCATATTTAGTTAGCCAACAACGTAACATATAATCAAAGTGTGACATAAATCGTTTAGTTGATAGACAAACTATTTATGCCAAAATCGCTCTGTTTGAAAATAACACGCCCCAGACATATAAATAAGCAATTTTCTGTTCGATAACTTTCTCAAAAGAAAAGCTGCTCCTATATTTCCACTTTTATTTCGGTAGACGAAAAATAATGACACCGTGACGTTATTTGTGTTCCATTAGCGTCCTTGGGTAACTTTAATAGTAGGACTTTCTTAATATAGACAATGTTCATATGTTGCGATATAAGCAATAACACACATTCAGTGAAAACACGTATGTACATATGTAGAGGGTTCACTTTTAACCCTACAGTCTTGAATGAATTACTGCTAACAAGAAGCGTAGAGGGTCCTCTTCTTAGTTATCTTCAATTTTTCGAATATTTGATGTCGACGGAATTGCTTCTTTACACATCGGCATGCTGGTTAAAAATGAATTTGCGAAGGCGAAATGCATTATTCTTTAGAAAAACAAATCCAATTTGTCGCAACATTATGGGAATTTATACTGAACTATCGCATTAGCTTATGTATCCTCCGTAAATCATTGATAGAACTGATTACTTGCTCATAGTGTTAAACAATGATTCAATCAGGAACTTCACCTAACGAAATACAACACCACGTCATGACGCCGTTGTTACATCAACATTACAATTCAGTAATTGTTTACCTTTCGTAAACGTTGAAGCCGTCGTCCTTTTCCATGCTCACGTTTACATTCCTCATTATTATTGTTATTATTTATCAATGGAATCGAATCAATTTGAATGCCGTTTCCATTTACATTTTAGATACACACCAACAACATTTACGGATAGGCTACGGGAATTGTGTAAATTCGAATCCTTGTCGTTGGATGACGGCAACAGGAAATCATGAAATTGGAAAGAAAATAGCTGGCGGCGACCTCAAATAGGAAAAGCAAAAAGAGCACGTGTCAAACGGAAACTTTTACCCGTACCAAAATGTAGGCATTCACCGTACTCCGCGCTATCCAAGCCTTTTGTGATGAGGTACTAACCCTATCGAAATCGGGAAAGGATCATGTTGAAAATGCGCTGAGGCAACGCGTCCCACGTCGAATATTATTTTCATTCTTTTCAGTTGAATGCTTTAATTAATTTTGTGAAAATTGCTTGCAGCTAGACGCCAAGTCCATTCTTTAATTCTTGGGAAATGAAATAAATGTTGGTACACTAGGTCAAATAAATGCAGTTCAGATATGGTTGTACTTGCATTCAAAAAAAGGCAAATATTGCTCGGGCAAGGGCAAGGCAGATGCAGATTTAAGTAAAATGAACCAAAGGAAAAGGAAATTGTAAAATTTAAAGGAATGGTGTTTGACTGTTGGCGAAAATATATTATATGGTGTATCCTTAAAGACCAAAGACTGGAAGAAAGAATCTAGTGTCTAAGGGACACAGAATATCATTACATATTCGCGGGGTAGGGACAAGGTAGCTAACTGGCCAATGACCTGAAATTGATTTGTCGGTGTGTCCTTCGCGCCTAGATAGTTTTCTTGTGTTTCCCTATCCCATGTGGCAAGCCATAAATAGCTATGGTCGCAACCACGTGGCCGTGCACCAATACACTCCACCACATACACCAGGGCGAAAGGTGCGAAACGTACCAAAGAAGGTAAAACATGTGCAATGATTTTTCCCATAATACAAATTCAAGCAATGTACCGCGAGACGAATCTCCTGTGTGTGTTTTCTCGGCGTTTTCATGGTCGGCCTGCTGGAAAATCATGTAGGATTCAGCATATTATTTAGTTTATTTAATTAACAATAAACGAAGAATACTCCAAGTACTTATTGCATAAAAGTACATATTGTGACGAAAATCAACATTATCAACGGCGCAACAACCGGTATCCGGTCTAGGCCTGCCTTAATAAAGAACTCCAGACATCCCGGTTTTGCGCCGAGATCCACCAATTCGATATCCCTAAAAGCTGTCTGGCGTCCTGACCTACGCCATTGCTCCATCTTAGGGAGGGTCTGCCTCGTCTTCTTTTTCTATCATCGATATTACCCTTATAGACTTTCTGGGCTGGATCACCCTCATCCATACGGATTCAGTGACCCGCCCACCGTAACCTATTGAGCCGGATTTTATCCACAACCGGACGGTCATGTTACCACTCATAGATTTCGTCGTTATGTAGGCTACGGAATCGTCCACCCTCATGTAGGGGGCCAAAAATTCCTCGGAGGATTCTTCTCTTGAACGGGGCCAATAGTTCACAATTCTTCTTGGTAAGAACCCAAGTCTCCAAGGAATACATGAGGACTGGGGAGATCATTGTTTTGTACAGTAAGAGCTTTGACCCTATGGTGAGACGTTTCGAGCGGAACAGTTTATGTAAGGTGAAATAGGCTCTGTTGGTTGACAACAACCGTGCGCGGATTTCATTATCGTAGTTGTTATCGGTTGCGATTTTCGATCCTAGATAGGAGAAATTATCAACGGTCTCAAAGTTGTATTCTCCTATCTTTATTCTTCCCGTTTGACCAGTGCGGTTTGATGTTCTTGGTTGATTGGTTTTTGGTGCTGACGTTGCCACCGTATATTTTGCCTTGCCTTCATTGATATGCAGCCCAAGATCTCGCGCCAATTGCCGCCTGCTCTATCTGGATGAAGGCAGTTTGTACGTCTCGGGTCGTTCTTCCCATGATGTCGATATCGTCAGTATAGGCCAGTAATTGGGTAGACTTAAAGAGGATCGTACCTCTTGCATTTACCTCAGCATCACGGATCACTTTCTCGAGGGCCAGGTTAAAGAGGACGCATGATGGAGCATCCTCTTGTCGTAGACCGTTGTTGATGTCGAATTGTCTTGAGAGTGATCCTGCTGCTTTTATCTGGCCTCGCACATTGGTCAGGGTCAGCCTAGTCAGTCTTATCAATTTCGTCGGGATATTGAATTCTATCATGGCCGTGCACAGTTTTACCCTGGCTATGCTATCAAAGGCGGCTTTAAAGTAGATAAATAGACGGTGCAACTGGTGCCCATATTCCAACAGTTTTTCCATCGCTTGCCGCACAGAGAAAATCTGATCTATTGCTGATTCGCCTGGAGTGAAGCCTCTTTGGTATAGGCCAATGATGTTCTGGGAGTATGGAGCTATCCGGCCTAGCAACATAGCGGAGAATATATTATAGATGGTACTCAGCAACGTGATACCTCTATAATTGCTGCACTGTGTGATATCTCTCTTTTTATGTGTGAGTCAGATACCATACCTTCAGCAAAAGTTGATGAACCACTTGGTGTAACTGGTCACCTCCATATTTAACCAATTCGACTGTAATTCCATCGGCTCCTGGCCTTTTAGCCGATGAATTGCACGGACTGTTTCTCCTATACTTAATGGTGGCAGTATTTGTCCGTCGTCTTCAGTTGTCGCACAAAAGTACTCAACCCATCGCTCCAATATGCCCATTCTATCGGAAATCAGATTTCCCTCTTTGTCTCGGCAGGATGAGCATCGAGGTGTATAAGGCTTCATCCTGCTGACTTGTTGGTAAAACTTGAGCGCCTGGTGCGGTTGCCCTCTGTACTTTACGAGTTCACAGGCCTGTTGGTGGGTGACGAAAATCACTTGGGAAAAATCTTTCTGACGTCAATCGTGGTAATAACAATTAGCCAGGACACTCAAATTGTATAACAGTAAATTGTAATTGTTGTATAAATTGTAATACCAGTATGGAGATCTTGTCAAAAGCTCAAAGTGGTTTTCTAGCAAAATGTTTGCATGTTTTTTTTAAATGTTCCGCGGGGTAGAAAAGATCCGTTGTCCACATTCAGAGTCCGCCTGATTCTTGAATTAGAGAAGGTCGCGGCGGTTATAAATACGCCTCGAATTGTACCGGTTGTTCTATAGTTAATTGTGCATAATGTTGTATAATTATGTATGAAATAAACGTTTCCGTTAAATTTATAGAGCAGGTTATTATCTAGTGTAACGCGTTCTTGTAATACAGATCCACAGGAATAAAGTATGCAATTCGAACGGGTGTTATGAATTACGTGCATGGATTCCAATTACGGAAGTCTCAGGGTTTCAAGTAAAAGGGTAAGCCCCTTTCACTTGAAAGCCCTAGGTTTTTACATAAACCAGTCCCATTTCGGAAGTCTCGATACTAAACTGGACATCAGTGTAAAACCAAGCAGGAAAAAGAAAATAAAAAGTGTCAATAACCCTATTTTTGTGAGTGCTTAAGGAGGAAGCCAGAGGACCAAGCTGCAAACGGTTATAATACCATAGCATTCTGAACAAGGGGAATTGAAGTAGCTCCGTGAATGGAACCTCAAAAACATTAAGATTACAAATCTTTGGTGATATGCCACTGTAATGAATTTCGGAGGCTTCAGAGCTGTCCATCAAGCCTTTACAAAGCCCACCGCTGATAGCAATGGATGCTTTGATCCATATAACATCTCCGAACTACTTCGATCATGCTGTTCCCAGGGCAAAGGTGAGAAAGCGTGTGATTACTTGTCTCTCCCCTAGTATGAAACCGTAAGCCGCCTTCGTCGCCTTTTAATTTTTAAAATATTTTTTTTGTTTTCATCCCATGCTTAGCCATGCATTTTTAAGGTTCCATGCATCCTCGCCCTGCAGCATGGCCTCAATTATGATGCTCAAAGAAACATGGCACTCTTCCGCCGACAGATAATTCTGTGCAAATAAAATTAAAAATGCCCGTTTTCATCAGCAGCCGGGTTAGGTAATAGTCAACATCACCATGCTTCTAATTGAAGCACTGCCGTACATCTCTAATGGTATGCGTGATCCATCTATTCTCGATTCTCTTTCCCACAATTACTCCCCTGCGTTGAGGGTGCGTGCTTTACAGGCTGTAGGTTTCTCATTTTCCCCTTTTCCATCCTCCGAGTATATACACCTTCGTTCAAGCAACATGAAGAGTGACCGAATTAGCTCTTCTTATCGCCATTACTGCTGGTTGCGAGACGATATGAAAGCAGGCGCAACTCGTGAAGCTCCACGCCATTGGACTTGCGCTAGGCGCTTGCGTTGCATCTCCTTCCTTAGTGCGCCAATCCATACTTCAAAATCAAAGGATGGACTCAACCGCGCTAATCAGCAGACGACGCCTACTGGATAAAGGACTTCTGACATTGACAATCAGCTTGGTCAACTGCAGTCTTATCTGCGGATTTCCGAATCTGTTCAAAGACGCTCATCTTCGTGTCTACCATGATGCCAAACTAATTCAACACCGGCTTCGACAAGACCAGGGTCTCACCAACCTGAATAGGGAGAACTAAGACAACCCTAAACTTGTCTAGGACAACCACTTCTGGTTTCTCCAGATCATCACCATGCCCAGTGTGCACTGAGTTTGTTCGACTATGCATACGGCAACCAGTCAAATAACATTATTTGCATATCCGACCAGATACGATTCTGACATCTCTATTCGTAGGAGACGATCGTACGAGACGATCCAAAGCCAGGACGATGGCTAGATCCCTGAGCTCCCCTGGTGTGCCACTGCCCTTTAAATAATTCCTTAATATCTGCAAAAAGTTAGCCTGGAATACTAAAAGAAATTTCCAGCGCTCGGAGTACATCACACGAAGCATCTCCTACATCAGACGACCCAAGATGCTCTACTCGGCGACAGTGGCGACGTATGACTCAGCTATTCTCACAGCTTAGACCACTTCTTCAAAACTATACTGCAGCACACTTTGCATCTATGAATCTCACTTGATGCGCTTCTCAAACGCTGTGTCTAATTACTAAGACCATTTCAGGAAGTAGACCCTTCACTCGTATTTCGAGAGTCTAAGAGTTACCTCATCTCGATCTCATGCTCCGAGGCAGGTCCTCAGTGGACTTGCATTTTCAGCCGTCCACCAGCACACACGTTACTTCTCGAGACAGAGTCTGTTCTGAGCACCGTAGCACAGTAGCAGTCCTTCTATCCGCGTCTGAGTCTTGTGATGCATTTACCACTCTTGAGAGAGTTTTACAACTTTGATTCTTCCTATATTCTAATCGACAGGTATTCGCCGGACGTCTAAACATTGGGAGTCGTTTATCAATTCGAAGGACTGCTACTGGAGACCTGGTGGGTGAGAACTTGAAATCTTCCAGTGCCCTCTCTCGTTGCACCACTGACACTAGGAACTTGCCATATATGTCGGCATACCTTAATGGTAAATTTCTATCCCAGGACTGCTCACGGAGCAGCAACAAATTCGCTATCATATCGTGAGCAGTTGCACTACTATGCTGTTCGCTTGCAGGATGTGGGTCATGGTGCTCCAATTTTTGATTTTTTAACTCTTCTTTGAAGACGGGGACGCTGACAATGGGCGATTTTTATCTTAATGTAACTTTCAACTTGAAGTTGCTCACATCTGGCTAATCTCTTTTTATCGCTTCCCACATCTATGCGTTGTTTGGGAGACAATCCAGCTCCCTGATTTAAACATGGGTGGCTGAATTCTTCTTGTCAGTCTTCGACTCGAGGTCGGCGAGTATACCGCCGGTTCCAGCTTGCCGATGCGAAAAGCGGTCCACAAATATGTGGGTCTCTCCAAACGGGACCACTTTCAACCAAATTCACCACGTGTTGATTGAACGCCACCACCTCTCAGCCTTGATGAATGTCAGAACATAGGGAAGCCAATATAGACTCGCATAACTGTGCTCCGAGCTCAAATAACAACACCGGCCAGAATCCCCTCTAAAAATCAGGTGACAGATAACACTGAAGCCATCCACAACCCAGCCCTCCGCAACACCTATAAGAGGGAGATGGATGCCGCAATAACCACAGTCAGCGGAGATTTTGGAGATGAAGTATCAACAAATGATCTTCACAACCATCTGAAGAACGTTATCATGAATACGGCCACAAACATGGATAGCCACAAAAGGATTCGGAACGGCTGGTTTGACAATGAATGTAAGCTAGCTACGGAACGGAAGAATGTCGCATACCGAGTAGTGTTGTATTCTCAAACGACGCAAGCACGTGCAAAGACTTATCACGAAGTCCGTCGAGCGGAGAAGCCACTTCACAGACCAAAAAAGGAAGCCTGGGAGAATCAACAAGTCTGTGAACTCGAAAAGTACAGGGAGCAACCGCACCAGGCGTGCAAGTTTTACCAACAAGTCAGCAGGATGAAGCCTTATACACCTCGCTGTTTACCCTGCCGATTCAAAGAGGGAAATCTGATTTCCGACAGAATGGGCATATTGGAGCGATGGGTTGAGTACTTTGATGAACTACTGAACAACCAGAACATCATCGAGTCCCCGATTTAAACATGGGTGGCTGAATTCTCCTTGTCAGTCTTCCACTCAAGGTCGGCGAGTATATCGCCGGTTCCAGTCTGCCGATGACTGGCTGACATAACCTTAATTGTGAAAAGAAAAATAAGCCACTAACATCAGAACATTCCTTTTGTCGAAACGGGAGTAATTGAACTTGGGGACGTTTTCCGCCCAGAGTTTACCGTTCATGGTCACACCTTCAAACATCTGGCATTTCTCCTAGTTTTCGAGCAGGTATCCTCAGTGAATGACGGGCAATCTTTACTGTAAGAAAGTATCGGTCCAGAAGTTGAATCCGAAAGGCATCCACATTCTAGTTAATTACCTAAACGTCAAGACTTTAACCTTTCCTGACGTAGGTTTTCTGGAATGAAGGATAGGATAAAGTGGTTTAAAGATGACGTTTACATGGTCTAGTACGTACGTATGTACGGTTGCTTCTGAAGCCTACCCCAAGACGTGCTCTTTTGGCCTGGGAGCTGGTTTCTGACAAACTTCCAACTGCAAAATTCCGGGCCAGGTTAAGGAGTATCCCAATCGCACAACGCCATCCACCAACTTAGGCTTCCTAAAAGTTACATTGTGATCATAATGGATGATATGAATGCCAAGGGGGGATCTGACAACATCTGATTTGCATATTAAATGGGGAAGCATGGTCTTGTCGATCGAAACGATAATGGTGTAAAGATCGTGGATTTCTGCAACCTCCACCGCCTCGCCATTGATGGCACATTGTTCGAGCAGAGACAATATCATAAGTTCAGGCTTTAACTGACAATCAAATCGATCACTACACGATCAGCAGTACAAAGTTCTAAGAGTTGTCCTCTGGATGTGCATAACAAGAGCGGTGCTGACATTGTCTTCGAAAAGGACCACCACTTGTTCATTGTTCATTGTTGTTCATTTACGTTCACTTACGTGTGGCGTCCGCCACTTCTTGTAGAGTTGATGAGCTGCATTCCCTTAAGTTCAACATCGACCCCTTATATGATCCAACGTCGCTAGACAGTGGGAGAGGTATTTTGCTGATCGGAAGGCAGATATACTGAGTAAACATCCTTAGAATATCGATGAATATTGGACTGCTATAAAAAAATCTTCGTCGGCCACGTCCAAAAGGGGCGTCATAAAATCTTATTGGTTGTGGGATCGTGAAAGCGATCGATGGATGGAACGCTGCGAGTAGTGGCAAGTGTGGGGCACTCGAATTCCAATACCGAGCGGGATCCCGAGAAGTTCAGGTTAGTATATGCCATGACAAGAGAGAATTTGCTGTTGAGCTGGTCAGGGAAGCGGAAAATGCCGCAGAACGCAATGATTTCAAAATCACGCATCAAAAAAGAGCTTACATGTGGTCGGAAATCTTGCGATGGTCCTGTGAAGGTGGTGGACGATCGAGTTCGCATCCACAATGACGAGCAATTGAAGAGGTGGAAAGGACACTTCACTGCGGTTCCTAACCCTATTACATCCGGTGAATTTCCTCCCCTGGTGGGTGAAATGGCAAGTTACAGTAACATGCGGATACGGACTGTTTCATCGAGCTGAAGAGAAATCAATTCGGCCATTAATACATTCAAACGGAGTAAAGTCACTGCATCTGAAGTTACTGCAAATCTGCTACTTCCACTCATTCAGAAATCTTGAGAATCCGAGACCTCCCTCATTGCTTCCAAGCCGAAATTAATTCGTCCAAAAATGTGCCCAAACCCAGTAAATTCGCTGAGTTTAATGGTCTCCTCGCAGTGTTCTTTATCGCTGCATCTGAAGTTGCTGCAAATCTACTACTTCCGCTCATACGGAAATCTTGCGAATCCGAGGCGTATCCCAAAGAAATGAAGAGGGGGATAATCGTTAAGATTCTAAAGAAGGACAACCCGTTTTGATTGTGGTAATTGGAGGGGAATCTGCGCACTTCTTGGCAAGCAACAAAAAATATCCCGAAAGCTTAATCGACAGAGAGTAGGCTTGGTTCTGCTTCGGATCCTCCTGCATTGATCACTTCAATACACTACGGATCATTTTAGATGAACGCGGGGAGTTTAGATATTCGCGGCTCTTCATCGATTTCGCGAAAGGCTTCTCTAGCGTGAATAGGGACTATATCTGGAGTGATTTTCGCAGAAGGGGCAGTGCGGAGGTCCAAAATATTTGAGGTTCAAAGGGAGGCCCGCCAGGGTTGCATCCTGTCACCGATATTACTTCTTCTTCTTATCGATGACGTTCTTCATGCTACCTTGTCCGGAGGATGTAGAGGAATTCATTGAACTATTCGCTCTCTCACCGGGTCATGGAACCTGGTCAACTGGCTTTGGATTTAGAAAAAAGGCAAGTAGAATTGGACTGAAGGGATATACCAACAAAACCAAGGTTCTCTCTCTGATGGGTCATCGCACTCTCCCTATATGCATTAATGGATAGAGCATCGAAGCCGTCGACCAATTTTTATATTTAGAATGCGTCGTTTCTGCCGGCGGTGACAACAAACTGGATGTTGCCCGGTGTATTAGTAGCACTAGATCGGCTTTCGCTGCTTTGTCTAAAATTTGAAAATTCAGTTATCTCAGCATCAAGATCAAGTTAAGACTGTTCTGTACTAGTGTTCTTTCTACGTCGGTATATGGGAGTAGCACGTGGAAAATGAACTCCACTGTTACTCAAAAGCTAAATGCCTTCGTCAACACCTGTCTGCGTCATATCATCGGAGTAAGCAGGCCGCACTATCTTAATGGAAGAACTTGGTAGGCGCACAGGCTTGGCACTCATACACACTGTGATCGGAAGTCGGAACTGGCAGTGGATGGGTCGCACATTATAGAGGGGCTACGATTGCATTGCTGGCTAAACCATGCAGTGGAATCCATTCTTCAAAGATGGCCGACGAGTGGGTCACCCCAAGGGCACTTGGCGCATAACAGTAGAGGAGTGCAGGCATCTTCGGAAATTGTGGTGGGAGCTGAAGGGTATTTCAGGTAACCGTGAACGATGGTGCGTAGGTGTGATTGACGCGCTATCCCCCACCTTGAGCATTATGACATTTCCTTTAAATATTTTTGTAAGGGTAGTATAGCGTGTCCGGATAGCTGAGTGGTTAGAGCGCAAGGCTGCCGTACGGAAGGTTGCGGGTCAAATCTCACTGGTGACAGTGGAATTTGTATCGTGATTTGACGTCGGATGCCAGTCGACTCAGCTGTGAATGAGTACCTGAGTCAAATCAAGGTAATAATCTCGGGCGAGCGCAATGCTGACCACATTGCCTCCTAGTGTACCGTTACGGTCTTGAATGAAGTGCTCTAACACACTTCAAGGCCCTGATCCAACATGGATTGTTGCGCCAACGATTATTATTATTATTATTAGTATAGCGTGGAGCCAAAAAAAGGTTCACATAGGCCCGACTTCAAGCCAGCAACAATATAGTATTGAAGTTTAAAAAAAAATTAACGAATTTAGTTGATTTTCCGATAAATTTCTGATCATTTTTTTTTTTATTCTATTTTTTCCTACGCTATGTCTCGTATAGAAGCGATGTCGTCTCGTCAAGGTCGGGTTCATCACTACCCTCGGTCTTAAATTTGATCCGGGTGAAATCGAAAGGTATTCAAGTCATAGCCAAGCAAGTCACATCATTCTCAGTACATTTTCAATCAACTTAGATGTCCAGGCTTTAACATTCATTAGTGCGTCGGTGGCAAAAAATTAACTGAGGTGCATAATTGCGTACCACCAGTTAGCATTGGCTGGCAAGTCACTCTCACTGAGAGTGAACCAACCGATCTCGCTAACGTTCGTCATAAGTCACTCTCTTTTCAGCAGATTTTGTTGCAGATGGGCGCATTAGGTGTTATTCCAAATTTGGGCGAATTAATTTAAATTCGTTTTGCTCTACGACGCTGATAAACTTCATTTGCATAAAGCAATATGTGGTTCGCTACACGTTTAATATTTCGTCACTAAGTTCTCATGACGGGCGCGAATAGGTCCGCCACAAGGATGCTTTCTTAGTAACAACCAAGCGGATCTGTTACTCTGACGTTTCTTTCGAAGTGTAAATCAGGCAAATTTTGATGTTGGGCTTTTCAAAATTACAAGCAATGTCCGTTGTAGTTCGAAATATTGATGATTATCGAGGGCAGGATAAATAGGGCGAAATTTGTCATTTGTCAGGCAAAATATTCGCACATCTTTCTGGAAGATTCTCTTAGGTTTATAGGAGCCCAGCTTCTGTCGTCGATGATAGTCCAGTTTGATCAAATGTTATGGATATAGCTAAATGTAAAATTGCCAATTAAATGTTAAGTAAGAGTTTTGATACTTCTATAGCCATTTCACGTTCAGAAGTGTTAATATAGGACATGAGTACATCAAGTTCACTTAAAATACGAAATTCATTTCTGTAGTCCAACAAAACAGGACATTTATTGTAAGCATACTTACGTTACGTAATGTTGCTTCAATTGTCTGAAGCTGTCGCGTATAGCTCCTGTCTAGGAAGTCCGCAGCATATCCTCAACCCTTAACCCGTTGCAATTATTACCCAGTGTTTTGAAAGGCACTTGATGTGCTTAGCAAGTTATCAGCTTACAAAGATACACAGAATTTTACTCTTTCTTTCGATTGGGGGTTGCGTCTACCCTTCCTAAAATACAGATATCAAATCTCTTCCTTGTTTGTTTTCTTGTTTTCCACCATCATCTTCGCCACCATCGCTCCCTTCCGGTATTGTCTAATATTTATTTATAAGAAAATCTTAAACAAGTCCTAACCGCCTCAAATTTCATTTCCATTATTATTTTCGTTACTGGAAACATTACAATTTCGGTATCGTGATGAAATGTATATCCTGTTCAATGCTCTTACACGCTCTACATGCCCTTATTATTTCTTCTGTTATTATGATGAGTCCTCATATGAAAAATGTCGAGGAATATGTACGTTCCTATGTGTTTTCGCATACTTAGGGTTGAGGTGAAATGAAGTAAAGGACGATGATGTTGTTGAAATGAAATAACCGACCAAGAAACTTCCACTTCTCAAACCCCTTCGTGTATATGATCCCCACGTATGTATATCATGGAAACTTTTCGTAAATTCAAGAAATAACTTTCTTCTTGTAGTGGCGGAAGTCTTAGATGAAAATCTCATACAAGATTGATGGCGTTAAATTGTAGACTTTGTTTGTGAATAATAATCAGAAAGCAAGCTGATACCTTGCGCTTTCATACCTGGATCTGAGGAGTCTACTGTAAGCATACTCGTAGAATAGTGCATTCAGGGGCGGAGAGTTTTTTGAGCAAGCACCAAAAGATGCCCAAGTCTGTTTTGCAAATAGACCGGTAATCTCGCAACTATGCGAGGACGGTAGTTAAAATGTACATACGAACAGCAAAAAGAATTTTTTCAGCTTCTAGCGCAAAATGCCAGTTGGTTCCAAATCTGTGACCACAAAATATTGTCAAGGAAATTTGTCTTACACGCTAATAGTGGAAACTGCATGAACTGAATTATATTTCACACCCGCACATCCAATATCCTGAACTTCTAACCAAAATCGAGACGCCACTGGGGATATCCTTCTAGCTAACGCTTGATGTTGGTTTCCAGGCGACTTGAGTGTGAGAACGCGCGGAATCATAAATCCTTTTTGAATTTTCTGTAGCAGCTACTTGCACCCGTTTCAACATTAACTAGTTCCGAAGGCACCGGTTGTTATTGCTACACGGCTAGTAGCGAGCATTTCCCGCTGCTACTGCCTCTGACATTACCATGAGCTGCATCACTACTTATACCTATTTCCATGGCGGCATAATTATTTTATAGCCAAGCACAGCAATATGGAAATAAGTTCCCTCCTAACGTTTTACTTATTTCAAGATGTAAGAACACGTAGTGCAAGCGAATTTGGTATCGTTAACTGTATAATATCCGTGTTTGGTGGGTGGCCACCCTTTCGCTACTAATACTTCATGTCCTTTCTGAATTATGAAAAAACTAACGCAGACTTGTACGGTTTTGAGCACATAATTCAGCTTATGATGGATTGAAAATGAAAATATAAAAAGCTCAGTGAGCATGGGAAAGGTGACATGCCGCCACATTTCCGTTTTAAATCTACTGAACAAGGTTCTATTAATTATGGGGGATTAATCTAGATCAACAACCGATAATGCAGTTTTGGGCAAGCCCTTTTATCATCTCTCAAACACTTTTCCAGAAAATTCACCACATTTAAAACTCTCAGCTTCCACTGAAATTATTTCAAAGTACTTTGCCTATGTCATTCTAGGCGTTTTAGAAAAATCACGTTTGATCACAATAATCGTTCTGAATATGTCAAGAGTAAAATTTTCTCGGCAATACATACTGGGAGCAGAAGAAAGAAGCGGAAGATATGGGTCAAGGACATACTGTAATTTTAATAAATGTGGTACTAACCATCAAGTGGTCAAAGAGTAGTTCAGGTCCCAGGGCGAAACGTGGATTGGTACCCGTGATGGAGCATAAAACCTGGGAAATGCCTGCTGAACCAACACCAACAGCTCTACTACGGAACCCAATCTCCACCCACACGTGGTGACCGTTGGGAGCTCCTTCTTAACGAACAGCTGCAGACAGAGAAGTATGAAGGTGAGTCCCCCGCGACAAAAAACGGGACAAATTGCACCAACTGGTCTTCCAGGTTGGGAGTTGGGTAGGGCTGACAACCCTACATGGCCAACCAACGTTACGAAGCCATAGAAAGAACCTTGGACAGGATGGATTTTAAAACAGCGAACCCGCCAACGACAAAAGAATAACAATTTGCGCATTTGCTCATGGAATGTGCGCTCCTTGTACAGAGATGGAGGCACCAAGCAGCTAGGCGATACCCTGTCTCAATATCGGTCTGATGTAATAGCGTTGCAGGAAATGCGTTGGACAGGGACCGATTCCTGATGATGAGTTGCTACACAATATATTATTATGGCCATCCAGTAAACCATGTGCTTCGAGCAGGTGTCTTAAGCAGTTGGGGGGACCAAAATCATACTTGGAGATTCCAACGGCCAAGTAGGGTCTTAGACCAAATTCAGGCGATACATTGGCTCCTATAGCTTACATTTGGATACCAATGATAAAGAACTGCGGAGTATTTAGTTAGAAGTATTGCACGAAATGGTTGCTGATTTGCGCGGAAAACAGTTCAAAACATACGTGAGCCTCTCCAGACGGGACCACTTTCAACTAAATTGAACACATGCCGCCGCCACCGCCCCGCCTTGATGAATGTCAGAACATATAAGGGGGCCAGTATAGACTCGGATCACTATCTCGTTAGCATAATGCTCCGAACTCGAATTACAACAGTCACAATAATCAATACAAGTGTCAGAGGGAAATCAAGTGAGAGTGAATACTGAAGCTATTCACAACACAGTCCTTCGTAACACCTATAAAGGGGAAATGGATCCCCAATAATCGCAACTAACAAATGTTCTGGAAATGAAGCATGAGCAAATGAACTTCGCAACCACCTGAAGGCGCTATCATTCTCATAAAAGTCGGAACGGCTTGTTCGACGATGAATATAAGCTAGCAACTGCAAGGAGGAATACTGCATACCAAGTAATGTTACATTCTCGAAGAATGCGGGCCAGCGCAGAGACCTAGCAACAACTCCGTCGAACGGAGAAGTGACTCCACAGACGGAAGAAGGAAGGCTGGGAGAACCAATAGGTCTGTGAACCGCACCAGCCGCGCTAGCATTAGCAATAAGTCAGCAGGATAAAGCCTTATACACTTCGATGCTCATCCTGCCATTCGAACTGCTCAACAACCAAAATATCGGCGAGTTGGCGGTTCCGCCAATTTAAGACGACGGACAAATACTGCCACCAGCAATTATAGAAGAAACAGTCCGAGCAATCCACCGGGTTAAAAACCATAAGTCGGCAGGAGCTTATGGAATTACAGCCGAATTGGTTAAATGTGGAAGCGACCAACTACACCAAGTGTAGTTGCACTGTAGTGGATCATCTGATGCTTAAGATATGGGAGAGCGAATCAATGCCTGACGACTGACAAAGCGACATTATATGTGTCATACATACGCATACGAGCGATACCACGACCGTTTGTTGTGGATAAAATCCGGCTCAACAGGTTACGGTGGGCTGTCACTTAATCCATATGAATGAGGATGATCCAGCCCGGAAAGTCTCTAAGGGCAATATCTATGGTACAATGAGGAGACGAGGCAGACCGTGCCTGAGATGGAGCGATGGCGTAGATCAGAACACCAGACAGCTTTTAGGGATATCGAATTGGTGAACCTCGGCGCAAAACCGGGGTGTCCGGAGTTCCTTATTAAGGCAGGCCTAGACCGGATACCGGTTGTTGCGCTCTTGATTATGATGATGATGTTAAAAGAAAAAGTTTCCAGTTTAACTACAGATTTTATTTATTTAAAGATAGTTTTGCAATTACAAAACCAGCAGTGAAGAAGGACACCTGTTGTGGCCGTAACACGTGTCTGCTATCTTTAAATAAATAAAATCTATCTTCTGCAGGGTTTCCACATTAAACGCAGTGTAACCTCCAATGATATGAGACAATTGGAGTCTGAGTGTTGAGCGGCGAAGCCCTACATTCTAGACAAACTACGTTGGGAACTTGAAGCATTTCCAACGGAGTACGCCAGCTGAGATTGCACTGGGCTTTCCAACCAGGGTAGAGCGAAAAACCGGCCACATTTTGAAGGTTACGACACAGTATTCATCACCGGCGGATCGAAGATGGTTTGAGCAGTCTATGCGGGGGTTTCCTCAGATGCAAACGTTGCAGCCGAGTAGTACAGTCTCGCAGAATTCGCCAGTAAGGAAACTTGTCGATGACTGAGGCAGGATCCGGCCCCAAAGTGAACATACTGATTCCCGGTCACAGGAACATAAAGGGGACTGGGCGAGCTGACGGATTGGTCAGGCGACGTTCTGCTCTGGGTATGCCCTGTGTGAGGCGTTATCAAATTCACGAAGGGCTGAGTAAAGATCCTTAATAGCACCTTATTTACGAGCAATGGAAATGTTAATACGAAAAAGTGAAGGGTGTCCAATCAGAGAATGAATGCTTAAAGTTCGGATAAATAATTAAAAACGATTTCTTGAAAATGTATGATTGGCATTTTCGTTCGGAGAATCGGAGAGAGAATTTACTTTTCATTGTAATACCATCAAAAAATTTCAGTTACAAATTGGAAATAATAGAAAAAGGGAAATAGCCGAATGAGTATGTGTTTAAGTACTACAATTTCTAAATTCCATGAATACGCTAGATTCTTTTTGCACTTTCACTTGCCTATCTAGGAAATAAAATACTAATAAAGATACAACATAATTTAAGGAAAACGTCAGTTTCCATTCTTACCACTTCATATTATGTACCTCTACCTGTTGAAAATTCCCCATGAGGCCAAAAATTGAAATTAATAGGAAATTGTCGGACAAACTCACATCATGAATTGAAATCATACGAAAAGAAAATTATATTTTTCCCCCATATTTTTTCGCTTCAGTCGCTATTATCCTGAGGAAAAAAGGCTAACAACGACCAAGGGTCAACACCGCATTGAACCGGAATCCGCACGGCAAAGAAAGGATATTTCCATTATCCGGGAAAATGCGTGTGATACCAGTTGTCCGTTTTTATGATTTTTGTTGCTTTCGATCTCTCCCCCTTTCGATAAATTTTATTGTTGATATGTCCGATATGTAGATATGTGTAAAAATAATGAAATACTCAATTTGATAAAATTCCAAAATTGAAACGTAATAACATTATGTCGGGTTGATAGGACTTTCATTTGTGCCCTGTTCTGCCACTGAATTTGAGTAGACAGTGGGAAGTTGGGAGTACTCCCCAGGGATTTGGATGTGCTCCCCTATTCTCTTCCAAATATTTATGTCGAAATAATATGCAGGCTCGTTTTGTACACTGGTTAAGGATTGAATATTGTGAACACTAGCATAATCACTCAATTGAACTTGAAGGATGTAAATTGCTTTTTGAAATTCAAAAGAGGAAGCCAACTATCATAAGTCATTGGATCAGTGATCATAAAGGCAAACCAGCACCTGAGACAAGTGAATGTAGTTATGTTAAGTTCACAGAGTGCAAGGAGGTCCCTCCTCCTGTTAGCTCTCATGATACATTAATGTAATATCACTGAATAATCATGATTCTGTCACTGTATCTCTCGACACGCAAATATTTCAGTCAAGTATGCCAAAACAATTCATATTTCCCAATTTAACATACTCGTATTTCACCGCAGGCGAGATTGATTCTAACAAAATATATTTCATCATCGACATCGTCGTCATCATCATCATTCTCTTCACCATTTATATCAGAAATTCGTACGCCTTTGTAGTTCCCGCGGGGCAATAAAATCGCAAGGACATCTTCTCATCATTTCAAGGGAACTGTTCAGTATGATACGTTAGTAATATCCAAAATTATATTCGCACAATAAATTAATTACGAAAATTCCTGCTGTATGTGAGACAAATAATATACTGAATCTAGAATGCTGGTGAAAATCATATGAGTGTAGGGTACAGTGTCCATATGTTGGACATTTTTGTATTCGGTGAAACAATATCGATCATTTGATCGTGATGTCTTTATAGTAGGCTACAAAATAAAATAAAAATAAACTACGAATTTAAACATTTACATTTTCTTACAACTTCATTTATTTTTTTGCAGAACCAACAATCTGTAATGGAATCTTATTGCCCAAAAAAAATCATGAATGCCCTTCTGGCGTTTGAAATTTTTCGATCAATCAAAGGTCAGCTTTGGCAATATTCTGAGTTGAAGGATAGTCAATGAGAATTCTTTAATAGTTTTCTGGCAAGAATGTTTGGGTGATCTTTTAGTTTTTTCCCGACATTTATTAGTTTGATTAAGAATTTCGCCACCTACGAGAGGAGTACTTATTTAGATCTTGATGTAAGCAAGGTGCATTTATTATCCGAAGGATCTTCAACTGGGTTTATCGGAGCAATATATATATATACATGGTTACCGTTTACCCTTTGGTAAAATATATCTCGTCAACCACATATACGCGCCATCGCTTTCGGTTACCTGAACTTCCTTCCAGCACCCTTCACGACTTTTCAAGACACTCACACTTATCCTCTACTCTTTTGCGCCAAGTGCCCTTGGGGCGACCCTTAAGCGGATCATCTTTTGGGAGTGTAACTCCACTGCATGGCGTAGCCCGCAATGCAATTGTCGACTCTCCTTAAAGTGTAACCTATCTACTGCCACTTCCATCTTCCAATCACAGTGTGCACAAGTCGCAGGAATGTGCGCCGACCAAGTTTTCCGTTTGAGATACTGTCAGACCAGCGTACTCCGATGATACGATGCAAACAGGTATTGACGAAAGCTTGCAGTTTTTGGGTAACAGTGGAATTCACTTTCCATGTGCTACCCGCATATAGCAACACAGAAAGAACACAAGCACGGCATTTACAGATTTTAGTTAAGCCAGCGAAAGCCAAGCCAAGGTCCATGGTACGGTAAGAAAGCAAACAGATGTCGTCAGCGTAGTCGAGGTCCATTGAATTCCTCCATATTTTCCGGAAAAGGCAACATGAAAAACGTCACCGTCATTTTTGGTTTTACTTTTGTTCGTTTAGCTATGATATGTCTTCTACAAGCAAGGCGTAGATGGAAGTCAATATTTCTAACATTGTCACTTTGTGGAATATTAATTACAATTAAAGAACCGGGCGGGCAAGCTACCAGTTTCAGAGTAAACGTAACGTGCCAGCTTTTGCTTTCCTTCGGTCGAATTTTCCATGTCATTACCCACAGTTCAAGCTTTTTCAAATAAAATTCCAGGGGGTGAACCTGTTCTGTTGTGGTATGCTTTTCTCGGAAGCCGGATTGATGGTTGGAAATTATATTCCGACTTCTTAGAAACGACAGAATCTTTGATGCCAGCAGTTTTTTTTAAACATTTTTGATAAAATAGGAAGCAGGCTAATCGGGCGGTATGATGCTATTTGCGTAGGATCTTTTGCCAGTTTTGCGACTGTAATTTCAGCTCAAGTTCTCAAAATGTTCGGAAAGTGACTAATGCGGATCATCGCGTTGCAGATCTTAATCAAGTGTGATATCATATGGAGGTAGTGTTTTGACCATTTTGCCCATAATTTTGTCGTGGCCATATCCATTTTTAGGATCGACTTCTCTCTGATGCAAGTAGCTTTTTTAAGTGTAAAGCATTAGCAAATGAAGGTTAGCATCCCGGAAATAGAACTTCGTTTTTCACTGGGTTGGGTGTAAAAGCATTATGGGTCGACAGTGGAGCAGCGTTTTCAGCATCACTTCGAGCCCAGTCACCAATTCCTAACTGCAAGGGTTGTGGATGTTATTTCGATCTTTTTAGGTTTCAGCAAGTTTTCTAAAGAGAAAAGTCGGTGCCCTCTGTCGAAGTAATTTTGCATACTCTGCTGGTTTTAATCGTTCAGAGCTTCTCTTCTATTAGAAACAGTCTAATAGTTCGAGTCTTAACCTTGGAAAATGATATTTGCCGTGCATATTCCAGATTTTTTTTGTGAATCATTTCCAAGATTGGCGCTGAGGGTTTGTATCGGCAGACAATCCTTTAGTTTGGTCTTGTGTGGATAGTCGTACAGCCAGGGATAGGCTGTTCGTGAAATGTTCAATGGATAGGTCAATGTCACCTATATAAACGCGAATAAACATCGGAAGCGTCTTATATTTTCAAGTTTGCCTAGCAAACGCTTATATCATCAAAGTTAATAACAACAGGTTTCATTTTCTGGCTACCTACTCTGATCACATATTGAGGGCGGCTATAATGTATGGTGTAGTGGCTCTTCTCCAGGAAACCGGTCCTGTCCAGCACATCTCTTGGAACGCTTTTACATCAGCCCTAGATTGGGACAGGGTACCTGCTAGCTGCTTGGCAGGTAGTCCATTTTGGTTGCTGGGTTCGTCGACGCTGTAAGATTACTCTTATATTAAGGCAGGGTATCGGCTAGCTGTTGAACAGCATTCGGTCTGTACAGGGAGAGCACGTTCGCTAAGAAAATGCACAAATCGTTATTCCGTTGTCGTTGCCGGGTTCGTCGTTGTGTTGTCAATCCAGTCCGAAATTCCTCGCGTGGCTTCGTAACGTTGGTTTCCGTGTAAGGTTGACGCCCAGCCTGCAGGACCAGTTGGTACAATTTGTCCCGCTTTTAGGCGCGAGAGACTCACCTTCATTCTTTTTCGTCTGCAGTTTTTCATTAAGAAAGAACTCTCAGCGTTCACCGCGTGGTTTGGTAGTAGAGCTGTTGGTGTTGGTTTAGCGGGCGGGCGGGTTTATGCTCCACCGTGTGTACTAATCCATGTTCGTCATGTCGCCTTAGGACCTATACTACCCTTTGACCGCCTTGTTACATATATTCAGATGATTTAATGTTTGGACCGATTGCAAAGTCGCAAAGGTTTTCATTACAGAGTTCCAACCGAATTATCTTCGTGTATCGCAAGAATTCGAACAACAGGATATAAAATATGAGACAGTTTTCTTCTCCTCACAGTTTGTGACTGACGACTGATTACAGAAACGAAAGTTCTTGAATTAATATCAAAATACACATACAAAAAAAACATGATGTCCAATTATGACACCTATTCTTGACTATCCAGTAATTATTGGTTCCATGGATTCAGCTGGAATCGGAAGTTATAGTTATTTTCAAATTTTCGAAAAATACAAAGTGCTCAGACATAACAACAAAGATGAGTTAACAATTGAAGTTTTAGGACTTTATTAGTAGTGTTGGATATTGATACAATATTGTAATTTCATTTTTCTCAATCGAAAAAGAACCTCTCAACCACGGCTTACGTTATCTAAATGAAATCTGGGTCATCCAGTTCCATAACGAAGGCAGCTACTGTAATCTTTCCATGGAACTCATTGTTCTTATTAAAGAAGGACTGCATTCTATAATAGATTCACAATTTTCAGTTAGACTGCATTAGATGAATAATTAATTATAATTTTTACCTCCTGCTTGGGCTTATACAGGAAATCTGCCAACCACACAAGGAAAGGACGTGCTCACCTATAAAACAGCAAGGGCATACCTAAATTGGGACAGAGGGCACAAGAATTCGAAGGACGGTTGGGATGGGAATTATTTTACTACTGAAAGTGGTGAATGACAGAGGAAAGGAATTTGTCCGCCCAGACTTTGGTTTGCCTTGATCCATATCCAGACGTAGTTAACTCTTCATCTTCACAATTTTCATATACTCGGATAAAAATTTATCCTTTCCCAGAGATATCTCGACGTCGTCTCTGACGCACATAATTAATAAGACAAAAGCACATGTAATTATGTTCGTGCCGCTAACGGGCGTTCCGTTGGTTTTTATTAAATTCTTTGGACTCGTAAGCATATCCTCTGTAGCTTCCAGGTCGAGCCACCACCCCACTTTTCACTCACTCTGCCTCTTTGCCTCTCTCAATTTTATCCTTGTGATATATTATATTCAGGCCGGTAGAGAATGATACAAACATTTCAAATTGTATGTAATTAGAATCCACGTGCTATCATCTCTAATTTAAACTTTCAAAGAAAAAGGGCCCGAATCTAAAATGAATTTTTGATTCATGAGCTCACCACGAAGGGTTAATTCATTACGCTAGACCGCAATATTATAGGATGCGGTGAATATGTAACGAGAACCTTTTCCTTCAAACGAACATGGTCTAGTTCTCGTATTCCGTAAGGAAACCCAAATTAGCCAATTTCAATTCTATTCGGTGTAATCCTGAATAACAAAACTGAGCAAATTAGGAGGCAGGTGGTATCAAGTGTAGGACGGATTGGATTTCATATTTTTGCACTTGGAACTGGAAATGCATGCAGTTTGGAGATGACTGATAAATAGTAACAATTGGAAACCAGTACAGCCAAACTCTTAACCGCATCGCCTCTAATTTTATTTAATCTTTAAGAAAATAAGAAAAAAATGTTGACTCCCGGTTCATGGTATGCTTTAACACTATTTAAAACTGCCTCTTCCTCAAAACTTAGTATACTAACGCGGGATTATATATAGCACTGCCTTTCTAGAACTTGGCAAACTATTTATCATTTACGAGTCAAGCGCATCCAATTTTGCAACACTGACGAATCCTTATACAGAAATATATTAACCAAAGCTACTTGTGTCTAGTTTCTGAGAAACTATAAAAGATTTTTGTATTCAAAGCAAGTTCTTAGTCCTGCCATCCTCTAGCCCAAACTAAACCGCAGGTGTTGCAGTTATTCCAAGCCTTGCATTAATTATTATCCTGAAAATTGAAGGAATGGAGAATTTCTCCAGAGTTTCTCGACTTTACCTTCTCTTTTACTTTGATACATTCGGTCATAAGGAAAATAGCAGGACGGCGCAACGAGGATAAGTTATCTCGTTGGCTTATACATATAAGTCCTGCCGAAGCCATTGCAGCACTCTAATTGATTTTAGCATAGGACAAACGACAGGTAATCTCCTGGAATTATTGCAAAGGGTAGCAGATGTTTCTCAACTACTGTTTTTCTTAGTCTTCGATAACATTGTATGGATCGAAGATATTTTGAATGGATTATGAATTAGGGATACTTTATAAATTTCTTAAATTGGTAGCAGAGTGGATAAGATAGAAATTAAACAATATTGCTTGGATTCTAGAAGAGGCTCTAAAATTTTGAATATTTCTCTTTATTTAAACTTAGTTAAGAGACAGGAAGATAGATAGGCAGGTAAATTGGGGAATTGTGGGAATCCGAAACTCCAGCAACTCATGCGCCATGTACTCCTAAGACATATATTTAAACATTTAAAGTGTAAATTCCTAGTCAAAAAAGGTTACTTCTGGTATCCTCGCCCTAGGTTGGAGGAAATCGGGCAGTTTTGTATAAAATACACAGTCTCACACTGGTTGCAGGTAACCGAGCCTACCCCTATAGTTAATTATGCCGTTCTGGCAAATCTTAGGGGCTTGCGCGGGTTCAAATTTGGCTGCGCAAACCTATGTAACCCAATGCTCAATGACGGATCTAGTCTCACCATTCTCACAATTTGAGCACTCAATGCTTATTCAGCGGTTTTCCCCAAATTTGGGAGCGCAGCGACTAGAACCTCAATAGCATTAGATTCCAACGCGATATTTTTTTTTTTGGGGTAGGGTAGATGAATGCATTTACGCACACAGTGTTGGACTCCCGATTGTGTACGTCGTTGGACCACCAACTAAACATCTCCCCATCGTCAAAGAGCTAGCCTGGAATCGTTTGTCACATTACTTCGGGCTAGTCCCCGAACTCTCCCGTCTTGCAGAGCCTTCAAATCAGGGAATCCCCTTCACCAGCGGGAGGGGAGCGGAAGAAGGGAACTGTCAACTCAAGGAACCCCCTGCCATCCGGCTCCTCCACCGGTCGAGTTCTATATTCTTATCAACGAGAAGGGCCCGAACGTAATGGGCAACATGGTTCCACCTGTCAGCAGTCCTCATTTTGACAATGTTGTCTGGAGAGAGTTCCCCTGTATTTAAATAGAGCTGCTGACGAACTCCACTCCACCTTCCAGAAGAAAAAAAAGTATGGTGGGCGTCGTCCACAACTCCATTGCAAAACACACAATCCGGAGAACGCACCTTTTCAATCTTGTGCAGGTAAGACTGAAAACTCCCATGCCCACTTGAAAATTGTGTAAGGAAATAGTCAGTCTCACCATGCTTCCGATTCAGCCACGCACTTAAGTTGCCGATGAGCCGCGCAGTCCATCTGCTTCTAGTTTCATTTTGCCAAGAGAGCTGCCACTCGTCTAGAGTGCGTGGTCGTTCTTTGCAAGCAACCACCTCCCTTGCGCTTGTATATGGCCTGACGCTCCTTAGCAAGAAGGGCATCACGGCCGGTTCAGAGACAGTGCGGTACGCAGACGCTACCTGCAAAGCTCCCCGTCTCTGTACTTGTGCGAGGCGTTTACGATATACCTCCTTGTTAAGGGCGCCAGCCCATACCTCTGCGCCGTAGAGCAGGACAGACTGCGTTGAACTCATCAGGAGACGTCGCCTGCTAGACGTAAGACCCCCAATGTTTGCCATTAGCCTACTTAACGCCGAAACTAAAGCCGCAGCCTTGTTCGCTATTGCTTTGATTTGCTCAGAAAAGCTCATCTTTGAGCCAAGAGTCAACCCGAGGTACTTTACCGCTGATTTTGACTCGATAATGGACTCGCCGAACGATATGGGACGCAGGGTCGGAATTCTCTTTTTAGTCAGGATCACTACGTTTTTTTCCAGTGCAAGGTTGAAACCATGAGTAGTCATCCATCCGCTTTGCGTCTGTTCGACAGTGCGTCCAGCAACAAGCGCTGCGACATCATCTGCATAGCCGACCAGGTGCGACTCTTCTGGCATGTCGAGTTTAAGTAGACTGTCATGGGCAGCGTTCCAGAAGTCCGACCCTAGCGTGGATCCCTGTGCTACTCCTGACATGACCTCCATCCACCTTTGACCCTCTAGTGTTTCATAGAACAGGGAGCGGTTCCTCAGATAGTCCCTCAATATCCGTAAGAGATAGTTCGGCACGTTGAAAGTATTGTCAAGTGTGCCTAGAATGTATTTCCATCTTACGGAATTAAAGGCGCTTCTGACATCAAGCGTTACGAGAAGCATCACCCGTCGAGTTCGGCGGCTATATGCCTCTGCTCGTCGTACGGCGTCCACGACTTGCATGACAGCATCAATTGTCGATCTCCCTGCTCTAAAACCAAACTGCCGGGGAGATAAGTCTCCGGCAGCGCGTTTCACTCCAGCGAGCCTACTTCTGATGAGCTTTTCGAGCACTTTCCCAGCAGTGTCAAGCATACATAGTGGGCGGTATGAAGACGGTAATTCGAGGTCGCCTTTCCCTTTATGGATCAGCGCAAGCCTCGCAACTTTCCAACGAGCAGGGAAAATGCTCTCTTTCAGGCAAGCGTTGAATGCGCCGAGCAGTAGGTCTAGCCGGTGTTGGAAAACCAGTTTGTATACCTCTGCGGGAATACCATCTGGTCCTGGTGCCTTCTTGCTTTTCATGGAGAGGACTGCCTGTTCCAACTCTTTTATAGAGAAGAGTGGACAGTCCTCGGGGCTCTCCGCGCCGACGTCGTCATCCCATATGGAATGCGCAGGGAAAATGCCCTTACAATGCGGTGCATCTGCTCGGCTTTAAGTGAACAGGGTTTCTGCAGAGCCCCGACTTTTCGGGTTACCAGTTTGTAACCGAGTCCCCACGGATCTCCATCCAGCTCGTCGACCAGATCTTGCCAGCAGCGAGCTTTGCTCTTGTTTATTGCGCTGCGAAGTCTCCTTTTGGCTGATTTGTACTCCATCATTATGGTACATGCCTCCTCCCGGTCGCCTAGACGTTGTGTTAAGCAGCGGAGCCTGTGACACTCCTTCCGGAGTTCTGCAATTTCCACTGTCCACCAATACATAGAAGGTTTGCCGCGCCTCGATGTCTTCCTGGGCATGGAGGCTCCGCAGACCGTCGTCATCAGGTTCATAACTGAATTTACGACAGTGTCAGTTGCGGCGCCACCGCCCCCAGGAGTACCCTCTAGCGTGGCCCCACCTGTTCCCAGAGTTTCGACAAACTTCCCGGTGTTCACTTTCGCGACGTTCCATGCACAGAAAGATCGCTGGGGTGGCGCACACCGAGAGTTTGTGTCCACTACTTCGAAAGCAATGTATTGGTGGTCACTTGCCGAGAAGTCTTCCAGGACTCGCCCCGCGTCCACCAGCGACACCAGTGATTCCGACGCGAAGGTTACGTCTGGAATGCTTTCCTCGCAGCCCGGGCGCCGGAACGTTGGGGTGGATCCGGTGTTTAGAACTACCATTCCTGTTCTCGCCGCCATTTCCAGAATTCGTTTCCCTCTGGAATCTGTGTGAGTCATGCCCCATTCAAGTGCCCTAGCATTGAAGTCACCTCCAGCCAGGATCTGCCCCTCTGTACTTAACATAGCGTCCTCCGAAGTATCAAGCCTCCTTTGAAAGTCTGGCATCGTCTCATTCGGCGTAAGATAGACACTAAAACACGTTATCCCTGAACACCGAATCCAGACAAAGCCGTCTCCTCTGCCTTTGACAAGAACCCTAAGGAGGGTTCCGTCCCGAACCCAGATGGCAGCGGTACCTGATATGTCCATGAAACTGGGCCCTTGTTTTGGTACTGCTCACTGATGAGTACTAAATCAGCTTTGGTCTCCACAGCGAACTGCGCTAGCAACTCGTAAGCGGTTGCACTCCGGTGCATATTGATTTGTAGAATGCGAATCATGTTGACCGTGTCCTAGCTCTTTCCAGTTCTGTTTTGAAAACTGGATACCGCCCGATCCCGCAGTGTGCACAACGCTCTCATCAGTCGCGCCACGGTCCCTGCATAGGACGCAGCTTTCCTTTTCATTGCTGGTGTTCGCTTTATGGCCTGACCGCATTTACGGCAGGTCCCCGACAGTTTGCAGATGTGTGCCCATAATGCAAACATCTGTAACATTTAGTTGGGACGGCCCGGATTCGTATGCTACACACTACCCAACCAATTCTTATTTTCCCGCTGTTTAGAAGCTTCCTCGCGGATTGCTCGGCAACTTCCACCACAGCGAGTTTTTGGCCTCGGGAGTTCGCGGAGGTGATACCAATCCGGAAATTGATTACCTCCGGGCATTCGCGTTTGATAGCCTCTTCTACCTCGTTCTTTTCCGTGAGACAGTCAAGGTCTCGGATTTCCAAAGAACACGTGGGTTCCAGGCTGGAAACCAAAGCTTTTTCTCCCAGAAGCCCCTTGACTGCTTCACAGCACGTAACTTTGTTTATAGTCTTCGGGTCTAGTTCGACTAAGACTCCACCACCCTTCGGTTTACGAATGGAAGACACTTCTGCTCCATTATCTTCGGGTTTAATCTTGTAACGGACTTCGCTGAGGACTTCCGCAAAAGTCTTGCTTTCCGTCGGCTTAATAAGCAAAGCTGGCGGTCTAGTCCTCCTTCGTCTCGCGATATTAATGACCTCTCGTCTCGGCACAAACAGATTTTTTTCACCAAATACTCCAGGGGTCTAGGTCTTCGAGGTTGGAGTTTTCTGTTCTTGTTAGAATACTATGGGTTGCTCAAGCCCGGTGAGTTGGAGTTTACACCAAATTCATCCCTGCTTGTTGCAATAGACGACTAAAGAAAAAAATTTACGGGCAACCAGCACCTTTCCAAACATCAACAACACGGATAGCAACTGACCTCACGACTACAACCTTTGGCTATCACAAGCGGCTTATGAATCATTTTTGGAATGTGCAAACACTCGTCGACAACGGAATCGAGAGTCCCCAGAATGCTTGCTTTCTCAAACTCGATAGAGAATTATAAGTTGGACATTATGGGTTCAAGCGAATTGAGCTGTTAGGACTCTGAAGAGTACTCCTCTCCCTCTTGCCGCACTTATTGCAATGCGTTTTGGTATTCTGGAAAGCCAAGTGGTAGTAGACGCGAATCTGGTATCGGATCGTTGCTGAAGGCTATTTCCCTTTCTTGACCTAGGAGCGGGCTTCTGACAAGGTTCTAACTGCAATATCTCACTTAGGCTTAGGAGCATCACAATTGTACGATGCTATGCACGAATAGAGATTTCCGATATACTGGATACTTTCTACGAGCAATTGCACGCAGTTCAGAGGAGACTTCCTAAATGCCAAAGTGGGCTCTGACAACAATTTGCCTAGATATTTGATGGAAAAACATAATGGTGGGAAGTTTGTGGATTTCTGCAATGCCTCGTCATTGGTGGTATATTATTCGAAGAGCTTGCCATTAGGTCAGCTGGGTGTCATCTGCAACCTGGTTGTGCGTAAAAAAAGAGACGCTGACATCGGCCCGGAAAGGCATCTTCTTGCGTGTTACGTCCACCAATTCTCGCAGGGTGGAAGGCCTGCAACTCCCCAAGTCCAACATCGACCGCTTCTATAATACAGCTGTCGCTCAACGGACTGATATGCTGAGTAACCCGCCTAAGAATATCAGTGAACATTGAGCCGCCGTCAAAAATGCTTTTTCGGGTGCTCTGCAAGTCGTTGACTACATGAAATCTGGTAAGGCCATTGGACCCGAGGTGGAAAGTGGAAGAAGGGGATAATTTTTGAGATTCGAAAGGAGGACGCCCATTTTGAGTGCAATAGTTTGAGAGGTACGTGCTCCATTCCGTCACGAAAATAATAGCTAAAAAAATTCTGGAACACATTAAAGAATACCTCGAAAACTTGATCGATAGAGAGGCTGATTTTCGCTCCGGGTCCTTCTGCATTGACCACATCAAGATCATACGAATCATTTCGGAAGAGTACATAGAGCTTATGCCTTCGCTTCGCGTGCTTTTCAACTCTTTATCGATTTCTAGAAAACTTTTGATAACGTGAACAGTATCTGGTGTATCTAGTGTGCTCTGCGCAGGAAGGTCATTGCAAAGGAGCTAATAGCTATTATCAGAGTGACATATGATGGCTCGAAAGGTTATGTCCTGTATCGAGGTAAAATCTCAGAGGAATTTAACGTCGAAAACTTAGTTCGCCGCCTCACACATCATCTTCTCACCCAATTCAAAGGAGTATCACATCTTTCCCCAGATACTTTGATTGCGCAGATAACGTCTGTCCACTCTCTTACCGGATCATGAACCTTGGCCCAATGGCTCTGGATTTAAAGAGAAAGGCAAGTAGAGTTGGATCGAAGATAAGCATCAACAAAACTAAAGTCCTCTCAATAACGGCTCATAGCACTCTCCCTACCTGCATTAATGGCCAAAGCATCGAAGGCATCGATCAATTTTTATGTCCATGAAGGGTGGCTTCTGTCGACGGAAGAAGTAAACTGGATATCGTTATTTCAACACCAAACTGAAGTTAAGAATGTTCTGTGATAGTGTCAATGTTCCTTCTGTGTTGCTGTATGAGAGTAGTACATGGAATATGACCTCCACTACCATATAAGCCGTTGTGAATACCTGTCTGCGACGTATCATCCATGTACGCTAGCCTGCTACTATTTCAAATAAAAACTTGGTTGGCGAGGAGCCAGTCACCCGTGAGCGATGTGATCGGATGGCACAAGGGGCAATAGTTAGGTACACTTTAAAGAGAGTGATAGTTCTATTGCTGGCTACGCCATGCATTGGAATCTAGTCTCCCAAAATGGTCGACGTGTGGATCGCACTTGGTGCAGAACAACAGAGAGAATTCGAACGCATTGAGAGGTTCTGGAGGGAGTTGAAGAGTCTTTCAGCGACCCGCGAACCATGGCGCGTAATTGTAGTTGACGTGCTCTATGTCACTAAGGGCTAAATGACAATAAATATTATTATTATTAAACTTGGCCACTCCGTTTCCGATCCCATTTTTCTCGACGGAGCGAGCGCGTTATCTCCCTTTTTGGAACCCGACAAGCGCATTTTGAATTGCCTCCTCCTATCTGTTTCGTGTCTTTCTAGTCAATAGCTGACTTCTACCATGCCCCTGAGTAATTCTTTTGTCATCTGAGTGGTCTGCATTCTCTGTCCAATGAAGCTTGTGACTTTCGACGAGGCTGGCATCTCCGGCTCATTATACAAAAAAAATCAAATCCCTATTGTATATGATTCGCCATTACGTATACTTCCTCACTGGGAACGAAATTTGGATGAAGAGTCAGGCAAACCTCTCATTCTTGAGCACCCAATTTACAGAAAGTATACGACTTGCGGTTTCGCCCAGAGCAGAAGCAAGTTATATACTTTTTGCAACTTGGGTGCTTGCCCAAGAGTGGGGAGTCCGTGGACCACAGCCATCGAAGTATGTTGCCTTTCAACTGGTCTAGCTGACCATCAAGTGAATGGCAAACTTAAGACTCCCGCGATTCCCAAACAAAAATCTAGAGTCGCAGCAGGCTTCTAAGATGGTTATCAATACCGTACACGTCGGCCATGTTTAATTGTAAAGGCATGTCAAGTAACATAATAACAGTAGCCATCAAAAGGTGTTCACTGCCTTACGAAATCAAATGGGAGTAAATGAATTCCCCTGAAACATAATTTTCTGTATGCGGATGGACTATGAGGTGTTGGTACCCTCAGACGAATGCACTAAGAAGGTGGGATCAATGCGATATATTAGGTTGTTGCAAATGAAATGTCGGATATTTGAGTAAAATTTCAAAAAACTATAACTTTTATGAAAATTAATTTTATTAGTCAAAATAAGAACCAGCAGCTTCAATGCACTTCTCCCAACGAGATACAAGGGCATTTATTCCAGTTTCGTAAAAGTCTGGGTTTCTAGAGCTAAGAAATTCTTCAAAGGCACTTTTGGCAGCTGCTGAATTGTTTCCCCGCCAAAAAGTGATCCAAATGCTTAAAAAAGTGGTAGTCGGTTGGCGCGGTAGGCCGCTGAACACGTAATTTCTCGTGCATTTCATCAAGTTGGGCACAATATTTCTCTGCATTAATTGTTTCACCACGCTCCAAAAACGAATAATGAATAATTCCAGATACAGACCACCAAACAGTTACCATTACCTTCTTCGGGTGAAGGCTCGGTTTTCGCATGTGTTGTGGAGGCTGATCGGCATCTAGCCATTGCGCTGATCTGCGACGGTTGTCGTACAATATCCACTTTTCATCGCATGTCACTATTCTGCGCAAAAAGGGATTGTTCCTGTTGCGGTTGAGTAGAGAACTGGATATTTCCATTCGTAGCGCCATGTTTTGCTCGTTGAGTTCATGCGGAACCCACTTATCAAGCTTCTTCACCTTTCCAAGCTGTTGTAAGTGCCGAGATACTATCGAATAGTGTACGCCTATTTTGTCTGCAATGTCACGAATCGATGATCGGGGATCAGATTCCACTATCAAACGCAACTCGTCGTTGTCGATCGATGGTCCTGGGTGTCCACGAGATTCACTTTGGAGGGTCATGTCGCCTGATCGGAATTTTTCGAACCACCGCTGTGTCGTTCGTTCGTTTGCTGCGTCAGCTCCCAATGCTCTGCAAATGTTTCTGGTTGCCTCCGCTGCGTTGTGACCAAGTTTAAATTCATATAGAAAAAGTAGACGTTTTTGACTCCTTTCCATGCTTTTTTCTTTGAGTTTTACTTGGAACTTCAATGACGATTGAAACTGAAATGACTCCTTGATCGAACGAACGACTATTTATACTCAATTATCCCATACCACCAGAGTCACCTTGCGGCAGTTTTAAACATTAAAATCATAACTAACTTCACTTCATTGAAAAATCCGACATTTCATTTGCAACAACCTTAGAACATAGAATAGCCAGGTGTGCGGGACTCTATCAAAAGGCTTGAAGTAATCGATGTAGCAAATGACCAGATTTCTAGAGACCACTCTAGTTGCATCTCTCATAACTAACGAGTCAATAATGAGTTGCTCCTTATAAACTGCTCTTCTTTTTCATTCAAAAGCGAGTCTCCTTACAAACCGTTGGCAGGCAGGAATTCTGATCCTCAGACAGAATGTTGTTGTTCTCGAGGTGCACTTTGACCCTACCAATAATAACGGACGTTATGATTTTGTAGAGGTTGGTAGGTAATAATCGGTCTTGTGTCTGCTAGAAAATTACTCACCCGAACTAGTTTACGCTATGTACTAACCGGCCATATATACTGGTGAACTTTCTGTGCCAAAAATTCTTCACCCAATTCAAACCCGGGGCCCTCCAACTTTTCAGGCTGTTTAAAGCTCGCCCAACCCCCTCTTCAGTAACATCCGCGGTAATCCACTGAGCCTACCCCGATATTATTTGAATTTGTTGAGTGATTTGAAAAAACTCCCACACGTTGCATTCTGAACACGTCTGGAGTGACTTTTGCCATACTGTCGCAAACGACTCCATACGACAGAAAGTTTCTGTTTTAATATGTCCAGAACTTCAACTACGGGTGTCCCACTGGAGTTGGCATAGTTCTCAAAAACCCTCTTCACTTTATACTTCAGCCGCCTACTAGCATTGTCAGTGCTGATTTGAGTCAGTCTAGCAAAGTCTTGCCTTAATAAATGACGCCGACGTTCCAGACAATTTCGCATGGTGCATCGCTTCGGCCACTCAAACCAATAAACACAGCGGCGATCTGCTCGTACACCCTGACAGTCGCAACTGCATCACAATACATAAGTGAGTGATTGATTTGGAGTTGCTGGAGACACATAAGGTCTGGGAATACCTCGTCTATGCAAAAGATCCATTTACAAGAGTTCTACACATGTTCTTTGGAATTCATCCCGAACCTCAGCGGAAACTTCAGCCGGATGGTGAAGAAGAGTGCTTCTGCGAGTATGAAACGGCTGCCTGCAATCCCGTACGACCTTGCCCCCCATCGTGCTTTGATCAGCAGTTCTCACTATAACCAGAGGTCGTACAAATTCACTGATGAAGGCCGTGATTGTGTCGGTGCAAAAAGTGAAGCGGCAGTGGTCTACGACCTGCTCCAGAGTCACGTGCACGTTTTTGATGCAACAAGGTGTGGTGAGATGTTGAACTTCCGTCGTTGCCTACTTGAACTAGCGCAAGTGCTCGTCACAGATTATGACGAAACACCTATAGCAGGTGAGACCGCGCTCCTGAGCATTGTGGCGCCTAGACGTCGAACCATCCCAGGATTAGCATTTTCGACACCGTTCTATTCATTATGAGAACCCGGCCTAGTCACCCAGGCAGACAACTCCAGCCGTTCATCCATACCAGATCTTAAATTCCTTCGTCCCCTCATTTAACGAATTTGTATTTAATTCCTAAGTTCCGAGTGTGGTAATAGCTTTCCTAGTGAGTACCCTGTAAAATCACAAAGTTAATGCCCTTTCCTCACCTACTCTCTATAGCCATTCAAACTGAAGCTACGCATCCCTCCTCCTTTCACAACCGGGCTTGTGATCGATTATTATTATTCATTTTTTAATATTATTATAAAATATACGCTGGATGGGGATTTGAAAGCCTCGAGATTGCACCCAGATCAGGCATTCGATAGAGCCAAATGGCGAAGCCGATCACGACGAGCCGACCCCGCTTGTGAACGGGACAAAGGCTGAAGAAAAAGAAGATACATCCATATAAAAGTCCAAATAAACATCGTATTTTTGTGCTGAAATTCTCTTTTTTATGAGTTTTCGTTTAGATACCCTTGGAACCTATTGTACATGCATACTCTCCGTTGATTTCTCTTATTTCAAGCGCTTATAGCACTTTAAACCTTTGATTCAATGCAAAATGATTTCAAGTCATTGAATCTTTATAAAGTAAACCAAGCATGGAATGAGCTGCTACTTTGAGAGATCATACACTCTTAACCATATCCAACCAAATTCAACTTAATTATAGAGTCATCAAACGCTCACTGACGATGACTATTTATTTGCCTATCAAACCGATAATGAAGAATGTAGACATCCAATTCTCCTGCATCCATATGCAAGCATTCATAGTAACGAAGGACAATCATGGGATTCAATTTCACTCCTGTGCTGCAAGTACCAAATGCAATTCAATTACAAGATTCCGGAATCAATGCACTTGTGCAGGGAGATAAGATGCTATCGTTCGAATGACCTTCTCTATTGATGGTCATGTCAGACCCTTAACGTTGACTGTTAATTACAGGCCGGCCAAGATACACTTTTGCCCTTTTCGATTTTGAACGCCTCCTTCTATTAAAGAATCAGAAGGTTTCCAATTCACTTGGAAGAGTGAAACCAGTTAATATCATCATTGATTTGCGCTTGAATTAGGTTTAGAGTTACCGCGTTGAGCTTGTTTGATGACTAGGGTAAACTATCTTCTTATATTCAGTTCGGTTATAAGAAGCCTTCATTTTAAAAATTAATTATTGTTGATACATGTCACAAACTCGTTTTAAGCCAATATTAAACACATTTAGCAGAGTAGTATGGAGTTCTCGAATTCCTTCGTCAAGGTGTAGTTCACTAAACTATCTCTCCTTCGAGATGATTGATTCCCTAGAAGTTGAAGGCAACACCCCAAGTAATCAAAGCAGCAACACAATATTCATAATTCCAAGAGCTACAGTACAAATAGATTAAGTACAATAGCAATACCGAACAAATCCACATCACAATATGTTCCAGAACAATTCCCAATAATCTGGCCCATCCCGATTGAATGAATGAGAATGGAAAGCTGATGGTGGGTCTGGCAAAATAAACAGATTTACTACGGCTTCTACCAATAATTGCAGAAGTTTCTTATGAAATTTTCCGATTTAGATACTTGTCCGATTTCGTTTGATCTATGTGAATCCGCATTTTAGGGATTAATGTTGAACGGTTCTAACTTATGAGTATATATACAAATTTACAGGCTCCCCAACGAGACCAAGTACCTCGCTTAGAGTGAATTTATTAAATGGAGTTTTTGTGATTTGCTCTTTGTCGGCAACCAGCTAAGTAGCAATCGATTGTTCATGCTATCGGCCTGCTTTTATCTTTGATTTTTTGGCAATAAAGGATGATTATTAAATTTTAATCTCTTTGTTTTGGAGATTGTTTGTTGCCTATTATATTCAGTTGACTTCGAGATTAGAAATCTACTTAGGATATTGCCCGAAAATAGGAAATTAATTTTACCTCGCTTTTCCTGCTAAGAAGGATGGTTCTAAATGAATTTTACCGTTTTAACTCTCTTTATAGCCAATGCACGCTTGAAAATTATGCGGCAATTATTCTCTTTCGGGGGCACAGAACGCTCTAAGCACCAGGCAAAAGAATCCAAGGCGCGTAAGAAAATTGAAGACCCGACTGTGACCAAGTATACTTTTTGTTCCAATTTAACTTTAAACTGTTCATCACACACATTTGTGACCAGCACTAGACAGGAGGTACTAGACATCAGGAGGTACTAGGCATAACTCTAGGAAATACTCTAATGAACAGAATGGTCAGGAATTGGAGGGTGTCGGATGAACCCTCAATGTCTGATCACAGAATAATCAGATTCAACATTGAGGGTAACTCCGAAATAAAAAGAATAATAAGAAATCCCCGGAGAACGGATTGGCAATCCTAAGCAACGCACTTGAGCAACAACATTGCCCACCTTCAAGGGGGCGATGACATCAGGAGCAAACTGGAACTAGAAATAGTGGTGGAAAACCTCAACACAGTCGTCATTGACGCATATGAGGCTAGTTGTCCGGCTAAGACAGTTAAGTCATCAAGGGATGTACCGTGGTGGAACAGGAGCCTGGCCAGAATGAGAACAGAGGCACGAAAACTCTTCAACCGAGCAAAACAAACCGGGGACTGGCAAAGGTACAAAAATGCACTGACTGCGTATAGCAACGCGATCGAGAAGCAAACGAGCAAAACAAATCACAGAAGCAATCAGGCTTTACAAGGCTGTAGCCAAAGACGGGAGAATATCCTCTGTCTGTTTGAAGAAGGAAGATTGGACATTTACCGAGAATGAGGAGGAGAAGGTACACCTGCTTCTCAGAACTCATTTCTCGGGGTCCTACCCCACAATGACAGGCGACAACATTCTGCCAACAAATATTAGGGAAATGTACTTCGAGCCAATGGGCAGGTACATTAGCATATTCCAGGCAGAAATATACGCCATAGATTTGCCTCCTTTAATCTCCAAAGAAACTACAGGGGGCAGAACAAGGCTATTCTTACCGATAGCCAAACAGCGATTAAGGCACTTAGGTCCAACCAGGTGAACTCTAAACAGGTATGAGTCACTGCTATTGACAGTGATGGTGGCTGTGTCATTGATCATCAAAAATTCTGTTTCATTCAGATTCAGTCTCGGATTGTATTGCATAAGGTCCTCAAAATCCTCTCCATTACGAGTAGTTAATAGAGCATCGTCGCTGCATGAATATTTGAAAGTATCCATAACAAGAACAAAGAGAGTGGTGAGAGGGTGCTATCTTGATGAACATCGACAGAGAGACGAAGCGGTTTCGATATACATGCCACAGTTGGAACTTTACTTTTCAGATTGTGGTTGAAAAATTAAACCCAGTGCAGGAGTTCCTCTAGCGCAATATACCAGAACAGTTTATGGGAAATGCCTTCTTTAAGTCCTGAAATCCAATGTGGAGGGAGCGAAGCTTCTCATGAAATTCTACATAAGTAACTGTATTACCTTGCTTGATCCCCTGATATTCGAAAGATGTCGCCACGGTTGTCAAGAATGCGTTCAAAAATCTTCATGGCATGGGACAGCAACCGGATTGGATGGTAATTTGAACATTCTGCTAGAATGCCGTTCATTTTCTATATTAGAACGGTGGTGTATTCTTGCCAGTCAAATGGTGTTCCACCCCCTCAATAACCCGATTGAAGAAGTCACTGAACCACAATGTTGAGTCCCAGCTCTTCGTCTCCCAGAGTGTAGGTGGGGTTAGTCCAAATCCCGATAGTGAAGTGGAGGGTGAGAAAATTCTTCCATTGAAATTTGTTCGAAATATTCTTGCCATCTGTCCGTCGTGGTTCGTCGATCGGTAAGCGAGGTACAGTTCTGGTCATTATGACAACGAAAGTGTTACATAACGGTGGTCGACTTTTGACAAGTCGTGATTACTTTAAAGGACCACTCGCCTAACCGCTATAACTTTATTCGCTTCCGGGTTGGCATTCTTTTAAATTTGTCAGTTAGTGTTTCATCCACAAATAGCTTTTGGCAAAGTCGTTTCTTCTCGCGGACCTTCATTTAAACATCGTCATTTCAAAGCAAAATATTTCGGTTAATGAACCGCTTGGTAACCCGAGGATTACATAAACCGCTTTGTGGATCAGAATATAAGCTTAATTTTACGATTTCTCCACAATCGTAATGGTAAGTAATTTCGTAAGTGAGATCATTTCTTCCTTTTTCGCACAAAATTTCCACCATTTAATAAGCGGCGGGCCATTGCGCTCCTCACCCTGTTTTGTCGGGAGTTTGATTTGGAAGACAGCAACAGCGATGATCTTACAGCGAACGACTTTGCTTTGCTTCTGAGGGCATAGTTGATTTGCGTTTCACTGTTACCATTAAAAAATGTAGGAAGTTCAGACAACCATTTGATAAATCATGCATTGACAAATACAAGGTCATGACTATACATTCGCCACCCTCATTGAGTGCTGCTTTCCTCCCATGGCACCTGTCACCGTCTGCTTTCTCACCCATATGACCGTAAAGAACGCCCGCGAGAACGATATACAAGAAGTCATCAACAAAAGGCATCTTTTATCTTTCGTGTGTAATAACAACAATAATTCTGGGCGCGACAATCCATATTGAATCAGGTTCATTCAAGACCGTAACGGTACATCACAGTACACTGTAGAAGGCAATGCTCATCCGAGATTATACCCCTGATTTAACTTAGGTACTCGTTCAAAGCTAAGTCGACTGGCATCCGACATCCAGTCATGATTGCAAGTCACTCTGCCACCAGTGAGATTTGAACCGTGACCTTCCGCTACGACAATCCAGCGTTGTAATTACTTGAGCCATCCGTAAGCGGTGAAGAAAATCAGCTTCATCAGCCAGCGATTTAGTCGCTCGACTTC
The DNA here is from genome assembly GCF_905115235.1 of Hermetia illucens. Classification (NCBI taxonomy): domain Eukaryota; kingdom Metazoa; phylum Arthropoda; class Insecta; order Diptera; family Stratiomyidae; genus Hermetia; species Hermetia illucens. The sequence goes on along the minus strand of NC_051849.1, from coordinate 172,752,810 downwards.
TTTAATGGCTTCGTAGAAATCCTGAAAAATAGCAATGCCAACGCCAAAACAGAGACCCTTATAGCCATTTTACCGCTTTAACTTTCTATATCGCAGCCGTTGGCACAACACCGTCGAGTTTTCTGTACAGCGCAAATATCAATGCTCCTTTTCCGAAGAGCTCCTGCGAGTATCTCCATGTAGCCAACGAGGGTACTAATGTTTAGCGTGCAGGCACGTATTTCTTAATTCAGTTACTTCCTGACTTCTTCGATGCGTCAAACGCCTTTGCCCATCCTGCGTTGACTAACATGAACACCCTAGCATTTCTTCGGGACTTTGTAATCAATGACGCGATCATATTTCAAGGAAACCGAATGCGTTTTTTAGTTGTTCTGTCCTGGAACCTGTCACCAAGAGAGATTCAGTTAGGACAAATCTGTGCTAAAGCGCAGTAAAGTAACTTAAACTGTACTTTGTTCATTTCTTTCCCTGATATCAGCATTTAATTCTTTTTATATCTGTGCGCCTATCTGAGTCTACAGAAGCATAATTGAATTCTCACCCACGAAAACCACTCGTACTTTCGTCGTCAAACCAAGTAAGTACTCATTCGCAAGGTGAGTTACGTTTTGAGCGGCCTTTTCCTCTTCATGCGTCCTTTCACGCTCCGTATCGCCAGGTTCCGGTTGACTCCTCCATATTACATACCTCCTTATTATTCACTGCGGGCCAAATTTCCTTCGACTTCAACACTTGCTCATCGATGTTCTGCGTGCTTAGAAAGCTTTTCTCTCCCGTCCCCTCTGAACAAAATCTTGAACATATCCTAGGTTGTCAGGTGCGCAACCACATTTAGGGCCATCCAACCTGAATTTGGTACAGGTACTTCCTATAACCACCGTTCTCTGGAAAGAATTGTGTCAGGCGATAATTAATTACGTGGTGTTATCGCTGAATTCGCTTATCCATACGGGAAATTACTGTGTTGGTCTAGTGATACCCCTGCGAATTTCGCTTTGGTGCTCTTCGCCTTACTTGTTAGATTCTCCACTGAGATTATTCCTGCAATAATACACATTGTCTCATCTGACATTGTCCTAATGATGGGGCATATCCTTAACGCCACAAAGCAGTAAGTCATGTTCAACCTCCTCCGATTGGTTCTACATGTTAGTGGTTCCTCCCAGATTTGCGCTGGGTATAATAGTGTCGAGCAAATCACTATGGCCACGCGGCAGTACCGCGGGCCTCCAATGTCAGGCATCATCCGGGTTAGCGACACGCAGGTGAAATTAATCTTTGCGTCAATCATCACCGCTAAGTATTTGGTCGGCTTTGAAGAGATGATGTGGCAACTAACACGAATACTGATCCTATTTGTACCACGTCTTCTGTGTTTTGTTCCTCTAGGTTCAACTGAACCTTTCTCAGTTAGGTTTTTATGGCGCTGATGCGTTTTGTTAACATCGACTTTAACATCTTCGAGTTGTTTCGCGATCACAGCAACGGCCAGATCCTTCCTTTGACACGGGAACGATAAGACCTCATTGTATATAACATTTGATAGGAGAAAACGCAATACTGAATCCTGTGGTAATCCTGCCGTGGCTGTGTACTGCTTAGATCCTTCATTCGCATTGCACCAAAATGTCTTTTCCGATATGCAACTTTCTAGTGGCTTAACAAGTAACTAGCCTCACTCATTTTAGCCAATGACCTTTTTATTCATTCCCAACTGACTAATTTGAACGCCTTTTTAATCGGTATGGTTAAGGCATTCAACGCTTGTTAATACGTTTTGAGCTCCCGTCTTACTGAGAGGAAGAACGTCGTCACTACATCGAGAAGAAGTTCCACGCAGGTCAACTGTATTATTCGCCTATTCACCTTCTTCATAACGACCCTGTACGCCCACAAATTTAGATCTGCCTCTATAGAAAGTTCTTTAAAGCATTTCCACTTGCTGGTACATACAAGGTGCATTATGAAAGTTCTGTCCTTTCAAATGCTCCTTGTCTAAGTTTGCTGTGAGCAGTAGGAGTGTTCGGCCGTGTCTTTGCGCGAAGTCTATTTTCCGATTGTGTCACTGAGTAATGAAGTGCTCCCTGGAAGGGTGGTACGCGATCAAGCTTTGTGTGTGGCTTGGGAGGAATGGAATGGAAACTTATCAAATGATTCAAGAGGCTTTTAAGGAGGGATGCATTTTGAGATTCCATTGCGGAAGGTGGCAGAAGGCCTTCAAGCATGGCCGGAAGAATGCCACCGACGAGCCTCGTTCTGGACGCCCAGCAGCCCGCGTGTGCTCGAAGTTTTGAGTTTAGACCGTCGGTTAAGTATCCAGGTAAACACTGATACCCTGCACTTGTCGACATTCGCAGTACGTAGGAGAGTGACAGAGGATTTGCGAATGCGAAAGGTTTGTGCAAAGCTTGTGCCGACGTCAGAGGAACGGTCCATTTTGAGTTTGTACCGGAAGGACAAACTGTCAACGCAGCCTTTTACCTGGAGGTACTCAAGCGACTGAAACAATGGCTGGCACGCATCAGGCCTGACATCAAAGACGTTTTCAAGGTCCCAGTCACACGGCCTTCATTGCTACCAACTTCCTGACCCAGAACAAGGCCTCCGTGGTGTCCCAGCCTCCTTACAGTCCTTACTTGGCTCCATGTGACTTTTTTTATTCCCCCGTCGGTCGCTAAAAATATTGTTTTTATCGACAAGCCAAACCATTTTCCTCCTCAATTGAATGCTCACTTATGTTAAACCGACTGTTGGCCTGAGCCTGTCCTGGAAAAATGGCTATATTTGTGGGGACTAGCCCCGAAAACGTTTTGAACAGAATACTGCCCCAACCAACACGCTGTGTCCGGATAGCTGAGTGGTCAGAGCAGAACGTACGGAAGGTCGTGGTTCAAATCTTACTGGTGGGATTTGTATCGTGATTTGATGTCGGATACCAGTCGGCTCTGCTATGAATGAGTACCTGTGTCACATCAGGGCAATGCCTCCTACAGGGTACTGTAATCATGTAGTGTACCGTTACCGTCTGGAATGAAGTGCTCTAACACTTCAGCGCCCTGATCCAATTGGATTGTTGCGCCAATGATTATTATTATTATCCAACACGCTAAAATCGCCCGCTATGATCTTGTGGTTTGGACTTCTTGCCTGCAACTGCATATACAATAGCAACTGTACATGCAAAGGCAGTTATTTGCGCCGCCACGAATCCAACTTTCCGAAATTGCATCACTTTTTTAGTAGCTTGATTTTCACACGCCAGCCTTGCCAGTTAAATATTTTGCTGAAGCCCCGCTGTTATGGTTGCAATGAGGCTCGCTGATTATAGCCACTTCGATTCCATTTTTATAGATGTGTTGTGAAAGCGCAATGCTGACCACATTGCCTCCTACAGTGCAAAATAGTACTGTATTGCACCGTTACCGTTGAATGAAGTGCTCTGACACACTTGAAGGCCCTGATCCAATATGGATTGTTGCGCCAACGGTTATTATTATTATTGTGAAATTAGGTTCTATGCTGCATACTTTTCCAAGGTCCATGGGTTCCACATCAGATCTAACATTCCTTAGAATATCGGCGTATAAAATACCACTTTTTTTCAAGATGATAATCAATTGGAGCTGTAATATCCTTTGTTAGTTTTTTGAATGACCCAACTCTGGTCCATGCTTCTGCGGCTCCTTTCTGGCGCTTTATCTTACTCATTACGCTACGTTCATTGAACATAGCGTCACTATTTCCCCAATTTCAGTTAGTTCGTTGGGCCCTTGTGTTTCTTAGCGTCTTATGAGGGACGAGTTGTTCGCTCAGTTGCTGCAAGATTATCACCTTTTGGCATTTGAGGAATATGTTGCCTGAGTAACATCCACCTTATCGTAACATTTTTTCGCCACCCGCACTGTTATAAAGAGCACTAATCACGCTGATCATCTTTTTAATAATCTGTGGATATTGTTTTTGCCTTTTATGAATTCAGACTAATGTTAAACTAATGTTTCCGAGCAAAGAGAAAGATAATTCGTCATATTTGGACGACGCTAGTTTGCTTGGTTCTTTATTGGTGTACTTCAAGGTAATAAAACCTTGCATCTTTAACCAATGTTAACATCGAATCAGATGGTAAATGGATTCAACACTAGTGTCTGCGACATCTTCCGAGCAGATGCAATCGCCGTATAGCGAGCTGAATAATGTCCAGTCCGCGGGGCATGCTTTGGCAATGGGTGTTTTCGGGAATGATGCACTCCTTTGAACGATCTTTCTCTACAGACCACTTTTATTAAATTCAACGGTGGACAAGTAATCCATCACCGAGGCACTGTGCTTAGGGGATATCGACCTCTGTAAGCCTACTTACTAAATACCGAAAGTTGTTCTTGTTCAGGGTGCTTTTCCCTTAACTACTTTTATTTATGAGCGTATTTTTTTCGCGCCTATTTGGGTGTCCATACACCCACACCTCCACATTCGTAAAAGTGCACGTTCCTACGCATCCGCCGAGTACTTCCTTATCGTAGTGAGTAACCTGGAGGGAGGTTCCATTGAAATAGTCTTGTAAAGTACCAAAGGAAAATTTTCAATTTTTAAAGGGGGCAAATGCAGGGCTAGTAAGTGATCATTTATTTCACAGACCCTTTCCCAGAAACTACAGATTCATAAAATGAAACCAGCAGTTTATGCCGAGCATAGGTGGTGATCGTAAAGCATCTCGACGAGGAAGAGTTTTACTCATTCTGTAAAGCCTTTCTTAGCAGGCACCGTCATCACCAACTGTGAGGAAAATTACGCTCGCATTGTAATCAGAAGCCATATCAACATTTCCAGGTTGTACATCAAACACTTGGGAGTAATGATAGATACAAAACTCAATTTTAAGCAGCACATGGAGAATACTTGACACAAAACATTCACAGCGACTATGACTCAAGCAAAGATGATGACGAATATAAGAGGGTCCCTACTTGTTGGTTGCTTATAACCACTAGTCGGTTGACACCCAAATTGATCCCTCTCTTCGGGAAACGGTTGGAGAGAAAACATAAGTAGATAAATTTTAATCTCACACAGAGTTTTAAAAAGTGTAAAGGATATCGTCGGTATAGGTTCAATCTGGACGATTCCCCTGAGTGTCCAAGCTGCGATGTGGCCCCGATGGTGGTTTTAATCCGACTTTAAGATTGCAGATGACACTAATAATTCTCAAAGTGATTTTCGTCATATTATGACGTCCCTATTTCAATACAGAATGCCCTTCGAAGTCAATCAAAAGTAACCATAGTGTTACTTGTTCACTCCTTAGTGGAGTTGGACTGTGATTGAGTTTCACTATCGTCACACCCAATGTTGTGCAAATGATAAACTCAGCAAGACAAACACAGGCATCCATGACAACTGGGATTCAAGCCCAGAGCAACAAGATTGAGAGGCTGGCGCTCTACCTCTATAGTTTCCTTAATTTGCAGAGTTGAAAATAAATGCAGCTGGATCAGGACTTGACCTTCAACAGTATGCCTGTTCAGCGAATTGTAGGCAATTCATTCGTTTATAAAGCATTCTCTAATGCATGGAACCAGCAAGTCTAAAATAACTGCTTTGTTAGCTTCTCAAATAGTGCCCTAAAGCCTATTTGAATACATTCCTGTTCGTATTAACAATGTTTCCAAATAAAAGCGAATTATCATATTCGCCCTTAATTTCCCAAGGAAAGTTCTCTTTTTCCGGGAAGCCTTCGCCTGCGGCTTCTTCAAACTGCACTAAATTTACATTTTTTGATTACGATATGATGTACTTTTTACGCGTACCGAAGCCCCTGCGCTTATCATCCCGCACCATATTCTAAAGACCTCCCCCAAACAATGATTTTTAGCTCGCGCACCATATCAAAGCATATTTTTATTCTACTGGAACGATTTTATGCTTTTTCAATAAACATTTATCCGATTTCATTACCCCCAAAGATAGACAGATCTGAGGCGAAAAAGTGAGGTTGAGAACGTCTTGTTGATAGGTTTTCATACAATTGAATGGGGCCCCCGTCACAGTACTGAGCCTCAGTCTCATAGTCAAAATGATTCTGGGGTTGATTTTTTCCATGGGAATAAGGGAATCAATGAGATGAAAAAAATGTTTTTCCTAAAAAATATTTGGAATTGTTGCCTTTCGATCAATTCATAACGTTTGGTTGTTGTCTCTTGGTGAAAAGTGACGTAGACTTCTCTGTGGATTTGGGGTTCAGATGATACAACTGAAGAGGAGCACGGATCTCATAAAGGTCTTGTGCCCTGGAACTTTTTAAATATCCCATGGTATTGTCATCATTCTAACGAATACTGAATATATGATAACTAATTAGGATCTACCTTTTCTAATAATTCCAGAAATCAACCCTACGCCACTGACACAACCATTCGACCCACAGATCAGAATCCTTCATTCTCCTTCATTTTTCACGGAACAGAAGTACCTCAGAACTCCCTCAGGCTCTTTCTGTCTCGCATTTTACTCCCAACTTCTTTCTTGTGTTTTTATTTAAAATTGCAATCGAAATATTGGATCAATTTGGAAATGCTCCTGGATAAGCTGCTCCTGAACGAATAGAGCAAAAATTATGAGTTGACTGGAAATGGATTGAATATACGTAGATATGGCAGGGGATGGATGCAATATGAGTTAGGGTGAGAGTGAAAGCCAGCAGGAATGGATATTGATAGCACTTTTACTTGCGTTATTTACGCTTAATGTTTACCACCCTCGAAGTTAATGTAGCGTCACGAAAAAGAAGATTTGACGATTGCGAAATAAAAAATAAAAAGTCGAAATTTACCGGTAAAAGGCAATTTATTAATATTTTATTGGAAAAAAATAGTCTGAGACTGGCCGGAATTTTAAGAATTTTAATTTTGAGGCATGGTTTCATTGCTTATCCTGTATCTAAAATATTGTTTTAGCGGATGGTCAATATATTATACGTATTTCTATTATTTGGAAAAGAATCCGTCACGGTAGGGTTCCAGTTAATTTTACTTGACACGAATTCTTTGTTTTCTATTTAATTCTGGTTTGAAAAGTTGCCTACAGTAATTCACTTTGAATCGATACCGATCAATTACCAGCCTCTCAGTCACACGTGAGATTTGAACCGCGACTTCCCACTGCAACAATCTACTGACCAACATGACACTTCTAAATGGTGAATGGTTTCCGGTGAAAACTGAAACCGGCTCTTTTGATAAAACAATTCGTTGTGTTGCTGACATTTTATCTATTTGCGGATTTTCATCAAACTTTGCGCTATGATGCCCCATCTTCTTCTTTTTCTTCAGCCTTTGTCTCGTTCACAAGCGGGGTCGGCTCGTCGTGATCGGCTTCGCCATTTGGCTCTATCGAATGCCTGATCTGGGTGCAATCTCGAGGCTTTCAAATCCCCATCCAACGTATCAAGCCACCGTTGCTTAGGTCTGCCTTTTGGTCGTTTTCCATCGACTTCAGACCAATCTTTGCAAGTGAATTCTCGTTTGCACGAATTGCGTGACCATACCATCGAAGACGCCTCTCTCGCAACTTTTCAACGATCGGTGCAACCCCATAACGATCGCGGATATCCTCATTTCGGATGTGATCTAAACGTGTGACGCCACTAGTCCAACGTAGCATCTTCGTCTCCATTACCGTAAGACGTCGTTCATTGTCTTTTATGGTCGGCCAACACTCAGAACCATAGAGAACGACTGGACGGACGACATTGCGGTAAATTTTAGATTTGAGACGTTCGTTGATACGTCGATCACAAAGGACACCAGTTGTGGAACACCACTGCATCCAGGTTGCGTTAATGCGTGGAGCAATTTCATAACGCAGCTCTCCATTGGCTGATAGCGTTGACCCGAGGTATTTAAATCACTCAGTTCTGGGCAGATCACTGCCGCTGACAGTGATTGTGCCTGTTTCATGGGGATCATTCGTCAAAAATTCAGTTTTGTTTAAATTCAATCTGAGACCGTGTTGCATGAGGCGATCATTCCATTTTTGAACAAGTTGCTCGAGATCATTTTTGCTATCAGTTGCTAGGAAAACATCATCTGCATAAAGCAGTGTGTAGGGCGCTGGACGTTGGATATCCCGTGTGACGGTGTCTATAACAAGGACAAAGAGGAGTGGTGAGAGGGCACTTCCTTGATGAACTCCAACAGAGACACGAAGCGGTTTTGATACACCCGCCATACTTCGAACTTTACTTTTCGGATCGTGGTAGATGCCCCAAATTACTGCAAAATTTTATCGTTCTTAGAGGAACCCAAGGGACAAAGGAGTGTGACAAATTTTATTTAAGGGCCTAGATATGATGTGCAGAGGCTACCATAATGTTTCATTTGGATAGTTTTTGCGGATTTATCGTTCAAATAATTATCCCATTTATTAGACATTTCTAACTTTCACCCAACACCCCCCCCCCCTTTATCGGTCAATGTCAAAGCTATGACTTGCTTCTGAAAGTACTCACCGAGATCTTTCCTTAGATGGTATGAGTGAAAAAAATGTAAACCCTCGTTTTGCATGCATCCATTTAAGCTCAACGTAGGGATTCATAATGGCAACTTACCCCAACATTTCGTACAAATAGGTATTGCCGTATCTAAGGAAACAGCGTGTGACAGACGCTTGTAGCAAACTGTCAGATCTTCTATGAAGCTCAGATGGCGGATACGGGCATACCTATTAATGGATGAATATGTGGTTCATTTCGGACTGTGCATGTGCCTAGGTTTATTCATCTCTCATACGTGGACCAAAATGGCAATAGGAAGTATTAGGTTGTTGCACATAAAATGGCCGATTTGGCAATCAAGTGAAATTAGTTGCGATTTGCTGTATCAAATGACCATCAATTGGCGCTGTTGGTGTCGGATAATGAAGTATAGATACTCCTACATTTAATCAAGGAGTTATTTTAGTTTTGACCATCGTTATGATAACAGTGAATAAAAAGGAAAAAGGATGGAAAAGAGCAAAGAACGTATACTTTTCTGTATGAGTTCAAACTCGACCAGGAACATTAACAGCGCATTTGGAGCTGATACGGTAAGCGAACGTACAATACGGCGGGGGTTCGAAAAATTCCGGTCTGACGACGTAAACCTTCAAAGTGAGTCACCTGGACATCCAGGACTATCGATTGACAACCGATTCGACAATCGATTGTGAGAGACATTATAGAGAAACTGGGCGTACACTATTCGACAGTTTCCCGGTACTTGCAACAACTTGGAAAGGTGGAAAAGCTCGACAAATGGGACAAATGGCCCTTAGGAAGCAAAACATGGCGTTTCGAATGGAAATTTACAGCTCTTTACAACGGTCGAGGTTAGTCAACAGAGATGGTGCGATACTCCTTCACGACCTCATGTATCCAGAACAACGGTTCAAAAGTTGAACGAATTGCAGTATGATACGGTTTCCCCAACCGACTATCACTTTTTTAAGCATTTGGATCATTTTTTGCCGGAAAAACAATTTAAGAATGAAGAGGCCATCAAAATCGCCTTCGACGAGTTTATCAATATCCGACAATTGGACTTCTACGAAACTGGCATACCTGCTCTTGTATCTCGCTGAGAGAAGTGTTTTGAATCGACTGAAACCTATTTTGGTTAATTAAATAAATTTTTGTAAGCTTTACACTCGTTTCAAATTTTAGTACCAAATCGGCCATTTCATGTGCAACAACCTAATATATCCACAACATAAAAACACCTTGAATGACGAACGAAGAAGTAAACTGACGGTGCAAATGCTCGGAATCATAGTACTGGCGGCTTTTGGGAGCGAGCAAGCGGGTCGTCGCTCTCCCCAACCGCAGTGCCTCATCGATGGAAAACTCGGCTACCGTGTCTTTGAATACTACAAGTGATTTAGATTTGAACAATTGGCAAAAGTTCAAACGTAGTACCACTTTTCCGATAATACCAATAACAAAAACATAGAAGGATGAACTAAAAACAGATCGGTGGACGACGAAACCGGTGACAATATCCATCACGTACGTTCAAGGGGCGAGCTACTCGTCAATTCTGAGATATCCACCAATGCCAAAACCGTGAAAGATAAAGTACAGGTCATTTCATCCAAAATTGGAAAGAGGGTATAAAAGTGTAATTTCTTCGAGACTCATAGAGAACAGAGCCCGGTCTGGAGGAATTACGTTTAACCCGGCATAGAGCAAAATTGAGCTGTCCGAGTTTATCAAGGTCAAGCGCAACGTGCATCAAGCTATAAAGCAACCGGTAGGTGCTATTGGAGTTCTTTATAGCAGATCACAAGCTGAAAAAAATTCTAAGGACAAGCAGAAATCTGTTGCCCTAACAATGTAACAATAGTCACTCCTAACCATACTGCCATCGAATTGTGGCCAAATAAAAGAGTACGCAAAAAAACGGCGATCACCTAGAGAACCAAACGATTCCTAAGAGAAAAAAACGCATACAGGATATTCCGAAAAATGGTACTTAAAGTTCAAAAGGAAAGCATACGAGTATGATCAAAGTACGAACATCGGCTAGCATTGCGAAACCCAAAGGGAACGAAAACAATGAATGAGCTAAAGTTACCAACAGATAAGCGACTGTTATCTCCATCAAAGGCAACATGCCTTACGAGGAGATACTCAAAAAGTTCAAATTTGACCCCGACCTATTACAACATATGCAAGGCGCAATTTAATTTGGAGGAAATAACGGAGGGGTCTATTGTGAATTTTCGAAAAGCCTGTAGCGGTACCCAATCGACGGCAACACGATTGTCAATGAAGGCAGCAGAGAAGTTGTTGCCGGCTAGATTTGTTCGGATTGGATGGGCAGCTTTAGAGAACGGAGAGGTGCTTTAAATGCCTCATGTGTTCAGGGGCAAGAGAGACATACACCTTTCAGAGATCTCGGAATTTGAACTGTTGAAGAGATTTTCAGCAGAATAGGCGACAACAGAACTTCCGAGCTGAATCGAATGCTAAATAGGGCCTTTAAGCTCGGGTAAATTCCAAACCGGATATGTTTTCTGTTTGGAATGCGCATATCCACGCAGAAACTTGTACTTCTGTTTATGGGTTTCAAACTCCCAGCCATCCGAATACAGAATCTTATAGACACTATGGAAAAAATAAAAGACGAGCGGACAGAGAAGAACCAGCTTTAAAAACATTTTTTTACAAAACATTAAAAAATGATGATGATAACATGCTCAGCTAGAAATTTTCAGTGTTATTATTCATTCAAGTTCTATAAGTCTATATAAAGAAAGTGGAAAGACGGAAGCCATATTCTAAACCGGAGTAATTCACTGGGCAAATATAAAGTACCAACGGAACGAATGAGAAAAAATCCTGGTAGAATCCTAAAATTGGAGAGGGTTAAACCACCCATGTGACTTAAAATGAAATCAGGAGAACGTCAAACGTTCTTGATAATTAGAGCAAGGGATGCTTCAGATATAAATAAAATAATTTGAGGTGTTGCAAACACGCAAAGTTCACACCTTTAAGGAATGGTTGCGGCCGCCAAATTAAGTGATAATCGGAGCGAGTAACGTCAGAGAAAAAAGCATGTCACCAAATTCCAATAACGTTTTACGAAAAACGCCTTTGCTATTCATTAATTTCGGCCACTTTGTGGCAATTTCTATATTTAATTGATGCATGGATCCAGGAATGAAAACTAAAAAAACTAGCTGGGCTGCCAGTCGCATCAGCGAACAGGCTCAAATGCCTACAGTTTCGACGCTTGGCGGAAAACTGACAAATTGAGGAGATCCACCCAAGCTATTGTAGAAGATGCTGAGTTGGAGATCATTTAGCGAAGAACTACGATCAAACCCGTGATTAATATTTCGCAAAGAAAAAACGCTACAAAACACGCTAGTCACATAGGTAACCTAATATCCGGTGTCCACAAGCGTCCTGAATTCTATGAGATTATCATATCTGATCACTGCGAGATAGCTCAGGACCTCCCGACACAAACTATAGTAGACGAGAAAGCAGATGTTGCCCTAATCAACAAAATCATCAAAAATTGCAAAATATAATGCCTGCATTCAAGACATGAATAAAAGTTTGAAGAAATCTCAAAGCGATCCAAGGATTTGCAAATTGCGGTTTTTTTTCAGACAAATGCATATCGTAAAATCGGTATGGTTAGCGAAGAATTTAAGCGCAGCCATTTATTATCATCATCAACGGCCTAACAACCAGTCTCCGGTCTAGGCCCACCTTAATAAGGAACTCCAGACATCCCGCGCCTAAAAACGGGAAAAATTGTACGAACTGATCCTCCAGGTTGGGGGTTGGGTAGGGCTGACCCTACACGGAAAACCGATGCTACAAAGCCGCGAAAGGAACCTCGGACAAAATGGATTTTACAACGACAACAGATTAACGATTTGCGCATTCTCTCATGGAACATGCGCTCCCTGTATAGACCGAATGCTGCTGAGCAGCTAGCCGATTCCCTGTCCCAATATAAGGCTGATTTAACAGCGTTGCAAGAGATGCGATGGACAGAGACCGGTTTCCTGGAGAAGAGCCACTACACCATATATTATAGTGGCCATCCAGTAAACCATCTGCTCGGAATAGATTTCTTAATCAACCAAAAAATGAAAACTGCTGTTATCGGTTTTGAAAATATAATCGAAAGGCTATGCACTCTGCGTTTGCGAGGCAAGTTCAGAAATATAAACCTTATAAATCTTCACTCTCAACAGAGGAGACTGCAGAGTCGGAGAAGGATGTCTTCTACGAGGCAGTTGAGCCTGTCCTAAGTATGATATCAATATCATACTAGGAGATTTCAACAGTCAAGTAGGGAAGGAGCCCGTATTCAGGCGATACGTCGGCTCCCATAGCTTACATGAGGATACCAATGATAACGGGCTGGCATGGTGCTCCGAGCTCGAATTACGCCACCACCTACAATCCGCTCTGACAATCAGGTGAGAGTGACTATTGAAGTCATGCAAAACACGGCCCTCCGCGACACTTATAAGAGGGAAATGGATGCCGCAATAACGGCAGTCAACAGAGGTCCTGGAGATGAAGCATCAACAAATGATTTTCACAACCACCTGAAGAACGTTATCATTGATACTTGGACCCAGCCGCAAAAAAAATTGGAACGGCTGGTTTGACCATGAATGTAAGCTAGCTACGGAACGCACGAATGCCGCATACCGAGTAATGTTGTATTCTCAAAGAACGCGAGCCCGCACAGAGACTTATCACGAACTCCGTCGAGCGGAGAGGCGATTTCACAGACAGCAAAAGGAAGCCTGGGATAACCAACAAGTCTGTGAACTCAAAAAGTGCAGGGAGCAAACGCTCCAAGCGCGGAACGTTTACCGACAAGTCAGCAGGATGAAGCTTTATATACCTCGATGCCCATCCTACCGAGACAAAGAGGGAAATCTGATTTTCGACAGAATGGGCATATTGGAGCCATGGGTTAAGTACTTTGATGAACTACTGAGCAACCGGAACATCGGTTATTTCCCCAACTTGAATTGCTCCTTGCAACTTTCATAATAGGTCGGGGTCACATTTGAACTTTTTGAGTATCTCCTCATAAGACATGTTGCCGTTGCTAAAGATATGGGGTAAATGTCAACTCAAATGTTTCTATATAGAAATACATAAAAGATTTCATACCTGAAGCGTCTGTTTATCAATAGAAGGGTACTAACTTTATGCCTCAAGTGATCTTTGAAAGAGTGGTGCAATTTTTTTTCCCACGAATATGGTCGTGTGGAGTATCAAAGAGTTCAATTAGTCCTTTCTGAAACTGCTCCCATATTTTACATCGGGTTAAACGTAGGGGAATAAAGGCTCTATATATGACCCCCAAAAAGTGTAACAAGTCTCGTTCTCCGAATCTCTCCAGCCGAAAAATTTGAAAAAAGTCAAAACGGTGTATCGAAATGAAATCTAGGCCTCAAAATATATCCCGTTTCTAATCTACCCAAATAAAGTTAATAATAGAATACTAGCATATTTGAGAAATTTCGCTGGGAACTCTCCTTAGGTTCATGCCACAGTTACAAAATTTGACACAAGGATAAGGGATAACATAAGACATAACTTTGCGAAAATTGAAGGAAATCCAACTGTTATTAACAAAATTATAGAAGGTAAAACTTTCACATTTTATGTGAATTTCGTGCATTCCGCAATGTATATGACGTCATAACAAATCAATTCGTCAAAAGTACAAAAAAGTGAGCTCATATGAACAAGGAGTTGCAGGAAAGCATTTTGCGTTAGTTTTTCAATAATTTATGTATCAATATTATTTACTCGAGACAGATATATGTATATATTAATATGTATATGCTATTGAAACTCAGGGACGATGCCTAATTCTGATAGATATATTTGTAGATTAAACCAGCGGTATTCAATATACGTACTATATATGTATATATCTATGCTTTTGTACGCAAAGTAAATCGGAGGTTGTGTACGATCAATTTATATACGTGCATGTATAAGTACAGTATTCGGTAATAGGCAACGTTTGTTTGTTTACGGTGAGCACAATATCTACGTCTGCAATATGAACATATAACTTGTAGTCTGACAAAATATGAAGGAATATTTTGGGTGTTTAGCCATATACGAATGGAAAAATTTGCCTAGGAAGTTTCTCAGAAAGATGAACACCAAAGCTTTATACCCGAAGCACCAGCTTCCATTTTGCGTGGCGATTTTTATAATGAGTGAGAATATTGAACAAAGAGTTTGATCCAATTTTCTTTTTGAGATCACAACATCGTCTATGTATTAATTGAAAATGTTATAGAGGGTTTATAGTGATTAAGTGATATCTTGGGCATATGAGGGGTACAAAGCATTCAAACAGGGTCGATAAACTGCTGAAAACTTACCTCATTGTGAACACGCGTCGACAAGTTTAGCAGGAAATATCGTCGAAAAAGTGAAAGAAAATGTCTTTCCATCAATTTTGGTTGGTAGTTTGAACATAAAACGCGTCGTAGGAAAAGGGGTGAATTTCCTTAAAAGACGGTATCATAAATAGGTCCCTGTTGGCACCCTGCGGCAGAGCACCTTCGAAAAGTGCTTCCAAGATAGGAGAAACACATTCATGTATTGCTTCAAATTCTACAGACAACCAAATACATGATAGATTTATTTATTAAGTCGGGAAACCGGAAGATGGGCGCTTCAGCTACGAAAGCTTTTGTGTATTTCTTAGTACGTAGCACGTAATATATCCATATATTATGTGAGAGTATCCACTTTCGGGTGATATTGACATTCATAGTCTTCAATTTTCAAAGAAGCGGCAACTTTAACGTATTATACCTTTGTTAGTATCAGTGCAATTTCCACCAAACTTGGTGAAAACATGCTCAATAGCCTATATCACTACAAAATTTCATGGTGCTAGGATAAATTTAAGGAGTGTTTCCAGTCAATTACAAAAAATTATAGTAATATACTATTATTAACTTTTTTTGAACAGATATTGGTATGGAAAGTATTTCGGACCCCAGGCACCATATGGTGGCAGCCTCCTGATTTTTTTCAGATTTTTCGGTTTCTGAGAATGGCCCCCTTAAAGAAATTACTACTTTCGACCCCCCGCACTCCCCACCTTTCCAACAAATGTCAAAATTAAGACCGGCTTCAAAAAGTACTAACCGAGACCTTTAATTTGATACCCCACATGGCTATATTTAATGAAAAAAAAATGTACCCCCCCCCCCCCTTTTGCATGGGGACCCTCCTTAAATTCAACATAAGAAGTATCTCACTGTATGTATGAGAGTTCACAGTTCCTACCTTTCTACCAAATTTGGTGTCAATTGCTATAACCTTCTCTGAGAAAAATGCTTGTGACGGAGAGACGGACAGTAAACCCATTTTAATAAGGTTTTGTGTTTACATAAAACCTTAAAAAGGTGCGTTTTACTTAATAATACTTATACTTTTGTTTTTTGGCAGAATTAAAATATTTCAACTTGTGATAGAATTTCGTTTCATTTCGGCTTTTAATGTGTCAAGCTTTCTTGTTGTCTATCTTTGGATTTATATTTACTATTGTCAATAAAATTGATTTATCTAATGGAACGGTTCAATTCTCATGCAGTTTAGATGCTAGATGCTAGGTTTTCTCTACCTTTAAATCCCCCTACGGCCTCAAAACAGAACTTTGGATTTCCACACGAGAATGGATGAAAATCCTCATTCAAAAATGCTGAAACATATCTGCATGCTCAATAAATAGAAGATTAGGGTGAAGGAAACGCTTCCTGTTTCAGCAGTATTCACACTGAACTACTCAATCTTAAAAATTTGCATTTCGAATTTAAAACATTCGTGACAATTCAAAGCAGACCACTTTTGACTCTATTGAAAGTTGATTTCGAAATATCTTCCCGTGATAAAATTCCGAAAGCCAAGAGCTCTTACGCATGTTCATCATCCTGGCATGGTCATAATTCACATGCAAGCATTTCACCAGTGTCCTCATCATCCCCACACTCATCTTCCAGCACCTCTCGTCAGAACGTTTCAGTTTCATGTTCAACAAATATTTTTGCTGATTCGAACAGAATTTTTGCATATATGAAAATTCAATTTTTTCAAGTTAAATGTTTGAATTAGAATCATAATTTGCATGAGATTTGAATATTTGCCTATGCCTTGTATACAGTGCCGGGATGAACGGAAAACGCAAATTTTCCACCCCACAGGATTACCATATGCTTTTCAAAATGCGATAATATCATCATAATCATCTTTTCCCCTCTTTATTTTTCAGATAGTGACTATGGCCAGAATCACCATCGCTCCATATCGGATTTCCTCCAAATCCTAGCCATGAAGGCCTCCCCAATTATACGAGGCTTACCCCACCTCTTGCGCTCACTTTGACCGCAATAAATTCAAATTGTATTTTCACGTTTGAACGGTTCCGGGTGCCATCTTTGCCAGTCAATATAATTTGGAATTCGGCACAACTGTAATAATTTCGACACAATAAAATTTTATTGTGCGAAAAGTCACCAGATATGACAAATAGGAGTGGAGTGTTGTGTCCTTGTTTTCGTTTAGAAATGCCTCCTTTCTTATTGATATTCACTGGAATCGGACACTGTTGGACAAAGGGCTGGTTGCTTATCTTAACGGGACACATTCAAGGGGTTGAATCGATGAAAGAATCTCCACTGACCGATAGTCACGTTTTAACTGTCATGAGAAATGCAAAATACTATGTGATATTTGATGTCGTGCAGGAATCACTGGGTGATGTTTGAGTGAATATTTACTTTAAATTTGAATAAACGCTTTAGGAAGGAAGCGGACCTAGGAAATTAAATGTACTAAAGGAGTCCAGAGTTTAATTCATATGACGGATGGTGGGGAACGATAAATGGCTCTCATTAGGTAGGGCAAAGTTTAGGATGATTTGTTTATTTAGCTGCCAACCCTGTCTAAAATTTGATCTATAAAGAGTCAAAACAGAAGGAAAAAGCTGGTGATGACCGTCCTGAAAGTCTATGTTTTCAGTCCTTCGATGAATTTTCCCGAACCAACTTACAAAGGCCAACAAATTCGATATTTGACTAATCTAGTAATTTAACATGTCACCGAGGGCGACTGTAATTATCAGCTGAACAGCTGCCCATCTAATCAGCCGATCTCTCTCGCTTTAGTTCCTGATTCCATCGGTTTGGGCCTTCAACTTCCAAATTCAACGAAGACACAGCAAAAGCAACAACTACAAAAACCCTCCCCATGACGTTCAATATTCGCTTGCACTATTTGGAAATTATAAGTATCATAAATAAAATTTAGAATTGTTCAAATATAAATGGATTCTTGAGTTTCTGGGAAAGCGACCAATTGTTCGGTTTTTTAAAAATATAAAAGTATCCGGTCAAGACATGTTTTAATAACAAACTTTAGACATTCTGGGTTTGCCCCGATGCACACCAATTCGATATCCCTGAAAGCTGTCTGGAGTCCTGGGCTCCGCCATCACAAAATTTGAGACAGGGTCTACCTCGCCTTCTTTTTCTGGCTGGATCATCCCAATTCATACAGGTTAAGTGACAAGCCCACCGCAACGTGTTGAGTCGGATTTTGTTCACAACAAGACGGTCATAGTATCGCTCATAGATTTTGTCATTATAAAGGTTGCGGTTGTTGTTCCCATGATGTTAATATCGTCTGCATACGAGGTATGTTCAGAAAATAACAAGAATTTTTAAACTTCGTGGATTTGGAGAGTCTGATTGCCATTTTGTTTTTTTATTATGTTGGTATACATGCCCTGGAAGTACAATAAAATGTTCAGCTGTATTCATTGTTTACTTTGTCTGTGGTAGCCGCTATTGTTAGACGTGTTTGTATGAGGTTGGCGATTTTCGATAGTTAAAAAAATGAATCAAGGAATATAGAAATGTAACAACGTGTGCGAAATGTTAACAAAGGCTTATGTGAGTCTGTTATGAGTAAAACAAGAGTTTACAAGTGAAATAAGCTTTTTTAAGAAGATCGTGAAAAGATTGAAGACGATGAATGCCCAGGACACCGCAGCACATCAGCAATCGATGAAAACGTGGAAAAAGTGAAACAAATAGTTATGAACAATCGCCGAATCACAATCAGAGAAGCCGCTAATGATATCGTCATATCGATCGGCTAATGTCATGAATTTTTTTCGAGTGGTTTGGGTATGAAACGTGTGGCAGTAAAATTTGTTCCAAAATTGTTTAATTTTGATCAAAAGCAGCGGCGGATGAAAGTTGCTCAGGCTTCACCCAATGAAGTCACTGAAACTGAAACATGGTATAACAGGTGACAAAACATGAGTTTAAGGATATGACGTAGGAACTAAAGTTCAATCGTCCCAATGAAGGCATTCTGGATCGTCCAAGATCGAAAAAAGCTCGACAAGTGCGGTAGAACGTGAAGATAATGCCGACTGTGTTCCTCGATTTTAATGGCATAGTGCATCATGAATTTTTGCTACGAAGTCGAACGGTCAACAAGGAGTAGTACCTACAAATTCAATGCCATTTGCGTGAAGCAATTCGAAAAAACACCCGAATTTGTTGCAAAAAACGTTATGGCTTTTGCACCATGATAATGCACCTGCTCACACTTGTTTGCACCTCCAGCCTCCATATTCATCCATCATGGCTCCGTGTGATTTTTTTCTATTTCCAAAAATAAGGAGAACCTTAAAAGGGCGTCGTTTGCAAGTAATGATGGCATTAAATGCGCATCGTTGTTAGAGCTGAGAAGTGTTTTGGCAATTGGAAGAGCCGCTGCATAATCTCTAATGGAGACTATTTTGAAGGCGACAACATTCAAAATACGAAAATTTCCGCTATTGTCTGCACACCCCTCGTAGGTCAGTGGTAGAGTGCATTTGGAGAGGTGTTTTTTGCATTTACCTCAGCATCGCGGATCACCTTTTCCAAGGTCAGATTAAAAAGGAAGCATAATAAGGCATTGCCTTGTCTTAGACTGTAGTTGATGTCGAATGGTCTCCAGAGTGATCCCGCTGCATTTACTAACTATAGCTTCGCAGCATTGTTCAGGTGATAGTCAGTCTTATCGATTTCGTTTAGATACTGAATTTTCTCATGGCTGTGTTCAGTTTTGCCCAGGCTATGTTATTATAAGCGGCTTTGGAATCAATAATAAGATGGTGCAAGATGGACAGTTAAACCCTTGAGTGTTTAACGTAGGTACCTGTCGTGGAGACTTAATCCTACCGTCTTCTTAATACACGGATTGATTTTGTGACCACAATCAGAGCCCCGCTGAGACAAGCAACAACGGTACCAGTCTATACCAAGTGCATGGCTTAGCATTCATACTGGTGGATGCAAGACATACCTGTTGAAGCGCAACACCACGCCGAAGCCCGAATTTCTCTTCTCGCTTGAGCATAACCACAACCCCCATGAAACTCCCACTAGGGGGCCAACCGCAAATAACGGAGCTGTACTCACATACAACGGGAGTTCACCCGAAGTATGAGAGTCCAGGAGCTATCTCGGTTCCCATGGCACCAGTATACCCCTAGTAAGGTTTCCTGATCAATTGCCACTTCAGATGAGTTCCCGTGCATACTCGGGTCTGATCGCCCTAATTAGGCCTTTGGAGCATTCGCCTACTGCATCACGGCCGACAAACCAAAGTGAGTACAGCTTCTCCCGGTGCCACCATTATGGAGGTTCTTGGTTTTGGTTTGGCCGACAGGGAGTGCAAGATGGACAGATTCCAACAGTTTTTCCATCGCTTGCCGCCGAAAATCTGATCTATTGCTGTTTCGTCTGGAATGAAGCCTCTTTGGCACAGGCCAACGTTGTGGATTTCCTGTGTATATGGGGTGTTCTGGCCTAGCAAGATAGTGGAGAATATCGCATAGATGGTACTCTATAATTACAGCATTGCGTGGTATCTGTATTTTAGAGATTTTGTGTAAAACTAAACATTATTAAAATCGATTCATTGTCTCTCTGTCGGTCTGTCTGCCGGCTTTGTTTAGAGATGGAAGGTATCAGCATATAGAAGTTGAAAACACCGAAAGTGGGGGAGTTTAACCCACTAAAACCACCTCTATGATGTGGGGCTGGTTAAAGCCCTACCCCCTTATTCCTACGGTGAGAATTGTTTTCTTCCTGTAGCTTCGAAGGTCATGCATTCCATACTTCTTGGTATTCGATCATTTGCGGAATGATCGTCTCTACTTGTCAAGAGAAGTTGAAGCTGTTCCCTCTCATTTGCAAATCTTGGACTTACGAAAAAGGTCCTTCTATTAGTTTTTCTACTCAGGACAGAAGGGAGAATCATCATTTCCAAAACGATGTAAATACCTATGCTATACGGCATACAAACCATAGCAGTCCCAAGTACAAGTAAAGGAGGAGGGTTTGAGGCAACGTACTTTATTCTATCGTCAGTAGAACAAAAATAAAATGCTAAGATCTGGGAAAGAGATAAATAAAATTAGTTGGAGTTACTTCATTATGATAAATCCTACATGATCTCTCTCGGTGATCCCACGACAGGCCGAGAAATGGGCAAAGGTTGGTCCGTAAGCAAAACAAATACGTGTCTGCACGCTAAAAATTGGCACCTTAACTGGAAAGACTGAGGAACTCGCAAGAGCCCTTCGGAAAAGACGCACTGATATCTACGCTCTGCTCGATGGTCTGGCGGTGAGAATGGCCACAAACTTTTCTATTTTGGCAGCCCGTACACTCTACGACAAGGGGATGCCCTATCATGCTTCCTCTTTAACCTGGCCCTCGAGAAAGTAATACGTGATGCAAAGGTAAATGCAAGAGGTACCATCCTGTTTGAATCCACCCAACTACTAGCCTATGCTGACGATATCGACATGATGGGAAGAACCACCCGAGACGTACAAACTGCCTTCATCCAGATCGAGCAGGCGGCGCGAGATCTTGGGCTGCATATCAATGAAGGCAAGACAAAGTATATGGTAGCAACGTCAGCCTCGAAAACCAACCAAACAACAACATCAAACCGCACTGGTCAAACAAGAAGAATAAGGATAGGAGAATACAGCTTTTAGGGCGTAGATAATTTCTCCTTTCTAGGGTCGAAAATCATAACCGATAACAGCTACGATGATGAAATCCGCGCACGGTTGTTGTCAGTCAACAGAGCCTATTTCAGCTTACAAAAACTGTTCCGCACGAAACATCTCACCATAGGATCAATGCTCTTACTGTACAAGACAATGATCTAGCCAGTCCTCATGTATTCCTCGGAGACTTGGGTTCTTAGCAAGAAGAATTGCGACCCTTTGGCCGCGTTCGAGAGGAGAATCCTCCGAAGAATTTTTGGCCCCCTACATGAGGCTGTTCCTTATCAAGACAGGCCTAGACCGGATACCGGTTGTTGCACCGTTGATGATGATACACTCAATACTGTGTTAGCATTGCCATCTGAGAGGGTTTCTATGATGCCATTAATGAAGTCGAACGATTCGATGACCGGCTGATGAAGCTCATAATTATATCAGCTGATTGCACTGTTCATTTCTTCACCGCGTACACACAACAAACAGGTCGTCCTGATGCCGACAAGGATGGCAACTGCATGCAAATACCTGCAACATGCATGCTGATGACTATATCATCATTGCAGGCAACCTTAATCATGTGGGCCACGTGGGTGAAAAGGCAGACGGTAACAGGTGCCATGAGAGAAAGGGATCATCGATTAAGAAATCGCAATGGGAGTGGCGAGCGCATAATCGATTTTGCCGAAATTTTACCTACGTCACTGATTGCAAAACCGTTTCCTATGAGACCATCGCACCTCAACATCGGCCATTGATTGCCGTCTTGCGACTCATCGTGGAACCAATTTAAAGACACAACCCATAAAGCGGCCTCTGCAACCCTCGGGGTCACCAAACTAGATAAGCGGTACATCAACCGAGATACTTGACTTTGGACTGACGCTGTTGAAATAAAAGTTCGTGAAAAGAAACGTCTCTACAACAAGTTTCTCGACGATAAAACACTCGCAAATTGGTAAATTTATAAGAATACCAACCAAAAAATTTGGACACTCGGGATGGCGGGAGAGATCTGTATCGACTTGTCGAAAGCCGACACACAGGATATCGAACACTTCTGTTACGTTAATGACAAGAGCGGTACTTTGAATTCGTGTTGTATGTGCGTTCAGCTCGGTTGTTGCGGTTGGCCCCCCAGTGGGGACTTCATGGGAATTGTAATCACAGTTGAGGCGAACAGAGATCTTCGGGCCTCAACGTGGTATTGCGTTTCAACACGGGAACCGGACTCCTTAGTTCGGTAGAGAGTTATGTAGGGCTCTGATTGTGGTCACAAAATCAATCCGTGTCTTAAGGAGACCACGGGATTAAGTCCTCGAAACAGGAACCCTCGTAAAACCATAGAGACGAAACTGTCACCGCAATTGAAGTCAAGGAGCAATAAAACGGCATCGTATCTGAGCTCTAGAAAGCAATGAGCTTTGACCCAACACTGTGTTGAGTGAATTCTCTAATCGGGTTTTTCAGAAAGGTAGAATACTGTCTGACTGGCGAGGAAGTACCACAGTTCCAATATATAAAAAGGAAGGCAATACACGCTGCGCGGTTACCATCCAATCCATGGATAGCCTAACCGATATCCCACATGCCCAAATAATATCCTCGAAGTGTTCGTCTACTACAACAATTACGATGTCGTCTGTAGAGCCGATAAGGGTAGCTTGTCGCGGGGAGTTTGATGCAGAGCACATGGTCATACATCACGTCCCAGAGCAATGGGCCTAGCACTGGTCCTTATCGGGTACTGTACTTTATTACCCTTAATTAATTCCGTCTCTGTATTATAAACAGTTGTTCTGATAGTGCGACTTCGTCTAGCATCCGCTAGCCTGTAATCAACTCTAACACCTTTGAAATATAGATTGTCAAGTCGATTACTTCATTTGTCGTCAATTTCGTTTGCACTCATGGGATTAGGTGAAGTGTTGAAATCATATAGCTTCTCTCCTCTAGGTGTGCATAAATATGTCGAGCGTTTGTATCCCATCCTATTAAGGTCCCTTAGTTCTTGCGTCAGTGGAGGACACAAAGAATCAAAGGGTAAGTAAGTACAGGCAACTACATCTGGACACAAGCTTTCGGCTTTACGGATATTTGATTGTAAAAAATTCTAGCTCTCATAACTGATTCAATGCCATACATAAGGGCCGTCGTATATTTTTTGACATAAGTCAAATGTGTAATAGAAAACATTTTAAAACGAATGCCACGACCGGTTTCCCTCAGACCGTACTGTCAAATATTGGATCCAATCACGTTTGGTTTCTCTGAGAATTTTGGAGGTGCAGCAGAGATCAAGTCCGTATCCCTATAAGGCTTCATCTCCTCGAGCGGAGCATTCTTCTGTTTTCAATTTAACGCCTTATCAGGTTTGCGGTGTCCTGTTCGCGTAGATCCGATCTCACAACCTGGTCTCACGACATTTCCGTTCACATCTCTGGCTTCGCTTACTTCCGCTTATTCCCCAGAACCTGTAGGAGAAGTTACGGGTAGAACGGGTAGAATTTACTCTGTAGTCCCTTCGCTGGTGTGGCCACCCACACGAGGATTCCGACACCGTATACACTCTCCTCTACGCCTAGTTCCCCTGTGAGGAAGCACACAGAAGATACAGCAATTTGATCTATTTTGTATGAGTCAAAGACCGTAACTGTTCCTGAGTACCTTAAGAATCTTTTGATTCAGTTTGAACACCAAGCCTCCATGTTTCTAGATTAGTTCTTCCTGGCATTCATGAACTTTCCCCTGCAATGTCCGAAATTAATGCTTGGGTTCTGGTTACCCAGCATGCGGATGATGTTCCCTGCCTTCCTTCAAGGGCCAGGTATCCAACATTCAGCATGTTCTGTCCTTCACAGCTAAACTCGGGCCAGCCACTAGAAGTCAGATTACCTATTGGAGCCCCTTAAAGGGTTAAGCCAGCCTCGTCAGTGCACTCCAATGGAAGAGCCCACCGATTTATCCCTGATTGTTAAATCTTGACTTCGTTCCTCGTTTCATCATTGGACGATGTACAAACTAACATATGACAACGGAATGGCAATCCCTGGGAGGTGCATCAAATCCATTGCGAGAATTGAGACCTTTGGACATCTGAAGAGAATTGCACTCTCAAAATACAAACTAAGGGAAAAACCGTAGTGGAATTCAGATTTGAAGAACAGAAGTAAGCGGCAGCGGCTTTCAACCGAGCTTTAAAAATAGAGTCAGCTGGTATCTGGAATCATTACAAATATGCTGCCAAAACACCATATGGGTTATTACCCAGGCATTCAAAGCAAAGTAGAGTTTTTATAGAAGCAAATGAGAGAAAAACGTCAATCATCGCTTTTACTTTGGTACTCTAAAGCATTTAGCCGTTTGTACAGGTAGAAATGCCGCAATTTTAACTGTTTTAATCAGAAGAGTTGGATTACTTCCCTTGTGTCAATTCTAAACATACTGTATACACTTTATACCAATAAAAAGCTTCCAGAGGTGCATATTTTCAGAAAAATATCATAAAACACACAATTATGGTTCCAGTAAAACGAATTTCATTTCTTAATACTATAATACCTTCAACCCTTTCATCGCGCGAAAACAAACTCTCAACCCCAAAACACAACTTAATTGCATTCGCCGTAGCTCTGATTTCATTAATTTTTAAGAGACTGACATCATTATTATTTCATGAGTGGAGCTAATTAACAGAATAAGACAGACAGCACTAGAGTCGAATTATTTTTAATTTCAGTCTCAAATTACTCTGAAGCGAGATGAGACGAATTCCTTGGGGATTAGCAAGGAGGCCAGGAGGATTTCAGCCAGCCCAGTAAGATGTTCTTATTTGAAACATTCCGAGAAAATTAGAATCTCTTGAACAGTTGTTTTTGCGTGAAATGACAGAGTGTTTAGATGCTTATTCAGGATAATGACCAACAATCTACAAAAATTTAGTCGTAACCTAGTTGAGTGGACCGTTTCAAGGGTGAAGTTTCGGCGTAACTTTTGAAATGAAGACAAGAAATATGATAGCGTAGATGAAATGTAACAGAACAGTATATAATTAGATTCCACTGAATATTCTCTTCAGATATAACTTCGTAGGCAAATACGAACAACCAATCATAGGAGCAAATATTGAAAGACAAACATTAAATGTCGTAGAAGCGCGAAACGTTGCAAATGCTGTGCATCATCAAATTCAACACCCTTTAGAACCGCCTTAAAGCAAAAGATATCATACTCCCTAAGGATTTTCGATTAGCGTTCGGAAGAAAAAGAAATCTTGGGAAAACGGCGAAGGCAAACTGGCATATGTCACGCTCATCATATATCATTTTAGTGAATCTACGTCTCTCAGCGATTTTGTGGTTTTCTGATAGCTTCTCTCTCCAGATGACTTGGAGAAATCCTAAGGATCATACTATATTGAACTCAGTGATGACGGATGACATCGTTTATGTCATCCGAATGAGGGGTAGTGTCTGAATATTTCTCTTTCAGGCGTTCGATCCAATAGAAAATGATGAAAAAGGGTCGCCGGTACTTTTATAAGAAAAATGTTTTCGCGACATTGAGACATGACTGACATTAAAGTGAATCTGGAAATGGGAGGTCAACATATGTGTTGAAGGATTCAGGGATGTGACATGCATTGCAAATGTTCGCCTTGTGAGTTGACTGTGCGATATCAATGTCGGATATTTTAACTTCCTATATAATTTTTTAAAACGTTGTTTCTACTTAGCAATCCGGTTAAAATCTTACTTTTATAGATTAAAGCTACGAACGATTTTTTATTTATTTGATATGCATACTTTGAAAAAACGCTTTTTCCAAAGGGAGTGTCGACGAGTAGAATTAAGCAAAATATAAAATTTAAAGAATTTACCTTTCTCTTAGGTTAGCTCAATCCTTCGACACAGGATTTGAAGAAAAAGTAATTTTTGATTGCAATTAAAATCCTATTAACGAGAAAAACCAAAACGAAAATATAAAATTTTCCCGAAATACCGAATAAAAATTTTTGTTTTTCATCTACTGATATTTCCAAGACTGTCCTTTTTCTCAGTGAATTTGAGAATGATTAATACTTTTTCTTTACCAAACACGAGCCGGACAAAACGACATACACAACAGTAGATTTAAAATCCTTATGTTCGAAAATCGATTTGATATTCTCTTATATAGAAAGCAAATTTGAAAAATTGCATCGATTCTCGATTAAAAAATAATAATAAAAAGAAGGTCTAAGAGATATTGTGTAAATTTAATATGAGGGTGGAGCGTTGAGCTGAATAATTGTCCGAATGATGTCAGCTTGGTTGAGAATGAAGGTCCGCTCCTAAAGGTGGTAGCGAAGATAATAGTTAAAATAGTACTGCAAGATTCCTAAATATAACCCTAAAGCTTCATCAATAAAGCAAATTAGTTTCGTCAGTTCTTCTATTTAGTACTCCTCTAAATTCAAGGGGTTCCTTATGTAGCAGTGATTGCGAACGATTAGAATAAATTAGGAAAGAATCAATCTTTCTTTATATATGTATATAATCATCATCATCGAAGGCGCAACAACCGTTACCCGGTCTAGGCCTGCCTTAATAAGGAACTCAAAATATCCTCGCTTTGCGGCAAGGACCATCGACTCGATATTCCTAAAAGCTGTCCGAGTCCTGGCCTACGCCATCGCTCCATCTTAGACAGTTTGTACCTCGCCTTTTCTTTCTACCTTAAATATTCCCCTTGTAAACTTTCCGGGTTGAATCATCCTCGTCCATGCGGATTAAGTGATCCGTCCACCGCAACATATGGACATAGGTCGAGTCGTTATGTAGGTTACGGAATCGTCCATCCTTATGTAGGGGGCCAAAAATTCTTCCGAGGATTCTTCTCTCGAACACGGCCAAGA
The DNA here is from genome assembly GCF_905115235.1 of Hermetia illucens. Classification (NCBI taxonomy): domain Eukaryota; kingdom Metazoa; phylum Arthropoda; class Insecta; order Diptera; family Stratiomyidae; genus Hermetia; species Hermetia illucens. The sequence continues at coordinate 172,725,270 of NC_051849.1, read as the reverse complement.
GTTCGCAATTCTTCTTGCTAAGACCCCAAGTCTCCGAGGAATACATGAAGACTGGCAAGATCATTATCATGTACAGTAAGAGCTTTGACCCTATGGAGAGACGTTTCGAGCGGAACAGTTTTTGTAAGGTGAAATAGGCTCTGTTGGCTGACAACAACCGTGCGCGAATTTCATCATCGTAGTTGTTATCGGTTGTGATTTTTGACCCTAGATAGGAAAAATTATCACCGGTCTCGAAGTTGTAGTCTCCTATCTTTATGCTTCCCGTTTGACCAGTGCGATTTGATGTTGTTGGTTGGTTGGTTTTCGGTGCTGACGCCATATTTTTTGTTCTGCCTTCATTGATGTGCAGCCCAAAATTTCGCGCCAATAATCGCCTGCTCGTTCTGGACGAAGGCAGTTTGTACGTTGCGTTCTTCCCATGATGTTGATATAGTCAGCATAGGCCAATAGTTGGCCGGACTTAAAGAGGATCGTACCTCTTGCATTTACCTCAGCATCACGGATCACTTTCTTCAGGGCCAGGTTAAAGAGGACGCATGATAGGGAATCCCTTTGTCGTAGACCTTTGTTGATGTCGAATGGTCTTGAGAGTGATCCTGCTGGTTTTATCTGGCCTCACACATTGGTCAGGTTCAGCCTAGTCAGTCTTATTAATTTCGTCGGGATACCGAATCCTCTCATTGCCGTGTACCGTTTTATCCTGGCTATGCTTGTATACCAATGCCAATGTACTAACTTAAGGGGGTTTTCGGGTGCATTTCTAAAATATATATCAACTTTATTTGTGAAGATATCGGAACGGGATGCATTTTGAGACCTAGATTTCGTAGACATGCATCATCGCGACTTTTCAAGATTTTTGGCTTGGATAGAGTATGAGAGCGTGACTAGATTTACTTTTTGCTTTTTTTAAACCCTCAATCCTCTATGTTTCACCCAATAAAAGAAACAATAATCAATTTAGAAAAGAACTAATCGAGCCCCATACTCTACATGGGCACGGTGGAAAAAAGTTTGCATCCCCCTTTCGCATGGAGCCCCCCTCAAACTCAACACAAAATGACGCCTCTTGCTGTATGTAAAGCAATTTACCGGCCACACCTTCCCATCGAATTTCCTGGCAATCATTTCAGCCGCTTTTGTTTAAATCGGGTGTGACAGACAGACAGCCAGGCAGATAGACAGACATTGAATCGATTTTAATAAGGTTTGGTTTCTCATAAAACTTTGTAAATAGGATAACCCCTGCACGGAATCTTCTCTCGAGACTGGTTCCATACTGAATCCCAAAAAAGAACGGTTGCAGGCCAGAATCTCATTGTAAAGTTGTGCAGTCCGGGTCGCGAGCAAACGTCTGACTTGTTTGATTGAAGAGAAGGACCAAGTGGACAATATATTATTTCTCACCATATATACTTTCTAGCCCAGATGACCTTTCTGGCTCAGATGACATAACACCAGTCATACTACAGAGGTAGCAGGGTAATGTTGTTCCAGCTTCACGAAAAACACTGCTGGAGATGCGTGTGGTAGTTTTGGTACCGAAGACCGGCAGATGTGGCAACGAGTCAAGGGAGGACTTTAAGGCAATCAGTCTAACCTCTTTGTTTTGAATACTTTAGCTTGGCGCATAAGAACCAGTCAGTGTTAGTACTAAAAACATCCAAGAAGCTCTAACCTGAATAGGATTGGAGGGGTATCTTACTCGCTGATTCTGCATTTATCTGGGTAACAGTCATGGGTCAAGACCTGACGACAATAGGTGGATGAATCTTTATATCCCAAGCCTCAAAACAGCTGAATGTAGACTTGGCATATATTTGAAATAAAGTGATGTAATGATATTCACCTCAAAGACGAAGATAGAGTTCCACTTCTCGCAATCGAACGGGCTCATACTGGAATTTTTCCCCAGTATCAAGTAACTTGATATGAACTTGTAGAGAAACTGAAGACTAAACTTTAAACTGTGAATTACGAACGCCAACATTGCTTTCCAGGCTTGAATAAACTAGTTCTTAAAAAGATAGACAATTCGCTCCACCCAAGCACTCTCAACATTCATATTCCTGCACTTCCTTCCACTCAATTTGCATAACAAGTTATTATTATATCATACAGTGCTGGAAGTTCCTAGAGTCAAAAGCTAGACTTTGGCATTTCCACCAAACAACCCTGCACTTAGGCTGGACTTCCGAAGAAACTTCGACAAATAAATTGAAAGATCCGCGTTTTACTGAAAGTTAAAAATGGATTTTGAAGCTGAAGCGAGAGTTTCAGCTACATATCTATATCGTAGAGTCTTCCAGAATACGCCAGAGGCTTTTAGGTGGAGTCGGAGTCACAGAAGGCTTGCCGGCAGATGAGTTGTAATCCAATATATGAAATATAACCATTTTAACCGACATTTAGGCTGCCATAAAGGCAGTGACGACATCCTTCAAGCTGGTATTTCAGGCCCCAAAGTATCGAAAGGGGGCACCAAAGCGCACTGTTTTACCTACATACCTACTCGTATCGGATGTGAACTACGTAGGGTTAACATTATGAAATAGGTCATAGCTATTATCTAAGGAACGTAGTACAATACTCTGACCCCAACACTACTTTTAGTCTGTGTCGTTCTGAATGCCACTCCCTCCAGAGGTCGAAAAAAGGCTCGATGGACCTTCAAATATTTTCTCACACCACTAATGTTACTCAAAACTTCTAAGCCTTTGTTAATACTTGTTTTCGTCCTATAATCGTAGCGCTCTGGTCAACACAATTTCTAACGAGGCTACAGGGTCAAATTTATTCTCAATAGAATTCACTGCTGCAGGATGACCGGCGTGTAGGCCACCTTAAAAATCCATAACGAGGAGCAGTATGCGAAGAGGGTGTGCACCTCAAGAGTTGTTGAAACAGATGGCACATTTATACAGTGAGCGCAATTTCTATAGGTGCTATGGCATTTTTAATAATTTTCAAAGAAGGCACAAATAACGCTTGCTGTATCATGACCACTTCCATTAATATCTGTTCTCGGGTTTGCTGGGAAGGCGTTTTGACATTTGCAATGTGATCAGCTGATTAGTTGTGCTAATTTCTATATTTTTATGGTGAAAATCCGTTTTCAACTGCGCAATTTCTATAAGTGCATACGAAAAAAAATTTATAGTGTGTTGTTTAGAGGGGGCTTTTTGTACAAAAAACGGTGTGTTATTAGTAATAGTATTGTTTAATGTTATATAGGTTAAAATCCATAGTCTTATATTATTGTTTTATATAGCAACAACAGTATGCCACGTGGAAAAGTATTAACTGAAACAGAACGAGTAAAAGCAGCCACTATGAAGAATCTGGGATGCAGTATGCGAGCTATAGCAAAGGAAATCGGCAGATCATTAAATGTTATCCGAAATTTTTTCAAATTAGGGGAAAAATACGCCGCCCGAAAGCACTCGAAAGGAAACAAAAAAGTTGGAAACAGGCTCATCACACAAATTAAGGATGAAGCGACGAAAAATAAATTAAGTCCGGCTGAAATTGTTTCCAAACTGAATCTTCCCATCAAAAAGAGGCGTGTTCAGCAAATTTTGCAGGCCGATATCAATTTAAAATACAAGAAACCCGCCAGTGCCATAAAACCGCCCGGTTAGATTTTGCACGGAAACATATGAAATGGGAAGATGAATGGAAAACAGTTATCTTTTCTGATGAAAAGAAATTCAATTTAGATGGCCCCGATGGGTTTAGTTGTTAGATAACCCTCCGCGTATGAGCAGAAACTTTGGTGGTGGAAGTTTAATGATTTGGGGTGCTTTCTCCTATCATGGAAAACTTCGTCTTGGGATAGTACCCACAAAAATGAACTCAGACATTTACACCGATTTGTTAGAGGTTATTCTTGTCCCATATTTAGAGGAGAAAAATAACATAGATTTTATTTTCCAACAAGATAACGCCGCCGTCCATGCTTCCCGATTCACAAAATCTTACCTAGATTCTAAAAACATAAAAATAATGGAGTGGCCCTCCCGTAGTCCCGACATAAACCCAATCGAAAACCTTTGGGGAATACTATCCAGAAGGGTTTATGCAAATGGGCGGCAGTTTAGCTCAGTCGCTGAATTAAAAAAGAAAATATTAGAGTGCTGGGGGGAAATCGATGATAATGTACTAAAAACCCTTATTAATTCAATGCCAAATAATAAGAAATAATGGTGCAAAAACAAAATACTAAAGTTTGATTGATGTCTTTTATTCGATTGGTAAAAGTGTTACAATGAAAGTGCACCTATGGAAATTGCGCACTGAAATGCTATTTTTTGTTAATTTTTTTTAAGAATAATATTTATTTCGTTATTTTTTGTTTGTATTATAATTTAAAATAAATGTGTCCACTTTACTTTGAATATAATATTTTGTTTTAACATGAATTTCATCTCAAAATTGAAAAAAATTGGGTTTGCCTATAGAAATTGCGCTCACTGTATAAGCCGGCATTGATGACAGGTTGGTCTAGTAAACGCACTATGCCCCTTGTAGGGGCCTCTTTTCTAATACAACTTCAGCTTTAATTAGGTAAAGGTTTATTCTATAGGCATTATCTTAACACCTTGATTTTTTAATTTTAGGAAAGAAATTATTCTCCACAATATCCCTCCAAAATCGCTTTCCTATGCTACCAACTGAAATAATTTAATCGAAAAGAGCACCCTGTTCGTAATCAACTGAAATTCATGAGTAAATGTAACTCCGCCTAAATAGTCATAAAACTGCATCGTCTACCAATGCATATTGTCGCATTCCATCCCATTAACTTCTTGGCTTGCCTCCATCACAGGTGCAGACGCCATAATCGTCGACAACTTCGCCATGTTCGAATATAAAGTTAATGTTAATAATCATAACAGGAAAAAAAAAGTTGAGGAAAAAGTATCCATAAAAGAAAGAACAATTTCGTGGACTGATGTTAGTGATGACGTTTTTATGCAAATTTTCTAGTCGCTGTACATGCACTTGGGTATGCGGTTCAACTAAAATTTTACTACAGGCGAGACGATAGTGGTCTGGAACTTTATGCAATTTCATGACATTCCCATTCTTTCCTTTCGGCAGAAATGGATTTTTGCTGAAATTATTATTTTATGGGTTACATTGAGTTAACATAACAGTCCGCCATGTAATTGGTACTGAATTTTCAAAATGGAATATAATGTCCTAACATCGGCTGAAATACCAATTCAAGGCTGTATGCACCTTTTTAAGGTTTTGTGTAAACACAAAACCTTATTAAAATCGATTTACCGTCTGTTTGTCTGTCTGTCTGTCTGTCTGTCCGTCACACGCATTTTTCTCGGAGACGGTTATAGCCATTGACACCAAATTTGGTAGAAAGGTGGGAACTGCGAACGTTCACACATACAGTGAGTTACATCCTTTTACGTTGAATTTAAGGGGGGGGGGGGTCCCTATACATGCAAAAGGGGGGTAACATTTTTTTTCATCAAATATAACCATGTGGGGTATCAAATTAAACGCCTCGATTAGTACTTTTCGAAGCCGGTCTTAGTTTTGACATTTCTTGGAAACGTGGGGAGTGCGGGGGGTTGAAAATGATCATTTATTTAAGGGGGCCATTCTCAGAAACTACCAAATCGAAAAATCTGAAAAAAACCAGGAAGCTGCCACTATATGGTGCCTTGGCTTCGAAATACCTTTCATACCGATATCTGTTCAAAGAAAGTTAATAATAGTATATTACTATAATTTTTTGTAATTGGCTGGAAACCCCCCTTGAATTCATTCTAGCGGTACGAAATTCTGCAGTAATATAGGCCATAATGTAGAGCATGATCATACCAAGTTTAATGGAAATCGCGCTATTACTAACAAATTTATAAAACGTCGAAGTTGTTGCTTCTTTGAAAATTGAAGACTATCAATGTCAATATCACCCGAAAGTGTACATATGCATATATTACGTGCTACGTACTAAGAAATACACAAAGCCTTTCGTACCTGAAGCGTCCAGCTTCCGGTTTCCCTATTTGTTAATTACCTATTATTGAATTGGCAGTCACTTGAGTGCGTGCTTCACTGTGCTCAAAAATAAATTGAGTAAACCAGAATTCATACATTGAAAGCGATGCTTTGATAATAATTAATTCTTTGCTTCAAAGAGACCAAAAAGAACAAAAGTTTCTAAACTTCCTCTTAAAGTTAAGGTTGTCCTGGACACGCCGATGTGCATAATTTTTACTCTTTAAGAGCACCTGCGACGACCACCACGGGCGGGAATTAGTTGACTCTTGATTGAGTTCTTTTCTCCTACACCCCCTTGTAACCCCATTCTCCGAATCTCCTTCGATTATCGCAGTTAATGCTGGATATATTCGACCATGGAATTCATCACATCTTCCCAGCATCTCAACATTCTCCGCACCACACCCGCGGGGATTACGTACCTCTGGGCTCCGTTGTCGGTGTTATACCACAGCCTCTGTGCGAATGTTAACAAAAGAGTAGAGCATGTTATCTGTGTAGATGGTCGTCCTTGGATTCATTCCATCACAATTTTAAAGACACTCCCTTAAGAATTTACGGCTGCTTCTCAGCAAAACTTCTTAACACATTTCCTCTTGTTTCGGTGTATAACCAGCTTGGGGATTTTGGGGACTTCCTTATAGGCATGCTCTTTTTTCACCTAATCGGTCTTGCCGTTCTTCCAGACAATCGCCAGACTCGGTAGCAAGCTGATCGCAGGCTGGTGAGTTCACCATTCCGCCAGTAGTTTTCTACCGAATAATGTGCTCCAGCTCTTCCCACTGTGACGCTTGGCTTAGTCGATTAGTTTAGCTGGACTTCTAAGAAGGTCTGTTCGTCCAATGCTCTTGTAATCCAGCCTGATATCCTTCTCCGCTTTGCGTGGGTTGTTTCTCTGCCTATAACTCTTTCCTGAGCTCAGAAATAATTCCACGGAAATCGCTATGGTTGTAGTCTTTACTACAGGACTAAAACAATTGAGCCGGACCAACCCTTTCCGATTACCGCCTCTCTGTCTGACACACACACACTTTTCTTAGTAACATTTACCTTTACTGTTTATCCTTTATAAAGTTAATGATTTCATTTCCTCTCCAATTTTTAACGTGCTTGCGGAAGAAAAATTTGACTGTTGGTATCGTTTTATAAATTTAAAGATATTCAAAACGCATCAAAAATCTAATACAATGCAAGCCTGGGGTAAAACCTTCGAAATTTATAACCTCGAAGTTGACTTGATTCTCATTGTCTTCACTAATTTCTTCACAGACAGACGTTATCGATCCTGGATTTGACGGAGGTTTAAGAATACAAGGCGACCAATAGGAATCGAATTTTCGAAACTGAATTACTACTGAAACAATAACTTGGATGGGGCTACTGCCTTTAGTTATTGAAAACAAATTCATCAAATATATTGATGACATCTGCTTCCTCTCATTAAGTCATGGACCTTAGGCAAATGGGTCTGGACTTGGAAAAAGAGAGAAACAAAGTCAGATTGACGATAAACAACAAAAAAATCAAAGTTTTCTGTCTGATGGATTATCATAATCTTCCAGTTATCACTAATAAGCAGACCGGCGAAGGGTTCGACCAATTTTTATATCTGCAGAAGTATTTTTTCTACCGACGGCGGCACCGAACTGGACAATGCAGCCCGCAATAGCAGCCTTAAATTCGTCTTCACTCTTTCACCCAACTTGGAGAAAGCAACTACATATTTCAACGCCGTCATCAAGCTGAGGCATTTTTCAGGTCAGCGTCCTCGCTGCTAAACTGTATAAGAGCAGTACGTTGGAAGTTACCCCCACCGTTACTGAAAAATAACCTCGTGTCTGCGTCGAATCATCGGGATTCTCTGGCTTGAGACAACAACTAATAAAGAACTTCGTTACTGCACAGATCAGATGCCCACTGACTTGTTGATAGAGAATGGATAAGTAAAAAGGTCACAAACCTTAAGATACTGTACGACTTTATTTCGCGTTATGCTATGTAATGTAATCCACTATCCCCGGATGCCCGGCGAACAGTGGACGAAAAATGGAAACTTCTTGGAAAATTGTGGAGTGGGTTAAACCAAATTACCCGAAACAGTTGTACCCGGTTGACAATTGTGCATCTTAAGTCATTAATAACATTTCACATGCCGTTTAGCCGATTCATGGGACCGCACCGGAACTTGAAATACAAAATGGGATATTGCATAAAGTTAAGTCTGAAACGGACTCGAAGTCAAAATGGGTTAAGTAGGAAAAAAGTATGGACTCGACCACGCATATGGAGTCAGAAAAACTAAAGAGTTTGCAGGGATAAATAGGAAAAATTAATGGTGGATTTTTAGGGGGTGCGTCCTAAAGGACCCACTCCCTCTTTTGGCGTCCTAGGAAGGAGGAATATAAAGAGTTTCTTCTCAAATCAAATATTTGGCTCAAGGACCAGCAAATACTTTTTCATTCAAAACTATAATTCAAAATGGACAAAGAAGAAAATCGTGGTAATTAATAAAATTAAAGCATAATATTACCAACTGAGGAGGTATTATATTGGGGAGGAAAACAAAACGTAAAATGAGAACTAAATAAGGTAAAAAATCAAGGAAATAATAAAAACTGAAGAGTAAAATGAAAATAAGAACTAAATAGAATAAGGAATGAAGAAAAATATAAAAAAATTAAGAAAACAAGCCAATGAAACAAACTAAGAAATAATAGAATCTCAGAGTCAGTCAGTTTTTCTTCGCCAAGAACAAATCATTATGGTTCCTATTACATGCATTGCTTCTACGCAATGATTTTCCCGAAATTAAATTGCTAGACTTAAAGATTATACAACCTTTGCCCTTCTGACAACGATCACCTTCTTTCGATCATTTCCTAAGATTTGCGGTCCACAACATGCCCGCAGCCACAGACAAAGCTGTTTTTCGATACACTGCCCTTTGTCGCCATGATTAATACTAAGAAAATATCCCGCAACCAACAATCCCCCGAGAGCTTTCCATATCCATTTGCCGTATAACCTTGCTTCAATGATTATGCCATAAGGCACGTTAAACAAGGACTTCTACAAAATGTTTTTGTTCAAAAACACGGAACTTCGGACTGTCGTAAGTTCACTTCAATCTTGAATTTGGATTCATAGTGCTGAGTATTTTATTCGCTTTTTGTACTGATTAATAGGGATATATTCAGGAGCAACTTATATCCTTTTACCTTCAGTACTGTCTAATTGCAACCCTCGTGAAATTCACTCTGTTTGTCCTTTCTCCCGATAGTTTGTCAAAGACAAAAACCCAAAATCTTCTCCCGGCGCTCATTATCCAAGCAAACAAATCTTCTTTGAACTTTTCAACTCTTAAACCTTCAACGGTTCTTATCAATGTAATCGCACATTTCCACTACACCTTTTTCGACACAGCTTCCCCAATTTACTTCTGTCAGTCGGCAAAACACCCAAAACACAGAATCAGCGGTACTTTCCCCGAGGCTGTCATCGCACACCCATGACCATCTTCGGCGCAGTATCCGATCAAATCCTTCACAACCGTGCGTGAATGCATAAACCCTTCACATTCCCAAGACATACCACTATAAGAAATGCATTTGCCTGCAGCCAGCAACAGCATTTGTATGTATGATCGGGCTATTTAATTTATGGGACAAACAATAACAAAAAAAGCTAATGATCTCTTTTAAATTGATTTGCCTAACTTAAGCTTTTGCTGTAATTTAAGCTTAATGAATTATTCTATTCATGAAAAGGATAATCAGAAATCCTTGTCAATACTGATAAATAAAATTTTATCAGTAAAAAAATGAGGAAGTAATAAATATTGGATATTGGGCCATTTCATCACGATAGTTTCAAAGCTATATATCATTTAGAGCTCGGTAGTATTATGTGTTGGGAATATTACTCTCTTAAGGTCACTGACCTTATAATGCCTAGAGGTTCGTCATTAGATTTATACCTGCCGAACAAATAGGACATGATAAAACCATGACTCGTTGAGCTGTGATCCTATGACTAGTTTCACATTGGGGGAGATCCTAAGGAAGATAGCAGTTAATAGTTCATGGACAATAGAAAATGGAAAAACCGTTAACTGAACCGAGACAATTCACAATAGCGCTTATAGGAAGGCTTAAAATTAGATGTAGCATTGCAAGAAACAAAAAATCCCTCTTGAATTTTATTTCATGCACTCATTCTAATATAAAAGTACTCTTATTGCCGAATCCCAATGCTGATCTTTTTTTTTCTTCAGTCTTTGTCCCGTTTACAAGCGGGGTCGGCTCGGCGTGATCGGTTTCGCCATTTTATTTTATCAAATGCCTGAGCTGAATGCAGTCTCGAAGCTTTTAAGTCCCCATCCAGCGTATCAAGCCACCGTTGTTTTGGCTGGCCTTTTGGTCGTGTACCATCGACTTCGGTGTTGGCAAGTGAATTCCCGTCAGCATGAATTACATGACCGTACCCTCGTAGACGTCTCTCTCGCAATTTTTCTACGATCGGTGCAACTCCATATCGATCGCGGATATCCTCATTTCGGATGTGATCGAAACGTGTCACACCACTAGTCCAACGCAACATCTTCGCCTCCATTACCGCAACACGCCGTTCATTATCTTTTATAGTTGGCCAACAGTCAGAACCATAGACAGCGATAGAACGGATGACATTGCAGTAAATTTTAGATTAGAGACGTTCATTGATACGTCGATCGCAAAGAACACCAGTTGTGGAACGCCACTTCATCCAGGTTACGTTGATGGGTGAATCAATTTTTTTACGCAGTTATGTGCCGCTAAAACCATCTGCTTCTCCTTCCACTCTCCACGTGGGACTCCCATATGGTATTGCGTCGGGGGGGCGGGGGGATCACAATTCATCCGGCGCTCGTATTAACATCTCTCTCATTCATTCTTCCCGCCGACTTCTTCCTGCCTAAGCTTCCAATCGATGGCTTCAATCACCTTTTCGACTTCGGTCCATACCCCCTTTGATTTCAACATATGTTCCATTATATTTTTTGGTGTAAAGTGCTCCCCGGTTGTAGCTTCCAATGCAGCCCTCTCTCCCAAATCGCTACAGATATGCTCGATAACGTCTGAACTAGGTTAGGTCGAAACCTACTTCGTCGTGGGTTCGTTCGATCCATTTCCGGATATCCCATATCATTCTGTGAGTTCAGCAGCCTTTTACTGACTCATCCGATTTCTCCTGCTATTACGCGATAGTTTCAGTTCATGTGTTGTCTTTCTTTCCCCAGAATCGCAATCGGGATCGATCCTGCTGCGCAACATGTTGGTAGTGCACTTATGCGATACGGAGTTCCAATCTTTCTCTTATTTGTTGTCTTTTTCAGTGCATCTGCCCACACTGGGGCTGCATACAGTAGGATCGAACTGACCACCCTCGAAATAACGAATCGATGGATCGGCCTTGGGCCACCTATATTTGGTAGCGTTCTCACAATCAGCGTTCCGATGTTATATGCCTTGGTTCTTGCACCCTCCACATGCGATTTGAAGTTTAGCTTCTGGTCAAAGCTACTTAACCGAGGGCGTGGAATGAATTGTTTGTGTTCCAGCTTTGATCTTCATGGATGCGCACTTTCTCCGTTTGGTAATAAGCACTACTTGCGTTTTATATTCTGCGAGCTGTAGACCAGCATTCTCTAACCAGGATTTAATGTCATAGACTGCTTCATTTGCACAAAGCTCGACTTCTTCGAGGAGGCGTGCAACAAACGTCACACCAATGGAGGTCACACCAATGGGATTCTCTCGCCTTAGTGTTCCGTTATACATAATAATCCACAAGGATGACCCTGGGACGGGCACTTGTGGAACTCTACATGTCATTTAGTATAATTTCATTCCTTCATCTGATTCGCAGCACAGAAACCTATTGAATAGGAAGTCGACAACGATAAGCACCAGATACTTCTGCTCGCCTAAGTTGACTAGGGGCTCAAGTATCTTGCCCCATCTCGCGGAATTGAAGGCGTTATTCACTACGAGTGTGATTACTGCACAACATTTGTCCTCGTCAAGTGCCGTCTTAGCAATGTTAACCACCAGGATAATTGCATCAATCCTAGACCTCCCCTATCGAAAACCGAACTGATTCTCAGAGGGACTGCCTTCCTTTTCGGCAATTGGAAGCAATGTGTTATAGATTATTCATTCGAATAGTTTGCCAGTATTATTTAAAAGGCATATCGGCTTGTAAGACGAAGCTTCACCCAAAGCTTTGTTTGGCTAGGGGACTAGTATTAATTTTTGCCTCTTCCATTGTGCAAGAAATTCTCCTTCTTTAAGGCATGTAGTGAACGCCTCGGCAAACATATTTGGTGCTATTTTCACTGCTGTCTTGAGAGTTTTATTGGGGATGCTACCCAAACCAAGTGCTTTATCTCCAACTATTTCTTCCGCAACGCCGAGAAACTCTTTTTCACTTACCATGGGAACTTCGGCGGTATCTATCTCCACAGTAGGAAGGTTAGCAGTATTCATATTCTGTGGGAAAAGATTCGTTATTCCATTAAGCAAATTAGGGCAAGAAATCGATGGAGAGCGATTGCCTTGATTGTCAATATTACTGTCTTATAGGCCCTCTCCTTCATCCGCGTCAGCTTCCTTACACAGGCGATTAAAGTGTTCACTCTTACTTTTTAAGGTAGCCACATGTACTTTCTTTCGAGCCTCTTTGCATTCTTTATGTAGTTGCTCGGATCCAAATCGGTTTCTCTTTCGCTGACTGCGCCTCCTGGCATTCAGGCAAGCCTTGTGGCGACCTCCGCTTTCAGAGTTCCTCCAAAAGCTTGGAGCTCACCACTGGGATACAACACGCCTTGGCATGGAAGCGTCACATGTAACTTTTCGTCGATCAGTAAAGCTTCATCTTCTGCGTTTTTTTTAGGCGCTTTATTTTGGTGCAGAACTTTTCCGAAAATCTCCTCGTCAAACTTATTGGCTTCCCATCTTTCAGCTGTCGTTCGGGACCACTTCATTCGTATGCCATGTATGATTTCAAAAATGATGGCCTGGTGGCCGCTATTTCTATATTCTTCACTGATGTACCACTGGAGATCCTTAGCTAAAACATCGGTAACAAATGTGACATCTATCACGGATCCCATTTCTCTCTTTCGAAAAGTGTTCGCCCATCCAGTGTTAGCAACGACAAGTTTTAGACGTGAATGAACTTCGAGTCTGCCGGTCTGTTTGTCTGTCCATCTGCCAGTCTGTCTGTCAGTCATATGCCCTTTTCTCAGAAACAACTATACCTATATCTTTCTACGTTGAGATTAAGAGAGGGGGGTCCTCATACACGCAAAAGGAGGCTGTAAATTTTTTCACCGAATATAGTAATACTTTTCGAACCCAGTATTAGTTTTAACATTTATTGGAGAGGCGGGGAGCATAAAGAACCAAAGTTTTTTAAGCTGTCTCTATACGGTGTCTAGGCCTGTTTTTGGGGATATTGATTAGAAACCTTGTTTATCCTAGAGTTACAAAAATGCAATGATGATCTCCCAAGTTTAATCAAAATCAGCCTATTACTAATAAAATTTAATTTATTGCAACCGAAAATACTAAACATCAATATCACATTAAAGTGAGGAGATTGCTATGCTAAATACGCTACGTACAAACGTACCTGGAAATCAAGAGATTGCAGATAGTTCTAATCGAATTAGGCATTTTGTCCATCTTCTAAATAATTGTTTTCTCCGCTTTTCCGTTGACCTGCAGACATTCCTATACAACATTTTCTGTATTATTCCAAATAATGGGGACTTCTCTTGCACAGCCATCTAGAATACAAGCCCCAATTCATCTGCAGACTTCTCTTAATTGCTTGGCAATAATAACTCATCCTCTTTCATATCAATCAAGCCATCGATTTTATAAAACCGTTTCGTTTCAGATCTGAAGTCAATCAATCTATTTGCAATTTTCATTGGCCTCTGGGTCTGATTCGTAGCTCCTCAGATGCGTCTGTTATCGATTCGTTCAAAACTTGAACATCTTGTAGAATCCCAGCGGACAAATGCATTTATAAAGCTGTCTAAAACCCATAATTTCAGATAAGATTGTATGCGTAAAATTGTGTTCCATATGCATTCCACATTGCAGTCATACTCTTAGCAGGCATCCTCGATTGCTTCTTATGGAAGGTAGTCCTCATATGAGTGAGCCCAATGTCCGGGCCTAACCATGTGCCTCACCAATACGCATTTCGTTCTGTTTTTAATCTTGGAATTAAATCAATAATTTACGTGACACGAATAACTTAAAAGGCCTTAGAAGGAGGCAATTATGCGTCCGACCAATCAGGGCAATGCGTCAACGGTCTTGCGAATGCCAATCATCCATGTTTCTTCTTGCTTTATGCTTTCCTTTAATATTTACGGCCGTAACTGAAATGAATAACAGCCATTTCACATCGTTTGATAATTTTCATCTGGATCTCAATTCAACTGACTTGAATTTCATTTCGGTTAATTTGATGCATACCAACTGCGCGGGGACTAACTCCGAGCAATTTCTCTTCTGGAACTCCCTGAGGTAAGTTGCAAAGTGGCAAATTACCCAGCTATGTATGTAATTACGTAATGTGTCACACATATTTTTTAATTTGAATTCAATTACCTTTCTGTGATGGTAATAACTCAGCATGGCTGTGGAGTTCTTGGGGAGTTAGGCGAGATGCATGTGACCCAGTGGAGCAATCAAGTGAGAAGTTGCCGCAGAAATGATACATCTTTGACTTTGTTGCTTGCAAATCAAATTAAAATATAATTTATTACGGTCTCCTTTCGGAATGGCTTAAAGATTGTGTTGTGGATATGCATTCAGTTTCAGAAAATTCGGAGTGCAATAGCGAGGAAAATTCGACCTTGGAAAATGTTTCTCTTTAATTCTAGACAGACTGGAATTTCTGCGTTTCTAAAAAACAAACTTTCAGATAAACAATGGTCTTACCTAACAGCAATCAAAGTTATCATGTTTTTATTCTTCCAATCTCAAAAATGTCAAGCGATGCCGGTTTTAAGGTTTCTTACCAGGGCAGAGGCAAATCGTCAGACGCTGCCTCACCTCTGAGGAGCACTCAATATCTGCGAGCCGCCACGGTCACGCTGCTTCCAGGGCAGAGGTGAAGCAGCGTGTGAAGATTTGCCTCTGCCCTTTTAAGAAACCATAAAGCCGTCATCGCTTGACATTTTTGTAAAGTTTGGGTGCAAGCCCTAAGTGAGGGGTCCATGGACCAGGAAAGAGGGAGTAATTTGCTCCCCATTTGGTTCGGTCCAGCATTAAGTTGATGCGGACTTAGGACCCCATCATCCTCAAAAAAATATACTTCCAATCTCAATTTCCCTTAAAATAACGCACTCGATACCTAAAATGCAGAAGCTTCCAGGATTTTCTGGATATGAACTTATTGCCTTGTACTTTAGATTTTCTTTTATATGGAGATGTAGAACAATAGCCTATTTACCAACAAATAGACAAAGAAGAAGCCACAATGAAAGCATCTTCCTATTAGAAGGACGATAAACAGGAGGTATGGGGAAGCCATGGAAGGCAAATACCATGTGATTTCAAGCCAGAATACTCGAGACATAGAAATCGAACTTACCCGTCGCCCTCAAACCAATGATAATTTTATTGGGCTTGAATGGGGTGATGGTTTCTCCGACATTTCGAATATGCAGTCTGCCATATCGAAACTGGAATCCGTTATATACAGAACCCAAATTTGTCTAATGGTGAAGAAAACAATGAAACAGTCGATTCCAAAGTTGCTAGATCTGGATCTCGAGAATCGAAAAACCTTAACATTTCAAAAAATAACCAAGAACTCTTGCGGAGAGAATTATGTAACCTTTACAAACAATGCGAACTTATTACAGAGACGCCGGCTTCGTCCAGAATATTAACTGATTGATTCCAGTCCAGACTGACGGACATTTCAACAGAATAATGTTGCACACCAACGAAGATTTCTAATGGGAGGGAGAAAAAACCTTCCTATAAGAAATTAAATGCGGTCCAAGATGATCGTGATGAATAATTTGAATACCAAGGCAAGCTCTGACAACCCTTGCTCGACAGGGAAACACGGTCTTGGTTTCAACATGGACCGTTAATATGGTCCAGCTGCCGGCCGACAATAGGCCAGCAATCCTGCTGTGGTAGATACGTTGAACAATCCGCCTGACGATATTAATGAGCATTGAGCGCCATTAAAAATGCTCTTTCCCCGGAATCATGGAAGCTGAACGATGAACAGAAGGGATTGAAGGTACTATTGATCGCTGTGGGTGATGACATTCCTGTCACACTCGACGTTATATACTGTGCGAAATCCCGTGAACTTCAACGTTCGCAATGAAAAAGAAAATATGTTTTTGCACTGATCAAGGAAGAAGAAACTTCTGTGGCAGTTTCTTCGAAGTGATTTCTGAACCATATACTGCATCAAGAAAGAGCTTACATGTGATCACAAATCTTTGGATGGTCCTGGCGATAGCCCTAGTAGTCGAATCCTCATGAAGAGGTGGAACAAGCATTTCACCACGGTTCTCAACTGTATCATATCTGATGAAGTTCCATTTCTTTTGGAAAAGATAGCTAGTTTGCGTAACATGCGGATACAAAAGAAGAATAATCTCGCCCATCAATGTACTCAGATGAACCAAAGACGCTAGCTTGCCAGTCTTTCCATAACGATATTTATCACCGTATCTGCAGTTTTTGCAGAGATTATTCTTTCACTTTTAAGGATATTCTGGAAATCGGAATTCTTTCCCATATGATGGCGAAAGAAGATGATTATTAAGATTCCATATAAGCGCACGTAATTTGAGCCTGGGAATTGAAAGGACATCTGCGGGTTCCCTACGTTGCAAAGATAATAATAATCCTGCAACACATAAAAAAATCACTAAACTTTGATCGACTGAGAAAAGATTGGTTTCCGTTCAGGATCCTCCTGTATTTACCACATCAATGACCACCTCTATACTTTCTGCATCATTTTGGAACCGTGCACAAAGTTTAGATTTCCGCCGCAACTATTCCTCGTCGATCTAGAGATCGCTTTCAACAGTGAGAACTGAGGGAGTAATTGCTGTTATCAAGTGGCTTATGAGAGCGCAAAATGTTATGTGCTGCATCGAGGTAAAATCTCACAGGAATTTGAGGTCCACGCAGAGTCCGCCAGGGTTGCATCCTGAAACTGATATTATTTCTTCTTGCTATCGATGATGTTCTTCATGCTGCGTTGTCCGGAGAATGTGGAGAGGTTCAATGGGTCATGACATCTTAATGGGAAGAACATCGCAGTCGGATCAATCTGGATGTCTCGTGAGAGTTGTTTCTTGAACTTGAAAGTATACACCCGGCATTGAAGAGGGGAACAAGTTGTTCTCAAAATCTGGATATTTGCGGAATAAAAGCAAATTACTACCAGCGACGGAAACGGTGTTGAGTTTTAATTTCTAAAAACTGTTTGCTAGAAATACCGCGAATACGTATTGATTATTGAAAGTAGAGCTATAGGAGGCAGGAAAGAATCCAGAATGTAACCTATGGGAGCCAATGTATCGCCTGAATACGGGCTCCGTCCCAACTTGGCTGTTAAAATCCCAAAGTATGATTTTGATATCACATCCTGTACAGGCTTCGAGGGTTCCTTCTACTGCCTCGTAGAAGGTATCCTTCTTCGATGCTGCAGCCTCTTTTATAGGGGCGTGAACGTTAATGAGGCTTATATTTATGAATTTGCATCAGAAGCACAGAGTGCATAGCCGTTCGCTTATGTTTTCAAAGCCGATAACAGACGGTTTCATTTTTTGGCTGACTAAGAAACTTACTCCGAGGACATGGTTTACTGGTTGGCCACTATAATATATGATGTAGTAGCTCTACTCCAGGAAACCGTTCAGTGTCCAAGGCATCTCTTGCAGCGCTGTTACATGAGCCTTATATTGGGATAGGGTATCGGCTAGCTGCTGAACAGCTTTCGATCAGGGAGCGCACGTTCCATGAGAAAATGCACAAATCGTTATTCCGTTGTAGTTGCTGAGTTCGTGGTTTTGAAATCCATTCTGTCCGAGGGTCCTTCTGTGGCTTCGTAACGTCGGTTTCCGTGTATGGAGGACCAGTTGATACATTTTGTTTTTAGGTTTTTAGGCGCGAGAGCCTCGCCTTCAGCCTCCGTCTGCAATTTTTCATTAAGAAATAACTCCCAGCGAGCTCACAGTAGAGGTGTTGGGGCTGGTTCAGCAAGCGTTTCCCAGGTTTTATGTTCGATCGTGGGTACCAATCCATGTTTCGTGCTGGGGCTTATACTACCCTTTGACCAACCTTGAAGCATGAAAAAGCTCAAAAAGGTTAATATGTTGTCCAAAGTTATGAAAGGGATGAGTCTTGTGGTTTTAGAAATTACTGATCCCCTACTGTTGACAATATTTGCTGCACATTTATTAGACGATGGACCAAATCCACTCAGCTAAAATTGAAGCAAATCCGTAATAAAAAAACTGTCTTTATGTTTCCAAACGGGGCAATGCACTCCTTAAAAAGATAAAAAATATTATTTCATGCTATCAACCATATTCCGATATTCCATAAATCATAAATCCCTGAAATCGTCACATTAGATTTCGTATCCGTATGGTGAAAGCCAATCTGTTGTCATTCTTGCTGTTCGCAAGCAACCATAGGAATTCAACCCCATAAACTGTAAATAATGAAGCTAAAAAATAGGTTTTCGTTGGAAGAATGATTAATGATCCAAGAAAATGTTCACTTCTTGTGATAATTTGGCACTACTCATCCAAAGAGTGTATGTATGTCAGCACCCCTAATTCGCTTCTTAAAATCTCTTGCATTCGCGCTTTTCCTTGTGGTTTCATGTTCCTAAAAAGAGTCTGTTTAGCTGCATCTTCCCAGAGAGTATATGTACGTGGACAAATCTTTCTTCCTAATTATTGTTCATCCACTCATATTGTTAGGGTGACGAAAGGCAGCATCATGCTGATATCATATTCTAGCGCGAGTATGAGCTTCCTAACACCACACCGTATCGGTTAGTAGCATCATTTGTCAAAAAAGTTTGTCACCGTTACAAGAGCAGAATGTCAAAACAATATTTCTGTTGAGAACTGTTAGCAGCGATTGACTATGTGAAGGCTGTTTTCAAGCTAACGATATTCCGCTGGGCTTTCTAATATTATTTTTCTTTATATCAATGTTTTGTCATATATTATTTTTCCACGATAATATTGGGATTCACGAATTCATTCATCAAACCCTCGCCACAATGTAACTTCAATCCACTTGCGCTCCGATGCAGTCACTTGTAGAGGCGAATTGATAAGAGATGAGGGATGCTAGGTTAAACGGGGGAAAATTGGGATTCATTTAGCGAAAAAGATGTGGAAAATAATAATAAGTAATTATTATAGTATGAGTTTCGAAATTAAAATAGCAAATGAGAGGTTTAAAGTTCGAAACTCACACAGTTGTTAAAGAATGCGACCTGATATTTAAGCATTGGTAGATTCCAAAGGGAACTATTTTAGACGAGGAAGGAACTTATTCCTACTTTCCGCAACTGATCCCTGACGAAAGGTCACCATCTACAGGAAAATAAGAAACACTGTCAAATCCTTCGCAGTGTCGGTCATTGGTCTCCCGAAGTCTTCGTCTCCACTTTTGGAAACAGAGCAGCTTTCGTCGTCCACCTATTTCAGGATCTTTCAGGTCATCGTTTACCTTCCATCCTGGAGGTTTCGAACCTTATTATGGATGGCGTCTTTTTCTCATTCGTTATTCGCCGCACAACTGAGGACTCGACTTTCGAATGCTCTGATTTTTTGCCCTCCGGTTTAGTTTATTGTTTATATCCCACTGTCGTAACAACGGAACGGACGAAACAGTATCGTATACTGTGGATTTTGTCGTGTTTTCTCTGATTGCCGTCTTTCTTCCGGGCTGTGTTATAATATTTGTCTTCTCTCCATTTATTTTAGGCATTTCACGAGGATCTCCGACACGCTCTTTTACAGTTGTCCCAGGATATTCATATCCTCCACGTAGGCCACTATGTGGGATAATTTATACAGTACTTTACCAGTGAGATGCACTGGCATTTTGCGGACTGCATACCGAGTGATTGATAACGTCGTTATATTCCCAATAATTCTCGAATATATGTCTAAATAAATCTCGTAAATCATTGAGTTGGGTTTGATTTTTCATAAATGAGGCAAAGCAGATGACATTTCTATGCAAATCTTCTGACATAGTACCGTCAGATCAAGCAGTTTTTTGAGCTTGTGACGCTTGGTTGCCACTCCCATGCCCTCTACTTTCAGTAATTCCGCAAATATTTCTTCCACAACACATATTTGTCTCGTTTGGCTCTGGTGGGTCGTTATCAATGGTCTGTCAGGACTCTTCATCAAACCATTCATTCCTTTTTCTCTAGCTTCGTATTTGATAGCTTTCTTCGCAGCATCCACATTGTATATTTCAGTTCATTCCAGTTGACAGCAATGTTGTCAGCTTTCTGAAGTCGGTTTAACGTCTCCCGACATTCCGACATATTTCCCGCGCTCAGTCTCGATCGCAGACGCACAATTAAATCGACCGTTTCCTACGAAAAGTCTGTCAGGATGCGAACTTTATGAGTATTCTTTATGTATGCATTACACATTGTCACCATCAACGACGCAACAATCGGTGACCAGTGTAGGCCTGCTTTAATAAAGAACTACAGACATCCCGGTTTTGTGCCGAAGTCCACCAATTCGATATCACTAGCAGCTATCTAGGGCCCTGGTCTATGCCATCGTTCCATCTGAGGAAAGGTCTGCCACGTTTTCTCGGTGTTCCTGGCATCTTTTCCTACCACAGATATTAATCGTAAGGGCTTTCAGGTGAGGATCATCCGTGCCCTCACGTATTAGTTACCGCCCACCGCGGCCTATTCATGCGGATCTAACCTTAACTTGATGGGTGGTCGTGGTATTGTTCATAAATTTCGTCATTATATAGGCTACGAAATCGTCGATCCTCCTGTAAGACAAACAGTTGTTGTGCATGGATGTAATATTCCCAGCACTTTTTCAGCACCTAACTAACTACATGTTGTTGTCTACTCTCAGTGTCTCTGTATACTCTCGTCATTCGATTATGTTCGTCACCACCTTCTAGCACATGCACAGCAATGAGATCCCCCTGTAGTTTTCGCAACGCAGACAATCATCCTTTTTACACACTGAATAAATTACATATTTCCTCCAGCCCAGTCCGCTGCTCGGTTGTCCAAATTCTGCTAATTAATTCCTCCTGTCCTGTCCTCACCTGTTCCACTGTGCTAAATGGTACCAGTATGCCGTTCCTCGTGAAGGTATCGTCTGCAGATCTCCTTAGCGTATCGCCTTAGTTGGTGATACTTGTCTATGTTTTTAAATGCACCCTGGATACCATCCTTAATTAATGCGTCGAAATGTGCCTTGACTGTACACTTCGACCGTGTGGTCTTTCAACTTTCCCACATTGATTTTAAAAGTCCAGCTCCCGTGGCTGGTTTTGACTATTCGACAGCGGTATGTCCCTCTAATCAGGATATGGCCGAGGCACAGTTAGCACCTCGTAGCGTCTCCATATCCAATATGTTTAAGGCAGCTCTTTTTCGATGAGGACGCTGTCGATTTGATTGGATGTCTGCCCGTCTGGTTATATCCACTTCATTTTATGTATGTTCTAATGGAGAAAGCACGCGGAGCCAAATTTTTGCTGCTGGCGAAGTCGATGCATCTTTGGACTTTACCGGTTGTTTCTTTATGGAGGCTCTGCCCTCCTCTTATGCCTTTATGGAACAGTTCGTTGCCAATTTTAATATTGTAGTCTCCCAATAATACCTTGATATCATTGGATGGTGGTGTGTCCGTATGGCTGAGTGGCTGGAGGACAATGCTATCGTATGGAAGGTCACGGTTCAAATCTCACTGATGACAGTTGAGTTTATATCGTGATTTAATGTCGGATACCTGTCGACTCAGCTGTAAATGAGTATCTGAGTCAAATGAGAGTAATAATCTTTGGCGAGCGCAATGCTGACCAAATTGCTTCCGACAGGGTAAAGTAATCCTATAGTGTACTGTTACGGTCTTGAATGGATTGTTGGAGGGCAACCCGTCCAGCCGGGTTTGGAATTCTTTTTTAAAGGCATCAACTTGGTCTTCCGTTCATGTATGGCCGTTATGTACCACACATTGAGAAACTTCATTTTGAAGCGAATTAAGTAGATTCGCTCATTAACCGGTTTGAAATCAATTACCAGCTGCGAGCACCTAAACGTGTCGTTTATGACAAAAGCGACACTGAATTCTGCTTCCTAGCTCCTTGCCGCTGCTAAATATTGTGTAAGGTCCGTAATCATTTACCTGGTTCCAGAGCCATTTCATTTCTTGGAGGGCGAGGATGCTGATGTTGATACGGGATACTTTCTGGAAAAGTTCACGCTGTGTACCCTTTCGAAAAAGCGATCGCACTTTCCAAGACCCAAAATAGGAGTCAATTTTATCTTGTCGAAATCGTTGCTGTTTGATCCGCCCAATCCAAGGCTGTATCTTGGCTTCTTGGAGACGTTGATACTTTCCGAGAAAGCGTTGTCAGGGCTTCGCTCAATCCCCTACCAAGAGGGCCGGTCTGGATAGTTTTATTCCGTTTTAAGGTGAGGAAAGCTCGGCTTCATCTACTTCGTCTGCCTTTTTGTAGCCAATAAAATACAGGAGAGGTTTGACAGGATTTTTGCTAGCGGTATACCAGATTACGGTGTCGCCCTATGATCCTTAATATCATTTGAGAAATATATGCTATGCTATCATGCCTGGTGAGGTTGTTTCTGGTACTCTTCGATTTCGCGGGTCAATTGGTTGTCTTAGGTTTCCTTCTTCTGCTTGTGAAACCGGTTCTCCTCTCGGCAGGGTTCGTGGTAAGTGGCTGCAGGTACCTCCATTCTTTGAAATTCTTCTTTGTCCGGTATACAGTATTTACCTGTTCCACTGCTAGCTTACAATCATCATCAAATCAGTCATTCCAACTTTTTCTGCAACTGGCGCCAACTCATGTTGTGGCCGTTCCAGAGATAACGCTCTTGAAGTGGTTGTGGAGAAACGAATCTCGAATACTTGTACTTCGAAGATGTGTTCTGCTGCCTAGCAAAGTGAGACTGATGTTTTGAAATTTGCCTCAGAAGCGCAAAATGTATAACCATTTGCTCATATTGTTGGCTAACTTCTCAATTTGGTTTCTTAACCTACTGCAAACGAATGGATGACCACAATAATATAGGGTGAAGTGGCTCTTTTCTAACAAACTGGTCCCTGTTGAGTTCATCTCTTGTGCCGCAGTAATAGCAGCCTTATATTGGGGCAGGGTATGGGCTAACTGCCTCTGTTCTCTACAAAAGACGCATGTATGAGAAAATGCGCAAATCGTTTGCCAGTCAAAGGCGGAATTACGTCTCCTTAAAATGGAAATGGTATGCCACTTCTGGACAAGTAGGAACTACCCATAAATCCGCTATTCCCAATAGTTTCGATGACCTCTTCAAGGCATTCCGCTCCGTTTCAGGGGTTTTCCTTCGCATTGCTTTAATTACAAATTCTATTCTATAACATCTTCCAGTTTTTGAAATCGAGCAGCGATTCACTATGTTCATCATAGACTCTGATCAAACTTCGCCACTGGTCTTTTAGGTTTGTATCTGATTGGTTATTGATCTGCACCAAGTTTGATCATATGGTCCTCTCAATCTTCAAAAATTTCTGGAATTTTTGTGTGTTTGCCACATGCTGCCATTCAGAATTTGTCAAAAAACAACAAACCAATTTTAAGCCAGGAACAATAAAGGACCCAAAAACCACAGAAGCGAATATAATTTAACATGAAAAATACTGAACCATTATGTCAAATAAATCAATTCGAAAGAATAACCCAAAGGCAAACATTCTTCTCACCACTCCCCTATATAATATTGAATAGAGAAAAACTTGTGAAAATTTCGTTTTCAGCCCCCGACAAAGTGATGTAAGGTGGCGAGATAAACGATTTTCCATTTGCTAGCGGAAAAAAGACGTGTCAAAATGAATCTTCGCAGACCTTCATTCAAATAAAAAACGTCGTTTTGTCTGCACAACGAGAAGGATACGATTCTCCGTCCCCACTGCGCTACTCATATAATACGTGGGGCCAAGTTGGCAGGCCCAGAGTAAGCGAACAAAGTGGTTGAAACCATTTTTGTCGAAACAGCACGACTTCGTGTAAAACTTGGTGGGATTTGTTTTATGATATGAAAGGTAGTCTCTCTACTTTCAGTGTCATTTATCATAATTTCTTACCCTCCGAGAAAAATGGAAAGAAAGAAAGATAAACCTCCTCTACTGTTGAAAAGTGATGACATAGACAAGTGAACTAAATTATTGTCTGTTTGTGTGCATTGGAAGGGATGTTATTCAGTTTTTTTATCGTTATTGAAACAAATATAATTTATTATTGGCTTCGTCTTGCCAAAGTGAATAAGAAGAATTTTTGGAAATTAAATGAATTACAAATAACACGAAATTATACTAGAATTAGGCTCCTATTCCTATGAACTCGTAAGCCAGTACAGAACTGGTAAACAAAAATATCTTCTAGTAAAGCTTTTTAGAGTTTAGAAACAGCCTTCAACAAAAATTTAGGTCATTGAAGAGCAGTCTCTACTTGGAGATATTCTCTTGAAAAAAATTGAAAATAAGGAGACGCCTGGAGTTCTCACTCCTCGTTGGCACCTCCTGGTCAAATTGGCGAATTTTGACATTTCAGTACCCTCGGAATCTGAGTGCAGCTCCAATGAATTGACATGGAATTGCTTCTTCTCAAATTGGCGATCAAAGAGGCTACCGATGATTAATGGTGCTTCTTTGGATCTGCGTTTAATTGCCTATTTTTCGATTAGTCGTCCTCCTGAATAACAATTATCGTGATCATTACAGTTTCTTAGAAAGGCCGATATTATAGTTAAACGGCATTTGAGCGTTAATTACAGAGGGACAGAGTGGCCGAGAGGGACCGTTACTGGCAAAAAAACCAAGATATGCCCATCCGACTAGTGAAGAAGCTTAAAAAGTCAACCACATTTGTGCGAAAATTAGACACCAAGGCCCTGACGAGGATTAAACCAAGCATAAGAACCGGTTACCCAGAAACACCACCAATAGAAAACCACTTGACTCACTTTTCCTATTTATGAAAGAGGACAATAAACAAAATAATTCCCATTATATAATGTCCTTAAGAGGAGGAAGTAAGAAACGGAACTCATGCTTAAAACTAAAAAATACGTCTGAGGGATCAAGCTGCAGAGCGTGGTAAATTCGACACAGTCTCGAATTAGGAGAGTACAATGGCGTGGATAATGACATCTAAGTATTATAACCCTCGAAACCTAAGAAAAGTAGACGAAATTCAACAGTTTAAATGTGCTAGCAATTACAACTCACTGAAATGTCCGTCGACATGCAGCTCAAAACTGTTGGGGGTCTTTTGAACACTCTAGCGCTGTTTTTAATACGGTGCGTTGAAATCACACCAGAACCTGAGAAACTAAAAGGGCAATATCGCAAAAGCTAATGCAAAGCTTAAAAATCGCAAAATAAAACAAATACCGACAGGATCATGGGTGTGGAAGATGCACGAGGCCTGTTCTCCCTGAGGTGATAATGGGGCACCGCCTTCTGTCCTGCATTATGAGTGTAAGTTCAATGGAGAGTTAAGAGAAAGGCGAAAGGGATTCTTATAATTAAAGGAAGGCCCCCCCCCCTAGGCCCGGTTGTGAAAGGAAGAGAACTGGAAAGCTTAAGTCTCAAAGGTAGGCCACTGCAAAATCTCTTTATGAACTACCCACTTAGGAGGATGTCTCCACACTTGGTAGTCAGGTACAAACTACATCACCAGAAAATGAGGAGAAGGAAGAACTCAAGCTCGGGTCGCCTGGATTAAGGTGAGGACAGCACGGCGTTGAATCTGCTAATCGTAGATCGATGACTGGTGACGAAGATTCGATAGAGACATAGGCGACAGGATCAGTAGCATCACGCCGCACTGCGACCAACTTCTCAATACTCGCCGGACTACTCTTTTAACCTCCCCTTGGACACCACCTTGTCATGCTGAAGCTTGTTGTAGTTTACTACTACTGCGAATTTTAACTTTCCAAGCGATCACAGGGCCATAGACTTCGAATCTACCCGCGACTCTGTCCAATCAAGTGATGGCGAGGCACGGATTTTGGAGCGCTCACCAGATTCATATTCTCATCTGTGGAAGACAGACTCCCTTAATGAAAGAAACTGGAAACCTGACTAGAGCCGCTCTGTCGGCAGTGTTACCTAAAATTTCCAGAAAACCTGATAGGAAGAGGCACGATAGAAACAAACTGCAGTCACCAAAAAAAAGGGTCTAATCCAGGTATGTGGAAAGGAATCCATCTCGACCGGACACTGTGAACCTGAGAACGCACCCAACTGACGATAGCGGTAGGCACTATGAAAGAAAGCGAACTCCTAGGATGCAGCAAACTCATTAGTGAATGTCTGTTTTCCAACATATATGCCTAGTTGTGGTCATCTTACAATACTAGATTATTGATAACTAGGTAAGGTGGTAGTTATCTCCATATACGTACGTCCTCTACGTAATCTATTTTGATGAACATTAAGCAATCTTACAGCATATATTGTGTCAAATGGTTTTGAACTGTTATCGCGGATGTGCAGAGTTGTGGACCTACGTTCGTGGAATCTAGAAGAAATGAAGTAATTAACCTAAAAATTTGCCCTCCAAAGACCTGAAAGCTAATCAACAGTCTGACTATTGCAAAACTGACTATAATATACAGTAAAAATCTTATTAAAACGGACGAAATGAAATTCAATGAAGTTCTCGGTGATAAAGTGTAACGTGCTTAGCAACTAAATACTCCCCTGTAAATAGAAGCATAATCGCACACTTTTGTAACGATTTGAAAAGGCTTTTCCTATTCTTCTTTTTCTTCAGTCTTTGTCCCATTCAGAAGCGGAGTCGACTCGTTATGATCGCTTCCACAATTTTTCCCCATCAAACATCTGATTTGGATTCAGTCGAGACTTCCAAATCATGCCAGTTTCTCACTTACGGGTTACAGCCCTAGTCTAACGCAACATCTTCGTTTCCTTTACCTCCAGGCGCCGTTACTTGTCTTTTATAGCCGACCAACACTCGGAACGATAGAGAGCGAGAAGGCGGACAACACTTAGGTAAATTTTAGTTTGCAGACGTTCGTTGATACGTCAATAGAAAAAATACCATTTCTGCAACACCACCTCATCCAGATTGCGCTTATGCATGAAGAAATTTGATAACGCAATTCATCATTGACTGATAACATTAACTAGAGATGTTTAAATCCCGCCAATTCTGCGCGGGTGAATTGCGCTGACAGTGATAGTACATGTTTCCTGGAGAGCAGTCGACAAAATTTCATTCAAATGCTGCTGCACTTCTTCTCTTTTTCCATGTTGGGACTGTGGTGCTTTCTTGTCAATCAGTATTCTACCTTCCTCAATAACCCAATTGAAGAACTCACTAAGCCCATTTCTTCGCTTTCAAGAGCTCAGATGCGATGTTATTAGGTCCTGTTCCTTTCCCCGATTTCAATCATTTTATCGCTTCCTCGACTTCAGTGGCGCTGACCGGCACTACCCGGGGAACAGCGATCGCTATCTTAGCTTTACTGGTGACAGTGTTGACCAGTGTTTAATCAACGAGATACTTACGGTAGAGGCGTTCCCTTTCACGGACCTTTATTTGGATATGGTAATTCCAGAGCGAAGTATCTCAGTTGATGACCACGAAGGTTGCCTAGGTCGCTTTGTGGATCATATTTTTAATTTGGTTCAACGATTCTTCTACATTCATAATGGTTGATAAACAAGAACTCAGAAACTCAACTTCTGAAACGCGCTTGTAAAAGTGATAAGAAGGAAGACCGGTCAATCTCATAGCGTGAGTATAAGAGGCTCCTAAGACACTGAAAAAAGGCCAATACGGTCAATACGGAGATCTTAAAAGGGATGAATTCGCTCAGTTGGACGCCCTTAGAAAACTGGATGGAACCATCACGAAGTCGAGACTTGAGTCTGTACACACACTCTTGGAAGTGCCATATACGGGAGAGCAGGAAGGAGAAGTGGTTAGTTTCTATAAACGGAGAAGCCGGAGCTGCCTTAGTATCCTTTGAACACTTCAAAGCATTTGACATACTCGTAGATAGCATTCTTTCAGCGATGCTACCGAAACATTTAAAGCACCTAAGGCGATTAATAAGAAATATTTCTCTAGTATGCCTTGCACTGGGCTACGTATCTACCATTTGACAGAAGATTAAGGTAGTCTCAATATCCGAAGTCCGGCTGGTTCAAGTAGTTAGAGGCTGACGTAGCGAACGGTCTTGGTTTAAATGTCACTGGTGGCAGAGGGATTTGTTATCGTGACTGGATATCGGATACTAGTCGACTCAACTGTGAATGAATGCCTGAATCAAATCAGGATAAAAAAACTCGCTGACCACATTGCCTCCTACGGTGTACTGTAGTGTAGGTTACGGTCTTGAATGAAGTGCTCTAAATACTTCAAGCCACTGGTGCAATTGGATTGTTGCGCCAATGATTATTATTATTAATACCGAAACCTGGAATAACTAAGCAATTCTAAAGAACTTCAGGCAGACTAACTTAACATCACCATCGCTGAAATACCTAAAGGGACTCTTTGAACGTTATATTCGTGAGAAGGTGGCAAGTTCATATTCGCTAAATGGAAGCCAACATGCTTACCAGCCTGAGAAGTCTTGTAAGTCTTCTTTTCCCTTTATAGTTTCAGAGATGGAGGACGCAATCCTGAAAGGCGAATACACGATGAGGGTGCTCGCGGACCTTCAAAGGCTTTCGACTATGCACCCTTCCAAAAACTTTGTAATGCCTCCAGAGAATATGGTGTTGATGAGACTTTAGTTAAATGCTGTGCTGACATAGATATTGCCAAAGTTAGTGTGGATCGCTGCCTCACAAAAGAAGTAATGAAAGACCGACTCCAAAGTGGTGTGGTACCCTATCCCTTCTGAGAAGTATATTGGTCGACTCAGTGCTATGTAAACTGTGAAATCTCACAATATACATCGAAGCTTATGCCAATGATGGGGTGTATTGACTGTAGATCAAAATCTCGGAACGGTACGTAGGAATATACAACGCGGGTCGATTTGACTGAAAGCCTCAGGCACAGGCTTCAATAAATCCGAAGAAAAGTACAATGATCTTAGTTACAAAACGGAGAAAAATGAATCGATCTTATCTTCTAGACGTGAGCGGAATAATTACAACTTTCGAATGAACTAAAATATTTATTTCAGATAAAAACCTGGAGCAAACATGTGTAGCCAGAAATAAAACAAGTTCGCTCAATTCATGGACTGTGTAGACCCCGTGTGGATGTGCGTAGGTACCATTAGGCATGTGTTCAGCTATGCACCCTTAGTGAAATAGGTTCAGGGTGGACAAAATAATTTCCCTGTAAACTAGCCTCATTGCGATGAACTGTATGTCCAGATATTACCGCAGCTATGAACATGACAACTGGCGTAGCTCTTGATGCACTACTCAATTTGTAGCACTTATATATCTATATTCAGAGCTCTGAAATGAGAGCAGTTCATAGACTAATTCGTTTAGGTGTATGGGGAAACAACTGATATGAAGGGCTCAGTGCATTGGAAGAAATATTGCGAGAACTGAATCCAATTCTTATAATAAATTCTGATCTTCGGATTCTCATACATCCATTTAGAAGAAAATGTAAAGGGATCCGCAAACGTACAAAAAAACGGGGGCGAATCTGAAGATTGCGTGGTAGGATATACTGAGGTCTTTTAAACCGATTAGTTCACAACCAGAACAGGATTCGGTTGAAAACGAACTAAGCAAGTATGGTGACTGACAAGTAATTTGAAGACAGCTGACATCTGCAATCTGTAACAACAGTCTGATCAGCCCCTTGTTATCATCACAAATCGTTCAGGGATCAGGGGTCTGTGAACTCAATATCTACATTTAATACGATGGAACTACTCTAGTGACCTGCTTACTGTGGGATAGCAGGAAATGAATTCAAGGGTGCCTTAGCAAAAGCACGTTCAATATCTCCTACTCCGAGACCGGCCCCAGCAATTTGAGTACCAACATCATTGCCTAAGGTTGCTATGAAAACTTGGGAACAAGATTCCTATTAGGTTGTTGCACATGAAATGGCAATCAACTGAAATTAATTGCGATTTTGCTATATCAAACAACCACCAGTTGACGCTGTTGCTGTCGGATAATGAAGTATAAATACTCCTACATTTAATCAAGAGTCATTCCAATCTTAACCATCGTTGTGGTAACAGTGAATAAAAAGGACAAAAGGACGAAAAGAGCCAAAAACGTGCACTCTTTCTGTATGAGTTTAAACTCAGTCATAAAGCAGCAAACACATTTGGAGCTGATACGGTAAGCGAAAGAAACACCCGGCGATGGTTTGAAAAATTCCGGTCAGGTGACGTAAGCTTTCAAAATGAGCAATGTGGACATCCAGGATCATCGATTGACAACGACGAGCTGCGTTTGCTACTCGAACCCGACACACGTCAGTCCATGAGAGACACTGCAGCGAAACTGGGCGTATACTATTCGACAGTTTCCCGGCACTTGCAACAACTTGGAAACGTGAAAACGCTTGACAAATGGGTTTCGCATGCCTTTACGGAACGAAACGTGGCGCTTCGAATGAAAATTTCCAGTTCTTTACTCTCCTGCAACAGAAGCGATTCCTTTTTGCACAGAATAGTGACATGTGATGACAAGTGGATATTATACATAATCGTCGCCGATTAGCACAATGGCTAGATGCTGATGAGCCACCGAAGCGTATGCCGAGACCGAGCCTCCATCCGAAGAAGGTAATGGTAATTGTTTGGTGGTCTACAGCTGGAGTTATCCGCGATTCTTTTTTAGCACCTGGGGAAACGACAATAGCACAGAAATACTGTGCCCAACTCGGGGAAATGCACCAAAAATTGAGTATTCAACAGCCGAGATTGGTCAACAGAGATGGTGTGATATTTCTTGACGACAATGCACGACCTCATGTATCCAGAACAACGGTTCAAAAGTTGAACGAATCGCAGTATGAGACTCTGCCTCATTCACCATTTTCACTGGACCTTTCGCCAACCGATTACCTCTATTTCAAGCATTTGAAATATTTTTTCGCGGTAAAACAATTTAGGAATGAAAAAGCCATCGAAATTGCCTTCGACGAGTTTATCAACATCCGAAAATTGGACTTCTACCAAACTGGCATACATGCCCTTGTATCTCGCTGGGAGAAGTGCTCTGAATCGACTGGCACCTATTTAGATTAATTAAATAAATTTTTGTAAGCTTTACAGTCATTTTAAATTTTAGTACCAAATCGGCCATTTCATGTGCAACGACCTAAGAAGTTTGTCCCGCCGAAAAGCAGGAAGATTTGCAGATTTATTGTGAGTTTTTGCTAGCCATAATTCGTAATTCTCTCTCCGGCAAGCTATGGAAAAACTGTGGGAATATGGACAACAGTTGCACAATCTTTTCATCGACTTTAAAACCGCCTATGATAGCATAGCCAGGGTAAAACCATGGGAGAATTTGGCATCCCGACGAAATTGATAAGACTAACTAGGCTGACCCTGACCAATGTGCGAGGCCAAACAAAAGCAGCAGGATCAATCTCAAGACCATTCGACATCAACAACGGTCTACCACTAGAGGATGCTTTATTATTCGTCCTCTTTAACCTGGCCCTGAAGAAAGTGATTCGTGATGCTGAGGTAAATGCAAGAGGTGCGATATTTTTTAAGTCCACCCAACTACTGGCCTATGCTGACGATATCGACATCATCGGAAGAAACTCCCAAGACGTACAAGCTGCCTTCATCCAGATCGGGTAGGCGGCGCGAAATCTTGGGTTGCGCATCAATGAAGGCAAGACAAAATATATGGTGGCAACGTCAGCACCAAAAACCAACCAACCAACAAATCAAACCACGCTGGTCAAACGGGAAGAATAAAGATAGGAGAATACAACTTTGAGACCATTGATAATTTCTCCTATCTAGGGTCGAAAATCGCAATCGATAACAGCTACGATGATGAAATCCGCGCACGGTTGTTGTCAGCCAACAGAGCCTATTTCAGCTTACAAAAACTGTTCCGCTCGAAACGTCTCACCATAGTCAAAGCTCTTAGCATTCGAGAGAAGAATCCTCCGGAGAATGTTTGGCCCCCTACATGAGGATGGACGATTCTGTTGCCTACATAACGAAGAAATCTATGAGCGAAACCATGGCCGTCAAGTTGTTGATAAAATCCGGCTCAATAGGTTACGGTGGGCGGGTCACTTAATCCGTATGGATGAGGATGATCCAGCCTGGAAAGTCTATAAGGGCAATATCTACTGGAGAAAAAGAAGACGAGGTAGATCCTGCCTAAGATGGAGCAATGGCGTAGGCCAGGACGCCAGACAACTTTTAAAGGTATCGAATTGGTGGGCCTCGGCGCAAAACCGGGATGCCTGGAGTTCCTTATTAAGGCAGGCCTAGACCGGATACCGGTTGTTGCGCCGTTGATGATGATGATAATTCAGTAGCTGGCTATGTGTTCAGAATAGGAGTTCGACAAGATAATATGTATCAGTCCTGTATTGAGGAACCGGAATGCCCCGCCTATAGACGCAAGCTCAAGCATCAAATCTTTGATGGCAATGTGCTCCAGTTGCAAATTCTGTGGTATATAATCGTATCTGGAATATTTCATTAGACGCTATGCCTCTCTCCCACTTCAAACACAGACACTCTGCAATTGAGCCAATTGAGCAGCTCCTTGTATCAATGAATTCATTTGCTGCAAGGATTCGGTGTTTAGTTACTACAAAGTCCAGTAGTGGAGTTTGGCGTAGTTTATGGCTAAGGAACCCTTTCAAATTCACTATATCCCATAATGGAAATCATTTTCACGAATCCAATCAAACTTTTTTATGCAAAATTTATACTTCCGTGATTCTACTGTGAACTTATTCACGTCTATCACACCCAAGTCAAGTTATCATCGTGGCCATAGTCAACGCATTCATTCATTTGTTGCTTTCGTATCCATTTGAAATGCAAATTTCTGATTAAAGTGTTACCACCTTCCACCCCGTACGAAACCCTTTGACATTAAAATTTTGCTACATTCGATCTTTACTTTTTGTGGAAAACATTTGCATATAAATTGCTTTCCTAAAACTATGTACATATACTTTTGATACCAATGCGGATGCCGTTCTCAATAATAATCACACCCGTAAAGATTTTTTTATTTATGGCGTTATGGCATCCTGAATAAAATGGAAGGAGTGCTGATGACTCGTACGTCTGCCCTCGTTTTTGAGGCGATGACTACTAAAAGTTTGTCCGTCTGTATCTCATTTGTCCGTTGGATGTTCTGTAGCTTATCCTTTTGTATGCATGATGGTTTCTGGTGGAGGCAAGATGGATGCGTTGCAGGCGTTTCCAGCAAAATGAGAAGTTTCTGTGAAAAATGTTTCAACTTTGGATATTAGGATTTCCGCTTATCTGGATTGATGATGGAGTTGTGGTTATTGAATTTCTACTGGCAGCAGAGCTCCTCACCCACTGCATGGAATAGATAAATCCCTAATTAATCGAAGAACTCCTTCAGTCCTCATAGAAACCATATAAACTTCCGATATATTTGAAAACTTTTCGATTGCTGGAAAGTAATCTGAACATTCTGCCAAGATAATGGAAATGTGTAGTGTTTGTCTGTGGTTATTCCATTCTGATATTGTTCCTTCGTGTTGCGATAGCTTCTGGCCACTTAGCACACTGCTTCCTTTGGGTACTCGTATTTCCTATCATTGCATAAGGATCTCCATTTAACAGTGGATTCTCTCAATCTTCGTAGGATGTATACCAAAAACATGAAACAATTTCCCAATCGATAAACCTTGAAACAGAAACTTGAACATACTTTGGAATCCTTAAAAAATCTGTTGCGTTCATGGCTGCACATCTTTGTGGTCATTAAAATCTCGTCAGTATATTTAGTTCACCTCAAAGGCGAGCCACTTTCTTATGGAGGATAGCAAGCAATATGGCATGAACAGAAATTATGAAATCAAAATAAAAGCAAAAATAGATGACGCATGGCATCTGTGCGACAATTTGCTTAGAACAAGACAGGCAATTTAGGGGTCGCATTACAATCATATCCTCGGGGCCACCACAGGCGCTTGTCGTCGACGACGAAAAAACCCCTTAATCTCTCTTAGACGATGGGTGGTTTTTAGCATACGCGCGCCATAAGATGGTCTTTCGAGGATGTTCCGCTTTGACGGATTGACGAAGATTTATGAGCCCGTCAACAATTGAAGGATGAAATTGAATGGTGGACCACGACGGGAGAAAGTACGTTAACAAATTTGAATTTACTGTATGTACGTTTGCCTGCCAACACCTTACAGGCAGTGTCAAGATGCTCAGTAATTTGTAAAGAATCTTGTTCATGTATCAGAATTCAGATAGTGTCTTTCATTTACATCGAATGTCAACTTTTAAATTGATGAAGCGACTAATGTGGTCATATGTATATGCATTTGGTGATGATTAATGTCTCGCATCATGATCAAAGAGAGTATTAGTTTTTAATTAGAACGGATTGGATTTCAATTTGTATAGACTTCAGATATGTGTTATATGGTCAACTAATTAGAGTTTATAGTATTTAGATACATTATAAACTAAATCAACGCTGAATAATTCAAAAATTCATGAATAGTGAACGAAAAAAAGCCCATATCAAATTGGGTATAGCATGCAACCTGTCTGGTTGGTCAGTTTTAAAATTGGAGCAAAACAAATAATACCAAATTTACACCCTGATATTGTCTGCACTCGTTTACAGACAAGGAAGACTTGGTTCTTTAGAAGCTCTCAAACTCCTGATAAGTGTACGAAATCAAAAGCGAATATTGCCTGTTTTCATTAATCATCGAAACAATTTGTCCCATCAACTTGAAGCCGAATTGATGAAAATTGGACTCAATATGGATACATTGGTGTCGGCAATCATTTTATATTTAATTTCCTTTTCCTTTTGATTGTGTTGCTCTTCGTGTCTCCCCGCCCAACTTCCTCCCGTTCATTGTTTCTTGTGTATATGTCCCTTCCAATTCCTTTCAACAACCTCTCCCATTCTTCCTTCCCAGTTTCTTCCTTTATGTACACTTGCTCTGCCCTGAATTTTAATACCGCCAAAAACTCCTTTCCAACCTCCCTGAGCGCCACCTCTCTTTATTTCTTTGCGCATCCCCGTATGTCAAAACCGACGCTCATCACCCCGCGGTTGAATTTGAAGCAGAACTCCTTCGTTCAAAAGCCAAAACCAAGCGTAAACCCACTAAGTTCAACTTCCGCAAAGCCAATTTTGACGGTGTGAACTCAGCTTTAGCTTCTTTCAACTGGGTACATATATTAAGCAATTCATCGGGTGATCAAGCTCTTAGCACCTTCAACAACATCCTCTCTGATCTCCTCTCCTGTTATGTCCCTTCTTCCCCTCCCTGCCTACGTTCGTACCCAACTTGGTTCACAACGGAATTTCATATCAACATTTGCTTGAAACATACACTGCGAAAGAAGTTTCGGGCTTCTAAGAATGACGCCGACCTTGCCCACTTTAAGGCTATACGCTCTATTGTGAAGTCAATGGTCAGAAAAGCGTGTAAAAGGTACCTATTGAGCGTCGAAGCCACCCTTGCCCGCGGTAACTTCAAACCCTTTTGGTCTCACGCTCGCAATTCTCGTAATCCCACTCAATATCTACCTCCTTCTATCAGCTTCGCTGACTCCACAACCAACGCCCCACAACAATCCTGCGACCTACTCTGCACCTACTTCTCTTCAGTGTTTTCTCCCTCGAGCCACCCTCTACACCTTTCATAACTACAGACTCCTCCGAATCTCTAGCCATTCCTCTCCTTACGCCTTCCTTGGTTGAGTTCCTCATTGGTAACCTTGACCCCAATGTCGGACCTGGCTCCGATGGGCTTCCTAATCTCTTCCTACTTAACTGTAGAAAACACGTTTCCCTCCCCCTGTGTATAATCTACAACAAAAGTCTTTATGAATGCTACTTTCGCCGTTTCTGGAAAGAGGCCCTTATAATTCCCATCTTCAAGAGCGGAGACCCTTCCCTTACAGTGAACTAGCGCCCCATTTCTCTTCTCTCATCTTGCTTCAAAATCCTAGAAAGATACGTCAACGACTGGTTGACCGCGCACTTCGGTCACCTCATTGTCAAATAGCAGCACCGTTGACCATCACATTCTCCTCTCTAAACTTTCATTGTTAGACTTCCCTCCCTCAGTCATCCCCTGGCTTTCCTCCTATCTCTCATACCGTTCCTGCAAAGTTTCTTTTCATGGTCACTCATCTGGTTCCTTCTCTCCTTCCTCTGGTGTTCTCCAAGGCTCTACACTTGGCCCCCTGCTCTTCCTGTTTTTTATCAATGACCTTGCTAACATCCTCACCTGTCAGAATTTGCTTTACGCAGACGACCTTAAATTGTTTGCCTCTGTTTTGTCTCCGTTGGACTGTGCTCTCTTACAGTCCAACCTTGATAATTAAGCCCGTTGGTGTTCGGTCAACAAGCTAACACTCAATGTCAACAAATGCCACTGGATGCGCTATTCCCTTAAACCCTCCCCACCATCCCCTTCCTACTCTCTTAGTAGACAACTCTTTTCACTACTGACCTCCTTCAAAGACCTGGGTGTAATATTCGACGATAAACTTCGTTTCAATTCCCACTTCGTTGACATCATCAATAGAGCTTCCAAAATGTCTGGTTTTATCCTACGTTCCTCCTCCGACTTTACCTCAATCCAGCCCTCCTTGACACTCTTCAATTATCTTGTCAGAAATATCCTTGAATATTGCTGTGTAGTCTGGTCCCCCAACCCCATCCGTCACTGCCGCGCTCTTGAAGCTCTACAACGCAAATTCACCCGGACCCTCTTTTACAAAAAGAACCTTCCACGAGTTGATTGTCCGTCACGACTCCGCACCCCCAATCTCCCCTCCCTCCAGCAACGCCGTATCTTCCTTGATGTGTGTACTCTTTTCAAACTCTGCAACGGTCTGATGAACTGCTCCGCCAACTCGGATACTACTTCCCGTATCGCCTCGTCCCATAACACACGTAGTGCGGACATTTTTGATGTACCCTTCGCGGAGCTCGCGATTTACTTTCACTCTCCGATCCCGAGGTTTTGCTGGTCCTACAATGCCCTACAGCTTGGGTCCTTTGACTCTATGTCCCTCTCTGGCTTTAAGCGTAAAATATGCCATGTACTTGCTCTTCCCTCTGAGGACAATATGTAATAAGAAATTTGCTTTCTGTGTATTGTCCTCATTAAATAAATAAATGATTCCGAATCCATAAAGAACTGGCTGTTTATGTGATGATGGTCGTAATAATCATCAGCTAGCCTATAAGTGAGTCTGTTGACTTGAGGCTTGAGCTCGTATTCTCTTCAACCATAAGGAATAAAAATTTGTAGTCTAGCGAATTTGCAAATTTCTAAACTTTTTGTACCACCAGAAATCTGACATCTTATGCGCCCATAGGCGCAGCACTCATATAGAAAATGTACCGTAAATTCCTCTTACAAGAGAGACATGTATTATATTGTAGAATTCTGACCATATCCCTTGCGGCCAGTCAGCCTCAATAGCCACAATACTTCTGCAAGTCCTCCTGATTTTCAGCAGGATAAAATTAGTGTGTTTGTTTGGTGGGAATAGTCAAAGTTTAATATGTCTAGCGACATTTAGGCCGTGCCCTTTGTCCTTATGGAACTCCTTTTCACGGCTTTTGATAGCAGCATCAGCCAATCCCACTGACACTCCAATTGCTGGATCCTGTCTCGACAACGCAGAAATTGAACCCTTTTTGCTAAAGCATCCGAGATTTTGCTTTCCTCTACCCCAGAGTGATAAGGTACTCAGCATAGATCCATTGTATTGAATCTAGAAGGAGAGTTAGAAGGATTTCCATGTTGCTAAATGATTTCTGAGGTTATCAAAGGGCTGCTTAATGCCCTCAGTGCTACTTCACTATTGTCGCAAATGACGACGCGTCTGCCTTTCAATCGTTCTTCAGGTTGCTACCCTTACGATTGCATACACTTCACCCTGAAAGACGGCAGTATATTTTCTCAAGGAAAAAGCCCCCATTTGTTTTTACACAAAAGGCAGACTCCTACTCCAAAACCCTATTGTGTTTTCAATCCAACAATGCAAAAGACCTAAGTATATATGGTTCGGGTAAGTTTTCTCCACTTTTGAAGATAACATCGTATCTAACACCAAACAGTTGTGTGGGGATTTGGAAATCGGGAGATTTTGATAAAACTGTACACAATTCTCCCAACGGGATGGGATCCAATCTCCTGTGCCCTTCACGTCCGTTACTTCCGCATAGACCAAAGCGTATTAGCCTATAAGCTGCTCTCATTGCAGTGCTCTGAATTTATATATCCAAAGGGTGCAAACTGAGCTGTACCGGATATTGCTCATGGCTCCGGTAACACCCAGACATACAATTCTTTTCTATGAGGCTTGCTTATACTAAAAACTGTTTGATCTCAGTTCGACCGACCACACAACAGATGTATAAGCGAATATCGGTCTAATGATGGCATCGTATGTATATCCAGATGACAGAAGCAAGTGGCGAAGGTCCGACTGCACAGCCCCTAGGGTGTGAGAGCTCGTTTCATCTTTGCGTTATATATCTTTTCGAAAACATCTTCCTATCTATAATAACATCAAGATTCTTTGAAATAATTAAGACTTGCTTTTTTCTATTCGCTAATGATATTTATTATGGCTGCAAATACCGATATTTTGGGAACCACTTGGCCTCTTCATCAGTGATCACAAGTCAAGTCAAGGATATTTTTTTTTTGAGAATTGTAGGGGTCCTAAGTTTGCATTAACTTGATTCCGGACCGAACCACCCTCTTCTTTTGGTCCACGTAGAAAATGTTAGGCGATGACGGCTGAAATTAAATAAAGGAGCACTTAACATCTGCGAGCCGCTTCGGTCACGCTGCTCCCAGGGCAGAGGTGAGGCAGCGTCTGACGATTTGCCTCTGCCCTGGTAAGAAACTGTAAAGCCGTCATTGCCTAACATTTTTCAAGTCAAGCACTTGTCAGCACTGATGAAGCGAACAAGTGGCTCCCGAAATATTGATATTTGCAACCATAATAAATATCACTAGTGAATCGAAAAAAGCAAGTCTTAATTATTTCAAATAATTTAATCGCTAAAAACACCGCGTAATTACACTTAGACTAAGATTCTTTTCCTCCGAGAGATTAAGGGTTACACTCCTCACTTCTGGAAGGCCAAGGCTATTCAATCTCCTCCTTTCCGTAAATGATCGTGGTTTTCTTTGGATCAATTGAAAGTCCGTGCACGAGGCATCAACTACCAATTAAATCATCGGCGCGTTACGATTTCTACTTACTCCTTCCAGGGTTTCGACCGACAGCTAGCACAACCACGTCATCCTCATAAGTTTGGGCATATATTGGTAGATTTTATAGTTCACATAGTAGTGATTCGATCAACATACTCCGAAAAATGGCGACAACACATCTTTCGTTGCCTCAATTCAGATCGGATCGGTTGAACACTTACCAGTTACAAGTTTTTGGAAACGGGCACAGTCAAAACCACCTTGAATATCCACGCATCAACCTCTCCTCTCTTCAATAAATGCCATTCAAGCCATTTGCTTTCAACGGTTCGGAGGACAGTGTAGCAGCTCTCGTGTTTTCACTGGTAATCTCTTCTCTCGCAGGACTCCAAGCCCACTTGCAACATTTCATGTGGAAAGGTTTGCGGTAACTGGTACACACCCCCTTGTGTTACTTTCCCTCCCAGATGAGGTATTTCTAAGAAGGTTTGCACAGATCCAACTCTGGAGCTCATTGAAGTTCCATCCGGTTTTCTAAGATAGTCCAATTTGGCCCTATTCCCTTTTAAAATCTCTGCACCTCCTCTCTCACCTTCCATTTTCTCACGGTGAGTGCTAAACGAGTTTTCTTTCGAACTTCTTATGAACGCTCACTTCTCCACGCTCTGAATTCCTGAAGTTTAGCCAGTCTTCATTTTTATTGCTTTTACAAGCACGATTCGATACTCATCTGATTGATTCGCTGAGATTTTTCGGTTTTCGTTTACACCAGAGAACCCTTTTACCACACTTCGATCAATCAAGGGAGTGTTCATTGTCAAAACTCTACCCGATCTGTTTTCCTATAGTTTGGTTTTTTCATAACACTCTATTCGCCGAAAATTGTCAGAAGAATCTCTAAATAACGGCGGTCTGATAGTGAAACATCATCTAGCACCCGGCAGTCTGAGATAAACATTTTTGAAGTGCAAATTATTGGATCACTTACTTCATTTCTCCTTGGTCTGACGAATTTGGGGATACACACCACATATGCAATCATGAGACCAACTGAAGTCTTCAAATTAAATAGTCCCTCTCCTCTAGGATTGCTTACTTCCCCCCACCAATAAGTTGAGCGTTTACATCACAACCTATGAAGAGTTCCGTAACGCTTCCAGACTCCTCAGTTATTGTATCGATGAAGGACCCAGAGAATCATACGGTAGGTAGAGAAATGTAGTTATGATGCTTTTCCTCTTAATAGGATGACCGAAGCTAAGTCTAAGATACAAAATTGTCTTAGCATGGTTGCTCCCAAAAAAAATTGATTCCATCTTCAAGATCTCTCATCATCGGATACTGACACCGTAACACAAATTTTGATAAACTGTACCTATGGCTCTTGTGCTAAAAAATATAGGGATAATCCTGCAAATTCGGTAGCCTTGTTGGAATGAGAAAAGAAGAGGCCTTGATATAATGCAAGTTCATTTGACTAACCTTCATGTTTTTAGTTGTAAGTATTCTAAAGTGAAAATCGCGACTTAATGAAGAGCCTGTCCAGCTTGACCTCGCTTTCCACGGAATGTTGCGTCCGATTTCTTTGAATATTGCCACATTTGGTGGTGCAGTGACTTTTGTATGTCCTCATTTCCAAAAAAACCTCGTCTTCTTCCGAGTATCTACCGCTATCGTCGGCTAAGAACCTTCCCAGGTTCATAATCTCTGGTCTGCACGAATTCACTTCCACATAGTGATATTAGATCAGTTTCCTTTCTTTTCTTTCTTCCCCTTTTTCCTGTAGAAACGGAAGAGAAAGTTCTGATAGATAAGATTTAGCCGCTAGTTCCCCTCGTTTGCGGTTGAAGAGTCTTTCTGCCGAGCTTTCCTCTTTTGCTAGTCGAGTTTTCAGTCTCTCTTATTCCCAGGGATTTCGAATCCTGTACACATGTTTTAATTAGGATGTACGCTTCACGAAAGCGGGTACAACTACCTTATGAAGGCCCCTTCGAAGTCCTCGAGCGAGGTCGACATCATTATAGCCTCAACGTCGGTGGCCCGGTCAAACGGGTCTCCTTGGCCCAGCAAGAAAACGCGACCAGGGTGAGAGGTGTGCGACCCATCCATTTTGACTTGCGGCAGCCGAGTTGGGGGAGCCGTGCGTCTGGTTTCTCGTTGAAACCCCCTTTTGGTTTCAGCTGGAGATGGAATGTTTTGGCGGAGCGAGCGGCTTGTGTGTGTTTTGACCATCTTCAGAGCAGTAGTGAACCAATAAAGGCTACCTTATCACGGCAACGTGGTGTCTTAGGAAGAGGTACCACCACCGCTGAAATGGGGTATAATACAGCGTAGTTAACGAACTCCTATAGGAATTCACAAATACCGAACCTTAGGGCCAGAGTTATGAAGAGGTCCACGGGTCTCTCACAACAAAGGGGTGGGCGCAGAGGTTATTGCTCCAGGGAAAACGTACTTCGAACCAATATTTTAAGCGTAAATAAACGGGTGTACGTTTCTGTAGCCTTTTTAGCCAGTTCATTCGCGCCTTCTAGCCCAATGTCTTTTAAAACGCAGTATATCCAGCCCTTATTATAAGAGCCAAGTGTATCTAATATATAAAGGTATGCTCACACCAGTTTAGATTTCGCTTAATTGGTTCTGAGCAGCTTGGCAGTCATTTGGCTGTCAGTCAAAATCGCAGATCTTAAAAATACTGATATGTTTAGCCAGCGGTTACTTTTCCCTGTGGCTAATAGCCCCTGCGCCCGTTCTCTTCGCTGCAAGGGACCTAACAGTATACCAGATAATCAGTTCCAATAGTAGCACAATTGTAGCAGTAGCTTATTGCTATACTCTCCCATTCCGCTCTGTGGCTGAACGATATTTTACATTTCTTTTGGAAATGAAAATTCATGATCATATTATACCTCAGCATCAATAATTCGATTTACCGTCTACAAGGAATGTTAATCTTTTTTCGTCAGCTCTTCGTCTTGCTGATACCCACGTCGTGTCTAATGGTTATTAAATATCCCAGCTTCCGCTACTTATTAAATGGTGCTATGCCTGTCTTCGCTAGACTGATGCCCAGTCCAGCCCTCCTGCATTAGTAACCTATGATTATGTTACCGATATCAATTGGATTCTAAAATATGCGATGTCCTCATATTTATTACCCTTACCGATGAATACCATATCATCAGCGTAACTCTGGGCCATCAAACCAGTATTAGCTATCTCTTCTAAGAGTCGACACCAGCGTATTAGTATGGTATCCTATGACATTCAAAGTCTTAAAATGCATGCATGGGGACTCCGCTTAAACTCGACATGAAATTATGTTACTCATTGCATACGAAGGAATTCACAGGTCCATCTTTGTACCAAATTTGCTAATAATAGGAATAATCGTTGCTGAGATAATAGGTATGATAAACAAGCAGACACATTTTAGTAAGGTTTTGTTTCAGACAAAACCTTAAAAACATGCGCATCCCTTTGGTGCCGCGTAATCACGTAATGCATCCATCAAGTGATACGAGGGAGTTTCAATTAACCGTCCTGCCCAATAATCATGCTGGCATGTAAATAGATGTAAGCGATTGCGCATTAAACGTTAGTTCTGATTACAACGTTAGTTTAGGCAAACTGGTCTGAAAAATTTAGAGTGAAAACCATTCTTTCTAGCCCGCTTTCAGAATGAAGGCCGCTTCTGTTCCCTCTCACTCCCTTTTTTTTGGGGGGGGGAGTAGGGTAGGTGAATGCGTTTACGCACAGAGTGTTGGGACCCCTTACCGTCCGATGCCTCCGCCGGTCGAGTTCAATGTTCTTCGCAATAAGACGAGCCCGAACATAATGCGCAATACGATTCCAGCTACCAGCACTCTTCAGCATCTCTCTGACAATGTTGTCTGGAGAGAGCTCCCCTGTGTCTGCATAAAGCTGCTGGCGAAGGTGGTCCCACCACTCGCAAGAGAAAAAGCTGTGTTCAGCGTCGTCCGCCACTCCGTTGCAGAACACACAATCAGGAGATCGCGCCTTCCTAATCCTGTGCAGATAAGACTGAAAACTTCCATGCCCACTTAGAAGCTGGGTAAGGAAATAATAAATCTCACCGTACTTTCTCCTCAACCACGGGTCTAAGTTGTCGATGAGCTGCGCAGTCCACCTGCCTCTTGGCCCATTTTGCCAAGAAAGTTGCCACTCGGTAAGGGTCCGTTGACGTTCTTCATGGGCAACCACCGGTAGATAGCTTTGCACTTATTGGCAAGGAGGGCAACGGGGATCACTCCCGCGATCACCATCACAGCCGGTTCGGAGACGGTGCGATAAGCAGAAGCCACTCGCAAAGCTCCCCGCCTCTGCACTTGAGCGAGGCATTTACGATGCACCTCCTAGTCAAGGGCATCAGCCCATACCTCCGCACCATAGAGAAGAACCTACTGCGTTGCTCTCATGAGGAAACGTCTCCCCAAGGCTGCGACTCCAGCTACAGCCCTATCCGCTGCTTCCACCCCCTTGGAGTGCGTCCCAAGGGTATACCGCTTATTATTACCCTCAGGAGGGAACCTTGAATGATTTTCAGTCCTTTTGGAGCGCTGCAAGGAAGATGTCATTCAATCTCAAGAGTTTCCACCGCCCATTTTACTCTAATATCGGAGCGTACCACTTTAGACACTTGCAATTTTCCAGAAAGTTAGTGTCTTCCACCGTGAGACAAAATGAGTTTCGAACAGTAGGTGTACCTTATACTCATTCTTTTCATTAAATGTCGCATCTCCTTTACCTCCTTTTGCCCGACAGACAAAGCATATTCATCAGTCTTTAACTAAGACTTCGTATAGCCTGAATGCTTTTGTGGCCTGCTCGATTCCCCCACAGAATTTCATGAATTTATTTCGCTGCTGACCTATCCTTGGTTTATTTTGTTCGGTTAAAGAGCTTTTGGACCTCTACCCTCATTGATTAGTTCCTGCGTATGAAACGCTCATTTAATACCTCTATAAAATATGTAACCTCCTTTTACATATGTCTGTATAAAATCGATTCATAATCCCC
Source organism: Hermetia illucens (assembly GCF_905115235.1). Classification (NCBI taxonomy): domain Eukaryota; kingdom Metazoa; phylum Arthropoda; class Insecta; order Diptera; family Stratiomyidae; genus Hermetia; species Hermetia illucens. Next base: position 172,680,451 of record NC_051849.1, on the reverse strand, counting down.
ATAAATCCATCAAGTTTCATTGCTACACGTTCACCTGTTTTCAAGTTAATTGTCAGTCAAACATACAAAGAGCCAATAAATAAAAGTATCTAATTCTACAGAAGCTTACAAGGAAATTTCACTCATTGAATTGTATCTCTAGTAACCATAAATTTATAATATCATCTGCAATATATGAAAACACCCCTCTTGGAATTTATTTTGCACATTTCTCAAAGACTTCTTACTGCTTTTACTCGATCCATATCACTAAGCAGATTTTTCACTTACCTCATCGTCTATTGTCATCACAAAAAGAAAATTTTCTTATAACCTGAAAAGAAACACATTGCGCCCGAGGTAGCCGTCCCGTTTGCCATATCACAAAAGAAAAATGTCTAGCGGACCGAGTGCAAAGGGTGGATATCAATACGAATGACGATGATGATGATGATGTTGGCATGATGTAAATATTACCCCATAGGGATGCTTTGAATAGAATAAAACGAAAATCATGCTCCACATTCATAAAACCACAAAAAAAATCAAATGTCACCCTTGCGCGGATCAACTTTTCCACTTCTTGTCATTTCTTCGAACACTATTGCCTCCGCCTTCCAAGATTTCGGAAAGCTATCAATACGAAAAAGGCAATACACAGTGGCAAAGCATGAATTTGATGTTCATTGGGTTAAGGATATCACCGTCCAGAAATCCAGGGGATACGTTACCATTTCAATTTATTCCTTTTGCTGCTTTCAAATGGTGTCACCCAAAGGAGCAGGAGAGAGTTTTATCTGTTTATGACGCAAATGAGATATTCTTAGATGTCCCTGAAAGGTTAGCATGGATACTTGTTTTTCGAACAAGAAAGTGAAGTATGCTTTTGGAAGGAGTCCTAATTCTGATTGAAGAGTCATTTTAACAAATTTTTAAAAAAATACTCTGCAAGTTTACTACAAAATCCCTGAAATTGCTTGCAAAAGACATTGTGGAGGTAGGAAATACCTTTTTGCATCGGTGCAAAGCTATAGTAACATAGAACGGAAATAATATATTTAAAAGTCCTAAATAGCGTTAAGATTGGCAAGCAGGGCATTCCTTTTGAATGTGACAATTAGGGAATTATCTGGGCAAAGATAGTAGCTAAAATAATCCTGAACCACATCAAAGAACACCTCAGAAGCTTGACTGATAGAGAGCAGAGTGGTTTTTGTTTTAGATCCTCCTGCATTGACCACATCAACATCTTATGTATCATTTTGAAAAAGTTTGCGGAGTTAAAGTCTTCACTTCACCAGTTCTCATTTCGAGAAAGCTTTCGACAACGTGAGCAGGGACTGTATCTAGAGCGCTCTAATCAAAAGGGGCAATCCGACATATGTTGGCCCAAAATTACATGTGCTGCACCGAGCTATAATCTCCGAAGAATGTGAGGTCCTAAGCAGAGCGTGCCCGGGTTGCATCTTGTTGCCGATGTTATTTCATTTTGTTATGGGTTCTTCTTGCTACGGGCGTGAAGGATTTTAATGGAATATGACATCCTTTCTCAAACACCTCGACAACGCTGATGACATCTATTTGTTCTCTCACCGGTCACGAATATTGGCCAAATAGCTCTGGATTGGAAAGAAAGGGAACTAGGTTTTTTTGGAGTAGGGTAGGTGACTGCCTTTACGCACAGAGTGTTGGACTCCCGCAACGGTATCCCGTCAGGCTGCCAACTAAGCACCTCCCCGTCATCAGAAAACTAGCTTGGAACAGTTTATCCCTTTACCCTAGCACTTTCCTCCCGGTCTCCCGCCCTAAGACCCCTCAAGTCAGGAAACCCACTCACCAACGGGAGGAGATAGGAGGAAGGGAATTATTAGTTCAAGGAGCCCCTTACCATCCGCTCCATCTACAGATCGAGCTCAATCTTCTTCACAACAAGAAGAACCCATACGTAATCCGCAACACGACTGCATCTGCAAGAGCTCCTCAGCATCTCTCTGAATGTTGTCTAGAGAGAACTACCCTGTGCCTGCATAAAATCACTGATGAAACGCATCCCAAATTTCATAAGAGAAAAAGTTGAGTTCGGTAACGTGTGCTACTCCAATGTAGAACACACAATCAGGAGATCGGGGCTTCCCAGTCTTCAGCAGGTAAGACTGAAAACCTTTTACGCTTAGAAGCTGGATTTGGAAATGTTGGTTTTGGTTCAACCATGAATCTAAGTTAGCGATGAGCCGCGCAGTCCATCTACATTTTGGCTCATTTTGTCAAGAGAATTGCCACTCCGTAAGTATGCGTTGACATCCCTCACAGGAAACCATCATTCTTAAGTCTTAAGTTTTCGTAGATAGCTTTCCATTCCTTAGCAATAAAGCCAACGGGGATCACTCCCGCGATCACTATTACCGGAACTGAGACATTGCGATAAACAGACGCCACTCGCAAAGCTCACCGTCTCTTCATCTGGGCGAAGCTTCCTACGTGGAGCATTAGATCAAGGTATTTAACGGCTGGATTTGAGTCTATAATCAACTCGTAGATTGATGTGGGACCCAAGGTCGGGATTCTCTTTCTGGTCGAGATGACTACTTCTGTTTTCTCTACCAACATACCAGCCAAGTATCCTTGGCGGCTGTTCTACAATATGCCCGGCAACAAGTGCCGCAACTTTGTCTGCATAACCAATCAGGCGGGACTCTTCTGGCGTATCGAGTCTTAGAAAACTATCGTAGGAAGCGTTTCGGAGGTCCGCCTCTAGCATGGATCCCTGTGCCACTCTGACCTGATCTCTATCCTACTCTGGCCTGCTAGCGTCTAATAGGGTAGTGAGAGGTCTCTCAGATAATCACTCAATATCCGCAAGAAATAATTTGGCAAGTGGTATAAATTTAGAAAGCTTATCCTAATATGCCTGTCCATCTTACGGAATTAAAGGCATTTACGACATCAAGCGTTATGAAGAACAATCTCCGTCGAGACCAACGACTATGTGCCTCAACTTAATTAACCGCGTCGACGACCTCCATAACACCATCCACCGAGATTCCCCTACTCTGAACCTAAATCGCCTTACGATTAAGTCCCCAGCAGCACGGACTGCTGCAGCGAGTCTACTTCAGGTCAGCTTTTTGAGCACTTTCCCGGCCCTATCAAACATACACAGCGGTCGGTATGCAGACGGCAGCTCCTCCTTTTCCTTTCCCGTTTAGCGCTAGTTTCGCTACTTTCAGCGACGTAGAAAAATATTCTCCTTTAGGGAAGCGTTAAACGTCCGAAGCAACAAGTCTAACCGTTGGTAGAACGCCAGTTTATAAACTTCCGCTGGAATACCATCAAGACCTGACGCCTTCTTATTTTTCATAGTGAGAATTGCCTGTTCGAGCTCCTTCATGGTGAAAAAGGGAAGTCGTTGACATTAACCCGTACAGGACGACCAGAAAATGATGCCCTTTAGTTTAGTTTAATTCTTCCCGCCTACGGTGTTCGCAGGCTTTAGCGAATCTAAGAACATTCTCCAGAGGCAGAGAGTGTGCAGATTCTTCATTGAAGAAAACACTGCCGCGTCTTCGTCTGAGATCTGAGGATGCCGGGCAGCTACATAAAAAGTGCAGGGTCGTCTCCTCATCCTCCTCACATTGGCTGCACATACCCCAAACCACTACCCCAATCTTTTGCATATGGTAATTTAAGGAGCAGTGTCCCATCAAAAGCCCTACTAGGGTTTTCTTGTCCCACTTCTTAAGGGACAACAAAAATGCCGCTCTAGTGGCCCTAAGCTCTTTCACAAGGATTTTCGCTTGCCGGCAAGAGTCCCAATTTCTCCATTCGGTTGCGTGAATCCTTGCAATTTCACCCTTCAGAGTAGACTTGACAGTAGATGGTCGGATTCCAAGAGCTGGTTCTGGCCTCACTATTCTGGATCCAGACCCTCAGCGAGCCAGTCTGTCAGCTTCGTCATTACCAGCGATGTTAGAGTGCCCCGGCACCCACATCAAGAATGTTTCGTTCAGTCGGCCAAGTTTCAGCAGCACCTGATGACAACTCCACACCAACTGGCTTGGCTGCCGCCCGACTGTCGGAACAGATTCGAGCGGTGCGACCCCTCCACTTTTGTCGCAGACATTCTTCTCCTGCCAATGGAATGGCATATATCTCCGCCTGGAATGTGGTCGTCATTTTTCCGAGGGTTCGACCCAGTTCTATAATCGGATTCTCCGAGAACACCCCTGGGCCCGATGCACCCTCCGTGACTGACCCGTCGGTGAAGATTATTAAGTCTGTAATCTGAAAAAACTCATGGCCATTTGTCGACTATTCTCCTCTTTCGGTGATTACCACAGTATATGTCTTTTCAAAGACGAATCTGGAAACCATATGATCGGCCGGCATCAGGGCTACTGGATGTTTTTCATGGAATTTCCAGATAGACGCATGACCGTGTGATTGGCCGCCTTTCCACACCCCAATGGTATCGATGTCCTTACAATGGGGTACTAAGTATGCAGGGTTTCCGAGTTTATTACCAAGTCCCCACGGGTTCCCATTTCCTTTGTTGAATAGGTTCTACTAGCCCCGAGTTTTGGTTTTATTTTTTACGCTAGTTTCCTTTTGGCCGGTTTGTACCCTACCTTGGTGGTGCATGCCTCCTCGTGGGCGTGGCATGGTTGTGTCAAACTGCGGAGCTTATAACTACCCCTCAGTATTTCAGCAGTTTTCGTCGCCCGCCAGTACATAGGCTTGACAAAGCTGGTTGCCCCCGGGACAAGGAAGCTTCACAGACTATCATTACCAGATTCATATCTGAATTTACGACAGTGTCAGAAGCTACGTTGCCACCCCCAAAAGTGTCCTTCAGGGCGACTTTACCTGTTTCAAGAGCTTCGACGAATCTCCCGACCGGTGTAAGGTATGCGCTGAAAAACGTTATCCCTAAACAACGAGTTCAAAGCTATTCCATCCACTTTTCATGTCGAGGTCTTTAACCATTTCTTGGCCTGCTTAATAGTGTGACGAAAGCATTGTTTTTCTGCCGAAATATGAGGAAAAATTCCAAAGAATTCTCTGTGTAAATTTGATCGAGTTGAATACAGTGGAGTACTCCATCCATGCTACGAGTTAGTTTCAATAAGCTCAAAGCATGTTACATTTTAAAAATTCCACCAAACACACGGCAAAATGGATTTTGATAACGTCAACAGGAAGTATATCTAAAGTACTCTATGGAAAAGGGGCATTATGGAAAGGTTAATAACTGTTTGTTTCGTTCTATATAATAATATTATTAGTGTCGTATTTGTAATCAAATTTTAACGCTTTATTTAACATACTTAGAATTATCTGATTTAAGTCAAATATTTAACGTTTTGTTCGCAAACTTGTTGCTATTTAGAAGGCAATTCCATTATCCCCCTCTTATAAAACCCCCCTCCCTATTTGCAAAAAAACTCAGACAGCCAGTTTTCGCAAGCTTCGTTTGAGGCTAACTTAGTAGCACCAAGAGCGTTTTGCATGGACCGGAAGAGATGGTAATCACTTGGTACCAGGTCCGGACTATACGGTGGGTGTGATAGGACATCCCATCCGAGCTCCCGCAGCTTCTGGCGGGTCATCAACGATGTGTGAGGCCGAGCGTTGCCCTGGTGGAACAGAACACCATTCCTATTAACCAATCCTTGCCGCTTCAGGTCAATCGCCTGTTTCAAACGGTCGAGTTTCTCACAATAGAGGACCGAATTGAGCATCCGGGCCATAGTTGAGCAGCTCATAGTGGATGACTCCCTTCCAATACCACCAAACACACAGACAAACCTTCCTGGCCGTCAATCCGGGCTTGGCGATGGTTTGGGCCGGCTCACGTGCTTTGACCACCATCTTTCTCGCTTGAGATTTTCGTACATGATCCACTTTTCATCAGCAGTCACCATCCGCTTCAAAAATGGGCCGAATTCGTTCCATTTCAGCAATGCATCGCCGGGGTTGATTCAGTCCAAGCGATTTTTTTGCGTCAACTCGTGTGGCACCCAAACAGCCAGCTTTTTTTGGAATCCAATCTTCTGCAAATGGTTCCAAACAATTTTATGGTCCTTACCCAGTTCCTGGCCAATCGAACAAATGCTCACATGCCGGTCTCCTTGAATGATTTTGACGATTTTATCGGTTTCTACGACGATTGGCCTACCAGTACGGAGTATACCTTCGACATCCACTACACCAGAACGAAATCGATCAAACCAACCATTTTTACCTCTTAGTAAAAATGTAAAATATGGCGAGTTTCTTGCTTGGTGGACTCCATTTTTGACGCGCTATAACTTGAGACTGAAACGTACGATCATAAAACTGTCAAAGAGACGCCTGTAGTCCAGGTTGTCGTCTTCAAATCGCCGTATAGTACGACCCGATGCGATAAGTACAACACAAGTGTCGTCCTCTATTGACAAAATACGACATTACTTTTTCCTCAACCTAATATTTTAGTGGCATCTTTCAGAGGGCGTGGAGGGCTTCAATGGGCCATTTTGTCTCTATGCAAACACCTCTCAATCAAAGATATTGGGGAATATGTGTGGTGAAGAACTTGTTTCTCTTCTTCAATATTGAAAGTAAATACCAACAAAACCGAGGTTCACAATTTGATGGGTCACCACACCCTTCCTACATATGACATTAATGAGCATTAGGTATATCTAGCAAGCGTTGTTTCTGCCGGCAACGGCGCCGAGAGTAATGTTGGTCGGCATATCAACAGCGCTAAATGCAGCTCTATCCAAAATCAGGAAGTACACCGTCATCAAGCTTTCTTGGTGCTGCTATATGGGAGCTCCACGCTTTCTAATTTTCGTTTGGAATTGAGGGAGCCCCGCCATCCATTTTGCGGTGGGCCTGAACGAAGAGAAAAACCTTTTCCCAACTTTTCGGCCATGGGCCGTTCTTTTAAAGCACAGGCAAAGTTCAAAAAAGCACAGACGACTATGAACTCATCAGAAGTTACCTCAGCTCTGCAGCTTGACCGAATTGGTTAGTGGATGTTGTTCATTTCCATATATTAATCTAGAAATACGACATGGATGTGAATTATATTCAAACGACAAATGATCCAAGAAAAGAGGAGAAAGTTCCTTTCCAACTGGTCCAGTCAGGATCCCTCAATTCGAAACAAAAATTAGTTCAGCTTCATTCAACTTAGGACAGAACTACCAAACGGCTTTTCATTAGTAGGTTACTTGTGCCCTGGACGAAATTTGGTATATATTTTTTGTAAGTTTCCATTAACTAATGCCTACGTTATACCTTCGGAGTACTCTGGCCTAAGTTCTGATTGGGCCACAAATCTGTAGATGTGTTTACGAAGTCTTGATGATAACAGGTGATAGGTCTCTCATCGAAAGAGGTCGGTAGGTTCACTGAAAGTTATATCATGCAATGGTGCATATTATCTTGGGATGGTCGACAAATAGGACCCCCTATAGCTAGGTGACACGGAACTGCGGAGGAAGAATTTAAGCTTCTCGAGGAGCATTTTTCATTTACCTAGGTTTTTTCTCCGCGGCAACTGAAGAAAAAACTTTTGGAATATTTACATTGGTTGCACCAGCATTCATCGACTTCAATGCCGTCTTTGGCTGCGATTAATAAAGGCAGGATCATATAGATGGTGGCAAAGTCAGCGCCACAAATCAAACAAACTACAACATCAAATAGCACTGGCCAACTGAGAACAATAAAGATAGGAGAATACATCTTTGATACCGCTGAAAATATCTTCTATTTTGGGTCGACGATTATAATCGATAACAGCTATGACGAAAAAATTCGTCCGTGGTTGTTGTCAGTCAAATGAACCTAACATAGCTTACAAAAAATTTTCCAATCAAAACGTCTTACCATAGGACCAAAGCTCCTTCTGTACAAAACAGTGATCTTGCTCGTCCTCATGTATTCCTCGGAGACTTGAGTTCTTAGTATGCAGACTCTAGCCCCCTTTCGAGACAAGAATCCTTCGAAGAATTTTTCGCCTCCTGTTAGATGATTGATCATTCCGTAGCCTATATAACAACGAAATTTTTCAGCGATAATACGACCGTTTCGTTGTGGATGAAATCCGACTGAATAGAATGTAGTGAGCGGGTCACCTGATCCGTTGAGGTGAGGTTAATCCAGACTGAAAGATGCTTAGGACAATATCTATGATAGAAAAATAAATTCTGCCTCAATTTGTTATTAAGGCAGCCGCAGACCGGACACCGATTTTTACACCGTTGATTATGATCCAAACGTCGTGTTTTTCTTGACAAAAAATTCATGGAAGAAAGTATAGCTAAAAAGGCAAGGTGAATTGTCTTTCACTAAATTATAGTATACCAGACCAGCGTTGGACGGAAGTGGGTGCCTGTTTAAAATAATTATTGGGGGCGGGCGATAGAATATATCGAAACTAAACGCAGCAGCAGCTAGCCAATGAAACGTTATAAAGCCTGGTGTATGTTACGGGTAACTACAGGTAACTACCCTGCTTTAATCTAATGAGCACTTTATCAAAATTTCAAATTTTCGTCAAGAAGTTTGCTCAAGGTGATGCTTATCATCTAACTTTCGGCACTTGTCGTTGATGAGTTGACAAACGCTCGTTCCATACTGAGAGACAGACACTCATTAGATGCTACTTAGAGACATGTTTGTATTCTGTAAATGTCAGAAACACATTTCATAATACAGTTCGTACTCATCCTTTTCTCAGCGACAGCGACCACCCGTCCTAGATATTGAAGCGAATATATGGTTGCCAGCTTTCAATACTGGGCATAAGGCATACCCACGTGCCATTGCTTCCAGCACCTGGCAATCGTCTTCAATTCCGCTCAGGGCTTTTGGTTTACTAGAGAGATATGTTATGCATAACAAATGTTTTGCCGTCCGTGGTTGTATATTTAATCCAGTTCGAGGACCTTTTGAGCCTTCGTAGAAACTGCTTTCTATCTTACGCAACTCCTAACTTAAAGAAACAGTTTGTACAGTTTGTCCCTCCTTTAGGCGCGGGAGGCTTGTCTGAATCCTTTCCCACCTGCAATTTTTCATTAGGAACAACTTCCAGTGATAACCATGGGGAGGTGGAGGGATAATTTGGTAGTAAAGCTGTTAGTGTTGATTCAGCACGCGTTTCATATGTTAGACCAATAATACCCTTTGGCCTCTACTTTCATTTTTCGGTAAATTTGCATCCTTAAATCTAACGTAAACGTCGATATGGAGTAGTCGGCATTAATCCAGACAAAAATAACTTCATGTAACCTTGAAGAGAAGTACCGCCTACTTTATAACAGACCACAAATAGTATGGCGCTTATGTGATGTCGGAAATTTCAGATTACCTTTGCTAGATTTATAAGATAAGCAATTCTTTTAAAGGCTGTTTTAGAAATGTTTGTTTTCTGAGTTCATTTAAAAAATGAAACGTTTTTATGGACCTCAAATAAAAGGTTTCATATGAACGAGTCAACCCTAATCTTTAATAGAATAATCCCAAGTGCAGATATCTCATTCTCTTTACAAAAAGATTTCGAAAACGAAGAAGCTCACAAGCCTCCATATGAAAATAAGATTATCTACTCATTGTCTTGGAAGCTATCTGTAAATATGTATGAAACAACCCGAAATAAACCCGCATACATCCTCCCAATGTCTGATGTCTCTCGAGAATTGACTACGATTTATCCAACTAATCTTGCACGTAAATATCCTTGAGTCCTTAGCCCCGTTAGCATCTCAAAACGTAAAGTTTTATTTCACAAAAACCTTGCTACAGACACGAAAAGGGAAATGATATTATTTTAGTCTCAGAATGTGATTATCTGTGAAATTGAAAATTAAATGCTCACACAAGGATCCCCTGATGTCCTATCCTTTCCTCCTTCCTCCGCGCACGGTAATTTCTCACCACACCCGTTCCGATCCCATCTCTCTCTCTCTCTAAATCCTGGAAGTATAACGGAATAATTGACTAAAAAGCATGCATATACATTATTCTCTCCATTTTTAACTCCCTCAATTCGCAAGGCTTAAGAAACAGAGAAAAAGGCACTTACGAAGGAAGGGCAGAAATGTTACCTCTGCCATTCCTGGCTGGGTACTTGGTGCTGACAGAAATGGGGGTAAACAAAAATGATGAGATGGCAGCTGATTATTTCGAGACTAGTTTTATGCTCAAACGCATTTTGAGGTAATTACATCATGGAAACGATCTTCTGGAAATAGTTCGAAAATATAGGATGGATGCTCTCTAATCAGCTTTGCACTCTTCAATGCCACTAACTTTATAAATTAGAAATTGAATAACTCTTACACCGCAACTATCCTCCTACTGGCATTAAACTATCTTGTAATTAATTTTTGTCATCGGATAAATTGTGACCCGATGATGGGAAAGAATTGAGTTTTTAGGATGCGATATAAGGTGGGAGCCGAATTTAGGTTAATCAATTTCTACTCATAACAGATTAGTTTTCGCTTGCAGAAAAGTGATGCTAATTTTATAGAATCTTTTAAAAATTATGTAACACACTTCGGCAAGGTAAGTCACGCCATAATACAATAAACGACAGAAGTGCCACCCTTTGTTAATATGGAACCATTGCTTGCTTCGTCTTTTGATCGTTCGCAGTAACCCCTGGCGAGTAAGTTGAGCGTCAAACTCTCGATCTCACTATCCCAGATCGTCGTGCAAGTTTGTGTAAGCCTTCGTACTGTGCCGCTAATACACGGCTATCACTTGTACAACATTAAGTGGGATGATAATGGAACTGAAACACTGTCCGATTAAAAATCAGATTGAAAAAAAATAACATCATCATCATAATCAACCGCACAACCGGTGTGCAGTCTAGGCCGACTTTACTAAGGTATTCCAGACATCCCCGTTTTGCGCTGAGGTCCACTAAAATCCCTAAAAACTGTCTGGTATCCTCGCCGCCTACCAAAAGTTCTTCAGAGGGTTCTTTTCTAGGAGGTGGCTAAAAGTTCAAATTTTTTATTGCTCCCAACCCAAATCTCCTAAGAATACAGGAAGATTGGCTAGGTCATTGTTTTGTTCAGTAAGAGCTTTGACTCCTCGCGATGCGCAGGGCAAGCGCCGGACGGGTACACGCCGATAAGTTGCGTCAACCACTCCGAACACGATGTACTGACGATAACTTACGGAGAAGTTTTCTAGGACTCGCCAATCGTCCACAGATGGTGCCAGAGATTCCATTCACAACGTTGGCTTGGGTCAGGTGTTTAAAGCTACGAGCCCGGTTCTGGCTGCCATTTTCAGGATCCGTTTCTCTCTGGAGTCCGGCATGCCCATTCGAGGGCCCTAGCATTAAAGTCACCGCCTACCAGGACGTGACGATAGCCCAGGCACTTATTTAAGGCCACTTCCACTTCGATCTTTTCTGTGAGCCAGCCAAGATAAGCAACGAGAGCCTTCTTTCCCAGTAGCCCCTTGACCACCTCGAAGAACGTATGCTTGCTCGTTGTCTTCGGGCCTAGTTCCACAAGGACTCCGCACTTATACTACATTATCTTCGAGTTGTATCTTGTAGCGGGTTTTGCAGCAAACCCGAGTTTCTGTTACTGATTTTCGGTTTGTAGCCCTCTTGTCTATGGACAGATGGGTCTCAGGTGGCGTAGCGAGTTTTTTCCTTTTGTTCTTCTTCGCTTTCTTTTTTTGGGCCCTGGAAGCTACTTGTCTCCGTCATGCGCGTCTTCCTCTTACCGCTTATTCCCCAATTCGCTTTGCAGCAGGCAATCTCGGCAGGAGATGCGGCTATTTCTATTTTCAGTGCGTCTTTCGTTGCTCTCCAGGTTCGTATATAGAAGGAGATGCTGTCTGGTAGTCCCTCCAGTTGCATTAGCTCCACGCTTTCGCTAACGTTCTTCTGGAGGAACGTTGCCGACCACTTACACTTCACCACTGTTGCGCATTTCCTTCCTTCTTCAGTTCTAGCTAGGAGGGTCGACTGCGTTTCGATTCGTGTCTGAATCCACCTGCGCAGGACTAGTGATTTTGGGCTCTTTTCCGGAACAGGGACACTGCAGGGTATTAGAATTGTTGTCCCTGTACCGTCAGTCTCGCCACTTTGTACGGTATTCTCTTTATTTGGGCACCCCGGTATCACAGCCCTCTCTGTCTCTTTCGCTGGTCGCTGCAGTGACCACGCATTTTCGTCCTTCGCGCCTGTTTCCCTGATAATTCGTCCATTTTTTGTGTTTTGTTAGGTTTGTTGTCCACCTAAATTTCAACAGCGCATCATGTACAAGGGGAAGGGGGTCGCAATAGTCAGGAACAGGGGTACTCTGGGCGACAAAACCCTACCCCAGTTCTCGGAGGCCCGACTACGTACCTTAGCTGAATGAGGTCCACTAACACCAAGTCATTGTGCATTCTTGAAAACAAGATTTAAATGTGTCTGATTCTGATCCACAGTTAGGGGCATACAAGTCGATAACCTCGAAAATTAAAGAAAATGGGCCTCTCCTTCCTGTTCTCTCTCTCTATACTAGATCCCCTAGAATGTTGCATGGAATTCCCACGATATGGTTTCCCTACTACCGGGATACTATCTTTTTGACGATGATAGAACCTGCCAGAGATATCTCACAAATCTAGCTAAAGGAAAGTATTTCATAAGAAGCAACATCCTACCATGACTATCGATATCAGTAACCCGGGCATCATCAGTTAGAAAAAACTACAATTCTAAGTAATGATCAAATAGCTGCAGCAATAGGGCAAGTTCTTCATAGACTCATGTTTTCTGAGAAGGCATTGTCGTTGCGAATACACAAGTCAAACCAGATAGCGATAAGCAAAGAGTAAACTTGTCAGACATAGGATTATCGGGAACTTTAACGCCTGGACTAAACGGTGAGGCAAGTTATGACTTAACTCAGTTGTATAGAGCAGGCACAGCAAGGTATATACCATATATACGGTTGCCATCTATAATACTTCTTGATGGGGTATAGTGCGTCAACCGCATCTACGCGACATCGTACAACGTTTGCTGAAATGAACGCTACATTCTCCCTCCATTGTGGGAGAGGGCACGGGGTAGCCAGCAATGCAATTGTCGCCCCCCCCCCCCCTAAGAATACCACTTGTTCTAAAATGTCCCGTAAGATGTTGATGTGGCCAATGCAAGAGGATCCGGAGCGGAAACCAGCCTGTTCTCTGGCGATCAAGCTTTCCACGCATTCTTTGATGCGTTCCAAGATTATCTTTTGCGGAATTTTAACGATTATCCCCTCTATAAGAATTGTCTTGAATTCACAGGATTTCCCTCCGAGTGAAAGTAGCAAATCTGCAGTCACTGCAGGCGCAGAGGTAAATAAATCTACGGGGACACCGTCGTTCCCAACTAATAGCGGAGATGTTATTCTTCTGTTTCGAGGAGCAGCCCTCACTAGCATATTACGCCAGATGTGATACGATTAAGAACCATTCAGCAAGTCGTGATTGAGGATGAGGGATCGGCCGTTGTGCCGGATTTTGTCACACCCCTTTGGGACGCGGGAGACGATCTGAATAGCAACCAAGAAAAAAACGTTTTTGAGGGAGACCAAATGCTTATCAATATTCTCAGACAGATGACTCAGGGCTCTGTCCTCCGATCACCAAGATAGCTCTTGCACTGTTGAGCAATAGCTGGATTATATGAATGGACGATATCGAATTTGAAGCGTCGTAGCTCTCCAACCCCGAAAGCAAGCAACCATTCGATTCTTACGAACACTTCTGTTATTCGTAAAATAGCAAATCTGGCTTTCGTACGGTCAGTTAAAACCCCATTGACCTTATGCTCTGCGCTCAAATGGCGAGACGGTAGCAGCTACAGATAACTACAACACAGAGTCCGAAAATATACCTAGTTCCCCAAGGCGATAGTTTAGTTGGCAGTGACCAGTGAAAATTCCCACTATGATTCGGAGGTTCTTCTTTGCGATGTGTAAACAGTCCTTGGGCACTCGAATTCGTATTCCCCAATAAACACCCTGGACGACTCAATTCCTGATAAACTCGCCCAGTATATTTCCCTTTGACGTTCCTCTCCATTTTTTAATGTCATAGCCACGAACTCGTTTCCGATTGCATAGAAGGGTTCTGGCCCGTGTAAAAGCGTCCCTGCTCCCTTCTTGGCTAACTCTTCCACTGCCTCATTCCTTTTCAAACCAACATGGCCTAGAACCCAGAGTATCCAGACCTTATTATGCGAGCCAAGCGTATTCAGTCCCTCAAGGAGTTCCCATATCGGGTTAAAGGTTGCACTTGAGTGCCTTGATCGCCGCTCGGCTGTCAAACAGAATAGAAATTTCTGCCCCCTGAAGATGGTGTTCATATATATATATTATCTTTCCACCTGGAATATGCTATTGTGCATACAGCCATTGGCTCCAAGTATATTTTCCTTGGACCAATGACCCCGACACCCGTCCCGTCTGCTATTTGTCAGTTGAATTAAGCCATATGTCACAGCCACGCTCTCTCAATTTGCCGTGTTACTCCAACGTGTTTCAAACTTCTTATCGAGTGAAATCCCGTTGCCATGTTATCCCTTACTGTCAATAATTTGGAGTACCGCCTGAAAAGAATATCAATCTTCCTTCGATTCAGGCCATTCCTCACTTCAATGATACTCCGTTGGGCATGTCCTTCATCGCCCCACTGATACGCACGCAGATCACTCTTTGGAGTTTGTGTAATTCCAGCCGGTAAGTGTGTTGACACCGATATAGGGGATTACGCATTAGAACGTTAGTTATGATATTGTTGTCTATAACCTTCTTCACCGTTTAAAGTACAACGATGTTAAGCAAATTGATCTAAACGATTTAGGGTGAAGAGGATCATCTTACCCTGGCCAGCCCGTTCATCAAGGCATTCGCTAGAGTTATGTCTAGTACCTATTGTTTGGTGCTTGTCACAAATGTTGGAGTGTTCCCTAAGTTATATATCTCTAACTTATTGGTAAGAATAAATTCAAGAAAGCACTCAATTCTTCGATTAGGATCGCTGCTTCCCCAGACTTCGTGATAGGCTTTGGCATCGCAGTCGAGGAGAAGTGGTAGCGCCCTCCTCTGACAATACTTTACCATTTTAATGACAAACACCAGTGGTATCCGGATGTCATCTCTTGGGAAGTAACCCGCGGGCACGACTGCCTCCCGAGTGCTCCCCCCAGCTTCCAGTGAGACTTGGATAGCCACAGTCTCCAATCAGGAAATCTAAATTAATTTTAAATTATGTTTTAGAAAGATACAAGGTCTTGATTTTTCGCAAAAACAGTCCCAAATTACCTGCATGCTTCCTAATTGCAACCCACGACTCTGATCCACGGTACACCCAGACCTTCCGAGCCAGCACTATTCGAATGTTCTCCTAGGAACTTTCCCTTGCAATTACTGGGCTACCTTAGTGCTAGCCATCAGCTCCATTATTGTTCGAGGCTCTTCTCCACTGTCGGAATATCACTCTTCTCCCTCGACATGGCGCTCCTTGCACGTCGCTGCCCACCCTAATCCCTAGAAGATCTAGGCGCGTCGTCCAGCTTCTGCTCTTTACGAGGCAGCATGTCTACTTCCCTGATTGATCTATTCTCTTTGCATCTATGGCCTCCGAGATTCCTTCGGGGACGTCGGTAAGTTTTCCACCCGATGTCTTCTCCGAAGTATCTTTCCTCGACATTTCCCTATGCACGTTTACAGATATGTTGCCAAACCTATAGTTGATATGGCAACTCCGACGTTTGATCCCCTGCAGGGATCGGTCATCCACCCCGATCGGGAGGAGTCTATCCTTGCTCCCCACCTTGCTTCTGAAAATTCTCCATATTCGCGTATCGAGAACCTCATTCTGAGCGATTAGGAGGCCCATGAGATCTTTCGTCTCCAGTGCTGCGGCTTTAGGAAGAATACTGTCACCATATGTGCTTCTGGTATATCATCACCAGCACATGTCGACAGTTCTACTACTCTTAAGCCACTCCGCAGTGTCCTCCGTCGCGCAGTTTACCCGTGTGTGACCTGGTCGAAAGGCAATCGCAGTGAACACAAGCTTCGCAGTTCATCCTTTGCACATCCGCCTGACGACAAAGTCTTCAATACTTTCCCGCTCGTCACGAATGAATATTTACTCGGGAAACAATTATAGCAGTATGGGCAGTTGAATGCTGTTGACAGTAATAGCGTAGCTAATGGTAAGCTTCCTGATTCCTGCTTTTTCACCTGACCTACCCGAGTTTTCCCCGCTCTTGGGTTAAGGTTTGAGTTTTCGGGAGCATTCCCCAAATGTAGGTTAATCTCAGCTGCTCCTCACTTTCTTGGCTCCGATAAAAATGGCTTAGGTTTATCCTGAGCCTTCTTAAGGCCTCTTCTGTTTTTGAGCCTTTCTTCAAATAACGCAGATATCATTTAGCACGTGCACCACTGAGGCGTGTCTCCTTCCAGACGTGTGATATATTGATCTCAGAAATGGTTTTGCTTGTCTTTACTTTTTGAACAATGGTCTTTGTTGGTTGGAATCCTAGGCCAATGTTGACATCCACTGCTTGACGTCCCCAATTTTCCCTTTTTTGGTATAAGCACCTGGCTTTCAGTATTTCGGAGATGTACTTTCGCCTGATTGACCAGTTTTTGTGCGGTACGTGGTCCCGCATGTGTGGTTGTAGTTTTTTTTTTAGTTTTTATTCGTGTACTCATTTAATTCCAACGAGTATGTGGATTAAGAAGTCCGGCGTGCCATAGCTCCCCATAGCACGATAAAGTCAAACTTACTCACTGAGGCAAATAGGTATCAGTTCGCTCAAATACAGTCAGTTACCCCCGACTGATAGACTGGCTCGCCGAGGGTCTGGATCCACAATGGTGGGCCCAGAACCAGCTCTTGGAATCCGACCATCTACTGTCAAGTCTACTCTGAAAGGTGAAATTGCAAGGATTCACGCAACCGAGTGGAGAAATTTGGACTCTTGCCGGCAAGCGAAAATCCTTGTAAAGGAGCCTAGGGCCACTAGAGCGGCATTTTTGTTGTCCCTTAAGAAGTGGGACATGAAAACCCTAGTAGGGCTTTTGACGGGACACTGCCCCTTAAACTACCATATGGAAAAGATTGGGGTAGTGGTTTCGGCTGTGTGCAGCCAATGTGAGGAGGAGGAGGAAACTGCCCTGCACTTTTTATGCAGCTGCCCGGCATCCTCAGATCTCAGACGAAGACACCTTGGCAAGGTTTTCTTCAATGAAGAATCTGCACACTCTCTGCCTCTTGAGAATGTTCTCAGATTCGCTAAAGCCTGCGAACACCGTAGGCAGGAAGCCATTGAATAGGCAACTTACGGGGATAGTACAATGGGCCTAATAATGGCCTGAGTGCTCGGAGCTGCGGCTCCCCCCATTTAACTAAACTAACTAAACTAACTACCCCCGACTGCAGACTACCCAATAGGTACGGTTCGCAAGACACCCTGGATTGGGAGAGATGTTTTTCTACTCCACAGTCTAGATTCATAGCAGAAAGCCACATATCACCCTCGAAGAGAGGCAGCTCACTCTCAGATAGAGACAGGTTGTCCCCAGCTATATTCCGCGTCAGTATATCCTGCAGTGCTTCACCCCATATCTCGACTTACTGGGCAGTCAATTCCTGCATCGGCTGTCAACCCACAAATTTCACTTTCCTTACTCCCAAAGATGCATTTCACTGCCCTCTGCATACTTAACAATTAACAATTAACGTAATTTATCACCTTTCACTCGTCTATTTGCCAGAAGCTAACATACTCCGTAAGGGAGTAAGTACGAAATTCAAATAAAGCTCTACAAATTCTCATATTTTTATTCGCTTCACACCATAAGCCCCCTTTAACAAAATCCACATTCATATACAACCAAAAAGGATTAAAGTCTTTCTAGCTCAAACCTTGAGTTTTAAATTACCAAAGCGGAGCAAGGCAAATCTTTAGTGAATAAGGTCGAACATTCTTTGGAGTTTCTCCCCAACATGAAAACCACCGTCTCTGTTGAAACACTTTGTCTCGTCAAGGATGGACAATGTGTTTTAACTGGACTGGACTGGCCAAAGTGTCAGGACATTTAATGTATCCTATTAACACTTTGAAGTTGGATTCCTTTTGAGAAGCTTGAAGTCTTTTTGGGAGTTTTGAAATCGGAAACGGTCTCCCATGTATAGGTGAATATTTTTCAAAATAAAAAGTTGAGAGAGTTGTGAACCTCTCTTAAGATCGATAAAGGAAGGAAATTGAGTAGATGGGAAGTAATTAAATCCGATTTGCTTTGTTTCTAATTTGAGCAAGAATAATGAAGGTGGCCCCATTTTGCCATAAATCTTTTGACAAACATAATTATTTCCACCTAAAAATACTAGTGTATTGTCATTGAAAATGAAGAGGGCCCTCTTCGGGTACTGCTGGGTAAAATGTGAGTTTACATACAAGGATTACCTAGCATACGAATTCGTTTACCATGGAGAAGATTCAGAATTGCCAAAGTATCGACTGACCTGAGTCTAATTCACATTGATATCTACCTAAATTTTCTTCCAACAATAAATCTAGCAATCACTTACTCTCACCAGCCAATTCGCTACAATAAAGTAACAAATGTGTGAAATGATGCCAAATAGCTCTTTTATTAACTGAACTCGTCCAAATTAAATTAGGAATTGCTACGTAATAGAACATCCGGCCAGACATCCGAGATTTATGGACACATGACTTTCACGCAATTCTCCATTGACCGAGAGCCTAATCAAAATCCAACTCCCTGTTGGCGTGTCCTGGTCACACCGATTCAACCGAATGAAAAAGAATTTATGACCCGTCTGGCCAAGGCTGATAATATGAAATGTAGCAATTTTCGGGAGCTCTAGCTCTTTCAGTCCTATGACATGCACACTACAGACGTATATAGTACATATGTGTAAGGATACCATCTTTTCTGGCAATACGTATCAGTCCACAAAAGAAAAATGTTGAAGAATGATGTAGTTCCTCTCTGGCAGACTTCCATAGGGACAAGAAAATGTACATATTTGGGCGTTTCATAAAATAGGAAATGCACAGAGACAATAGCAAACTGAGCAAAATATCCTGAATTTGTAGAATTTCTTTTCTAAATTTTACTCCATTAAAGTCCGTCCTATCTTTCTATTTACACGGAAAATGCAGCAACGACTTTCAAACACTACTTCTTCTTTCACAAACCTGTAAAAGACTATCACTTTCCTCTCTTCCGTTTCTTTTAGTTTGAGATAATTGGTTGGAATTGTATCCGGGGTGCCAAACTTATATCCTTCAAGGAATTGTTCAACTGCCTGCCTTACTGTCAGAGGCAAGAAACCGCGGTCGGAGAATGAAAAAGAAAACAAAAGAAAAGTATCTCATAAAAAGCATTCAGTCGTAACAGATGTCCAGAATCCACCTTTAATGGTCGAAGTATCCAACCTTAATAGGTGCTTCGACTCGAATTTCTTTTCATTAAAACTTCTCGGCAGGTAGTGTTTTCGCGGGATAAGGGAGGAGATCCAGCCAAGAGCCCCCATTAGTCGCGGGAAACCGAAAGGAGACTTCATATTGTATGTGGTACTAAATTGAAAGTTTTTTCTTTTTTTAATTTCACTTTTTGTTCAAGTTAGGCAACGTTAGTCCTTCCTTTCATCGAGAAAAGAACTAGGGAGAGTGTTGATATCCGCGCTGCTGAAATTTGAATTAATTTCATTAATCTGTCTCTGAATGAAAGAAAATATGTCGATTATTTTATAGGTAAAAAAAATTGGCAGTAAATAGGCCAGCGCAATGTATAATAGATGAACACAGATGAGTATAAACACGGTAGATTTTATATGAATAGAGCCTTGCTAAATGAATGCGGTGGCGAAAATCATAATCAATATCGAACGCTGTAAAACTAATGGCAAAAATTAATTTATACATGTTCATTCTTGCTTGTTTTTTATCATTTTATTCACAGAGACCCTCTCACTTTTGAAACTTCCCGAAAACTCTCAAATCCAGGCAAATATTTCTAATAATAACAAAGAAATTTTCAAATACTTCACACATGTTTTGAGAATAGACCTGATAATGTTGTATACTTTTAAATTCATTTCGGGCGCTTGTTTCAGACTAAAGCGAGATGCAATGCATAACAATCATGAGATTAGCGGGGATTTTCCTTCGAGGGGCGGCGGCTCGATACAGAATTATAGAACAAGTCACAATAACTTCTGTTGTTGTCCCAACTGACGATGAATTCTCGCTTTATTATATGGGCCGAAAATTAGCGGCACATTGAGCAGCGATTCGAAAGTGAGCAAGCAAATGATCTGGAGATCGAATTTTGGCGTTGAAAGGAATCGGAAGGCGAAGGATCGTAGGGAGTTGATGATTGAACCAGGAGGAGAAAATACTTGAAAGATCTTCGGATGGAGTGAAGCATTGTCGTGGTCTCGCTGAAAAAGAGAAAAAACAAGAAATTGATTGCTGCTAGAATTGTCCAGTTGAAAAAAGTCAGAGTATTGTCGCTGCTTTACTTCGATCTGCGGTTCACCGTAAGTACCCTCTAAATTTTTGACTCTTTGTCGATTGTGTCGTCTCCGCTCGCGGCCGCGTAACGATGGCCAACAAGATGATGCAAGATTGATAGACAAGGGTTAGCTTCCTCCAAACTACAATTTTTAGTTTTAAATGTAAATATAAATTTCGGGAGCGACCTACCCCGTTCATCAGTACAAAGCTACTAAATACAATTGCGATGATAATGTTCTTTTATACCTATTCATTACTCACTTAAATTACTTTTAAAAATTTTTTAAACTATCAACCAAAAAGAGGATTTGACACTGAAAAAGTCTCCGGACAAAACGGCTGCAAATTTCCTCGGCAAGTTAGAAAAGTCCTTAGGGGAACGGCCAAAAAGCAGGAGATTATGATACAATGTTATGAAATCACGACCAAGGAGGAAATCCACGAGGCCCTAGAAATAGTTTGGACCGCTTGATTTGCAAGAGTCCACAATCAGACTACTCAGGAAGGCATTTGAAGGCACGCAAACGTCAACTATAAGCTTACCGGCTGAAACTACATTCAAACTGCTGGTGGCTAGTAGAGTAAAAATAAACTGAGTCGTTTGCCTACTCAGTGAGCAGGTGTCCCTCAAGCGCTGCTTTAGATGCTTTCAAATTAGAGACATAGCGGTGAAATGTTCCTGTGAGTATAATAAGTCAAAAAGGTGCAGAAAATGTCGAGCGAAGGTCATATGTTCAGGGAATGCAAGGCTGACCCTGAATGTATGTTTTACAAGGGAGAAAAAGGGAGTCAATTGTCGGCACAATGCAGGCAGCAGCAGATGCCCAGTGTTTAGGAGAGCCTTGGATGCAGTAATGAAATGGAATCTATAAGAAGGGAATCAAACAACCATAATCAGAGAGCCAAATGACAACAATGAGAGTGGTGCCTAAGCTGCAGATGTAACTGGCAAGGCGGCAATATGCGGGGGGGGGGGGTTTCTACCTTTCGTTGGACAGGATCAGTCAATTTGACATATGTGAGTACCGCATTGGCGGGAGCAATGGTCTGGTTTGGCAGAGATCAACCGGAGGAGAATTAACATGACTTACCGCTTAGTGGCGCCAAGGGTATGCAGCGCCTTCAAAACAATCGCAGGCGGGCAGCGTGTTATTTCGGGAATGATCTTGATGAATATTCCGGTAAGTGAGGCATCGTTTGTACTAGAAAAGGAGAATGAATCCACTTGAAAAGGATACAGAATACCGAAAGGCGGTAAGGTAAGAGTCGTTGAAAAAGTGACAGCAACGGTGGGATGACTAGCAGAGTTGTCGCTGGACGCACACTTTGTGTTGAGGAATGGATTCACCGACGACACCGTGAGATTAACCTTACCTAATTCCTGTTAGTGGTTACAGGAAGTATTTGCACCAATTCACGTTGGATGATTCTTATTTTTGCCTGACTATGAATGTACACCTGAGGACTGGGAGCGTCATGTTCTGCTTTCCACGATTTTGATTAGAAAGGAGCAACCTGGAAGACTCCCTGAAAATCAGCATAAGTCTGCAAAATATCGTCGGAGAAATGCTGAAGTCGGGGGGAAACTGGTGATGAACTCCGCAATCAGAAGGATTTAGGTGGAACTTGGAAAAGCGGAAGGCGCAAGGAGGAGAGGAGGAGAACACTGGAAGGCGTGGTGACTTAAAGTGCAGTCCGTAAAGCATTTCTTCGCGGGGTTTCCGTGGGAAAGGAAGAAGGAGGAAGTTTGGAGTGCTTTTAGTGGGTGTGAATCCCATATACTGCTGCAACCTCGCACAGCAGTATCTTTCTAAGATTTCCACCTTTATCCATAAAAAAAGACAGACAAACAGGCAGACAATAAACCGATTTTATTAAGGTTTTGTCTTACACAACACGTATTTAAGAACTTCAAATTATTTGCTAAATTCAATGTTTGAAAAAATATGAGATTTATACGATTTACAAAAATGTTTCATCCGACGGTTCTGGCAAGGGGGAAAACTAAATCACGTAAAAATCGATCAGACACCAGTCAAGCTGCTATACTATTTCCCTCCCGAAGTATTATTAAATTAATGATTTCCTGGATACCAAGTTTCAAAGGAACATTGTGGCAAAGGCAGAAATATACAATTCACTAAGAGACCAGCAATCCATTCATACAGAATAATAGAACTTGAGAGTAGTATATCCTCTCACTAGTCCTTTTCCTGCTGCTCAACGTATTGTTCAAACGATTGTCAACGAAATCCTTCAATTAGACTCAAAGTGGCGCGAAAAGTGAGCTTATCATTTATTTAAAATGATTTGCGACGAAGTTGCTCGACAACTCCTTTGAACAATCTGCGAATTATAATCAAATGAAAGTGCTGCTAAGCCCACGACCAGCAATCCGGGGTAGCAGAACAAGGTGATGTGAGAAATAGGGCGCAGGGGCGTCGGCTTATTAAAGATTCAAGTAGGCAAATTGCTCTGTTAAGCAGCTAAAAATCATGAATCCGCAGATAGACAAAAAGACAGACGAACCAACAGACAGACAAGCATGAATTCATAGCTAGTGTAATCACCGATTTGAGTAATACAAGGACAAGAACATGCAGGGCGGAAAATTCAACTTCTTTGTACGTTTCTCTACAACTTTTGCATAATTTATTCGATGATGATTATGGAAACCATCCTTTATGATTTCCCATAAAAGTTGATATGTTGAAATTCGTTTTCATCCCCCTTTTGCCTCTCGTACGTTTGCCATGAACATGGTGAGTACTTAACATCCCTTCGTACCCTTCATTTCGTCCTTTTTGAATTGTTAACAACATCCCGCGTCATCACATTCATAAGTGGAACATAAAATTTTAGAAAGGAGAAAAATTCCAATTACATTAATTCAAGTCAACAGAAACTGGGAACAGGATGGATGAGGATTACAACAAATACTTGTATTATCTCTGCTCATATTATACCGTGGAGTATTGTCAAGTTGAAACGTAGTTGAAGGACTCAAGAAGAGGCGACAGATTGAAATCCTATTTGAGAAGAAACGTATCAAATCGAAAAGTGTTGCAAATTTCAAGAAAAACCTACAAATTACTTAAGAAATAGTTGTCTGGCCGGCGCCTTATTGCTTTTACAATTTAGATCAATCATTTTACGGAGATTGAATTACTCACTTCAGAACGTAATTCCTTTTTCACACGAGATGAACAATCGCATCTATCTACAATTGGGTTTTGACTTTAAGATATGTTTATCCCTTTCATGACTACGAAATAAACGAAGACGAAACACATGCATAAATTGAAAATCCTCATGTGTCCTTTTTTACAGCTTTGACATAATACCCACCAACTGAATATTGCCGAACGTGCTTACCCGAAATGGACAAGGGGTAGATGGCATCAATTTCAACGATTCCCATTGTTTAATTAGCTGCTGATCAATCATAATTCATCACCATGAGAAATTCAAATAAATTTTAGGATTGCCTCTCCTATTTTGGCAACAGTCAGTCAGTCGGCAAGGAGCCCTGTTTTAAAGAAGGGTAATGACTGCAAAGGACTCATGTGAATCAATCAAACGGGATGAAGTCCAACATTTCGAGTTTTATATGTCCCACGTATGTATATACGTAAGTATTACCCAGCTAGTTTTTTGTTTGGATATGGTGAGAGAATAAAACGAATGAATTTTTTTTATGCAGCAGAATCAATTTGACAAATTGAAATGTTTCTGGTGGCCTTTTTGAGGGACTTTTGTCCACTTTCTAGCAACTGAAATTTGGAAAATTAAAGATACATACATTCTATATATTATATATATGGAGATGTAAAATTACAGATGTATAATGTTTTCCAACTTGATTGGCATCACTTGTGGAATTTATTTATTATTTTTCGTTTGCAGAGGTATCTTGTTCCAGAGTTAGATATTACTAATTGCACGATAATTAGTGTATAGTATATTCCAGTGGTCAAAGGGTAGTATAGGTCCCAGGGCGAAAAGTGGATTGGTACCCACGGTGGAGCATAAAAGCTGGGAAACGCCTGCTGAACCAACATCAACAGCCACCACCACGTGGTGACCGCTGGGAGTTCTTTCTTAACGAAAGGCTGCAGACGGAGAAGGATGAAGGTGAGTCTCCCACGCCTAAAAACGGGACAAATTGTACCAACTGGTCCTCCAGGTTGGGAGTTGGGTAGGGCTGATAACCCTATACGGAAAACAAGTTGTTACGAAGCCACAACAGGAACCTCAAACTGCACGGATTATACAACGACGAACCTGCAACAACAACGGCATAACGCTTTGCGCATTTTCTCATGGAACGTGCGCTCCCTCTACAGAGATGAAGCTGATGAGCGGCTAGCCGATACCCCGTCCCAATATAGGGCTGATGTAACAGCGTTATAGGAGATGCGTTGGACAGGAACCGGTTTCCTGGAGAAGAGCTACTACACCATATATTACAGTGGCCATCCAGTAAACCATGTGCTCGAAGTAGGTTTCTTAGTCAGCCAAAAAATGAAACCTAGTGTTATGGGCTTTGAAAACATAAATGAGCGGCTATGCACACCGCGCTTGCGAGGCAAATTTAGAAATATAAGCCTCATTAACGTTCTCGCCCCTACAGAGGAGACTGCAGAATCGGAGAAGGATGCCTTCTACGAGGCAATAGAACGAACCCTTGAAGCATGTCCCAGATATAATATCAAAATCATACTTGAGGATTTCAACAGCCAAGTAGGGACAGAGCCCGTATTCAGGCGATACGTTGGCTCCCATAGCTTACACCAAAATACAAATTATAACAGACTGCGGATTATTCAATTAGCAGGGTCACACGAAATGGTTTATGGAAGTCCTTGGTTTGCGCGGAAAGCGGTCCACAAACATACGTGGGCCTCTCCAGACGGGACCCCTTTCAATCAAATTGACCACGTGTTGATTGAACGCCGCCACCTCTCAGCCTTGATGAATGTCAGAACATATAGGGGAGCCAATATAGACTCGAATCACTAACTTGTTGACATGGTGCTCCGAGTTCGAATAACAACACACTCAGAATCCTCTCTGACAATCAGATGAGAGTTAACACTGAAGCCATCCACAACACAGCATTCCGCAACACCTATAAGAGGGAAATGGATGCCGTAATACCCGCAGTCAACAGATGGCCTGGAGATGAAGCATCAACAAATGATCTTCACAATCACCTTTATCATTGATACGGCCACAAACATACTTGGCCCCAGCCGCAAAAGGAGCCGGAGCGGCTGGTTTGACGATGAATGTAAGTTAGCAACAGAGCGTAAGAATGCCGCATACGGAGTAATGCTGCATTCTCAAAGAACGCGGGCACGCGCAGAGACTTATCACGAACTCCGTTGAGGGGAGAGGCGACTTGACAGACGGAAAAAGAAAGCCTGGGAGAACCAAAAATTCTGTGAATTAGAAAAGTACAGGTAGCAACCGCACCAGGAGCGCAAGTTTTACCAACAAGTCATCAGGATGAAGCCTTATACACCTCGATGCTCATCCTGCCGAGACAAAGAGGGAAATCTGATTTCCGACAGAATGGGCATATGAGAGCGGTAGGTTGAGTACTTTAATGAGCTACTGAATAACCAGAACATCGGCGAGTTGGAGGTCCCGCCAACTTAAGACAACGGACAAATACTATCACCACCAAGTATAGGAGAAACAATTCGTGCAATTTATCGGCTTAAAAATCATAAGTCGCCAGGAGCCGATGGAATTACAGCCGAATTGGTTAAATATGGAAGCGACCAGTTACACCAAGTGGTTCATCAACTTGTGCTCAAGGTATGGGACAGCGAATCAATGCCTGACGATTGGCAACGAGGCATTATCTGTCGTTTTCAAAAAAAGGGGGATATAACACGGTGCAGCAATTATAGAGGTATCAGGTTGATGAGTACCCTCAATAACATATTCTCCGCTATTTTGCTAGGCCGGATAGCCCCATACGCCCACAAAATCATTGGCTCATACCAAAGAGGCTTCACTACAGGCAAATCAGCAACAGATCAGATTTTGTCTGTGCGGCAAGCGATGGAAAAACTGTTGGAATATGGACACCAGTTGCACCATCTATTCATCGACTTTAAAGCCGCCGGTGATAGCATAGCCAGGGTAAAACTGTACACGGCCATGGGAGAATTCGGTATTCAGGCGAAATTGATAAGACTGACTAAGCTGACCCTGATCAATGTGCGAGGCCAGATAAAAGTAGCAGGATCACTCGCAAGACCATTCAACATCAACGACGGTCTACGACTAGGGGATGCGCTATCATGCGTCCTCTTTAACCTGGCCCTCGAGATAGTAATCCGTGATGCTGAGGTGAATGCAAGAGGTACGATCCTCTTTAAATCCACCCTACTGCTTATGCTGACTATATCAACATCGTGGGAAGAACATTCCGAGACGTACAAACTGCCTTCATCCAGATCGAGCAGGAGGTGCAAGATCTTGGGGTGCACATCAATGAAGACAAGACAAAGTACATAGTGGCAACGTCAGCACCGAAAACCAGCCAACCAACAGCATCAAACCGCACTGGTCAAACGAGAAGAATAAAGATAGGAGACTACAACTTTGAGACCGTTGATAATCTCTATCTAAATCACAACTGATAACAGCTACGATGATGAAATCCGCAAACGGTTGTTGTCAGCCAACAGAGCCTATTTCAGCTTACAAAAACTGTTCCGCTCGAAACATCTCACCATAGGGTCAAAGCTTTTACTGTACAAGACAATGATCTTGCCAGTCCTCAGGTATTCCTCGGAGACTTGGGTTCTTAGCAAGAAGAATTGCAAACTCTTGGCCGCGTTCGGGAGAAGAATCCTCCGAAGAATTTTTGGCCCCCTACATGAGGATGAACAATTTCGTAGCCTACATAATGATGAAATCTATGAGCGATACCATGAGGTTGTGGATAAAATACGGCTCAACAGGTTAAGATGGGCGGGTCACTTAATCCGTATGGATGAGAATGATCCGGAAAGTCTATAAGGACAATATCTATGGTAGAAAAAGAAGACGAGGCAGACCGTGCCTAAGATGGAGCGATGGCGTAGGTCAGGACTCCAGACAGCTTTTAGGGGTATCGAATTGGTGGACCTCGGCGCAAAACCGAGTTGTTTGGAGTTCCTTATTAAGGCAGGGCTAGACCGTATTAGGCTCGAATTGGCCGAATTAAATGTATTCCGCACATCCAATTTGTTCCATGTCTAACATCTACCGGTACGATATCACCCACGATTTAAATTTTTGATGAAGTTAATAATTAATTGAGCACTATAGAGCACCAAGAATGGGTGGACCTATCCAAAAATGTCGATAAAGGAAGATACAGAGCACATAGAGCCAATTCTAAAGAATATTTAGGAGCGCTAAATATGGGCCTACCAGTACTTCTTGATTGAAGATTTTGCTAATTTCTATAGCGAAGCCTGAGAAAGAAGACTATTCAAACGCAAAGAACCTCAACTTAGCATCAGTCTGGCTGGAATCTGGAAAAAACTGGTTGAACGTAACATTCATGTGAAGGTACTAACACCGCACGCGCTGAATGAAAACCAACATGCCTATTAACGCGAAAAGTCCGCTCCTCACTCCTTCCAGAAACAGGACGCAACTCTCAAAGGTAATTACAAAATGGGGGGGTATTCATAAACATTTCAAAAACTTTATACTGCCGCCAGAGGGCATGATGTCGATGATACATCAATTAAACGGATCCCAGCAGCCTCTTCCGTAGCATAATACTAACGCTAATGCTATACTAAACTAGACGTTGATCTCTATCTGACTCCAGATACAACGAAAACCTGCCCTTAAGAAAGTGTCCTATCGGCACTTCTGTGGAGTTTTTTGATCGACTCATTACTATGTGAAATGAAAAATCTCCGAATTCACGCCCATACGGATGACGTGGCTGTGCTAGCTTTTGTTCGAGATCTCGGAATGCTGTGTGAAATCGCGTCATTGATTTAATTGACGGTTGATACCTTAGAACTCTCAGCAAATCCAAATAAAATTACAGTAATATTATTTACGAAAAGGAAGAAAAATAATTACGCTTGTTCTCGAAATATGGGAGGAATCACCTCCCTAAAGTTCTCCGAAGAAGTGAAAAATCTGGGTGTTATTCTGGATAAGAAGTTTCCTTGAAACAAACATGTTAGGGAAAAATTAAACGAGCTCTCACAGCCTCGACATAGACACTTACGTCTCATATGGTTATCATGTGGCCGATGTTCGCTTATGCATCAGGTGTCATGAGCGGAATATCCGGGACAGCTCTAAATGGATTACTCATTTTGCAGTCCATTTTTTTCAGTTTTTAGGTTGAAACATATTCGACTCTAAAGGCAGCAACCTGACTGAGCGATTTAAAGGCAAACGTATCTCATTTTGCAGCGGTAGTCAAGCTGCGCTAAGGACGTTGAATAGTAATTTTATCACCTCAAAAATCGTTCAGGAATGTAGAGACCGATTGAACCCTATTTCTAGATTCAGTACGATGGATCTAGTCTAGATGCTTGGTTAATGTGGTGAAGGGAAATGATATCCCTGATGCCTTAGCAAAAGTGCGTTCAATTTTCCCCATGCCTGGACCGGAAACCAGCATTTGGAGTGGCAGTAGCAATAGCTAAGGCTGCTCCAAAACCTGTTAGACATACAAAACGATTCTATGCAAATTTTATCTTGTCGAAAAGCAGGAAGACTTTCAAAAGCATTGTGAGGATTCATAATTCACTAGCTGAATACATGTTCAGAATAGGAATTGTACAACATGATACTGTCCATTACACAATGAGAATGCGGAATTCAGGGAACATTTCCTTCGTAAAGGCTCCGCCTGTGGACGCATCAGTCATCAGAACTTTGGTCCTAGTATACTCCAGCTGCAGTGCGATACTGAACGAACGACATTCCGTTAGGCGGGGGAATCGGAAAGAATTGACCACAACGGCTTGATCGCTCAGAGAGTATACCTTCACCCCCTCTCCCCATACATACACACAGTCTGTCAAAATCTCAATAACAGAAAGGTTTCTCGCTCTAGCATTTTTCTTGTAGCATCCAAAAGACCTTATGACAGGTTTGTCAATTTTAAACATCGGCAGTAGCATCCATGACCCATCAAAGATTCCATTCATCAAACCTTTCTTTCCTTTCTTCTTCGCTTTGTTATTCGTGACTTTGGTTGGGTTTCGTTTCGCTAGCTGACATTCTCACTTGGGGCATATGCCCCTTCCGAGCTTTGGATTCCGTTTCTTGGAGCGATCAGCATGCCTTTTCCGCTTTTAGGCATCTGTTGGCTCAATAGGAATTCCGCCTCTGCGCCTCGCAGTGTTTCGTTTTGACGTACGTCGACGGCTGTGTCATTTGTTACCACTTGGGTCACCGTTGACACATTTGGGCAACAGGTTTAGGCTTTTCTGCTGAGGATGCAGGGTGTCCTGGGTCCACATCCACTTGATGGCGGACCGGACAACTTGGGAAACAACTTTTGGGTTATACACCCAAGTTTATCAAAAAAGTTGATTGACGATTTCGTCCAGGGCAGAGGCAATCAGACGCTGCCTCACCTCTGCCCTGGGAGAAGCGCAACCGAAAGTGGCGACAGGTGATAATCGCCCCATTTATATATAATCGCAAACACGACATGAGTTTGAATTATATTATGGCTACGTAAACAAGGCGAAGTAAATTTTTTGTTGAGGTTTACACTTTTCCTTGCGGTTTCTTTCTTCCTTTTGCAACCCACAGTAAAGAGCCTTAATGGCTTTCACCATATCTTTAATCACCTGATAAATAATGTACATGTGCTTGATAAACTCGGGCAGCTATTTTAGCCTCAAACTACACAAAGAACAATTCTTCCAGGTCAAGGCTCTGTTCTTCTTCACCTTTAGCATTAACTAATCTTGCTGAACTGCGTCTTTCACCGTCTTTCACCTTCGTCTTTCACCATCTTTCAATTCGAGAAAATTGACGGATTGCTCCTGAATAGATCTGTTTCCTGGCCTTGAAGTGTCTCTTGAACAGATGCGGTGGGTGTCCAAATCGTCTTCGTCGCCATTCTTCGCATTTGTTATTGGTATTTTTGGTGGATTTCCGCTTAGTTTGAACACCTTCTACTCCAAATCTAAATCATTTGTAGCACTAGATACCACAGTCGACAAGTTGTCCACGACCGACGCACTTTGGTCAGGGAATATCGACGGTCAGAAAGCCGCTTGGTAAAAGGGTTTCAAGCCCCTACATTGTACTTTTACTCCTTTTCTCCTATCCTTCACATAGTCATTTTGGTTCACGCACCAAGGGGTCAGTCAGTCACAGTCTGAAAAAGAAAGTACATAATCTAAACATATACTGCTCCAAAACGTTTTGCCATCGAATATAGTCATGTGGGATATCATACGAAATTAACTAGTTAGGGGATTAGTGCTTTTCGAATCAGCTTGAAATAGTTTTGACATTGGCTGCAAAGAAGAGGAGTACGGGTATCCGGAAAAAGGCAATCACGCATTCTCGGAAACTACCGAACCGAACAACTTGAAAACTACTCTCCGTTACAATTTCTGCTCAAATAAAATTACTAACAGTATATTTTTATATTTTGAAAATTTGCTGCGAACCCCCGTTAAGTTCATCCTAGATCCGTGAAATTGCAGCGGGATAGGTTTTGATAGAAAGCATGATAATGGAAGTTTTGCTGGAAATAGTGCTATTTTGAACAAAGTTATAGTAGGCCAAAGCTATTCCATTCGCATCAAATAAGTATTCGCTAAGAGATAAAATGTCAGCCCCACGTCGAATTGAATATGTTCAAAGTATTTACACTGCGAGCTATATATAAGTAAATCATCGTGGAGCCAAATACTTTTACATAAAGAATCAACAAAACCTTTCATACCTGGAGCGGCCAGCCAGTTTCCGACTTGTTTTATTTTCCCTACTAACATCAACTCCAACGTAAGAGAGATTAGAAGCCCAGAAGGCCTTCAAAATGTTTATCCTCAGCCACTAATATTCCAAAAGTTTCAAAACTTTTTTGCCTTGGCTTATTAGCGATCCTGTCCTTCCCAAAGTATACTATGTTTAATAATTGCGAACCAACAATGTTACTTCTGCCATTGCCAAAGGCAAAAGGAAGGTGTATTACGATTTGCAACAATTTACTGGATAGTATGGAAAATATTTTTCTCGAAAAGTAGTATGTCTCTTGTACACCCCTTTGTGGAGTATAAGGCACTTGTCGGAAAACCACGAGGGCTCCGATGACTTGTAGGTCCATAGCAGGAAAAAATGGGGTTGCAGCCCGAAGATACCACTTTAGGTTTAAACTACAATTGCAAGCCCAATCTTACCTATGGGACGGTAATCTGGGTAGAAAAAACTGAACTCGGCACACAAGCCACAAACTCCAAAGACTGGATTGCGTGTGTATCAATGGGGTAATGAGGACATGCTCAACGGCATGCCTGGAATTCCTTCTAGAATTAACCTCCAGGAAGGCAATCTTCAGGATGACCGGGAGTATTAGTGAGACGGGGAGCTGACAACGATTTTTGACATCTCAGTTCAAGACACATTGGAGTAACAAGGCAGACTTGGTACACCGACGGATCCCTCACAGTAGACGGGGAGTGTGCCGGTGCCATTGGTCTAAAGGAAAGGAGCCAATGGTACACTAGCATTTTCCAGGCGGAAATATACGCCATAGGCAGATGTGCCTCATTTAATCTCGAAAGGAACTACAGGGGGCAGAACATTGCTATTCTCACCGACAACCAAGCAGCGATCAAGGCACTTTGGTCCAACCAGGTGAACTCTAAACTGGTATGGAAATGCCTTGAGAGACTGAATACACTCGTCCAACAAAGTCCAGACCTTACTCTGGGTTCCAAGCCATGTTGGGTTGAAAGGCAATGAGGCAGCGGACGAAATAGCAAAGAAGGAAGCAGGGATGTCTTTACATGAGCCAGAACCCTTCTATGGAATCGGAAACGGGTTTGTGGCTATGACATTAAAAAATGAAGAGGAACGGTTGAGGGAACTATACTGGGCGGGCCTACCAGGAATGGACCAGTCCAGGGTGAACTGTTGAAACCTCACCAAGAAGAACCTCTGAATACTAGTGGAGTAGAATTCTCACTGGTCACAGCCGGCTAAAGTATCACCTAAGGAAGCTAGGGATATCTACGGACACTGCCTGCAGGCTCTGTCCGGAGAATCCTCTGTACACGTTCTGGGACCGTCCGGCGCTTGTGCAAAGTAGGCCGAAGCATCTGGGACAACACTTACTACCAGATGCATAGTTGAAAGATCTGGAAGTAGGGAATATACTAAAATTCATAACGGTTATAAATTTTCTTGAGATACTATGATTAATAGATACACTAGAACCAGCAAAAAGGGCACAATCGTTCTTTAAGAACGCGGTGCGACTTCCCCTAATAATGGGGCATAAACACACTGGAGCAGTTTGATTATCTTTGCACTTAATATCATGGAACTGATAAGTCTTAAGCAGTGGGAGAACACGAAGACGGGCATAAATGCACATAAAAACCTGAATTCCAACGACGACGAATTAACGAGATCAAGAAAATGACTCTCAACCAACTCGGCCATCCCACCCTTCAAAAGAAGCAATTCCATTTCTTTTAAATTCAAATTCTAACATTGGTCTTCAAATTATTCTATGTACCAACTACAATGTAGAAAAGAAAAGAGTAATGATAAGCTGAACGACAAAAGAAAGTACCCAGTAACAAATAGAGACTACATAAATCTATAAGATTTCTTGAGCACTTCACTCTGATCAACCATTATTTCAGGACAGTATCTTGAACTTTGCTTTTCGATATTTTGTTCCTAGATTTTGAGTTTGAATTACCTCTTAGTGATTTTAACTCTCACTTCCGTAACTCCTTAATTGAAACTCCAACATCACCCAACATGGTATACCACAAGAATACCCTCCAGGCCGCAATTACCATCTCCAAAACGAATTGAGTCAATTCAATTGAAATTTCATGTGCAATATTTCGTCACTTGATGATAATTGAATGTCCGGCATTTGAAGTCAATAGCACAGCACGAAGCAGGACCAATGTGTCCATTCACATTCCACCAATCCATCTATCCGCCCGTCCATCCATCTATCGAAAACCAACAGAACTCCAAGCGAAGACCTAACAAACTTAAAGAGGGCGAAAATCTGTAATAGCAATTAATCTATGTCCACTTGAATGTTGTGTGACATTTGCACTTTGGGGCGTCCCTTGTTCCTGTTTGTACCACGCCATCACTACGACACGAGGCTCGTCAATTTCAACGGAATTTCTAACGGTCAATATTGTATCGGGACCTGAATACCCTAACGTAGCTCCAGCAGGTTTCGAACAGGTTCCTGTCTAATTCATTCAGGAAATCTATTTGAATATTTCAATTTAAATCTGCCACATTTATAAGGGATTCGTTCCATGTGAAACGTTTTCTCCTTGATAGTGGATCCAGGCGCGAATTTGAATGCAGGAGCGAAAGAATAGGCAGTGTTGTCGCTTAGATTTGAAAGTCGTTCATACGATGGCTATTTTCACCGCAAAATTTCGAAATATAGCTAGGTAACACATCCTCTATGGTTCCAACACATTTTTCATGCTTTTCACTTCCTTAATATTTTCTATAATCGCAAGGACATATGGTTAAATATTACTGAAGTGGAACAGAAACTTAAAGTTAACTTCATAATAAATGAAAAGAAGTCTACAGCAAACCCTGGCGCACAGCATGCATTAAAAGAAGTAGTCATTGTTTCGATAAATGTTCTGGATATGTATGACTACAATGTCCTGTGGATATATGTCTATAATGCAAAGGTTTACTGTATAAGTGTTTTCTACTCAATTCATTTGTGCATTGGTCAAAAGGCTGCTACCATCGTTCCTCGGACGCTGCAGATGTTTCTGTAAAATCCTTCTCAATATTTCGGTTCACCAGCCACGTGACCACTGAATCGCTTCAATGGATTTCACGGTTACAACAGTATTTTCACCAATTGATTAGATAAATCAGTAACATGGAAGCACAGGGTGAAATTAATGGAAAAGCAAAACGTTGAAATGGTGGAAAATTCATTTTGAAACGTTTAGACTAGAGAGCGCTTGAAGGAATATTATTGACAACTGCATTTTTCCAATTTATTCATTGGAAAAGAAAACGAAACTATTGAGAAAAACTATATTCTCCTTACAATAATTCTGCAATTTTTATCTTTTCGAATGAGATAATAAAGAATCTTAATGACCTCTAGGAAATGTTTTACATTCCATTGAAAAATGATCCTAAATATTCATGTTGGACAAGATGGTAAAAGCTTCTAGCTTTTCAGGATCTTCATTGTATTGCTACCAATTTAGAGAATGACGCAACTACTCCGAATATCAATTCAATTCTGCAGTCTAAAGTTAATCGCTTTCGGCACATGATTGTCGTTTCTCTAGCCAAAAACTTGGTAAGCAGGGGACATGTTAGGCATTTAATTTGTCGCGACACAACACGAAAGAGTAGGTCAGACAAAACCGCTCTTCACTGATGTGTGGGAGGGTGCGCGACGGACCCTTGACTTTATGGCTCTTGTCGGAGAGTTGGGAGTATCAAGCGATATTACACTCTCGGATCACAGGGGCATTGATTTCGCAATCAGCATGGATCCACCTCCACCCGCTCCATTTCGGAATCGACATAAGTCAGATTGGGCGGCATACAAAACACAACCGAGCGCCCGAGTCCCTGAGAGACGCATTTCATCTACTACTAGCACCCAGAGGCCTGGAGTGATGGCGCCACCCTGGGGCGTGCCCCTGCGTACAACTCTGGTAAGGTGGCTGAATTATCCTGACTCTTAGCATGGATATTATCCAAAAATACTTCTCCAATCTAATACTGGTCAAGGCATCCCTGATGAAGTTGGTACTAAAGTTCTTAAATGCTCATTCTATATCCAGAAAGGCAGCTGGAATATACAGCTTGAACTGCCGGAACCCCCCAATCGTACTAATTACCTCCTGGAGAGCGGAACTTAAAGAAAGGCGTTGTCCCCATAATCGTCCTTAAGTGGATGTCCAGAATGCGTTCTAGGGCCTTCAACACGATAGAGATGAGGCTAATTGATCGAAAGTCCTCCGCGGACTCATGGTCCCGCCTCTCCGCTTTCGGTATGAAAAACAATTAATGCGCGTCTCCGAGACTGTGGTATATATCCCAAAAAGATACAACTCCAGTAAATTTTGACAAGCCACGGCACAACGCTTCCCTATTGCTTCTGTAACATGACTGGCTCTGACTCACATGCCTCCTCGCTGGCGGGGAAGTATGTCTGACTTAACAGCTACAGGGTTTCACCTGAAAATTCCAACCAGGAGCCTTCCGACCTTTTCAGAAAAGATGGCTGCTATGTTTTTGGCCAGAATCTTACTCGCAGATTCGCTGGTGCTTTCAATGTGTTGACAATAATCGAACCAGGACCCCCCCCCCCCCCCCCCCCTGCACTTCTTCAGGTTCTTACATGGCTGTCATTATTTGTGCCTGTAGCAGATGTTGAAGATCCCCTGGTCAGCTTCCTTCCACAGATTTTCATTCCAACACGGTGGTAGTGTCTTCTTGCTGTACTTAGCAGAGCACGGGATTTTAAAGACGATTTCGAATGCTTTTTCCTGAGTTCCGACCTTTGACTCCAGTTGCTCTGTCGTGACAATCTCCACACAACCTTCATAGTTCACTGTGTTGGGAAAGTGGAAGGTTGGTGTACTGTTGCACACCGATAGATTTATATAAATAATATGATCAAAGAATGACTCACCTCTTCCATTAATTTCCCTGCTGCCCCAAAGCATATGCATTGCATTGGCGTGGCAGCCTGTCAACAGGTTAGCCTGCTTTGGTATATGGTAGACATCAAATGTTGCAAAACTTCTGGTGGAGCTAATTGATCGTGAGCCAAATAAGCCTGCTGCGGTTTAACCACGACTGGGTCCCCGGAACTCAGGTCCGGTTTCAGAAAAGCGTACCGACTCTTATCTGCAAGAATGCATGCTCCATATCTATGCCGATCAGCGACTCTTGTGCTGTGGAATAAGTTTTAATATTTACTTTGGAGCCCTTTGATGATTCGGTCGGAGTAAGTTGCTCCCCAATTGTCCGGAACGGCATCAAGTTGATGCGGACTTAGGGCCCCACAATTCTCAAAAGAAAAATACTACAGTTACTAAGCATTCTAGAACTTATTGAAGCCAGCCATTGTGGAGTTTTAGAGGTGCACATAGTGTCTTCATTGGGTGCTTCTTTAGTTGCTGCATTAGGAAAGATCCTTACTAATGTGAATGACTGTGCTTTGTGCACTCACCCGTCATAGCTTATTCGATGCTTAACGTACAGTAATGAACCAGGGGAGGACAAGAATGGACGAACTATTCAAAAAAGATTTTCAACAACAAACACACTGTTCACTTTACTGATAACATCGTAATACTTTATGCCACGGAAATGTGATAACCGAAATGAATTCAACGCCTTTTCATTTCTTCTTCAAAACGAGAAACAAAAATAATAAAAATTCCTTAAAAATCAAACAAAATAGAAAAACCTTCCGGCATTGCACCAAAAGAAAGCACAGAGAACTCTACTCTAAGGCAAGATAGGATATGGACTAATAACATTTGCTTCCAGAGGGAATAAGCTCAGAAGGCTATTGTATATCCCACTTGGCAAGATTGGTCTGAACATCGAAGTCGATGGTAAACGACCAAAAGGCATGCCGAAACAACGGTATCCTGATACACTGGATGGGAATTGAAAAGCTTCGAGATTGCTCCCAGATCAAGCATCCGATAGAGCAAAATGGCGAAACCGATCACGACGAGCTGACCCCGTTTGTCAACGGGACAAAGAAGAAGGCTATTGTATATCTGAGCCTATTGCTTCACAAATAAACAGAGCTCGTGAAACCAAGCTTGCAACCAAGTTTTAAGAGAATTATGTCATTTCTATCTGACAATCTTAAAAAAAAGCAGCAAACTAAATTATGCTGCTCTCTAGTATTATCCAAATTTTTCGGGGCCAAATTAGCAACGACTTGCATGACTGCCGTCATCCCTAAGACGGAACCAGATCGAACTTAAATAAAAACATTTTTTCGTGATTCTTTGGTCCTCTGTTTGCCTCCGCTAACAAGGCCACAAACTTACCTCTGAAACATTCATATAGAACTAGAGTGAAGACATGATTGTAGCAGATACGATGTTAGTGCCCACTATATTTGTTGGGGAAATTCCTGTATCATCGAGAAGAGATCCGGACTATTAGGAAAGTTAGTAGGGAACGAAGTACAGATCCTCGAGTTGGGTAAAGCAACTACTATCATGTATATCCGTCTAAGCGGGAAGTCAGAGGCAACAAATCCCCCAAATCTATATATTTTCGAATATATCTCGGGCATACTTGCACATGCTTATTTTCCAATTTCTGACATGTCATACAGGGATCTCAGATTTTCTAATCAACCTAAGTTCCTTTCTAAAAAAGGCTAAAAACACTGTTAAATAATAGGAACTGTGCACACTTCTAACTGGCCACCACACTCTAAGCAGCATGCTTATAATAATATAATAATAATCGGCATCTGCCGAGATTGTGATAACTCGGAAATAATAATCATTGGCGCAAGAATCCATATTGGCTCACTACAGTAGACTGTTATTACCCCGATTTGACTCAGGGACTCATTCACAGCTGGGTCGGCTGGTATCCAACGTCAGATTACGATACAAATCCCACTGCCACCAGCGAGATTTGAACCGCGACCTTCCGTACTACAGCCTTGTGCTCTAACCACTCAGCTATCCAGACACACCATGCTTGCTAGAGGCAATAGTTCACTAGCTAGGATATTCGAAAAGCGATACGGCTTGAATCGATTAGCTGTTAATCAGTTTAATTTTTCATATGCTAGACTGAAGCAAGATCCACATTGTCATCGGCTGGAAGTCTATTAACGTATGTTGGGGTGCCCTCTCCTCTTGTTATGGACGCCTTACCATGAATGCCAGGTATGGTGCCAGGGTGCTTGGGGACCAACTTTGCTAACAGCAGAAATTCAAAGACTTTGCTGCCTACACCTTAATGAAGCAGTATGAGCCTCACCGTCCGCGGCAAACAAAACTATGTTACATCTACTCCTCATTCATGTGGTTCTGAACCGGGAAGCAGCAAATGATTATCAATTCTAAAGTCATACTGAACATATAAGTCCCAGAGATCTCTTTTCAAACATCAAGCGACTCTAATGCTAGCTGGTCTTCTAGTTTCCAGATCTGTATCCTATTGTAGACAACTGAAAAGAGGAACAGTCGGCAAATGATCGCAAGTTATATGGGATTATATACATACTAATTTTCATCGACGAATCCATCATGGAAGGCAGGATTGGGGCCAGGGTTATTTTCAAAAAACTATTTTGACAAGAATTGGGTTATGGCCGAAAGACCGTTCTGAGTGACCATCGACATCAATTCTTGTCATTACAAAAAGCGCCCAACGTGGGGCCTAATATTTCCTGGGTTCGGACCAACATTTCTTTTCAGTTTACTTGAAGCAATGGAAGATAACCTATTTCGGCGCACAACTTCATTTTATTGTGTCAGATAGAGAAACAATAGTTGTTAAAATTGTTCTCGACTAGGCTCCACTTGCACTTCACTTCATCTTTCAAGTTCTGAATTTCACGCTTTTCTTCCCCAGAAGCAAGTGTGACTAAACCTCAATTTTCATTCCCACCTGGTAGAATAGAGTTTACTGTCCTATGAGACTTAACGTCTCGTAGGTGATTGCGTTCCAGAAGTCTCTGGATCTACGGGCCTTTGCGGCTATATGTTGAAAGCTACTGCCGTTCGAGCTTCTGAGGAGTATCTTTCCCTAACTTTATGTGAAACAGCTATATCTTCGTTTCAATAATTGGAAAATAGAATATTCTTTCTTCTTAGTTGGAATGAAATGACAGATGAGGTGAACCTGTGATGAAATACGGAGGCTGTGCCGTTCAGTGATTCATCCCCACTTTGTTCTCTGATTTCAAACGTGGAAGATTGACTTCTCGCGATCCCTTTTGCTTGATTTTGGTTACCCAATACTCTGCGACGGGGAGCAACTCAATTGGGGTTTCTCCGTTGATAAGC
This sequence comes from Hermetia illucens, assembly GCF_905115235.1. NCBI lineage: Eukaryota > Metazoa > Arthropoda > Insecta > Diptera > Stratiomyidae > Hermetia > Hermetia illucens. The sequence continues at coordinate 172,640,620 of NC_051849.1, read as the reverse complement.
ATTGTGGAATGATGTTTTCCTTTGCAAATGCTGCAACAATTTTTTCAGGTTGGAATGGCATTTTGACCATCCATGAGTTCTATGCAAGTTGTTTATAGGATTGAAAATTTTGTGTGAGAGGAGACCATTTTTGCTGGAGGAGGAGATTGGTCGCGAAAAGGGCTGCTGAGTTGTCTTGAAGGGAGTGACACATTTTGGTAGCTTGGGAAAGTCAGAAATTGTCGAGTATGAATGGTCTATTTAATTTCGGTTTGTAAATAAAGGAAGCAAAAGCAGACGCGTGGAAGATTTCATCTCGTGGACACGTGCTTGAAAATTTCTTGGTCGTAAGGTTTTATTTTTGTTGTACGGTTCGCACCTTCCGAAATCAAAGTAAAAGTAATCAAACATTAGTGAAATATCATAGTGAGCAAGTAAAAAGTAAGCGGCATCAAAAAGGAAGGTTTTAACGTAAAGCTTAAGAAATCTGTGTCGTGAGTAGAATTTGAATTCTATCGCGACTAACCAATCCACACCGTATTCCGCATAAGCTACAATCACGATAATTTCTGGCCCGGAAATGTGCTCCATTGCAAAAGACCGGACTGCGAGAAACTTATGGAGCAATCGAAAACACCAATTTAAACAAGTCTGGAAACCAAAAGCTTTTTTATATAAATACATTTGAGTGTGCGTAGAAGGTAATATATCCATATATTATGTGAGAGTATCCACTCTCAGGTGATATTGTCATTCATAGTCTTGAATTTGCAAAGAAGCGACAACTTTAACGTATTATAACTTTGTTAGTAATAGTGCGATTTCCACCAAACCTGGTAGGATGATGATCTGTGTCATAGCCTCCATTGCTGCAATTTCGTAGTCTTAAGATGAGCTTAAGAGGGGTATTGCAACCTATTACTAAAAATTATAGTAGCATACTATTATTAACTTTATTTGAACAGATATCGATATGGAAGGTATTTCGGAGACCAGGCGCCATATAGTAGCAGCCTTCAGCTTTTATTTTCAGATTTTTCGGTTGAGTAGTGTCAGAAAATGGGTCCGTTAAAAAACTCCCCACCTTTTTAACAAGTGTCAAAACTAAGACCGGCTTCGGATAGTACTAATCGAGACCTTTCGTTTGATACTCCACATGACTGTATCTAGTGAAAGAAATGTATACCCCCCTTTTGCATGTATGGGGACCTCCTCTTAAATTCGACGTAAAAAGATGTAACTCACTGTATGCGCGAACGGTCACAGTTCCCACAATTCCACCGAATCTGGTGTCAATCGCTCTAACCATCTCCGAGAAAACTGCGTGTGACAGACAGACAGTAATCTGATTTGAAAAAGGTTTTCTTTTACACATGAAACTTGACATGCGTATGCACGACACTGTCCTCTATGCTGGTGCAAAATTTAGTATTCCTAGAATGAACTTAAGGGGGGTTTTCAGTCAATTTCTAAAAGTTGGTAATATACCATTAGTAAGTTTATTTGAGAAGAAATCGGAATGGGACATATTTTGGGACCTAGATTTCATCTAAGCGCGCCGCCTTTATTTTTTTCGGAATTTTGTGTTGGGTAGTTTCAGAAAATGAGTCCTGTCTCACTTTGAGTGTGTACATTTTGACTCCTTTCTAACGCCCTTGGCAGTTCAGGTCAAAACTAATATCAAATTGGAAAAGTACTAATTAAGACCTTTCATTCGATACTTCACATGACTATATTCGATGAAAAAAAATTTTCATATCCCCCATTTACATGTATGGGGAGCCCCTCTTTAAATTGTACGTAAATTTATGTCATTCACTGTGTGCATGGGATTTTATAGTTCCCATACGTCCACCAAATCTCGTTCGGATCGGTTTAGCCGTTTTGGAAAAAAACGCGTTTGACTGACTGACAGACAGACAGACAGACAGTGACTCTCTACTGGCAAATACTGGCGGCGTCAATACTTTTCGGAGACGGAATATGGGATCGGAAATAGACCTCACCTTTGTTAGTGATTCATTATCTAAGGATCTCCAATGGCATGTGAGCAGGGAATATACGCACAGTGACCATCAGGCTATCATCTTCCAGATGGAGCGTACGACAGGAGCAAAGCGAATCAAGAACACTGCAATATCGGGTTGGACCTCCAAAAAACTTTATGCAGAAATGTTCGAGGAAATACTTCTGCAAGAAGCGATGCCGGTGGGAAATGCACGAGAAAAGGTGGCGCAGGTCCTTGAAAAGTTACAAAAAGCTTGTTACACTTCCATGCCTCGCCGCATGGTACTCAAAAAACGAATGCCCAACTTCTGGTGGAATGCCGAAATCGAAGAACTTCGTAAAGTTTGCCTTAAAGCCAGAAGACACAGCCAACGTAGCAGAAACCGGTCTGAGTCTGAAGAGTTGCACAACCAATATAAGAAGGCGAGGAAAGCATTGCAAGCAGCCATCTTTAGAAGTAAAACTGAACACTTCAAGAGGTTATGCAAGAAAGCGGACTTCGACCCATGCGGAGGTGCATACAAGGCAGTTATGGCAACAACCAAGGGAAAGCGCTCACCGCTGATCACCAACTCTGATTTGCTGCGGGAAATCACTAGCACTCTCTTCCCATACGTTTCAAGTGAGTCGAACCTACCCACTGTCCAGGTAGATCCCGGTGAAATTCCCGAGGTAACCACGAAAGAAGTCCTGGAAGCCGCGAAGAAGATTGCCGAAAATAAAGCCTCAGGTTTAGACGGCATTCCGAATAAAGCACTGACAGTGGCCGTCAAGACAGTTCCAAGGTGGTTCTCTGAAACGTTTACCACGTGCCTCAAAGATGGGATTTTCCCGGAAGAGTGGCGGAAACAGAAGCTTGTGCTAATCCCGAAGCCAAATAAACCTTTGGGTGATCCTTCGTCTTATAGACCTACATGCCTGCTAAACGGCATCGGCAAACTTTTCGAATGGGTCATCTTCAATAGGCTTGTACCAATCACAGAAAGGGAGGGTGATCTCTCAGACAGGCAGTTCGGATTCCGAAAGGCAAGATTTACTGTCAATGCCATCAGCACAGTGACGGAAATTGCGGAAAAAGCAATGAAGGCCAATAATTCTTGCGCGGTATTTACTCTCGATGTGAAGAATGCCTTTAATACGGCAAAATGGAACAAAATTGCGGCTTTAACCAAATTGGGCGCTCTTAAATATCTGGTGCATATAGTCATGGAATTTCTCTGGGAGAGGATATTGTGTTACGATTCGGACCTCTCCTGTGGATAATAATGTATGACGGAATTCTAAAGTTGCAACTACCCAAAGGAGTGACAATCATTGGCTTCGCAGACGATATCGGAGTAACTATCGTCGCACAAGACATTGATGAGATCGAGGTACAGACGTCGATAAAGATCAGGATAGGAGAACACATAATACAGTAGCAGCCAACGCTTAAATACCTGGGAGTTATGGTTGACCAAAGACTGAAATTCAAGTCTCGTCTTGGAAATTTAGCAACCAAGGCTTCTGGAGTGGCTACATTGTTGGCAAGAATGTTGCCAAATATAGGTGGTCCTAAGCGAAGCCGTCGGCTCCTGATCTCAAGAGTTGTTAGCTCCATCTTGCTTTATGCAGCTCCAGTCTGGGCATCTTCTTTGAAGGTGGAAGCAAACAGAAGAAAAATCGCAGCCCCATACCGATTGAGCGCATTACGTACGTCATGCGCTTACCGTACAAATTGTGTGATAGCCGGCATGATCCCCATCGACATCTTGGCGAATGAGGGTCGGCGCCTGTATGAGCCATCATATGCAATCGGTGAGTCTTATACCAATCGTCGGCAATCGGCACAAAGTGATTCTATTTTGGAATGGCAGAAAAGGTGGGATAATTCACCCAAAGGACGCTGGACACACAGGATTATTCCAGATGTCTCTAAATGGATCAAGCGAAGACACGGTGAGGTTATTTACCACCTAACTCAATTCCTAAGCGTACAGGGAGGGTACTGTGCATACCTTTATCGCTTCGGGCGTGATGACTCCCCGTATTGCCCAACATGCGTGATGATTCCGGAAGATGCGGAGCATGTTGTTTTTAACTGCCCGCGGTTCGCTGCACACAGAGCGGAGGCGGAAATTGACGCGAGGCACGGTTGACACCCGAGAATATCGTGGACTACATGCTAACCTCTGAAACATCTTGGAGAGCGGTGGAAAAATTAATGAAGGCGATCCACAATCTGCTGAGGAGGGAGAAGCTTCGGAGGAAAGTGACAAATAGCGACAGAAGCCGCAGTTCATAACTGATCCTGCCCCACGATGTAATACCGAAATGGCAGTCCCGCGGGGTAAACGAAGGAGAAGGAGGTGGTTTTGGTGAGTAAAAGTCTCACATAACCGTATGGCAGGAGCCAGCGGTAGGTTTTGAACCTTTCCACCTTCCAACGTATAAAAAAAAGTGACTCTCTACTTATCCTGTTATTTTTCTATGTCTATTTTTTTTTTCTTATTGATATTTTCTTTATTCCTTTATTTTTTGTCTTAGTTTATTGATTTAATGTTTATTAAAAATTCTTTTTTTATTATTTCTCTTTTTCTAAACCATTAATGTTTACTTGTACTGATTCTTATCTTTCTCATATGGTATATAAAAGAAGAAGAGATTGAAAGGAACTTGAGATAGATTCCTTTTAATTTGATGGTCTCCTCCCTCCCTACTCCTCTCTAGTGCCGCAAAACTCCTACAGAATGGGAGATCCTACAAAATCGTGGCGTGAGGGTGTGAAGGAAGGGCAAGAACCCCAGAGGTCGCCCATAAAACATCTGAAGCAGGGAACATATGGATCGAAGGAGTGATCCATCACGGATCTTCCCTTTTGATCGCCACACTCAGGGCCGAAATTTCAAGGCTCGAGTGTTTTTTTTTCTGTATTTTCAGGTTTAACGCACGAGTGGTTATTTTGTTTGGCTCGCGCAATCCCCCATCTTTAAATATTTTTTAAGATCCGGTCCAGACCCACGCACCGGCACACGTGACACGTGAGTTTTTTTTAAATGACATGTGCGAGATCGAATCCCTCAAAGGATCTGATCCCTCTAGAGAATGGTGACAATATTTGAAACAAAGATATACGCAGTTTTGTTGATATCGATTATCTGCGACAAAAATTGACGACGTCGCACTGTCTCGGCAGTCAGCCTTTTCAGCATTAAATAGCAACACCAAATCAAGTTAATTGGTGTTGAACTGTCACCAGTGGCCGCTGCAACTTGAATGGTTGAAAGAAATATTTCTGATATGAGTGGAAGGGGACTGGAACATCGATAGTAATGAGGAGGCCTACAGAGTCTCCTCTGATGAGTGTTCATAATGCCGAATGGATAAATTTTAATTCCTACCAAGCCTGCAGAGCGGCATTTGTGTTCTCTCTTAACAAAGGAAATATGAAAATCTCAGTATGGATTTTAACGGAATACTACTCTTCAAACTAACACTTGAAGAAAATTGGGATTGTTAGTCTCGGCTACATATGGGCAATGTGAGAAAGAGAAGGCGAAGGTCCTCCATTTCTTATGTAGCTGTCCGTTCTCCTCGGATCTCCTTCTACAAAGAATCTGCGCAAATTTTGACTTTAAATAGACAATACGTTGACAGGCGAAATAGTATATATTGAGCGAGTTTTAGGTAAATTTCTACTAAAGGCTCTTACTTCAGTCCCACACGAAATCAAAGGATAATCAAAACTGCCGCAAAATTCCAATTCGTTCTAGGCCTTGTTAGAGCACTTCATTTTAGTCTAAATAGTACACCAGGGGGCACTGTGATCAGTATTGCACACGCGCGTTTTGGAAGGGCTGAGAGATAGAAAGGGGAAAAGCCGATTAACGCCCTCCCACCTTAAGGTCGAAGTATCGCTCTTGGTCAAATGCATGTTTGAGATTTATAGCAGTGAATACCAACCCAGACATCCCGGTTTTTTCGCCAAGGTCCACCAATTCAATATCCCTAAAAGCTGTCTTAGGCAGAGTCTGCCTCGTCTTCTTTTTCTACCATACATATTCCCCTTATACACTTTCCGAGTGGGATGATCCTCATCCATACGGATTAAGTGACCCGTCCACCGTAACCTATTGAGCCGGATTTTATTCACAACCGGACGGTCATGGTGTCGCTCATAGATTTCGTCGTTATGTAGGCTACGGAATCATCCATCCTCATGTTGGGGGCCAAAAATTCTTCGGAGGATTCTTCTCTCGAACACGGCCAAGAGTTCGCAATTTTTCTTGTTAAGAACCCAAGTTTCCGAGGAATACATGAGGACTGGCAAGATCATAGTTTTGTACAGTAATAGCTTTGACCCTATGGTGAGACGCTTCGAGCGGAACAGTTTTTTTTAAGCTGAAATAGGCTCTGTTGGCTGACAACAACCGTACGCGGATTTCATCATCGTAGCTGTTATCGGTTGTGATTTTTGACCCTAGATAGGGGAAATTATCAACGGTCTTAAAGTTGTATTCTCCTATCCTTATTCTTCCCGTTTGACCGGTGCGGTTTGATGGGAGGAACTTCACTACTCATTCTTTTATCGTATCGCATCTGGTGGAGTTGCACCGAAAGCAAATGAGATGGTTTGTCATTTACACAAAGGAATGAAATCATTTCGGCCATCAAACTGCTTAAGCGGAGTAAACATGCCAGTGTCAACGAGTACAGTTCCTCCAACACTTATAGCTTCTGAAGAATTACACTTGGTATATATAACACAAATATTTAGAGATAATTTTTTAATTGAATTTAGTACAAACGAACCAAAGCCATTTCTATTTAAGACACAAAAGGCTGCAATGCCACAAAGCATTTGTAATCTCCCCGACCAAGCTACGACGGAGACATAAAGAATATATGTAGCTTACATATTGTTACACTTTTCTCAAACTACGAAAAATTTCACTCATTCAAATCGAACAAAAGCTGCTAAAATTTAGTGCTCACCCTACACAACCTCCAAAAATATCTCCTGTAAAACAACGACGGAAAGCACCTATACATCTGAAAGGTGCTAGTGATTTGCTATGCGAAAAATATTGTTCCAAATTTGGATTGCTTTCAGAACACATAGATCCTAAATCCAATGTACTTTCCACTGTCCTGACATTAATCTCAATTTGCCTCATTGGCACGCTTTGGCACGCTTATTCGAGGTGATACGAAACACGAGGAACTATACATAGACGCTAGCCAGGATACGCCAAACGGAAGTGATTGATCTAGCGGAAAATAGGACAAAGGCAAAAAGGCACTTCCTAAAATCAGGACAGCCACCGCCGTTTCACGATTCCATATAGAAAGACCTGCCTAATCGTGTGATTCTGGACCTGGAGTCCTTGTTCTTTGTCCTTGTTCGCCCGTAAATAGACGTAAAACATTTTGTGAGTCAATAAAACTTGTTAACAGAGTAATTGTCGGCAATTTATTTATTTGTAGTAAAAAGCTTCTGGTCTGTTGTCCTTTCTCGTATCGTACGTATCGTTTGTGAATGGTCTATTGTTTGGTTGCGCTAAAGCCCGAAGGGTAGTTTTTAAATTGATATAGGACAACAACGAGCGAATGATGTATGAGATATTGTGCGTATTGTACACACTCATTCTGGTGCACCGTCGTCCTAATAGCTGGAGGGTGGCGATGGTTGGTCAATTTACCAAGGGTACGGAACACCTTTTTCATTCGTTATCCACGTCGAAAGTTTTTCTTTGGATATTCATCTCCAGTTATCTGTTGAAATATTAGGAAGCTTGTTGATAACTCGGACTATTAATTAGGAAACTTTCTGGAAACCACCTTGGGCAATTAAATATGTGTTGGCATTTATATTCTTGTAAAAATTAATTCCTTACAATTAAGGGGTTAATTTATTGCTGGAAGTAAATGAAAAGGAAGATTATAAATGGGAGGAAGGTTATAAAACAAGGACAAGTTAGAGTTTTTCCTTTTTGGGTGCAAAGAAGGGAAATGCATTTACGCAAAAGTTCCGGACTCCTGCCTCAGAGAAATGACTTGCTAAAATACACACCTGGTGCATTTAGAACTATAACCCTGATCCGTTTGACATATTGCCTCAGATCAGGCCTATTTAGTGTAGGAACACAACCCTATGGTTCAGGGGCCTCAGCTACCGCGCCATTTCTCCTATCTATCTCCTTCTTTTTCACCTTAACAATGTCTTGAGTGTAACGTGTCACTCTACTCCATGTCTCTTCACTCTGAGAAAGTCAAGAAGATGCTGTGAAGTTTTAAAACGCATCGACAGATTTCAAGGAAGTTGGAATCTTTGTTGGTATGGTCGAAAAAATCCACCTAAAAATTCCCATTTTCCTATAAAAGATCAGGCAGGCTACAAGCGGATTCTTAACGAAATTGAGTAGTGAAGGGTTGTAAAAGGTATAAGGAGTCAAATCAGGGTAATAATCTGGGTCGAGCGCAATGCTGACCACATTGCCTCCTAGTGTACCGTTACGGTCTTGAATGAAGTGCTCTAACACACTTCAATGCCCTGATCCAAAATGGATTGTTGCGCCAATGATGATAATTATTATAATTAATTTCGCCGTTATATAGGCTACTGGATCGTCCTTTCTCTTGTAGGGGCCCAACAATCCTTCGGAGGTTTCTTCCCTCGAACGCGGCTAAGAGTTCAAATTTGTATTTACTAATAACCCAAATCTCCGAGGAGTACATGAGTTTTGACCCTTTGGTGAGACATTTCAAGAGGAGGTTTTAAAGTTGTACTCTCTCTTTATTGTTTTTAGTTGACCGGTGCTGTTTGATGCTGCTGTTGGTCACTCTTTCGCTGTAAATGCGATCTGCTAGTGAAAACATGAAATTTGTTTGATATTTTCTTAAACGTGATCAATTTTGTGGCTTCACGCGACTATACAGGGTATCCTGTTCATGTTGGTAGAAATTTTAGTGGTGAATAGCACCACTTGTTTGAGGGAAATTGGTCCACGCAATGAGTATTCTATCTTTAACCGTTACATAGGCGTTTTTCGTAAATAGTGTCAAAAAGCTTTTCCTTCTTAAAAAAAAATAAAATTTCCGACTCCCTCAATCATGTAATCCCAGATTTGATACCATTTTCAGAAACTACATCAAATTTCTTATACATGGGTATTGTTTCAATTGTAAAGGTGATAATCCCTTTGAAGATGTAACTGTTCAAACTTTAATGAAATTCCAAAATCGATTGGAGAAGCCAGTCTAACATTTTTAACTCGTACTTCTGGGGCCATTTGATGGTCGATTTTGCTCTGTGCTTCGTATCATTGTCCTGATGGAAGACAATGTCTTAAGCATTAATTAATTAATTATACCGTGATAAAATCTACGATGTGCTTGTAGTTTAATATATAAATAAATAAATAATCCGTATGAGTAATCATGATCCTGGTAGAAAAGGAAGACGAGGCAGACACTACCTCATATAGAACGATGCCGTATGCCAAGACCGCAGGCAGCTTTTCGGGACAGCGAATCGGTGGGATGTCGCAAATTATCCCCAGACCGGATATCGGTGGCTATGTTGTTGACAATATGAAGACGAATTTGGCTTTCTAGAAAAACAAATGAACCGAGTCGTCACAGAAAAGATCATTTGAATGGCGGAAATACTGTTCTACAAGAATCTTGTATGCACCCCAAGCTTTTGATAAAATTGGGCACGAAAAATTATATTTTGAATTTTCTATCTATGCCTGTCCAGGCCTTTTAGACAGCTACTTCCTGGACCTTAAGTTAGTAGCGAAGCAAAAGGACTTTACCTCGGACCAATACGATATTCTTTCTAGAATCCGATACATTATATGTATATGAAGCAAACATATCAACTAACGGTGACTTGTGATGACACGCTTAAGGATCCCGCAATTCACAGCATGCATTTCAACTGGACAATGGCACTTTTTAAACCTGAGCGGATTCCATAACAAATTTGGCTTTCATTGTAGAGAATTGAAGTTAGCGAGAACAAATGCTCATACTACTAAGTACTCCCATAAATACTGTTACAACCAAAATACCTCAAAATTCGTTAAAATTGTATAGCTACCAGATTATGATGGTTAGACTTATATCAACCACATATATTTGTATTTGCTCTAGTGCGTCGGCTTTGCCGTTTCTTCTGTTGAAATTCAATCGTCCGAATCAACACAGCGTGCCGAATCAGCTACTAATCTAGAATATAATGGTACATCTCATTCAAAGCATGAACCAATTTACGACATCAATGCAAAACATGATGCAAGAACTGATACGAAACCAGACGCAGATTCTCCGAGCCCTTCTCGCAAAAAATTAGCCCTGCTACAATTTGCCACTAGAATGCGAATGGTATTAGCCAACATAAAATGGAATTACAAGTATTCCTTGTCAACAGTGGGAGCACAATCTCCTTATATCGGAGACTCATCTCACCGACAAATATAATTTTATGATACTCAGCTACAACATTTTACGATACTAAGCACCCTGATGGAAAAGGTCATGGAGGTTCAGGAATCCTAATTAAAAATCAAGTAAAGCATTGAAACACTTTGCTAAGGACCCACGTCCATATGCTTAGTAGAAGGGGGGATCCGTTTACAATTGCCGCTATATACTGTCCTCCGAGATTTACCATCTTTGCAGAACAGTTTGTAAACTTCTTCAACTCACTTATTATAGCTGGGGACTTCAATGACAAACACACGTATTGGGGCTCGAGACTGACTTCACCTAGACGCAAAACTCTCCGGTCTGCCATATCGGCGAACTGTGAACACGATCTATTATCCAGCGTCCATCCAACCTACTGGTCAACTGATCGTCGTAAAATACCTGCCCTTATCGACTTTGGCACAATGAGAAATATAAAAAGAAACCAACTATCTGCGCATCCCTGCTTTGATCTAAGTTCCGCTCCTTCGCCGGTTCTCATTACTTTTTCGAATCTCCAATTAATCTCTACCGAATCTGCTAAACTGACGACAAAGAAAACTGATTGGCTTAACGATTTGGAAATATATCTCTTCGCATTTAAAAGCAAATGTGTTCTTGAAATCAAACATCGAACTAGACCAGGCTGAAGTATGAGCATCAGTTGCCCTGCATTCAACACCGAAGTCCCAATGTGCAGTTTCAGATCATCCAAAGTGTTTAAAAATAATAGACAACCTTATAAGAAAAAAACAACAGCTGAGGCGTGAATGCGCACAGTTTAGATTGCCGAATTCGAAAAAGAATCTGGCAGTGGCTAAAAATGAACTACAAAAAGCATTGAAAAAGAAGAAACATAAAGATCTGATGTGTTTCCTTGAAAAGGTGTTAGACACCTTTTCCGATCACGAATTATTCCCTTTGGAGAACGGTGAAGAAGCTCAATAGGCCAATCCTGCGCGAATCACCAATTCGATTGTCGGACGGCAATTGGGCGAGGAGTGATACCGAGAAAAGTTTAATTTTTGCTCAACATTTGAGAGGCGTTTTCCAACCAAACCCACATATAACGGGGGAAGAATTATCACTTTCGATTCCCACAGGTGTACACAACCGATTCGTTTCAAGGTCTCCGAAATCTTAAGATTCTCGCAAGATCTCATTGATCCCAAAAAGGCTCCTGGTTTCAAGCTTATTACGGGCAAAATGATCCAAGAACTGTCGAAATCTGCATTCACTCAACTGACATACATATTTAATGGTGTCTCACGCCTTGGCTACTTTCCGAAATGCTGAAAATTGTCTCAAATACCGATGATCCCGAAGGAAGGTAAAGATCCTACGCTCGTCACTTCCTAAAGACCGATAAGCCTGCTTCTCTCACTATCGAAGCTATTCGAGAAACTTCTACTGCCCAAGCTACAGCAACACTTGGACAAAAAAGGGGTTATTCCTTCCTACCAGTTCGGATTCACAAGAAAACATGGAACTGTTAAACAAGTTCATTGACTAGCCTCCTAGATAAGCTCTGCTTTGCCAGGTAGCCGTACTCCTTGACGTTGCACAAGCATTTGACAAGGTCTGGCATGAAGGTCTCATCTACAAAATCAAGGAAAAGCTACCTACGAATACCCATAAAATTCACGAGTCGTATCTAACTGATAGGAGATTTGTTATTAAAGAAAAAAGTTTCACATTACGAGAATGTAACATCAAAGCGGGAGTACCCCTAGGTAGCGTCCTAGGCCCTCTGCAAACCTGCAGTATATATCAAATAAATATACTGCAGGTTTGCCCACAACGGAGAGCCTATTTTCTTCTACCTTCGCTGACAATACGGCGATATTCTGCACATATTCAAATGCTACTGTTGCATATCAAGACCTCGAGAATCACATGAAAGAGGTTGAGCAATGGTTGGCCCGCTCGAGAATCAAAGTAAATGAAACAAAATCGAGTCATATCACTTTCAGATTTAAGAAACGAACATGGCCTCAGTTGAGTTTAATGACGTACCCATTCCTCAGTCTAAGGAATACAGCCAGGCAGAAGGTTTACTTGGGGAAAACATATTAAGACCAAAAAACTCAGGTCAACCTAACATTCAAAAGCCTGCACTGACTACTCAACAAATTTTTCAATTTTTAAAGTGCTAACATACAAGCGACAAGGCCAATCTGGACTTATGGTGCACAAAATTGAGAATCTGCTCGTACATCCAACATGAATCCTTCAAAGAATGCATGTCTAAAATATTGAGAAAGATTACTTTCGTACTGTGGTACATCAGAAACCGCGACTTGGGGATCTTACAAATAAACGACGAACTTAATCAGCTGAAGTTAACATAAGAACACATTTCTTGCCTTCATGATTTATTTATGAAGATACTAAAAAAACTAAAACTGAAATAATTAGCTTCCAACTATTCTATACGTTGGGTGAAGGATGTAGACTGTTTTTAGATTTAAGATTTGAGCAATTTTCGTTATTTTCTATGTAGTAGAAAGGTTCAAAAATGAATGTGATGCAATGAAAAACGAGGACTTAATCAAAAATAGAACGGTCAAAGGCAAAAGGCTTTTAAAAGAGTACGCAGACAACAAGCATCGAACGATCCTCTTTTTGTGACGAAAAAATTGTCACCGTAGAGAAGTCATTTAGTAGGAATGACAGATGTTATGTGCGATCATCAAATGAATCTTTATAACTAGTACGAACGGTTCAACGAGGTCATCACCCCGCCATAACGATGGTTTGGTGAGGTGTTAGCTATAATCGCCAACAGTCTTCATTTATGCGAAACAATGGTGAAAACATCGCCAGCAGTGTACCAGCAAGACATTGCTGTCATTGTTAAACCTCTCAGTTAATCACTTTTCAAAAATCAGCTTTAGATGTTTTAAGAGAATCTACGCGAGACTCGTTTAACTTAAAGCTCTCCCGAAAAGAACGTTACCAGTTTATTTCTGCAAGTCCAAATCTTAATCCATTAGACTACACAGTGTGCCTGTTTTAGATGGCATGGTGCGCTGAAATAAGGACTCGCGTAATAAAACATTTTTGGCATCTATTGTATCTAGATATAGTGTAGAATATATGGTCAAAGTGATTTTTTGATATTCGAAGTCTTTCGGGAATTATAGTGCTAAACAAATAATGTCATATGCCAGATTTCTGACCATCGTCGTAATAAAGCGCGTATTTATCGGTCCGAATGACGTTCGAATAACTTCGCTAAAATCATAAGGAATGAAGCCAAGGCTTTACATGTGTTTCTTCAACAAACCTAAGGTTTATGGACTATGTATACCAGATTAATGGTCAGTTAAGATTTTATGCTTAAAAACCGCATTCTACTTTAGTTGCTTATCATCATCATCATCATCAACGGCGCAACAACCGGTATCCGGTCTAGGCCTGCCTTAATAAGGAACTCCAGACATCCCGGTTTTGCGCTGAGGTCAACCAATTCGATATCCCTAAAAACTGTCTGGCGTACTGACCTACGCCATCGCTCCATCTTAGGCAGGGTCCGCCTCGTCTCCATTTTCTACCATAGATATTGCCCTTATAGACTTTCCGGGTGAGATCATCCTCATCCATACGGATTAAGTGACCCGCCCACCGTAACCTATTGAGCCGGATTTTATCCACAACCGGACGGTCATGGTATCGCTCATAGATTTCGTAGTTATGTAGGCTACGGAATCATCCATCCTCATGTAGGAGGCCAAAAATTCTTCCAAGGATTCTTCCCTCCAACGCGGCCAAAATTCTTCTTGCTAAGAACCGAAATCTCCGAGGAATACATGAGGACTGGCAAGATCATTGTCTTGTACAGTAAGAGCTTTGACCCTATGGTGAGACGTTTCGAGCGGAACAGTCTATGTAAGCTGAAATAGGCGCTGTTGGCTGACAACAACCGTTTGCGGATTTCATCATCGTAGCTGTTATCAGTTGTGATTTTCGACCCTAGATAGAAGATTATCAACGGTCCCAAAAGTTGTAGTCTCCTATCTTTATTCTTCCTGTTTGACCAGTGCGGTTTGATGTTGTTGGTTGGTTGTTTTTCGGTACTGACGTTGCCTCCATACATTTTGTCTTGCCTTCATTGATGTGCAGCCCAAGATCTCGCGCCGCCTGCTCGATCTGAATGAAGACAGTTTGTACGTCTCGGGTGGTTCTTCTCATGATTAAGGGGGTCATCCCGTGTATCGGATTCGAGGAATCGATTTTTCTTTTGGCATCAATTGTATCTAGATATAACGTAGAATATATGGTCAAGTGATTTTTTGATATTCGCAGTCGTTCGGAAATTACAGTGTTAAACAGAGAAAACGTCGCATGCCAGGTTTATGTTGATCGCCGTAATAAAGTGCGTATTTATCAGTCCGAATGACGTTCGAATCACTAATCATAAGAATTGAAGAGAAGGCTTTACATGTGTTCAAGAAACCTAAGGTTTATGGACTAGATATAGCAGATTAATGGTCAGTTACAATTTTATGGTTGAAAATCGCATTCTACTTTTTAAATGCGTTTATCTCGAAACAGAAATGAGAAATTGCAGTAGTATAGGCTATAACGTAGAGCATGATCCTGCCAAGTATGGTGGAAATCATACTATTACTAACAAAGTTATAATAGGTCAAAGTTGTCGTTTCTTTACAAATTCAAGAATGTGAATGTGAATATCACCCGAAAGTGGATACTCTCACATAACATAGGGATAGATTACGTGCTACGTACTAATGCGGCAAATGCAACCTTTCATACGTGAAGCGTTAAGCTTCGGGTTTCCCGACTTGTTCTTATTCCTTAGAATATCGGCAATAAATGCTATTATTCTAGTCTTAAAATCTAACGTTATTTTGTTTCTACACTATTATATTTATTTATATATACTTATAGTATCACAACATTTATGGGAGTACCAGATATATATCACTTTCACTCTCAAAAACGAAGTGTATGAGAGTAAATAATCAAACTATACTTCAAAGTAAAGGCGTCAAATATTTACATTTATTTATTATTTATTACATAAAATAAACCTCAAGGCAAATAATATGCGTTGGCTATTAAAGAAAAAACGTAAAAATTTGATTTGAGAGCAGAATTTTTTATATTACACGGTTGAGTCATCAAGACCTAAAAATGTTAGCTACAGCATCCTTCAATCGAACTATCCCAAAATATATTGCATCCTCCACCAAACATGAAATATATAAAAATAATCCTTTTGATTCTTTTGTCCGACTAAAATAAAACCTAAGCGCTTGAACAAGGTCATAACCATCTACTAGAATATCGGGTACTTTCTAAGAGTTTTCGTTAAAAAAAGAGAGATTAATTGAATTTAATCTGTAAACAAATTAATAAATAAGCGAAATAAGTATTACATCACATTTTGGATATCTTTATATATTTAGGCAAGTAAAAGAAATGTAATATCCATTCTAAAAAAATCTAATAACATTGTACATTCGGTTCATAAAAGCATTTGCTCATATCATTCCTGATAGAAGCATAAAACTATCCTAAAATACCCCATCCTATCCTTCAGCCCGGAAAGCATTACCTCCGTTTTCAAACGAGTACCTCAAAAGCATTCCTCATTGAATCTATTCAATATAAGGGCCATTGCCACAGCATAATCCCCCTCTAAAAAATATATATGCGTAATAAAAACTCGGAGATTTTAGAGATTTCATGGAAATTTCAAAATTCCTTTCCACATATTCGCATAAATATAAATCAACAATAGATTCAATGATGATTCAATGAACATATTACACACCCTCACGTTTCAGGGAACGTATGTGGGCTATGAAATCGCGCATTTCAGGATAAATCCGAATTCTCCGGGACCATTTGAAAAGCGTTGAACGGCAAAAACGAATCTACACACCCGCAGTCATAACCGAAGATAAGAGGTTTTTCCTTTTTTTAAATGACTCCCTATTTTAAAGAAATCGACTTCACTCTCAATAAGAGGCCATGATAAGTTGGCCATATCCCAAAATAAATTGCCCACGAACCATATTTATATCTGCTTGTAGCCATTTTAGATAAAAACACATACGCTCTCGATGATATGTGAACTTATTTTTTTTCTGGTTACTTTACCGTGTGAAATCGAATATGTGGGGGAAAGGAGAGTGTTATGAATGGCTTTTCGATATGCCTGCAGATCGTGAAATTACATCCACTGGAGGATTTGAAGAAGATACTATGTCACTATTGAGCGACTCAGGGAAATACAGAGGAAACGTACGTCGCTTAAGAGTATATTTCACCCTTTTAATCCATTTTATTTACATTTCCTAATTCAAATTTAATCTAATATCTCAATTTGATCCCATTTTGATAAACCAAAATATTGCAGCGAGAATCTACTATAATTGGTTGCTTTTCTTTTTCTCCAGCAACATCCCCAACAATATTAACGCCCCATATCCATTTGAGTCAGAAATAATAAAACTTTTCAACCCGAAGGTGGTCCAAATTTCACCTCCCACCTAATACAAATCCCTCTACAAACATGATCCTTACGAACACATTGAGAGAGGAGCGCGACCTGAAAGATGATTTTCGCGTTTTTATATGAATCTATAAGCACGTATCCATCACAAAAGGATAATTCAGGGGATGATGATGGTATCATATTCGCATTCAATCCTCTGATATCATTTGATAAATCAATAACCGGCAGAATCAAACGCGTTTTTACACACTACTCATCATCCGTTCGCTATAGTATGGTAGCGTTTCACTTTCCAAGA
Source organism: Hermetia illucens (assembly GCF_905115235.1). NCBI lineage: Eukaryota > Metazoa > Arthropoda > Insecta > Diptera > Stratiomyidae > Hermetia > Hermetia illucens. Next base: position 172,623,392 of record NC_051849.1, on the reverse strand, counting down.
CCATGCGTTACATTGGCGAGATATTTTCAAAAGATACAGGGTCGAGTATGTGGGACGGATGGCATATCGACTGAGTAAGTTCCATGATAACAGGATGTGCCAGCATTTTTCTACTTGGCCCCTTCGTTTGGGTAATAATAAAGAAACGCGTTCTGTTGTGCGTTTATTCATATGCTCGTTGATTCCCTCATTTTTGTGGATGTAATGTACGTGGGTTCCGCTCAGTTATGTCGATATTTCCATTGTAGTTTTTCAATGAAATATAAAATCCAGGAATATTGAATTTCACACAACAGTGGCGAATGAAAGGAGCATTTTTCATTGCTTCAAAGATTTGGGATTCTTGCGATTTTAAGATGATTCGATATTTTCCAATATAAGACCGCATTTCAATCAAATGAAGTGTCATTTACAGTTTTGATAAATGGAAAATTTCATTATTTAAGAAGAACCATATTCAAATTAAAATAGATACATTTCAATTACCGGTATCTTTTTTAAACTAATCTAAATTTAAAACAATTAATCGAGATACTAAGATAATCGAACAAAATCAGGAACCAAATAGCGTCGAAATGATAAAATATTAAAGCCACAAAATACTTACACTCCTTTCACGTCATAAACCAAAATCGCAAAGCTATTCAAAAGAACACCAGGAACCGATCGTTCTCAACAGTCAGAGAAGATCTAAACTAGACCTAGAAGAAGTGACCGTTCAAGATCATCAGTGCCCCCAGTGACGATCAATACACGCTTCTCTCCGTTCTCTCCAGATACAAAGTTCATTTTGGGGGGAACTACTAATTAAATTAGCCCATCACTATCAAAGCTCAAAATGTCACGATCAATAGTCAATAGAATAAAACGATATTTAGGTCGGAGAATATTGAAATCAGCACCATAATTCCGTCAAACATGATTTTTTTCCAATCCTTAGAATTTTTAATATTTTAATGATTTAATTTTACTGTTATGATAATAGATTCCCAAAATTCGTAGTGGTGTTAGACTTCAATCTCTGGTAAATTATAAAGGGTGGATCTTGGTTTAACATTGCGTGCCAAAGTGAAAGAAGACGTTCCCGCCCACTGCGTTCCCAGGCTTTAGCGAATCTGAGAACATTCTCCAGAGAAAAAGGGTGTGCAGATTATTCATTGCAGAAAACCTTACCAAGGTGTCTTCGTCTGAAATCTGAGAAGGCCGGGCAGCTGCATACAAAGTGAAGGGCCGTTTCCTCCTCCTCCTCACATTGGCTGCATATAGCCGAAACCATCACCCCAATCTTTTTCATAAGGTAGTTTAAGAAGCAGTGTCCCGTTAAAGCCCTACTAGGGTTTTCATGTTCCACTTCTTAAGGGACAACAAAAAACCCGCTCTGGCAACCCCAGGTTCTTTCACAAGGATCCGCCTGCCGACAAGAGTTCAAATTTCTCCACTCGGCTGCGAGAATCCTGCAAGGATTTCACCCTTCAGAGTAGACTTGACAGTGGATGGCCGGATTCGAAAAGCTGGTTCTGCCCCCATCATTGTGAATCCAGCCCCTCGGCGAGCTAGTCTGTCAGCCTCCTCATTACCAGCGATGTTTGAGGGCCCCGGCACCTACATCAGGAATGTTTCGTTCAGTCGGCCAAGTTTCAGCAGAACCTAATGACAACTCCACACCAACTGGCTTGATATGTCATTGCTGTTTAGTGTTGATAATGCGCCTGACTGTCGGAACAGATTCGAATGGTGCGATCCCTCCATTTTTATCGCAGACATTCTTCTGCTGCAAATGAAATGGTATATGTCTCCACCTGGAATATGATCGTCATTTTCCCAAGAGGTCAGGCCATTTCCATATTCGGATTCTCCGAGAATACCCCTGCGCCCGATCCGCCTTCCATGACTGACGGTGAAGATAATTAAATCTATAATCTGAAAAGACTCATGGTCATTTAATGATAATTCTTCTCTTTTGGTGATTACGACAGTGTATGTCTTTTCAAAGACGAATCTGGAAACCATATGATCGGCCGGTATCAGAGCTACCGGATGTTTGTCAAGGAATTTCCATATAGATGCATGACCGTATGATTGGTTGCCTTTCCACGCTCCAATGGTATCAAGCATATATGCGCCATTGGCTGCTTTCAATTTGACCTCCAAGTGAATGGGGTAGATTTAGGATAGCTCCAAGTGCCTGGTACTGGCTTATAGTGGAAGCTTATATTTCTATGAATCTGAAATAGACTTCGGTGTATACTAATGTTAGAACTGCAAAGAAGAAACGACGCAATAATCGCACTGTACTAGTTGCACAGTTACAGAGGCGCGTGTTTAAATTTCTTTTCTCCAGGTGCGTTAAACTCGGCTTTTTACATCTTGAAATCACCGAAGTTTAAGTTTGACACATACCACCTTGTATATTGGTATAAATCTATACAGACGAAACCAACACTTATAACGGTACCCTCATTAGATCAGGCTAGAAACTTCTCTGAGAAAATTTCGAAGTCTTGCCACCATTGAGCGGAAGGCCTTGTAATAATCGGTAAATGACTAATGAAATTCGACTCGGATCCACTTCCATAGATCAGCACACAATCAATTAATAAACAATCTACCAAGTAATCTTTTGTAAGGGCATCCCGCGGGATTGATAGAACTACCTAAAAACCATATTCACCAAGCTAATAGAAATTTCTTGCGAAAAAGACCGAGTTTTTTGGTGACTTCAAATTCGAAAAACTCATAGAGGGATCTCCAGGGGTGATTCCTAAAGAACACCACTCCTTCTCCAGAGGTTCGCTCGCCATTCAGCTGAAATGGGATTGGCGATGTGGCTACCATTCATACCTCTTCCTTGCCAGCCAAAGGGGAAGTGCACGTAGATATCATTGGATAGGCTGAGTCTTGCTTTTTATATTCTCAATGGTAAAACAGAAGATCCTGTATGAAGAATTCAAAATTCACTACCCAAACTAACCAATAATTAAAAACCCGGTTACGTTTAATCCCAATCTTTTGTAATGGCAAAATGAAATTGACGATAACCGAAAAACCATCCTGAGTGACCGGAGACGACAAAGTCTAGAAATCGCGAAGTAGAGTAGAACTCCGCGAAGAGCACGTTGAATATGTTTGCGTTACGTGTTTTATAAGATGCACTACAGCAGGTGATGTCGTTATGTGCATAAATCCAAATAGGATCGGACGTTGTTGTAGGAAGGGGAGGTTCAGAAAGCGGAGGCAGGAGGGGAGGTCCACACAGGGGAAGTTTTTCTTAAAGAACAGGGAACGGGAGAATTTAGGTCGCATATTTTCAGGGCGAGGGTAATTCTCAAGAGCCAATTGAAAAAAGCTAAAGAGGGTTGGCTGGAGTCAAAATTAAAGGAGGACCGAACTATACCATAAAGCCTGACAATTTTTTTTGGTGAATTCGAGGCAATGTGTGTCGAAGCGGAGCTTATTGTCGGAAGTAACTCCAACGCCTTGAGTGGAATTTAAGTTTAATAAGGAATGTCCGTTAAGAGAGTAGAAGAAGCAAGACGGTCAAGATTTTAGCGAGTATCACACTTTCTGACGTTAGCAGAACACCAACGAACCAGAGTGTCTAAGATTGAAACACAATCCATATGCGACGATATAGGGGAAAATTTCTTAAAGTCGTCGGCATAGAGCAAACAGAGGCAAGAGAGGGGAGGGGGGATGAAGTCGTTGATAAAAAATTAAAATAATAAAGGACCCAGCATATATCCCTGCATGACGCCAGAGGAGGCAGGATCGGTTGGAAAGGTAAGAGGCAAGTCATAAAACAAGTGGTATGGGGACGATTAGAGATGAGAGTTTGGATAAAAGTATCTTGTGATTTACAGTGTCAAAAGCTTTAGCAAAGTCATTGTAAATAGTATGCACTTCCCGTCGTGAATTTACATGTTTAGCGACAATGTTGGTAAAGTCGAGCAAGTTGGAGGCAGTGGCTTAAAAAACGGTTTTGCTCTTTCACTATGTGGTGCCCAAAGTGTTAGGTTCGGCAATGTACGGGGGGAGAACCCTTTGAATACTTCAGCCCTTAGCGTGTCATTCTGCAAAACTTCATATGTCGTTAAGCCGATGCGTGGAAAGATATTAAATCACTTAGGGGGAAATTTCATAGAGAGAGAGAGAGTACCTTTCTGAAATCATTTCTGGAGGAGATGTTAGCACTGATGAAGGGAACAAGTGGTTCTCGAAATATCGGTATTTGCAAAATATAAATCAACACTAGCGAATTTTGCCTATTCGTTTTTATTATTTTAAATACTGTAATGTTTTCGAATTGCCAGCTTCCGCAGTGGGTCGACCTACTTCATGTCCAACTTAGTGGGTTATTTCATACCTGATATAGTGAAAACCACCACTTTTAGATTTTAGGGAGATATTACCTAATTTCACGAACTGACCATAGGCAGCCGAACACCTACCAGTTCCTTTAATTGTTGTGAACCTTGCGGATAGGGAGGAGGTGGGGAAGAAAAAGTCTTCAAATCGAAAAAAATTAACTCAGAATCATTTCACTATAATTCCATCAAGGCCATGCAGAGCCAACAAAAGACTTCATGTAGACGCAATAAAACACTAAATTTGAAAAGAAATAAAACAAGTAGGGAAACTGGAAGCTGAACGCTTCAGGTATAGAATGTTTGTCTTGGGAATGATTATTACTTCCAACTTGACAACGATCTCCAATATTATGACCTGAAGATGTAAAGGCAGAGTGGAAACCCCAAATAACGCCACACAAGGGCATCTGAAGCAGGAGAAACATCGATTGAGGATATGATCGGACATGGACCTTCAATCTCCATCGCAACACGCGTACAGAGTTTTACGATTCCACGCGCGCAATCGAGCCGTCAAATTTGTTTATTTTATTTTCAGCCTTAACTCGCATGTTTACATCCTATATATACTAACGATGTCCCGCGTTTGTTTGGTTTTCCGGTTCCAGTGCGTACCTACGAATCGGCTTGCGGGCACTTGGAATTTTGTAGAATGATACGTGAAGGACTGAATTGTTCACCCCCACACTTTCCCAAACCTGACTAGAAAAGAGGTGAGCATGCGCACACCGACGGAACACTTCAGTGGAGCTTCAAAATTTGCGAGCGGATCTTCACGGTAGTTTCTGCCAAATTTTTAGGTTTTTGAGATTGCACTCCCATCTTGATCGGTTCTGACCACCCAGGATGGTCTTTGATCATCATTCAATCCATTTAAGTCATTACAGGTCCTTGACAATCTTCATACCACTAAATTTCTTATCTGTAAACTCCTTACAATCTAGTTGATACAATCGGGTTGATCTTTGCTTAAATATAAACCACAACAGATAGACATATATGTACTATTCCTAGCTTTTTTTTATGGTAATATCATTAACATTATTCGATTTTTCTGCAGAAACTAAATACTTCTAGGTGATAATTCAGAGCTTCTTACAATACACGATTTCAATGCCCGGCACACTGCCCAGTTGAACTCTCGAATAAATGTCATCGGCTGCCAGTTCTAAAAACTAGCTAGCTAGCATAAAATACTTTTACTCGGCTCTCCCTTCCTTGGATAATAAGAAGGAACTACTCATACCTTGACCGTTATTCGATAAGCAGAAATATTTCTGATGATCCTAGTTCAAACATTTTTCAATTCTATAAGACCGTTTTTACCATCAGCGAACGTGATGCATTCATTCAATATGTGCATTTTTCCGATTGAGTGCATCGCCCACTGTACCACAATCACCAGCTAGGCAGTCATTAGTCAGTCCCACAGAGGTACAGTCTCCCAAATTCAACTCCCACAAAATCAGTAATTATTTTTAATGTAATTTCATGCCATATCAAATATGGATGCACCAACAACAAAAAGGCTTTGTATATTTGATATGTAAAAATATTTCGCTACCCGATCAGTTCATTTATGCGTAGTTAGTAAGTAACAATAGGTAGCAATTTAAGAAGTCAGATTATCCACCTTATTGCTATACTGCCACTCTATAATACTTTATGGTGAAGCAAATTCCTAAGGAATAGACAACTTTGTTCTACTATAACTTTGTTGACAATAATACGATTCCCTTCAAACTTTCCAATGTTATGCTTTACATGTGTTAAAAAGCGCATAGTCTCAGAATAAATTTAAAGGGGGCTATCTAATGATCAACTATCTTTTGTTAATAATAGCGAAATTCGCTTCAAACTTTGCAAACTTCGTTTCTGCAAAGTCTTGCAACTCTGTGATGAAGTTAAAAAGGGCTTTTTAATAAAATTCAGAAATAGTTTTTAACCCCTCACACCCCTTAAAACTGTAGTAGTAGTAATCGAGATCCTTCAGCCTTTGAACCTGACACGGTTAGATTTGAGACACAAAAAGGCTGCGCTCACTCTCCACTTGAATAGGACCCCCTTCCCCCTAGCTAGGCACAAAATCATAATTCACTTGAGTTGGATTTCTTTATCTGAATTTAACAGATGTTTGCATTCACAACCAACGGTTTTTTCACCACTTGTATAGACTATTTAAATCAACTACCTAAGCCCACAAAATCATGTGGAAAACGGCTCCAGTAGTGCAGGTTCAATTTTTCACAGCTCTGACTTGACTTGACTTTTTGAGATAGTCAAGCAAAGTAATAAAGATACTTATCTTTAACATTCGGAAGCTTAGCTTACATTCCAGAATAATGTCGATTGAATCAAACGTAAAGACGTATGGGAAAGGAAAATTTTCTTAAAAAATATGCCTACTAACAATGGACAACAAAAAATGAGTGAAAAACGATCCTACTGCCGCAGCAAGCCATGTAACCACTATATCTTTATAAAAAAAATGTAATCATAAGCTTTTTCTAACCGACTAAAAATAGTAAATTTAAGTGGTGCCCCTTAATAAAATTCACATTGGAAGCAAATTACGAAAAGTTTCAGTAGGCAAGTGATGCCTATCACAAGGCGTCTGAGATCGATTTGATTTTGTACCTAAAGATATTCTTAGCGGATGTGGATTTAATATTGTATCTACACGGTGAGCAAATCTTTTAAAAAAAAGTTAGTTTGAAACGAAATATGCTATTGCATATATGTATGTAAGTGTTCGTACTAGTTTATTTCAGCAACTTAAGTTCGGACATTTTCTCAAATTTTTGGTTGATAGTAGTGCAATTAAAAAATCATTTTTGCTTTAAATATTTTAAAAGCACAGATAGAAATTCAAAATATGTGTTTAGGAATATTATACATTAAATGGAAGAAGACGTGGTCTTGATATGGAGCAAATTAACTTAAATATAGGCGGAGAACCCTTAACAAGGGCTGGGGAGAAATAGATTCTTCATAAAAAAAGAAATAAATTTCACTCTAATGTGAATTATTCATTATTATGACGAATGAATGAATAAGATGCTGATTTGCATGACTTAAGATGCTTTACTACATCTTAAATCATCGCGCGAAATTGATAAGTTTGAACTGCTGTAATTTTGATAATAATAGCCGGATTTCCATGAAACTAGGATGATATACTAGTGGTAGTTTAGTAAGTTTCTTGGTTGGATATTGGAATGAAACATATTTTGAGGCCTAGATTTAATATAAGCGCATCAGTTTTACTTTTTTTTAATTTTTGGAGTAGGTAGTTTCACAAAACGAGTCTTTGTGTACATTTTGACTCCTTCCTCGCGCACCCTACAATTCACGTCAACACCAATACCAAAAGTACTAATTGAGACCTTTCATTTGATATCACACATGACTATATTCGGTGAAAAAAGTTTACATCCCCCTTTAAGCTTCACGTAAATTTATGTCACTGTTTGTAAGCTTGAGATATAGTAGTCCCTATATGTCCACCGAATTTCCTCTTAATCGGTGTAACCGTTTTGCAGAAAAGTCAGTGCATGACAGATAGGCAGACAGACAGTGAATCGATTTTAATAAGGTTTTGTTTTCCACAAAACCTTAAAAAAGGACTTGTTTTTGGAATCAGCTAGGTCCACTGAAGAGACATTGATCAGTTGTCGTAGTAAAGTAGCGACACAGCGTCAACAAGCCAAGGTAAAAGCTCCAAACGAAGAGATAATCACGGAATGCAAGAGCTTTAATGAGGTCACCTCACAGAAAGGTATCCTGTCTGTATTCAAAGGATATTAGCAAGTCTTACGGAAGTCGACTATTATTCACTTGTCCGCGGAGACAGCGACATGCTACGGAAGCAAATATGGCTAAAAGGATGTTTTAAGAATGATTTATATGGCAGGGTCTTCGCTACTTTGATTCAACATAAGAATGAAATGATGACGTGGTGGTAATTTATGACCCGCATCGAAAGTATGTCAGAACCTCTAGAGTATATGATTCTGTTAAGGGAAAGTCACACCGCGTTCTTAAGGAACTATTCTGCCCTAGATATGAATATGATACATCGAGTAACGTCACAATACGTCATAATCATATTAGTAAGTGACTACCAGGTTATTTTCCTGGACATTAGCTATGGAGCGACCAGCAAGAAGACAACCAGAGGGCTTCACTAGCGTTTTTGAAGAAGATACATTTCTAGTCACTTCAGAAGCAGTCGATCACCTAAAAACGTTACCGAGAAACATGATACTATCATAATGAGCCGACGATTGCTCCCCAACAGGAAACTTAAGAACCAGAAATTTGATTCGTGAAAATCTCGCTGCCTCCAGAAGAGAAGACTCTGTTAAGGGGCTAAATCGAGGATGAATCCAACCTAGAGTAACAATATCGACAACTGCAAAGTATACATTTTTGAGCGGACAATATCGAGAAACATACGGAAATATTGCACAAAGCTCTATCTTTATGCAAACACTGTCCACAACGTCGTAAGTTCTTGTTACAAAAATAGTAACTCTTTTTCCGCAGTATGTGAAGGTTTTAATCTAACTGTGCATCTTCACATCACATGCAAAGAGGAAGAAGAAGTAGAGTTCTCGAATACATTCACATTCACAGGGATTTACTGGCACTTTCGATTTATGCATGGCGAATGGAATGTTTCCCTGACAGGAGAAAAGATAGATCGACAGAAGCTGGTTTTACCGCCAAAGCATCAAAACCCACCGAATGTATATCTTCAGATCGAACAATCTTTTAGACACCATAGTAAGATGTTGAAGAGGCTGATCTGATATACATACAATGGACTGCTCTCGTTGATTGAAGAAACCAGCAATAATAGAGCAGATAGTCTCGGAGCGACCATATAAATTTCGGCTAACTCATTTTATTATCAATGCAGTAGTGAACGTCAGAAATCAACCACGATATATGATACCCCGGCAAGTACTGCATGGTAGTAATCCTAGACATATTAAGTGCATTTAATTCGGCCAATGATGGTTAAATCAAGGCAACGTTAGCAAAATTTGGTGTACCTAACTACTTAGCTCGACTAATACGAAACTGCCTTTCCGAAAACTCCTATGGTACATTGTCCTGGTAGGAATACCTCAAGCTCCTGTATTCGGACCTCTGTTAAATCAAAATGTATATGTGCTCCAACACTAATTTTGAAGACCACTTGGTGGTGCTTCTAGTTATGAAAGGCATGAAACTGAAACATGAAGCGCAAGTGGACACGCTAATATCACCCTAGTTAGAAACGGTCAAAAGTGACCTGGCAAAAATGGAGCAATATTATACACATAGACTTATCCGGATTAGTGACCATCTTCTGCAAATCGATCATTACGATTATGCCAAATATATTCTCAGGCGGTACTTAGACTAAGCTCATGAAACGGAGTATTTTAAGGCCTGTAAAGCATGTGCACAGGCAACCATGTCTTTTTCAGATTTTTTGGTTGGGTAGTTTCTGAGAACGGGTCCTTGAAGTAACTACCTATTTCGAACCCCGTACTCCGTCCTCTTGCATCCAATGCCAACACTAAAAACTGTGTGTTAATCGGTACCTTTGATTTGATACCCCACAAGACTATATTCGATGAAAAAAAATACACTCCGTTTTTGCATGTATGGACCCCCTCCCTTAAATTCTACCTAGAAGGATATTATTCACTGCATACATGTGCATTCACAATTCCCACCTTTCTACCAAATTTCGTATGAATAGGAACAACTATTTCTAAAGAAACGAGTGTGACAAACAGAGAGTAAACCCATTTTAATAAGGTTTTGTTTTCAACGAAACTTTAAAAATATAAGCATTAATAACGCAGCAAAGCAGAGTCTAACCTTCATTATTTGAAGTGAGTAGTTCATATTTTAGAACGTGAACGTTTTTTAACCGTGAAAGGCTTGAAGCTCTTTAATTCAATTTGTTTGAAAAAACTGTTACATTGCGGAGCCACAAATCGAATAACTTGAAACTTGCAGGAGCGGCTTTATTGATTTACTCCATTTCTAAAACTACTTTCAATTAAACAGGGCTGCGGGTATGACAACATTCCCGCAAGTGCAGCTACCTCGTCTAACTTAATTCGGGTCAGGCTTACCGTAAGACTTGGAACGAAGCTAGTATCTGGGAAATGGTCTCCCAGATACTAGAGAGAAGATTGAAATCTTGTCGGAATTAACTTTTGATAGCGCCCAATATATTCATTGAATGTAAAATTTGTTCATAGACTATCATCATGGCTTTTCGAAGCGGATCTTATTTTTGATGTTGGATAAAGCATAGGGAAATGAGGTTTCCAAATGTATGCCCCGAAAAATATAACAGGTCTTTTTCTCAAAACCAATCCAAAGGAAAAATCAGAAAAAAAGTCACAATAGTGCACCAAATTGCATCCAGATCAGACATTTGATAGAGCCAAATGGCGAAGCCGATCACGACGAGCCGACCTCGCTTGACGGGACAAATGCTTTAGAAAAAGAAGTAGAATTAATAATATAATAAACAATTTTGGTAAGTTTGAAAAAAAATTAATAAAGTTATTGAATGTCAGAATTACGTATTTCAAACTGCGCCATGCTGTTAACATAGTATGCTGGTCCCAAGCCCATGTAAAGCAAGAGGGTTCCAGGCAACGTACTCTGTGCTATCCTCAGTAAAACAAAAAGAGTATAGTTGGAGTTATTTCACTATGCTAAATCCTACTTCTACCTCTCTTGGTGACAGGTCCCGCGACAGGCCGACCAAGAAAATGCTTACAATGTCGTTCCAAACATGATGATCGGATTGAGTCACAAGCCTCGGAGAAATGCTAGGGCGTTCACCTCAGTCGACGTGGCAGGAAGGGCCGCACTCCTGTCGAGATATGGGCAAGGGTTCTTGACGCATGGACGGCGTCAGGGCATAAGCAAGTTGGTCCGAACAAAACGAACAAGAATAAGTACCTGTTCGCTAAATGTTGGTACCCTAACTGGAAAGACTGAGGAATTCGCAAGAACCCTTCGGAAAAGGCGCGTTGATATCTGCGCTCTGCAAGAAACCCGATGGTCTGGTTCCAAAAGCTGCGACATTGAACGCGAACACAGTTAAAATTCACTATAAACTTCTCTATTTTGTTAGCCCACACACTCAATATGGTGTTGGCATTGCTATCTCAGACGGTTTCCGTGATGCTATTGAGAAGTCGAACGATATAATGACCGGCTGATGAAGCTCACCATTATATCAGCCGATCCCACTATTCACTTCTTCACCGCGTACGTACCACAGACAGGTCGACCTGATGCCGAGAAAGATGCCTTCTGGCAACATTTCGATGAAAAGACGCGCCTGCTGACGACTGTATCATCATTGCCGGTGACGTTAATGGTCATGTGGATAAAAAGGCAGACGGTAACAAGTGCCCAAGGGGAAAGGGGTTCGAAGCGCGCAATGAGGGTGGCAAGCGTATAATCGACTTTTTGGACACCCATGACCGTGTACTTATGAATACATGGTTCATCAAACGATTGTCTCATCTTCCTACATTTCATAGTGGGAACAGTAAAACGCAAATCGACTATATTCTCATAAGACGTCAACATTTTACCACTGTCACTGATTGTAAAGCCGTTCCCTATGAGAACATTGCACCTCAACATCGACCATTGATTGCCGTCCTGCGAATTAAACTACCGATAAAACAGTGTGAGAAACGCACTGGCCCGCGGCAAATTAAATACTGGCGATTTGGTGAGAAAAAACGATCCCACTCACACGATTACCGACCATTACGAATATGAAAGAATCGTGGGACCAAATGATAGACACGATCCACAAAATGGCCTCTGCAACCCTCGGGGTCACCAAGCCGAGTAAGCGGTACGATACTTGGCTTTGGAATGATGATGTTGAAATGAAGGCCGTAAAAAACGCCTCTGTCACAAATTTCTCGACGATAAAACTAATTGGCAAATTTATAAGAATGCCAACCGAGAAGTAAAGAAAGCGGTCGCTGTCACCCCACCGAAGCATTACAAAAATCTTTACAATAAACTGAACACTCGGGATGGCGAGAGAGATCTGTATCGACTTGCAAAAAGCCATAACGAACATACAAAGGATATTGAACACTTCTGTTGCGTTAATGACAAGAACGGTACTGTGTTTACCAACCGTCGAGCCGCAATAGATAGATGGCGAGAATACTTCGAAAAGATTTCAACTGAAGAATTTGCTCATCCTCCACTTCCACAATTATTGGCGACATTTGGACCAGTTCCACCTGTCAGCGTCGTCTCTTTTTGTGCTCGGGGGCCCTTCGGGCCTCGGCGTGGTGTTGCGTTTCAACACGGGTGCCGTACTCCTTAATTCGGTAGAGATTTAGGTAATTCTTGCATCCACCAGTATGAATGCTAAGCCATGCATTTGGTATAAACTGGTACCGTTGTTATTTGTCTCAGCGGGGCTCTGATTGTTGCCACAAAATCAATCCGTGTCTGAAGAGAACCTTAGAATTAAGTCTCCACGACAGGTATACCTACGTGAAACATTCATGGGCTTAACTGTCAGCGCAACTGAAGTCGAGGAGGTAATAAAACGAATGAAATCGGGGAAAGCCACAGGACCTGACGAAATCGCATCTAAGCCCTGGAAAGCGAAGAGCTGGAATCGAACACTGCAGCTCAGTGAATTCTTTAATCGGGTTATTCAGGAAGGAAGAACCCCATCTGACTGGCAAGAAAGTACCACTGTTCCAATATGGAAAAGGGAAGGTAGTCCAGCAGAATGTTCAAATTACCGTCCGATCCGGTTACTTTCCCATACCATGGGGATTTTTGAACGCATTCTTGGCAACCGTATTCGCGAAATCGTTGAAATAACTGTGGAACAGCATTTGTCGAAAACTGCGGAACTACTGACGCAATACATGCTGCGCGGTTACTCATTGAGAAATACCGTGAAAAACATCGCCCTCTTTACATTGCATTTCTGGATCTAGAGAAAGCGTTTGACCGTGTGCCACACGAACTCATCTGGAATGCTTTACGACAACGCTTAGTGTCAAAAGAACTCATGCGCTGAGTTCAATTGCCCTACCACGATCCGAAAAGTAAAGTTCGAAGTATGGCGGGTGTATCAGAACCGCTTCGTGTCTCTGTTGGTGTTCATCAAGAAGTGCCCTCTCATCATTCCTCTTTGTTCTTATTATCCCTACACACTGCTTTATGTAGTTGATGTTTTCCTGGCATCTAATAGCAAAAATGATCTCGAGCAACTTGTCCAAAAATGGAATGATCGCCTTATGCAACACGGTCTCATATTCAATCTAAAGAAAACCAAATTTTTGATGACCGATCTCCATGAAACAGACACAATCACTGTCAGCGGCAGTGATCTGCCCAGAACTGAGCAATTTAAATACCTCAGGTCAACGCTGTCAGCCAATGGAGAACTGCGTTATGAAATTGCTTCGCGCATTAACACAACCTGGATGAAGTGGCGTTCCACAACTGGTGATCTTTGTGATCGACGTATCAACAAACATCTCAAATCTAAAATTTACCACAATGTCGTTCGTCCTGTCGCCCTCTATGGTTCTGAGTGTTGGCCGACTATAAAAGACAATGAATGACGTGTTGCGGAATGGGGACGAAAATGTTGCGTTGGACTAGTGGCGTGACACGTTTTGATCACATCCGAAACGAGGATATCCGCGATCATTATAGGGTTTCACCGTTCGCGGAAAAATTGCGGGAGAGGCGTCTTCGATGGTATGGTCACGCAATTCGTGCTAACGTGAGTTCACTTGCCAAGATTGGTCTGAACATCGAAGTCGATGGTAAACGACCAAAAGGCGAGCCTAAACAACGGTGGCTTGATACCCTGGATGGGGCCTCGAGACTGCACCCAGATCAGGCATTTGATAGAGCCAAATGACGAAACCGATCACGACGAGCCGACCCCGCTTGTGAACGGGATAAAGGCTGAAGAGAAAGTGTTTTGTATTTCACGTGAATCGCATCCTAAGGTGTGTATAACGTCATCATACAAAGCGAACTCTGTAGACGGCGGAATTTGATATATCAAAAAATATTTAAAATTTTTAGCTGTTTATGAGTGGAAAAACGTGTACACGAAATTTCTTACACAAGATGAACAGAAAACCTTTATTCCCGAAGTCTTCAGATTCCGATATGTCGACTTGTTTTCATTTCTTTAAATTTTGAATGGCTATGCCATATTGTAAAGTTTTCTCCAATGATACATAGATGTAAAGCCTTGTTAGCCAAATATGGATTCAAGCTTGCTACTGGAAACGACTTCCGATAGTATGGTGACTGGCAACGCTCATATGAAATCACCACAGAAGGAAAACTGGTATTCTGGAAAACCCTGACAATGTTGTTAAAAAGTACACGCTCTTGCAAAGGCCCAGTTCCGCTCATTAGTCAGTTTATTAACAATAAAACCGAAAAGTTTGTCCTTAACCGCAGTGAGGATAATGGTGGCCCATATCATTACTGCCAAAACTTGCAAAGTGCAATATTCCCATTCAATTGTTTTCACTTTTAATGACAATTACTTTCATTTACATTACATACATTAAGTTGTTAAAAGTTGAACTTGGAGATATTAACCTTATGTCCTATTGTCCGCATATTATTACTTATAGTGATTATGACTGGGCAACCAATTATTATTTTTAATTAAATTTCTCAGTGGCGTACTTTTTAGTTTATCATTATATATTTGTGTTTATATTATATATATATATATATTATATTATGGTCAGCTACACACTAGAGCTGATCACAATAAAAAATATGTATACATACATACAAATATCTTCGTACACTTCAAATCATCACATCTCATTAAATTGAGTCCGCATATTTATAAGAATAACTTCATTATTTGCAACATTGAGCTGGCGTACCTAATTATGAGGCGGCTTTTCAGACTTCCAACTTTCTACATCAATCCGCGATGCGAAATATACATCCATCTCTTACATCTAGCATATATGGTTACGTGCAAAACTGTCCCAATGGCACAATAATAATATTTTCCGCCAAAAAAAATTAAGTAGCATAATTATTTATATTTAAATGACTTGCGGTGTCGTCCAGGGCAGAGGTAACTCATCAGACGCTGCCTCACCTCTGCTCTGGGAGCAGCGTGACCGAAGTGATTACAAGGTGGCATATCAATTCAAAAACGCAACATGTGTACGAGGGCAAAAACCGCCCTGCAAAATTCAAGCCTAAACCGGCCGAGGCTAAACTAGACTTTTGAGAATCGAGGGATTCCTGAGCCCATCCATTTGGTGACGAAACTTTTTGCCATGATTCAGTCCCTCAAGCTGGCTTTCAGGACGATTAAGGCAAAGCCTGCTATCATTACAGACTCTCTCCATACTTGCAAATTGCTCAAACAAGCTACGCAATCGCATCACTTAGTGGTCGAAATACATGCCCTTGCTTCTCACCCCCTTTTTAAGTCTCTAACAGTTCTACGAGGGCCGGCACACGCGGGGTACCCAGTCAATTAATTCGCCCATGTAGAGGCTCATAAGGCTCTGGGCTCTAGTCCCACAAGTTTGGTCGAACCCTTCCCTGTACATGTTCTCATGTACCATGTATCATTTTTCTCTAACATTCACGCTGCTTTTTTTCAACCGGGGGCTACGCATACGCTTATAACTTCCGGAGAAAAATTACTGAGCCATTTTCAGACCAACCACACATATAAGTTATTCTCAAAAGGTTTGGAAACGTAGATTCGGGCAAATGTAACACTTGCATGGTTAGAGAAACTAACAAACACATAATCTTCGAGTATAAGAATTATGCCAGGGTTGGGGTTAAGGGTAGATGGTTTTTTTCACTTTCAACAAAACTTTTTTGAGTAGAGATCCTTGCATGATTGATGACCTTTTATATTTCTTTAAGGAGGCTAGAGTCAGATTATCTCCGTTTCTTCGCGACACAGCACTTCCTGCCATCCCAATTCTTTTTTCTTGCATTGATCTATTGTTACCTTTCGGCGCTCCAACTGATATACACCCTGTCAAATACCTTTAAACTACCGAGCAGCCTCTATGTGTTCGCACTACCGGCTTTCTGGTCTGGGCGGTGGCCTTTCGGATGGTGGTGCATACAGCCTTTTATTTCACTCGAAGGAATACTGAATCTCGACTTTCCGGACCTCAACCACTTTCGATTCTACAATGTATCCTGTTTTTTCCGGGACTCATTTTTGTATACTAGAACTATAATGACTGATACCTGTTAGGCTTACAACACGTATCCAGTCTGTTTGGAGAGACTTTGACACTTATATGTTTATAAGTGTGTTGGCTAATTAAAAGTCCTATTGATATCAGTCCTATTGGTATCAGTCTTCTTGGTATACTTCGTGGGTAGTATCAGGTCCTATTTGCACTGTTAGCCTGCCGGGTCCCAGGGAACAAACAAAAAAGCAACAACAACAACACTTGCTGGCGGTATTTGTCCTCGTTATAATTGATACACATGTCGTATTTTTGAATTGATACAAGGGAGTAAATGCCACCTTGTAATCCAGTGCAGAGGTGAGGCAGCGTCTGATGAGTTGCTTCTGCCCCGGATGAAACTCCAAGGCATATTGTTTTGCATCTTTAATGCTTGCCCATGATTGAGGGTTCCGTGGACCACAACGGTGGAAGTATGTTGCTTTCTAACTGGTCCAGTCCGCCCTCAAGTGGATAGTGGACTCAGCAATCCCTCAGTTCTCAAACAAAAGTCTATTTATATTTATTATTTCCGAAAAAGAAGACGGATGAAAAATGACAAATGATCGTTCGATGTAGCGCCAAAGGAAAAATGATGCCATGTAACCGGAATCATGAATAAGGAACAGTATAAACGAATACTGCAGCGAAATGCTGTTCCGTCTACTTTAAGATGGGTTTTCTTATGTGCGGAACATATCTGCCCATCTTACGGAATTGAAGGCATTTCTGACATCAAGCGTTATGAGGAACACTATCCATCGGCGGCGGTTGGGTGCCTCGGCTCGATGTACCTCATTAACGACCTCCATAACAGCAGCCACTGTGGACCTCCCTGTTCTCAACCCGAACTGCCTTGGGGATAAGTCCCTAATAGCGCCGATCGCTTCTGCGAGTCTACTCCTGATGGGCTTCCCGGCCGTGTCAACCATACACAGCGGTCGGTACGCAGACGAGAGCTCCGAGTCTCCTTTTCCCCTGCTGATCAGGGCCAGTCTAGCCACCTTCCAGCAACGAAGAAAAGTGCCCTCCTACAAGGGAGCGTTGTACGCTTGGCGCGTAAGCAACATGCCAAACCGGGGAGCTTATCACACTCCCTCCCAGGTCGGCAATTTCTGCCGTCTACCAGTATATAGAAGGTTTGTCACGACTGGCATGGAAGCCTCATACGCCGTCGTTATCAGCTTCATCACTGAATTTACGACAATGTCAGCTGCAACGGCTCCCCCAACAACCCCTTCACCGCTTCGCACAACGTACTCTTGCTAGTCGTCTTCGGGCCCAGTTCGCCGAGGGCTCCGCCACTACTCGTTTTCCCTATGAAAGACACCTCTGCTCCGTTGTCTTCGGGTTTTATCCTGTAGCGGATTTCACTATGGACTTCCGCAAATGTCTTGCCTTTCCTCGGCTTAATGAGCAGAGCCGACGGTGTAGTCCTTCGTTTCCTCGTCTTTTCTGCCCGTGGCTTTTGGTTTGCAGCCTCCTTTTTTTTAAGCAGACGGATCTCTGCCGGCATAGTCAATTATTTCCTTTGTTCCTTCTTCGCCTTCTTTTTTTGGGCCCTGGAAAGTACTTTGATAACATCTCCATCGGACACGTCGTCTGCTTTTCGCCTTTTCACCAGTTCGCTTTGCAGTGCAAACAGCGTTCTCAGCAGGGAGTGCGGCTGTTTCTGCTCTCCAATCACGTTTCACTGCCGCCCTCGGGGCGTCACATCCCGTATCGTAAGCGACCTATTAAAGGTCGCTGACGACCCCTGAGCGATTTAAGATAAAAATGGATTTTGTTTACAACAAGACAACGATCCTAAATATAGTTTAAAATTATGCAGGAATTATTTAAAACATAAAGGAACAGAAGGGGTGTTAAAAAACATAGTGTGGTCCCCCTAGAGCTAAGATCTTAACTCAGTTGCACTTTTGTGGGAAGAGCTTGATAGGAATGTGCGCATGTTGTCCCTCCTCGCAAGAAATCATGTGGAAGGCTTTACAAGAAAGCTGGAACAATATTTCACAAGATACAATCGACAAATTGCATGTATGCTGAGACTAATGCAAAAGTAATAAAATTCAAGGGTTGTTTGACGAAAAATCTGTTTAAATATGGACTGCATTTTTAACGTAAATAGTTGTAGTTTCTTTTTTGTTTTGTTTCCTTCTTGATGTATGTGTATTACAAAATAAGTATTGTAATTAATAATTAATTATACCTCTTGCTTTGTATTTTATGTTTTATTTCACTTTAATTCTTTAATGTAGGTGGTCTCAAATTTTTCACCGGAAAAGTATATATGATTTCCATTTACTCCTTGGTGGGGTAAAACGGGTCAACACACCAACGCGCCATCGTTCGCGGCTACCTGAAATGCCCTTCAGCTCCCCCAAGATTTCCTAAGATCCCTGCAGTTCTTCTGTACTTTTCTACGCCAAGTGCCCTTGGGGCGACCCACTCGTCCCCCATCTTATGCGTTATCTTACCACCGCCACTTCCACCTTCCGATCAGAACGCAAACGTGAACTTGCACCAACCAAGTTCTTCGTGCAGACTAACGACGAAGACTTGAAGCCTTTATGTAACAGTGGAGTTCACTTTCCATGAGCTACTCCGATATAGCAGCACAGAAAGAACACTACCACAGAATAGTCTCAACTGCATCTTGGTGTTGAGATGACTGCACTCCCAGATTTTAGACAAAGTACTGAAAGCGGATCTAACTTTGTTAATGCGTCGGACAGCATCCAGGTCTATGCACCGTCGGCAAACAAATTGATCGTCACCTTCAATGCTCTGTCCATTAATGCAAAGTAAAAAAAGTAGAAACGAATGCCTTACATTTTGGTTATGTAAGCACAAAATTCAAAGTGCTTAATATTTTGTGCAGTCCTTTTTGCTTTCTTGATTTCAGTTAATCACCTTGTCGCACTTCTGATGAGTTTATCGCAACAGCGAGCAGAAATTTCACCCCATGGTTCCTAGGTCTATTTCCAGCCCTTTTATGGAAACTTTCTATCGGGTTAAGATCCGGACTCTATGCAGCTTGTCTCCGCCGCCACTTGAAATGATTACTTAACTAACCAATTTTAACGATTTTCGAAGTATGCTTGGAATCGATATCGGGATGGAACAATATTTCGCTTTCAGGTGCTAGGATATTTTCAATAATTTCTGTAAAATTGTTTTCAAGGTTTTATTTGTAAAGTGCGAAAATGATCATTTTTTTAACGGACCCATTCTCCGAAACTACCTAACCAAAAAATCTAAAAAAAAAACTATGAAACTGCCCAGACCCCAAATACATACTCTCCATATTGATATCCACTCAAATTAAGATAAAATAATATATTGCTATTTGTTGGGGAAATTCAGTGGGAACCCCCTTAATTTTATCCAAGGGTTAAAAAAAAATTGTGCACCCCAACATATTTAATATCAATATCATACTTGTCTATGGCGTATATTTCCACCTGGAATATGCTAGTGTACCTGCCCATTGGCTCAAAGTACATTTTCCTTGGACCAATGACACCGGCACCCGCTCCCTCTGCTGTGAAAGATCCGCCAGTGTACCAAGTAATCAGTTGCTGGTTTAAGCTGTGTGTCACAGCCACGCTCTCCCAGTTTGCCTTGTTATTCCAACGTGTTTCAAACTTCTTATCGAAGTGAAACCTCGTTGTCGTGTTATCCCTCGGTATCAGTAATTCGGGATACCGCCTAGAAAGAATATCAATCTTCCTTCGATTTAAGCACCTCTCCGCCTCACTCATTCTACCGGCCATCCTGAATATTGATCTCTTTGCCTGTATCTGTATATGCAGATGGAGAGGGGTTAATCCCAGAAGGACCTCCAGGGATGCTGTTGGGCATGTCCTCATTGCCCCACTGATACACACACAAGCCAGCCTTTAGAGCTTATGTAATTCCCTGGCTTGTGTGCTGAGCTCGGTTCTTTCTGCCCAGATTACCGCTCCATAGGTAATCATTGGCCTTACTATTGCAGTATATATCCAAAGTAGTATCTTCGGGCTGTCACCCCACTTTTTTCCTGCTGTGGATCTGCAAGTCATCAGAGCCCTCGTGGCTCTCCGACAGTGTTTCCGACATGTGCCTTCCAGAGTAATTTTTGGTCGAGCGTAATTCCCAAATATTTGACCTCTGTTTCTCGTTTCATCTCCATATCATGCAATGTTATGGCTCTCAGGTGATCAAGCTTACGCCTCCTAGTGAATGGTACTATGGTGGTTTTGGCTGGGTTGTCAGCAGTCCCACCTTCCTGCACCCGGCATTAGTAACCCTTACTCCAGTTTGGATTCTATCACATAAGGTATCTTCATATTTGCCCCTACAGATTAAAACAATGTTGTCCGCGTAACCCTGGACTTGTATTCCAGTATTTGTTAAAGCGTCCAGGAGTTCATCCACTACCATACTCCACATCAGCAGCGGTAGTATCCCAGCCTTGAGTGGTTTTCATGATAATAGAATTTGTACCTGCCTTTATTTGTCTGCTTTCTAGCATTTTGGCCATCCTCAGTGCCAGGGTGTTTCCCACTCCTTTGCGACTCAGGGCATCTTATACCTCTGTCTGCGATGTGTTGTCGAATGCTCCTTCGATATCCAAAAACGCGCACAGTGCAATTTCTTTTGTTTCTATGGCATCCCGTAGTACCTCTTTCAGCTGATACAGAGCAGTTTCAGTTGACCGTCCTGCCCGGTAAGCGTGCTGACAGTGATGTAGGGAATTACGCTTTAGAACGTTAGTTCTAATATAGTTGTCCAAGACGGTTCAGCGCGTCTCTTCACTGCCCCCACCGATAGTAAAAATTTATTTCTCCATGAATTTAAACCCATCCGAAACGAGGGCTAGTTGCACTATCCTTTTTCTACTGAAGTTTCATTGATGGAGAAACTTGAGAGTCGTCAAATATTTGATATAACTCAGAATGTGATTCGCCATTGGTCGTCTCCTCGACGAGGTTTCTGTAATTTTCTCTCTTTGTCCTTATGTTTTGTTTTATATTTTGTCTGTATGCCTCACTTTTCTAATCCAACCCGTTCTTCCAGTCTTGCTTGCCGCAAAAACTCCAATTCGTTGGACTAGACTGCTAGAACCCTGACCTTGTGCTTCTGGCGGCCTGTTGGAGTAGGTTTTTGACAGCGCAAGGTTCGTGCGGTTGCTCCCTGTACTTTTCTAGTTCACAGACTTGTTGGTTCTGCATAGTTTCCTTTTTCCGCCTGTGAAATCGCTTCTCCGCTCGACGGAGTTCGTAATTAGTCTCTGCGCGTGCCCGCGTTTTTTGAGAATGCAACATTACTCGGTATGCGGCATTCTTCCATTTCGTTACTAGCTTTCATTCATCGTCAAACCAGCCGTTCCTACTTTTTTTGCGGCTGGGGCCAAGTATGTGTTTGACCGTATCAATGACAACGTTCTTCAGGTGGTTGTGAAGATCATTTGTTGATGCTTCATATCCAGGACCTCTATGGACTGCGGTTATTGCCGCATCCATTTCCCTCTTATAGGTGTTGCGGAGTGCTGTGTTGTGGATGGCTTCAGTGTTAGCTCTCACCTGATTTTCAGAGAGGATTGTTTTCAAGCTCGGTGCACCATGCCAACGAGATAGTGATCCGAGTCTATATTGGCCCCGTTATATATTCTGACATTCATCAAGACTGAGAGGTTTCGGCTTTCGATCAACACGTGGTCAATTTGGTTGAAAGTGGTCCCGTCTGCCTCGTAGAAGGTGTCCATCTCCGACTCTGCAGTCTCCTCTCTTTTATGAGGAATATATTTCTAAACTTGCCTGGGAAACGCAGAGTGCATAGCCTTTCGCTTATATTTTTAAAGCCGATAACAGCAGGGTTAGGTTGTCAGCCCTACCCAAACCCCAACCTGGAGGACCAGTTGGTACATTTTGTCCCGTTTTTAAGCGCGGGAGACTGGTATTTATCCTTCTCCGTCTGTAGTTTTTCATGAAGAAAGAACTCCCAGCGATCACCACGTGGAGGTGGAAATAGGGTTTGGTAGTTGAGCTGCTCGTGTTAATTCAGCAGGCGTTTCCCAGGTTTTATGCTCCATCGTGGGTACCAATCCACTTTTCGCCCTGGGACCGATACTACCCTTTGACATTATTATAATTTTTAGTAATTGACTGCAAAACCACCCTTAAGTTCGTCCTAGAATCATGAAATCTTGCAGCAATATAGGCAACAATATAGAGAATGATAATAAGTTTGTTGGAAATCGCACTATTACAAAGTTTTAATAGGTCAAAGTTGTCACTTTGCAAATTCAAGACTTTGAATGTCAGTATCACGCGAAAGTGGATATTCTCACATAATATATGCATATATTACGTGCTAGGTACTAATGGGACAAATGTCCACTCAAATACTTTTATGAAAGAAATTCACAAAACCACATACTTGAAACGTCCAACTTCCGGTTTCCCGACATGGTTTTGGTTTTTTTTTGTGGATGACAGGTTGTAGACCCATCGCTTTGAGACGCCAACCTGGGGACTAGGTCAATTGAATTAGACCTCCTTAACTAGGGGCTGTAATCAGGTTGGATGCAACATGGCTAAGTTGTCCAAAATAAGCTAGGCGTCCATCTGTACTTTTTTCTCGATTTCTCCGAACACTGGTATTTTTTAGATGTGGACGTTTGCACCTAACCGTATGTACGAATCGAAGATACTCAAGAAACTCAAGAAACTCACATCGCCCCATAGTCAATGAATATTTTCAAATCAAGCGTTAAAGTAATGATTTTCCTTGCACCTCTCTGCCTCCCTTTTAATTTATGTTTCCTCATTCTTATTTACTTAGACTCTCCCCCAAAATAAGTATAATCTTAGCGTGATAAGCGCATATAAAGTTCGATTGCTCGTATCAATGCCTCCAAATCCCAATGGATGGACCGTGAAATCCACCTCTAACTCTCGTACTTTCTCCTTTATATTCCACAACTCCACAGTACATTTGATTCGGATTTTATTTATTAATAAAAAACATTTTACCAGGACTATTCCCAGGGGTCACATAAAAATAATATTTCCCTCGTATTTTTCTTCGTTGTATGTATTTTTTTCTCTCAGGTCTCTGGGAAAAAGCGGAAAAATCGACAAGAAAAAACACCCAACAATCCGATGGGGGGCTTTCAAATCAGTGCCCTAAGTACTAGGAATAGACCAAGATAAGCAGAATTTTATGGGATTATTGTTTTTATGGAGCTCACCATTCTACCCCATACTATTCCATGGCATCACCATACACCCCAATAGCACTAAGGTTGCGTGGGGGATGGGAAAAGAAAAGTGAGTTGCGTATTGAAAAGCGATTTATACTTGTCAGGACAACGTCACAATCAGTTTTTGTATAAATCTTATTCGCACACAATGTATCAAGCGCTGACTTTATCAAAAACGATTGACTGTTGGGGATGGGGCCGAGTGGAGACTCAGTTCTAACCCCGGTTAGAACAAAACACTTCAAATTGAAATTTCATACATCGAAAATTGAAATGGTCATTTGACCGGACTACCCTCGGCGTACGAAACATGAGAATAAAATGGACAATTCATATCTCAATTTATTACTGTTGACTGACTTTCTGATCACAGTAATAGTGTTTATAAGAGGGCGAGAATAAGGGGAGGATATTGTATGTCCAAAAATGAAGGATTTCCTCGCTGTTATTTTTTATAGCGGAAAAAATTGTTAGAATCGGGGTACCAGGGAAAATTAGAAGAATTTTCTGCAGATTGGATCCCATATGCACACTCATCCATATGCACTGAGTATGTCTTCTCACCAATATTCCATTTCATCTTGACCAATTCCAATCTCCAGCGAACCAACATATGAATAACTAATGCCAGATATGTATGACCCCCGATTAATACGTCACATTCTTTTTGATGAATTGATAAGAGAGAAGATGGAAAGCGAGTTATTAATTGTCCGAAATTGTGACGAGGCACGTCTTGTGCATCTTCAAATGGAGAACATTTCAAATCTTGAGAAGTTCTATTAATTGCGGAAGTATTGACCATCAGTTCACTCTGAAACTTATTGGAACTTTGATAAAGCTACGATTTATGTTCTGATTAATAATACATTGACCTATCGATGGAAGTGTTTGATTAGCCTCAATTAGTATTGTTATTGATAGTTTTGTGAATTATAAAATGGGAACAATGAACCCATTTCGAGATAAAGTTTTGAAAATCTTTCTAAATGATCAATTGTGGGCATTTCATTGCTCCTGAGCTTCCGATTTGGTCCAATGTGAACTATTATAAAAAGTATTTACATTGTTTCGTTTTTATCAATTTTTACATTTGGTTTTTAAGTATGCTGCATTTCGACTTTGTTACTTTCGCAGACAATGAGGTAAGCAGTAGTAATGCAGCTGATACTTCTGCAAAGTACCAGCGCCGTGACGATTTTTTTTCCAAAACGGGATGGTACCCTTTTCAAATTAATCGTGATTGAACCACGCTGCTGTATCCTGCAGTTGGAGACCAATCGTGGCGACCGGACGGCACCTAACCGGAATATGTTGATGAGAATTGGGCTACCATCAAAAGTGCTCTTTCCTCTGGCGTAAATTAAGCTTCTGGCGACATCTCGTAAAAGCGCCACAGGATCTGGCTAAGATCAAGCATTTAGAAGGGGATCAATAAGCGTAAAGAACTGATCGCTCAAATTGCCACTGCGAGTGAAAGCGAAAATAGTTCGCTTGAGATCTGATACCGCAACAAATGACGAAAAATGCTGCATAACTTTTGCCGTGATTAAAGATGTGGTTAATTACTTTCAGACACCTGGATTTAAAAAATCGGGAACTGCAACTTGCTTAATTGCCTTTCTTCTCCACCGAAGTGATTTTCTGCCTCAAAGTTAGCTAAATGCGAAAGAGTTAAGCAGAGCCGACATTCGGTATAAAGGGAGCCTACTCACAGTTCTCACATTGTTGACATCATAATGAGAAGTAGGTCAGATGCTGCATTCCAATAAATACATTAAATTTATCACAAGTCGGGAAACCAGAAGCTGGACGCTTCACGTAGAAAATATATATGGTTGTCATTTACCCCGTTGGGGGCTATAGCGCGTTTACCACACCTACGCGCCATCGTCCTCGGGTATCTGAAATACTCTCCAGTGCCGCCCACGACTTCCCGAGACGCTCTGTGAGTTGGGGCTTAAGAATACAACAAAGTCGTCCCTGCTTGTCGTAAGAAGCGACTAAAAGGGATAGAAATTTGTGGGCTAGCAACCTGCAAATTTCGAAATTTTATTGTTACTGAAACGTCAAGACCGCCTGGGATAAGGAATGCCCACACGGCAACGACCTTTAGCTATCGAAAACGGACTATGATTGGTTTCTCCAATGTGTGTACGCTCCTCAATAACGGTAGCGAGGGTGCTCGCAATGTTCGCTTTCTCCAACTTGATTGGGAATTCCAGCAACATAAGCTGCACATTCGAAGACGATAGGACTCCGAAGAATATTCCCTTCCCCTTTGGTACTCTGGAAGGCCAAATGGACGCAGACACGAATCCCGTGCCGAGTTGCTTCTGACGGCCACCGCAAGACGTAGTCTCTGGACCTGGTACCCGGTTTCTGACAAACTCAGACAGATTCCGGTCCTAGTTAAGGAGCATTGCAATTGTACAATGCTACGCACGAACGGAGACTTCCGATGTAGTGCAGAAGTATGCTTTCTACGAGCAACTAAATGCTGTTGAGGGGAGGCCTCCTAAAGGTGACATTGTGATCGCATGGTGGGAGGTTTCTAGATTTCTGCAACTTCCACGGCCTTGACATTGGTAGCACATTGTCCGAGCACAAAGCCAGCCGTAAGGTCAATTTGGTCTCAACTGACCGCCGCGTACGAACAATCAGATCATGCACTCCCGATCAGAAGTACATTTAGGAGTTGTTTCCTGGATGTGCGTAACCAGAGAGGCGCTGTCATCAACCTCGTAAGAGATTCCCATCTGATGGTTACTTACGGTCGCTTGCGTATTGCGTCCGCCACTTCTCGCAGGGGTGGAGCTCTGCGACCCTCTAAGTTCAGCATCCTCCGCTTGTACCATTCACTTGCCGCTCGACAGTGAGAGAGCTTTCTTGCTGATCGGACGATAAGTGTACTAACTAAACCACCTGGGAATATCGACGAACATTGGACTGCCATAAAAAATGCTCTTTCCTCGGTCGTCGATCACATCTTGAAGGGGCGTCATAAGATTGATTAATGGAAGCGGTTCAATGCTCTATTAACGACTACGCGTAATGGCGGGCATGACACGCTCGAACTCCGTACGTCGTGACAAGAGAGAATTGACTATTGCACTGGCCAGGGAAACGAAAGATGCTGCAGGTCGCAAGTCAATAAATACCGCATCACGATAGAGCGTGCTTTTGGCCGCAAATCTTTCGATGGTGCTGTGAAGGACGTCAATGGTCGACTTCTCATCCTTTCCAAAATCCCACAGGAGGAAACCCGTTTTAAGTGTGATAATTGGGGGAGGGGGGGGGGGGGGGGTATCTGCGTGCTGCCTGCTTTTGCTAAGATATTAACTAAAATAATTCTGAAATGCATCAAAGAACATCTGGAAAGCTTGATCGACAGAGAGCAGTCTGGTTTGCACTTTGAATCCTCCTGCATTGATCACATCAACACCGTACGGGTCACTTTGAGACAGTGCGCGAGTTTAGATTTTCACTTCACCTGCTCTTCATTTATTTCGAGAAAACTTTCAATAACGTGAACAGGAAGTGTATCAGGAATGCTCTACGCAGGAGGGGCATTTGTTCCATTAGTACCTAGCACGACATGTATATGCATATATTATGTCAGAATAATCACTTTCGCGTACTATTGGCATTCAAAGTCTTTGAATTTGCACTGAAGCGGCAATTTTGACCTAAAATGACTTTGTGTTGTATACATCTCCCGTGTGCATGTACGAAACACCCCTCCCCCCACCCAACCCCTTAAATTCCGCGGAGAAAAATGTAACTCAGATCGCAGAGACAGTGCAAGACCAAAAATCTTCGTCCCCTGGGTATATGTTACTACCACTGAAGGTTCAATTCTGAAAATATCAAGTGCACGGAACAATGCAATTGGACTTCAAATAACGCAAACGACCCCGTTCCGTCCTCTTCACAACAACTGTTTATATCCGGCCAAAATAAGAAAATACGGTTCCCTTAGAAGCAGACGCCGATGTATGCATTTATCCACGCTCCAAAAACCGAGGATCATATGAAAAGAGTCGTTCCAAGGTAGCCAAGCAAAGTCAACCGCAAACTCTGCCCAGAACATGTGACCAAGAGATGTAAGCAGTGGCGTCCATATCTCAATAACCGGTTCAAGAAATCACGTCGCAAAAAAACCGCAAAACAGAGTCGCTACCTTTAGTTTGCTTGACGGTCCTCCTGTTGCACTGACCAGCACAACATCGAATGACTCAAATCTTCGATGGCTAACGACAGAAAAGGAACCTCCGATACTAATTACTTCCAGACACTTACCTGATAAAGAAGGCACGTGGTCCCCCAAAATAATTGAATGCTAATGGAAAATAAAAAAATTACAGAATAAGGAAAAAAACCTAGTTCTTTTCTTAATACTTACCTGAAAGGAGAGAGAGGAAATTTATTATAGCATTCGTCGGAGGGATGGAAACTTCCACAAACAGTAGCGATCTCACTACTCTATCACGAAAGAAAGGTAATCGCAAGTCCACAATGACGAGCATCTTAACATCACAAAGTTCCTCTTGTGGGACATACGGATACGTACTGGTTCTACAAACGGAAGTGATTTCTCTCGTGCCTGATTCACTTCACCTGTTTTCATCAAACTTAAGGAGCCGTTCGACAGCATCAGCAGTAAGTTTATCATCAGTGTTCTACGTAGGAGGGGCATTTGGAAAAACCTAATAGCAATTTTTAGGACGACATATGATGGTGCCAGATATCAACTGTTGCATTTTCATGGTATCTTTCTCAAATACCTAGATTACGCTGATGATATTTGTTTGCTCTTCCACTAGGTCATAGGCTTTGGCAAATTGGTCGTAGATTTTGAGAAGTAGGTAAGCAGGATCGAACTGAAAATCAATACCAATCAATTGATTTTTTAATTGCCACGTCGTTTCTTGCATTCGACTACCCTTTTTTTGATGTTTTCAATTACATTCTGGAAAGTCTTCTTCTTCTCTGATTTTGGAGACCCGATGTGTCTTGTCAAATCTGACTTGTAAGCACTAATGAAGGGAACAAGTGGTTCCCGAAATATCGGAATTTGCAAAAATAAAAATATCAATACTAGCGAATAAGAAAAAAAACAATTTTTTTTTATTATTTCAAATCCTTTAACATGTCTGAAGGGTGCCATCCATGATATACCAAGCCTGACAGGTACGCCTGAGTAGTTTACAGTCGACCCGACCATTAGTTGGACTGAAAACAACATCCACGTACCAACAAGCCGGTTGACACCATATATTCAACTCTGGACGTGAAAGGCGTTGAGACTCAAATCAGAGATATTGTCGTATTTGACCGCTTTCCTTGCCTCCTGTCAGGTGGCCGGTTATCTGAATAGTTTTTTATTCGATCCCTGCCGCCTGAACAGTGCAAACTGACAGGCCAGTCGCATTCCACTCTTGTTCCGGCCGTCGGTCAACTGCGGACTGTTCAAGCGTAACTGGCAGACTGAACTGATCGTGGATACCCACTTTAAGTAGCGGCTACCGTTGGCGATGACGTTTAAGTCTTCCTCCTTTAAAAAGGAAGGCGCAATGATCCCCTTGGGCGAGACTGCACACCACACTGTGAAGCGAGAGAATGTAAAGACGTTGCATACATGATTCCGGGCGCCGGTCAACTGCAAACTGCTCATGCGTAACTGACAGACCGAACAGATCATGAATGGCAGCTTTAAGTACCGGTTACCGATGGCGATGACGTTAAAGCCTTCCCCTTTGAAAAGAGAAGGCCTGGTGATTCCCCTGCACACTACACAGTGTCCCGAGAGTATGTAAAGATGTAGCATGCATGATACTCGGGTTCCTAGTAACGTAGTGCCCGTGTTTTGTTCGTTGAGATTCCCATGTAAACGAAACGCGCTTCCTTGCCGAAACAGCATCTTCCAAGACGCTCAAATTTCTGTCAATCATATCTAAAATTTTCCTATAAAATTCCAATCTTTTTGACCAATCAGGTGGCTTCAACTCTTGAATTGATTGAATTTTATACGGGAATATGTTCACAATCTTTTTAATGCTTCGTAGCAGGATGCGCAAGGGCTTCGCGTCAATACTGCGTATATCCATTCGATAGTTTCTTTGGTCCTGGTAGTCCTCGGATGCCCAATATTCAGACCATCGACTGTTTCAAGAAAGGTTTTACCTAACATGGTCTGCCGTAGCGGAAAATGTACATGATGTTTAAAATTAAATTTTATGCGTAAATCAATTTCAACCACTGCCAGGCGGAAAAGCACCTACTCTCCAAGGAACCCATCTACTCTGCAAGGAATCCATGCTCGAGTTGATCAGACTATATGGATACAGACTACTATGTCCAAATTCTGAATGCTTCATCCAAACTCTGCCGTGGAGCCGAAGAAACTGCCTCGTGACATCGAAGACAGAGTCGGTTCGCCCCACTGTTCTTTTTCAGTAAGGGTCAGGCTCATCCCTTGAATGCGGCTGTTTCTAAGGCAGATTGCGGCTGAATTCATTTAACTTGAAGAATTGATCTTTTGTCCGAATAGCTAAGTGGTTAGAGCACAAGGCTGTCATACGAAAGGTCACGGTTCAAATCTCACTGGTAGCAGTGGGGTTTGTATCATAATTTGACGTCGGATACCAGTCGACTCAGCTGTGAATGAGTACCTGAGTCAAATCACGCTAATAATCTCGGGCGAGCGCAAGGCTGACCACATTGTCTCCTACAGGGTACTGTAATCCTGTTGTGCACCGTAACAGTCTTGAATGAAGTGCTCTAACACACTTCAAAGTCCTGATCCAATATGAATTATTTCGCCGACCCCAAGTTTATAAAAAGCTCATAATGAAAGAGTGGGTGGAGAACGACTAGTACAGAATGTGTGATTCGGTGGGAGAGACGTTGGATCATCTCATTTCTGGCTGCCCTATAACGGCACCGGTGCAAACAGGGATAATGCTGTATGTAAGGCCATCAAAACCTTGCATACACGCATGGGCTGATCACAGTAACATGTCCGGTCTACAGATATGAGCCGCAAGCAGTGCTTGGCAGTTCTGCTCACAGCATGTATTAGGACCGGCAGGTTCTAGCCACATACTGCACAACAAGCCTTATGCTGTTAGTTGGCAAAATATGTCGCTCTGCGTATATTATTGATGTTGACATCCCCCAAAGTAGCAACATTGGATGAAAAGAAAGAGAACTATGAGCCACTGAAAAATCAATGAGATTTGGCGTCTCGAGAAAGTGGTTGTAGTTCCCATAATATTGTCAGCTACAAGTATTGCACTTAAATCCTTCAAAGGTTGACTTGATGTCCTGGGAATCATACACAGTCTTGTTCAAACGATGCAGAAGTACCGCATTCTACTTATGTACTCAATGTTGTGGGGAGTTCTCAATGGATTCTCTCATTAACCTACCACAGGCCACCACCACCGGGGCCTCTGTATCTTTTAATTGGGATCGGCGGAACCTAAATGCTCGACACTTACTGCTAGTATTAGGTAAAATCCGACAACTGCCGAAATTATGACAACTCGGAAAAATACAATAGTTAAAAAAAAATCGCCAATTGTTTCAGGTGGTCAGAGTTTCTTTGACACAACTCTACTGGGCCCGCAGTTCCCTCCTCCTTCGATACAGCTCCTCGAGGAATCTGATTCTCGCTAATTTCGTGATACACTTGATAACAGTATTTATCTAGTCTAATAATTAATCCACGTGCACTGGTTGGTAGATTTCTTTCTATGACTTCAAGGAATACTGCTGCATCCACCTTCGAAATCCGGAATGATGGTAATCACTGAAGTCAGATCATTAAACTTCTTAAATTAAACTTGCGCCTCGCACATTATAATTTGTCCCCATACAGGACATTTTCGAGGTTATAACGATTGCCAATGCTATCATAATATGAGATGGAGTGAATATTTTCAAATACAGTTGCCGAATTTGCTCAAGGTAGACTGTCCATCACAAAAGCTTCCCCCAATTACAACTACTTTACTTTACACGTTTCCATCCGTTCCGTTTATCTGGATTTCAATCCTCGACGTTGGTTTTCAATTAGATTATAAAACTTCAAGTTTTACTACTCATAGTACGAAATACCACCAGTGAGTTATATAGCAAAAAGCGTAAATGGAGGATATAAAGCATTAACTCCCCCTTCCTTGAGCAGCACGTCTAACATTTTACTACAAAATACTAATCCCAGGTTGATGTACCATTCGCCTCCTACATACTTTATTTCCATCAATGCCAAATCACATAAATTCACGCGTTAATCGCATTCAGATACAATATTATGACTGAACTCAATTCTACTGTTCCACTCTCGAAATCAGATAATATTATTAACGGATTATTAATCCAACAAGAAAGGGTTAAACAAACAGACCTTGTGATTTTAATTTAAATTTAATGAAGGCTTTTTCGGGTCTCCCAATGGAGTGAGTACGAAACTCGGAAGATCTACCCAAAATAATACACCCTTCCTCCATCATCTAATCTCTTGCTTCACATTGAGTCAATCTCACTCGCAGTTCCTTACGTCGTCATCCGTAAATCGCAGGCAATTTGGATTTTCTTATTGTTCGTCAAATGTATTCGTACCACATTGTTACAGTGGAAACATTTTGCATAAACTTCCGACGATAGGCATTAACATTAACACACAGTCGACAGTAAATACTGTTGTTTTGTGATGTTGTACTAAATGAATGGGCGGGTCGAAGGAGCTACTTAAATTCCGAAACCCCTTTCCAGGAAAAGTGGTGCGGGGAGAGGCCAAGTGATAAAATCACATCCTTGGGAACTAGGAGAGTGGCATATAGATAGGAAAATCTCGAACATCAAAATGATTTTGGTAAGCTGACAATGGTTGACAGTATTGGAAGTTTATTCCAAAATGAGGTGGATACTATTGAAATGAGTTACCGTTTGGTCGATGCATCAATGGCATATGAATTTTAAGGGTTCATCCACAATTCCTTAAAAAATCCCTTGCTAAAATTTGGAACGAATATTTTAAAAAGAAATATCAAAAATTTAAATCCATCTATTCTTCATAAAAATTTTTTCGACAAAAAGGCAAGTTTAACCATGATATCATTAGAAAGGAAGAGAAAGAGTGCAGTTCTGAAGCCCCTTTAAGGACCATCACCCCACCATTACCACCCCTCAGTTGTATACATATATATAACATTCACGACATATGAAACTAAGATTTGGCAAGTAGATTGACCTAATGACATTCAGTACCCCAACCTAGTGCTCTGGTAACCCTATTGAACCAAAAACAATCTTATTTTCCCCACATTTGCATTCCTAAGAATAGTCCATTAAAACCGAAAAGATTCTTATCTAACATCTCCAAATTAAGCCCGAAACACTTCGCACTATTTAGAACATGATAAATTTTATGTGAGACACTATAAAATCTGTTTTATTCAATTACATCGCTAACCAAACGTTTCGGTATTTGAAACACATAGGAATGACGCACAACCAGTGAAGCAAGAAACGACAACAAGAATTAGCAGATGAACCGTCGCTATCCTTTTTAACGCTTCCCTTCTCGCCATGGCTTACCCGGCGACGACTATTAGGTACATATCTTTTGTTACTTGCCAGATAGTGTTGTGTCCATAGTACCATCCGTTCTATCCTTAATAGAAATTAGATACGGATGCGATAGGGTTCATGTTTATTCCCCCATATCTCTAATAGGATGTGTTGAGTTTTCCTTTTCCTCTACCTTTACGAGCATACGAAACTTGGAAGAGTTATAATTTCGTAAAGAAAATTGGAAAATCTCGGAAATGTTATGAGAAGCAGTCGTAAAGCAGGGTTCGGGTAAATATTGTTCGGACCGTGTATTGCCAAAACCTGGCGATACGGCCCCTTTTTATTAAACAACAAATACCATTGGGGATACACAGCCAAACTCAACCTTAACTAGATATGAATGTATGCTTTCTCGATTTCCTTCCGCTGAAAGCATGATTCGATTATGTATGCTCACGTTCTCTCGTTCGTCTTTGGGTTTATAATTGAGAACTTATTAAATAGCCATTAGTCAAACAAACTCTCATGCCCGGGTTACAGCATTTTCTTCTCGTCTAGTTACCGTCATTCAACAAGAACGTATCAAGAAATCCTCACTCATCCTTAGAGACCTGAAGATGGTATCCGATACCCGGACGCCAGGATACCCCAAGTACCCAGTACATGATATGAAGAAAATAATAATCTTAGAAGGGTTTGAGTAAAACTACACTATGCATATCGCACATAACACACATTCTACGACCCTTTGTTATATCTGCGCTGTGCTGCTCTCCGGAACATCTTTCCCATCGTATCTAATTTAAACTAAAATCATGATTCCAAGAATAATTTAACTATAATTCACATATGGAAGGTATACAAATATGTACAGCAAGTATTTTGGTATGCACATACATGTATATTCATGAAATGGGGGTACGTTCCAGATACGCGTAGATATTGTATATTAGATACCCAGAAAATTACAGGGACGTGTAGTCTCAAATTATTTTGATACCCTACAAGAAATTTAATATTAAGTACACCATTTACTTAAATGAATTGTTTCGATATCGAATTGTAATTAAACCATGAACTACGCTTGAATCGAATCTTTTCTATCTATCTATCCATCTATGTATCTTCTGATAAATATTAGATTGGTTCAGAAGTTTCACAACAAGATACATTTTTTTAATAACAAAATTTAAAGAAGCTAGTCTTTTACATTGCATATCTGTATAGAGTTAAATTACAAATCTTTTGTAGTATGGTGGTGAAATTTTGAAATGCAAAATCACTCTAATCGAAATAATGAAATATAACATATTTTTGAAATGCAAAATCACTTTAATTTAAAATAATGAAATATAAATTAAATATATAAATTGGAACAATTCACAATGCAAAATCAGTTTATAGTCGCCGGGCACTTCAAACCTCCTTCGTGGTTGAGACAGAAGATACCGGCTTATTTCCATGCGGTCTTTTCTGTCCCAACCAACGGCACTTTCTCACCGCTAATCCTTCACTCTCGTGGCGAGTTCTAAAACGTGTGGAGAGTTCCGCGCCATCTACGTGTCCGCATTCGCAACATTCGAAATAAATTTCGAATGCTGCGGATCCTGCCGCGCCACATCTGAAACAATTGTTTGTCCTCTTCTATAAAAAAAACTTACGGTTTCCTCACTTTTAATCTTTTTCTTCAGTCTTTGTGCCGTTGACTAGCGAGATCGGTTCGTCGCGATCGGTTACGCCATCTTGGGGACTTTCAAATGACCATCCAGCGTATCAAGCCACTGTTGTTTCGACCGGTCTTTTGGTCGCTCACCATCGATTTCGATGTTCAGACGAATTATATGATCGTACCATTGAAGACGCTTTCCTCGCAATTTTTCCACGAGCCTTTCAACGCCATATCGGTTGCGGATACCCTCATTTCGGATGTGATTAACGCATGTCATACCACTAGTCCAGCGGAGCATCTTCGTCTCCATTACCGCAAGACACCGGTCATTGTCTTTCATAGTCGACTAACACTCAGAACCATAGAGGGCAACAGGTCGGACGACTGCGATAAATTTTAGATTTGAGGCGCCAGTTGTGAAATGTCAACTCATTCAGGTTGCGCTAATGTGTGTAGCAATTTCATAACACAGTTTTCTATAACATTGACCAGAATTCTGGCCAGGTCCCTGCCATTGACAGTGACAGTGCCTGCTTCATACGTATCGATCGTCAAAAATTCGACCGTGTTGCATGAGACGATCATTTTATTTTTGAGTAACTTCCTCGAGATCATTTTTGCTTTGAGACGTCAGAAAAGCATCATCTGCATAAAACAGTGTATAGGACGCTGGATGTTGGATATCCCTTATGACAATGTCCGTAGCAAGAAAAAAGCGGGGTTGTCAGAAAGCGTTTTCTTGATAAACACCGAGAGAGATACGAAGCGGTTTTGATACATCCGCCACACTCTAAACTTTACTTTTCGGATCACGGTACTAGGTGTTGTCGTAGAACATATTAAATGAGCTCGTGAGCCACAGGGTAAAATGCTTTCTCCATATCCAGAAATGCAATGTAAGAAATGTAATGTAGGGCAATGTTTCTCACGGTGTTTCTCCATGAGTTACTTCTTGATAAACTCGCCTGAATTCACGGTTATTTGAACAATTTCGCGAATACGATTGTCAAGAATTTGAACATTCTGCTGGACTACTTTTCTTTTTCCATATTGGAACTCTGTGGTACTTTCTTGCTAATCAGATTGTTTTCTACCTTCCTGAATAATTCAATTGAATAATTCAGGGACCCCGCTTTCCAAAACTCAGATGAGATATCGTTAGCTCCTGTTGTTCTTCCTGATTTCATTTGTTTCATTGCTTCTTCAAGTTTAGTCGCGCTGACAGTTACGTCTTTGTGGATACCTGTCTCGGGGACTTAATCTCACGGTCTTCTTAAGACGGATTGATTTTGTGGCCACAATCAGAGCCCCGCTGAGACAAGCAACAACGGTACCAGTCTATACTGAGTCCATGGTTCAGCACTCATACTGGTGGATGTAAGACCCACCTAAATCTCTACCGAACCATAGAGTACGGCACCCCCGCTGAAACCCAACACCATGTTTGGGGCCCGAAGCTCTCTGTTCGCTTGAAAGCAACCATAACCCCCATTTATTATTATTATATAAGGATGAGTCTCCTTGCCCGGATCGCCCTAATTAGGCCTTTGGAGCATTCGCCTACTACGTTACTGTCATCACACCAATGTGATACAGCGTCTGCCGGTGCCACGACTATGGAGGTTCTCTTTGGCCACTTGGTTCTGGTTCGGCCGACAGGGTTGCCGCCCAGGCTTACTCACCGCCACCTCTGAGCACCAATTGCGCTGACCGCCAAACGTCCACAATGCTTGTAGAAGCGAAGGATAAATAAATTCTTCAGTTGAAATCTGCACGAAATACTCGCGCCATCTATTCGTCGCGCCTTCTTGGCCTGAATGCAAAGCACTGCTATTGTCATTAACGTAGCAGAAGTGTTCGATATCCTGTGTTCATTCGTGTTGGCTTTTGAGTCTCGCCATCCCAGTGTGGAGTGTCCAGTTCCTCGTATAGATTTTTGTAATAAACCGCTCGGGTGACAGCGACTAATTTCTTTTCTTCCTGGTTGGCATTCTTATAAATTTGCCAATTGGCCAGCGTTTTATGGTAGATGCATTTCTTTTCATAGACCTTTACTTCAACATCGTAATTTGAAAGCGAAATTCTAGGTCGATGAACCACTTACCTGGGTTGGTGACTTCAAAGATTGCATAGGCCACTTTCTAGATCGTTTCTTTGTAATGGTTGGTAATCACGTAATTAAAATCATTTCTTCTTTCTTCTCAGAAAATGAGCATCATCAACGGCCCAACAATCGGTATCCGGTCTAAGCCTGCCTTAATAAGGAACTCCAGACATCCCGGTTTTGCGCCGAGGTCTGCCAATTCGATATCCCTAAAAGCTGTCTGGCATCCTGATCTACGACATCGTTCCATCTCAGGCAGAGTCTGTCTAGTCTTCTTTTTCTACCAGAGATATAGCCCTTGTAGACTTTCCGGACTGGATCATCCTCATCCATACGGTTTAAGTAACCCGCCCGCCGTAACCTATTAATCCGGATTTTATCCACAACGAGACGGTCGTGGTATCGCTCATAGATTTTGTCGTTATGTAGGCTACAAAATAGTCCATGCTCATGTAGGAGGCCAAAAATTCTTCGGAAGATTCGTCTCTCGAATGGGGTCAAAAGTTGGCAATTTGTTTGCTAAGAAACCAGGTTTCCGTGGAATACATGTTCAGCCCGAGATCTCGCGCCGCCTGCTCGATCCAGATGAAGGTAGACTACATATCGGGTTGCTCTTCCCATAATGTCAATATCCTCAGCGTAGGCTAGTAGTTGGATGGACTTGAAGAGGATGATGCCTCTCGCATTTACGTCTGCATCGCGAATCCCTTTCGCCAAGGACAGGTTGAAGACGACCCGTGATCAGGCATCCCTTTGTCTTAGATCGTTGTTGATGTTAAATGGTCTCGAGAGTGATAATGCTGCTTTTATTTAACCTCGCACATGGGTCAGTGTCAGCCGAATCTGTCTTATTAATTTGATCGGAATACCGAATTCTCACATGGCCGTGTACAGTTTTACCCCATTGGCGCCTTTAAAGTCGATGAAAAGATGGTGCAACTGATGTCCATATTCCAACAGTTTTTCTATCGCTTGCCGCAAAGAGAAAATCTGATCTGTTACTGATTTGACAGGAAACGAGAGGAGGACGGGGATCCGAATAGGGTCATTTACTGTAAGGACCCGTTCTCAGAAACTTCCCAACCTAAATATCTGAAAAGAAATATGATGGTCCATTCATATGGTGTTTAGGCCTCAAATACTCTCCCTACCTATACCTGCTTAAATAAAGATAATAATAGTATATTACCATATTAATTATAAGTATATTTTCTAGAAATTGACTGCCTTCCTCCCTTAGCTTTATCCTAGAAAAATCAACTTTTGCAGTAGGCTATACTGTAGACCATAATACTACCAAGTCTGGTGGAAATCGCCCTATTAATAACAGAGTTATAAATATATAATATTCTGAAATTTTGAAGGCATTCTTCATGTTGAGAGTAACTATTCAAATGACACATAGTCTTGCCCTAACCGCCCTTAATCTGAACACTAACCATACTCAACAGTGCCTAATTTTGGTAACCAGATGTGAACCAGTATTTCTTCTTCAAATTGATTTTATTTATCGAGCAGGATTAGATAAGCCTGACCTTCCTCTATAAAAGTTGAGATTGAGTTTGAATTTTCAACTGCATCTTCAGAAGGGGTGATGTGCTTGTTCAAGTCCGATTAAAACTAGTGGCGATCATCCACCCTCCGTAAAAAAGCTATGCCCCGCGAAGGCAAGGTGCTTAACGCTGAAAGGTTATGGCGCCCCGAAAAATAGGGCTATTTTTATATCACTATTAAGCCTATTGGTAGGGCTATCATAATCACAATATATTATACTTGGGGCGTGAGAAAAAGGTTGTCCCTGCCCCTTTCCTTACCCACATGGGTCGCCTTCACCCTGAAGGCCAAAGCCCGAAATGGCGTATTGAGCCTCGACGGCACGACGGAATTCGTTTCCCATTAACTTTGTTCAATCCAATATAAGTGGTAAATCTGACATTTCACTGACCCTTCGAGGACGTGTTCCATCTGCACTACTGGTGATGGCACGCCAAATTCTGCCCTTGTTATCGATGTGGAGAATGGATACATTTCAGACGCAAGTACGAATGTATTAATTGTGGTCATGTCCACTGCAACAATGTCTGCAGTCATCTTAAAGGCACTGAGATCCACCATCAATCTGCACCCCGAATTTATTTTTTTTTTTTTCAATTCGAGATGATTGTCATATTCTTTCTCTTACAGTCCGTTAACACATTACATGAATATGTTGATTGAACCGGTCAAGATGTAGGTTTTATTAAGTGCCTTTCATGCTTCGTTATCAATGTTATTTAATAGCCGATTATCGTCGGTCCCAGTGCTAAAATTTGCGACCCAACCAGTAGGCGAATTTCCAGCTGGAGTACAATTTCTTTGTGGGCATGGACCCCATTAGGTAATTTGTTCGACTCTTTCCGGATATAAGCCGGTAATGTCAGCATTTTTCTCCTCGAATTATCCACCCTTGATCGGCATGCTGACAACTTAGCAGTAACATTGTAGAAAGTACTAGAATCGAAATAACTGAAAGAGATAAAAATTTGCGGGTCTGCGCCAATCTCGACCTGCCTAGAGTTTTGGGTCGAGATCCACCAATTCGATCCTGGCCAACGCCATCGTTCCATCTCAGGCAGGGTCTGTCTCGTCTTCTTTCTCTACCATAGATATTGCCCCGTTTTTCATGGCACTGAAACCCCTTTCATGGCTGCTGAATGATGCTAGAGGGTATGGTTTTGCAATCAAAAATAGCCTACGTTCTAAGTGCGAGCTGACACATTTAATGTACTTAGATAACATCAAATTGTATGCTGTTACTAATACCCACCTTAGAAATCTGTTGCGAATAGTAAACATCCGTGAAATTCGGATGAAATTTGGATTCCACAAGTGTCAAAAAGGTCATCACGAGTCGCATGCCGACAAGCCAAAGGCAAACATGTGAATTATCTTTGGCAACCATTTGTGGATTTGCATTTGTCGAACAGATAGCTGTGTGCTGGGGAGCTCTTTGCTGAGATGGAGGGGTCCATGTGTGCCATTCAGGACAGCGTAGTCGCCACCTGAGCTTATAATGAAAGTGCGGGTGGAGAGCGACCAATGCAGAATGTGTGGTTTGGCGTTAGAGACGTTGGACCATCCCATTTCTGGCTGCACTGTAATAACATCAGTGCAACGCACGAAAAAGCATAATGCTGTATGTAAAGTGATTCATCTGAACCTTGCAGACAAGCATGGGCTGATCACAAGAACATGTCCGGATTAGCGATATGAGCCGTAAGTACTACTTGATAGTTCCGCTTACAGTATGTATTGGCCCAACAAGTTCTAACTGATCGCAACATACGCTCCGCGTATATTATTGATTTTGTTATCCCCCCATAATAGTAATATTGAACGCAAATACGTAGTGAAGAAGGTGAACTTCGAGCCACTGGCTTGAGAAATCAAAGAAATTTGACGTCTCAAGCGGGTGGTTGTAGTATTATCAACTACAGGTGTTGTACCCAAATCCCTCACGGCCACCCTTGATGTCCTGGGACTCTCATACAATCTGGTTCAAGCCAGGCAGAAATATACCTATTCTGCATACATGTTCGATGTCACGGGGAGTTCTCGACGGATTCTCCCGCTCACCTACCACCGTCCACCAACACCCCTTCGTCTTTTAAGTAGGTAGGATCGGCCGAGCATAAATATTTGGCACTTGGTGCTAGTTTTAGATAAAATCCGGCATCTGCCGAGATTGTGACAACTCACACTTTCTTCGTAATGTATCCAATCCGGGGCGCAATTTTATATAGTGATCTATCAAGTACTCTTGGATAAATAGATTTGTAATTACGAATGTATTTTAATTTGTATTTATGAATATTTTCTCTTTTGAAATACTAATGCCACCAGCATTTCTCCTTTAATCTCAATATCTTCATTATGCATCACTACTTCCTTTGTTCTACACAAAAATCGACTAAGTCGGAAATTGCCAGGTAAATAATTGTTGCTCTCTTTTACACAATACAAGATTTAAATCCAACCACAATACCAATATCCTGCACAGGCAACATAAAAGGCGGAAAACTCTTGTAAAAGGCAACATTAAGTACAGCCAGAAAAGTCCGAATAACATTGTCCCCCATTTCAGTCGAGTGAGAAAAGACCCTCTTCAAATCGTCCTCTTTCCTTATTCCTTAATATCGGAAGCAAGAAAAAAGGGGTGATGAAGTTTTAAAAAGATTAAGTAATTATGTGGCCGACAAAAACGGTCACCCTCCCCTGTATACGACGGTGCAAGACGATGGTATAGTCTACATTTGCTGGTGTCATGCCGATCCTTGCAGGATTCAAAGCGACCGCTCGAAAAATGCTTCTTAAATGGGAAAATTATTATTTCAATTCTTTTCATTTTCTTATAGCACTCCGTGGTTTCTATTGTCGTCGTAGAAATTATGGGGAAAACTTTTAATTGGGAACATCGCGATAGAAGATAGTAAAAGGAGGACGAGGGAGTGCTTTCAGGCGGACAATGGTCCTTAGCATCTTTGCGAATGAAATCATAATTCTGAGAATTTCGATGAAAATTCGAAGCGAGGGAAAGTTCCTAGTGGTTATTCGAATAAGATGGTCGTGGGAAGGGGGTAGGGCATATGTAGGTAGGCAATATTGGGTATTTACTGAGGACCGAAGGAAAATTTACGGTGCGTGGGTGATGTTTGATTGAAATTCGCGAATAAGTCTAAATGAAAAAGATAATATTACATTTCAGATACTGGTAGACCGTAATCATTCTTGGAATTTTATTAGGCTGTATTTGACATCTAATCCTCCACATTTTCATTGAAACCTAAAATAAATTAGGGATACTTTCTCGTTGTTGGGAATATGTGAAAATTCTTAGTAATAACCTTCATTTCCCTTTCTTACTGTCCTCCATCCCCTCTTGTCTGCCCATGAGATAACGACACATCAAGCACGGCCAAGCGCTTTGAACGAAATTTCCAATCCAAGCGTTCCCGAATACTAAGCACTTTCAGCGCCAGAGAAACCAAGGGCACTTAAAGCATCGTTCGCCAAAGCCAAACGAATTCGTTTTGAACGTTTCTTCACTCCTACCAAGCGCCATTTTCTCATGAGCTAAAAAACTAATTATAAATTTTCTTTTCTCGCGGAAAACTGTATTTTCTATGAAGTTTTCTTTTCTCCGTTTCCTCCTTTCAATGTTTCTGAGCCAATGCAGGCGCCTTCAGCTTCTTGTGTAAAGGAAAAGTACTTTGTATTCAGTAGATACTGTCCTGGCTAGTGTATCTGCATTATTCCGACTATCTTAGTGTTTGCAGTCTCTGATTCTCTTTTTATTAATACAAAATAAATTTGCACCAGTCGACGCTCCCATCTCCTCCACTCCAGCCATGTTTTGTTTCTTCCACAGAAGCGACGAGCATTTTATTTAACCAAGAAACAACTTATTTGATTTTAATTAATTTTCAACCTAAAAGGAACCTCAACGACTATACAATGAATCTTTCTGTCCCTTTCCTCCATTCAGTCGGGAAGTGAAGAGTCCTTATCGACATTGTATTGCTTCGACGTCAAAACTAAAAGAAAAGGCAAAAGGAAGTGCAGGAAAAAAATTCGACGACTATAAAATCGATTATTAAAAACGGATGAAAAAAAGAAAGATGGATCGGTTTTCATTCTTTTTGACTGAATGTTGCTAACGCTGGGAAAGGGATACATAAAACTCGGGATAGAGAAGAAGGAACCCCTTTAGTGTATTTGGCAAGGACGAATATGTCCTGAAACAGTCTGTTTCATAAGCACAAGCAGGCATATCAACTTATGGGATCAGGAACAAACTAATAGTAGTCACGTTGAGAATGATGGGTATCCAAGACATCACCCTTGATCAGTAAAGAGAAGCAAATTCAACTATTTAAAAGCTACATTTTCCTCGAAAAGTTCCTTCTTTAACCAGGCCCAAAAACTTCCTCTGGGCATATACTGTATTTAAAAGGTTTGTATTTTTGAAAATCTACCAAACTCTCCCATGTATTGCATATCCCGTTCGGAAAGGTTGAAGTGCCTTTCGCGGTGGTCGCGATGAATACCCTGTTCCACCAAACACCCGATCCACAGAAATCTTTAAGGATTCGAAGCCAATTTGCTTGCCCCTCGTACTCACGGCACATTGTATACAATATCGTTCTCATTCTTTTTGCTTCTTTGTCGTCGTTTCCTATCGAATTGTTTAAATTTAATTCGTCATTAGCATAATACGTCATCCATCATAGCTGT
The DNA here is from genome assembly GCF_905115235.1 of Hermetia illucens. Classification (NCBI taxonomy): domain Eukaryota; kingdom Metazoa; phylum Arthropoda; class Insecta; order Diptera; family Stratiomyidae; genus Hermetia; species Hermetia illucens. Next base: position 172,579,855 of record NC_051849.1, on the reverse strand, counting down.
CAGAAACTGGTGACTAAATTCGATTAGTCGGAATTTATTTACATTTTATGCAAACATATACGAGTATGGCGATCATACTCTTCGTTTGCCACAATTTGGCTGGCTTTGGATATAAGACACATAACCATCGGGAAAAAAAATAAGAAAGAAAGTATAATGACTAAGGAAAACTGTTTTTCGGGGGAAATGAAGGGGAACATATGGGCATTGTCAAATAAGAGGTTTAAAATACGTCCAACAAATAAAATTAATTTAGATTTTCCCGTGGCTATTTTCTGTCGTATTTCGCAACCTGAACCACTTGAATGAAAACAATTCAACTGGAAATCCATAGAAAAAAATAGATGTGGGCTACAACCGACCCACGTTTATCTCAGAGTACATAGATGGGACCAATATCTTCCTGGCAAGAGTTGTTGAGATCATCGTTTAATAACCACGCTCTTTTGAAGGAATCCTATTGTACAATTTATGATTTGCAGAGAAATGTGCTTTCTGCACCAGAAAGCCAGATTCACATATTCTTCATTTTGCGACCAGTGATTTTATTTGGTCGCCTCCATATATAACCAATTCGGCTGTAATTCCATCGACTCCTGCGACTTACGATTTTTAAGCCGATGAATTGCACGAACTGTTTCTCCTATACTTGGTGGTTGCAGTATTTGTCCGTCGTCTTCAGTTGGCGGGACCTCCAACTCACCGATGTTCTGGTTGTTCAACCCATCGCTCCAATATGCCCATTCTTTCGGAAATCAGTCTTCCTTCTCTGTCTCAGCAGGATGAGCATCGAGGTGAATAAGGCTTCATCCTGCTGACTTATTGGTAAAACTTCCGCCTTTTATGCCTGGTGCGGTTGCTCCCTGTACTTCTCTAGTTCACAGACTCGTTGGCTCTCCCAGGTTTCATTTTTCCGTCTGTGAAGTCGCTTCTCCGCTCGACGGAGTTCGTGATAAGTCTCTGCGCGTGCCCGCGTTCTTTGAGAATTCAGCAGTTCCGACTCCTTTTGCGGTTGAGGCCAAATATATTTCTGGCCGTATTTATGATAACGTTCTTCAGGTGCTTGTGAAGATCATTTGTTGATACTTCATCTCCAGGACCTCTGTCGATTGCGGTTATTGCGTATCCATTTCCCTCTTATAGGTGTTGCGGTGGGCTGTGTTGTTGATGGCTTCAGTATTAACTCTCATCTGATTGTCATGGGGGATTCTGGGTGTTGTTGTTACTCGAGCTCGGAGCACCATGCCAACGAAATAATGATGCGAGTCTATATTGGCCCCCCTATATGTTCTAACATTCATCAAGGCTGAGAGGTGGCGGCGTTCGATCAACACCTGGTCAATTTGGTTGAAGGTGGTCCCATCTGGAGAGGCCCACGTTTGTTTGTGGGCCGCTTTCCACGCAAATCAGGTACTTCCAACAACCATTTCGTTTGACACTGCTAATTGAATAATCCGCAGTCCGTTAACATTTCTATATTGGTGTAAGCTATGGGAGCCAACGTATTGCCTGAATATGGACTCCTTCCCTACTTGGCTGTTAAAATCACCAAGTACGACTTTGATATCATATCATTTATATCTGGGGCAGGCTTCACAGGTTCGTTCTACTGCCTCATAGAAGGTATCCTTCTCCGACTCTGCAGTCTCCTCTGTAGAGGCGTGAACGTTAATGAGGCTTATATTTCGCGCAGAGTGCATAGCTGTTCACTTATGTTTTCAAAGCCGACAACGGCGGGTTTCATTTTCTGGCTGACAAAGAAACCTACTCCGAGCACATGGTTTACTGGATGTCCACTATAATATATGATGTAGTGGCTCTTCTCTAGGAAACCCGTCCATCTCCTGTAACGCTATAACACCAGCCCTATATTGGGACAGGGTACCGGCTAGCTGGTCAGCAACTTCATCTCTGTACAGGGAGCGCACGTTTCATGAGAAAATGCGCAAATCGTTATTCCTTTGTCGTTACCGGGTTCGTCGTTGTGTAATCCGTCCAGTCCGGGGCTCCTGTTGTGGCTTCGTAACAAGTTGTTTTTCGTGGGGTTGTCAGCCCTACCCAACCCCAAACTTGGAGGACCAGTTGATACAATTTGCCCCGTTTTTAGGCGCGGAAGACTCGCCTTCATCCTTCTCCGTCTGCAGCTTTTCGTTACGAAAGAGCTCCCAGCGGTCACCACGTGGAGGTCGAAATAGGGTTTGGTAGTAGAGCTGTTGGTGTTGGTTCAGCAGGCGTTTCCCAGGTTTTATGCTCCATCTTGGGTACCAATCCACATTTCGCCCTGGGACCTATACTACCCTTTGACCACCTTTTACTTTTATTTACCTTCCTGACTATGTTATATGTAAGTCGAAAGGAGCCCTCTAGTTCATCGTATCCATAAATTTACATATTTTTTTTCGTACACTGAGTTGGAAATTTGTAGCGGGGATCTGTACACTCCAGCTCAGCCGTACGAACGTCAGAGTTAAAGCGGATACCTGGGGGATTCGCACGTACTAAAGCCTGAGTGGGTTTATGTTTAGGGACTCGTGCAATTCCTTCTGCATTTTTACGATTATGGAAGGAACTTTAAGCCTATTCTTTTTTGACCTCAGCATCTCCGCAAGTATAAACTCCGGACTCACGTTCCTGGTCAGCGCTTGGTTTACATTCCTCTTCTCCATTGCGAACCTTGCGCAGTGAAACATCACATGCTCTTGATCCTCCGGTGTGCCACCTCACCAAGGAAAATTCAGCCAATCATCTGACCCAAAGCCATACAGATATTGCCTGTAGCATATACTGTCTCCTTGGAAGAACTGAGTAATGTGGTAGTAGGTTCCCCCATGATTTTGCTCAAACCAAACCCTAATGTTGCGAATGAGCCCGTGCGTCCAGCGACCCTTCGTCTCATCGTCCAATGTGCGTTCCCAAAGGCGGCTTTGACCTTGCTGCATTCTTGCTTCCTGTGTGCGAGAATGTCGACTGAGATCATGCTCACCACCAACAGTACTGTCTCCTTCTCAGAGAGCCTGTAATCGGCTTCGAAAAGTGACGCGTAAAGCAGAATGGATCGCACCACTCGACTAGCAGCAATCTCAGTCTGGCATCAATTGTTATTTCCAAGTATTTGATAGTCGGCTTTGAGACAACTTTATATTCACCAACTTCTACCGCAATATTTTCCTTTCTACCATTCGTTTCCGCTTCCGTTTTCTCCACCCCTAAGCGTTTCTACCCAGGACTTTACCACTCTCACTATTTCCGTCACGTAGACCTCCACATCGACTGGGCGTTTTGTTGTAACAACTACAGCCGGGTAAACCACGAAACCAAGAATAGCAGTCTTTTCTGAGAGGGGGAGAATAAACACTTAGTACCGAGCCCCGTACCACCCCGGATGTGACGACATGCTCGCGAGTCTCTCATCCATCTAATACCAGTCTTCCCTGAAGGGTAATTGCCCACCAGGCTGGTCAAATACCCAGAAACACCCATGTCCGCCAACAACCCTTTAATTCTGTTCCGATTGACGAGGTTGAATGCATTTTTTTGACTTACACTGTCAACACGATACAGAATCCACCAGAACTCAGAACTCAGCACGTCTTTTGCCAGATTCGTCGCCATACCGCCGTAAAATAGGCGCGCCGAAATCCATACTAGCGATTCGACAAGCCGTTGCTGCTATCGATTGTGAGTAGCAGCCTGTTGCATATAATTTTCTCCATCATTTTCCCCTCTGTATCCAACAAAGATATAATACTAGACCTCTAAGTGGCTTATTGGGTTTTGGAAGCAATATTTACTTTTGCCTTTTCCATTAAGCAGGGGGTTACCAAAAATGTCGGGCATGAAAGCCCTGTTAAGGATGCCATCTAAAACTTGGGCCTTGATGTCGCCTATCCTACCGCATAGTTCCCGCAGCTCCTCCTCCTCCTTTTTACTCCTCGAAATGGTCTCATTTAAGCTGCTTGCAGTTATCCGTGGGTTTCCTCTCATTCATCACTACCGCCCTTACTTCTAAGTCTCTGATAAAGCCTACTTGCCCGTAAACATGTGGCTCGCAAAGTTCCGATTTCGTTGTTCCTCCAACAATTGATGATTTGGGGGATTGATTGATTTGCAATTGTGGGGTCCTAAGTCCGCAGCAACTTGATGCCGGCCTTAAGAAGTAACATAAGAAACCTTAAGAAGTTACGTAAAGCCATCATCGCCTTACATTTTTTGTGATTATAGTCCTCAGTGACTTGCCAAGCAACTCTATTGAACGAACCTATGTGGATTTCTTTCACTTGTGCTTTGATAAATTCATCCTCTGGTGCTTCATTATTTCCTATAAAAATTGTTCCTGCAAGCCCAAGGCGCTGCTTCGTCCGTTTGATCCCTGACAAAAATGCGGCTACCGTGATTTCGATGCATTTATCGCGGATGGTTTACGAGAGAAAGTACTGCGCTGCCTTGCATTGGTTGAGGTTGATTTGTACCAGCCTCATCGAAGATTTGCGTTAAGGGCACTCCTATATTCCAGACACCTGCTGTTGTCTGCAAGATTCCGATGGTCCACCGCCGCCTTCCCTTTGCAAAGTAAGCAATTTGGATCAGCTCTACAATCCTTGATCCGCATCTCTTACGTTACTCAACCTGTCATCCGAACTGGAATTTTCATTCACAATGTGATCGAAGCCAAGACATCGAAAGTACCGCTTCAAACCGTAACGTAACCCAGCCTATTCTTACTACCTCTGCGACTATGATAATTTCCTGCCTTATCTGACTTCCTGCTTTTAGAATTTTCCAGTTTGGCTCAACAATTTGTCCTCGGTTACATCCTTGGATTTCCTGGACTCCTGAATGAACTTTCCTTTCTAGGAACGTCTAATGCGACTAACATTATCCACCAAATTGGAGATTTCGAGGTCTGCTTTCGCCATCCTGAAAATGTCAGCGTGTCCTTCAATACGTTTGGAATTGATGATAACTTCTGATCTTATCTTCCTCCAATCTCTCCTTATATGAGGTGCCACTTTTCCCCCGGCTTCTACATCCTCTCTGGGAGGTCCACTCCTGTTCTCTGGAATTGCGGCTGCGTGAACTTTACCGGCAACTTCAGCCTTCCTCCTCGGCTGTTCCACTTTATTTTATTCAGTTGATTGAGGCTCTTCTTGGTTAACTCCCTCTCGTGTTTTAGTTGGGCATTACTTGTGTCGCCTGGGTCATTATTTCACTCAGCGCCTTCACTCAACTTTAATTCTGAGCCTTGCCGTACGTCAACCAGATGACTTTTATGGCCCTTATAATTTGATGAAAATTTTGGCATCCTTGATGAATTCACACAGTTATATTACCTTTTTACCCAGTGCAAAAAAGGCAGGCCCTGTTTGGTAACTGTTCTTACATTGCTTGTTTGGCGTCAAAGCTTCTTGCCTTGTCTTCCCACCTCACACTGCTCACTTATTAACTTTATTTGAACAGATATCGGCATGAAGGATATTTCGGAGCCTAGGCACCATATAGTGGCAGCTTCCTGATTTTTATTAGATTTTTCGATTGGGTAGTTTCTGAGGATGGGTCCATTAAAGAAATGATCACTTTCGACTCCCCGCACTCCCCACCTTTCCAACAAAGTACTAACCGAAGACTTTCATTTGATACCCTAGATGACTATATTTGATGAAAAAAAAATGTTCACACTCCTTTTGAATGTATGGGGACTCCCCCCCCCCCCTTAAATTTGATGTAGAATTATGTAACTCACTGTATGCGTTCACACTTCCCGCCTTTTCACCAAATTTGGTGTGAATTTCTACAACCGTCTCCGAGAAAAATGCGCATGACGGACAGACAAATGAACAGATTTTAATAAGGTTTTGTTTTACACAAAACCTTAAAAAGTTGAGTATCACGTAGTGCAGCAATTATAGAAGTATTACGTTGCTGAGTACCATCTATAAGATATTTTCCGCTATTCTTAGGCCCAGAACATCATTGGCCCATACCAAAGAGGTTTCACTCCAACAAAATTAGCAACAGATCAGATTTTCTCTGTAAGGTAAGCGATGGAAAACTGCTGGAATATAGACAACAGTTGCATCCCCTTTTCATTGACCTTGAAGCCGGTTATGATGGCATAGCCAGAGTAAAACTGTACACGCCCATGAGAGAATTCGGCAACCTGACGAAATTGATAAGACTGACTAGGCTGACCCTGATCAATGTGCGAGACCAGATAATAGCAGCAGGATCACTCTCATGCGTCCTGTGTAAACCAGTCCTAGAAAAAGTGATTTGCGATGCAGATGTTAATGCGAAAGGCACCATCCTCTTCAAGTCCATCCAACTACTGGCTAGGCTCACGATATTGACATTATGGAAAGAACAACCCGAAATGTACATTCTACCTTCATTCAGATTGAGCAGGTGGCTACTGGCACGAGGTCTCGGGTTCCACATTATTGAAAGCAGGATGAAGTGCATGGTGACAACGTCAGCGCTAAAGAACAAGGAATCAGCAACATCGAACTGCACTGGTCAGACAAGAAGAATATAGATAAGAAACTACCACTTTGAAACCGTTGAAAACTTCTCTTATCTAGGGTCGAAAATCACAACCGATAACAGCTACGGCGTTAAAATCCGCGCACGGTTGTTGCCTGCCAACAGAGCCTATTTCAGCTTTCAAAAATTTTTCTCTCGAAACATCTCACGATAATGTCAAAGCTCTTACTGTACCAGTCTATGCTCTTGCCATTCCTTGTGTAATTCCTGGAGAACTGGGTTCTTAGCAGGAAGAACCACGAACCCTTGACCATGTTCCAGAGAAGAATCCTCCGAAAAATGTTTGGTCCCCTACATGAGGATGGACAATTCCGTAACCTACATAACGACGAAATCTATGAGCGGTACCATGACCATCTGGTTGTTGATAAAATCCTACTGAACAGGTTGCGGTGGGCGGGTCACCTAATCCGTATGGACGGGGATGATCCAGCCCGGAAAGTCTATAGGGGGAATTGGGTAGGAAAAAGAGAGGAGACAGGCCCTGCCTGAGATGAAGCGATGGCGTAGGTGAGGACGCCAGACAGCTTTTAGGGATATGGAATTGGTAGACCTCGGGGTAAAACCGCGCTGTCTGGAGTTCCCTACTAAGGCAGGTCTTAGTTGATGATGATGATGATCACAGGAACCTATCGAACGAGATTCTATCTAAAACCAAATTCATCACATGAAATCCGTGAATTACTTGAAAGATAGAAAAAAATATAACTCCAGATAGACAATATATCATGAATAAATATATATGAATATATAAACGGTTTTCATCTCCTAAAAGTCTATCTTTCTCAATGCATAAGCTGAATAAGAAGAGTTTGTAAACCTGAAACTAAATTTCGCACTTTCACGTTACTTGCAGGATCAGTTTTTTTACAAAAACTACAAGTTCATGCCCCTTAATGGCATTAAGCTATCGTAAAAGCGTGTCTATAAAACGTCACTAAAATCAAATTGTAATCGTCTTATTCTGCCTTTCAAAACTTGTGTTTTTATATGAAATCCCGAGAGAGAAAAGCAACAAAACTCTGTGCTTTTAAAATGATTTCAAAAGCCATATTCTTTCTCCATTTATGTCCTTGCTGTAACAAAAACTCAAACTTCTTCTCAAACATTTTCCAGAAGCTCAAGATGGACATGTCCCGAACTCCGTTTGGTCATAATTTCAGAGTCCTCCTCCACTCGTCCTGCTTTCTCGCGAATAAAAAAGAAGTAAAAAGTAAACGACCAGGTGTAGTAGGTACATACTCTCAGAACTCACATTTATTTTATATGAAAATGGAAGTGAACCTTGCTTGCTACTATTTTGCATGCCCCGTGTTTTTTTCTTCATTTTGTGAACATTATTTTCTACGTTTTCCTCTTTTCCCGCGACTCTCTTCAGCACTCTCATGGTCTACGACGAATTTAAATCACATTCGAAAACCTTAAAAAAGAGAATGGCTCCTCCCATACACACATACAATATCACCCACATTATTGCAGTGCTAAAGAAATAAGGAGCAGCAAAAAAAATATATGGAAAAGAAATGAAATAAAATAAAATACATAAATGAAAAGAAAATAAATGAGAAGAAATATATTCCAGCAAGGAAGGAGGACGACAAATTTTTGTGGGCGAAAACTTTCTCGTAAGGCTTTCTCTCTCCACAGATGTTATCCTTATAAATACATTTTACGTTCAGTACAATCAAAAGGCTGAGGCCTGGCCGGAAATGTTGACAAAGAAAGTTGGAAAATAATTCCCAGAAATATTTGTAGTTGGAAAGGTGAAAGGTGAAAAAGTAAATTGGAATATATGAGATCGGTCTGTAATAAAGATTGAAAATGGTCTCCATGCTCTGAAGAAAATAAATGTTTAATTCGAAATTTTTATAGAAAGGTAGCGCATGCTTTTGAAAAAATGTTATTACAAAATTATGGACTAAGTTATAAACCACATGAAGTCAAATCAATATTAATTTTATTTACTGGGTCTCATGTTCAATATTATGTGCGATTAATAATATTTTTTTTTTGTGTCTCGTAACGGTACGCCGTTGGGCTACCAACTAATCTCTTCGACATCGTCAGAGAACTAGCCTGGACCCGTTTGTCACATTACTTCGAGCACCCACGCCTTGAGAGCCTTCAAGTCCTTCAAAGCTTTTCACCAACGGGAGGGAAGAGGAGAAAAGGTAAAATTAATTCAGGGAAGCCCCTGCAATCCGATCCCTCCATCGATCGAGCTCTATATTCTTTGCAACGAGAAAAGCCTGAAAGTAACGCACAAAACGGTTCCACCTGGCAACGATCCACAGCATTTCCCCGACAATATCGTCTGGAGAGACCTCCTCTGTGTTTAGATAAAGTTGTTGACGAATATCAGCCCACCTTCCGTAAGGAAATAAATCGGAAGCCGGAAATTCGACGCTTCTGATATGAAAGGATCTGTTGATATTTTGTATAAAAATATTTAGGTACACAATAGTTCCAGTTATACATTGCTCGTATTATATACACGTTGAAGATACAAGATACATTCAATTCAATGTGGTTCTGACATTTTACTTATTAGAAAGTAAAAATTTGATGCAGTAACTTTAACCTATTATAACTTTGCAAACAACAGCAGGATTTCCACCAAACTTTCCAGTATGGACGTATCTAAAATGAACATAAGCGGGTTCGCAGCAAATTTTAAAAATATAATAATACACCATTATCAACCTTATTTGAGCATATATATGTAGTAACGGGCAGTATTTTGAGGTATAGGTACCAAGTTAATGGACCGCCATGATTTTTGACTATTTTCAAATTTTTTGGTTGGATTTCTCAAAATGGGTCCTTCAAGTAATTTACCTCTTTCAGCCCACGCATCTCCCACCAATATCAAAACTGATATTTGATTCGAAAAGTGCTAATCAGGACCTTTCATTCGATACCCCGTATGATTATATTCGATAAAAACAAAATATGTTACACTCATTTTTAAAGTTTTGTGTAAAAACAAAACCAAAACAAAACCTTTCAAAACTTTCCAGCTTCCGGTTTCCCAACTTGTTTAGGTATATGGGGACCTCCCCCTAAGTTCAGCAATGTAATTCACTACATGTGACGGTCCGATAAAGCGTCAGTCTGCCAACCTCGCTGCTCTGGTTTCGAATCCGAGCCGTCATCGGTGTCTCTGTTCGTCTTGTGTCTGTGACGCTGTTGTAAGCGTATCACCTGCACGGCATTAGGTGTGCCCTAGACTCTGACAAGGAGTGAGCAGAAGACACTACATGTGTGGAGAGTTCACAGTTTCCACTTTCTCAACAAATTTCGTGCCAATCAGTACAGTCCTTTCTAAGAAAAGCACGAGTGACAGATAGACAGACAAACGGACAGAGCGAATTGATTTGAATAAGATGTAATCAACACTGTCCACAATTCCATTGCAAAACACACAATCAGGAGATCAATCCTATGCTGGTAAGACTAGAAACCTCCAGGCCTGCTTAGAAGCTGGGGAAGGAAATAGTCAGTTTCACCATTCTTCTAATTCACTTAAGTTGCCAATGAGCCGCGCAGTCCATCTGCCGTTTGTCCCATTTTGCCAAAAGAGTGGCCACTCATTTAGTATATGTTGCCATTCTTCACTAGTCTCCACTTCCCTTAGCAAAGCACTTACGATACACCTACTTGCGAAGAGTATCACCGAGTACTTCTACTCTGTGGTAAACCACAGACTGTGGTGTACTCATTAGAAGACATCGCCTGCTAGACGCAAGAGCCCCAATGTTTTCCAGCAGCCGACTTAAAGTCGAAACTACAACTGCAGCTTTGGTCGCGGGTGTTTTGATTTACTCAGAAAAGTGCATCTCTGAGTCGAGCATCAATTCAAGGTACTTAACCGTAAGTTTTGAATCGATTATCAACGCGCCGAACGATTCTAGACACAATTTTTTCCAGTGCAAGGTTAAAAGCATAAACACTTATCCATCCGCTTACCCGACGAGTGCATAAGGCAACAAATGCCGCAACTTCAACTGCATAACAGACCAGACGCAATTCTTCTGGCATGTCGAGACTTAGAAGACTATCCAAGGAAGCATTCCAGGGGCCCTATGCTGGATCCCTACGCTACCGCGGACGTGACCGTTATCCTCCTCTAACCCTCTAGCGTCTCATAGAGCAGGCCGCGGTTTCTCATATAATCCTGCAATATCCTCGGCACATCGAAAGTATTGTTTGGTGTGCCTAGAATATCTTTCCATCTTACTGAATTAAAGGCATTTCTGACATCATGCGTTACGAATAGCATCACCTGTCGAACTCGATCGCTGTGTGCCTCCGCTCGATGTACTACATCCACAACTTGCATAACAATACCCGCAGTGGATTTCCCTGCTCTAAGAACGAACTGCCTTGGGATTACGTTTCCGGCAACACGTATCGTTTCAGCGAATTTACTTCCGATGGGCTCTTCGAGCGCTTTCCCGACCAACATCAGCTCAGGACAGTTTTTCTCTTTGTTGATCAGCGTAAGCCTCGCCACCTCCTATTGGGAAGGAAAAGTACCCATCGAATGCGCCAGGCAAGAGTTCTGCTGGGATACCATCGGGTCCTAGCACTTTCTTGCTTTTCACAGAGAGGACAACCCCTTCCAATTCTGCTTTTAATGAAAAGTGGACATCGCCATTCACGCTGCGGTCATCAACCCGTACCGGATGCGCACGGAATAGTTCCCGTACAATACGTTCCATCTGTTCGCAGGTGAAGCGCAGCGCCAAAATTTTTCGGGTTACTATTTTGTAACTGAGTCCTTGCGGGTCCCCATTCACCTCGTTAAGCAGGCCCTGTAAGCAGCGAGCTTCGTTTACATTTATTAGGCGGAGGAGTCTACTTTTGATCTATACTGTGTCACTGTGGCACCGGTTGTTTAAACGTCGTTTCAAGCGGTGGAGTTTGTAACCCTCCTTCCCCAACTCCGCAATTTCCGCCGTCTGCCAATATATTGACGGTTTGCCTCGTCACAATGCCCCCGTGGGCTTAGAGGCTCCACTAATGGCCTCTTCTACTTTGTTCTTTTCTGCGAGGCAATCATGAGTACCCTTGATTATCCTATTCCTGATAAATTTGCTCAATGTAGTTTCCTAGACCGTTCCCCTTCATTCCTTAGTATCAAGAACCTGAACCCCTTCCCGATTCCATAAAAGGGTTCTGGTTAATATAGTTGACCAGCTCATTTACTGCCACATAGTATACTAGATAATTTGCTACTGGTATAGGTCGGTACTACGCAACTGGAGCAATTTTATCAAAAAAGGTAAGACGAGTCTTCAACGGCAAACGCTCGGGGAGATTTATTAGCTTTCACACACACAAATTTGCCAAATTGCTTGCCCGCCTCTTCAGTGTATTAAAAGCAAATAAACCTTCCCGTGATAGGAAGAACCTGAACTGCATTTTTTTTTTTAATTTAAAGAAATCTAGTTTGGGCGCCGTCAGCAACAGAAACAGCGAAGCTTAAAACCCTTCTGGGATCAACTAAGAACCTAATCGACCAAATGGCCAAATTTAGGATATACAAAACTTTCGGCATCCATTGCAACAAGGTGTATATTGGACAGATAAGAAAGGAAGTGGAAACACATCTGGGAGAGCACTCTAAGGAAGCAGAACCAGCGTCTTGAGGAACCACACCATTTCTAGGATGACGTAAAGTTAATGATGCAGATAAGGGGCACATGGACATTAGATGTAGCCGAAGGTATAGATAGATTTGCAGAACCCGGAAAGGGCTATTCATATAAAGGGCCCAGACAATTTTAATTCTCCTCACTTTACTTAAATGCTCACTATAGGTTTTGCTAATCAACGCACGTTACAAAAAGCGCCCAACGTGGGATCCAGAAGGCATCCATTTCACAAATGTGAGGCTTTTATTCATGCCCTGTTCTCGTTTCAAACATTCTTATAGGATTACCAAATAAACAAGTCGAGACACCGGAAGCTAGACGCTTCAGGTATGAAAGGTTTTGTGTATTTCTTTTATAGCGAGATTTGTGTGTGCATTTGTCCCATTAGCATGTAGCACGTAAAATATGCATATATGATATTATGTGAAAATAGCCACTTTCAAGTCATATTGACATTCATAGTCTTGAATTTGCAGAGGAGCGACAGATTTGACCTAGTATAACTTTGTTAGTATTAGTGCAATTTGGCAGGATAGTGCTCTATACTGTAGCCTACATTGCTGCAAAATTTTGTGATTCTATGGTAAACTTAAGGGGGGTTTTCCTGTCAATTACTAAAAATTATAGTAATATACTATTATTAACTTTATTTGAACAGAGCCTAGGCACCATATAGTGGCAGCCCCCTGTTTTTTTCCCAGATTTTTCGGTTTCGTAGTTCCTGAGAATGGGTTCGTCAAAAAAATTACCACTTTCAACCCCCGCACTCCCCGCCTTTTCAACAAAAGTCAATACTAAGACCGGCTTCGAAAAGTACTAACCGACACCTTTAATTCGATAACCCACATGACTATATTTGATGGAAAAAAAATGTACACCCCCCTTTTGCATGTTTGGGGACCCCCCTTAAATTCATCGTAAAAAGATGTAATTCACTATATGCGTGAGCGTTCACAGTTCCCACCTTTCTACCAAATTTGGTGTCAATCGCTATAACTGTCTCTGAGAAAAATGCGTGTGACGGACAGACAGACAGACAGTAAACCGATTTTAATAATAAACAAGTCGGGAAACCGGAAGCTAGACGCTTCAGGTATGAAAGGTTTTGTATATTTCTTTCATAAAGAGATTTGGGTGTGCATTTGTCCCATTAGCATGTAGCACGTAAAATATGCATATATTATGTGAAAATAGCCACTTTCAAGTGATATTGACATTCATAGTCTCGAATTTGCAGAGAAGCGACAGCTTTGACCTAGTATAACTTTGTTAGTAATAGTGCGATTTTCACCAAATTTGGCAGGATCATGCCCTATGCAGTAGCCTATATTGTTTTGTGATTCTAGAGTGAACTTAAGGGGGGTTTTCCTGTCAATTACTAAAAATTATAGTAATGTACCATTATTAACTTTATTTGAACAGATATCGGTATGGAGGGTATTTCGGAGCCTAGGCACCATATAGTGACAGCCCCCTGATTTTTTTCAGATTTTTCGGTTGGGTAGTTTCTGAGAATGGGTTCGTTAAAAAAATGACCACTTTCAACCCCGCGCACCCCCCACCTTTTCAACAAATGTCAAAACTAAGACTGGCTTCGAAAAGTACTAATCAAGACCTTTAATTTGATACCCCACATGACCATATTTGATGAAAAAAAATTTACACCCTCCCTTTGCATGTTTGGGGACCCCCCCTTAAATTCATCGTAAAAGGATGTAACTCACTATATGCGTGAGCGTTCACAGTTCCCACCTATCTACCAAATTTGGTGCCAATCGCTACAACCGTCTCCGAGAAAAATGCGTGTGACGGACAGACAGACAGACAGACAGACAGACAGACAGACGGACAGACAGACAGACAGTAAACCGATTTTAATAAGGTTTTGTTTTACAAACAAAACCTTAAAAAGAACGCTTCGTGTCATGTTGAACTTCACTCGCATTTAGGTTACTCAGCTTTAGTGCTAGAACTACAGTACCTGGGAGTGCCAAAGTTGGTTGTTTTCGTCCTTTAATTCTGTTTCTGGGGGTTGCGCGTTACATGGCTGAAACCAATAGAAAGTTTTAACAATGACACCTTTCCTCCCTTCGCCGAAAATTTCAAATCCCAAAATCCATCAAAAAAATCATGGCATCTGTGTTTTGGTACCATAAAGATATTATATAATTTCGACTAAATATCTGGCAAGATACTGTGAGACCAAAAAAGCCATTCAGCATAAAAGGATGCGCTCATGGCTTCACGACAATTCCAGGCCTTACACCGACAACTCCTGCATTCATTTGATGGAACATTTTGTGCCACCTGCATAATGGTGGGCACTTGGCGGATTCAGGTTACATTCCCTGAAAATGAACTAGGGTTTCGAGCTAACGAAGAAGAGGGAGGTGGAGAAGTGGGTGAAGAAGCCCACAGGAGGCTTTTTCAGAAAATGATCACCAACCTCACCACCTGCATCAAACTCGTTGACGACTATATCAAAAAATGATTTACATATGTTGGAATATAGCCATGTGTTTTTTTCTTTTTGTTGAATAAATTTTCCACACAAATTGAGCACACTTACTTTTTAGGCATACGTTGTAACCACGACGGACCCTACAGCTCTGCTCGTGGTTGGTTGAGATCTGACAACTCCTTTGTGACAATTCCCACCAACAGAAAGGTTATGTCGAAGGGAATCCATGCACCTTAGTAACGACCGGTGACTGTTTTTCTACGCATCATAATGACTTTGAAATACCTCAGTTTCGCCAACAGTGAAATGATGACAATTCTTTTACATAAAAGAAAAGAAATGGCCTACATACACGCTTGACAAAAAAACTTAAGATGGAACAAAAACACAATCTACAGGGCGCAATGTAGCTCTTAGGCTCACCGAGTCGAACGAGCGTTTCATTTACTGTAATATTTACCTCCAAAACGACAACATGTAAAGAGGGTCTACAGAAAGAAGAAATTAACAAAACTGTCAAGCATGAAACGAAGGAAGTGCCCACTGTTACAGGGGTAATCAATTAGAAAAAGCTCCCTAATGCACTCAGGACAATAAAAGAGATCTGTGCTGGCTGGCCAAAAACTGGCATATTTAAACGCACCTAGATAATCGATCAGTTTCGTTGCATTATTAGATACAAAGGTAACTTTCTCACCGACGACGAGCGAACCGCGATGAATAAATAAGGAGATAATTCCAGAGAAACTGACCGAAAGAAATTCATTATTTACCACTTCCGCAAGTCATATTGGCATTTAAAGCTTGCTAGAAATTGAACAAGAAGGAGAAATGGAGTAAGGAAGTAGCAAGACCTGACGGCAACGCAATGCACAATTGAGGTTTAATCGCATTATGCAGTACGTCAAAAACTGGAATACAGATTCTGACGGCAAAGTATAATAAAACCGGCGCGGTCGCTGCGAGTACTTGCTCTGACCTTAGAGCCAAGCGTCTCAGTGACGAACTACACTATGAAATTGCATCGCACATCAAAATAACTTGGATGATGTCATGCTGCATAATAAGCAACCTTCAAGTTCGAAGCATCAAAAACAAAATCTACAAGGGTTTTCATCGCCATGTCGTCCTTAACAGTTCTCTGTGCTGACAAGTCACCAAGCCAACAACAACAGCTTGATATGCTAAAGGGTGATGTGCAATCATCACTCCACTAGAATGAACTTGCGTCCGAAAGAATTAACGAACCCAATACAGACACGCCTACCCCGCTACCGAACCAGACAAAAGTTTTAGAAGAAAAAGTCCTCTTAGTACTTGCGGGACTTCCCCAAAAATCGATTTCCTTGCTTTAAATATCTAAGTATTATATTTGATCGCTGCATAACCGAAGCCTGCTTCAGAGTCTATGAGTCGTAATGCAAAAGTATTATAGTAATCTTATTATATTGCTGTAAATGCGGAATTTGGCAGAACTGAAATGCTTCTTCTTTCTTGAAATCACCGATTGCGAAGCGTTCTAGTTTTCGCCATAAATATCGTTTTTTTCTGAGATCAATTTCTAGTGCTGCGTGGTTAAGTTCGGGGAGTATCACCTTCCCTAACGGTAACATCCTTATTTTGACAGTTACCCGGTGTCAACCACGCGTATGCGCCATAGTTGCTGGTTACTGGCCATGTACTTCAAAAAAACGATGCTTCCAAAATATCCAAACAGAGCCATTTGAACAAGGTCCACGATGTGATGGGAGAGCAAAAAGATGTCGTCAACGTAGTCGTGGTATTTGATGGAAACTGTCCAACTCCATTGAAGTCCTCCCGACAAGCCAGCATGAAGAACGCCAATTTCATGAATTCGGAATGTTTTTCTTGCGTAGAGCATTCCAGATACCTCTCCTGTTGATGCTGTAAAAGGCTTCCTTGAAAACGGTAAAGAGCAAGTGTCCGGATGGCTCAAGTGGTTAGAGCGCTGGGCTGTCGTGGCGGAAGATCGCGGTTCAAATCCTCACTGGTGGCAGTGGGATTTGTATCGTGATTTGAAGTCAGATACCAGTCGACTCGGCTGTGAATGAGTACCTGAGTCAAATCAGGGTAATAATCGCGGGGGAACGCAATGCTGACCACATTGCCTCCTACAGTGTACTGTAGTGTACCGTTACGGTCTTGAATGAAGTGCTCTAACACACTTCAAGGCCCTGATCCCATATGGATTGTTGTGCGAACGATTATTATATTACCCCTCAAATTGTTGCACTCAAGTCAGCTACCCCTTTTCGGAATGTTAACAATCATCTTCTTCTTCCACTAACTAGGAAATATATCGGCTTCCTAGGATTTCCGATTGGTGATGAAAGTACTAGAAACCGCTGGACTGGCGTTAAGCCTAGCGACTTTACTCGATTTGTAAAAGTCTGTGTCCCCATGACTACCCATTTCATTCACGAGAGGCAGGTCTTCACCGAATGTGATAATCTTAAAAACTATTGTGAAGTGCTTCGTTCACGTCTTTGGCTGCTTATTATCCTGAACGCGAGATCATTCAAATGACCAACGAAAGACTTGACTTTCGTGATGTGGTTATGGTTCTGAAGTCATCTTCCTCTGCGGAGCTCGAGCACGTCATGCGCTTCCACCCACAGCGATAAATAGAGCGTTCAATCTCTTACGTGATATCGTTGACGCATGTTACGTTAATTAGCCATTTTATCCAGAAACACTTCAAAGGAGGCAATACGGTTAAGAATCATATTGAAGCGCCCCTTCCACCTCATAGGCCCCTCATCATTGTCAATAAAGGGTCCCTCACATCATCAAAACACTGCCAACGTCCATCAAAAGATGTGCAAGCTCCTTTCTGATACAGTATACATCATTACTATCTGCGGGGCTCGGGTTCGTCGCGTTCACCACCACTTACAATAATCAATAGAGCTTTAAATCCCTTACAGTCAGCGATCCGCCTCCATGGTTCCGCAGTCAGTTAAATCTTGTATTGCTTGATGGGGATGACCTAAATAGTGCCCAAGAAAAGAGCGTTTTTGATAATAGCGCAACGTTCATTAGTATTCTCAGGCGGATTATTCAATTCAAATCTGCCGTCCGATCAGCAGCTCCGACAGCCAAAAAGCAGTTAGATCGCATAAGCGGTCGATATTGAACTTGGGGGTCAAAAACAACTTCTAAGTAGACTGCTGATGACAGTATATTCAATCAGATTGACTCAAACTGATATGTTGCTGGTGAGATGAAACCCAACTGACGTTATGGAAAACTCTGCACTTGAAGAATTTACCACCAATGACGAGGTGGTGGAAGCTGCAGAAATTCACAAAACTGTCAACATTATCGTCATGATCGTGTTACTGCATCGCTTCCCCCCACACGCCCAAAAAGATGAAACCTCCTTCTACTCCGAATCGAAAGTCTCCGCTAGCTGTAATGCTATGCTCCGCAGTAAGCTGCTGTGGGCAAGTCACCTAACCCGCATGGATGAGGATGATCTGTAACACAAAAGGAAGATTCTGCCTTAGATAAAACGATGGCGTAGGACCGCTAAGAAATTGGTTTACATCGAGGAGAAAGTGGGATGTTTGGAGTGCCTTATTAACACAGGTCTATACCGGACCCTAGTTGTTGGACCATTAATGATGAAGATAAAGTAATACGGGTCGAGTTACGAATACGAGTCCAATGCATTTAATTTAATTAAGAATAAATGAACCGTTGTCTAAAAGTTATGTAACGAAATTTGTAATAATCCTTTTACAAGTAAAGGTAACAAGTTGCTGTTTTTATTTTTCTAATTACCTTGCTCGCTAAAAACGAATCGCTTAGTTCTAATTTTGGAAAATTTAGCAGTTTTGCCTAGAACGAGAAATCCATTGCGTAAAAAGTGTGAGGCAATTTCTCTTCTCTCATATCTCTCATGGCTGCTCACACGAAATTTGACGATAGTGTTGAAGTGGTTCAAATTCCAGAGAAAAGGGGAAAAGGGAGTCTTGATAACTACTTTGGCAAGTTGGGTTGCACTCTAATATCATTTGCAAAATAGGAGTGTAAGAAGCCACAAAGGGTAAATTTAAAGTGCAATAAGGCTTACTCTCAAAGACCACCCAACTCGAGAATCTGAAGAAAAAAAATGCTAAATAAAATCCAGTTCCCAGATGTATCCCATACCAATATCTGCTCAATTAAAATTAATAATAATACATGACGGCATTTTGCAAATTTACTAGGAATCCCCTTAAATTCGTCCAGGGAATACAGCATCAGCATGATATATCGTGTTATTATGGAAAGTTTTATGGAAATTCTGCTTTTATTAGCAAACCTAATACGGTTGAGACTTCCTTTTTCATCGGTATTTGGTGTATCTATGTATACTAAAAGTATAAAATAAAGTGAACATACTATGCATGTGGTAACTAGTTTTTCCCAATCCTCCTTAATGTCTTGTCTAAAGCAAAATTTTATTGAAGTCAATTGACTTGTCTGTGATTTGAAGCCCCATCTATACCTTCTCAACGCAGTGTATCCAGCTAGAACGTCGTGTTTATCTACTTACGTCGTCTTGAATTAAACGAATGGAATGTTGAAATACTCTCGTCGAATTTATAGAGCCTGTTCCCTCACTTATACCATGTTGGACACGATTTTAATTATCTACACGAGCTTATGGAAAACTGGCATTTCCCTGCTGATAATAAATATACATGGTTGCCATTTACCCCTTGATGGGGTATAGCGCGTTAGCCATATTTATGCGCCATTGTTCGCGGTTACGTTAAGTGCCCGCCAGCACCCCCACAACTTGCCAAGACGCCTAATGCCCTTAGGGCGGCCCACTCGTCGGAGATCTCGAGGCAGTGGATTCGTCGGACAGCATCCAGTTCGGTGCAACCGTCGGCAGGAACCACGCCTAGATAGTCAAATTGATCTGCGCTTTCGATGTTCTGCCCATTAATGCAGTTTTGCCGGTGATTATATTCAGTCGAACTACACTTTCCTCTCTTTCCAAATCCAGAGCCATTTGGTCAGCGTGCATAACCCGATGAGAGAGCAAACAGATGTCTTCAGCGTAGTCGAGATGTTTGAGGAACGATGTCATCTTGCATTGAACTCTTGACGTGTTGATGTGGTCAATGCAGAAGGATCCAGAGCGTCGTGTCGATCAAGCGTCCGAAATGTTAGTTGATGTCTTCCAAGATTATTTTAGCTATTATCTTTGCGACGATAGAGAGTACACAGATACCCCGCCAATTGCCACACTCAAGATGGGTGCCCTTTCGGAATCTTAACAATCATTACCGCTTCCCACTCTCTTGGAGAAGTCTCGGATTTTCAGGATTTCCTTAAGTGTTAAAGCAGCACATCTGCAGTAACTATATTACATGTGCAGTGATAACTAACTCCGTAGAATTTTACTCCGTTTAAATGCAATGATTGCCGAAATGATTACTCTTCTACTTGGAGGAACAGTCCGTATACTCATGCTACGGTGAGTAGACATTTCATCTACAAGAGCGGACCACATCGGATGTAATACGGTTAAGAACCGTGGTGAAATGTTCTTTCCACCTCTTCAGTTGCTCATCATCGTGGATGATAAGTCGACCGTTAACGTCCTCCGTAGAACTATCAATAGATTTGCGATTACATAAAAGTTCTTTCGGGATGCACTTCTAAAACCTTTGCGTTCTGAGGCATCTTCCGATTTCCTGACCAGCGCAATAGCAAATTCTCTCTTGTCACGGCGTACACTACGCTGAATTTCTCAGGATTTCGCTCGGTATGGAAGTTTGCCGTATCACGCCCGCCACAATCCCCTTCCGTTCATTGATCCGCTTCCACGATTCTGCAGGCAGCCAAATCTTATGGCGCCTCTCTGGGACGTGGCCGACAACCTGCGTAGCTTCCAAGAAAAAACATTCTCGGTGACAGGCCAAGGCTCATCGATTTTCTCAGCCCTGTTACTCAGTATATCTGCCGTGCGATCGCTCTTCCACTGCCGAGCGGCAGTTGGATCATACAAGCAGTCGATGTTGAACTTTGAGAGTCGCAGCTCCCCAACCCTGAGAGAAGTGGCAAACACAAGCGACATAAGCGACCATTAGATGGTGATCCGTTACGATACCGATGTGAACGCCTCTCTTGTTACGAACATCCAAGAGACAAGTACGAAATCTACTGCTGATCGCGAAGTGGTCAATCTAATTGCTCGCACAGTGTCGGTCAATTGAAACCCAATTGACCTTATGGCAGGCTCTGTGTTCGAACAATATGCCACCAGGCGATGGAAGTTGCAGAAATCTACGAATCTCCTACCATTATCGTTACGGTCATGCTTTCGCCATTACATGTCCGTGCAACGTGTTGTCAGGCCTGGCATTCAAATCAGCCATCACCATTACACCTTAAAAAAGCCTCCCCTGAACTGCATGTAGTTGCTCGTTGAAAGGATCAGTCTCAACTATATCGGAAGTCTCCGTTGGTGCATAGTATTCTACAATAGTGCTCAACCTAGACCTGAATCTTGAAGTTAGAAGTCTGTTAGAAACAAACTCCCAAGTCGAGAGAGCGACACCGGATTCACATCTACTACCACTTAGCTTTTAAGAATACAGAAGCATATTGCCATTTTTGCGGCAAGAGGGAGGGGAGTACTCCAAAGTCCCACCACCTTACTTCGCTCAGGCCCAGAATGTCCAGCTTATATCATTGAAATTCCCGGCCAAGTAGGAGAAAGCGAGCATTCTGAGAGCCCTCGCTAAGGGTGTCAAGGAGCGTGTGCACATTCCAGAAAATAAGCGCGGTCCGTTTTGGATAGCCAAGGGTCGTAGTCGTGAGGTCAGTCCCTATCCGAGACGTTGCTGACGGGTCAAGATTTGCAACTCGGTTGCAGAAAAATTTCAAATCCAAGCTCCGGCTTGAGTCTGGATTGCCTTGGTTTTGCTAAGAGCGCCCCTTCAACCTCACTCTAGTGCATCAGTTTATAGCAAAGTGCAATACGGTCTACATATATTTTTATTAATTGCTATTCCTTGGGTAGAATATCATGCTTTTGAAGTAAAGTCCAAATCCCGCCTGGGGTAATTGGCAGGGTTCAAATGAGTTTATCCAGTTCACCCTATTTAAATTAGCAATTAGTTTCGCTAATTTCCAGTCGGTTTTCACTATTATGTACAGTCGTTTTTGGTGTGGTTTTATTCCAGAGCCAGCAAAAGAGTGTCTAGAAGGGCTCCAAGAATTTATTTCGGAGATTTTGTGTGTGATACATAGGATTTCTGCAGCATTCTATTGAGATTTTTAGATTTTTGACTAGTGTCTTCTAGAGGCTCATTCTTTGTGGCAGTATCACAATTTTCTGATAGGATATCCTTTGTGATCCTATTAGCTTTACTGAAATCTATAAAAAGACTACTTTGAATAACATTGAATTTTTCAGGACGAATCTTCCTACTCGGAATTGGAAATTGGGCTAAGTAAACCAGGAGGAAATATATGAATAGAAAAATTAGGGATTCTAAAAAAAATGTGGAAAAACTGTGTTAAAACAGATAAAGCGATTAACTACGTTAAATCAAAGTCTCCATTTTGTATCATTTTCAATAGAACTCATAAATACTCCTCCCAAAATTGAAAGAACTGCGAATAGCAACCAACTATGGCGGTTATCACTTAAATTGTCCTCACTCCACAAATAACAATAACATTCGTTATATTTTACAATTTTTTCTTAGACCATTTCCAACTTTTTTTCTTTCACAGCGAATATAATGGACATATTTTCTCTACTCTCCCAACCCTAATACACCAAAAGGTTTCAGAGCCCGATCATAAAAAAGAAGAAAAGCTCATCGAGGTGAATGGAAATAAAATCCTAAAAGGAAAATAATAGAAGAAAGTATTGAGTCGGTGTCGAGAAAATAAGAATAAGAACGACGATGAAACCAACGATTTAGGGCGGAAAAGGGAAGTGAAGAGAAGGCAGGAAAAGCTCGAAACATAAAAATCTTTATGTATATTTCGTTTTTATGAAAACAACCAACCCAAACCTGGATACGACCAGGCGAAATGCACAATTGGAAGCGCATGTCACCAGGAACCTTGGCAAAAGCTGGAAAATACAAGTACAATCAGTGGCACCGGAATCACATCTCCTCCTTGCAGAAAGTGGGGGCGCGATGAGCTTCTTATATCCTGCTGCGGGTTGTTAGCATTTTTGTTGCCTGGAATACAGGCATTACACCCGCGAAGCTTTTCGTCGTCATCCCGTCAGTCCTTATTGAATCCAGACTACTTTTATAACTCAGTAAAGATTGTCCAAGTTTCCCCAAGTATTGTATATTTGTTTTCACTCAGACTTCCCCAAACCCTTGAAATGGAGTAACAGTATTTCTCCCCCGTTCTCAGGCTACATGTCTATCTAACTTATAATCCGATTTCTATGATTCTCCCTCACTCTCTGCTTTCTATATCCTTCGGGTTTTATTTGGTTTTAAGATTAAGGAAAACCTGAAAATATCCTTTGCTAGTGAGTATTTTCCTTACTAACTTCTGGGAAAACTGACACAACAATAAGGAATGACTTTTACGAAGCATGAACTTCTGGAATGAGCGAGAAAACGAAAAAGGACCTGAGAAGGAAAGCGAATTGTTTGGGTGTATATATCGCCGTAACCTTGTGACAGGATGCAATTGTGCTTTTCCTGATATCTCACTATGGATATATGAAGATTGAGAAAAGGACAGCGATACATGAGGGGGATGTTAAGCTTCGCATTTCGGGAAACATTGGTGGGAAATTCGAGAAATGCGGAGAGTATTTCAGCAATAGGATAGGAAATATGTGTGTTGAAATGCACATTCATTTACAAATGTGAAAACTGCTCCAAATGTAAGCGCGGAGGTGGAGAAGTTTCCGGGCAAAGGACAAAGAGAGAAATTCGGTTCATGCCACTGGCATAGTACCATTGAAATCGCGAGTGGAAAAGAATTGTTGGGGCGTTGCATTGGTAAAGTCACACCTATAACAGAACGAGAAAAGCGCACGACACCAATCCATTTGCTTTTTCCGGAAATGGAATTCGGTGGTGGTATGACTCTAACATGTGAATCGCAGAATCTCAAATTTCAAGATATGTCATTTATTTGTAGAAAATTCGCTGGAGCTGCTTTCCGCAGTTTCGATTGGAGCTACACTTGTAATGTTCTAGCTGTGAGCTTTATGTATTTCGACTGCTTCTGTGGTGGTACACCCCCGCGATTACAATTGCTCTAGCTTATGGCACAGCTAAGTTCAGCATTTTCTCGTTTTCTGTATATAATGTTTTCCCTGGAAGCTATGAATGCAGTACTTTGTACAATTCTGCCAATTTTGTCGACGTAGGTTTGAGTGGGAATACGAACCGAAAATAATATAAGAGAGAAATATAGAAAACACTGGGACAAGACTAATGTTCCTTATGGTCGCGTATGGGGCCACGCCTTTACCTTCTCTGCAATATCACTAATAAACGGAGCAAAATATGCTCAAGAGTAGATATCAGTAAGGTTGTAGCCGAGACCCCAAAGGCTTCACTGCTGCAGTGTAACTATGCAGTGGATCTTTTACATTATTTAAGTATAAAATTTACATTCCCACCTTCGTATGATGGCGGTCTTACTGTTAGTTCACGTTATACAAATTATGCAGATGTTTTTTACTCTTTCTTCCTTCGTCCCATTGGCAGGCAAGTTGCAAGCTGCAGCTTGGCTCTCAACGTCGCCAACAACTTAAACTCAAAACCCGTCCTACCCTTCCAAGTTTATGGCAATGGTTCAAGCCCCTTAGGTACCCACTCAAAAACTATGTCGGATGGAAATTTTCAAAGACTTAAAATTACATTGGGCAAGGACATTACTTTTCCTGAAAAGGGAGAAAGACTCTCGTGGAGCACTTGGTGTTAGTTCGTTCTAGATAATTCAGTAATATAAATTTGAGAATTATTTTGAAAATTACGACTATACTTTGGCTCGCAAATGATATCCTTTTTCATTCATGAAAGGTGTCTTTGCAGGTGTGCTCAGTTCGTAGTCTTTTCCCATAACTTTTAATATATATTGATTTTTGCAAAGCAATTTCTTTGAATTGTGATCAATTAGACCCACCAGTTTCCGAATAATGCCAGTCATGATCTTCTGACAGAACAATAACCAATCGTGGACAGACATATTGTTTTTGATTGATTTTTAGAGCGGATTTAGGTAGACTATAAAAAGCACGCTTAGCATGCGAAAAAGTGGATGTGAACCCCTTACTCGAAATATTACACGCCCCAACTATATGATATCTGCCAAACAGAGGGTGAATTTTAATAGATTGATTCTGTTCACAAAGTGAGCCATTTTCCACCAGCCCCGTCCAACACAGCGAAAAAAGAATCTAAAGGTTGACTTCAGTGTCCTGAAACTATTTAGAAAAAATTTACAAACAAAGCACCTTATTAAAATGAGATTGTATCTAGCATCATCAGATCCTACCTTCGCATAGGAAAAGCTAAACGTTGCGGCCATTTCAAAAATTGATTTAACGGAATTCGGCCATTTTCCTTTCAATGGTTACTTCAGTTACGGTGAGTTTTCTAATTACAGCACAGTGATTTCTTTGGACTAAAATCGCCAATCATATAATCCATCCAAATAAATGCTTATACCAAAACTTTAAAATTGAACATACGGAGCACGTCGCACTACATTTTAACTTTCCCCTTGAGCTCACACTCCTGCTTAGATATTTTGCATCATACCTCCCTCAGTCAGCTCTTGGCTTCGTCGGGGAAGCAATACAATAGTCAGGTTACAGTAACCTATGACACATCCTCTGATGCTTTCGTATTCCTATCAGATGTCTGGTTCGTATGCCAGCACAGTTTCCCCTTTGTGATTGAGCCACGCTAGAGTATCCATACATGTGGCATATATATATCGCCTTGAGACCTTCGCAGGAGGTTGCTGTTTATGTTCTACTCTAAAAAAGCAGCATAGATACTTACGATGGTATTACAAACGCTTCTCCAAGCCAAGATGTGACTCCGCTGAAGGCTAAATGACCGTGACCGCTGAAGTCTGGGTACTAAGGGGTCAAGGAAGCCAAGTATGAAAAATCTAAAAACAAAAAACAAAAACTGAAATTTAACTTCAATCGTGACGGCAATCCTGAGTACCTGAGTCTAGGCCAACCGAATTGACACGCAGTCCTTAGCCGACGGGGAGAAGAAGGCCCATTCTGTGGGCACTCCTAAAGCTAAAATATTACCCACACGTCAGGATCTGTCTCCATTCAGAAAACAACCTCCACCTTGCAATAGAGCGGGCAGACGCCGGTATCATTGGTCCAAGGAGAACGCACCTAAAATCAATGGGTAAGCGTGCTAGCATATGCCAGGCTCCCACAGCCGTACCTCCTTGAACCTCGGAAGGAACTACACTCGGCTGAACACTGCTATTCTGACCGACAGCCAAACCACTATTACGGTACTTAGGTCCCAACAGGTAAATTCTAAACTGGTATGGAAATGCCTGAACAGACAGCATGCTCGGCTCGCTCAATAAGGTCTGGATACTCTGATTCCAGACCACATTGGGTTAGAAGGGAATGAAGCAGCGGATGAGCTTTTAGGAATTTACCTATTTATTTCAATTTCAGGTTCCAAATGGAAAGTTCCTCGTGAGCACTAGTCTTACACGCGACGCTCCAACGTATTTTTGTTTCCGTTGTGATTCACCAACTGGCCCAAAATAATCGCATGCCTCATTGCTAGCATAGATAACCATGGAATCATTTAGGGATTTCACTCCCGAGCATTGATAATGGCTTTGAGTGGGAACCCAATTATCAGATCACCAAGCGCAAGCTCATAACACAACGTCCGCGAATGTAAATGCCAAACACCACTCAACGTGGGCGTGGAAGTGTTCTGAGTCATCGAAGGAAGCAATTACCATGACCTTGGTGAGCAAATTAGGAAATTGCTTAAAATGCTGGCGAACGGAAAAGACGTTCCATTCATCAAATAATGAGAGGTTCAATTGAGAGTATTAGAGCTCTCAGTAAACTGACGGAGACTGAACGGCATGACGAGAAGGCTAAAGAAACGATTCGGAAGAATAACTCCCGGATTAAACGTCTCCGTGGGCGAAAAAGAATATCCAGAATGAAGACTCCTCGAACCCAAGATGTAAGCAGGAAATGTCACCGAAGCCACAAATGGAGAATGTAAATGTTACAAACCAGAAACGGGTGAACGAAAGAAAAGAAGTTTGTACAAAAGTTACCAAGAAACGAATGGCGAAAAGAGCAAAGAACGCAAGAAACCGAGGCCCAACGCTATTTTCATAAAGAAAACGGGGGAAATGTCATACGCGGATATACTGCACAGCGTGAAAACCGACCCCAAATTGGAGGAAATGGGCAAAATGGTGTCCAAAATTAGAAGGGCGCAAAACCGGGATTTATTACTTAAACTTAGCGAAACAGGTAAAAAATCAGCTGAGTTCTGAAGCACCATCGGAGAAGCATGCAAATAGTGGTTAGAACCCTAACCGATCATATTACCATCGAATATTAGCCATCGATGAAATTACTACCAAGGACGTATTCACGGCGATTTGCTCTCATTTCGAAACCAGGGAAGCAGTAATCTTAGAGACGGTAGCTTTGCGAAAAGTGTACGGCAGCACACAAACTGGGGCACTTGTCCTTCCTGCAGAAAGCACGAAGATGGTGTTAAAGCCGGAAAAATTAAAATAGGCTGAGTTATCTGTGGCATCCGCGAACAGGCGAGGATTACAAACTGCTTCCAATGTCTGATATTTGGACACTTTGCCAATGTAATAATGACGAAAATCACACAAGATGCAAAGGTGAAGACCATATAGCGAAGGACTGCGATAAAACACATGTATGTTCCGAAGAAAAGGGCAGACAAAAGACGCTAGCCACATATGTAGCTGGCAGTCATAACTGTCCAGTGTTCAGGAGCGTCTTGAATACTACGAAATCAACACATTGGCAATAGTGTGGAATAGCAAGCATACTGGTTACTGGCTACATTTGCGTCATTGAAGATAGGAATTGCAAATAATGGGGAGGTGAACACGCCTCGTAAAGTCAGTATGGTTTCGATCATTGACATCACTTTTGCCAGCTTTTCTCTTCTGCCCAAGAGGAGGTGGTAGGTAGCGAAGAATTCATCTGTAATCATAATGCTTGAAATCAAAGAGTACAGAATGGCGCAGAATCTCAAACTGTCAGGTCCAAAATGGAAGAATAGTCTCTTCGATAAAAATGCGTTTGAATTGATGATGAATTCCACCAGTATGAACCAAGGATCAGCAGAAAAGTTGTCCTAACAGCTAATTCAGTCTGTTATCGACGCATGTGATGCTGCAATGCCAAGAAGAGTTCCCAGCAGAAAAAGCTCACCATGCTACTAGTGGAGTAAGGAAAGAAAGTCCCTCAGGGCAAAATGCCTGCAAGCCGGAAGATTCGTTCAAAGTTCGAGGAGAAGATTAATAGATGTTTCCTCAAAAATTAAAAACAGGGTTTGGTTTTGATGCCAAAAAGAAACAAACAACCTAGCGATCTGTCATCATATCGCCCAATATGCCTTGCAGATACGATGGGAAAGATACTGGGGGGAATAATTGTCAACAGATTGCGCGAGACATCTGAACATGAAAGAGCTCTTTCCGATATGCAGTTTGGATTCAGGAAAGGTTACTCCAGCACTTCAATAAAGGTGGTGCTACACACTGCCACAGAAGGTGAGAGATGACGATGTGAATCAAAAGAGTACTGCGGAGTAGTCACTTTCGACATGAAGAATGCTTTTAATTCTGTAAACTGCCATCAAAATGTCCCTCATCCGAATGAACCTACCTGAGAAACATAGTGTCTAACCACTTTACAGACAAAGAGCTAAAGTCCCTCAGAGGTCGGTACTGGATTCACACTTGTGGAACATCATGCCTGATGGAGTCTTCCACCTGCATTTACCAGAAGCGGTGAAAGTAGTAGGTTTCGCCAACGGTATTGCTGTAGCTACAGTTCCAAAGCACATCCTCAAGATTGAGGCAGCAGTCAATGAGGTGATCTGGAAAATCAAGAGTTGACTGGAAACTGCAGGATCAGTGCCGGTAGAGAACAAAACAGAAACCGTTTTGATATCATGGCGAAAATGCTGGTTGGAAGCCACACCATAAGGAGCAAGGAGGCGGTTAAATACTCAAGTGTGATACTCGACAATAGACTCAAATTCAAAGTAAATGTAGAGTACGTCGGAAAACGGCGCGAATGTTGGCAAATATTGGCGGACTCAAATGTGCCAGTAAAATGTTTGCTATCTCGTGTCGTTAGCTCAGCCTTGCTTTATATGGGCTGCAGTATTAACGACTAAGGAAATCAAGAGAAACCTATTGCGTACAGATTATGTACCCTGAGAGTGATTTGTGATTTTCGCACGATATCATACGACTCGGCGTTAGATATAGCCAGTTTAATGCCGGAGGAGATCTTGGCAAGAGAGCGACAACCCAAGACCCTGTGCAATTGATCAAGAGCGAGGAAAGGGCTCATCAATGGTCAAATGACAGACCCGATGGGATAGCTCAACGAAAGGTCGATGGATCCACAAGCTGATTTCGATGATCCGTATGTAGATAAACCGGCACCAAGGAGCCTGTAGTTATCAGCTAACGCGGTTTCTATCTGATCAAGGTAGATATCGCCAATATCTGCACAGATTTGGGTATGGCGACTCGTCAGCATGCCAACCTGCCCAGGCGAGGAAGACGACGCAGAGCGGGCAAAATTGCAGTGGCTTCGGGGCGTGGAGGATCAACATTCCGGGTGTGCGTTTGCTGGTGGAGTGCATGGTTCAGTGGAAAGACAAATGACCAAAATTAGTGTCATTCGTAACTAATGTGGAAAAGAGCTCCGTATAGCGAAAAGGAAAACAACAGCCATAGAGGAATGACAGCATAATTGCTATCCGCCCCCGTGAAGTAATAGCTGACGATAGCCCCGCGGAGTGAGCGGTTGAAGGATGCAAGGACGTGGTTTACTTCGTAGGCGCGGATTTGCGTCCACGAATCGTGCATGCCAGCGGTTTGCGCTGATGTCTTTGGAAAAAAACGTGTCCGGCACTTGTGCAAAGTAGGTTGAGGCAGCTGGGAAAACACCTTCGCATCGGTTATAGGCTTAATAGACATACTATAAATTATAGGTATACTATAACCAGTAAAAGGGCATAATAGTTCTTTAAGGACGCACTGCAACGTCCCTTGACAATATTATTATAAGCAAACTGACCAAATCTTCTACAAAGCGAATTAATAAGATACACGCAATATACCATTTGTCGGGAACTCAGTAATCAGTAGGAAGATTTCAACAAGTTCCAACTCCAGAAAAACACTATTAATAGAATATTTCCCCAAAAACGATTTCAAAAAATAAGACCAAGTGTGTATGTAAATAATGATAAAACCAACGCACCTCCGAACATTTCCGGTGTTATTCCAATTTCCACCCAATTCGTATGTACTTTCTATTATTGACCTTTCTAAAGGCTTGAAAATAAAAGCCTCTTAAAATGCGTCCGAATGGGTAGCTCATATGACGGTCATGTTTCTATTTGTTATCAATGGCAACAATAATGTGCGGAGTACTTTCTTTCAACAAAAGCGTCACAGCGTTCTTATGTTAATTGATCATCGATCGTATGCCGGAAAGTTTTTTCTTATTTTCGATGACATTCTCTAATCTAAAGATCACAATTCTATATCTGCCGTGTGCATAAACAATGTAATGTGTATGTTAGTGACATATGTATTCTTAGCCGTTTATGAATATGTAGCAGCCCCAGAACAACTGGAGCTCCTGCCGCCCATATCAACTATAGGCTAAGCTAACAGCCAAAAATAATACCGGACTCTTTTGTGTTGAGGCCCTATGTGGGAAATAAAAGAGTTGAGCATTTTCGGGGGAAAATAAGACTTAAAAACATCAGAACCTCACAATATATATAATAATACAGTACATGCAACTCGCAGTGTTCTGGACCTTGAATTTGAGCCCAGAACGTAAAAAAGTTCGCTCGTTTATATTACCACGATCATATTTCGATTAGCTTTCACTTATTTTGATTCGAAAGAAGTAACACGGCCGGCATTAATTAATCATTCGAGAAATTTAATTCTAAGTGCATAAAGGTGTGCTAGACCAACTAACCCTTAGACGAGCAGCATGAACGCACCGGTTACTCTGTATCATCGATCGAACGATGTTCAGCGCCAGGATGCTAAGGACATTCTCGATGAGTACTCGAAAGTTATAAAGTGGCGCAAGGACGGTCGGGATTCTCTCTTGGATATCGGTTGTGGTAGTGGTGATGTCATGATCGATTTCATTTTACCGATCATGCCGAAAAATTTCAGTAAATTGATGGGTGTTGATATCGCTGAAGATATGGTGAAGCACGCCAAACTGCTCTATCAAAGACCAAAAATATCTTTCGACAAGTGCAATATTGCCGGTGATATCAAAGCAATTTTAGTTGATCATTCTGAGGGGTTTGATCATGTAACCTCATTTTATTGTTTGCATTGGGAATGGAATCAAAAGTAAGTCGACTAATTTTAGATTTATCCATCTAAAAAATAAACTTCACAATCTTCTTCAGTGTAAATACGTAACTTTGTTAGAATATCTATCAAATCATTGCGGAAATGATAAAGTGTTATACTACCAACATCCGCATTCATAACACCAGCAGTATAACCCGCATCTAATTTCAGGAAAGCTATAAAAAATATCTTTGATTTGCTGAAACATGATGGCGACTGTCTCTTAGTATTTCTGGCGAAACATCCTATATTCGATGTATACAAGAAGCTCTCCCAAAACAACAAGTGGGCTCCTTTCATGGAGGATGTCGATCGCTTTATATCACCATATCATCACCGAGAAAACCCTGCGGCAGACTTCAACGAACTCTTAAAGTCGACCGGCTTCACAACATATAATGTGAAATTAGTTGATAAGACTTATGTTTACGGCGGTCTCAATACCCTCAAACGTAAGATATCACGATAAGACTGACTGACTTAAATAATTTAAAACTTATTGGTTTCAGGTAACGTTTCAGCAATTAACCCGTTTCTAGTGAACATGTCGCCAAATGAACGAGAAGAATTTTTTGAGGATTATATAAAGACCATAATTCACATGAATATTAGTCAAAAGGACGAGGACGAAAACGACTATAAATTTATATCCTCGTATAAACTTTTAGTAGCTTATGCAAGAAAGTAGTTGTATGTTAGATTAGTAGTCTCATTTTTGTTTTATTGTTAGTACTATGTAATCAACTTAAATAGTAAATTATTGTTTTAACAACTATAAGCATGTTAAACTATAAACTTTGAAAATAAAAAATGCATCCCAAAAGTCGATGATTCGAACAAGACACCAAATTTCTACCGAACAGATATGAACCCAAAAGGCACAAACATTTTCCTGGACATACCCATGTGACTCCAAATGTCAAAAAAATCCATTAGCCGTCATACTTGCTTTCAATTTCTGACATATACCCCCACCAGATCAATCGACAAACAACTTACAACAGCTGCAAACTTAAAGGGGGGTACTTAAAGTTTGAATTTTCTTTTGGTTTTCTCTCGCATAAGTAACTTTGGGTGCACAAGTGTTCCATATTTTTTTCTTCTTTGGACTTTTCTCCATTCACCACTTTTCACGATGGTAGACTTGATTCAGATGAAGTAGAGGGCTTCTCAAATTATCATCTAGCGTATCGAGCAATTACTATTTCGGTTGTCTTTGGTTCGTGTCCCATCAACTTCTACATTAAGGGTAATGAAGGTGGGCATGGCAAATGAAGCTACGATGCCCAAAAAAGTATTCAAGAAGGGCATTAAGGTAATGCCGTCCCCAGTGCAGAATACAGATGAATTCTACCTACAATGATGACCGCAAAAATGAAGCAGAGAAACGCCAAAATAAATGTGAAAATCAGTATCTACGAGCAAGGAACCATCCACGTCTGGCGGAAATCGTATAGAAAATTCCGAAACTAAGTAATACAAATTAACTCAATGCTGATTCAGCATTTTCAATACTTAATAGCAGCAAGCAAGCAAGACAAAAATCCCCCGGCATAGTAAGACAAAAGTCCCCCGACATAGCACGGCAAAAACAATACTTATTTCAAGGGAACGAAACACGGTTACGCTAAGGCCTTAAAAAGCCTGCAGAGTAAAATTCAGTCAGATATGGCTGTAAAAGTCATCGTAATCAGGAAGACCAACACTGCTGCCCTACTTCCAGAGTCGAATAGGATAAAAGGTTAAAATTGAACTCATGCAACAACTCAAGGTGGCCGTACAAGGAGTAAGTTCCCTCAAAAAGCTAAAGCCAACGGGCACACAAGGCATGACCTCTCTCAGTGTTAAAAATTGTAAAAGATACCTTAAAACTTCCTCTAAAGAAAATCAACCTCAAAATCACAGCGCAAAACAGCATAGAACATTATGTAGAAAAGTAGTTCGTGACACTCACTGTTGAGGGAGTTGAAAATGGGTCTAAAAAGCAGCTAGATCAAAACCAAAAACGAAACATCTCGTTATAAACTACCTAGGGATAGGCTGTAAAAGCCCGGACAGAAGTAAAGTGTGGTACTCCTGCGACGAAGAAGGGTTGAAGAGCATCCAGTAAGGCAAACACCAAAATGCTGTTTATGTGGGGACTCTGGATTGAAACTCACTAACCACGTGTTGGGGTCTTGCAAGTGTCTTGCTTACAAGTGTGAACAAAATAGGTGAGAGTTCTTCAAACTGATACGGTGGCAATTCAGCAGCAGCAAAGTGGCTCCAGCACAAAAGGATACTGGAAATGGTTTCATCTAAGTCAAAATCAAACACTTGTAGTCTGACACCCTGTGATAGATTTAAACTTTCACTAGTTCATTCAAAATAAATGTCAATCGTAACACGTCTATCAACGCGATAGTGCAACGAATCGTCCAAGACGTCTATATCTAGGATTGGGACAAGTCAGCAGAAATGGCGCAACTATCGAAAATTTGGCTACTAAAAAGAAGAAGACTAGCTAAGGTCAGGTGGCTTGGCATGGTACAAAAGCAGGAGAGTTCAAGGAAACGAAACCAAATTCAAAGTTGCCTATATTATATAAGTAAAAACGTGAAATTTGAAGAACTCTAAAACGATCCAGAAGAAAGAACAGATAAGCTAGCCAAGAAAGGAGTGGAAACGGCGCTCAATGGACTTGCACTCTTCTCTGGAATCACGCTCATGACACTCAAGAAAGAAGAGGAAGTATTGAGAGGACCAAGGATGGAGGAGTCCAGAATCATCAAAGAAACATGTAAACAGAGGAACTTCCAAGAATGTTTCGATCTAACCAGGAAGAACTATAATATCCAAAATTTTGTGTTGGTTATATTACTGGTCGATATACTATAATTATAATAGGCGCACTGTAACCATCACAGCAAAGGACAAGCCGCATTCTAAACTTTATTAATATTGTTGGTGTGTTATCTGCTCGCTGTAACATCTAATGCTACAAGTTCTCTTAGAAAGCTCAACCATGCTCCGGTCCCCCAAGAAGCACAATACATTATAAGGAACTTTCAGATAACTCTCCAATGTATAGAAGAGCGGAAAGGATTTCAGCAGAAACCAGAAGCAAAGGGCGGATCCAGTAACACTCAATTCACCAATAGGAGACATAATGTGGCTGGAGTGAACAGTTTGTATAACCTCACAATTAAAAAACTCCCAATAAATCAGGAGGATTATAGGCGACATAAGGAGGTTGCCAAATTCAAGAGGCAGAGAAGACGAAATGGAAAGTAATACAAGCGAATCCTCTCAAAAATAATCTCGAATTAATCACAATATGTGTCCAACAAAGAATTTATTAAAGGTTACGTCAAAACTAGAACTCCCTTTCGGGAATACCAATCTTCCGGTCTTTCACCAAGTCGATGTGGATTCAGGACTCCCAGCATCCTCAACAACCAATCTTACAGCTTTCGGTTTCCGGGTATCATCCGGTACGTATTACACTTGGCTCATAGATTTGAGGTATGATTTCCACTGTTTCCACTTCCAAGAAGAATTTTTCTCCTTCAAGATCCACAAATAATATTCGGATGCGAACCGGTCTCCCAAGATCCTAAGTCTTTTTATCCCGGTAAGGAGTTGTGATGACTGCAACACGTTTATATTTTGTCCGATATGTAAGTGGAATTTTAGATTTAATGCTTACCATTCCATCCTGAATCCATAGGTAAACGTCTAAGATTTTATCCAGAAGCCTCCTCATTGAGCTTACACACATGCTCTGTGTTCTCGTTTGTACATAGGTCGAAGCTTTCATAATTGATGAGGCTTAGCGGCAATCTCTCCCCAGAATCCTTTAACTGTATCCTGACCCAAGTAAGTCGGAAACTTTCTTCCGTAAATTAGAATTCACTGAAGCTAGTGAATTACGATCAATTCCAAATTGCTTAGTGTAAAAAGGAAAGCACTCAGCTCTTTACGTTCATTGTTTCGCCTGCACGTATCCGTAGTCAGACCTGTTAGGTGATGGCCGACAACCTAACCCGCCCCCGAAAAAAAGGCACTTTTACTAGCGCCCCAGTGCCCATCGCACTGACGAGTTATTCGAAATATTTTTTCCGGAAGTTCAGACACTGAGAATTTTGAACTCTATATGAAACGTAACAAGAACAAGGGTTCGATTGGCTATGACTCCTTGCCTTCTAATTGTTTAGCACGACTTGGAAATAACAGTTACTAACGTGGTTTAGCTTGTTCTTCCAACAACGGGAATACCAAGCTTACCCCAGCTATCAAGTTCGATGAAAAACTCCCCATAAGCGTACCCAAGACATGCCCCCACGAGCTCTGCAGCTAGAAAAAATGTAAGCAAATACTAGGTATATCAAAAAATTCGCGGAAAACTATATATTCGCAGATATTAGAACTCCGGTTTAGATCCCATTTTAACATTCCATCTGTCATTAGTATTTTGAGGAACTAGTCAATGCCAAATTAAAAATTCCATACATCAAGAGTAAAGACCTAACCTATTTACAAAAGAGGTGGTAAACTCTGCTGCCAGAAATATAGAGTGATATTTTCATGGTGCTATTATAAATAATCGAAAAAAGTATTTGAAATAATAGAAACTTACTTCTTCTATTCGCTACTGTTATTTATTGGTTTTGAAAAAAGCCGATATTTCGGGAACCACTTGTTCCCTTCATCAGTGCTAACAAGTCTCAAAAAAGGTTCGAATCTTTCTCAAAAACTATCGCTGGCCGGGGAATTTCAACGTGCAAAGGTAATGGCTGCTCAGAGATTCCCAGTGAAGCTGAAACGGGGTGGTGCTAAGAATATAGGGTTAATGTTCTAGGGTCGTCAACGATCCTTTATGGGTCGCTCACAATATGGTAGTGGCGTCCTCGAATGGCCCGAGTAAGTAATGTTGACCCTCTAGTTGATATAATACTGGTACCTTCATCCTAGGCAGTAGCCTCGAGAAAATTTCTCGGTGAAGAGCGAGCTGTTAATGACCGATACACGTCGGTGATACACACCTGGAGTCCCCACAGCCGTCAACAATTCCTTACCGACGGGCGATGTGAGCCTAGCTCTGCATAGGTGACATTTGTGACATGCCCTGATCAGGTACTGTAGATAGAACCGGTATTAGCGAACGCTGCTCCGTTCGTGAGTTCCGAGATTAGCTAAGTGTAGGTCAGGTTTCTGGAAACTGGGGTAGGGGCTTTGTCCACAAGGGTATACCTAACTTCAATGGAGAAGAAAAACTACTTAAATGGGCAGACAGTGGTAATGGAGAAAGGGTTGACAGCGTTTGTACGCAGCTTGTAAATGTGCGACTCGCCGCAGCGCCCAGCAAAGGACGCGCAAATAAAAAAGGAGACTCGCAAAATGATGCGGCACCTGGAGATAACAACGAGAGCAGTACCACGCAATGCTGTTGTTGAGCAGAGAGGCACAGTGGAAACTGCTGAATTTGACCCGATAGCATCGAATACAAGCCAAGTGGGAGCGTAGTAGACCGTTTTTGCGAAAGCCGAGGAGAAAACCCTTATCAAGAAGTGCGCGGCAGTTTTGAAGCGCGTTCCTCTAGAAAAACATAAGCGAAGGGGTGAAAGACGGGCTGAAGGAGCTGGAAGAACTTCTGGCTCCAATTTTATACTACAGGCGGATATGGTGAATAACAAAAGATGCGCGCGGAAAGTTGAAGCAACCGCGCCCCCGCGAAGACCCCGCAAAGGCCAAACGTATAGCAGATAGCCCGTCGCAGAGCAGAAGTGTCTTCAATTCGGAAAACGAAGGGTGATGGAGTCCTAGTCAAATTAGGCCCGAGGACAAAAAATGAAGGTACGTTCTGTGAAGCAGTCAAGGGGCTACTGGCTTCCATAGAAATCCGAAACCTTGATTGCCTCATGGAGAAACCAAGAGGTAACCAATACTCGGATTGGTATAACCTTTTCGAAATCCCGAGGCCAAAACTCACCGTTGTAGAGGTTGCCGAGCAATACTCGAGGAAACTTCCTAACAACGGGAAAGAATTGGGTGGGTATTATATAGGATACAAATCCGGGCTGCCCCAACTAAATATTGTAGATGTTTAGATTATGGGCACACGTCAGCAACCTGCCGCAGATCTGACAACAACATGCAACATGCCGCAAAAGCGACCATATAGGTCAACAAGCGAATACCTGTAACGAAAAAGAGAGGTGCGTTATATGCAGGAATCGTAGTGCGTCGGATGAGAGCATTGCGCACACTGCTGGGGGCAGTGTTTACTCATCAGAGCAGAACTGGAAAGAACTTCTCATCCTTTGGATCAATATGCACCGAAGTCCAACCGCTCATCAGTTGCTAGCGCAGTTCGCTGCAGTGATGAGAACTGATCTAGTGCTCGTCAATGAACAGCACTGAAACAAGAACCCATGGCACCCTGGCATATCAGGTACCGCTGCCGTCTGGTTTCTTGCCCAAGGTCGAGGGACAGCTTTGTCTGGATTTGGTGCTTAAGAGTAACATTTTTCTTTGTCTATCTAACACCAAATGGTGTGATGCCGGACTTTCGATACAGGCCTGATGCTCTGGAGGACGCTACCGGCACAGAGGAACAGATCCTGGTCGGGGTGAATTCAATGGCAGGGCACTTCAATGGGGCATGCCTCACGCAGTCTCCAGAGGGAAACGAATTCTTGAAATGACGGCCAGAATAGGCCTCATAGTTTTAAACACGGGATCCAACCTAAGATTCCAGCACCCTCACCGCAAAGGAAGCATTCCCGACGTTACCTTTGCGTCGGAATCACTTGTGCCGCTGGTGGACGAGTAGCGAGTTTTGGAACACTTCTTGGCAAACGATCATCAATGCATCGCCTTCAGAGTGGTTGACGCACCCCTTCGAGGTGCGCCGTCCTGGCTCTTTTTCTGTGCCAAAGGTGAACATCGGGAGATTTATCGAAGCTCTTGGAGCACTTTGGATCGCCCTGAAGTGCGCTATTGGAGGTAATGGCGCTGCATTTGACAATGTTGTAAATTCAGTTATGAACCTAGCAATAACGGCCGACGGAGCTTCCATACCCAGGAAGGCGTCGAGGCGTGACAAACCTTCTATGTATTCGTGGATGGCGGAAATTACAGAGCTCCGGAAGAAGAGCCACAAACTCCGCCACATCGTTTAAAGACCGGGAAAAGGCATGTACCACGATGATACAGTACAGATTAGCCAAAAGGAGACTCCTCAGAAACAAAGCGCAATGCTGACAAGGTCGACGAGTTGAATAGGGACCCGTGGAGACTTGGTTACAAACTGGTAACCCGAAAAATCGGAACTCTACGGAAACCCTGTTTACTTAAGGCCGAGCAAATGGAGTGTATTGTACAGACACTATCTCCTGCGTACGCCATACGGGATGATGACAGTAGCGCGGAGGAACTGAGCACTGCCCACTTTCTATGAAAACAAGAAGTCGCCAAGACCCGAAGGTATTCCGGCATAAGTATACAAACTGATGCTTCCACATCGGCCACACCTACTACTCGGTGCATTAAACGCTTCTCCTCTGTCAGGCGCATTCTCCCTTCTCGTTTGAAAGTGGCGAAGCTTTCGTTCGTCACCAAATGGAAAAGTGATCCTAAGTCAATGTCTTCATGCCGACCACTCTGTATAGTTGATAATGCCGGGAAAGTGTTCATAGAGCTCATGAGAAGTAAACACGCTGAAGCGATACGTGCTGCCGGAGACTCATCCCCACGGCAGATCAGCTTTAAAACTAGCAGATCCTTAGTTAATGCTGTCGTGAATGCCGTTCATCAAGCGGAAGCACACAACCGCAGAGCTCGACTTTGGTTCGCCTCGTAACGCTTCATGTCAAAAATGCCTTTGATTACGTAAGATGGAAAGACATTTTAGGTACACTAGACAATACCTTCTACGTGTCCAGCTATCTCTTACGGATATTGAAGAAAGGAAAGCAAAAGGTGGGCCAATGCGATAACATAAAACCCTACCTGATGATATTTCGGATGTACGTTTGCCATTGGGGAAGTATCTACATTAATTTTGTAGCAATGCTAAGTATGGTAACGGATTTTAACGGCCCAGTGTAATATTGTATTTTGAACCAATGGATAAGTGCACTAGTCTGTATATGGGAATACCTCAATAGATTGAATACGCTCGGCTTGCAATGAGACAGCGAATGAGCTAGCCAGGAAAGGAACAGAAATGACGCTATACTGGACAGAACCCTGTGGTGGAATCTTAAGAGATTTCACGGCTATAACGATATGGAATGCAAAGGAACGGTTGGGGGAATTATACTTGCCAAACTTACCAGGAATGGAACAGTGAAGGGTACTCATGGCGGGATAAAAACCAAGGTGCTCACAGGATTGCTTAAAGTTCACCAAGAAGATCCTTAGGATTATGGTATTTATTGGTCATTGTAAGCTAAATTACCATCTGGGGAAGCTAGAAGTATCTGTGGATACCGTCTGCAGGTTCTGTGAGGAGAGTGATGATGGCTTCAAATATATTATGTAACAGTATCCAGTACATTCAGTGAATAAAGCTATGTGGGCAATAAAGTCAAAGCTTGTAAAACGGAACAGGGCAAGGAAGTATATACAGTAAAAACTGAATCCTCTGTATTTTACAATATACCCCAGAAGAAAAGAGATTGAAAAGTGGTTGTGGTTATAGATTTGGAACGAGGTTTCCAATGCACTGATAACCGAGAGGCCGATTTTGATCAGATTTGGCCAATATTTCAATTCTCTGGAACCTTAAAAATTTTGCAAATCTCTATAAATGTTGAAATAATTTAAGGTAGGTCAGTGCTAATCCCAGAAACATATGTGTGCATCAATTATGAGAAAAGTCACAGCAATAATTTAAATTATATATCCAGAAAAAAATATTCAGCATTTCATACCCAAATTTACCTCAAAAGTCGTAAGCAAAAGCAAAGCAACAAGGGTTCATCTTTTCGAGAATGCCAATAAACATACACCGAAGAGCATTTAATATAATCAAAACTGGTTGTGGCGGGTGCAATTTGATTCTTGTTATGCCTGAGCGAAGAGTGAACTTGAATTTGCGGTGTAAGCGATGGACAACGATGCACCAATTGAGGTAGGTTTAAT
Organism: Hermetia illucens; assembly: GCF_905115235.1. Classification (NCBI taxonomy): domain Eukaryota; kingdom Metazoa; phylum Arthropoda; class Insecta; order Diptera; family Stratiomyidae; genus Hermetia; species Hermetia illucens. Next base: position 172,539,397 of record NC_051849.1, on the reverse strand, counting down.
GAACGAACAGCCGAAATTCGCTGCTGGCTTGGATTCCTTTCTGTTAAGCCCACAGACAAGTTATGCCTCTGTAGAAAAAAAAGAGCTCGATTAGATGGCATCAAATGTCTTGACTGGAATACGTAAGGAGAAGCTCATGGGAATTGCAAGTCGAATGAATCAATTGAGGAATTGAAGTCAATGCGGTCAAAATCTTGCATATATTCGCAGAAGATCTATAGAAAGTATACTTTGTAATACTATTGTGGTTAAATATTCTAACGAATTGGAATATAATCGAAAGATTATACATATGGACTTTATAATTAAAAGAATTTGCATATTATGTTAGTAGTATTACTTGAATTATCTAATTGCACCCCAATGTAACACAAACTTGTTTTCCTATAATATGTATAATCGATTGCATAAGTTGTATGTTACATAGGTGCCTATATCCTAAATTACAACTCAATTAACTACAATTCCCTATTTCCATTTGGACTTAGATCAGTCTCATATTGATAATGATAGTAGCAATTCGTATACTGAATCTTTGAAAGTGCGCTTGCTGCTATCCCCATAATTTCCTTATTTGTCTCACCCACCTATCGGGCCGAAACGAATGTCGAATCTAGTCAATCCGTGTCTTAATCAATGGAATTGATACAATAATAATTATTATACATAATACTATTAACATAGTATGCTGGTCCCAAGCCCAGGTAAAGGAGGAGGGTTTGAGGCAACGTACTCTGTACTATCCTCAGTAAAACAAAAATAAAATGCTGAGATCAGGGAAAGAGATAAATAGGGTATAGTTGGAGTTATTCTACTATGCTAAATCCTACCTGATCTCTCTTGGTGACAGGCCCCGCGACAGGTCGACCAAGAAAATGCATACAATGTCGTTACAAACATGATGATCGGATTGAGTCACAAGCCTGGGAGAAATGGCCCCGATCCTGTCGAGAAATGGGCAAGGGTTCTTGACGCATGGACGGCGTCAGGACGTAAGCAAGTCAGTATGCACGCAACGAACAAAACAAATACGTGTCTGCACGCTAAGTGTTGGTACCCTAACTGGAAAGACCGAGGAACTCGCAAGAGCCCTTCGGAAAAGGCGCATTGATATCTGCGCTCTGCAAGAAACCCGATGGTCTGGTGCCAAAAGCTGCGACATTGAGCGCGAACGCGGTAAAAATGGCTACATCATCTCAGAGGGTTTCCGTGATGCCATTAAAGAACGATTTGATGATCGGCTGATGAAGCTCACCATTATATCAGCTGATCGCACTATTCACTTCTTCAGGTCGACCTGATGCTGAGGAAGATGCCTTCTGGAAACTTCTCGATGAAAAGTCTTGTCACGTGCCTGCTGACGATTATATCATCATTGCCGGCGACCTTAATGGTCATGTGGGTGAAAAGGCAGACGGTAACAGGTGCCATGGGGGCAAGGGGTTCGGGGCGCGCAATGAAGGTGGCGAGCCTATATTCGATTTTGCGGACACCCACGACCTTGTACTTATGAATACATGGTTCATCAAACGATTGTCTCATCTTCCCACTTTTTATAGTGGGAATAGTAAAACGCAAATCGACTATATTCTCATAAGACGCCAACATTTTACCACTGTCACTGATTGCAAAGTCGTTCGCTATGAGACCATCGCACCTCAACATCGGCCGTTGATTGCCGTCCTGCGAATTAAGCCACCGATAAAACAGCGTGAGGAACGCACTGGCCCACCGCGCATTAAATGGTGGCGATTTGGTAAGAAGAAAGAAGAAACAGTCTCACTCATACGATTGCCAACCACTACGAATGTGGAAGAATCATGGAACCAAATGAAATATACGATCCACAAAGCGGCCTCTGCAACCCTCGGGGTCACCAAGCCAGGTAAGCGGTACGTCAACCGAGATACTTGGCTTTGGAATGATGATGTTGAAATGTAGGTCCGTGAAAAGAAACGCCTCCATCACAAATTTCTTGACGACAAAACGCCTGCTAATTGGCAAATTTATAAGAATGCCAACCGGGAAGCAAAGAAAGCGGTCGCTGTCACCCGAGCAAACCATTTCCAAAATCTTTAAAATAAACTGGACACTCGGGATGGCGAGAAAGATCTGTATCGACTTGATAAAAGCCGTCATGAACGCACAAGGATATCGAACACTTCTGTTATGTTAATAACAAGAACGGTACTTTGCTTACCAACCGTCGAGCCGCAACGGATAGATGGCGAGAATACTTCGAGCAGATTTCAACTGAAGAATTTGCTCATCCTCCACTTCCACATCACGCTGCGCGGTTACTCATGGAGAAACACCGTGAGAAGCATCGCCCTTTTTACATTGCCTTTCTGGATCTAGAGAAAGCGGTTGACCGTGTATCACACGAACTCATCTGGTATGCTTTACGACAACACTCCGCGCACGATCCGAAAAGTAAAGTTCGAAGTATGGCGGGTGTATCAAAACCGCTTCGTGTCTCTGTTGGTGTTCATCAAGGAAGCACCCTCTCACCACTCCTCTTTGTTCTTGTTATGCACACCGTCACACGGGATATCCAACGTCCAGCGTCCTACACACTGATTTATGCAGATGATGTTTTCCTAGCATCTGATAACAAAAATGATCTCGAGCAACTTGTTCAGAAATGGATTGATCGCCTCATGCAACACGGTCTCAAATTGAATTTAAACAAAACTGAATTTTTGACGACCGATCCCCATGAAATAGACACAATCACTGTCAGCGTCAGTGATCTGCCCAGAACTGAGCGATTTAAATACCTCGGGTCAACGCTATCATCCAATGGAAAACTGCGTTATGAAATTGCTTCACGCATTAACGCAACCTGGATGAAGTGGCGTTCCACAACTGCTGTTCTTTGTGATCGACGTATGAACGAACGTCTCAAATCTAAAATTTACCGCAATGTCGTCCGTCCAGTCGCTCTCTATGGTTCTGAGTGTTGGCCGACCATAAAAGACAATGAACGGCGTCTTCCGGTAATGGAGACGAAGATGCTACGTTAGACTAGTGGTGTCACACGTTTAGATCACATCCGAAATGAGGATATCCGCGATCGTTATGGGGCTGCACCGATCGTGGAAAAGTTGCGAGAGAGGCGTCTTCGATGGTATGGTCACGCAATTCGTGCAAACGAGAATTCACTTGCAAAGATTGGTCTGAACATCGAAGTCGATGGAAAACGACCAAAAGGCAGACCTAAACAACGGTGGCTTGATCCATCCAGCGGATGGGGATCTGAAAGCCTCGAGATTGCACCCAGATCAGGCATTCGATAGAGCCAAATGGCGAAGCCGATCACGACGAGCCGACCCCGCTTGTGAACAGGACAAAGGCTAAAGAAAAAGAAGAAAATGTATCATAAAAACAATCATCATCATCAACGGCGCAAAAACCGCTATCCGGTCTAAGCCTGTCTTAATAAGGAACTCCAGACATCCCGGTTTTGCGCCGAGGTCCACCAATTCGATATCTCTAAAAGCTGTCTGGCGTCCTGACCTAGGCCATCGCTCCATCTCAGGCAGAGTATGCCTCGTCTTCTTATTGCCCTTATTGACTTTCCGGACTGGATCATCCTCATCCATATGATGTGACCTACCCACCACAACCTGACGGTCATGGTATCGCTCATAGATTTCGTTGTCATGTAGGCTACGGAATCGTCCATCCTCATGTATGACGCCAAAAAATCTTCGGAACATTCTTCTCTCGAACGCGGCCAAGAGATCGCAATTTTTCTTGCTAAGAACCCAAGTAAGAGCTTGACCCCATGGTGAGACGCTCCGAGCAAAACAGTTTTTGTAAGCTAAAATGCGCTCTGTTGGCTGCCAACAACCGCGTGCGGATTTCATCGTCGCAGCTGTTATCGGTTGTGATTTTCGACCCTAGATAGAAGAAATTATCAACAGTCTGAAAGTTGTAGTCTCTTATCTTTCCCTCTTGCCGTTTGACCAGTGTGGGTTGATGTTGGTTGGTTGGTTTTCAGTGCTGACGTTGCCACGATATATTTTGTCTTGCCTTCATTAATATGCAGCCCAAGATCTCACGCCGCCTCGATCTGGATGAATGCAGTTTGTACGTCTCGGGTGGTTCTTCACATTATGTCGATATCGTCAGTATAGGCCAGTAATTGGGTGGACTTAAAGAGGATCGTACCCCTTGCATTTACCTCAGCATCACGGATAACTTTCTCCAGGGCCAAGTTAAAGAGGAGGCAAGATAGGGCATCCCCTTTTCGTAGACCGTTGTTGATGTTAAATGGTCTTGAGAGTGATCCTGCTGCTTTTATCTGGTCTCACACATTGGTCAGGGTCAGCCTAGTCAGTCTTATCAATTTCGTCAGGATACCGAATTCTTTCATGGGGGTGTACAGTTTTAGCCTGGCTATGCTGTCATAGACCGCTTTAAAGTCGATGAAAAGATGGTGCAAATGATGTCCATATTCCAACAGTTTTTCCATCGGTTGCTGCAGAAAGAAAATCTGATCTGTTACTGTTTTGCCTGGAGTGAAGCCTCTTTGGTATGGGCCAATAATGTTGTGGGCATATGGGGCTATCCGGCCTAGCAAGATAGCGGAGAATATCTTATAGATGGTCGCCAGGCATTGATACGCTTTCCCATACCTTGAGCACAAGTTGATGAACCAGTTGGTGTAATTGGTCGCCTCCATACTTAACCAATTCGGCTGTAATTCCATCGACTCCTGGCAACTTATGATTTTTAAGCCGATGAATTGCACGGACTACTTGGTGGTGGCAGTATTTGCCCATCGTCTTAAATTGGCAGGACCTCCAACTCACCGATGTTCTGGTTATTCAGTAGTTCATCAAAGTACTCAACCCATCACTCCAATATGCCCATTCTGTCGGAAATCAGATTTCCCTCTTTGTAACGGCAGGAGGAGCATCGAGGTGTGTAAGGCGCCAACCTGTTGACTTGTTGCTAAAACTTCCGCGCCTGGAGCGGCTGCTCCCTGCACTTTTCAAGTTCACAGACCTGTTGATTCTCCCAGGCTTCCTTTTTCCGTATGTGAAGTCGCTTTTCCGCTCACCGGAGTTCGTGGTAAGTCTCTGCACGTGCCGCCGTTCTTTGAGAATGCAACATTACTCGGCATGCGGCATTCTTCAGTTCCGTTGCTAGCTTACATTCATCGTCAAACAAGACGTTCCGGCTCTTTTTGCGGCTGGGGCCAAATATTTTTGTGGCCGTATCAATGATAACACTCTGAAGGCAGTTGTGAAGATCATTCGTTGATGCTTCATCTCACGGGCATCTTATCATGATATCATATCTAGCGCAGGCTTCGAGGGTTCGTTCTACTGCTTCGTAGAAGGTATCCTTCTCTGACTCTGCAATCTCCTCTGTAGAGGCGTGAACGTTAATGAGGCTCATATTTCTAAATTTGCCTCGCAAGTGCAGAGTGCATAGCCGTTTGCTTATGTATATAACAGCAGGTTTCATTTTTTGGCTAACTAAGAAACCTAGTCCCAGCACACGGTTTACTGAATGGCCACTGTAATATATGGTGGAGTGACTCTTCTCCAGGAAACCGATCCCTGTCCAACGCATCTCTTGCAACGCTGTTACATCAGCCCAATATTAGGTCCTGTCCCGACCAGCTGCTCGATCCATCTCTGTACAATTAGCGCATGTTCCACGAGAAAATGCGCAAATTCCGTTTTCGTTGCCGAGTTCGTTGTTGTAAAATCCATCCATTCCGAGGCTCCTGTTGTGGCTTCGTAACATTGGATTTTTCGTCTAGGGTTGTCAGCCCTACTCAATCCCTAACCTGGAGGACCCAGTTGGTACAATTTGTCCCGTTTTAAGGCGCGGGAGACTCGCCTTCATCCTTCTCCGTCTGTAGATGAACACAAAACCTTTATACCTGAAGCGCCTTCCTTCCGGTATTCCGACTTGTTTTAGTGAAAAATCAAAGCCTTAACTTCGATGGGTGCCGTTCCAGTCATTTCAGAGTAAATCTCGTGTAACAGACGGACAAACGGGCAGACGAACAGACGGACAAACCGACAAACGAGGTTGCTACAGCTGAACTTAAACCATTGACAAGCAGTTCAATTCCTACACTCCCAGACGGTATTGGAAAACAAAATCAACGTTACTATTGTCTACGAGCAGTACCAAAATCTAGACAGTGTAGTTTTGGTTGCGGATAAGAGGGAAATGAACGACACGGACATGCGGAGCCATAGAAGGAACAACGAAGATCCTCGTAAGTGGCTTCACTAGAGCAAAAATAGATGGAATATCCGGAAATCTGAGAGCTAGCAATAAATGTAAACGAGCATAGCCCTAAGATAATAGCTGAAGATTTCATGGGGTGGTCTGAAGAATGGGGAGACGTGTATTACTCGAAGCTCTTTCTCATCTGAACCCTGTAGTTGGTAACCCTAGATGCGTGAACCATTTCCGAAAGACTGAACGAGCAAAAAGCACGAATGTTAACGCAAGCGCGGGGTAAATTCTGATCCAGCCCGCGATGTATGTAATATCATATGGGAGTTCGCGGGAAGAGTGCAAGGAGAAGAAGGTGGTTTTAGTGGGAAAGAGTCCCACATAACAATTGGCAGGAGCCAGCAATAGCTTTTAATGCTTTCTACCTTCCATCGAGAAAAACATAGACGGTCAGACATTGAACCGATTTGAATAAGATTTTGTTCCACAGAAAACCTTAAAAAATTGTCGTTTTTAGGCTTTAAAACGGCAAGTTTTTATTGAAAGAAAAATCGGACGATTACCTACTACATTTTTATGAACTGAATAAATCTGCCAATTTTCAAAACTATGAGTTCAGCAGTTTTCGAGTAATTTCGGTCAACGGCTTCAAACATGTCATTTGTCGAAAAACACGTTCAAAGTTTCAACTTCTGGTAGTTTATGGTACGGATTCTTCTCTTTCAATGATGGTATCTTAGATAGTTGTACTTCAAAAAATGCAATAAAAACCACCGATTTTTGCAGAGTTGCAAGTGGGGTTAACCCAATTGTTGTGAAGGATGGATGATTTCTAGGCACTATACGTTTGTGCAGTTTCTGAGAACGTGAAAAGAATTATAAATTTCCGTTCCCCGCATTACCCCCTCTTTCATCAAATTTCAAATATTGAGGCAACTTTAGAAGGAACCTTTCATTTGGTACCCTACAAAAAAATTTTGGCTAACTACGCAACAAATGTGGAAAAGAAAATATCAGAAAATTGTACTAAATATCCTACATAGAAAAACCACAAAACCGTTCATAACTAATTCGTCCAGTTTTCGGTTTATGATTTATCTTTCAATATGTGGTTGGCACGTTCATTCGCTTATATAAGAAAGTGAGAGTATTTATTCTAGCACTTGCATTTTTACAACTTTGCTGTCTTTCACACGTCCATTTCGCAAATTGTGTAATTTTACGTTTCCAGTAATATTACTTAAATTGTACAAAGTAACAAAATAACAAAGTATGTTTTATACCGATGAACGGCTCGTTGATACTATGCTAGTACTCCGTCTTCATTTTGCTGAATCAGTATCAAGTAGTGCTTTACCCTGACAATAACTGCAAAGACCTTTCTAACGTGATTAGCCGAAATGGAAGCCTCCCCTTCCGAGTATTCGGTTTATAGCAGTGTACAAAGGTACGACGCCAAAAAAGTACTGGACGAGTATGCTGAAAAGATCAAATGGCGAAATGATGGTAACGACACTGTTTTGGATATCGGTTGTGGAACGGGAGACGTTACAGTCGAACATATTTTAAGCCATATCCCAGTAAAGTTCAGGAAGCTGGTTGGAGTTGACATTTCCCAGGAAATGATAGGATACGCAAAACGGACCCATGAACGTAAAAATATTTCTTTTGAAGTTTTGGATATAGAAGGCGACGAGGATGATATTCAGCGATTTTTGGTAAAGCATCCTGAACGATTCGACCATGTAATGTCTTTTTACTGCTTACACTGGGTTCCAAATCAAGTGTAAGTACAAGTTCGTAATAACATTTCATTTCCTTGTTGTTTCCGAATTCATTTAAGATAGAAGTAGCATTTAGAAAAATCAATAGCAAGAGAAGTGTGGGGCAAAGCCTCTGAGCGTTCGGACCATAGTGGCCTATCGTACACGATTTCCCCGTCAAACACAATATCTCAGATTCGTTTACGTATAGTAAGATTCCCGCTAGTGGGTGTGTGGTACCGCAACTGCTGCACATCTCCACCAAAAATCTGATGTTTGATGAGTGTATATGCATCGCAGTTTTTGATAGCAACATTAATCTACCTCTTTCGCTAAGCGACCCGAGATTTAATTTAGCTTTCCTGGACAGTCACCAGGTACCCAGGCAGAAATAGAGTTCAATCGGTTTCTTCATTTCTGAACCCTTTTCGAGGTGATTAAAGGATTGTTCAACGCCCTCAATGCAGCTTGACGATCGCTGCGCTCCGAGCACTCAGGCCATTATTAGGCCCATTGTACTATTCCCGTAAATCGCCTATTCAATGGCTTCCCGCCCAAGGTGTTCGCAAGCTTTAGAGTGTGCAGATTCTTCATTGCAGAAAACCTTACCTTGGTGTCTTCGTCTGAGATCTAAGGATGCCGGGCAGCTCCATAAAAAGTACAGGGCCGTCTCCTCCTCCTCAGATTGACTGCACATAGCGGAAACCACTACCCCAATCTTTTCCATATGGTAGTTTAAGGAGCAGTGCCCCGTTTAAAGCCCTACTAGGGTTTTCATGTCCCACTTCTTAAGGGCCCTAGGCTAGTGACCCTAGGCTCCTTCACAAGGATTTTCGCCTGCCGGCAAAAGTCCCAATTTCTCCACTCGGCTGCAAGAATCCTTGCAATTTCACCGTTCAGAGTAGACTTAACAGTAGACGGTCGGATTCCAAGAGCTGGTTCTAGCCCCACCATTGTAGATCCAGACCTTCGGCGAACCAGTCTGTCAGCCTCCTCATTACCAGCAATGTTAAAGTGCCCCGGCACCCACATCAAGAATGTTTCGTTCAGTCGGCCAAGTTTCAGCAGCACCTGATGACAACTCCACACCAACTGGCTTGATATGTTGTTGCCATTTAGTGCTGATAATGCCGCCCGACTCTCGGAACAGATTCGAATGGTGCGACCCCTCCACTTTTGTCGCAGACATTCTTCTGCTGCAAATGAAATGGCATATATCTCCGCCTGGAGTATGGTCATCATTTTTCCGAGGGTTCGACCCAGTTCTATAATCGGATTCTCCGAGAACACCCCTGGGCCCGATGCACCCTCCGTGACTGACCCGTCGGTGAAGATTATTAAGTCTGTAATCTGAAAAAACTCATGGCCATTTGTCGACTATTCTCCTCTTTCGGTGATTACCACAGTATATGTCTTTTCAAAGACGAATCTAGAAACTATATGATCAGTCGGCATCAGGGCTACCGGATGTTTTTCAAGGAATTTCCAGATAGACGCATGACCGTGTGATTGGCCGCGTTTCGACGCCCCAATGGTATCGAGCCTATATGCGTCGTTGGCTGCTTTCCGTTTCACCTCCACGTGAATGGGGGGGTAAATTTAGGATAGATTCAAGTGCCGCAGTCGGCGTAGTACTCATTGCTCCAGTAATACTTAGGCAACCAAGTCTCTGAATCTGCTTTAGCAGCTTCCTGCTGTTAGCAAAGTTCAGTCTTGGCCACCAGACGATGCATGCATACATCAAAATAGGTTTTATTACGGATGTATACATCCAGTATATCTGTTTGGGTGAAAGTCCCCAGGTCTTACCTATCGCATTCCTACAGCACCAGAGCAATCTGCAGGATTTCTGATATTGTTCCTGAATGTGATGCTTCCACGTTAACTTGGAGTCGAAATCTACTCCTAAGTACTTGGATTTCCGTCCCTGCTAAGGTGGGTAGCGTATAGTTGCCCCACCTGACGTTCCTAGTGAACATAACTAGTCCAGTCTTCCTAGCGTTCACCGTAAGTCCATTGCGGAGGCACCAGCTGTAGATTTCAAACAGAGTTCGACTCCATGCTGTCTGGCCGCATCACAAATTGCCACGAATGAGGCATAATTGAAGGCACCTTCGATGTTCATGAATGTGCCTAAGGCGTATTCTTTTTCGAACATAGGATTTACCTTTCTGGTAGGCGTGTTGCCTATGGTGAAGTGGCCACTTAAAAATGTGTGTATCCCTTATGAACCGATCTACTAGTCTTTCTAGTCCTTTTAACAGCAAGGACGTTAGACTGATCGGTCGGAAGTTTTTGCGTATGTGTAGGTGGCTTTTCCTGGTTTGGGAATGAATAACACCTTCACATCACGCCATTTAATTGGAATAGAAGCGTCTGCTAGGCATGCGCGATATATATTCCGAATATGTAGACCCAGCGCATCCATTCCCTCCCTCCCAGGTTACTACGCTTAGAATGGCATTCACTTCAGTATGAAAGACCATTGCATATTGTTCCAAGACTAAAACCGACTTCTAGTTTCTATTCGAAAAGAAACTCTTCCTCTAGAACGCTGTTCTTTTTCACAACTATCAGTCCAGAAGACTTCAATATATTCTACTACTCATTCTTCTGGTTCACCCCAGTTTTCTTACGCTTCAGAATAACTTCATATCTTCCCCTCAAACAAATACACGAGGATCCCAAAATCAAAAGTTTTGAACAAACTAGATTCAGTTCTCCCAATAACTCTTCCAATTCTCTTTGCCATCACTTCCGTTGGTTCCCAATAGATTTAAGCGTATTAATCTATATGCTGCTCTTATTGTAGTGCTTTGAATATATAAATCCAAGGACTGAAAATTGAGTAAAGTATTTAGAGCTGCAGCGGATGTTGCACTCATGCCACCGGTAATACCTAGACATACAGTCCCTCAACGTGGGGTTAGTTTAAAGTGAACGCATAATCGAAGATCGGTCTAATCATAGCAATACATATCCACATTGCCCATGTCGAGGCAAAGGTTCACCATAAACTATGAAAGCTAAAATAACTCCCAGATATTTCACTTCTTCTGAGAGTTGACCGAATATACCCCTCATCTCAGGAAGGCAAAGACCATTCAGTTTCCTCCTTTTTATAAATAATGTCATTGTGGTTTTATTCGAATTAACTGAAGAACCACAGTGGAGGCACCAACTGTCAATCAAATCAACGGAGCTTTGTATATTTCCACATACTGTTCCGAGATCTCGAACAAACTGACTGTGTATTAGCAGATTTTGTAGTTCACATAGTAATGAGTCGATCAACGTACTCCGCAGAGGTCTTTATATCATAGCACACCTCCTTGCGGGCAGCCTTTCATTGCTTCTAAGGCCCCTTCAATGTCCACGAATACCTCCATCGCGTTTCAGAGTTGTCTCATTTACCTTTGAATGCAAAGGGTGAAGAGCAGACTCACAGAACTTTCCTAACTGATGTTGTTGGTTTTCACGTAGTGGGTGTGAGTTTACCCCTTCTTATGAATGTGACACTCAACGAGTGTTATCGGAAGCGAGGAAATTATGATTATTATTATTATTCTGTTAAGGAAAAGTCGCACCGCGTCCTTGAAGAACTATTGTGTCCCTTTTACTGGTTATAGTGTACCTATTGATCATAGTATCTCAAGCAGGCCTATAACCGTTAGCGACTTTAGTATGTTCCCTACTTCCAGATCTTTGCACAAGTGCCGGACACTGTCCCAGGACGTGTATAGAGGTTTCGTCCTCCTCCTCACAAAACCTGTACGCAGGCAACTTCCCTAGGTGATAGTTCAGCCGGCAGTGACCAGTGAGAATTCCCACTATGATTCGGAGGTAATTATGATACTAAAAATGTAACTAAAAGGTACTAAATAGTACTTTTTTATGAGCGTGCGTAGCTTAAAATAAAAGGAGAAGATTGCCACCCCTGCTGTTTTTGCATTTTGTGGCATACTCATGTATATCGTACAATCTGATTACCAATATTGTTAGTACACTGTGAAAAGTTGTTTTATGAAAGAGGAGACTGAAGAGCGTCCATCTAAACACGTATGTATACAATTAAAAGACCAAAACATTTATTCTGGTGTAATACAGATAGCACAAGGAAAGCAATGAAACTAAACGCAACCAAGTGCAGAAAACGTATTGACATAGCAAGAAAAATGTTCCAAAGAAAATCAACCAAATTTGAACTTCGAATGCATCGATCAATCGAACTGAAAGGGATTCAATCACCTCGGGGGGAATTTCACTTTCAGCTTCCTGCAATCCCTTTAGGAAATTATTTTTTTGAGGAATTGTGCCGTATATGAAGTTCGCGCAAATGCTACGAATTTTCACCTAGTCTAAGATTTACTGATTTGAGAAACATATTGACATTATACCGAAGCCATTCTCATACCGAGAAGAGAGTGTACTTGAGGTTGTTACCCTCCTGGAAGGCAAACAATTGTTCTATGCCTGCTCATAGATTTCGTCGTTATGTAGGTTACGGAATCGTCCATTCTCATGTAGAGGGCCACAAATTCTTCGGAGGATTCTTCTCTCGAACGCGGCCAAAAGTTCAGAATTTTTCCTGCTAAGAACCCAAGTCTTCAAGGAATACATAAGGACTGGTAAGATCATTGTCTTGTACAATAAGAGCTTCGACCCTATGGTAAGACGTTTCGAGCGAAACAGTTTTTATAATCTGAAATAGGCTCTGTTGGCTGACAATAACCGTGCGCGGATTTCATCGTCGTATGTAGCTGCTATCGGTTGTGAATTTCAACCCTAGATAGGAGAAATTATCAACGGTCTCAAAGTTATAGTCTCTTATCTTTATTCTTCCCGTTTGACCAGTGCGGTTTGATGTTGTTGGTTGGCTGGTTTTTGGTGCTGACGTTACCACCATATACTTGATCTTGCCTTCATTGATGTGCAGCCCAAGATCTCGCGCCCACTGCCGTCTGCTCGATCTGGATGAAGGCAGTTTGTACCTTTCGGGTCGTTCTTACCATGATGCTGATATCGTCAGCATAGGCCAGTAGTTGGGTGGATTTAAAGAGGATCGTACCTCCTGCATTTACCTAAGCATCACGGATCACTTTCTCCAGTGCCAGGTTAAAGACGACGCATGATAGGGCATTTGATGTCGAATGTTCATGTTGTTGATGTCGAATGTTCATGAGAGTGATCCTTCTGTTTTTATTTGGCCTCGCACATTAGCCAGGATCAGCCTAGTCAGTCTTATCAATTTGGTCGGGATACCGAATTCTCTCATGGCCGTGTACAGTTTTACCCTGGCTATGCTATCATATGCGGCTTTAAAGTCGATGAAGAGATGGTGGTGGACATACTGCTATTGAATAACCTTTACTTTCGCTAGGCAGAACCAAATACCACAGGTCTAAGATTTTTATATCATGCACTTTCACAAATATACCTAAGATACCATTTTGTAACAAATTTAAACACAGCACATTAGGAAATACTTCCTTTTCATGTTCTATTCTCTAGAACCACCAATCTATTCAATCTGGTCGATTTGAACGCTTTTTTTCTTGCCAAGCGACTATGAAACTTTGCCACTCACAATACTCTGCGTCTGCTATAAAAGTGAATCTGTCCACCCATATCGTATGTCGCAACATCTTCTTGCAATGCCGTGGTCGTTTTGAGCAGATTTTTATGTGAATGAAATCGCACCGGTTTCGAGCTGCCAGCTTCTTTTTCTTCAGCCTCTGTCCCGTTCACAAGCGGGGTCGGGTCGTCGTGATCGATTTCGAAATTTGCCGAAATACCTGATCTGGATGGAATCACGAAGCTTTTAAATCTCCATTCAGCGTATCAAGCCTTCCCATCGATTTTACAGAAAATTTGATTTATTTTACAGGCAGCGTAACGCGACCAGTTCAATTTCTCGGCCATTTTCCCATTCAGTATAATGTGATATTGTCAAATATTAACTTTAACTTTAACTTGGGATTCTGATTAAAAAGTACTGAATAGTACCAATTTAATTAAAAATCTACTGAAAATGAAGAGGAGTGCCGAGATACTAATGAATTTCAAAAAGTACTAGGCTTAGTACCACTACCAACACTGCACTCAACCAGTCTCCCCGCACATTTTGCTGACCGATCTGTCTGAAGTTGTTTGGATTTGAATAATCATCGTTCGCAGGCCTCGATGTGAAGGCTTCCTTAACCTTCCCCCAAGATGTAGGCGCGTAGCCCAGAGCAAAACATGTAGAAAAAAAATTCTTTAGATGTAACTCTAATTGCTCTATACCTTCTTTTAATCAACAGTGCCAAGACAACAGTGCTTCCGGCAGAACAATCGTAGTCAGGTATCCAGTTCCTTATATTATGGAAGTTTCTGCAATGTCTTCCCTGACTGACCGCGTTATACACACTGAATGGAAAGCATATCTTCCAAAGATTTCTCCGTGAGGGGAATGAATCTGGCGAGGTCTTCAAAAATCGTACAAAGCCACTGTCTGACTTAATTGCGCAAAATCGAAGGTGGATGAGGCCTGTGACTTCTCACCACTTGAAAAGTTAAAACCCGTTGCTTTCATTTTCATGTGTTCTCCACACTGTCAGTGTAGACTACCTCACCACAACAAGATGGTGCCCGAGGGCAGTCGACCACAAGTAACCCGCGATGTATTCTAGGTGATACGTAGGCTATGGCTACCTCGGTGGCTGATAGACGCTCTGTAAACGCAAGTCATGCATATCATTGTAATGGTTAAAATTCACTTCAAGGTTCGTTTAAATATTATACCTCCATACTCGACAGCCCCCTCTCCTAACAAAACATATATTCACATAGTAGGAAATATATCTTTTTAATCTCCTTAGTTCCCGAATCTTGCACTATAAAGAGCTGAAATTTTTTTCCTGGGTTCTAATGGATGTCCTCATTGAAAGTGTTTTCGTTGATTTCATTGAAGGGGATTTATTTTTTTACCTTTGTCCTTAGTTCAGAACTTCTCAACCTTAGCGGAAGACTAGTTCAGTCCCATCGTCTCCGTTTTACAACAGTTTCTTCTGACGGAGATCCAAGTAATTTAGTCCCTTTTTTAGAAGTAATGATTAACTGGAGACGTAATCTCATTTTATTGGTCGTTTTTTTCTTTTTTGAAGGACATTAAAATACTGAAAAAATAAATACGAAGATATTCTTTTATTTTTTCAGTATTTTTTCTTTAGCAGACATTGAGGCTACTGACTCTACTCCTGCGCCCTATGCCAATTCTTCCGTCTACCCTAGTTTCTTCCATAGATCTTTCCTGTCTTTAGGCATCCTGCAAAGATCCGGTCCTTTCGCCTTGCTAATTTGTCCGACTTTTCCATCAAGTCGATTTTCAACACCTGTTTCCTACTTAGAACTTGCCCACGGCACAAATTCCACTAGGACTGAGAAGGATTGGTTCCCAACTACGGTAAAATACATATGACAGTCTAGATCGAAGTCTAGCCTGTTTCCAAAATAAACCTTTAGTTGAGGAATTGATGCTGTATCTTGTAACAGTTTTTGAAATAGGTTATTAGGATAGTAAACTATACTTAAATTTCCTTGAGCAAAAGCACAGAAAACTCAAAATACAAACCATCCCTTTACGTGTCCCTTATAGGGAAAATACCAGGAGAGTAATGGAATTCCTCGCCAATCAAAAGAGGTATGAAATTAATCCCAATCTCTCAAAGAGGTAAGGGTTTCCCCCAAATTCGAAAGTCATTCTAGTTTCCACACAACATTTGTCACCTTCCCGGATTGACAAATACCTATGAGCCTTAATGACTTAGTGGACAATAGGCCTAAAATATGTGTTGAGAATTGCGATTTTCCGAGTTTTCCTCACAGTAACTCAAAAAACTAGTCATCTGACTTCAACATTTATTTTTGTAATCAAAATCTCAGATTAACTGTCCTCTTTATTAAATTGCCAGGAAAGCAATGAAAAACATCTACAACCTACTAAAACCAAATGGAGACTGCTTGCTCGCCTTATTAGTTAAACATAGCATTTTCGACATATACAAGGAACTGTCCAAAACCAAATGGAAAAATCTGATGTCAAGTCCTGATGATTTCTTTGCTGATTACCATGGTCGTGAAAATCCAGCGGCAACCATAGTCGAAATTTTGACTGCTACAGGGTTCAAAAACCATGAGGTCAAAATCTATCCCGGGAAAATGCAATTTACAGGTTACAATGAAATTAAAGGTAATTATTTTCATAATATCGAAAGCATCTGTTGAAAAGAATTCATTGAAGCTAACGTAACTATCATCAACCCAATTTGGCGGAAGATGAACACAGAGGAGCAACGTGAATATTTGAAGGACTACTTAAACGTCGCTGCTAGATTAGGACTTTATAAGGAAGCAAGTAATGAGAATGAAAGTACGTTTAGTTTTTCATACCATCTTTTGGTTGTTTATACGGTGAAGTAAGACATATTAAAAAAATAAATATTTATATTCGCTTATATTAAAGAAAATCAAACTGAAAAACTTCTATAACAAATAAATAAATTAATCATGACTCATATTTTTACACACACGACCTAAATTGTCCTGCCAAAGGAAGAACATGAAGGACATAGCATAGGATTAATTTCAAGAAAATGTAGACTGTTATCTTAGTTGAAAATCTGCCATGTTAGCCACGGCGTAATCAATATAGATCCAAATAACTTCAAGCAGTTGCGTGGTAAAAACAATCTCACCAACCCGAATACCTAAATGGCTCCCAAGTAACCAAAAATAAATGCAACACCAAGCCTCCTAGTCTAACTTGTCATTGCACTCTTCCTATTTATACAACTACCGATTGTATCTAACGGTTTGTATATTTGAGCGTGCTATTTCTGCATACAATGAACTTGATGCCGTTCAACGCATTAACAGCCTTAAATTCACCTTCACTGTTTCATCCAAAATCTAGAAATGCGGCTATTTCAACCCCGACAATAAGCTGAATCTGTTCTGCGACAATGTTCTCTCAGTACTACTATACGGAAGAAGCACATGGAAAATGACACCACTGTTACTTGGTAATCCCAAGCTTTATCAACAAACACATCTCTGCGTAGTCTAACCGCGTACCTCTGACCTGAAATGATATCAGACGAAGAGCTTCCTCGGCGAACCATATAGTGGAATCCACTATTCTAAGATGGCCGACGAATGGATCCCACATAAGCTACGTAATGCATAACAGTGGAGGAAGTGTGAAAACCCCTCGGGAAGTCCTGAGAGGGGTAAAGTACATTGCCAGGAGTCGACAACGATTACGTGTATATATGGTTGACGCGCTAGGCTCCAAATACCATATAATGAACTGACCCAAAAGAATAGTGCTGGAGGATTACTATACCTATCGCTTCAAAATAAAGCCTGAATCGATTATTTTCTACCATGAAGCAGAGCTAAAGTCCACAATCGAAAATTTTAGGTGCAATGACTTGTGGAATTGCGCAATGGCGGATTGACCATGAACTATCCAAAAAACAACTGAAAATAATGGCGCAATCGACGATACAGTCCATCAGAACTTAAGTGCAATCCTATTGAAGTGTTTCGTTGACACGCGGTTACACTATCAACCTCAGTTCCTCTCTTGCCATCGACAAAGTTTTCTACCTGTCCCTTGCCCGATGCATTCAAACGCACCAGAACTGAACAACTGAAACCAAATGGACAATAACCTAAATTTGGAATGTCGCCTCGATTGCAGCCGGAGAGCCAGACAATTCCAATGTCTTTGAAGTCTTATCAAGGCGCCGCCTTTGGGGTCCACACTTTGCTTCTGCATATTCTGGCCATTGTAAATTGAAAATATTAATTGTATTTGTGTAAGTGCTGCGGATAGTTCGACGAAGTGGAAAACTGAAACCTCAAATTGAAAATTTAGCTTGATGAATTTATGTCTTCATCTTTAATTCTGCGGTTGACCTGCTCACTCCTCCCCCACGTCACATACGCTTTTCGACACATAACTAGGAGAAAATTTTGATCTGGTTACGTGAGGGAAATTATCATATTCTCATCGCCTCAGTATCAATGGCCGCTCCCGATTAGCCGCCTTTATATTTGGAATACAGTACGACTCGGTTATATTGTGTGTATTCCAGAAAACCTAAAATCGTCGGTGTAGAAGCTGTTTCGTGACCTTACAACACGTCGCCAGCCTTCCATTCTGCTCTGGTTGCAAAGCCCACAGCAAATTTTTGCTTGAAGGTCGGTGGTGTGGGGTAGTTCGTTGACAGTATCAGCTTCCTCCATGATTTCACTCATAACAGAAGGAAATATCCCTGGCACCAATATCGCCATGTCGCCGACATACCCTACCTACCCCCTTCTTCCCGCCTCTGTGCAATATGAATAGAATTTCGTCCATCACTACCAATCAGAGCACCGTAAAGATAGCGTCAGCTTGGGCGTCCTTTTGCTCACATCTACTGCCAAGTTACTGTGACTGTCATGGATACTATCCATTGCATAAGACACCCCTCCAATTCTACTCTAGTTTGAGCTTCCTTGATTGATTTGGCTTGCAGGCAGCTAGGGTTTATTGTTTACAGGGTAGCAATCACTCAACCGTACTAACTAACCCATGAAGGGCGGTTTCTGTGGATTTGCCTTTGAGGTAGGCGTGCTTACACAGGGTCCTCTCCATCATCCCTGAGTGAATGTCCACGATACATTCTAGGGTCTTCTACACGAAAGAGGACGCAGCTTTTGATATGGAAACACCGCACGTGCATTCCTAGGAATGCGGTTTGTATCCAAAAAATAAAGGTCTGGTAAATTTCTACACCATGCAACCCGCATTATCCCGTCTGGGCCATGAGATTTACCATATGACCAAAAAGTACCGGCAATTTTTAACCGAACCACGCATGACAAAACCGGTTATTTTCGGTTCTTTTAAGTTGGTATCCCCTTAACTGAGATTCATGTCAATATTTTAGCGTCAATGCATCATTAATATCTGCCTGACCTCTATGTGTCTTTTCCTCCACTTACATTTTAATATGGACACTTTTGAGAAATTTTGACTTGTCAACGAGATTTCATGTATTGATACATTGAGAACGTTACAAAAAGCCTTTAGAAGCCTGCTCTGTCGATAACTCCAAAACATGAGTGCTGTAAAATCTTTAAAAGTGGCCATTAAATGGTAGAGGATTGTCTCGTTCGAGATGCTCATCCAAGTCGAAGGACGATGAAAACGTAGAACGAAACTTAAAAAAGTGAAAGAAGCGGTGCTCCAAAATCATCCCGTCGGCGGCCAACCAGAATGGCGAAGTGGATGACAATTAAGTCGTCTTCACTTTGCTTATAAATTCCCGCTACTTTTTGATCTTAGTATATAATAATATAATTTTAGGTGTATCCAATTGATAATTATGCCATAAGTTTTTAGAAAAAAAATTAGATTAAATCGGTTGATTTGAATTTTTCTATGTGGTATCCGCGCACCATATTTCAAGAAAAAGCGTTCATTACTGATTTCTACCGTATAATATTTTATATAGTTACAAAAACGTCTTTCTTATGAAAATGTGTAACAAGTTGATAAACTGAAAGATAAGATATAAGATGGCCATCATCATCATCATCAACGGCGCAACAACCGGTATCCGGTCTAGGCCTACCTTAATAAGGAACTCCAGACATCCCGGTATTACGCCGAGGTCTACCAATTCGATATCCCTAAAAGTTGTCTAGCGTCCTGACCTACGCCATCGCTCCATCTTAGGCAGGGTCTGTCTCGTCTACTTTTTCTACCACATATATTACCCTTATAGACTTTCCGGGTGGGATCATCTTCATCCATACGGATTAAGTGACCCGCCCACCGTAACCTATTGAGCCGGATTTTATCCAAAACCGGACGATCTTAGTACCGCTCATAGATTTCGTCGTTATGTAGACTACGGAATCGTCCATCCTCATGTAGGAGGCCAAAAATTCTTCAGAAGATTCTTCTCTCGAACGCGGCCAAGAGTTCGCAATTCTTCTTGCTAAGAACCGAAATCTCCGAGGAATACATGAGGACTGACAAGATTATAGTCTTGTACAGTAAGAGCTTTGACCCTATGGTGAGACGTTTCGAGCGGAATAGTTTTTGTAAGCTGAAATATGCTCTGTTGGCTGACAACAACCGTGCGTGGATTTCATCATCGTTGCTGTTATCGGTTGTGATTTTCGACCCTAGATAGAGAAATTATCAACGGTTTCAAAGTTGTCTTCTCCTATCCTTATTCTTCCTGTTTGACCAAAGCGGTTTGATGTTATTGGTTGGTTGGTTTTCGATGCTGACGTTGCCACCATATACTTTGTCTTGCTTTCATTGCATATGCAGCCCAAGATCTCGCGCCGCCTCCTCGATCTGGATAAATTCAGTTTGTACGTCTCGGGTCGTTCTTCCCATGATGTCGATATCGTCGTATAGGCCAGTAATTGGGTACCTCAGCATCACGGATCACTTTCTCGATGACCAGGTTAAAGAGGACGCATGATAGGGCATCCCCTTGTCGTAGACCGTTGTTGATGTCGAATGGTCTTCAGAGTGATCCTGCTGCTTTTATCTGGCCTCGCACATTGGTTAGGGTCAGCCTAGTCAGTCTTATCAGTTTCGTCGGGATTTTACAGTACAGTTTTACCCTGGCTATGCTATCATAGCCGGCTTCAAAGTCGATGAATAGATGGTGCAACTGTTGTCCAGATTCCAACAGTTTTTCCATCGCTTGCCGCAGAGAGAAAATCTGATCTGTTGCTTTTGTCTGGAGTGGAGCCTCTTTGGTACGGGCCAATGATGTTCTGGGCGTATGGGGCTAGCCGGCATAGCAAGATAACTGAGAATGTCTTATAGATGGCACTCAACAACGTGATAACTCTATAAGTGCTGCACTGTGTGATATCTCCCTTCTCATGTTTGAGACAGATAATGCCTCGTTGCCAATCGTCAGGCATTGATTCGCTGTCCCATACCTTCAGCATCAGTTGATGAACCACTTGGTGTAATTGGTCGCCTCTATATTTAACCAATTCGGGTGTAATTCCATCGGCTCCTGACGACTTATGATTTTTAAGCCGATGAATTGCACGGACTATTTCTCCAATATTTGGTGGTGGCGTCATTGAAGTCGCTTACCCGCTCGTCGGAGTTCGTGATAAGTCTTTGCGGGTGCCCGCGTTCTTTGAGGATGCAACATGCTGCAACGGTATGCAGCATTCTTCCGTTCCGTTGCTAGCTTACATTCATCGTCAAACCAGCCGTTCCGACTCTTTCTGCAGTCGGGGCCAAGTATGTTTGTGGCCGCATTTTTGATTACGTTCTTCAGGTGTGTGAAGATCATTTCTTGATGCTTCATCTGCAGGTCCTCTGTTGACTGCGGTTATTGCGGTATCCATTTCCCTCTAATAGGTGTTGCGGAGGGCTGTGTTGTAGATGGCTTCAGTGTTAACTTTCACCTGATTATCAGAGAAGAATCTGGTTGGTGTTGTTATTCGACCTCGGAGCGCCATGCCAACGAGATAGTGATCCGAGTCTATATTGGCCTCCTATATATTCTGATATTCATCAAGGTTCAGAGGTGGCGGCATTCGATCAACATGTGGTCAATTTGGTTGGAAGCGGTCCCGTCTGGAGAGGCCCACGTTTGTTTGTGGACCGCTTTCCGCGCAAACCAGATACTTCTAACAACCATTTCGTGTGACACTGCTAGTTGAATAATCCGCAGTTCCTTATCATTTGTATTTTGATGTAAGTTATGAGAGCCAATGTATCGCTTGAATATAGGCTCCGTCCCTACTTGGCTATTAAAATCACCAAGGATGATTTTGATATCATATCTGGGACAAGCTTCGAGAAGGTATCCTTCTCCGATTCTGCACTCTCCTCTGTAGGGCGTGATCGTTAATGAGGCTTATATTTCTAAATTTGCCTCGCAAACGAAGAGTGCATAGCCGTTCGCTTATGTATATAACAGCAGGTTTCATTTTTTGGCTAACTAAGAAACCTAGTCCGAGCACATGGTTTACTGGATGGCCACTGTAATACAGGGTGCGGCAGCATAACTTCCTTTTTTCAAAACTCAATAAATACAATAAATGTAGGTATATGTCTAAAGTTTTTATTTACATTGTTTTGAAGATCAAATCTGTTAGGTGACGTCCCCCATTCTCCATACATTGCGTAAACCGATTTCTGGCCTTTGTCTTGACTCTTGTTAGCATAGCAGGTGTTATGTTGGCAATTTCTTCTTGGATGTTGGTCTTCAAATCTTGTAGGCTTCTTGGACGGTTCACATAAACACGGGATTTCAAAAAACCCCATAGAAAAAAATCACAAGGGGACAGATGAGATAAGGCGCTCTGGAAAGTGTTCCCTCAAAACAGCTATCGATGCTCTTGAAGTGTGTGCTGGTGCACCGTCTTGTTGGAACCAAGTGTCCCCCAAATCCAAATTTTCTAGCCGTGGGAAAAAAAATTCTGTAGCATGTTTACATACCGGTCCGAATTCACTGTCACTGTAACCTCATTTTCCTCAAAAAACCAGGGACCAATAATTCCAGCTGAGGAAATTGCACACCACACTGTGACTTTGAGTGAAAGCAAAGGCTTTTGATGCAATTCTCGAGGGTTGGTGTCAGCCCAGTAGCGCATGTTTTGTTTGTTAACCGACCCACACAAATGAAAATGGGCTTCATCGCTAAAAAAAACAATAGCACCATCGGGAACGACATCAAGAAGAAGCTCACACGCGTTCATCCGAGAATTGAAGTCACGTTCTGAAAGTTCCTGCACTATCGCCATCTTATAGGGATGAAAATGAAGATCATCACGAAGAATTCTTCTCACAGAACAATCGGATAGTCCAAGGGCAGATATGTGTTTGCGCGCAGAACGCCGTGGCGATCGCAACATTGACGCTCTCACTGCATCAATGTTCTCAGGTGATCTAACGGGCCGAAGTACTCCAGTTCTTCCTTTTGTCGTATTTGCAGTTTGTCTGAATGTAGTGACCCATGTAACAATTGATTTGCGGTCTGGGACGGGAGCCAACCGGGCTAAATTAAAGCGATTCCGAAATGCACGCTGTGTTGCAATAACCGAACATCCGCTTGAAAAGTAAACCTCAACGGCAAAGGCACGCTCCTCACTATTCCAACGCATGATGGCGACTGAACCGTGTCGGGACAAAACTTTAAGTATCCCCTCTTGAACGAGACCACTAGCGCTCCGCTGTGTCATCAACTAACTGAGTGGCGCGCATTTTAAAAAAGGAAGTTATGCTGCCGCACCCTGTATATGGTGTAGTGACTCTTCTGCAGGAAACCGGTCCCTGTCCAACGCATCTCTTGCAACGCTGTTACATCAAGCCTAAGTTGGGACAGGGTATCGGCTAGCTGCGTGGCAGCTCCATCTCTATACAGGGAGCGCACTTTCCATGAGAAAATGTGCAAATCGTTATTCCGTTATCGTTGCCGGGTTCGGTTCGGACAACGAGTATTATCCGTCCAGTCCGAGGCTCCTGTTGTGACTTCGTGACATCGGTTTTCCATGTAGGATTGTCTGCCCTACCTAACCCCCAATTTGGAGGACCAGTAGGAACAATTTGGGTCGTTTTTAGGCGCGGAAGACTCGCCTTAATCAGCTTTTCGTTAAAAAAAGGAACTCCCAGAGGTCACCACGTGGAGGTGGAGATAGGGTTTGGTAGTAGAGCTGTTGGTGTTGGTTCAGCAGACGTTTCCCAGGTTTTATGTTCCATCGTGGATACCAATCCTCGTTTCGCCCTAGGACCTATACTACCCTTTGACCACCACCATAGAATACCGTCGCAAAATTTTAATCTCATTGTCGATCATGCGGCTCTCGACTTTCTAGAAGACCGGTTATACGTGACCAGTTTTTGTAGCCACATACTCAAAATTGTTTGTCATGCAATGTCTAAACCGCCCATCCAGTTACCCATAATGCGAAGCATTAAAAAAACATCAACCAAAAGAAATTAAACGCAAATAAAATTTAAGGAACGCAGAAAATTGGATTAAAGAATTAGTGGACTGCTAAAGTTTTTTAAAATTAATTTCCAACCAGGTAATGATTATATATATATATAGTTTTAGTATAGCGCGTCAAACACAGATTTACGCCACCGTTCACCGTTGCCTGAAATGGCCCTAAGCTCCCGTCATGACTTCCCGTGACGCTCGTACTCGTCCTCTACTGTTCTGCGCCAAGTGCACTCGAGGCCACCCACCTAAATGTGTGACTTATTGACTGCTACTTCCGTCTTCCGATCACAGTACATACGAGTGCCAGGCCTAGGCCTGTGTCCAACGCACTCCAATAATACGACACAAACACAGTGGAGTTTACCTTCCATGTGCTACTCCCATGTATTACACATTGAAAATAGAACAAGCACAGAACAGTCTCAACTTGATCTTGGTGTTGAGATAACTGCATTTCCATGCCCTATCTGGGGCATCGAAAGCAAATCTAGGTCTGTTAATACGTCCGGCAACATCCAGTGCGGTGCCACCGTCCACAGAAACCACCCTTCGTAGATAAACAAATTAATCAACGTCCTCGATGCTCGGCCAATTAATGCAAATAGGGAGCGTATGTTGACCCGCCAGACTGAGAAACTTAGTTTTGTTGGTGTTTATCTTCTGTCCAACTCTACTTGCCTCCCTTTCCAAATCCAGCGCCATTTGATCAAGGTCCATGATCGCGTGAGAGAGCAGGCAAATATCATCAACGTAGTCTAGGTGTTTGAGGAAAGATGTCATTGTCTATTGAACTCCTCCACGTCGTCCGAACAAGGCAGCATAAGGACATCACCGATAACAAGAAGCAATAATATTGGTGACAGGAAACAACCCTGGCGGACTCTGCTTTGGACCTCAAAATGTTCTGCGTCGATGCAGCACGTGATATTTTGCCCGATCATATGTCGCTCTGATAATAGCTATTTGTTTCTCTGGGATGTCCCTCCTGCGCAGAACACACCAGATACACTCGCCGCTCACGACACTGAGAATAGGAAATAGAAATTCGGATCAAAAGGAATCAGAAAAATGATAAACTACATGAAAAATAGAGAATCAAGACAACTGAATGAATTTTTAAAGAGACAATAGTGATCCGATAGAAAGAGATCCTCGGTTGGTTATGAGGGAAGGAAGCGCCACAGTCACAGTCACAATCAACTTGAAGACTCAATTTGACTAACTGTTTTCGTTTCTTAATTTTGCTTTCCCGCTGTTGCTCTTTGTATTAATCTCTGCTATATGCAGTCGGCACTGGAAAATTTGATATTAATGCGAAGAACAGCTAAACATATGAAAATCCATATTAGGAGTCAATTCGCTTCATCTATTATTGTTCGCATTGCACCTTAGCCTAAATATTTTTTCTGGGGCACTTTTACTTTATTTTTTACCTATAGGCAGTCACTTCTCTTCTTTCTCAGTAAAACTACAAAACCCTTCATATCTAAACCGGGCAGTTTCTGATTTCCCTCTTTTTTTCCACTTCTTCGGTTTGCAGTTTCATCTACCTAGACAGAAAAGTGAGAGTTCTTCTCTCATTTGGCTTTTCAACTCTTTACAGTTGTTGCATTAGTACATGTTGATGCAACGGTCGTTGATATTGCGCTACTAATTTTTGTCAGCCGCGCCAAATTAGTATCAAGTTAGGCTTTACCGTAATAACAACTTCAAAAATTTTCCTAAAGTGATTAGTATAAATGGAAGCTCCTTCAAAATATTCGGATTACAATCGTATTCAACGGCGCGACGCCCAATTTATATTGAACGAGTATGAAGAAAGGATGCAATGGAGAAAAGACGGTACCGATACTGTTTTGGATGTCGGTTGTGGAACAGGAGACCTTACAATCGACATTATTTTGACCCAAATGCCAAAGAAATTCGGCAAACTGGTCGGAGTTGACATCTCCCAGGAAATAATTGAATACGCAAAACGAACCCACCAACGCGAAAACATCTATTTCGAAGTATTGGATATAGAAAGTGATGATGATGATATTCAGCGATTTTCAAAAAAGCACCCTGATCGCTTCGATCATGTAATGTCATTTTACTGTTTACATTGGGTTCGAAATCAAACGTAAGTACTTGCCCGTAATAACGGTTTATTTCTGCCTTACTTTCAAATCCTAAAAAAGAATCATCCCAAAAAGAATCATCTCCTAGTCACTTCTAAAATGTCAGAGGTTCCCGCAGACACTGCAGACCGTTAATGCCACTATCACGTAGATCAAGTTAACCCCCCAACCAGGGCGATTTATACAAAACGGGATAATAAGAAAGTAATTGGGTCTTTGTCCTCTTTGACAGCCAAATAGGATTTATTGAATCTTAGAGAACTGATTATCTCTTGCTGTTTCAGGACCACTCCAGTATTCCAGCGTTCTTTCTTCGAAAACGCCCTTCATTATTTGATATGAATGTAGATTCACTAGAAGCAGCTGAGAATCTGGCGTTTACTTACCCACCAAATATTTCTGTTTGTTAAATACTCACATATTAAATGTCACATCGATTATTGAACTTACGATGAAAGTGGATGTATTTCCGCTATTTACAAGCAGCAGGTCTAATTAAATCAAATCTTTGAAAAGACAATGACCCCTGGTATTTGCATTTCAGATTTCCTCAGTCGTTATGATTTCGTCAATATCCTAACGAGAATTGCAGTGCGTCCTTAAGAACAGTTATCGTTTGAATGTGAATTACTGTTTCCACTATGATCCTAATGTTCTTTTTAGTGAGGTTCGAACAGTCCTGAGGGTATAGATTTATATTTCGGCAGCACCCTGAAATCTGCTAATCCTGATAAGTTCATCCAAACATACCAGTATATGCTTACTCATTGCTCCAAAATAACTTTTTCTCAGACCAATGACCCCTGCGCCTGCTCTCATAGGAACTAACATGTGAAGTAGTGGCAAAATATCAGTGTTACTCAATCGTATGTTGGAATAAAACTTCATTGTCATACCATTCCTTGATATCAGTCATTTGAAATACCGCCTGGAAAGAATATCAATCTCCTTTAGGTAGCCTTTCATCTTGCTGATACCCCGGGTATTCTCATGATTGCCCTCCTCGTCTGCCGGGAGGGAGTTGGGCATATCCCCGTAGCCCCCCACTCATAAGCGAGCCTTTGAAATTTGTGTAGTTCCCTGACTATTGTGTAGAACTTGGTTAGTAGTTTTTGCATACATCCCCACTTCTTCGCTACTATAGACTTACAAATCATGAAAGCCCATGTATTTTCATTTCCCTCATATATGTGTTTCCAAGGTAATTTTTAATCTAGTGGCCTTGCCAGAAGTTTCTCCTTTATTTGCTGTTTAGCTCTCCCATGACGCAATCGGGCTTACGCTTCCTAGTGAATGGATAGTATCGCGATCGTGGCTGAAATAAGGCTCAGCTCTTTCAGTGTCTCTGAAAGAATCAGAATGAAGACAATCTATCCCTCATTCATGCCTTACCATCCTCAAGATATTAATCGAAAAGTTATTTTATATGCCTTTGAGGACAACATCGGCTGCAGGTGATCTCAGTGATTTCAAAGTTCCCACAACCAAGCAAAACCTAACGCCCTAGCATAGCTCTTTTGCTATTGTCTGGTTTTTCAGCTTCCTCCCACTGTCTCTTTCAGTGGTATTGGAGAGAATGTTACTGTCCTCCACTATAGGATAGGACCCCAGAAAGTGAGCGTTGAATTGTAGGTACTCCCAGTCCTCCGCATTTCCATCCCAGATTCGAACGTGGTCTGCTCAAGCAACACCTAAGCGACGCTGCAATGATTGAGGTTTATTTGAATAAACCTCATTTTCTCATTGCAATGAGCGCCTTATTAAACCGACAATATGCCGGTTATCCTGTCTCTGTCTTAGTTCGCATAATAGGCATTTGGGGTCTCTATTGGACTCCCTGGCAATATGGCGTTTCTCCCCACACCTTCTGCATCGATCCGATTGATCAATGCTGCTGGTGCATACCGTCGCGAAGTGCAAAAATATGAGGCATTTAAAGCACCTCTTTAAAGAAGTTTGTTCTTTTAAACGGCAGACAACCCATCCAATCCGAACTTTTCCAGTCGCCAAAAACATCGCCAAAATAATTTCAATGGACACAAGCACATGGAGTATAAAAAACTACCTCTCTTCTGCGCCTCTGGGGAATCAACCGTCTCGCCCCCTTTAAGCATGAAGGACTTTTTAAAACTAACAAACCTGAAATTAACTGTAAACCAGACAAAGGTCTCTGTGATTTTTTACCAAAGTAACCTCTTGCTCGTTGCCTTTAGAACAAGCTTTTAGAGTTACAAATGCACATGAAAGTCACATCTTCTGAAGGGATGCATCAAGCAATTGCTTAGTGAACCTAGTATATTGTTTGATTGCTTGAAACGACGATCTCCTCTTTTCTTGAACCTAACCTAACTTAGCCAATTTTATTTCACTTTAACATTCATTTTTTATAACCAAAACTATCCAATTTAATTTTTATTTCAATTGATTTATCAGGAAAGCAGTGAAAAATATCTACAATCTTCTGAAACTAAATGGACACTGCCTGCTCGTTTTATTAGTTAAAAATCCAATTTACAACATATACACGGAACTGTCGAAAACCAAATGGAAATATCTGATGTCAGACATGGACGATCTCTTGACCGATTTCCATAGTCGGGGGAATGCAGCCGCAGCCATGGTTGAAATGTTAACCGTCGCAGGATTCAAAGACCATGAAGTCAGAATCATACCGGGAAAAATGGAGTTTACAGGTTACAATGAAATTAAAGGTAAGTTTTTGCCTGACACCTAAAGCAACTAATAATGTGATCCATTTTTTAAGCTAACGTAACTGTGATCAACCCAGTTTGGCTGAAGATGAACGCAGAAGAACAAAATGAATATTTGAAGGATTACTTAGACATTGCTGCTGGAATGGGAATCTATAAGGAAGCGGATGATCAAAGTGAAAGTACGTTTAGTTTTTCATACCAACTTCTAAATGTCCATGCAGCGAAGTAGTGCGTAATGAATATATGTAGATAAATAATAAAAATTAACTTCCCAAAAACAAATATCGCTTGCTCATAAAATAATATCAATACTTAAAGCCTCTATTATAAATAAAAAATAAATAAGCTGCACATGCTCCACTGTATTTACGTCACTTTCATTTTCTTAATAGCAAAGAACAGACCGACTTAATAATTAATTTCAAGAGAATAAAGATAAATTCATTAGCGACCTTATCTCCGCTCGAAATCGGACATGTGTGTGAATAACTAGTTTCGCAAGAGAAATTTCAATATTATCAATTTTGCTGGCGTCAACAATTTGGCTAGAAAAAACTCCAAATTATTGCATGATATCCACTATCTTCGGATCACTTGCCCGCAGCAATGAATAATTCTTCCCAATCAACTGGCCGAAAAGGCAAACTTCCTAGAAAAGTTCATTAATATATAACGTGTGTTACCACCTCGTTGTCCGTGATATTCGCAATCGGATTGCATCCTCAGTACGACAACACAAATATAAAAATAAAGCACAACCAATTTAATGGCAGACCCAGTTTATTCGATTAATAAAACCAAACTACCCAGCGAATAAGGAAATGTAATGAGCCTTAAAGTATCCACCCATTTTGATAATTTTCAGTCTTTTTTCTGAAAATTTTTGTTATTGGGGGATAGTCAAAAACATCCTCCCCCCCCCCCTCCCGCGTTATATTTCCTATGTAAAAACATTTGGGAGTTTGTAGAAATTTCCAAAATGTAATATTTACAGGCATACCTCGATTTATCACGTTAATTAGTTCCATGAACTGTCGAAAATGTGATAAGTCGAAGCGTAAAAAATACATGCTCGTATGCATAGGGCAAAGAAGAGTCGAATTTTTCGTTAATTGTCGCTTGTTGCTTACGAAGTACCAAATCTAACATTTTACATACAGCACCTACTAAGAATCAAGTTTTTAGTTTATACTATCAAAATAAAGGGGGTTTATTAGATAATATTATAAAATCATACATGATTATAAAAGTACACATGTATATAAATATGAACATTTATGAGTCACTCCTCATCACTTGATAACAAATCACGATGAATCCATGCTGAGGAGTTCAAATACTCCAACGCCTTCTCAATGTGTTCCAAAAATTTGAAATTTTTTTTGGTTGGAAACTCTTTTTCTCCCTCGTCTAAATTTTGTTCTACCAATTCTGTGTCATCTGTCATAATATTCAATAATTCTTCGTTGGAAAGTGGCACTTCAGGAGTATTAATTACGTCAAATATATACTCTTCATCGATTTCGTCAAAGTCTATAGTATTCGCAATCTCAAGAATTTCTCTGTTGATTTCTGAATCGCTGATGATATCAATGCTTCGATATTTTCAACAACCTTGAGAATATCAAAATTTTTTCAGATTTCTTTAATTGATAATTGCCTATCTTTATCCAATGCTATAATATCGTCTAAACGTTCCACCAACTGCCTGAAAGTTCCACGCAGATAGTATGCTTTAAAGGAAGCAATTACACCTTGGTCCATGGTTTGCAGCAGGGAAGTGGTATTTAGCGGTAGGAAGACTACTTTCACTTTTGTTATTAATGTACTTCCAGGTGAAGAAATGTCCGCCTTAATATGCTCGCGAATTTTTTGCGCATTCCTTTTTATTTATCTGATAGCACATGCCTTCAATCCCAAAGAAACAGCAATTTGCGTGGCTTTCTCTCCTTCGTCCAAACGTTATTTCCATTTTTGTTTAAGAACTTGCCTCTGCCTCTTCATACTGCTATGTGGGGTTTTGATCTTTTTTCTGTTAAAACAGTTTTGTCGCTGAGAATATAAAGGTCCGTCTAAAAAGAAAGTATTTTACCAACTTTTAGTCGATAATTTCTTACTGGAAGTCAAACCAATATGGTATTAGGCGTCCTTTAGTCTTGAGTTCTACTACCAAGATTGAATTAAAACTAAGGAGGCTTCTTTTATTTATGTGTCAGATAATGATCTACATAGTTGGATGGCTTTCGTCCGATTCTTTCAGGCTTTATTTGAACAGATTGCTTACATGCAACGGATCCTTATCCAGCGTTATCTGAAAGTGTAATTACCTAACTCGCACTCAATGTTCACCTAAGAATAATCTTCTAATGTCCTTCCGTTTTCATGTAAACTTGCAAACCAACCATAATTAACCGAAATAATTTGTTCAGATAGTTCCTTTTGTTCACAACCATCGAAGTTTGTTCACGTGCACCAAGTACTTCCCTTTCAACAAATATGTTAATACGTAACTAAGGATCCAAAAAATAAGGAATCAACATACACACCTCGCGACGAGAATCGGAATCAAACTATGCAGGATGAAGGGTCTCATTACTTGCCCGAATTTCGGAATTGCGCGGATACTAGTGTCAAAACCATAATTCTTAAGACACTTTATAGAATAGTTATAATGGATTTCAGGACTTGGACCGAATTCCCGCGGCCGCAGATAAAGTCATCGAAATAGTACATGCTAAACAGCAGTTTGTCCAATACTGTGCAAGGAGATGCACTTGCGCAAAGAATCAGTCAACTAGCCAGAACTGGGACCGAATTTCATGGTCGCTATAGGTCACAATCGCCAAGCTATTACTGATATCAAGCTTGATCAAAATTTAGAGGTTCCAGCTTCACTAACGCAACCTCACTATCGAAAAAACACTAGCAGGTCGGAAGGCAACGAACTCTGGGAAAGTTAGCCACGTGATCATTGATGTTGTTATCGATTAGGAATTGGAAAATTTGACTACGTTTCCTTATTCCTGTATTCTCGGACAAAACTACCCACTGAGCTCCTTTTTATAGAGCAAACCACACTCTCATTATTTTATTACTCACTTGTGAGAAGCGCCTGTTACTTTTCCGGCAGCCCGATGAATTTTGAATTGTGATTTCATAATCGTCAAGATAGAATAAGCAATCTAAAAAGCGGATTTCCTGCATTCCTTGGGTCTTCTCGCCGACTTGCATAGTGACGAAGTATTCGACAGACTGATAAATTTCTCCTATCGGCTCTCTATCGGAAGACGCACCTTTAATTATCCCTGCGCTCTCATTGAGAGTAGCACAATTTGCTTAAAAAGTAGGGGAAGCAACTATTCCATTTAATACGATAAAGGACGAGAAAAGGGTTTCATATCATTTGAGTTTACGAAATCGTAATGAAATTGTCAACAACAAAATAAAATCAGAAAGAATTTAAGCCGCTCCTGGAAAAAAGGCAACGGACGTTCGTTAGGCAGGATTAATGAACCCAAATCAATTGGAAATTGCGGAGGAAATTGTCAGCCAGTTTCACCATCTTCAGAATTAAGCTCTCCGTCTTCTCGCTCCTCTCCATTGCGAACCTTGGGCAGTAAAACCTCACATGCTCTGGATCGTTTGATATGCCGCCGCATCTAGGACAACTCGATGAATCATCCAAGCCAAAGCTGTGCAGATACTGCCTGTAGCAATCACCCTGTCCTATAAGAACTAGGGTTGGTCGCCCCATGTTTCCCTCACGCCACACCCTAATGTTTGGAATGAATCTAAACAAGTCGGGAAACCGGAAGCTGGCGCTTCAGGTATGAAAGGTTTTGTGTGCTTCTGTGAGTATATTTGAGTGTAGAACTATCCCATCTGTACGTAGCCCGTTATATATATGCATTTAGCATGTCAGATTTAGTACTTCGGGTTGTAAATTTACACGGTAAAGACAACTCTTAGCTACTGTAACTTTGTTACTAATGGTATAATTTGGATCAAACTTGGAGATAATATGCTTCATATCATATTTTATACTACTACCAACTTTTATAACTCTGAAATAAACTTAAGGGGGGGAGGGGGGGGGGGGGGGTTTACTCAATTTTACCAAAAATATTGTAATATACTATTATTAACTTAATTTGAACAGATATCGATATGGAGAGTATTTTGAGGCCTAGGCACCATAATGAGGCAGCTTCATGATTTTTTTCAAATGTTTGGGTTGAGTAGTTTCTGAGAATGGGTCCGTTAAAGAAATCATCACATACAACCCCTCCCACTCCCCGCCTTTTTAACAAATCTCCAAACTAAGACCAGCTTCGAAAAGTACTAGTCGAGGCCTTTCATTTGGTGCCCCACATAACTACATTTGATGAAAAAAAAATATAGACCCCCCGAAATCCAACCTAGAAGAACATCATTCACTGCATGTCTGGGGGTCCACAGTTCCCACCTTCTCATCAAATTTCGTGTCAATCAGTATAGCTGTTTCTGAGAAAAGTGCTTGAGGCAGACAGACAGACAGACATTGAACCGATTTTAATAAGGTTAAAAAAATTCAGAAAACTACTAAATAAAAAACCCTTCAAGCAAAAATCTGAAGGCATTCCAAAATTTCGAGGGGACGAGGTTTAGTGAGGCCTTTCAGAATCAAATATGCAGGATGAAGGGTCTCGTTACTTGCCCGAATTTCGCAATTGTGCGGATACTAGCATCAAAACCATAACTCTCAAGACACTGTATACAGCGCTCGGTGTATACTGATCAGAATATTTAATGAATTTGAGGACCTGGATCGATGGGATCTCGGTACGTGCTAAACAGCAGTCCAATATTGTCAAGAAGATGCACTTGCGCAAAAATCAGTTAACTCGGCAGAACTGAGACCGAATTTCATGGTCGGTAGAACTCACAATGGCGAAGCCACTCCTCATATCAAGTTCGATAAAATTTTAGAGGTTCCCGCCACACTAACGCAACCTCACTATTAAAATATCGGAAGCTAGAAGCTTCAGGTATGAAAGATTTTATGTATTTCTTTTATATAGCCATTTAAGTATGCATTAGTACGTAGGACGAAATGTGCATATATTATGTGAGAGTATCCACTTTCGGGTGATATTGATATTCATAGTCGTAAATTTGCGAAGAAGCGACTACTTTGACCTAATATAACTTTGTTAGTAATAGTGCGATTTCCACCAAACGTGGTGCGATCATACTCTATGTAATAGCCTACTACTTGGGTGCTAGGATGAACTTAAGGGAGTTTTGCAGCTAATTACTAAAAATTGTAGTAATGTACCATTATTAATTTTATTTGAATAGATATCGGTATGAAGGGTATTTCGAAACCTGTTCAGTTTCGACCCCCCGCACTCTCCACCAAATATCAAAACTAATACCGACTTCGAAAAGTACTGATCGAGACCTTTCATTTGATACCCCACATGACTATATTTGATTAACAAAAAAATTTACACCCGGTCCCCCCCCCCCCCAAATTTTTGTTTTACACGAAACCTTAAAAACAGGTAGCAAGGCAATGAACTCCTGTAAAGTTAGCCGTAGTAGTCCGGATAGCTGAGTGGTTAGAGCACAAGGCTGTCGTACGGAAGGTCGCGGTTCAAATCTCGCTGGCGGCAGTGGGATTTGTATCGTGATTTGACGTCGGATACCAGTCGACTCAGCTGTGAATGAGTACCTGAGTCAAATCAGGGTAATAATCTCGGGCGAGCGCAATGCTGACCACATTGCCTCCTACAGTCTACTGTAGTGTACCGTTACGGTCTTGAATGAAGTGCTCTAACACACTTCAAGGCCCTGATCCAATATGGATTGTTGTGCCAACGATTATTATTATTATTAAAGTTAGCCACGTGATCATCGCTGATACGCTATCGAATAGGAATTGGAAAATGAGGCTACGTTTCCTTTAGGCCTTTAGGCAGTAGTCCTCCGATTCCTTTCGTCTTTCTTCCTTCAACAAACTCCTACTGTATGTTTACGATTGCGGAGAAAACCACCAGCCATTCTCCTTCGACTTCAACATCTACGCCACTAAGCTCTCCGTCTTCTCGCTCCTGCCCCACACTTGATTCAGATTCTTCCTCTCCATTGTGAATCTTGGGCAGTGAAACCTTATATGCTCTGGATCGTCTAGAATGCCACCGCATCTAAGGCAATTCGATGAATCATCCAACCCAAAGCGGTACCAATACTGCCTGTAGCAACCCCGTAGTGTGTAGTACTTAGGTTGTAGTTAGTCTTCCAATGTTTCCCCTCAAGCCACACCCTAACGTTTGGGATGAATCTGAATAAAAAACAGTTGATTTGATCAAGTACTGAGGAAGGAGACAACTTTTACCCGAAATTTATATTTGGAAATAAATAACCGATCCTGTTTTAGGAAGAAATCAACTGCTTGTCTAGTAAAAAGCGTGGATAAAAGCGAAAAACTTGAAATTAATGTTAGGGATAAGCCTGTACGTCCATTCGATCCTAACCTTGCCGCATTCCTGTCTTCTGTGTCCGCTCCATACATCTTGCATGCTAGAGAACACTCATTTCTCTCGCCAAAATACCAACAAGGGTCATGCCCAGCAGCGCCTCATCTGGTGTGGTTCTAAAAACACTGCAAATCCTCAAAACCATCAGCCAATAAACTGCATTTACCTGCTTCCGTATATGAGCATTTGCGAACGCCACTGCCCATATAACTGATAATCGCACCACTCCGGCAAGAAGCAACCTCCGACAATGTTTCTGCCTTTCAATGTACAGTAACACTTTTGCAAGTGTCGCGGTGGCACTGGCTGCCTTTTGACATGCATACTCTTGGTGTAGCCTAAAGCTCAGTTCGGCGTCAATTATCACCTCCAGGTATTTGATATCCGGCTTTGGCACAACCGTATAACTACAGACTTCCACTCTCACAGTGTTCTTTTTGCTGCGATTCGTTATTAAAACCGCTTCCGTTTTCTCATCCACAAGGGTCAATCCAGCTTTTTCTGGCCACGTCTTTACCGCTCTCACCGTCTCTGCCGCGTAAACCTCCACATCCTCTGGGTGATCTACTACAACAACTAATGCCAGATTATCGGCAAAGCCTATAATTGTAATAACTACCTACACCCCATTATAAACGAAATTCCACAGCAGAGGACTCAACACCGAGCCCGTGCTACCAATGATGTAACGACGTGCTCCACGGGGCCTTCATCTGCACATTACTAGAAAGTCTCCTCTGAGAGGGAATTCCCAGCCAGACTCGTCAAATATCCAGGAACACCTATGTTAAAAAACGCCCTTTTAATTTGATTCCAATTGGCGGAGTTGAATGCATTTTCCACTTCCAATGCTAAAACGCTGTCGGCAGCTGTCCGAAGTTAGCGCGTCTTTTACTAGATTCACCGGCGCTACGGCAAGTTACTGTTTTTTACGACGGATATGAGTCTCTTGTAGATAACTCTCTCCGTCATCTTCCGCATTTTATCCAGCAGGGAGATAGGACGATATAATAATGAGTCTCCAGTTGGTTTGTTGGGCTTGGGAAGAAACACCAACTTTTGCTATTTTTACTGGGCAGGGAATATTCCTTCTTTTAGGCTCGCCTTGAAAGTGTGAGTGAAAATTTCAAGCCTAGTCTACACTGCCAGCTTCAAAGCTCCATTAGGGATGCAATCCTAACCAGTGGCCTTGTTAACACCGATCCTACCACATATTCCCCACAGCTCCTCCGCAGTTATTTGAAGTATTATTCTCTCGAATGAATGAATGAACAATCGTTTGCCTTCCGTTATTTTCGTGGTGAGGAATCAGAGTGATAACAATCTCTTGCAGTTGATGCAAATAGATCACCTGGGGTGATCTCCGTGATCTTCATGGTATGGGAAAGTAACCGGATCGGACAGTAATTTGAACACTCTACTGGACTACCTTTCTTTCTCCATATTGGAACTGTGGTACTTTCTTGCCAGTCAGATGGTGTTCTTCCTTCCTGAATAACCCGATTAAAGAATTCACTGAGCCACAGTGTTGGGTCCCAGCTCTTCGCTTTCCAGAGCTCAGATACGATGTCATTAGGTCCTGTGGCTTTTCCAGATTTCATTCGTTTTATTGCCTGCTCGACTTCAATTGCGCTGACAGGTGGAACCGCTCCAAATGTCGGCAATGTTGTCGAAGTGGAGGATGAGCAAATGCTTCAGTTCAAATCTGTTTGAAGTATTCTCGCATTCTATCCGTTTCGGCCCGGCAGTTGGTAAGTAAAGTACCGTTATTGTCATTAACGCAATAGATGTGTTCGATATCCTGTGTAAGTTCTTCACGGCTTTTAGCAAGTCGATACGGATCTCTCTCGCCATCCCGAGAGTTCAATTTGTCGTAAAGATTTTTGTAATAGTCCGCTCGGGTGGCAGCGACCGCTTTCTATGCTTCACGGTTAGCATTCTTATAAATTTGCCAATTAGCAGGCGTTTTATCGTCGGGAAATTTGTGGTAGAGGCGTTTCCTTTCACGGACCTTCATTTCAACATCATCATTCCAAAGCCAAGTATCTCGGTGGATGTACCCTTTACCCGGCTTGGTGACCCCGAGGGTTACAGTGCCGCTTTGTGGATCGTGTCTTTCATTTGGTTCCACGATTCTTCCACATTCGCAATGGTCGGTAATCGTGTGAGTGAGATCGTTTCCTCTTTCTTCTCATCAAATCACCAACATTTAATGCGCCGCGGGCCAGTGCGTTCCTCACGCTGTTTTATCGGTGGCTTAATTTGCAGGACGGCCATCAATAACCGATGTTAGGGTGCGATGGTCTCATAGGGAACGGCTTTGCAATCAGTGACAGTGGTAAAATGTCGGCGTCTTTTGAGAATATAGTCAATGTGCGTTTTACTATTCCCACGATAAAATGTAGGAAAATGAGAAAATCGTTTAATGAACTATGTATTCATAAGTACAAGTTCATGGGTGTCAACAAAATCGATTATAGACTCGCCATCCTTATTGCGCGCTCCAAATCCCTTCCCCCCGTGCCTTTTCACCCACATCACCATTAAGGTCGCCGGCAGTGATGATATAGTCGTCAGCTGGCACGTGACAAGTCTTTTCATCGAGAAGTTTCCAGGGGGCATCTTTCTCGGCATCAGGTCGTCCTGTCTGTGGCGTGCACGCAGTGAAGAAGTGAATAGTGCGATCAGCTGAAATAATGGTGCGCTTCATTAGCCGATCATCAAATCGTTCACCTTCTTTAATGACATCACGGAAACCCTCTGAGATGGCAATTTCAAAACCGTATTGAGTGTGTGGGCTACCACAATAGAGAAGTTTATAGCCATTTTTACCGCGTTCGCGTTCAATCTCGCAGCTTTTGGCACCAGATCATAGGGTTTCTTGCGGAGCGGAGGTATCAATGCGCCTTTTCCGAAGGGCTTTTGGGTGTTCCTCGGTCTTTTCAGTTAGGGTACCAACATTTAGCAAGCAAACACGTATTTGTTTTGCTCGTTTTGTTCGGACTAACTTGCTTAGGTCTTGACGCCGTCCATGTGTCAAGAACCTGTGGCACAGCAGGATTAACAACATTGTTGTTGATACGAGCGGATGGAGGACGCCGCCGCTGCTCTTCGCGGTTTTTCTAGAACGCCACGAGAGTAGAGAGCCAGCAGTGAAGGAGTCCCGTTGTTTGGAGACAAAGGGACCGCATCTCTCTTCTGCTCCAACCGCCGGCGTGATCACACGCACTCTCGTGTAGTAAAGTTTATATGAGGTGATTTTGCGAATGAGTCGCCTCTACTTTATGAATCAAGAATTTTCAATTTTTTTACTTTTCTGATGTGGAAAAATATTTTAAGTAATAACGAATAAACAAACTGTATTTTGCTCTTCTTGATAACTTTTATTATCTTTATAAATAAATATATAAAAAGAAAGTGCACACTGAAAGCCCACTCAAACCAGCTTTTCAAATGGAAAACCTTCAAGCAATTCTAAGCATATTAAATTCGGCGTTTCTTAGTATTTAAAGGCATTTCATACATTTTGTTTCCATGCAAAGAAAAATAAGAATCGCTGACCCATAAATATTGTACCGGTGCAGGGAAACTCAGTGGAACTCAAAGTCCCAATTT
This sequence comes from Hermetia illucens, assembly GCF_905115235.1. Classification (NCBI taxonomy): domain Eukaryota; kingdom Metazoa; phylum Arthropoda; class Insecta; order Diptera; family Stratiomyidae; genus Hermetia; species Hermetia illucens. The sequence continues at coordinate 172,500,414 of NC_051849.1, read as the reverse complement.
ACTTATTTATGCCGTTATCGGTCTATACCAAAGGTAGAGAATTTACCCAGAAAAGAGCATTTACCCTAAAAACCCCTGCCCACTTCTCGACAGGACCGGGGCCTATTCTACCGCGTCGACCTAGCATTTCTCCGAGGCTTATGACTCAATCCGATCATCATGTTTGTGTGTACCTTGGTTTTTAATTTACATACATATATGTATGCTTTTGTGCACGGAGTAAATTGGAAATGCGTGAAGGTGCGTTAGATCGATTTAGATGCCCACATATATATGAATACATCATCATGCAATAGTAGGCAATGTTTGCTTATTTAGTATGACAGTATTTATGGCTTTGATATGTGTGTACATATTTGTATCTTGCAATTTGGCATAATATGAAGAAATATATTGTATTCTTAGCTACGTACGAATCGTGTATAGAGAATTTCTCTCATAAGATGAATACAAAACCTTTATACCCGAGGCGCCCAACTTCCGATATCGCGACTCATTCTAGAACTATAAAATTGTAATAATATGCAGGGGATAATATTTTGGAAAGTTTGGTGGAAATCCTATGAAAACCATGTGATAAGATTTCCACCAAACTTTCCAAGATAATGTCCCACGTCAGTAGTAGTAAGTAGTAATAATCAGGCATGCTCAGTGCATATATACGACGAGTAACATTCAATTGGAATCATGGTGCGCCCCGTCAAAATTGTAGCCAGCAATACCGACATTACATAACCAATCTAATTTTATTAAAGCTGCTCTATTACGAATCCCTGATGAATCCCCTGGGCCGAAGGAATCCCATCTTCTCCCCCTCTCCATGAGTGTACCCTTCATTAAATTAAGAGTAAACAGGGGCCAACTACCTCAGCAATTTAAGGAAAAAAAACCGAATTTTCATTGTTAGCACACAGTTTGAGGTCATGCTTATACATATGATATGTATATGAGTGTAACGAGCCATCAAATCATAAACGTTAAAACGTTGAGGATACTGGGAAAGAAGTGAAACCTTGATTTGTAAAGTGAGTCTGGGATAAAATATGGTCAGAAGTTATGAAGGATATATGCGAAGTAGAAATGAAGTATGGAGATAGACAATAACTGCGAATCGTTGTAATGGGTAAGTAATGAATGAAATTTTCAAAATATAATATTTGAGTACGTATCATAATGTGGACTATTTTGAGGTCTACATACCATGTGCGCTCTTTGTAAGATTTCTTTTCGTAGTTTCTGAAAAGAGGTCCTTGAAGTAATTCACGCTTTTCAGATCATTGGACTCCCTTTTTTTGCAACCAATGTCAAAAGTAAGATCTGCTTCGAAAAGTTCTAATCGAGACCTTTCATATGGCTATATTCGGTGAACAACAATTTTGCACCCATCTTTTATGTTTATGGGAACCGCCTTAAGTTCAAATGCAGCGATATTTGGGGATCAGAGTTCCGATATTCCCAGGAAGTTTCGCCTCAATCAGTACAGACGTTTCTGAAAAAGTTGCATACAACCAGATAGTGAACCGATTTTAATAAGGTTTAATTTTCGACAAAACCTTAAAAATGGAAACAAAGATAAGAACTCATGGAACACATAAGCTTGTCTCAGACTTTAATTGAGTTTTTTCATATTAGACTGTCCTAGCCTCTTTCCGAACAGGTCTTGTTTTGTACCTAAATAGCGCCGATTCGACTTATCAACTGGTAAAGCGTCCGCCGTTTCTACACCAATGAAGAACATTTCCTCTGTGTATATTTAAAATACTTTCTCAAATCCCCTAGGAGTACTAAATGATTTTATCACAGTCTAAATCTGTAAATATTCAAACAATGACTGGCCTAAAAATAGAAACATAATAGCTTTATATCACTCATAACATTATATAGTAATTCCTCATTCATATCTATCATTCAAATTAAATACGTTAACTTCCAAATATTCCGTACATAATTATGGAATTGAACATGTTAATTAAAATGTGTGTAGTCAATTAAGAGATATGCACACGCGCTATCATTCTAGTAAGTAAGCACTTAACCGTTTTTATACCAAGCTTTACTTTGAACTTAAGTCATTTGCTCTTTGTCAAGACTTAAGATAGTAACTACCTTCCATCGACCAAAGTTGGATCCTTCGCCTTCAAGCTATGCACAAGTGAATCGTGTACAACGGCAGGATGCTGAGCAATTACTAGAAGAGTATTCTAAAATCATTCGGTGGCGAAATAATGGTAAAGAAAACGTGTTAGATATAGGTTGCGGCCCGGGCGACATAACAATCGATTTCGTACTACCGCGTATGTCAAGACCCATTGGAAAACTAGTTGGAGTGGACGTTTCGGAAAAAATGATTAAATATGCCAAAAGGTTGTACGAGTGTGAAGATGTTCATTTTCAAACATTAGATATTGAGAATGGTGATATTGACTTGTTTCTGAAGGACTATCCAGAAGGGTTCGACCATATTACTTCGTTTTATTGTTTACAGTGGGTGCGTGATCAGAAGTGAGTGTCATAGTTTTAATACTACTTGATTTTACCAGTAAGCGGTAGTAAAGATCTTCCAAAGTCTAGTCGTCTAGTCAGTGTTTTATACACCTCCTTAACTGGAATTCTCTGAATAAATAGCTAGTTCCAAAAGAAATATCCACGACAAGCAGCTTTTTCCAGGACAGAGGTGAGGCAGCGTCTGATGAGTTGCCTCTGCCCTGGAGGAAACCACAAGTCGTCTTCATTTTTTACAAACTTGTATGACAGCGCAAGATAAGGTATCCGTGAACCAAAAATAGTTGCAGAAAGTTCATCGCCAATCGGCCCGGTTCGCCATCTAGTGGATGGTGAACTCAGGACTCCTCATATTCTAAACAAAAAGAAGCTAGTAGTTGATACCGATTTGTTGCTTTTGTCTAGCAAAAGGCAAACCAAACTCCTTGCAGATGCAGATTTCGTTTCCGTCGTTTAGCCCATAAAGGTTCTAATTCCACAACAGAAAACTAAACTGAACGGGTTGCTTAGTAGCGCCAGGAACTATCTCAGGGCTTAACAAATAGTGTAAAGTATCTTCCCTAGAGATTGAAGGATCATTACCCTCCCTGGTAATAATCATAGTTCCGATCCAGGCATTCTTACTGGACTTCTTAGACTTGTGATATTATCGAAATTCATTGATTCTATCACAATGAGAATATATTGAGTTGATGTAAAGTTTACCTGAGATATCATGTCAACTCCCCAGTTACATATTTTTATTGCCTCACTCACTCAACATAATATGCTCCGAGTTTTAAAGTATAGCGGGTTATTGCGGAGAGTCGTCTACTCCGAAGCCGGTGCTGCCTTTTCTCGCAAAAAGTACAAATATCCGTTTAAGTTTATCTTTACACAGAACATTACCCCAAGGTATCTTGTCCGCAGGGCGCTCGACGTCGTCAGACTACCAACTAAGCAGCTCCCTGTCATCATTGAACTATCCTGGAACCGTTTGGCACACCAGTTCAGGCTAGCCATCTCGCTCTCCCGGTTTTGGAAGCCTTCAGATCAGGGATTCCCTTTCACCAACGAGAGGGGACGGGGAGGAAGGGAGTTGTTAGTTCAGGGAACCCCTTGCCATCCGGTCCCTCCTCCGATTAAGTTCAATCTTCTTCGCAATAAGAAGAGCGCGAACATAATGCGCAACAATAACCCAACTACCAGCGCTCTTCAGCATCTCTCTAACAATATTGTCTGAAGAGAGCTCCCCTATGTCTGAATTAAGCAGAGGGAAAAAGTTGCGTTCATCGTCCTCCGCCACTCCATCGCAGAACACACAATCAGGAGATCACGCGTTCCCAATTCTGTGCAGGTAAGACTGAAAACCTCCATATCCACTTAAAAGTTGGATAAAGAAGTAATCAATCACATCTAGCATTCAGCTCAGCAACGGATCTAAATTGTCGATAAGCGGCGCAATCCACCTGCGTCTTGGCTCATTTTGCTAACTCGCTATGACGTTGGCACTCCTCACAGGCAACCACCTCCACTAAATGTTTGCCCTTACGGCTGTAAATAGCTTTACGCTTCTTGGCAACGAGGGCAACGAGGATCACCATCACGGCCGATACTGAGACAGTGCGATGAGCAGACGTCACTCGCAAAGTTTCCCGTCTCTGCACTTGAGCAAGGCGCTTACAATGCACTCACTTGTCATTAGAGCATACCTCTACGCGACAGAGGAGAACGGACTGCGTTGCTCCCATAAAGAGACGTCTCCTAGCAGATATAGGAGTCCCAACATTCCCCATTAGCCGATTCAAGGCCGAGACTCCAGCTGGAGCCCTGTCCACTGCTACTTTGATTTGCTCAAAGAAGCTCATCTTCGAGTCGAGCATTAAACCAAGGTATTTAACTGTTGGTTTTGACTCTGTAATCAACCCACCGACACGGTTCCGCACTGTCGAGATTCTCTTTCTGGTCAAGATTACTAATTCGGTTTTTTCTTGCGCAAGAGCAGTCATCCATCCCCGTCGCATCAATTTACCAAGTCTGGTTTGCATTAGGCAACAAACGGCTAAGCTTACTACACTCCCTCCGTAGGTCGACAATTTCTGCCATCCACCCGGCCATCCGGCCCGACTCTGCCTGCGCCAAGAGCTTTGGGGGACTTCCCGAAGTTCACTCTCCACACGCAGGGCGAGCGCCGGGTTGGTGTGCGTTTGTAAGTAGCGTCAACCACTTTGAGCGCGATTTACTGATTTACTGGTGATCACTTGCCGAGAAGTCTTCTAGGACCCGCCCACCCATGGTGCCAGAGATTCCGACGCAAAAGCGATGTCAGGGATGCTTCCTTCGCAGTCTGGGCACCGAAACACTGGCCTGGATCCCTCCCGAGCCCGCAGTGTCTGCGACGCTCACGCACCACTATCCCTATAGAGAACGAAAATTTGGCTTTGACTGCTGGTCCTTATCTTAGCAGCCAACTTGAGGAGTTTGTTTGGAATCCCATCCAATCCCGTGATCTTGTTTTCTTCAGTACGTTCACAGATCTCTTGTAGCTCCCCCTGGGTAACCCCGGAGATCGAAAAGCAGGCTTGTTGAACCTTTAGTCGAGCTTCACTTTCCGCTGGCTGTACAAAACGAAGCATTCCGACTTCCACCTTGCCCTTTATCAAAGTCTTCAGCCTCGCGGGTACGATGGTCTCAAGATCGAGATATTCTGATTCCACCAGTAGTTTAGTTTCCTACTGCGTTGGAAACCCCTTCCTAACATGGCGGAATCACCTCAATTAGACACTATCAGGATCGCCATCTCCTTCCAAAGCGGCAGGAATGTTGTCTTACTACTAAACTCAGTAAACCACCCTTAGATGTTCTTGCTTCTAGTACGCCTTCGAACGCCTCTTCCACTCTTTTCAGTGTCGGGATAGATGGCTTGGTAGCGTGCGTGCACTCGCCGCACACTTCATTAAGCCATTCAGCGATTCAGTTCTCCCCTGTATACCGGACACCTGCAACGGGCGGCCGCCTACACCCCACGGGACCATCAGTGCAATCTTTGATGAAATACATAGACCTCTAGTCCACAACTTTCGGTACTTTTCTAATCCTGAACAAACAGGATAATATGAGTAGGGGAAAATTCTTTTTGAAGAAAAGAAAATGAGCAAACTTCCGTTCAACTGACTCTATTAAATGGTAGCCGTAATTGTGAAAGGGGTCGAGAGGCATACCCGAAAATATTACGAACAAAAAGAAAGGATGATTGGGAAGTGGGTATCTATGAACTGGTGGGAAAAACGGAACACGAAGCCACATATTCTGGAAGCTCGACTGAAGATGTCGACATAATGAAGGTTAAAACAAAGCTTGTTATCAAACGTCACCTATAGAAGCTTGTGAAACTTAATCGCTGTTCAAGGTTGACCAACAAGGTAATCAATAGATTCGGATGGGAAATTTTCAGCAAATAACATTTACTTACATTTAGTGCTAACATATCCTATGCGCATCACAGAGATAGAGTGTCGAGGTTTGATTGAAGGCAGCTTTGTTCAGTAAGGGAATCAACGGCAGAGAATGTGTACCTCCATATAACTTCCTCATTCTTTTTATTGCACTGTATTTTGGTATGAATATTACTTTGTAATTTTAACGCAACACAAATATCTTTTCGCTGTGTTACCTCATTTGATTGTTATCTCCTGTTTTTGTATTTTAATTTCGGCTTGTTTATTGAATATTACCAAATGCCTCAAAAACTATCTGCTATTTAATTCCTGCGGCAGATCCTCTTTTTGTGTGCACCTGAAACGGCTCTCTCCATCGCCCAAATCCGTCAATTCTGGATCCACCTTTACCTTTCAAGGATGTCGGCATACGTCATATCTCTTCTCTTAGTGATGATTAAAATTTCCATGCGGATCTTCTTTGGTTCTTTTGTTGGTTTTTGCTGCTCACCTTTATCTCAGTTTGCGTGATTTCTATTCTTCCCCGTTTGTTGGTACTTAAACTGAAATTAAGATGCCGTCACTAATTCATTTCTCGGCTCTTTGCCTTATCTTGTCTTGAGAAGGTGTCCCTCCATTTCTTGTGTGACTTCGTACTATAGAATTGAGTAATTTCTTACAATATTCCATGAGTCTATCTTATATTTTCGATAAATGTCTCTAAAAGTTATCTGTTCATCTTTTCATAATCTACTAAGAAGTTGATGTGCGTTTAATTGTTTAATAAGTTATATATTTTTCTCAATTGGATCTTACCGATGTCGCAATGGTCTTCATTCTTTCCTTTTGCGCCACTCCACCGTGCCACTTATGACGAAAAAGTAAGTCCTCCCGCTATATTAGATCTCTCTATGGGGTGTCCACCTAAGTGTAGGGTGTTCGATTTGCTGGCAGTTTCGTTTGCCCCCTACCCAAACTTCACAGAATAGAATGGTGTATTTACGCTTGCCCACTCTCATTAAGTGCATGTAGCAGTCATCATGGTATGAAAGTCCTGGGGGGTTTAACGTGAGTACCTGCTGTGAAGGCATAATCTCACGGTCCTCTTCGGACACGGATTGATTTTGGGACCACAATCAATCATCTGCCCGGGATGTAGGCATAACCACCATGAAACTCCCACTAGGGGGCCAACCGCAAATAACCGGGCCGAGAACACATCCTCCAGAAATTCTCCTGGAGCATATGTTCCCATGGTACCAGATAACCTCCGATGAGGCTTCGTGGCAGAGCCACTTCAGATGAGTCCCTCAGACTCGGGTCTGATCGCCCTCCTCCAGTACGTGGGACGGAACTCCCCAATGGGTTAAAGTCATCATAATATAATAGATCTGATTTTATAATTATTCTGAGACACCCATTAGTCTTTAGCCACTTGGATATGCCAATGGCTGCTTCTGGGCGATAAGCCATGCTGAACTTTTAGCAACCTGACATAAACTGATGATAGCTTTTGTAGGGTGGAAAATCGTTTCAAGTGATTGCACCTTTCACCAAACGCAGGTGTAAATTTTTTTTCGCCGAATATAGCCATGAGATGAAAGGTCATTAATTAGTCAAAAAAGATTACTAACGCGTTCATCTAGGGCAGAGACAACTCACCAGACGCTGCCTCGCGTCTGCCTTCGGAGCAACGACAAGGGTGCGAATTATATCCAAGTTTAAACGACCAATAATTGGATCCAAAGCTAGATTTTTATTTGGGAAATGAGAGATCCTAAATCCACATCTACTTGATGTTGGACCAGACCAAATGGTGATGGAGAGATGGACTTAGGATTCCTCATATTCCAAACAGAACTCATAATTAGTACTTTACGACATTAACACTAAGTTTTGAGAAAGGTTACGAAGTAAGCTGAGGTTGAACTCATTCTCAGAAACTATTGAACCAGGGAACCATATAAGATTCAGGGCTCGAAATACATCCCATGCCGATATTCAAAACATATAATAAAATTATGTTACCTACAAAACCATAAACAGCTTATCTAAAATTTGGCAGGAAGAAAAAATTGACGTCCTTCTATCATCGAAAGTTAAGCGTTGTTGAGTGTCTTAAGTACTTCCATCGCGGACCAAATTGTTTTTAGGAATGATAAGCAATTAAATGAGAGTCCAAATCCGAACATTAAATTTTAATTTTTTAAATTTTTATTATAGTTAGTTGTGCACATCTTCCGGCTTGTTCAAATACATTCAACCCCAGTCATAAAAGAAGATATTAACGCAAGTGGACTATTCTCAACTCAGCCCTCTTAAGAAGAACTCGTATGAACTGATCCTGAAAAATAGGTACAAATTGAATTGAATTATGCACCTATCGCCTAAGGTCCTTCACATAAGAGAGTCATAAAACCCTTGAGGCCAGAAGGGTCGACCCTCCCGACCCAACTCATTTAAACAGTGGGCTCCAAGTATTCTGTTCAATACCTTAACCCAGAATGCAAATAATATCTGCTTAATAATTTGATATCGTAAAATATTTTACATTGACCTATTTTTGTGAACCTTAAGTTCCCATTATAGTTATTTAAAATCTCATGGTCCAATTGTCTGATCTTTTATTATACATATTCTTATTCTCTTCACAGGAAGGGCATGAAAAATATCTATAATCTCCTTAAACCCGCCGGCGATTGTTTCTTCGCATACCCAGTTAAGCATGCAGTATTTGAAATATATGAGGAATTAGCCAAAATTCCCAGGTGGAATACTTTTATGGCGAGCAATTGTGATTTTTTTGCCTCCTTCATCAACCAAGATAATGCAGCGGATACAATTTACAAATTTCTCAAACTGACCGGGTTTAGATATTATAACGTAGAAATGGTCGATAAAAGGATGACTTATACCGGACTAGATAACATTTTAGGTATGCTACGAAGAAAAATTAATGAAAGAATGAATTGAATACTTCTATATTAAGATGTTTTAAATATTGATTTTACTCGAAGGTTTCATCACAACGATCAACCCAATCATCCCAAAAATTAATAACAACGAGCGAACGGAATATTTAAAGGACTTTCTTAAGATTGCTGCAGAACTGAATGTATATCGAGAAGCTAGAAATCCTAGTGAAAGTGAATTTGCAACGCCATATCAACTTGTTGTAGCATATGCCGTAAAATAATGTTGCTTCCGCCAATATATTTTTATACAATCAGTATTAAATTTGGTTTCTATACCATGCGAAAACGTATATGGAATTGAATTCACTTATAATTAGTTAATTATATATAATCTAACAATTGAGATTGTTATTAAGTTCTAACCATTGCACTGTTTGAATATGAAAAGGAGGTCACATTCTCTCCCCTCGGACACCGCCTTGACGGGGTAGGATAGCATGTAGTAGCTCCCTACTATACTATGAATTTTCAAGACATGAATGTGGACCAAACAACGTAAACCCAGGGAGCCCATCCAACAACACAGAAAGCCGCTGCAAAAGAGGTCCAAGCTCTTTGAGACTGAGAACATGGGCGATAGTGCAGCACCAAGTACGATACAACCCCGATAATCAGGTGAGAGTGAACACTGAAGCCATCCACAACATAGTCCTCCGCAACACCTATAAGAGGGAAATGGATGTCGCAATAACCGCAGTCAACAGAGGACCTGGAGATGAAACATCAACAAATGATCTTCACAATCACCTAAAAAACGTTATCATGGATATGGCCACAAACATACTTGGCGCCAGCCGCAAAAGGAGTCGGAACGGCTGGTTTGACGAGGAATGTAAGCTAGCAACGGAAGGGAAGAATGCCGCATACCGAGTAATGTTGCATTCTCAAAGAACGCGAGCACGCGCAGAGACTTATCACGGACTCCGTCGACCGGAGAAGCGACTTCACAGACGGAAAAAGGAAGCCTGGGAGAACCAACAAGTCTGTGAACTAGAAAAGTACAGGGAGGAACCGCACCAGGTGCGCAAGTTTTGCCAACAAATCAGCAGGATGAAGCCTTATACACCTCGATGCTCATCCTGCCGAGACAAAGAGGGAAATCTGATTTCCGACAAAATGGGCATATTAGAGCGATAGGTTGAGTACTTTGATGAGCTACTGAATAGCCAGAACATCGGCGAGTTGGAGGTCCCGCCAACTGAAGATGACGGACAAATACTGCCACCACCAAGTTTAGGAGAAACAGTCCGTGCAAGTCATCGGCTAAAAAATTGTAAGTCGCCAGGAGCCGATGGAATTACAGCCGAATTGGTTAAATATGGAGGCGACAAGTTACACCAAGTGGTTCATCAACTTATGCTCAAGGTATGGGATAGCGAATCAATGCCTGACGATTGGCAACGAGGCATTATCTGTCTCATACATAAAAAGGGAGATATCACACAGTGAAGCAATTATAGAAGTATTACGTTGCTGAGTACCATCTATAAGATATTCTCCTCTATCTTGCTAGGCCGGATAGCCCCATATGTCCACAACATCATTGGCCCATACCAAAGAGGCTTCACTCCAGGCAAATCAGCAACAGATCCCAGTTTCTCTCTGCGGCATGCGATGAAAAAACTGTTGGAATATGGACAACAGTTGCACCATCTGTTCATCGACTTTAAAGCCACCTATGATAGCATGGCCAGGGTAAAACTGTATACGGCCATGAGAGAATTCAGTATTTCGACGAAATGAATAAGACTGACTAGGCTGACCCTGACCAATGTGCGAGGCCAGATAAAAGCAGCAGGATCACTCTCAAGACCATTCGACATCAACAACGGTCTACGACAAGGAGATGCCCTATCATGCGTCTTCTTTAACCTGGCCCTCGAGAAAGTGATCCGTGATGCTGAGGTAAATGTAAGAGATACGATCCTCTTTAAGTCCACCTAACTACTGGCCTATGCTGATGATATCGACATTATGGGAAGAACCACCGGAGACGTAAAAACTGCCTTCATCCATATCGAGCAGGCGGGGCGAGATCTTGGACTGCACATTAATGAAGGCAAGACAAAATATATGGTGGCAACGTCAGCACCGAAGACGAATCAACCAACAACATCAAACTGATCAAACAGGAAGAATAAGGATAAGAGAATACAAATTTGAGACCGTTGACAATTTCTCCTATCTAGGGTCGAAAATCACGACCGATAACAGCTACGATGATGAAATCCGCGCACGGTTGTTGGCAACCAACAGAGACTATTTCAGCTTACAAAAACTCTCGAAACGTCTCACCATAGGGTCAAACCCCATACTGTACAAGACTATGATCTTGCCAATCCTCATGTATTCCTCGGAGACTTGGGTTCTTAGCAAGAAAAATTGTGAATTCTTGGCCGCGTTCGAGAGAAGAATCCTCCGAAGAATTTTTAGCCCCCTACATGAGGATGGACGATTCCGTAGCCTACACAATGACGCTGGATGCAACACATTCTTCGGTCCCGGCTTCGGTCGGCAGCTCCTTTTTATCATACATAAGACTGTACAATTGCCAAAAACATATAATAAACATCACATTAACTTGCAGCATACCAAAGCCTCTACATTTCTACGGACAGCAATTCTGACAAAACTGCAGGGTTACACTTGGATATTTCGGGTACAATGCCATAGGTCCAGTTTAACAAAATAGGTGGTATTGGATCTTCCACGTAAGACCGAACTGAAGTAACCCTCTTAGACAACACCTTAGTCATCTTAAAATACAAGCTTAATGATAAGAAGAGAAAGGACATGGTTGCCTCTGTGCACCTATGATGATTATCTGTGTCTTTTACTGACGCAGGAACTAGCGAATCTGATCACGTATTCAGAATCAAGTAGTCTTAATAGATTGCGACTGCAACATTCAACATATTTGATTTGTTAGGGTGGTACCAAATGCAATCCTAGAGGAAAAAGTGTATTTGATTTCATCACTTCAACTAGTCTCATGACTGGGAACGTAGGTTGGGCGCCAACTTTCGTCGGAGCAAGGAAAAGTAAAATAATTGACCTAACAATTTCTACTTCAAAAATGTTAAGGCCTTAATTAATGTGTTTACCTAAGAAAGATAGTTTTTGAGAATTTTTAAAAAAAAATTTAATGGATCCAATGCTTTGAAATTTTGAGGCAATATTTTTGAATAAATAATGTATACATGGTGGAATTTTGAAAAGTAAATATTCGATCTCCAGTAAACTATCCGCAATCTCCAAAACCTCCAAAAAAATTCCCCCACTGCAGTAATTGTAACTTTCACAGTCCATGAAATCAGCAAATAAAAAAGTTTATTAAACTATTGTGGGTCATTTTATGGGCAATAAAATGACCCACATTTGTGGAAAAAAAAATAAAATTTAACAAAACGGCGGGGTTTAAACAAATTTTTAATTTCGGCCAAAAAATTTATGGTTTGCGGCGTGGCAAAATTACATTTTTCAACCGATTAAAAAACAGGAGGGCCATTATATGAAGGAAGATATACCAAATACGCTAAAAACCAAGTCGTTATGCCCCTTAAAGTCAAATAGAAACTAGCGAATGCTAGGCGAAGGACGGACTACAATACAAATTCAGAATCCAAGGAAAGGGTGTCAACCAAATAACTTCTGAGTCGCACCAGCAAAAGCAATAAGAATGAAGACTGATTAAATTACAAGAACACCGAACAAGAATACCAAAGACTCGTAAAAAATTCGAAAAGAGATTCCTTTAGAACTTAATGTGAGACACTGGAAAGCAAAAGAGAGAGCTCAAGGTTTTTAAGCGGGATATATTAGCCAAACTCCAAACAAACAACAACCAAACAACGTCTCTTTAGAAAACTGGACTTTCATAAACTCCGGAGTTGAGTCAATTTAGCCAAAAAACAAGAACCACAATACTATCCTTTGGACATTTCAAAGCACCTGGTTCAGTCTTCGTCCTCTTTTAATTTTTCGATATTTGGGTGTTAAGCCCAAAAGAAGGAATTTGTGAACCAAAAAGAATTCGAGTAAGGTGCTATCGATTTGGGTCCAGCCCAGCATCAAGTGGATGCGGACTTGGGGTCCTGAATTCCTCAACAAAACATTAACTTCATTATCGTTAAAATATGTGAAACGAGTGGTTTACCATCATATTCCCTAGAAGACGTTAAGGTCGTACATAGAAACCAACATGCTTGATAGTGAGAAAATTTCAGTGAATCCGTTCTTCATTACTTGGTTTCCAAGATAAAAGACGGAACTGTGAAAAGCATAGTGTCGTGTTAACGCTTTTGTTGATTTGACCAATGCTGTCATAATGCAAAACCTGTTGTTCGCTGTAATGGTCGCTACCTGACGTGATGTAGCAAGACCTGTCCATTGACATCAATAGCAGGATTTCACTTTTGTAAGGACTTCTTGTATGTTTGATTCTCGAGGGATTATTCACTGGAAACAGCTTCCATGTAACCAAACCTTAACAGCCGAAATATGCTGTGCCCAGCTGGAGCGTATCGTGACGGCTTTGAAGGGAAAACGTCCGTCTTTGGTGAATAGAGGTAACGTCATATTTCAAACTGACAACCCTAGACGTTATACTGTTAACCTCACTTAGAGAAACATTGCGGAGTTAGGTTAACAGCATTTGGTCCGACATCTGCACTCCCCTGACCTTGCTTCATCAAAATTTTTATTGCTTCACTTTTTGGATAATCATTTAAAAGGAAGGAATTTTTAACAAAAGCATTCAAAAAACCGGACTTATGGATCTCTTCTCATCTATTGTAAGTGGATTTTCAAATTGCTTCATGAGGATTGGAGTGCATACTTAAAATACCACTACTATCTGTAAACGTTGTGGTTGGCAAACTAGGGCCAGCTGGTTGATTTAAAATGTAGACGAGGTAGTGTGTCGGTATTAGGATGCCGCCTAGTCCAACTCCACCTTGGATGCCGTAATAGTAATTGATTGTGATCCTTTTGGACGTTCTTTCAAAATTTTTCCTGCGATGAGATCATTTGCTGAAGCTTTCTTCGGGTTGAATTCTTTAATGACCCGAGCAAGTTTTTTGCCTTGAAATGAGGAACTCCCCTTTGGTGTTATATAGATACTTTTGTGAGTCTTATTTTCTCCTGTGGAAAGTGGAGAGAAGTACCTTTTGCAGGTTCCGCCTTTTTTGGCATCATTTCTTGCTCAGATTTTACAACTTCTCTGTAGTGTACTATTGTTTTTAGAGTGGCAACACACAGACGTGGTACCCCCATATAGATGAGCATAAATCACTTTGTAGAATTTTAACAGGACTTCGTCTAATTCACCGTTGCATTTTAAGGAAATAATGATTTGGAAATGACTCTAAAGTTCTTTCCGAAATTCAACTAGTTAACTGCCAGTTTCCAACTTTCCAACTTCTTATATGTAAGCTTGCGAGATTGATCCTGAGCTGAAAGATTTCCACAAGTTATTAACCTAGCCTTAAATTCGCAACTCCTGGAATCCCGCCCAGCTATCTCCGCCTTTAGTCAAACTCGTTGGTTCCTCTGCTTCCTCCTCCCAACTATCCTGTCATTACTTTCCTTCATTCTGTGTCATTTCCTTCCTGCTGTCTTGTATCTCTTACTATTCCCCTCCTTATTCACTTCCTAGTCGAGTACTTTATTGATAACTTTGACGCAAATATTGGTCCTGATCACGACGGACTTCCAAACCACTTTTTGATTAAAGCTGGTTAGTCCATTTCCTATTCCCTCTCTATTATTTTCTTAGCCTGTGGAGAGAGGCTCTCATCATCTCTATTTACAAAAGTTGCTTATCGCACTTTTGCTGAGAATTACCGTACTTGTTCATCGAAATTTCGAAACAGTGAGTAGAAATGTACTTTGTATGTGTGTATGTTTTCAGTAATTCCAAAAATACGATGATATTACTTAGAAAAAGAATGAATGGTCTTTATTTTCCAAATATAAATGGAATTACCGTAGAACCTTCCGAAGAAGAGAAATGTCCTACAGTCATTTTGAATAAATAGCTTCTTTGGAACAACATGGGTAGGAGTAACATCTTTGTTCAGATCTTCATAGATAGACTTGATAACATCCAAAATATCCAAAACAACACTATACATGTATTGCTGCAGCTTTTTGCCATTTGAACCACGAGTCCGAACTGGGTCTTGTATGCTTAAACTGCTGTATATTCGTTAGTTTTTCACCGATTCTTCTCAAATTTTCTCAAAATATTCTTGAAAGGTTCTCCATTCAGGAAAATGCAAAAATGGGTCAGTTAAAGAAGTATGACACATGGGTGTTTTTATAATAAAATTCGATTTTATTTAGTTCTTAAGTCCCGGAAAACGGATGGCCAGCGAGATCGATATCGACTTGCTAAAAGCCGTAATGAACGCACACAGGATATCGAACCCTTCTGTTGCGTTAATGACAAGAACGGTTCCCATACCATGAAGATTTTTGAACGCATTCATGACAAACGTATTCGCGAAATCGTTGAAATAACCATGAATCAAGCCGGATTTGTCAAGAACTGCGGAACTACTGACGCAATACACGCTGCGCGGTTACTCATGGAGAAACACCGTGAGAAGCATCACCCTTTTTACATTGCCTTTCTGGATCTAGAGAAAGCGTTTGACCGTGTACCACACGAACTCATCTAGCATGCTTTACGACAACACTTAGTACCAGAAGAACTCGTGCGCTGGGTTCAATTGCTCTACCACGATCCGAACAGTAAAGTTCGAAGTATGGCAGGTATATCAAAACCACTTCGTGTCTCTGTTGGTGTTCAGCAAGGAAGCGCCCTCTCATCACTCCTCTTTGTTCTTGTTATGGACACCGTCACACGGGATATCCAACGTCCAGCGCCCTACACACTGCTTTATGCAGATGATGTTTTCCTAGCATCTGATAACAAAAATGATCTCGAGCAACTTGTTCAAAAATGGAATGATCGCCTCTTGTAACACGGTCTCAGATTGAATTTAAGCAAAATTTTTGACGACCGATCCCCATAAAACAAGCGCAATCACTGTCAGCGGCAGTGATCTGCCCAGAACTGAGCGATTTAAATACCTCCGATCAACGCTATCAGCCAATGGAGAACTGCGTTATGAAATTAATAATAATCGTTGGCACAACAATCCATATTGGATCAGGGCCTTGAAGTGTGTTAGAGCACTTCATTCAAGACCGTAACGGTACACTACAGTATACTGTAGGAGGCAATGTGGTCAGCATTACGCTCGCCCGAGATTATTACCCTGATTTGACTCAGGCACTCATTCGCAGCTGAGTCGACTGGTATCCGACGTTAAATCACGATACAAATCCCATTGCCGCCAGCGAGATTTGAACCGCGACCTTCCGTACGACAGCCTTGTCCTCTAACCACTCAGCTATCCGGACATGAAATTGCTTCACGCATTAACGCAACTTGGATGAAGTGGCGTTCCACAACTGGTGTCCTTTGTGATCGACATATCAACGAACGTTCCAAATCTAAAATTTACCGAAATGTCGTCCGTCCTGTCGCTCTCTATGGTTCTGAGTGTTGACCAACTATAAAAGACAATGAACGACGTCTTGCGGTAATGGAGACGAAGATGTGCTACGTTGGACTAGTGGCGTCACACGTTTAGATCACATCCGAAATGAGGATATCCGCGATCGTTATGGGGCTGCACCGATCGTGGAAAAATTGCGAGAGAGGCGTCTTCGACGGTATGGTCACACAATTCGTGCCAACGAGAATTCACTTGCCAAGATTGGTCTGAACATCGAAGTCGATGGTAAACGACCAAAAGGCAGACCTAAACAACGGTGGCTTGATACGCTAGATGGGAATTTGAAAGCCTCGAGATTGCACCCAGATCAGGCATTCGATAGAGCCAAATGGTGAAGCCGATCACGACGAGCCGACCCCGCTTGTGAACGGGACAGAGGCTGAAGAAAAGGATGAAGACCATTCACTTTAGTATGATACTGACATTCAAAGTTTAAGAATGCAACAAATTTGCAGAAAAGTGGCAACTTTGACCTATTATAACTTTGTTAGTAATAGTGTGATTTCCACCAAACTTGGTAGCGTCTATAATATAACATTTATTACGGCATTCTAAGATAAACTTAAAGAGGTTCCCAATCAATTTCTTAAAAATATACTCTAATTTATATATTTATACTTTAATGAATATGATGGTAATACACTATTATTAACTTAATTCAAACAGGTTTTGTATGGAGAATATTTTGACGCCGTAGATTTACCCTTTTCAGATCCATGCACTGCTCCCCATTGCAACAAATGTGAAAAATAATATCGGTGTCGGAAGATACTAATAGAGACCTTTCGTTTAATATCCAATACGACTATACTTGATTAAAAAAAATTGCACCCCCGTTTTCCATATAAGAGATTAAACCGAACCTAATAGGGTTTCGTTTTACCCAAAATCTTAAAAAGCGTCCACTAGGAAATAATCAAAAAGATCGAAACAAGAGCATAAACTCATTGAACACATGAGTTTGCCTCAGACATTAAGTTAGCGTTGGTGTGTTTTCATATTAAACTGTCCTAGCACCTTATCGCAAAGGTCCAGCACCCAAATCTCATGGTTTGTATCTCAAATATCACCCATTCGTCTGCCCTGCCAGATGGTAAAGAATTCTTCGTTTCAACACCCATGAAGAACACTTCCTCTACATTTATTTGAACTACTTTTTCTATTTCAAATGCTGACATATCATTTTGTCTAAATCTGTAAATATTCAAACAATGACTGGCTTAAAATTAGAAATATAACAGCTTCACATCACTCTTAGCGTTATATTACTTCATTCAGACAAGGCCTATCTATAATCTAAAATAAATATGTTAATTTCGAAATATCTACATCCCGTATATTCTCGTGGAATATGCCAGCAGTCTCTAGTGTAGAATTAAACATGTTCACACCTCCTATAATTAAAATCAGTTTAGTCAATTAACAGCCATGCACCCATACGTACATTCATAACTACTTAGCCGTTTTTATACCAAGCTTTGCTGCGAACTTAAGTCATTCGCGCTTTGTCAAGACTTAAGATAGTAACTACCTTCCATCGATTCAAGTTGAAAATGGATCCTTCTCCTTCAAACTATACACAAGCGAATCGGATACAACGTCGGGATGCTGACCAATTATTGGAAGAATATTCTAAAATAATTCGGTGGCGAAATAATGGCACCGAAACCGTATTAGACATCGGTTGCGGTCCGGGCGACATAACGATCGATTTCATTCTACCGCGTATACCAAAACCGTTTGGAAAATTAGTTGGAGTGGATATTTTGGAAAAAATGATTAAACATGCCAAAAGGCTGTACGAGCGTGACAATGTTCACTTTCAAATATTAGATATTGAAAACGGTGATATAGACTTGTTTCTGAAAGATTATCCAGAAGGATTCGACCACATCACTTCGCTTTATTGTTTACAGTGGGTGCGTGATCAAAAGTGAGTGTTATAGTTCATTGTTCCAAGGGACAGTAAAAATCTTCACAAATAATAGTTCCTAGTTATTACCTATAATCTAGTGAGTGCTCCATACATTTTGCAATAAAAGTAACTGGAATTCTCTGAGCAAAAAGAGGGAATAGCAGGCAATTGATACCAAGCTGGTGTTTTGGTAGAACAAGTGCTCATGCTAACTCCTTACAATTTTAGTGTGGGATTTCGGCTTTTAAGGTGTCGGTCGCTTCGCTTTTCAAGGTCTGTCAGTCTGTCCGTCCCTCTGTCTGTCTATATTTTTGCCACACTCTCCCCGCGTTCTGGTATTGCTTCTCGGGGCTGCTCAGTTTAGTAACTCTTCATGGAATATCCGCTTCTACTTTATGTGGTGTTAGTTGCATTAGCATTCCACGCGGTACTCGATTTCACCATATAGCTAACCTTCCACCGTTAACGTGGACCCCAGCTTATTCTCGAGATTTCTGCTTGGGCGTTCTGCATCCTGTAGCCTGTATGTCCAACGACCATTCTTCGCCTGGTCCCATACTGTTTACCACCCAGCTAATTACCTCATTCGCTCAGTTTGCTTGCTAAGGCTAGCTTCCTGCTTCTCGCGATTGCTTCATGGGCTAAAACATCCACTCGAATCATCCCCGCAATTACGCATGCTGCCTCATACAATATTGTTCGGTAGCCGGAGTACGTGCGGAGAGCACTTAGCCAAAATACAACTTGAAACTGTCTGCGATTTTCAACAATTTTTATCGCAGATGCCCACACTGGTCCAGCGTATAAAAGAAGAGAGCTGACGACTCGCGATAAAAGTAATCGTCGGCTGTATTTCGGGCCGCCTATAATTGGTAGCATCCTTGCTAATGTCGAGGTAATGGTCGCTGCTTTTTGCCCAGTAAGCTTTGAATGGGATTTAAAACTAGCCGTTGCGTTATTGAGTTGAAAGTTACTCCCAAGTATTTTAGCAATGGCTGGAAGCGAACTGTATGTGAGCCGATGCAGATCTAAACGGTTTTTCATTTCCGTCACTTTGTAAAAAGTACCAGCTCCGTTTTCTTTTCGGCAAGCTTCAGTCCGACTTGATCGTACAGATAGCCTCAATCGCATAAATTTCTACTTTGTCAGGGTGATTGGATGTTATGACCACCCAACGTCATTTTCGAATCCCACGACAACAGCCTGCTTAGCTTTTGGGCACCGTAGAACGGCATCTTACATTATGTTCCATAGCAGAGGGCCCAGAACAGACCCCTATAGAACTCCTGCCGTTATATCGTATGTCTTTGACCCTTTATCCGAATCGTAAAGTAAGTTCCGCTGTCAGAAGTAGCCGAAGATTATACTTAATATATAATTTAGCGTTCATACCGCGATGAGCACTTCGATGATACGGCTCCGTCTGGCGGAATTGAATACGTTTTTGATGTCGAAAGTCACCAGCGCACAGTATTTGCGTTCGCCAAAGGCTTTCCTAGCTAATTCAAAAACCACTTTGGTGGCATGAACCTTTGACCGAACCTTCTGGAATCCAAACTGCCTATCCTTATCGGTTATTTGCCACTATCAATTATTTGATATAGGCCGTTATATATTATCCGCTCGAGAACCTTGCCTATTGTATTCAGAAGACAGATAGGTCTGTAGGATTTTGGCTCACCAATCGGCCTACCTGGCTTCAGGATCAATACAAGTTTTTGTAATTTCCACTCCGTGCGAAAAGATCCTTCTTTTAGACAGCCTGCGAATACTGGTACGAAAATTCTTATTCTTCGCCTTGTTGGGGATTCGATCAATATCGGGGGATGCGTCCAGAACTTTGTCCGTGGTTACTGGAGAGATATTTTCGTCACTTAGTGAGATCGTAGGAAGTATAATTTCCAGACGTTGGAGAAACTGTCGAAACGATCTCCTACAGCAATCTGGAACACATAATAGAAGAAGACCTTTTACCTTTTACTGCCGACATAACCGACTTGTATGCACCTCCCCAAGGGTCAGAATCTACCTCACTGCAGAGTCGCTTGAAGCAATCATTTTTAATCTTCGTGATAGCAACTTTTTACGCGCGTTTTTATTATCGAGGTACCGTTGTTCATATTCCGGCGTGTTTCTTCGAGATCGACTTCGCATTCTGGCCTTCAAGCATTCCGACTGGCATTTCGCTATTTCAACGTTCCACCAGTAGTTTGGATTCCGCTTTTGAGGGTGTATACGTCTTGGCTCGAAAGCATCACAGGCTCGATATATCTATTGGGACAGCGGCAACACCTTATCTGCAACCGTCCCATTAAACTCAGTATAACACCGCAATACCTCTAGAATTGTATTCTCACCAAGTGATCCTGATGACCAACCTGATTCTCGTCTCTTCGAGTTAACATTTATTGTTCTAGGTCGCTTATCAATGGTTATATATATCGCCTGGGGTATTAGTATACTCCTCACTAGCATGCCAATGTATATGCTTGATCAATTTACGAAAGTAAGATCCTCGGTGAAACCTAGTTCTCCACGCCTAAACGTGTTTACACTTCCGACATTAGCCAGGGTGATATCTAGGCAGGATTACACCTCGAGTAGATTTCTTCCTCTTTCATTTGTTTCACGACTTCACCACTCCTATGCCCATTCGTTGAAGTCACCGGCAATGAGCTTGTGCTCTTTAGCGTTTCTCACTAATTTGTTTCAATTGCAATATTCTCATGCTGACATACTTGGTGCGGCATCGCAACTGTAAATGTAGAAGTCGTCGACCTTAACCCTCACAAAGTCGTTTTCGCGGTGCACCATTCGATTTCCACAGGCCCACAGACTTTCTCCTTGCATCTGTTTCTCAAACGTCTTGGTGGAGGTTTTTGTATTGCTCACAGACAATAACATCACTTTCCTTTTCAAAGACGCTTTGCAACAACAGGTCGTGAGCAGCTTGGCATTGATTTAAATTCAGCTGGATGACTCTCATTTATGTAAGCTAGTTAAGGCAATCCTGGCACCTGGCACAACCTGTTATATGGTCATAATCGCGATCTTTAATTTCGTTGCATAGAAGACATTCAGGTTCCTTGGTGCAGTCAAAAGACTTTCTCCTCCACATCTTGGACACAGTTTCGATCTATCGATGGTGCTAGTGCAATCCGTCGCCATGTGTTCAAATCCCAGGCATTTTAAGTACTTTTTTAGAACAATTTGCTCGCATAGTCTACCCAGGTGGGAACTTTGAACGCCCAGACATACACTGAATTACAGCTTCCTACGTTGAAATTAAGGGGGTCCTCATACATACAAAAGGGGTGTGTAAAATTTTTTTCACTGAATATAGTCATATTGGATATTTAAACGTCTCAATCAAAAAATCTGAAAAAAAAAATCGTGAAGCTGCCTCTATACGGTTTCCAAACCACAAAATACTCTCCATATCGATAACTGCTCAAATTAAATTAATAATACCATATTACTATCTTTGGGAGAAATTGACTAGAAACCCCCCTTAACTCTATCCTATAGTTAAAAACATTTGCAAAGTTACTACAACCCAAAGTACTAAATATCAATACCACACTAAAGTAAATAGTCTGACATGCTAAATGCATATGGAGTATGGGCTACATACAAATGGGATAGTTCGAAGACCAAATATGCTTACCTAAGAAACAAACAAAACCTTTCATACCTGAAGCGCCAAACATCCGGTTTCCTAACTTGTTTGCATTTCACTTCCATAAAGGTCCTAATTTGTCAACTTCTCTACTATATTATCATGTGGGTTGCCGTTACCTCGCCTAAGACATTAGATGTCGCACTAGGTAGTTATATGTTACTGGGAGAATTAAATTGAATTACCCGCCCTAAAATGCCAGAGGCTTCCTCTGGACTATTCAACCCATTCCATCTGTTCTGCAAATAGTGTGGAGTGTCCTCACTAGAGGTGAACTGCATTTATCGCATTTGTAACGTTATTGGAAGTCATTGAAATCTCCAGCTACTAGCCCCTGATCCCACATTGTCATTGATATGAATGCTCTTGATTTTGAATTCAAAATAGCTTATATGTATTTCCACTGTCATCATCGCGAGTACGTAGGGGCACGTTGGTGGATTTGGACCCACTGTCTGAAAGAAAAATTTTTTACCGATTTTACACCTTTTCTATACAACGTCTCGTAGCCCTGCTAGGTAATATTCTGAAATTTGTAGAGTTATCCCAGTAAATCGCCTCACTAAACTCCTCTAAAAACTAACATTTTCATTATTTACTTGGTGGAATGCATACGTTGTGAGCTTATGGTCATCTCCTAACAAGCAGCTTTGACAACATATTTCACTTTCAATATTCAATGGCGGAAAGATGACACTTTTCAAAATGCTGGAAACAATGGGCTGTAAAGTGTTCATACTATTATGTGATGTCAAAGGACGAAGAGCAAATCGCAATGGCCGAAAAAGCCGCCAAGGCTGCCTCCAAGGAAACTTGTGTACAGCGAAACCAGGCTCAACAGGCTTTTTGTCTGAAAATTGCAATGCGGACAGTTAATCTCTGCCACTGCTCGGCCAATCATTACCAAATTTCGTGTACATCTTTTTCTAATATCTCAAACATAGTAATTCAATTCAATTTGATAATTTTCTATAAAAAAAAAAGTTGCGATAAAAATGGACTAAACATGGGGTCAATTTTTCAAAGTTTTTTTTTTCAAAGTGCCGATCGATTTTCTAAATTTTCTGCTAAATTACTGTGAAAGAACTCTCCTTTTAAAGGAACTATTTTTAATTTTTTGTTTCACACTTCTCAATCATGAGATTAACTATCCGCAATGGAAGCAGAATTTTTCTATGACCAGACTTTGACGCCCTCTATATTTTGGAAAGATACTGGCAAACAATTTTGTTTGTATAGTTTTCTTTATATAGTTATATGTTAAAAAAAAAGCCTCATTACAATATCTAATAAAGGAGCCCGGAAAAGAATCGCAAAAAGACTTTTTTTAACGTTCTAGACCGAAATAGTACCTTAGCAGTGCCAAATTATAAATTGCATACAACATTATATGAGGTTATATGAACAACTCTTGAAAAAAGTAATAAGTAAAAAAAGGTAGCTGAAATCGTCATCCTCCAATTATGGAAGGTAAGCGTTGTTAAGAATATTTAGTAGTTAGATGGGAGACTAAATCGGAACATTGAATTTTAGGTTTTTCAATTTTTTTAGTTAATTGTAACAGAGATTCAGCTCCTCGCGAATAAATATTTTAGATTCACCTTTGTTTTACTTTTATTGTCACTTCTGCAGGATTGTTAAATAAAACTCAAATCTAACCGTGAACTCTGTTAAGAACTAACTAAAAACTAGTCACACCTTGAAAAATTATACAGAACTTTCAAAATAAACTATGCATCTATCGCCAAAAATGCCCCATATAAGGAAACTTTTCAGACTTAAAGCGATTAGCTTCCGTTTTCCAACTCATTTAAGCATTACTGAATCGCAAATGGGTTCCAATCAATGTGAGATATACAGAATACAAATAAAAATATTTGCCTAATAAAATTTGAAATATCTTATTAGAAGTTAGAAATGTTATCATTCGAATTATTCCAAATTCCATAGTTCCTTTGTCTAATTTTTTATATTCATCCCGTAGTCTGATCTTTTATATGATTTCACTTCACAGGAAGGGCATGAAAAATATCTATAACCTCCTTAAACCCGGCGGTGATTGTTTATTCACACTTCCAGTCAAACATGCAGTATATAACATATATGACGAACTCGCCAAAATTCCCAGGTGGAATGCTTTAATGTCAAGCAACTGTGATTTCTTTGCCTCCTTCATCAACCAAGATAATGTGGCAGAAGCTATGTCAGAAATTTTCAAACTCACTGGGTTTAGATATTACAACGTTGAAATCATCGATAAAAGGATAACTTATACCGGCTTAGATAACATATTAGGTATGCAATGGATAAAAATCCTTATCCAGAAATACTCTAGCATATTTTTGCTTTTACTACAAGGATTCATAACTGCGGTCAACCCAATCTTTGCAAATATGGAAACTATGGAAAAAACGGAATATTTAAAGGACTATTTAAAGATTGCTGCTGAGCTGAACGTATATCGAGAAGCTGAAAATCCGAGTGAAAGTGAATTTGGTACACCCTATCAACTTGCAGTTGCATACGCCGTAAAATAATGTGGTTTCCACTAAAATATAATTTTTGCAATCAGTATTGAATTTAATTATTATAGCATAGGAAGAATTCAATTACTTAAATATATATAATTATTGATAGTTTTGCTTACCAAGGATCAGTATTTTCAAAATTTGTACTGAGATTGCCACCGCTACTAAATGAGTGATGCCTTGATAGATAATCTTGACTTCAAAGCTAACCTTCTTGAATAACTGTTTGTCACTGGAAAGTTGCTGGGAAATTAAATAAATATTTTTCTAAAGCCATTTTGTATCTAAGCTCAATTTTGTAAAAAAAGGAGAACTGAGTTCGCAATATCTTTTTAAATTAAAGCAACCAAAATGTTTACTTTATCTAATTCCGATAAGAATCTACGCCGAAGCCTATTGTAGCAACACTATCTTCTGGGACAAGAAAGGGTTGATTTCATTTAAGCCCAGAGATTTATCGGAGAGCTCGAAATAGAGGCTTAAACAAAATATAATTGCCCGGACATAATTTTTTCCTAGGGCCGGATTTTCAACCTGTGGCTCATGCAATCCAAAATTTGGGTTATGAAACTAGAAAATTTAATTCAAATTTATTATTTACTAAAATTAAATTCTATGTATTATGATCAACAAAGCTGTTCATCCAAATTCAACTTATTTACTCAGATGACTAAAATTCTAGAATATACTTTACTGAGAAACACAGGTAAGTAGTCGTGCATGTGGGTGTTCACTGTACTAAAATATTTACTTTATTGGAATACTGCAGTCTTCAACGATTTACGGTACACTAACTTCGCTCAAAAAACACTAATTTGCCCTAATATAACTTTACTGATAATAGTAGGGATCGCACCAATTTTCCAGTATAGTGGCCTATCGCATAGTTACATTGTAAAGTCAAATTTCGTGGTTTCAATACGTACAATCGTTTCCGAATAAATTGCATTTGACTGACAGCTAGGCAAAAACAGAGTAAACCGATTTTAGTAAGACTGAAAAGAGAAAGCTGCAAATTGAAAATTGAGTACTTTAGGAGGTTTTCCGAATTGAGTTATTGTTTCTACTACATAAATTGTCAACATAGCTACATAAAAAAACGCAGCAAAAATTTCAAAGTGAAATTCAAGTTCCTTTAGATTTTATGAGGGTAGAACCGAGTGATTATCGAGTTTAGACTGAGGTTCGAATGCCTAGGTGATAGTTTAGCTTGATGTCCTTACGTAATATTGCAACACAAAGTAAATAGCGTGTTTACAAGTATAATTACTTAGCACCAGTCCTTTCTACGTGTGCATTTGTATTGGTTGTAACTGTATTTTATTTGTAATTAAAAGTGAGAAATGTCCTCATATCCGAAAGACGAGTTTTCAATCAACTTTTTCAAAGAGGTTTTCCAAAAATGACCCTTCAGCGGACTACCTTGTTATTTTTGGCTTAAATTATTCAATTCTTAAAGGTTGTTCGAAATATAGCTAATACTAGCTGAACTCGGCAATCCTTGTTCTGCCTGTGTATATTTACAAAAACCGTGATTTTCTTGAGATACTGGAAGAAGTGATTCTAACTGAAAATAGACTTGCCTATCTATTCCGAATGTACGTGGGAAGTTATCACATTTTATAATATTCGTCACTCCAAACGTTGGCGTATGAAAAAATGCATTGTATTTCCATATATGCTGCAAAAATTCTCAAGTAGCTCCAGCAATATGAATTAGAAGTCACTGTGGCCAAATGGTCCTGTCAGTGGAATAGCATATACCAGGCATTTCCTACTGAAACTTCAAAATGCGACAATATAAGCACAATATAGTCATTATACAATGAAGTAATTTCAGCGCACTTTATAATCATAGTCTTCGTAGTAGCTTCTTTATGGGGATCGACTTCAATAGAGTTCAGCATCACCATGTTGTTTATCTTGTTCTTCGGGAATTGCAGCAACTCTAAAAATAGACGATTTTGCTCGAAAATTTGTAATTCGTTCACTGTATTGTTAAGATGTTTCGGCACCGCTTAAAGTGAAAGGTTAAACTCGCAGGTTGTTAAACGATGCAACCAGTTTTCTTCATGTTTCAGCAGCTCTTGATAGAGGCTCTGAATCGTTCTGTTTCCAGTATCTTTTTCTTCACATGTTTCAGCAGCTCTCCTTGCTGACAGTTACCATGCATGTCTGGTTAATCTCCCAAAGTTCAGTTTTTAGGTAGTATTTCAGTAATTTTGAGATTTTTAGCCCCATCCCTGAAAGGGGGAGAAAACTTTATGGTGGGGAAAGGAGGGATCTCACCTTTTCTAACCCGATGAAAACTTATGGCGGTCGAAAAATCGCAGCGGTCACCACCACCCTCCTTAAAAAGTTAGGGCATAGGGTACATTTTCATGTCATCATGGTGAAGTTCGATTTTCCGACCCTGCCATCGCAAGGGGAGGAGGTACAGGGAGAAAGAGTAAGGACCTCCCTCCTTTCTACCCGTAATGTCACTTTTTCTTAAAAAGGTGCCTCGAAAAGGGACTATTTTCGAAACATTATTGGGCGGACAATCGTCATCGCATTGTGCAATGGAGATTGCAGAGAAGGCTCCCTTACCCATTCACCATGCGGAAAGGATGCACTCAATTGGGAGGCGGGAGTGGAGAGGCGCCGGGTGGTCCCCACTACAACTTCTCTTGCATATAGCGACCATGATTGCCGTACCAAAAAGTTTATTAATGTTTCGGGAGAAGCCTCTATTCGAGGCGCCCTAACCTTTCAACAAGTGGTGGCCGCCAAAATTCTTCGGCGGGTCTTATTCTTCCTTTTGTGTACCCTCTTTACCGCCTCCTTTCAGGGTGGTGGCGCTGACCAACCAAACTTGACTATGATAATAACACAATACCCTCCATTTGAAACGCCATTACTTTTTAAGAGGAGGTGACCGTCGCGATTTTCCAATGGACAGAGAGAAGATCCCCCGCTTCCTCATTCATAATTTCCTTTCCGCCGGGAGCAATAGGGTTGAACGTTATACTCTACCATTTTAACATAAAAATAGCCCCAATTTAGGCAGCCATAACTTTTGAAGCGGGGATGGCTGTTGGAATTGTTTCACTCTGCAGCGCCAGAGCTGTGCATCACATCAACATATATAGCGTATAAACCTTCTCCATTAAAAAATTTATTTATTTCATGGCAATCGGTTGAACGGTTTCGAAGTCTATCGATCACAAACGGATATACGTATCACCCATTTCCATTTTTATATAATAGAAGAAAGTAGAAGAGGATAACAGATAGTGGCCAAATTTGATTGAATTCCAATTAATTCTTCCCACTAAAAAAAATCCCAAAAATTTCATGAAAATAAGCCTTCTAATGTGATTTTTTAATCCTTTTTAAGGTTTTGTGTGAAACAAAACCTTATTAGAATCGAGACGGTGTCTGTCTATCCGTCTGTCCGTCTGTCTGTCTGTCTGTCTGTCTGTCTGTCTGTCTGTCTGTCTGTCTGTCTGTCTGTCTGTCACACCCGATTTATTCGGAAACGGTTGGACCGATTGTCACGAAAATTGGTGAGAGTATGTAATCTGGTGTTCCCTTTACATGTAGTAAGTGGCGCCACCTTGTGTTAAGTTTAAGGGGGGGCTCCCCATACATGTGAATTTGAAAAAAAAATTTTTCACAGAATGTAGCCATGTGGGGTATCAAATGAAAGGTCTCAATTAGTACTTTTCGAAACTGGTTCAATATTTGATATTGGTGAAACATAGGGGAGTGAGGGCCCAAAATATGACCCCCAAAAAGTGTAATAGGTCTCGTTCTCAGAACCTATCCAACTGAAAAATCTGAAAAAAATCACAGTGGTGCATCTCTACGAAATCTAGGCCTCAAAATATATCCGGTTCCGATATCTGCACAAATAAAGTTAATAATAGTATATTTCCACATTATTTGTCAACCAGACATGTGTGTATGTAGGTATATAATATATGCGTGCTAATGAACTTTGCGGGTAGTGCCTAATTCAAATAGATACAAGAAGTAAATGGGAAATATGGATACGATCAATTTATATACGTGCATATATGTGTACATTATTCGGAAATAGGCAGTTTGTTTGTTTAGGGTGTGCGTAATATCTATGGCTGTAATATGTATGTATGTCTCGTAGTTTGGAAAAATATGAAGGATTATGTTGGATCATACATAAAATGAACACAAAACTTTTATACCCGAAGCGCGAGCTTCCGGTATTCCGACTTGTTTTTAATCTGATAATAATAATAATCATTGGTCCGACAATACGATTAGATCTGGGGCTTGAAATGCGTAAGAGAACTTCATTCAAGACCTTAACAGTACCTTAGAAGGTATTGTAGTCAGCATTGGGCTCCTCCCTGATTATTACGCTAATGTGGTGAAGGTACTCAATTACAGCTGAATTGACTGGTATCCGACTTCCAGTCACGATCCAAATCTCCCTACCACCAGTGGGATTTAAACCGCGACCTTCGGCAGCCTAGCGCTCAAACCACTAAGACATCAGAGCGTTACTTAAAATATATATATTTTAAAGCTAAAATAAAATAGCTTTATAATAATCAACCTTCACGATACTTCATTTCGATAATCGAATGGGGTCGGTCTTTTTCCGCAGTGCCTTTTATGGTAATTACGGTTAATCCCAGTAATTGTCTAGACAATTCAATACCTCTATACAGGTATGTACAATTGATAATGGAAATATTGTTTAATAAATTGTCCAAATTAATTTATTAAACTAAAAATAAAAACAAACAGCATTTAAGTCCCTACCATTCCCAGCAACCGCCGCGTTAGTATGAACTTCTAACGCTAGTATGTCAGATTACTTACCACAATATGGTTCTCACCATCTTCGAGGTTGCATGCAGCAATAATTTTACATGAAGAATATGTCTTCGACCTACGACCATAACACCAGACCACCTGATAGGTTGACGAACGGAGATCTCCAGTGATTGCCACGACGGACAATGAGCGGGATACACTAGATCCCCAATGTAGTGATCAATCGTTTATGTTGTGGAAGGATGACTTCAGAGAATATCGTGTAAAGTTCATCCTTCCATAAATAATATAGCACATGCGAACAATGACTGCTTCTTCAAGCAAGAGAAATGCTACTTTTAACCCCTACACCATTTATTAGAAGATCCCAGAAATTTGAGGCCTTCTTTAAAGATTGAAAAAAAGGAAGAATGATTATAGTCCTGAGTAATGGGGAACATCAATGAGGGAAATATATACATGAATCCCGTTCTCGGAAAGGTAATATACAGAATATATGGAAGAACAATTGGGAGGAAGCAGGCTGGTTTTTCCTCCGAATCGTCCTATGTGGACCACGATAACACCCTTCAATCATTATCATCTATCTGCTCTTCAGTAACTTTGAGAAGCGAGTGTCAAGAGAAGATGTCCCTGGCGTATTCTATGCAAAAACAATGTTCCGGTGTAACTTATCAGAGTAATATATGATGGAAGAAAATGTTTCATGCTTTGTCAAGGAATTAGAAGAATTTAAGGTCCTAAGTGGGGTCTGACAAGATTGCATTCTTAGCTGAATTAATTTATACCCGTTGATCGAACCATATTTCCTCAATCATTTTGACTACGCTGACACCCTACACTAATGTTAGGTAAGCATCTGATGAGTTATCGCTGCTCTTGAATGTGAAATTGTCTCCTAGTACGACGACGAAGGGCGACGAATGCCGGGAGCAGCTCATAGGAAGATATCCACGCTGTATTTGAAAGGTGTTTGGTTTGAGTGATTTGTAGAAAAATACAATGAACACTATAAAAAGTATTGAACAAGACTGCCGGCGATAGCTTAAATTCATCATCATCAACGGCGCAACAACCAGTATCCGGTCTGGCCCTGCCTTAATAAGGAACTCCAGACATCCCGGTTTCGCGCTGAGGTCCACCAATTCGATATCCCTAAAAGCTGTCTGGCGTCCTGACCTACGCCACCATTCCATCTCAGGCAGGGTCTGCCTCGTCTTCTTTTTCTACCATAGATATTGCCCTTATAGACTTTCTAGACTGGATCATCCGCATCCATACTGATTGAGTGACCCGCCCACCGTAACCTATTGAGCCAGATTTTATCCACAACCTGTCGGTCATGGTATCGGTCATAGATTTTGTCGTTATGTAGGCTACGGAATCGTCCATCTTCATGTAGAGAGCCAATTCTTCGGAGGATTCTTCTCTCGAATGCGATTAAAAGTTCGCAATTCTTCTTGCTAAGAACCAAAGTCTCCGAGGAATACATGAAGACTGGCAAGATCAGTGTACAGTACGACCTTTGACCCTATGAGACATTTCGAGCGGAACAGTTTTTGTAAGCCGAAATACGCTCTGTTGGCTGCCAACAACCGTGCGCAGATTTCATCATCGTAGCTGTTATCGGTTGTGATTTTCGACCCTAGATAGGAGAAATTATCAACGGTCTCAAAGTTGTAGTCTCCTATCCTTATCCTTCCGGTTTGACCAGTGCGGTTTGATGTTGTTGGTTAGTTGGTTTTCGGTGCTGACGTTGACACCATATATTTTGTCTTGCCTTCATTGATGTGCAGCCCAAGATCTCGCGCTTATCACAGCCTGCTCGATCTGGATGAAGGCAGTTTGTACGTCTCGAGTCGTTCTTCGCATGATGTCGATATCGTAAGTATAGGCCTAGTTTGATGGACTTAAAGAGGATCGTACCTCTTGCATTTACCTCAGCATCGCGGATCACTTTCTCGAGGGTCAGGTTAAAGAGGACGCGTGGTAGAGCATCCCCTTATCGTAGACCGTTGTTGATGTTGAATGGTCTTGAGAGAGATCCTGCTATCATAGGCGGCTTTAAAGTCGATGAATAAATAGTGCAACACATTCCAACAGTTTTTCCATCGCTTGCCGCAGAGAGAAAATCTGATCTGTTGCTGATTTTCCTGGAGTGAAGCCTCTTTGGTATGGGCCAATGATGTTCTGGACATATGGGGCTATCCGGCCTAGCAAGATAGTGGAGAATATCTTACAGCTTGAATTAATCACCAAAAATAAAGTCAAATCAATTAGGGGTGTCGGTTCAAGAAGCCAGCACCTTTAAAAGAAAAGTAAGTAACAAGTAGAGAAGTAGATCCGTTGATGGAAGAAATCACCGGACTAGCTTTTTACTGGATATTGCAACGCGTGGTCCATGTGGTGCCTGAGCAAAATGGCGAACATCATAGGTAAATCCTTGAATAATGCACCCAACGATCACAAAGCTTTGAAAGTCGGCATAGTATTGACGGAAACCATTCTGGTTACAGGAAAGACAGAAAACCTAATTTTCCCAGCAGGCCATATATTTTTAATTGCCTTAAAACGACGCCATTGCTTGAAGGGAAGAAGAGTGTAGAGCAAGAAATATGTTATGGCTGAAAGAGAAACTAAAGCACAGTATGGACGAAAATATGATGTTATGTTGATCATACTTCGGAGTGAGAATACTCCAGTAGTCTTGAAGCAAGCAAGCTAAGTTCGAACATGAAAGTTACCTCAAATTATCGTACTCAAATTATTGTACCTATTGTAAGAAATAATACCCGGTCTTTCGCTAATGGAAGGGAGCAATGAGATGACAGACATTTTAGTCATACTTCCAGTTATATAGAAGGGATAGCTGGAAAGTTATTTCAAAAAATTTGGATTCAATTTTGACACAACTCCAAAATATACCTTAAACTAAACGCTAATGTGTTACACTTGGAAAAAGCGGAAGTCGAAAAATGTTGACCTAATTAACACCGTTTGGACCACTGTGAAGCTATGTGCGATTTCGAGAAGGCTTTCGATAACGACAAAAGGGAGTATATCTGGTATGTTATACGCAAAAGGAGTATTCCGGAGAAACTAATAGCTATTATCAGAGCGACATATAACGGTGAAAATGTCACGTGCTGTAACGAAGAGAAATCTCAGAGGAATTTGAAGTCAAAAGTGGAGTCTGCCAGGGTTGTATCTTGCCACCGACACCTTTTCTTCTCATTAGTAGTGACCTTCTTAATACTGTTTGGCTAGAGAATAACCAAGAACTATGTAGCACAGAAAAATGAAGAAAGAGTGCTAGCTTTTCCGAAAATCATTTTCTGGCACTGAAGAGCATTGCCGGCAACCGACCGCGAATGCGGATAGATATGTTATGCCCCACATAAGGTTTACGCAATTGCAGAGCTGCAAATCAAAATTTAGGTCATGACACCGAAGAGTTTCGTGCGAATCGCATTATACTTACCAAAATTATAATAAAGCGAAAACCTGCTTTTAGTATAAATGTTTGGCGGTTAGTCATACGCCCTAAATTTCCTAGTTAAAAATCAGTAAACATTTCATACCTTAAACGCCCAAAATCCAATTTCCGACGTGCCTTATCCACTTAGATGGTGTATCTAGAACAATTAATAAACG
Source organism: Hermetia illucens (assembly GCF_905115235.1). NCBI lineage: Eukaryota > Metazoa > Arthropoda > Insecta > Diptera > Stratiomyidae > Hermetia > Hermetia illucens. The sequence continues at coordinate 172,467,350 of NC_051849.1, read as the reverse complement.
TTCCCAATACTCATTTCTTTCTCTCCGTTTATCTTAGTTAATACAGACTTGCTAACATTATGTGTGTTATTAGTGTTGGCATTGTTACGCTAACGTTGCTATTTCTGGATCGTATATTTTCAAACTTATTTGTTGATAGATTTTCAGCTATAGACCGGTTTATTTTCCCCAGTAAAATAGTAGTGCGCATTTTCCGGTTTTGCATACAAAAACGTTTTATAATCTCAGAAACTTCACCATTTTCATGATTTACGAGCAGAATACAACCAATTTACATCAGCAGATTACTGAAAGGCGACTTTTGCTATAATTGATAAACGAAGCTTCCAACCCTTCTAGAATTCGAAATTATAAAACAAATATTTAGCCCCCATACTTAACAGTAATTAGGCGATGTTTTGTCACGGATCTTCACAGTCTAGACCACCCAGGAAATTCTTTCGGTAGAGTATTTGTCTATGCTCTTTATAAAATATCGACTAAAAAACTGGAATAACTGGGCATCTACGTATACTCCACCTAAAACTAAAAATATACTATATTAGTAGTTTTGTATCGCCAGTTTAACTAAGGACAGAAGCCTGCTTGCACCTCCATCAAAATGTAATTATGATGCTTAACAAAGGCTAAATGCTGAACCTTTTATCATACATATAATAATATGAGTGCAAAAACTATATATAAAAATTTATTAATTCAGTATTATGCGAAACTGTTATTGCCTCTAATTATGGCAATTGATCTCTCACTTAGCGAAGTCCAACGGTTAACGAGCTTTGTTGATACGGCCACATAGTGACTGGCTTTATATATTCTATATACACATATAGCAAAATACAAACATGCAGGTTTTAACCAGGATTATTGAGTTATTTTTCTGGAGGTTTACCTTAAGCCATGCACTCAGGGCCGTAAAAAGAAAATCCCGGCCCGGGGTGACGTGGAAGAAAAGGGACCCAGAAAGAAAATTATACGGGTCGGGGGTGAAAATTATACAAGTTCCCTTATTATCCAACTTTTTCCTTTAAATTTCTACTCCAAGCCCATATGGGCTCAGGAGGAATCCCCCCCTTTTAACCCCCCTCTCGCTTGGTCTGCATGCACTACGCTCAACTATCCGAGCTTTACTAAAATTATTATTATTATAGCTTGTGATAAAAAAGAAGTAAATTTTGAGACTTTGTGTGAAACAACTCTATTCAAATCATTCACTGTCCGTCGATTTGTCTGTCTGATATACTTTTCTCCAAAACGGCTACACCGATTGACATAAAATTTTAGTAAGACCCACGCATACAGTTCCATAACTTTCATCATCACACACGCTGGAAAAAGGTGAAATTATTTTTTTCCTAATGTAATGTAGGGTCCCCCCTTCTCCCCCCTGAACGATCATAATTAGTTCTTTCACGGACAAAATTCCGACGTAAAAGGCAAAATAGGTAAGTAAGAGATCAAGACTCATTTTCAAAAGCTACCCAAACTAAAAATCTGCAATAAATCAGAATGATGCGCCTATACGAAATCTAGGTTTCAAAATGCATCCCATTTCGATAAATTTTAGATTGACCGATAACCGACTTAAATTCATACTAGGAGTATCAAACTATAATAGCGACAGAGGATGATATCACACATAATACTGGAAAGTTTTGTGGAAATCCTGTTATTAATAAGAAAGTTATTGTAGTTCACAGTTATTAATTTTGTTCGAATTTACTCCATCTTAAGCCATGGAAATCTGGTACTGAGGTTAATTAACCAGAATAGTTGACATACAATTATAAAACCCCTTTGCGAAATAGGTGATTTTTCCTTTTGACAACAAAAACTCTTAAAACCGGTTCACTGCTCGTCTTTTTTTATGGCTAGTGATGACAAGTAGAAAGACACTACAGTGCGAGGTTGCAGCAGCGCTCCGCTTTTTCAAGTCCGGCCTGAATACTTTTGATTGTGGAGTTCACCATACACCAGTTTGCCTCCGACTGATTTTCAGAGAATCTTCGTGGCTCGTCCTCCCTGAACAAAATCGTGGACAGTGCAACATCGCATGCTCCTGGTCCTCAGGTGAGGAACCACATTCAGGGCAAAAGGGAAAATCATCCAACGTGAATTGGTGCAAATACTTTCTGTAAACACCATTGCCATGACAGGAATTAAGTGAAACGGTAGTTAATCTCATTGTGTCGTTGCTGAAACTACCCCTCAATATGGGGAATCAAAATATGGGTCGATCTCTCAGTAACACATCCCACATGCCATTTTCCCCCCGGAATTGATATTGGCGTCAAACATCACCCCCAGGTATTTGGTAACAGACCACCAAAACACTAATGTACTAATCGTATTCCTTGTCCTACGGTTGGTAATCAAACCCGTTTCCGTCTTTTGTTTTACAATGTTAAGCTGAACCATGGCACATCATTTATTAGAAGATATTGTGTCTCAGGCCAGCTTCGAAACGAAAGCCAAACTGGCGCCCCGTAAGCCATTCCTATATTCAGTGATAGGAAAAAGTCTATTGATCCTTACTCGAATTTTTTCCTACCGCGTCTGTAAGACGAATCGGGCGGTATGATAATGGATGTCCTGGTGGCTTATTGAGCTTCGGGAACAAAACTAGTTTTGGCCTCTTCCATCGAGCGGGGAAAACTCTTTCTAACATGCATAGCTTAAGTTCGCTGATAAACCAGTCGGGTCTAGTTTTAACATGGAAATAGCGTCTAAACCGGCAGCTTTATTATCAACAAATTTCCGCAAGTTCCTCTTCAGTTTCCGCAGGTATAGTGAAGACGTCCAACGCTTGTTTATATATTTTTCACTCCCCTTTATACGGAGGGAAGAACGCCATTACTATATCAAAGAAAAAATGCAGGCAGGTCAGTTGTGATTTTCGTTCTTCCATCTTTATCAACAACCCTGTACCCTGTTCAGCAAGGGTTCTGGTTTGTGTTTTCACTTCCTGATGCATATAGCCTGCTTAATTATGACTCCAAGGTTCACGAATATTTCCCGTTTCTCATTGAAGTCTGGTTTGCCTCTAGATCGTTGGCAGATCCTTCTTGCTCGAAAGCATGCAGCCTGCAAGTCGGCGATTTTTTCATTCTACCAATAGTTTGACCGCGTATTGCGGAGGATTCTCGCTTACGCATGGCAGCAACGCATGCTCTTATTAAGCATCTCATCATTTGTACTACCTTTTCTGAACACCGAACAAAATTGGGACCCTGGTGTTAGTAGTTCGACTGCCCCACGTGTTGAAATCACCCGCTAGGATTCTTGGGGTTCGACTTCTTGCATCCGAAACTAGCATACTTACCATTTCCTCGCATTGTGTAATCGTCACACTTCGTGGAGCATAGCAACTGTTTATGTAAATAACCAGCCATTTTTGCCCTGACGAATCCAATTTCCGGAAATTACATAGCTCCTTGGATAGTTTAATTGCCCCGCCTGCGTAACCCATCCACCAATCTTATTGTTGCAATAAAGTTCGACTTCGGCTCCTTGTCATAGATGATCCAAGAGAGTGGGTCTTGCGCTGCCTCGCATTTCTTCATTGCATCCAAGGCTCTTCTAAATGCTGGGCATCTACTTCTGCCTGCGACGTGCCAACCGTGAATGTCTTTTGCCCACTTTCAAAACGTACATTCAGGGTCAACCGTGCACTTCCTGAATATATGACCTTCTTTCCCACATTTTCTACACCTCTGCACTTCGGTGCATTTCGCTGGTATGTAGCCAAATTCAAGTCATCTAAAGTGGCGCTTGACGGATACCTGCTTTCTGAGTTAACAAACCACATGTTTTTACTTTAGCAGACACGAGCAGTCGACATTTATTTATCTTGAAAACCGAGTAGTCCGAATTATTTTTCTATAGCCTCGCAGATAACCTCCTTGGCCGAGATTTCATTAATATCTTTACATTGTATCAAAATGTCCTGCTTTTTAGACACCATTTGTGCCTCTTCCCCTAAGAACTTCTCCATCTTTTCGAAGAAATTTTCAGCCGTTTTACCAGGAGACTTCTTCAGCTCCAGCGACAAATTTTCTTTTTAGGAACGTCTGATTCGGTTAAGGCTTTTTCCAAGGTCCACCAGTTCTGGATTGGATTTGACCTTTCTGAGAATACCCCTGTATGCCATATAACCTTTTTTAGAGATGATGACCAATTCAGGCCGGAATCTTCTTTTGCGTGTCACGTTTTTCTTTCCGCCAACCTTGCTCCATACTTCCCCGATTTCATTCTGGGGCCTTCCCTTGGGTTCATTTAAACCGACTCCGCTGTTTCTACAATTTTGGTTACTTTATTGGCCTTTCCGTTTTCGGACAAGAGGCCTTTTTGCGTCTTGCAAAGATCCAACCGAATTGCTTGCTCTCTCTCTCTACTCTACTTTGGATTTTGAGGGGCGTTGTGGGACGTTTACTTTCTCCGATGTATTTTTATCGCCCTTGACCAAAAAAATGTTGATGGCCTGGTTAGTGTTTGTCTATTACTTTCCCTTTGAATGAGGCAAACGATAATTCGTCCGTATTAGGATACTGTTACTCTGTCTGGTTTTCGCACTGTACACTGTATGCACTGTGTATTTATTAGCTTCCTGGCAGCTTCCCTGATTGAAGGGTGAGGCCGCAGGATCGGCGAGCTTCACTTCAATGGATCAAGCACTATGACATCTTCCGGCCAGGTGTAATTACCTCAATATGAGCTGGCGAGTGCCAGTCTATGAAGCATATCTCCGTGTCTTCAGAAAAGAGGTTCTCAGGAGTGATGTAAGTCTTCTAAACATCTCTTTCTCCAGACTAATCGTAGTACTAGATGAAACGGTAGCCAAGTAATCTACCACTGAGGCACTGCAGTCGACGAATATCTGCGAGCGGAAGCCCGCTTGCTCACTCCCGAATGCCGTCTCTACTGGGGTTCCAAGCTCCTTCGCGGTGATCTGGGTGTTCTTCCCATAACCATTTTTGCCCACGAATAGGTATTTTTCTCCCACCACCCACGTACAACGGGGCGCGCCTGATGAGACACGTGGCAACTCTGCGCAGATCTATCTGTTTGTCTGTCGGTCTGTCACATGCAGTTTTCTCTGAAAGGGTTATACGCGTTCAGATAACTCAGTGGTTAGAGCACAAGACTTTCGTACGTAGGTCGCGGTTCAAACCTCACTAATAGCAGTAGGATTTGTATCATAATTTTACATCGGATACCAGTCGACTCAACTATGGATGAGTACCTGAGTCAAATCAAGGTAATAATCTCAGGCGAGCGCGATGCTGACCACATTGCCTCCTACAGAGTACTGCTATCCTGTAGCGTAGTGTACACACTTTAAGGCATGGAATTTTGCCGAGAGGTTGGAGCTGTGAACCCTCCCACATGCGATGAATTACATTAGTGCATGCTGAACTTAAGGAGGAAGAGACGGTTCCGTCTGTACGTGAAAAACGGCTGCAATTTTTTTCACCGGATATAACCATGTGGGTTATCAAATGAAAGGCTCTATTAGCACTTTTCAAAGCTATTAGTTTTGACATCGGTTGCTAAGGCGGGGAATGCGGGGGTCCGAAACTGGTGAATTACTTCATGGACCCTTTCTCAAAAACTAACTAACTAATATGCATGGCCTCTAGGCATCAAAATAGCATCCATTACGTTTTCTGCTCAAATTACGTTAATAACGGCATACTATTATATTTTGAAAATTTACTACCAACCCCCTTAAATTCAGCCCAAATCAGTGAAATACAGTAATATAATGTAAAGCATCATACTGGAAAGTTTGATGCAAATCCTACCATTGTTAACAGAACTATAATAGGTCAAAGTTGCCTCTTGCGCGTCAAGTTATTACTCCCTAGGAAATTAAAAGTATTTCCAATGCAAACTATGTATAATTAGGAGCCGAGCTTCCTTTTTCCGACTTGTTTGTGGACTATTATCGATACAGTACTTTCCAGAACAAATTATTATAGTTATGCAAATGGTTCTTGAAAATGGTGCACAATTAAATGTTTAACCATGTTAAAGATTCAATTTTGTGCACTCAAGGTTCCTCACATAAGGAAGCACAGAACTAATCATACCAGAGGCGTCCAACTTCCGGTTCCCGGAGTTGTCCTTTGTTGCTCAGATCATTTTGTACAATTTTTATGGCATTTTAAACTCATTCATCCATCACATTTGCGGAATATAGTTTACCTCAATAAACCACAAATAAAGCTGGTGATGGTTACATTAAAATTACAGAAAATATTTAAAAAATATGAGCTTAAGCCATTTATTTAATGAGCCAAAAATACAATATTAATAAATCAACAATAGTATGTGAAGGTAGTAAAAACGGTCATAAAAATGGAATAGTTGTTGCACCAATAGATATGAATGTTGTATGTACGCAGTGAAAACACTGACTTTAGTATCGAGTTAAAGACTTAGCCATATGCATAGATAATTGCATCACAATCCGACGACCTGTTAGCACGTAATGCTCGAAGAGGATACATAAATGTAAAAAAAATACATTGGTTACCAATCATTAATAATGAATGTACTTTTAAAAGTTCATTGACAGAGGCGTCTGATTGTTGTGAGTTTCCCGAAGAAACCACTTTTTGTTCTTTAGTTGTTAGTATGATTATATTATACTAAGCGTCTTTCTTCCTGAATCAATTCGTTAACTCATTGCCGAGATTCTATATTACTATCATACTTAAAACTTTTGCGGATTACTATAATACCTAAAAGCTTTTCTTTATTACCATGCCTATAGCCTCAACCAAAGAGTGGACTTCCCCGGCTTCCCAAAGTCTAAAATTTAAATGACCCTCCTTTCTAAATAGCATAACAATTGCTGAAAATGTTTCATAAATGCGGCTGAAGTCTTATATTCATCATTTTCCTCGAATATACCCTTCCATTCCAAGAAGGCAATACTCAGGTTCACACAAAACGTAAAATAAGTCGCTGGCTTACTGCTCAACAAATCGATATTTTGCAATGTCCCGAATGTTCGCCAAGCAGGAACCTAATCATCATCATCATCGGCACAATAACCGATATCCGGTCTGGGCCTGCCTTAGTAACGAACCCCAGACACTCCGGTTTTTCGCTGAGGTCCACCAATTCCATATCCCTATAAGCTGACTAGCGTACTGACCTACACCATCGCTCCATCTTAGGCAGGGTCTGCCTCGTCTTCTTTTTTACCATAGATATGGGCTGGATCATCCTCATCCATACGGATTAGGTGACCCGCCCACCGCAACCTGTTGAGCCGGATTTTATCCACAACCAAGCGGGTATGGTATCGCTCATAGATTTCGTCGTTATGTAAGCTACGGAATCGTTCGTTCTCATTTAGGGCACCAACATTTCTTCGGAGGATACTTCTCTCGAACGCGGCCAAAAATTTTTTTAGCTAAGAACCCAGGTTTCCGAGGAATACATAAGGACTGGCAAGATCATAGCCTTGGACAATAAGAGCTTTGACCCTATGATGAGACGTTTCGAGTGAAACAGTTTTTGTAAACTGAAATAGGCTCTGTTGGCTGCCAACAACCATGTGCGGATTTCATCGTCAAAGCTGTTATCAGTTGTGATTTTCGACGCTAGATAGGAGAAACTTTCAACGGTGTCAAAGTTGTAGTCCCCTATCTTCGTCGTTTTGGTTTGATCAGGGCGATTCAATATTGTTCGTTGTTTGGTTTTTGGCGCTGACGCTGCCACCATGTACTTTGTATTGCCTTGATTAATGTGCAGCCCTAAATCTCGTGCCGCCTGCTCGATCTGAATGAAGGTAGACTGTACATCTCGAGTTGTTCTTCCCATAATGTCAATATCGTCACCGTAGGCCACTAGTTGGGTAGACTTCAAGAGAATGATACCTCTCGCATTGAGATCTGCGTCGCATATCACTTTCTCCTGGGCCAGGATAAAGAGGACCGTTGTTGATGTTGAATGGTCTCGAGAGTGATCCTGTTGCTTTTATCTGGTCTCGCACATTAGTCAAGGTCAGCCTAGTCAGTCTTTACAATTTACGATTACGAATTCTCTCATGGCCGTGTACAGTTTTACCCTGGCTATGATAGATGAGTGGTTAGGGCACAAGGCTGTCGTACGAAAGGTCGCGGTTCAAATCTCACTGGTCGCATTGGAATTTGTACGGCACCCGAGTTGTACAGCGCAACTCCACACTCGAGCTCCGAGCAGCTCTGCCCACGATGTAGGCATAACCACAACCACCATGAAACTCCCACTAGGGGGCCAACCGCAAATAACCGGGCCGAAAACACATCCTCCAGGAATTCTCCTGGAGCATATGCCTTCAGAGGGCCATCCCGGTTCCCATGGTACCAGATAACCTCCGGTGAGGCTTCGTGCCAGAGCCACTTCAGATGAGTCCCTTGCAGACTCGGGTTTGATCGCCCTCCTCGAGTACGTGGGGACGGAACTCTCCAACGGGTTAACTGGAATCAGCCCGAGGCGGAGAACCGCAACGGAACCTTTCACCAGCTAACTACCGCTCTGTGTACCGCTCCATGATGCATTCGGAATTTGGACATAGTTGTCCGTATCCGCCGCTGGACGTTTTCCAGATCGCTCTTCGTCCACGCAATATTCCGAACGCATCGATATAGTAACTAAAGAGGTTTCTTTGGCCTCTAGTTGCTTGTCCTACAATTACCGAGTCGATAATGAGTTGCTCTTTGCAACCCCTTAACCCAACTCGGCAGCCCTTCTGCTCCTCGGACAGAATGCTGTTAGTCTCAAGATGCGCATTGACCCTTCCATTAATAATGGACGTTATGCATTTGTAGAGGGTTGGTAAGCAAGTAATCGGTCTTGTGTCTGCGAAATCCTGCACCGTGTCCTTCTAAGGGATAAGGTAGGTAATCCCTGTAGTGAGGAAGGGTAGAAATTCTCTTCTCTGAGTTTATAAATTTATATATATATTTTATTTGTATTATCGATGGTTGAATGGCGGGAATTAGTAGAATTTTAAAATTTTCGCTTTGATGCATATTATATGCATTCTAGGTAATTTCTTTAATTTGAGGACGTCCTTCTTTTCGCCTCCTCCTTGACCCTGCAAACCCGAACTCATTAGGGATATCCTCCAAATAATAACATCAGGATGACGAGGAAGGGAGAGAACCTCAGCGGCCCCGCGCATGGGCCAGTTGGGGGGTAGTAGGGATCGTACCTCCTGCATTTACCTCAGCATTACGGATCACTTTCTCGAGGGTCAGGTTAAAGAGGACGTATTATAGAGCATCCCCTTGTTGTAGACCGTTGTTTATGTCGAATGGTCTAGAGAGTAGCAGCTTTAAAGCCGATGAATAGATGGTGCAACTGGTGTCCATATTCCAACAGTTTTTCCATCGCTTGCCGCAGAGAGAAAATCTGATCTGTTGCGAATTTGCCTGGTGTGAAGCCTCTTTGGTATGGGACAATGGGATGTTCTGAGCGTATGGGCTATCCGGCCTAGCAAGATATAGTTGCTGCACTGTGTGATATCTCCCTTTTTATATAGACAGATAATGCCTCTTTGCCAGTGGTCAGGCATTGAAATTCGCTGTCCCACACTCTGAGCACAAGTTGAACCACTTGGTGTAATTGGTCGCCTCCATATTTAACCAATTCGGCTGTAATTCCATCGGCTCCTGGCGACTTATGAGCCGATGATTTACACAGACTATTTCTTCGATACTTGGTAGTGCCAGTATTTATCCGTCGTCTTCAATTGGCGGGATCTAGAACTTACCGATATTCTGGTTGTTCAGTAGTCCATCAAAGTACTCAACCCATCACTCCAATATGCCCATTCTGTCGGAAATCAGATTTCCCTCTTTGTATCGGAAGGATGAACATCGAGGTGTGTAAGACTTCATCCTGCTGACTTGTTGAAGTAAAACTTCCGCGCCTGGTGCGGTTGCTCCCTGTATTTTTCGAGTTCGCAGACCTGTTAGTTCTCCCAGGCTTCCTTTTTCCATTTGTGAAGTCGTTTCTCCGCTCGCCGGAGTTGGTGATAAGTCTTTGCGCGTGCCCGCGTTCTTTGAGAATGCGGCATTCTTCCGTACCGTTGCTAGTTTACATTCATCGTCAAACCAGCCGTTTCGACTCTTTATACAGCTGAGGCGAAGTATGTTTGTGGCCGTATTTATTATATCGTTCTTCAGGTGATTGTGAAGATCATTTGTTGATGCTTCCTCTCCAGGATCTCTATTGACTGCGGTTATTGCGGCAACCATTTCCCTCTCATAGGTGTTGCGGAGGACTGAGTTGTGGATGGCTTCAGTGTTAACTCTCACCTGATTGTCAGAGGGGATTCTAGGTGGTGTTGTTATTCGAGCTCGGAGCACTATGCCAACGAGATAGTGATCTGAGTCTATATTGGCCCCTTACGTGTTCTGACATTCATCAAGGCTGAGAGGTGGCAGCGTTCGATCAACACGTGGTCAATTTGGTTGAAAGTGGTCCCGTCTGGAGAGGCCCACGTATGTTTGTGGACCGCTTTCCGCGCAAACCATTTCGTGTGACCCTCCTAATTGAATAGCCCGCAGTCCGTTATCACTTGTTTTTCGTGTAAGCTATGGGAGCCAACGTATCGCCTGAATACGGGCTCCTTCCCCACTTCGCTGTTAAAATCCTCAAGTATGATTTTGATATCATATCTTGGACAGGCTTCGAGGGTTCGTTCTATTGCCTTGTAGAAGGTATCCTTCTCCGACTCTCCAGTCTCCTCTGTAGGGGCGAGAACGTTTATGAGGCTTATATTTCTAAATTTGCCTCGCAAAAGCAGAGTGCATAACCGTTCGCTTATGTTTTCAAAGCCGATAACAGCAGGCGTCATTTTTTGGCTGACTAAGAAACCTACTCCGAGCACATGGTTTACTGGATGACCGCTATAATATATGGGGTAGTGGCTCTTCTCCAGGAAACCGGTCCTTGTCCATCGCATCTCTTGTAACGCTGTTATATCAGCCCTATATTGGGACAGGGTATCGGCTAGCTGCTCATCAGCTTCATCTCTGTACAGGGAGCGCACGTTCATGAGAAAATGCGCAAATCGTTATTCCGTTGTCGTTGCTGAGTTCGTCGTTGTATAATCCGTCCAGTCCGAGGCTCCTGTTGTGGCTTCGTAACAAGTTGTTGTCCGTGTAGGGTTATCAGCCCTACCCAACCCCCAGCCTGAAGGACCAGTTGGTACAATTTGTCCCGTTTTTAGGCGTTAGGGGCTCGCCTTCATCCTTCTCCGTCTGCAGCTTTTCGTTAAGAAAGAGCTCCCAGCGGCGGAGATAGGGTTTGGTAGTAGAGCTGTGGGTGTTGGTTCAGCTAACTTTTATAATTGCATGATAGATGATAGTAATTCTATTGGTAGATAGCAGCCATTCATTTGAGCAAAATTGTGCCACAGAATGGTCACTTTATCTTTTATCGTTACAGAGTTATAGCGTTTTTCGTAGTGCCAAAAAGTTTGACTTATGCAACAAAATCACAATTTTTCCCTCCTCCAATCATTTAATCCCGGATTTCATATATATTGACATTTTTCCAATTGGAATGGTTACCATCACTTCGAAGATATAACTGTTCAAACTTTAAAGAAATTTCAAAATCGATTTTCATCTAAATTCCAAAATGTAATATTGCAACGGTACTTTAAACTAACAAGCCTGCAAAGTTGACAAAAGCTGCCCCATTATGTTAGCTTTCGGATGACATATAGAAATGATGGGCTTAATTATAGAAAATTTACGAATATTACGCATTAAATATAAGATCATAAAATCTTTCCGATATATAATACAATGCAAAACTAGAAAACGATTGATTTTTGATCTGGTTCTTTTCTCAAATTTGCTTCTTATACTCGCCACGAGATGTCGCTAAGCATATTTACGTTAAGCAACCTCGAACCAATCACAAAACACCACGAGCATTTCTCAGTCCGTACAAAAATGAATTTCATGGCGCCCAAGTGACACATTCAAGTTGGAACAATAAGAACATTGGGAGTTTGTGCAGTTTTCAGTGAAAACGGATTACGAGTTATGTACATAGTAGCAATTATTGTCAACCGCGAGTAAACAATTCGGAAAACGTAGTAAACGGGTTAAGGACTTACGTATTTCATTCACAAGTTACTCTCGGAAGAAAAGGTTTGTTTTGTGGTGCCGGCACTTCTACGTCAGCTAAATGGCGATTTTGCTAGGTATGTTCGAGATGTTACGGTACCTTAGCTCATATCATGTTAACTGTTTTCTTTTTGAATGATTTTCCAGTTCTTGCCGCCCTTCTGGGTTGCACGTCGGCGTTGTATCAGTCAAATGAGGTGATAGAGCTGACTCCTGACAATTTTGAAACTCTCGTGCTGAAAAGCGACGACGTTTGGGTGGTAGAGTTCTACGCTCCTTGGTGTGGTCACTGCAAGAATTTGGTGCCTGAATACAAGAAAGTTAGCAGGGGACTGAAGGGGGTGGCGAAAGTAGGTGCGGTTGATGCAGACAAATATCAGGATCTTAGTCGCAAGTATAATATCAAAGGCTTCCCCACGGTCAAGATTTTTGGGGTAGACAAGAAAGCGCCAAAAGATATAAGCCAGAGAGCAGCCTCCGGAATTGTGGATGTTGTCTTGAAGGAAATTGAAAGAAAGGTGAGTTAGTAGTTTTTTGTTTGCTTTGTTTTATTTTTGGCTTACATATGTCTGTCATATTCTAGCGTGCTATAGAGAGACTTAGTACAACTAGGATTAAAAAAGCTTCTAGGGGTAAAAAACGTGTTTTTAAATGGCATGGATGTTAGCACTTTCAAACACTGACCGAACGTCAATCGAATTGTTGCCTTAAAGTTTTCGTGTATATTGCCGTGCATAATCCTTAGTTGGGAAACGAAAAGGAGAGTTTGTATGCCTAAGCATGCAAGCAAAGTGGAAAAACATTCATATGAAAATTCCATCGTAGAATCTGTCTGCAAACTGAATTAAGTTTCATTCCACGCCACAAAAAAATGATAGTGGAACCATTTTTCCATTGGCTTCATTCTCACTCTGCCCGCTCAAATTGAACTTAATGGATACATAATTTCTGCAAGCAAATTGGCATTTTCTTTCTTATCTATTCTTCTAATTCCAAACATCGAAAAGACATGCTTCCAAATACATTAAAAAATATTTCATACACCACCCACAAAATTACACTGGACACATACGTGGATCGTTTGTGGTACTACACGTCATAGTCCAGATTGTATACATTCAAACATCCACAGTCCATCGTGGTGATAAGCGTATTTTCATTTCTTATCAGGGGCGTTTTTTTTTTTGTGATCGTTATTGTTGCCGGCTCTTCTGATGATGAAGAATAGTATCGGTTTTCTGTGCCCAGATATAAGATTATCATAAAATGGGAAATTTGAAAGATATCAAGAGAAATAGTTTTCACATAAAAAACGAGTTAACTAATTACTTTCTTTCCCAATGAACAATACTAAGATCAATCACTTCAATTTCTGCTTAACAAAATCCAATAATCCAATAGTAGCACTTGCAAAACACATCCATTACACATTTTAATTTTACTAATTGAAATGTGTTCAGATGTGCTTAAATAAAAGAATAATGAAGAATTAGTTTGACTTTTATTTAATTACGACAAAGCAATTGTATTTCAAAAATCCTTAAAATCATATCAACCGTGTCTTGAACTTCGGCCCAGAAAATTACATTCTGCAATTTTTCGTTGCGATTTGGTTAGAAGATCAGCCTCATTGAATAACGAAACCAATAATAGTTTGATCGTCTTTGTTGGCTTTCAATTCTAGCATAATTCGTGCAATGAGTTATGATGTTGAACAGCATCAATTTCACGCCAATATCACGATAATTATATAATCATCAACGGCGCAACAACCGTTATCCGTTCTAGGCCTGCCTTAATAAGGAACTCCAGATATCCCGATTTTGCACCGAGGTTCATCAATTCGATATCCCCAAAAGCTGTCTGGCGTCCTGACCTACGCCATCGCTCCATCTTAGGCAGGGTCTGCCTCGTCTTCTTTTTCTACCATAGATATTGCCCTTATAGACTTTCCGGGCTGGATCATCCTCATCCATACGGATTAAGTGACCCGGCCACCGTAACCTATTGAGCCGGATTTTATCCACAACCGGACGGTCATGGTATCGCTCATAGATTTGGTGGTGGCACTATTTGTCCGTCGTCTTCAGTTGGCGGGACCTCCAACTCGCCGATGTTCTGGTTGTTCAGTAGCTCATCAAAGCACTCAACCCATCGCTCCAATATGCCCATTTCCGTCTTTGTCTCGGCTGGATGAGGATCGAGGTGTATAAGGCTTCATCCTGCTGACTTGTTGGTAAAACTTCCGCACCTGGTGCGGTTTCTCCCTGTACTTTTCCAGTTCACAGACTTGTTGGTTCTCCCAGGCTTCCTTTTTAAGGTTTTGTTTGTAAAACAAAACCTTATTAAAATCGGTTTACTGTCTGTCTGTCTGTCCGTCCGTCACACGCATTTTTCTCGGAGACGGTTATAGCGATTGACACCAAATTTGGTAGAAAGGTGGGAACTGTGAACGATCACGCATATAGTGAGCTACATCCTTTTACGATGAATTTGGGGGGGATCCCCATACATGCAAAAGGGAGGTGTAAATTTTTTTTTCATCAAATATAGTCATGTGGGGTATCAAATTAAAGGTCTCGGTTAGTACTTTTCGAAGCCGGTCTTAGTTTTGACTTTCGTTGAAAAAGTGGGGAGTGCGGGGGGTTGAGGGTGGTCATTTTTTTAAGGAACCCATTCTCAGGAACTACCCAACCGAAAAATCTAGAAAAAATCAGGGGGCTGCCACTATATGGTGCCTAGACTCTGAAATACCCTCCATAACGATACCTGTTCAAGTAAAGTTAATAATAGTATATTACTTTAATTTTTAGTAATTGACATGAAAACCCCCCTTAAGTTCTTCAAATTGCGGCAATGTAGGCTACAGTATAGATCATGATCCTGCCAAATTTGGTGGAAATCGCACTATTACTAACAAAGTTATACTTATACTGCTAATGGGACAAATGTACACCCAAATCTCTTTATAAAAGAAATACACAAAACCTTTCATACCTGAAGCGTCTAGCTTCCGGTTTCCCGACTTGTTTCGTCTGTGAAGTCGCTTCTCCACTCGACGGAGTTCGTGATAAGTCTCTGCGCGTGCCCGCGTTCTTTGAGAATGCAACATTACTCGGTATGCAGCATTCTTCCGTTCCGTTGCTAGCTTACATTCATCGTCAAACTAGCCGTTCCGACTTTTTTTGCGGCTGGGGCAATGATAACGTTCTTCAGGTGGTTGTGAAGATCATTTGTTGATGCTTCATCTCCAGGATCTCTTTTGGCTGCGGTTATTGCGGCCATTCATTTCCCTCTTATAGGTGTCACGGAGGGTTATGTTGTGGATGGCTTCAGTATTCACTCTCACCTGATTGTCAGAGGGATTGTAGGTGGTGTCGTAATTCGAGTTCGGAGCACCATGCCAACGAGATAGTGATCCGAGTCTATATTGGCTCCCCTATATGTTCTGACATTCATCAAGGCTGAGAAGTGGCAGCGTTCAATCAGCACGTGGTCAATTTGGTTGAAAGTGGTCCCGTCTGGAAAGGCCCACGTATGTTTGTGAACCGCTTTCCACGCAAACCAGGTGCTTCCAACAACCATTTCGTGCGATACTGCTAACTGGATAATGCGCAATCCGTTATCATTGGTATCCCTATGTAAGCTACGGAAGCCGACGTATCGCCTGAATACGGGCTCCGTCCCTACTTGACTGTTGAAATCTCCAAGTATGATTTTGATATCATACTTAGGACAGGCTTGGAGGGTCCGCTCAACTGCCTCGTAGAAGGTATCCTTCTCCGACTCTGCAGTCTCCTCTGTAGGAGCGTGAACGTTAATGAGGCTTATATTTCTAAACTTGCCTCGCAAGCGCAGAGTGCATAGCCGTTCGCTTATGTTTTCAAAGCCGATAACAGCAGGTTTCATTTTTTGGCTGACTAAGAAACCTACTCCGAACACACTGGATGGCCGTTATAATATATTGTGTAGCGGCTCTTCTTCGGGAAACCGGTCCCTATCTATCGCATATCTTGCAACGCTGTTACATCAGCCTTATATTGGGACAGGGTATCGGCTAGCTGGTCAGCAGCATTCGATCTTTACAGGGAGCGCACGTTCCATGAGAAAATGCGTAAATCGTTAATCCGTTTTCGTTGCCAGGGTCGTCCTTGTAAGATCCATCCTGTCCGAGACTCCTGTCGTGGCCTTGTAACATCGCTTTTCCGTGTAGGGTTGTGAGCCCTACCCATCCCCCAACCTGGAGGACCAGTTTGTTCAATTTGTCCCGTTTTTAGGCGCGTCTATCCTGTCAGAGGCTCATTCTGTGGCTTTGTAACATCCATGAGCAAATGCTCGAATCGTTATTCCGTTGTCGTTGTCGGATTCGTCATTTTATTTTAACGATGCCGTGAATAAGATTGTCAATAATGCATTCAAAAATCTTCATTATACAAAAGCCAGATCGACTAGTAATTTTAAGATTCCTGCTGGACTACCTTCCTTCTTCCATATTGAAACGTTCGTGCTTTCTTGGCGGTCATATAGTGTTCGCTCTTCCTCAATAACGTGATTTAAGAACTCAGAATTTTGAGTCCCAGCTATCCGCTTTCCAGAGTTCAGATACAATGCCGTCATATTGCTTTCTACGATTTCATTTGCTCCGTTGCTTTCTCCATTTCTGTGACACTTTCACGTGGAATTGATCCAAATCTCGGCAGTGCTTGTAGGAGCGGAGGATGAGGAAATTCTTCCGTTGATATCTGCTCGAAGATCACGGTTTGTCGGTCGATAAGCAAAACATCGTTCTTATCATTAACGCAATGGAAGCGTTCGATATCTTGTGTCTCCGTTTGACAACTCGATACAGGTCTCCCATTGTATGATATAATTACCCGAGCAGTCAGTAACACTTTTTTTGCTTCCCGGTTCGCATTTTTGTAAATTTACCAATGAAGCAACGTTTTATCGACGAGAAACTTGTAATAGAGACGTTTCTTCCCGTGGTCCTTTGTTTGGAGATCGTCATTCCAAAGCCAAGTACCTCGGTTGATGAACCGTTTACCAGGCTTAGTGATCCCGAGGATTGCATATGCCGCTTTGTGGTTCGTGTTTTTAGTTTAAATTCACGTTTCTTCCACACTCGGTAAGGGTCAACAATTGCATAAGTGAGATCAATTTTCCCTTTTAATTCATTGCGAGCCAGTACGTCCCTACGTTGTTTTATCGGTGGCTTGATTCGAAAGACAGCAATCAACTTCCGATATTGAAGTGCGGTGGTCTCATAGAGAAATGTTTTTCAGTCATATGGGTGACTTGATTCCGGCATCTTATGAGGATGTAGTCGATTTGCATTTTACTATTTTAGTCGTTTAATAAACCATATATTGTCCGCAAAGTCGACTACCCTCATTGGATGCTTCAAACCTTCTTCCTTCATATCATCTGTTGTCGCCTGCCTTTTCACCCACATGACCATTAAGATTACCTGCAGCGACGAAGGCGTTGGCAATCACATTACAGATCTTTGTGTCAAGTAATTGCCAAAAGGCATCTTTTTCGGTCGCGGTTGTAAGGTTGTCTTCATGATTTTTTCTCTTTATTAATATGCTAATTTTATGAGCATAACCTCAAACATGATACGTGGCTCCATTTAGTAAGACTACCAACTCGTCTGCTACTAGGTCATTATTCATATGGTGGCGTACAAAGTCTCACCGCAGAGATATCCTGCAGCTAATATACTTTCCAGCAGGAATTGGAAAAATCTTTATATATATGCTTTCAAATCGCTCTTCGTGGTGGCTAACATCGTTATCCAAAGGATATCGTAGGCGCTTGCGATATTCATGAGGACTACGATAGTCGTCTCTTTATGTTTGTTGCAGTCTTAGTCTTTGATATCAACTCACATAATGCCGCGTTACAAGATTTACCTGATTGAAAAGTATACTGGTCTCTATGCAGAAATGAGGATATCATCCTCTCTCTTATGTGGCTTTCATTCAGTTTTCTATTGCCTTGGAAAGAAAGCTGCGACTTAATAGCCTATAGACTTTAGTCTAGGTTTGATTTCGTTCTGACTTTCCTAGCCTAGGATCCTGAATCTATAGATGTTTACTAGATGCTGCTCCTGAAATGGAATCCCCCCTGTAAGAGAATGAGGTAGACTGCAGACAGCCACCTTGTGTAGGTGATTATGACCATCGTCATCTATGATTAGCTCGCCTTTCAAATTCACATTCTGACTCTGTAGCTTAGCGAGCAGTTTCTCTGGATTGATCACTTACCTTGCACCAATTTCTCCTGTGGCTGCTCCAGTTATTTTTTTTCTTTTTGATAAATGACTCGCATGTGCTCTCGTGAACACGACGGTAATTCATGCTCCATGTGGCCCGTGACCCCGATAAACACGCAATACTGATGCCTCAGATCACGCATTAACTCCGTTTGCAAAATCATTTATCCCTTTTGCCATTTACCCATCAGCACAGGTCGCATAACACTTTGGATTGTGATTTATTGATTACCACTTGGTTGAATCTTATGGTTTTCCAGAAGTTACCCCAGCCAAGCCCATCTGGTAAATCAAGTCACGCAGTCGCGCATTAATAGAGTGAACAACTAACTGCAAACAATGCTCCCTTACCAATTTCATTGTCATTTTCACCACAAATGGAATTACAAGTCCCAAACCTCCTTCCATCTATTGCATAAATGGTTGCCATAAATTACCCATAAGTGAGACTTATTGCGTCAATTTCATTTAACTCTTAAATGCCCTGCAGGGCTTCACCTAAAACGGTTCATCCTCCTTGTAACGGAGATAAGATTTTTTTCAGAGGGTTCGTATAACAAGGTAAAATCGCAAATTGGAACCCACGATGTAAGAAAAAACTTGAAAAACTCTTACTGAACCATAGTAATGGCACTGTTATCGTCAAATCCTATTTCCTCCTCTACGTGGTGATCGGAGGCAATTCCCTTAACGGAGAAATGAAGGCGGCGAGTCTTTCACGTCTAAAACTAGAGAAAACTATTCGGACTGGTTGCCAAATCAGGGGATGATCTAAGGCCCCACCCAAAAAAACTACTTGCCACCAGCCACGAAAAAGGCCTGAGACTGAACTGCAGTATGCAACAAATAGAAACAGAAGAAATAGGATACAATTTAACCTGCCGTTATCGATTTTGCGATATATATGAAGAGGTGTATATTCTGAGCCTGTGAAGCAAATTTCGAGACATCAGCCTCAAAAATATTCATACCCTTACAGAAAAGATTACAGAGTCAGAAAATGACGTGGTAATGAAAAAACCCTGGTAGCCTGCTAGTGTGATATAATAATCATGCTTCGTAGTTTCAACTGGAAGGTAGGAAGGCAATCCACATTCAGGTGGGAGGTCGGCATTCATAGCTTGTATAAGTCTACCAATGATTGGAAATATCTAGATTGAGCACAAGGAGGTCTCCAGACGAAACCACCTTCATACAAATTGCTAATGTGCTAATCGAGCGCTGCCTTGTTGAATGTCATAACATATAGGGCGGTGAATATTGATTCGGATCAGCACTTTGATGGAATAAAATTCCGAGCTAGAATAAAAGCATCGCCTTAGTTCTTACCGTGACGATTAGGTAAAAGTGAATACTGACGTGATCAAAAAAGAAACCCTGGGAAATTCAGCAGAATGAAGCCATATAAATGTCCGTGAACCATAATCAAGGGATCCAATAAAATTACAGCATATCTGGTGACGCAGTTCGTCACCCCATGCTCAACGTATGGGATTGTTCGTCAATGCTCGATGATTGGCAACAATACCGCGTTCATAAGAAAGCTATCATTCAGTGCAGCAATTAGGGAAGTTTCTGAGTACCATATACAAGATATTGTCTGCTATCTTGCCAACCCGGTAAGCAGGCAGAAAGTGCAATAATGAAATCCACCCATCTCCTGGTCTACGATGGTGAGCAATAATGAGGCAAAACACGATATTTACAAACTGTCAAATGGCACAAGATCTTTAGCTGTGTATTGATAAAAGCAAAACAAAATAGTAACAATTCCAGTACCAAATATTAAAGCGACAACAACCTCCAATAGCATTGATCATTTGAAAACAACGAATGAAGAAGTACAAGCCCTGCCTCAGCTGGAGCAACGGCGTAGGACAGAATGTCGATTTGCTAGACATCATTATTTGGAGTTCCTTATTAAGGCAGGCCCACACCCAAAATCAGTTTTTACGTTGTTCGTTTCCAAATTCCTGTTGGATACGCATGCGCACTATCCTAAAATTTGTCCTTTGATAAAACTCTTACTGGATTACTGGAACCGTTGTGGCATTTATTACAGAGTCTTGCCTCCAAAATCGGATTGAGACTCGAAAAGCTGGGAGGCCATTCATCAGATATGACGAAATTTGGAAAATTCGATGTGCATCAATGTTGAGTCATATTTGTCTTATGGCTAGGGGTTGTGTCTTGCTAAAATATCGAATTCGCAACGTTGAAGTCCTACTGGGCCACGGAGGTTCAATTACCTCAAGAATATTGGAACGACTTCTTGGCTTTTGATCTACGAAAGAGTCTTTCCGCTGGTGCAAATTCTGTCCCAAACTACGTATACTTGATCGCGAATTTTGATGATTATCGATAGGTCAAGAGCCTCTGCCTATCAAACTCTGTCGTTTTGATAGTTTTGGGCCCATTCCACAAGAGTTTCTCATCAATGAAGAGGATACGTTTCCATCGCTGGTCTGCAGCGTTTAAGTTGACCGCACCTTGGGCAATGTCAGCTCGTTTTCATCGGAGAATCTAAACTTCCTGCAGCTTGTACGGTTCGAGGTTAAGTTAATCTTTTGCTATTCGCTGCACTGATCGACAGTTGATGACGGTTTCATGGTCAATTTTCCTAATGGTGGCTGTTGATTAAAAATTTGAAGTTGAATTGAAATTGGAATATTGTTCCACTATAAACAGTAGGGCATCGACGTGAGCAATATAAGGGGATTCAGTGTGAATTCTTTATCAACTTTTGTTAGCAATTACATGAGAAATCAAGAAACACACTCTTAGCCGTTATTGACCCTCACAGTTCGAAGTTTTGAAAACAATAATTTGTTACTTCTATTTAAAAATTTATCCTAATTACACATTTGATCTCTATTACAGGTTAAGGAAGCACTCGGTGAAAAAGGATCAAGTTCCAACTCTGGATCCGGCGATGTTATTGAACTGACCGACTCTAATTTTGAGAAACTTGTTTACGGTAGTGATGATATTTGGCTTGTCGAATTCTTCGCTCCATGGTGCGGACACTGCAAAAATCTTGCTCCCCATTGGGCCAAAGCAGCAACAGCACTCAAAGGAAAAGTTAAATTGGGCGCTTTGGATGCTACTGCTAACACACGTATTGCTAGCTTATATGGAATTCAAGGATACCCCACCATCAAATTCTTCCCGAAGGGTAGCACCAGCTCTTCAGATGCAGTCGAATATGATGGCGGCCGCACCGCACAAGATATCATCAATTGGGCCGAGGAACGATACTCAGATAACATCGCAGCACCCGAAATTATTCAGGTCACAAGTGAAAAAGTAATAACCGACACATGCGAAGGAAAACCGCTTTGCGTTGTTTCCGTTCTTCCACACATTCTTGATTGTGACGCTAAATGTCGAAATGCATTCATCGATACACTCAAAGAAATGGGAGAGAAATATAAGAAGAAGCAATGGGGTTGGGTGTGGACAGAAGGGGCTGCTCAACCTGATTTGGAAGAATCTCTTGAAATTGGTGGATTTGGCTATCCTGCAATGGCTGTTGTTAATTTCAAGAAAATGAAATATTCACTGCTGAAAGGTTCCTTCTCGAAGGATGGAATCAATGAATTCCTGCGCGACATCTCGTTTGGACGTGGTCATACAGCTCCAGTCCGAGGTGCAAAACTACCAAAAATCGTAACAATCGACCCGTGGGACGGTAAAGATGGTCAATTACCAGAAGAAGAAGATATTGATTTATCCGATGTTGAATTAGATGAAAAAGATGAATTGTAAGATAAACTAAATGAAAGACTGCTCAAATGCATTTACTTCCTACGACAAAGTGCGTCCCATCGCGAATCCACATATTTACTAACTGTAAGTGATTCTAAGTTTGTTTCTTTATATTTTTTAAATGAAACAATTGTGTAAATTAATTCGTAATGATGTAATTGTAATAGTAAAATTTGTATGAGGTTAACTAATAAATTAATGGTAATAACAAAAACCAATTGCTGACTTTCATTAGTATAGATCGAAATTCTATCGTATACATCAACTTTCCATTCAACCAGTCATTGATAAGACACACATGAACAATCGAAAATACCTCTGTCAATTAATGACGTCGTTTACAAATGTTCACAAGCAAATAAAACTTCGTTATCGTTCTGAACTCTGATAAAATCTTGTCGTTGTAATTATTCCAATTATTGACAAATATGCTGCTGATAAATACTAATAAAACAATTAAGCAATCATTTCCAAATAAAGCCAATTAAAACGTCTTTCATGAATAATGAAATATTCTTAGGAAATCTTGAAAAAAACCTGAAATTTTCCAAAAAAAAGTTCCAAGCCCGATAATAAAAATGGGAAACTATATGCTGATCTGAACGAATGCAGTTTCGGAATAAATAATGTTGATTACTTCCATAAAGCGCACCTGAGTTATGAAATTCCAACCCAGGCTGATTGAAATAATAAAACTTGTTGTTTCTTTTTCGTTGGTGTGGGTATTTATTCTTGCAAATACCGATATTTCTGGCTGGTTGGCTGGCTGATTGTTTGGTCAGTAGCGATTTAGAATCATCCGCCTGGGTATGCAGACGAGGACTGAATAGCCCTGAAAACGCTTTTGTCTCAGCCGGTAGAGAACTTGTTATATTATCGTATAGTTATAGTATCGTATATTTAATAGCCCTCTAGTTCCAGTACACAAACGATCGCGGAGCGGTAGAGTTCCAAGGATAATTGTATATAGTTTGGGTCAAAAGATCCAAACCGTATATTAACGAGGAAATTCTAAAACCAACTTTTCTATATGGAAAGAGATTTTCCCAGATGTTTGGCTGTAGTTACAGGGGTTAATATCGAGGTTTTCCTCGAACCAAAAGCCTGGGGTCAAGCTTGGTTAATTTAGATGTAGCGCCCTTGGTATTTGGTTCTAAGACTAGACAATCCCCTATTATCCTGCTATATGCCTTAGGTGTGTTTATAGGTTCCATGCTCCATTATATATATTTTGATTTGGTGAAAAACCATTGTGGAGCCTCTTCGTTCATCATGCAAAAGTTTTCCGAAAGACCCTTTTCCTCACCTCGGAACAGTGCACCACCACCACCAGGCATCAATGGAAACATTAGATTTGGTTCATCCTTCACTTCCACAAGCATTGCCGACATTTGGAACTATTCCATCTGTCAGCGCCACTGAAGTCGAGGAAGCAATAAAACCAATAAAATTGGGGAAAACAACAAGACGACGTCGTTTCTGATCCCTGGAAAACGAAGAGCTGGGACCTAACACTATGGCGTAGTGAATTCTTCAATCGGGGTTATTCAGGAAAGTAGGACACTATCTGACTGGCAAGAAAGTGCCACAGTTCCAATATGGAGAAAGAAAGGTAGTTCAGCACGCGGCATCATTAAAATAACCGTGAATCAAGACGGATTTGTCAAGAACTGCGAAACTACTGACGGAATACACGATGCGTGGTTACTCATAGAGAAATAGAGTAAGAAGCATCGCCTAGTGTCAAAAGAACTCGTACGCTGGGGCAAATTGCTCCCACGATGATCCGAAAAGTAAAATTTGAAATGTGGCAGGTATATCAAAACCAATTCGTCTCTGTTGGTGTTCATCATGGAAGTGCCCTTTCATCACGCCTCTTTGTTATGGACACTACCACACGGGACACACAACATCCAGCGCCCTATGCAGATAATGTTTTCCTAGCATCTCATAGCAAAAATGATCTCGAGCAAGTTGTCCAAAAATGCAACATTCACCTCATACAACAACGTCTCAGATTGAATCTGAATAAAACTAAATTTTTGACGACCAATCCCCATGTAACGGGCAATTCGCTGTCAGTGGTAGTTACCTGTCGCATTAGCACAACCTGCATGAAGTGGTTTTCTACAACTGGTGTTCTTTGTGATCGACGTGGAGAAAATGCGAAAGAGGCGTCTTCGATAGTATGGTCATGTAATTCGCGCTAACGAGAATTCACTTGCCAAGATTGGTCTGAACATATGAAGTCGATGGTAAGCGACCAAACGGCCGGTCAAAACAACTACACTAGATGGTAATTTGAAAGCCTCGCAACTGCATCCAGATCAGACTTTGGATAAAATGGTGGAAAGTGCCATTGTTTGTCCTTTTAGCCGCGGGAGGTGAGCATTATAATATGTCCCAGGGTGAAACATGGATTGGTACCCACGATGGAGCATGAAACCTGGGAAACGCCTGCTGAACCAACACCAACAGCTCTACTACCAAACCCTATCTCCACCTCCACGTGGTGATCGCTGGGAGTTCCTTCTTTATGAAAAACTGCAGACGGAGAAGGATGAAGGCGATTCTCCCGCGCCTAAAAACGGGACAAATTGTACCAACTGGTCCTCCAGGTTGGGGGTTGAGTAGGGCTGACAACCACACAGAAAACCGACGTTACGAAACCACGACGAACCCGGCAACAACAACGGATTAACGATTTGCGCATTTTCTTATGGAACGTGCGCTCCCTATCCAGATCGAATGCTGCTGAGCAGCTAGCCGATACCCTGTCCCAATATAAGGCTGATGTAACAATAATCAGGGATGGAGCCCGTATTCAGACGATACGGACTGCGCATTATCCAGTTAGCAGTATCACACGAAATGGTTGTTGGAAGTAACTGGTTTGCGCGGAAAGCGGTCGACAAACATACGTGGGCCTCTCCAGACGGGATCACTTTCAACCAAATCGACCACGTGTTGATTGAACGCCGCCACCTCTCAGCCTTGATGAATGTTAAAATATATAGGGGGGCCAATATAGACTCGGACCACTATCTCGTTGGCATGGTACTCCGAGCTCGAATTACGACAACACCTACAATCCCCTCTGACAATCAGGTGAGAGTGAATACTGAAGCCATCCACAACACAGCCCTCCGCAACACCTATAAGAGGGAAATGGATGCCGCAATAACCGCAGTGAAAAGAGGTCCTGAAGATGAAGCATCAACAAATGGTCTTCACAACCACTTGAAGAACGTTATCATTGATACGGCCACAAAGATACTTGGACCTAGCCGCAAGAAAAATCGGAACGCCTGGTTTGACGATGAATGTAAGCTAGCAACGGAATGGAAGAATGCTGCATACCGAGTAATGTTGGATTCTCAAAGAACGCGGGCACGCGCGGAAACTTATCACGAACTCGGTCGAGCGGAGAAGCGACTTCACAGAAGGAAAAAGGAAGCTTGTGAGAACCAACAACTCTGTGAACTTGAAAAGTACAGGGCAGCAGGATGAAGCCTTATACACCACGATGCTCATCCTGCCGAGACAAAGAGGGAAATCTGATTTCCGACAGAATGGGCATATTGGAGCGATGGGTTGAATACTTTGATGAGCTACTGAACAACCAGAACATCGGCGAGCTGGAGGTCCCGCCAACTGAAGACGACGGACAAATACTGCCACCACCAAGTATAGGAGAAACAGTCGCCAGAAGCCGATGGAATTACAGCCGAATTGGTTAAATATGGAGGCGACCAATTACACCAAGTGGTTCATCAACTTGCGCTCAAGATATAGGACAGCGAATCAATGCCTGACGATTGGCAAAGAGGCATTATCTGTCTCATACATAAAAAGGGAGATATCACACAGTGCAGCTTTTATAGAGGTATCACGTTGCTGAGTACCATCTATAAGATATTCTCCGCTATCTTGCTAGGCCGAATAGCCCCACATGCCCAGAACATCATTGGCCCATACCAAAGTGGTTTCACTCCAGGCAAATCAGCAACAGATCAGATTTTCTCTGTGCGGCAAGCGATGGAAAAACTGTTGGAATATGGACAACAGTTGCAAGATCTATTCATCGACTCTAAAGCCGCCTATGATAGCATAGCCAGAATAAAACTGTACAGGGCCATGAGAGAATTCGGTATCCCGACGAAATTGGTAAGACTGACTAGGCTGACCCCGACCAATGTGCGAGGCCAGATAAAAGCAGCAGGACCACTCTCAAGACCATCAAAAATTCAAACGAAATACAGCCCCGATGAATCTCTATTTCTAAATTTCAAAATGAACACATTCGTGACACGCTGCATCCATCGGGAAGAAGATGTAATAGAGCAACAAGTCCGATGAGAGTCGAACCGAAGCCTTCTAAATCCACAATACCTCATGTGCTAGATGGTGATTTAGGAACGTTCTCCGAACCAGACAACCCACCCCGCTATGGAAGGGAACAAGGGCTAAAGGAGAGGAAAGGCTGGAAAACCGTTTACCCTACAAGGAAAGTATTCGAACAAAATCTAGATGAATGCGAAGTCATTTTTCGGTTTTCTCCCATGAAGTAGGTCATTTGTATACTCAACGATCACCAGTCCTACTCATGCATTATAACCATTGAACATATAAAACAACAATTTTAGGACACTTTGTCGAACCATCCAACCGGGAAACCATTAGCATCACTTAGTGCAATAACTCCACTAATTCAACTCTGCTGGTATCTTGTTCAAGCTTCAATGTAACTATAGACGAGCATGACATTTACCCAACTGATCGACTTGCTAATGCTCAATTTTCTAGTTGACTAAATCAAAAAAGCTCAAACCTGTTTAGAGCAATGCCCCTTTTCCATTCATTCGAGTATGTTTGCATTTAATTTCTCTGTGTCGTCCAATTCCACTTAACTATTTCAGTTTCAACATCCAATTCTAATTGAAATCGGTTTAAGTCCAATAGAATGCCGGCGTTCTCAATCTGCGACCGCAATTATGTGTCGCAACAAGCACTCCATTGGCTCTAATGAATCACCATCAGCAGATTTTCTGCTGTTTATGTTAATTTCGTGTTGACCGGTTGAATCACGCCGGAATACCGGCTCCGCGAATCACCAAAAAGTGCAAATTATTTGCAAGCCTGGGTGATTTTGGTCGCATCGGGCCATGCGTGAAATTGAATTCGAGGTTTTCATAAAAAATATCTAAATTTTATTACAAAAATCTTACAAAAAATATTCGAGCACTTTATCAGACAAATCACATCTTAGCCTAATTAGGGAAGTAGAAAAATTTCTAAAAAACTATTGGAACATTGCATATAAAAGTGATGGGGAAAAATTCGTCATTTTCGCTTTTAAGGAAGTTTGTCGATTTTCGTAGAAAGTGTAAAACTAAGCGCTAAAGCCAAAATCATAGGGAAAAGTCGATTCCTCTCTCTTCGTCGTCAGTCTTGTCCCCTGTGAGCAGTCGCACGTACATGAATGAGAATTGCCTGCATTCCAAACTTTTTACGGTCTAAATTTTTGCATCTACTCCTACTGAAAATGGAATTGAACACAGTGCGACGGCCAAAGGGCCCATTGCATGGTTCGGGACTCACAGAGCCGCCTTCTGATCGTGTTGGAAATTCTCTATGGACTGGATCGACCGCGATGTCGCCCCGGTTATCGTCGATGAGGCGTCCATAAATTGATACGTCCGCTCGTGCTTACAGAAGAATGGATAGCAAATAATGCCATAATACGCACCGAACCCGAGGATTATGACGGTGGTAATGATCATGATGAGTCCCCAAGCGGAGAATCCACTGGACTTCGAGGTTCGCGGCGCTGCGCCTTTCTGTTTCGCGGCTTCCGGATACGGCTCGGCACCATCGTAGGACGAACCTGAATATCTTCTCGCGTTATATGACGAGGAGCGACCTGAATTACCACCACCAAAACTGCTCCCGCTACGACCATAAACTCCGCATTCCGAGACGTGAATATCTACAAGAAAACAAGGCATTCATCGTCCGTTCGTTCCAAAAAATGCACAATTCACTCACAAATAAATAATAAACAGAATGCGAGCACCACACGCGACATTTCTCACAGAAAACAATTGGTAAATAAATCACTGGCAAGATGAAAACAAGAAATTACGAAGAATAACTCGCGTCCCCTCTACTCGTCGCACATTCGCTTTTGTTCGGAATTTGGAATGTTGTTTGCTCGTTTGATGTCGCATGTCAATAGGAGTGAAGTTGGATGAAGTTCACCAGCAGATAGGAAATGACGAATGGTGTCGGTTGGTCGGAAATGTATAGCTAATCAGAAATCATTAACAAAAAGTGTTAAAAAATGTTTTGATATCTGACCCGGAAATCATGTATTCTCATCCTCAAACCTGTACCGCATGGGATATCAAAACTAAATTAGAAAATTAATGATCGTTAAATTTGATACCGCGGAAACACCTTCACAATACCATTAAAAAGATGAAACTTTAAGTTTACATGATTTATCACGGACGCAATAAAAGTAAAACGATTGGAACAGTGTCAGAGAGTTTATCTAAAGTGTTTTACCCAGGGGTGGTACTCCGGAGAAACTAATAGCTATTATAGAGCGACATATGCATGTCCTCCACTCACTACTTTGTGGATTATAATGCAACTATACAACTTCTTTCGTAATGTTATTTTCTTTTTCCGAATTGCCACAATCTCGGCAGATGGCGAATTTTACCTAATACTAGTATTAAGTCCCAAGCATTTGGGCTTGGACGATCTTATCTACTTAACATATAAAAAAGCTAGCAAGTGATAGGCTAGTGGGAGAATCCGTTGAGAACTTCCCGCAATATCGAACACGTATGCAGAATGGTTTATTTCTGCATGGTTTGAAGAAGGGTGTGTGAGAGTCCTAGGACATCTAGAGGAGCCGTAAGGGATTTAGGTGCAATACATGTAGCTAACAATATTAATAATCGAGGCGCCAAATTTCTTTGATTTCCCGAGCCAATGGCTCATAGTTCACTTTGTTCTTCACGTATTTCATTCAATGTTGCTAATGTTGGGAGTAGTAACATCAATAATATACACAGAACGACCAGTCTTGTCAAGTAACGCAACATCAAGCTAGTTGTGTGCTATGTGGCCATCCCGAATCGCACACATAGATCCCTCCGGCTTAGTAAAGAGCTCCCCAGCACACAACCATCCGTTCAGAGGCTTTCATTCCTCGATCTGCTCTTGGTCTAACCTTACCCCACTCAGAGGGACTCGCCTGCTCTTTCCTGCAAAAATAAGCGCGTAGCGAGTCGGTTTGGCGGTGATGCTGTGCCGCCAGGTTAACTACGTCCTTGTCTCTGATGTCGTGAGCTAGGTTCATCCGCTCCACAGCAGAATTTGGGTGATGTATTGGGAATTCGGACATAGTAGTCTTTATCCGCCGCTTGGCGTTATCCAGATCAGTTTTCATACATGGCAATGTTCCGAATGCATACGCCAGTGAAGAGATAGGGAATACGGTCAGTGCGCTTATCTTATTCTTCCCGGAGAGATGCGATTTCAGTATAAGCTTCATACATCACAAGAATTCAGATAGCAGAGAGTCCTTTTGATCACCAACTCGAGCATGGGTTCCTTGCAGAATTAATAGGTGTGTGTGTGTGTTTGAGGTGGGGGAGGGGCAAAGCCTCTGAGCACACAGCCTTTAATGGTCCATTGTACTCGATTTCCCCATCTGACGGAAAATCCTGGATTCGTTTATGTACCGTAGGATTTCCGTTAGGGGTTTCCGCTGCAGTTGGAGCACATCATTACTAAAAATCTGATGTCTGATCTGTTCATAGGCACTCGCATAGAAAATGTTCCGTGGATTATTCCTTGGTACTTGCCCTGTCATAGCTTGAATGTAGAGGTCACCAATGCTATGTCTGGCATGTGGCTCGTGATGCCCTTGTTGATACTTTCAGATGAACGCACGGTCAAGGTGATATGCCATCCTTCCGTGACTGCGCCAGGAACTTTATTAGTTTGGCATCAATGCTATAAAGATGTAGGACATGGATTAGCCGAGTGTGGGATTAGCCTTGGCGTAATTGATATTGCAACTAACGAGATTTCTTTGATGATAATGAGTTGCTTTTTGCAACCCCTTGACACAACTTAGCCCTCTTGGGTATCATCCGCAAAATCCGTGCCCGGCGCAGTAACATCGCCCGTGTCTTCGGCGGGTAACCACTAAATTCCACCTCAATACTCTTTTACTTCCGTTTCCGAAGAGTGCATAATCTAGACGCTCTGTTGCAATACGTTGAGAGATCTGAAAAAACTCCACTATTTCCTCACGTACGTTGCATTATAGGCACGTCTGGAGTGACTTTCACTATACCGCTTTCTGCTTTAGTGTGTCAAGAATTTCAACTATGGGTGTCTCATTTGAAATGCAACGTTTAGGTAAACCCTCTGCACTTTGTTCCTCACCTGTCTGCTGGCATTGGCAGTTCTTATTTGAATCAGCTTAGCAATGTCCTGTCGCACTAAGCCACGCGGACGTTCCAGACGAATTTTCCATGGTGGACCTCTTTGGTCACTCACTTCACTAACGCGAAAGCGAATCTTCTGACCGTCCAACCTGACAGCTGTAACTGCACCAGTAGTTGTAGTTGCAGGAGTGACATATCAACGCACAGTCGCAATCTCATCATTGATTTGAGATAGAATTTTTGTATTTGCTGGAGATGCATAGAGCCTGGGAATACCAGGTCTAACCAAAGGATTCATTTGCGAAAATTCTATACACGCTCTTTGGAATCCGTCCCGATCCTCAGGGGGGACTTCAGCCGGAAGTCGAAGAAGAGTGCTTCGGCGAGTACTAAAACTGTTGTCCCCAGTGCGGTATGGAATTATTAATGCCGCCGTCTTTGCCCCCATCGACTGTTAGTTGCCAGTTTCCGCAGTGCCCTCAAATCTAACACGCTCCCGGATAATAGCTGCGATTGTTTCGCTGCGAGTAATGAAGCGGTACTGGTCTGCAACTCGCTGCATAGTTACGTGCGCTCTATCCGCTGCCTACGCAAACCTGCTGAAGCACTCACAGATCGTAGCGAAGCAATAGCAGCGCGTGGACCATTCTTCTGGTCAACCTGACGCCTAGACGCTAAACCGCTCCACAATTAATGGTTTCGATGCCGTGCTGTCCATTACGGGAGCCCGACCCAGCCGTGTCTTCCAATTTCGGTAACTGGGCGATGTGTATCTTACGTTATCCACTTCTCCCTCCTCCTCCGCTCTGTTTCGAAGTGGTGATTTACCTTGCCTTTGAGTGGTCATTTTTCTGTTTTTCATACGTTCTACATGGCGGGCCATGAACTTTCAAACCTTAATATAGATGGCAGCTTCGATTCGCCATATAATAATTACAACTCATTGTTGTATCTTATTCGTCATTCACCATCTACCCTCACTGAGCCTGAGATTCTCATGAGAACACGGTGTTATTTCTCGTTTAATCTAACTTGCACTTTTTAGTGAGTAATACTATTGCGGCCTTGGCTGGATTGATACATAGCCCTACCCTCCCGCACCAGATACTAGTAATTCTCAATCCAGTTTGGATTCTATCACATATAGGGTCCTCATATTTTCATTACGAATTAATACAATGTCGTCAGGGTAATTCTGGACCAGAATTCCAGTATTTGTTAGCTCTCCTAGGAATTCATCAACTACTATATTCCACATTAACGATAGTGGTACCCCACCCTGTGGAAAATTTTGAGTAGCATTTATTAAAATAATAGCTGCACCTATCAGAATTTATACTTGGCCGCTCTTTAATATCTTGCCCATTCAGAAGGCAAGGTGCTCCCGACTGTCCTGGAGATTAGGACATCTCGTATCTCTGCATGCGATGTGCTGTCGAACACTTCTTCGCATCCAAAAATGCATACAGTGCTCAGTGCTATTTCTTTAGCGGTAGAGGTAGAGGATTGGTGGAAAAGTTTCGTTGCGGTTCTTTGCACCCGGCTGATCGAAGTCAACCCGTTGGGGGGTACTGAAGTAGATTTTGCTACAAAAGATGACCCTCTGAGAGCATACGTTCCAAGAGAATTCCTGGAAGATGTGTTCTCGGCCTGGTTATTTGCGGCTAGCCCCCCGTTATCGCTTGGTGCTTGTTCACCAGAGTACATCTTTTGATGACGTGACTCCCTTAGCCGGACAGCTGGTCTCATATGCGTCCGTCACGACTCTGTGAAGGTCTACCATCATTCACTTCAGTTCCACTTCGCTGCTGATACCACTACCTGACTCTGGGCTAGTCATGTTATTGCTCAAGTACCTTATATATAAATCTATTCTTTCTATTTCAGAGTTTTTCTCAATGTGTGTGTGTGTATTCTGTGATCCGACATAGAGGGTTCATCCAACACCTTCCAATTCTTGACTAGCCCATGCATAAGAGTATTTTCTAGAGTTATTTCCAGTACCTATTCCCGAGTATAATGGGTCACCACGGCTTAACTGCTCAGAGGCTATAGTTACTCCTTCCCCACAAGCACGCACCTCTTCCCGAATGTTGCTGTATTCCGTGTATTAAATATTTCTAACCTATTACTAAGACTAAATTCATCAGTGTTAACAAGTCTTGTTAGGGAATAAGTGGTTCCCGAAATATCGGGATTTGCAGGGCCAATAAATAATACTAGCGAATAACAAAAGCAAGTCTTAATTATTCCAAGGAGAAGTGGTAGTGCCTTCCCTTGTTACCAATCTAACGACTAATTCTGATAGGATCCAGTTGTAGTCTCGTTTGAAATAGTCCGATACTAAGAGTGTCTCGCGAGCTCTTCCCCCGGCTTCCAATAAAATTTGAACAATCATCACATGACTCGCAGGAATTCCGAAAGACATTCAAATTTTAAAGTGGGTTTAAAAATTATGCAAGCTCTTACTTTTTCGCTGTGGCTTTGGGAAGCTAGGGCATCTCGATAGTTCTGCTCCGGGGTTCCTGACTCCAATCTTCGCACCTAACTTAGTGGGTTCCGATTTGGGCTTTTTTTGTGAACATTCCCCTCTTATGAGCTGATCCCCGGTGCTTCCTTCTTTTTCGGATCCGCTTCTTTCGGCTCCAGTCCTTTCTCCAGAGAGCGCAGATATCATTTATCGTATGCGCCATTCATTGCGGTCTTTACGGTAAGCCAATGTTGAATTGGACTTCACTGTATGCCTTCCCAACTTTTCCCTTTTTAGGTGCAATTAACCGGGTATTAGTATTGCGAAGCTATGCCTCTGGCTGATGGAGCGGTTTGTATGCGGTATGCAATCCCGGTTGTTTGTTGTTTTTCTTTGTTTTTATTAATTTGCTAGTTAATTTGGTTCCCACGAGTATAGAAGTTAGATGGTCCGTCATATCATAGCTACTGAAAGCCGGTACGAGCAACATTACTCGCTGAGGCGTCAAGGTAGTAACGCTGCATTTGCCAGGTTGTAAAAAACTGAATTTCTAAATGAGCATTATTTTTTTTTACCTAAAACATAAAAAAGTGAATTTAAAATCAATGAATCTCAGAAATCATATTTAACGCCATAATCACAAGTGTCACCATTATTTTGATAAAAAAATATTAAAATCAATCCAGTGGTTCCTGAGAAAAATTAAGAGAAGTTATGAAAAGCATGGTTTTGAACGGTTTGATCAGATGACTCCTGACTTACATTAACTTCTACTTCAAATCAGAAGAAATCTCAAATTTGATGAGATTTTCCTAAGCAGGTCCAGCTCTCCCTTCTGAAGTGCATTTTGAAACTCGCTACACCCAGACGTGGTTGAAGCCACTACAACTTACCATGATCACCCCTCTTGTTCAATACACCCTTCTGCACCTTTGTTACCGTTGTTCTAGGGAGGGATGTACTCGATTTGGTGACCTTCTTTTCTGTCCTTCTAGCATTACATGAAATATCGACGAAACATAACCACCTAGGATGAACTGCAATCGAGGGATATAATTATCGTGTATACAGCCCAAAAAACGGCAGTATTCATCATCATCAACGGCGCAAAAACCGGTATCCGGTCTAGGCCTGCCTTAATAAGGAACTCCAGACATCCCGCCGAGGTCCACCAATTCAATATCCCTAAAAGCTGTCTGGCGTCCTGACCTACGCCATCGCTAAATACGTGCACCGTAAGATCCTTCATTCTTTTCTTCAATATATTGTTTTTTTTCTGCCCATTTCCATTTTAGTTTGTGCGCCAGGACGTAATATTTTCACTAGTGAACATTACGATGAAATAATTATATAATGCAAAAATGGGTAAAATTAACGAATATATCTTTCCTTTCTCTCCCCGCGTCCTAAACCAAGAATTCAACTGGCTGAAAATTGAATAGACTATTAGGAATTTGTGGTTAGAACACAAGGCTATCGCACGAAAGGTCGCGGTTCAAATCTCTTTGGTGGCAGTGGAATTTGTATCGTGATCTTCCGTCGGATACCAGTCGACTCAGCTTTGAATGAGTACCTGAGTCAAATAAGGGTAATAATCTCGGTCGAGTGCAATGCTGACCACATTGCCTCCTACAGGCTATTCTGTAGTGTACTGTTACGGTCTTGAATGAAGTGCTCTAACACACTTCAAGGCCCTGATCCAATATGGGTTGTTGCGCCAACGATTATTATTATTATTAGGAATTTTTCCTTTCAGAAAAAAAAAAACTAAAGAAAATCCGGTACATATTTCCCGCTCATTTCCGGGCATTTATTTTCTCTTTTTTTAAGCCTGCCCTACTAAGCTAACAGAGTTCCACCTTCCGGCACGCATGCGAAACTTTTTGAATTGACATTTTAGACGTTTCATCTGCACTTCGCCGTTTTCTGTTTTCACCGGCTTCGCGTTTCTACTTGCGATTTTCTGACTTAGAAGATAATAAAGTGGTGTTTGGAGGAAATTCGTGCACGATGAGTGTTTCATTTGATGCACGCGAAGTTTTGACACATCTCAATGCCCTGGGTTATCGGAATATATCCGCAGAGCAGCTGAAGGAATTTATTAAAGGTTTGCGTTTTGCTAATATGCAGTGAATGACGGTTGGCATTAAGTAAATTTATTCCTTTCAGATTTGAAGAAACTTATCAAATATGAGAGTAGAATCGGTGCAGTTTTACACGCTCAACAATTCGAACTTGATGGCAACCGAAATGAGAAGGACGTTTTCAGCAAGCTCCATGAGAACCAAACCACTAGCATCAAAGCCAAATATGGCACTAGCGCTAAGAAGACAGAAACAAAACCTTCATCGCCATCCCGAAAAATAAAACCTCGGAACATCTTCAAAGAAAGCAACCAGATAAAGAATCCTCCAGGGGATATAAAGGAAACTAAAAGCAGACCGCAATCGGCCTCTACAACGGTCACAACAAATACGGAAAGACCGAAATCCGCTATGGACACTGGACGACGGCCTAAAACCCCGAAATCTTCACGAATTAGCAGATCAGCACGATCTTCAACGGATCAGAAAGAGAATCGAATGTGTAAGTGGCAAATGTGTTAAGAAGCAGCAGAAAACATGTTTTTTTTATTTCAACTTCTAGGGATTAGGCCTAAAATTCCGCACCCTCAACCGCCACGAACTAAGGATCCTGTACAGCTTTATCAGTTCTATCAACGAGAATGGGAGAGATTCAAACCTCAGTTGCCTGGCGAGAATGATCATTCTGAGCTGCGGTGGCAGATCAGACACAAATTAATGGGCGGAAGTTCATAGTAGAATTTTGCCCGTGAAGTGATAGTTGCTAGCTAATTTTTTTGTGATTTTAATATTAAGTATATTACGAAGAAAACTATGCTAAGAAACAATTTAGAGAAAACATAATGTTTTGTGCTTGAACATTTATGAGAATAGACAGTGTCATATGTTGAAGCTCAGTGTTCTGAATGAAGATGGAATCCAGCAGTGCACAAAGGTGAGTTATTTCCAATTCTGCCGATTTTACCGTTGTTGATTTGAAACGGGTCATTAAAGCGAGTTTCACGGCAGTGATTAACACCCAATGATTGAAGTTCCTGTCTGCCTTGCTCCTCACGGAACTTGAGCTCATTTCGTGGTAGTGCTCAATTCCTTGATCCTAAGTTTCATAAGTTATATACGGCACATCATCATCATGAAGAGCGCAACAATTTGTATCCGGTCTAGACCTGCCTTAGTAAGGTACTCCAGACATCCCGGCTTTGCGCTGAGGTCCATCAATTCGATATACCTAAAAGCTGCCTGTCGTCTTGGCCTACGCCTTTTTTCCACCATATATATTGCGCTTATAGACTTTTCGGGCTGGATCGTCACCGGATTTTATCCACAACTAGACGTTATGTAGGCTACGGAATAGTCCATGCTCCGTCTATCCTCTCAAACACGGCCAAGATTTCGAAATTTTTCTTGCCAAAATCCCAGGTCTCCGAGAAATACATGAGAACTGACAAGATCATTATCTTATATAATAAGAGCTTTGACCCTACAGTGAGATTTTCCAGCGGAGACATTTTTGTAAGCCGAAATAGGTTCTGCTGGCTGCCAACAACCGTGCGCGGATTTCATTATCGGTAGTGATTTTCGACCCTTGAGAAAATTATCAACGATCTTAAAGTTGTAGTCTCCTCTCCTTACTTCTCTTGGTTGAACAGTGCCATTTGATATTGTTGGTTTTTTCGTTTTTGGCTCTTGGCTCCATTAATGGGAAGCTCAGGGTGAAGGCAATTTGTACATCTTGGGTTGTTCTTCAATGGGGCTATCAGGCCTAGCAAGATAGCAGAGAATACCTTATAGATGGTACTCAGCAACGTGATACCTCTATAATTACTGCATTGCATGATATATTCCTTTTTATGAATGGGACAGATAACGCCTCGTTGGCGGCATTGACTCGCTGTCCCACACCTTGAGTATTATTTGATGAACTGCTTGGTGTAGTTGGTCGCGTCCATATTCAATCAGTTCGGCTATAATTCCATCCGCTCCTGACGACTTGTGATTTTTAAGCCAGTGGATTGCACGGACTGTTTCTTCGATGCAGGATTTGTCATCGTCTTCAGTTGCCGGGTCCTCCAACTCGCCGATATTTTGGTTGTTGAGCAGTTCATCAAAATACTCAATCCATCGCTCTAATATACCCATTCTGTCGAAAATCAGATTTCCCGCTTTGTCTTGGCAAGATGAGTATTGAGGTGTATAAGACTTCATCCTGCTGACTTGTTGGTAAAACTTCCGCGCCTGGTGCGGTTCCTCCCTGTACTTTTCTAGTTCACAGACTTGTTGGTTCTCCCAGGCTTCCTTTTTCCGTCTGTGAAGTCGCTTCTCCATTCGACGAAGTTTGGGATCTGTCTCTGGGTGGGCCCGCGTTCTTTGATAGTTCATCATTGCCCGGTATGCAGCATTCTTCCATTCCGTTGCTAGTTTACATTCATCGTCGAACCAGTCGTTCCGACTTATTTGCGGCTAGGGTCAAGTATGTTTGGGGGCATACCAATGATAAAGTTCTTCAGGTGGTTATGAAGATCATTTGTTGATGCTTCATCTCTAGGACCTTTGTTAGCTGCCGCAATACGTATCCATTTCTCCCTTATATGTGTAACGGAGGACTCTGTTATGGATGGCTTCAGTGTTCACTCTCACCTGATTGCCAAAAGAAATTCAAAGTGGTATTGTTATTGGAGCTTGCAGCACCATGCAAACGAGATAGTTGTCCGAGTCTATACTGGCCCTCCTATATGTTCTGACATTCGTCAAGGCTGAGAGGCGGGATTAGCACCTGGTCAATTTGGTAGAAAGTGGTCCCATCTGGAGACGCCTGTGTATGTTTGTGGACCGCTCTCCACGCAAACCAGGTATTTCCAACAACAATTTCATGCGATACTACTAGCTGGATAGTCTGTTGCCGATTGTCATTGCTAGTTTTGTACAAGCTAATGTATTGTCCGTAAACGGTCTCCGTCCCCATTTGACTGTTAAAATCTCCAAATATGATTTTGATATCATACCGTGGGCAGGCTTTGGGGGTTCGTTCTACCGTCTCATAAAAGATACCCTTCTCCGAGTCTGCAGTCTCCTCTGTAGGGGCCTTAATGAGGCTTATATTTTGAAATTTTTCTCGTGCATAGCCCTTATGTTTTCAAAGCCGATAACAGCAGGTTTCATTTTTTGGTTGACTAGGAAACCTACTTCGAGCACACGGCTTACTGGATGGCCACTATAATATATGGGCTTCAGAAAACCGGTTGCTGTCCAACGCATCTCTTTCAACTCTATTACATCAGCCCTATATTGGGACAGGGTATCGGCTAGCTGCTTGGCAGCTCCTTTTCTGTACAGGAAGCGCACGTTCCATGGGAAAATGCGCAAATCGTTGTTCTGCTTCTGTTGTCGTTTGACTGTTTAGCTGTCCGTCAGTCTCTCTTATTGAATTAAATCTTTCAAAAGTTGTTCAGAATATAACTAATATAATGTTCAAATTCGATTCAACCAATTAATTCTTACCACTAAAAAAAAATAAGTGAAAAAAGACCTATTAATGTGGTTTCCTCCTTTAATAAACTCAACAAGTATAAGTGAGAATCACAAAATCGTCGATACGCTCACCATCTTTGCTGCATGTATCCTCCATGGCACAGGTCCCTACTTTTGCTGCCATTACGATGAGGCCAACAAACAAGGAAATTAATACACATAATGGTAGTTTTTATATTCTTCTTTAGAAAATTCGCCCTTAAGGATTTTTTCTTTATAAACAACATAATCGGAGTCAGATTTTCAATTTAATAAACATTCAAGTTTTCCATATAGCAGTTGTCTTGTACATTGTCAACACAAAATGATCAAGTGGTGTCAAACTATTATCATGAAATTTGTTGTATTTGCTGAAAGACTAAAATCCTACGCTGGCAGGAGCTCCCCAGAAATGTCCTTTTTCTATTTTTAAGACTTCGATTAATTTTTATAGTAAGGTCATGAAACGTTAAAACTCTGAATATCCCAAAGAACTATTGCAATGTTGGCTTAACGATGGTGGATGGGTAGGTATCAGTGGCCGCTCCATGACTACTATGGCTCAAATATTCAGAGCTGACCTGTAGCATTTAGAAAGAAAAACAGCCGCTAATATCTAGTATTCACAACCTGCTTCTGGCTAGAGCTGGACAATCCCAAAGCAAATGCCTGTGGATTTCTTCCTATTCTATTCAACTTTGGCAATGCAAATTATAGGGTATGATGAGGCTAGCGGCATGGTTTATTTCAAATAATTTAGACAAAATCAATCAATCAACATAGCCAAGATTTCATTCAACTTAGTGTATTTCTCCAACACTAGTTTCTCCTTTCTGTGCTAGTATTTAAAATATTTGTTTTCCAGATTGACCATAAACATTTTGAGAATGCTTTATCCAAAGATCTTACGCCAACTCATTTGCTTTCTTCTCTGCATCGCTTTAATACGGTGAGCTCGAGAACTATCATTTATGTGGGCTTTTCTATCATCGAACCACAGTTACACAGTTAATACACGACCTATCGTTTTGGTGATTTTCTTTGAAATAACAAACCAGTAATTGGTAGAATCCTTTTAAAAACTTATTTTTTCGAAGTAACCATTCGATAGATTTGGAAAACTTAGCAGAAATCGATAGATCGTGTATTTTATATGAACTATCGCCCATAATTTCGGCTCTCGCTATCGTCGTAGGGCCACATAGAGATTTGCACATAGTCTATCATCATCATCAACGGCGCAACAACCGGTATCCGATCTAGGCCTGCCTTAATAAAGAACTCCAGATATCCCGGTTTTGCGCCGAGTTCCACCAATTCGATATCCCTAAAAGCTGTCTGGCGTCCTGACCTACACCATCGCTACATCTTAGGCAAGATCTGTCTCGTCTTCTTTTTCTACCATAGATATTGCCGTTATAGACTTTCCGGGCTGGATCGTCCTCATCCATACGGATCAAGTGACCCGTCCACCGTAACCGGATTTTATCCACGACTTCACGGTCATGGTACCGCTCATAGATTTCGTCGTTATGTAGGTTACGGAATCGTCCATCCTCATGTAGGGGGCTAAAAATTCTTCAGAGGATTCTTCTCTCGAACGCGGCTAAGAGTTCGCAGTTTTTTTTTTTTGCTAAGAACTCAGATCTCCGAGGAATACATAAGGACTGGTAAGATCATTGTTTTGTATAGTAAGAGCTTTGACCTTATGGTGAGACGTTTCGAGCGAAGCAGTTTTTGTAAGCTGAAATTGGCTCTGTAGGCAGCCAACAACCGTGCGCGGATTTCATCGTCATAGCTTGTATCGGTTGTGATTTTCTACCCTAGATAGGAGAAATTATCAACCGTTTCAAAGTTGTAGTCTCCTATCCATATTCTTCCTGTTTGACCAGTGCGGTTTGATGTTGTTGGTTGGTTGGTTTTCGATGCTGACGTTGCCACCATATACTTTGTCTTGCCTTCATTGATGTGCAGCTCAAGATCTCGCGCCGCCTGCTCGATCTGGATGAATGTAGTTTGTACGTCTCGGGTCGTTTTTCCCATGATGTCGATATCATCAGCATCGTAGACCGTTGTTGATGCCAAATGGTCTTGAGAGTGATCCTGCTGCTTTTATCTGGCCTCGCACATTGGTGGGTCAGCCTAGTCAGTCTTATCAATTTCATTGGGATACCGAATTCTCTCATGATTGTGATGTGATGCTGTAATAGGCGGCTTTAAACTCGATGAATAGATGGTGCAACTATTGTCCATATTCCAACAGATTTTCCATCGCTTGCCACAGAGAGAAAATGTGATCTATTGCTGATTTGCCTGGAGTGAAGCCTCTTTGGTATGGGTCAATGATGTTCTGGGCGTATGGGGCTATCCGGCCTAGCAAGATAGCGGAGAATATCTTATAGATGGTACTCAGCGACGTGATACCTGCCTCGTTGCCAATCATCAGGCATTGATTCGCTGTCCCATACCCTGAGCACAAGTTTGTGGCGCAGCAGGATTCACAGCATTCGAAATTTATTTTGAATGTTCGAATGCGAGCGGACAGATGACCCCACCGACGCTTTCCACTCAGTTTAGACCTCGCCACATGAGTGGAGAGCAGAGTGCCATGAGTGGACCGCAGAATGTCATATAAAGAAAAAATAATTACTAGACTTCTACCTACTACTGAGGATAACTACCCAAAAAAGAAATCGGCATTCGCACTCCGTTTACGATTTGAATTTTAAAAAGTTTTTATGAAATGTATTGATTTATGAATAGAACTTTGTTTTTTTTTTTTTAAATAAAATTAAGTTTAAATAAAATATAATTTATTAAATACTAAAAGTTGATGAACCACTTGGTATAACTGGTCGCCTCCATATTTAACTAATTCGGCTGTAATTCCATCGGCTCCCAGCGACTTATGATTTTTTAGTCCGTGCACTATTTCTCCTATACTTGGTGGTGGCAGTATTTGTTCGTCGTCTTTAGTGGGCGGGAACTCCAACTCGCCGATGTTCTGGTTGTTCAGTAGGTCATCAAAGTACTCAACCCATCGCTCCAATATGCCCATTCTGTCGGAAATCAGATTTCCCTCTTTGTCTCGGCAGGATGAGCATCGAGGTATATAAGGCTTCACCCTGCTGACTTGTTGGTAAAACTTCCGCGCCTGGTGCGGTTGCTCCCTGTACTTTTCTAGTTCACAGACTTGTTGGTTCTCCCAGGCTTCCTTTTTCCTTCCTTGAAGTCAATAGGAGGGTTAAATCCTTCTCGACTTTTGCAGGGCAGACTTCGCCATCTAAATTCAGCAGCTGGTAAGTAGTACGAGTAAATTCTACCTTTCACGGTTGCCAGTGGGACGTCGACTACGCGCGCCGAGAGACGTCTCTGTACTCGCCACTGAGTGTGGACGGTCAGTCAGAATCTCTATGGTAAGCTTGTGTCTCGAATCGTACCATCGGCTCGTACCTCCCTTTGGAATATACACACGCAGACCATTCTTGATCCACCGATTAACAATACTGTCCCATATCTTTGCCACAAGTCACTTGTTATCTTTTCGGCTGGTATTCCACTCTGCCCTGGTTGGAAAGCCCACAGGAAACTTCCTGTTGAAGCTCGGCTAGTGTGTGGCTTAATTAAGTATTCTTTGTTGGTCTTTCGAGATCCAAATGGCGAAACTTCGCAGCCAATGATTTTTAGAAACCGACATCGAATTCGCGTCTACTGCCATCAGACTTTTCAAAAGCAGTTTTTTCATGAGAAATAAATACTTTACTGCGCAGCTTACTGCACTTTTCTATCGTTTAGTGTCTCGTTGCTAGTGCTAAATATCTACGCTTAAATTACGAGTGGACTATATTGAAAAGCGCACTCCATTAGAAAAAGAATGGAAACGACATTCTTCCATCTTTTACCAAAGTAGTAAAGTAAAAAGTTCGCCAGACACCGCCTCAGAGAGATGCGTCTTCACATTTTTCTTCACTTAACCGGTTACCTGTCCAGAATTAATCCACCAGGTGTCTAAAACCTGTTGTCATGACAACCCGAGCGTAAACATAAATTGTCTGAGTAAACAAGTAAATTGGCCCTTCCAGAGATATTCTTGTTTTTTCGAAAAAAGATATAAATACCAGGCATGGATTGGGCTGAAGATTTGAAAATTTCAATTAGAAAGGTTTGTAAAATAAAAATATATCAATAAAGTGAAATTAACATATTAAATGATTTGCATTTTCTAGACCACCGCAAAGATGGGTCGTCGTGCTGGGCAGAAAAGCTTAAGCTCACAGAATAGTTCGGAGCGTGAAGAATCATTGGATATTGATTTCGATGTAGGATCTGATGGAGGAGGTCCTAGCAGTGATTCATTTCTTAAAAGTCCTCCAAAAGGAAAGAAGTCCGGAGGTTGGGCTGAATCGGGCCTCAAGTCGGGCAAGTAAATTAATGTTTATGGTAGAAATTCGGAGTCGAAATACTATAATGTTGATTATGTTTCAGAAACCGAGCAAATAAAAACTTAATTGAAGAGTAAGTTCATATAGTGAGTGCTTGAATATGGTGATATGATAAATACAAACAACTTTCAGGGAAAGATTTAGTTCGGCAGTTAACATCAACGATAATGACTTTTTGGACGATATACCAGTCATTCCGGATCTGGATGATATACAGGAAGAACTTCTAATGTCAACTGTCGTAGAAGCACCTTCGTAAATACCTAACCCCTCTCAATTATTCAAAAACTCTTAAAGAAATTATAATTTATTGCAGTGTCTCGGCGAATCGAACTGTGACTCTAAAAGAACTCAATTCAGATCTTTTGAAGCAGAGCGCGTTCTCTACTCTTGAGGATATAGATTTGGCTATTCTTACAAAGTGTTTGCAGTCACAAGCTCAACTTGATGAACCCGACGAGCCATGGGAATGGGAAAAGTTATTTACAGAAGTTTCAGCGGAAATTCATGTTGATAACAATACATCAGGAAAAAATGACACTTCAGAGGATGTTCAAACGCCTTTTGTTACATAAGTTAGTTATAAGTATATGGAAATAACAAACCAAGTAAGTTATTTTTTTTTTCATTGCGTCCAATCAAATTCTTGCGAACAATCGCTAAGTTAATAGTTTAAATCCCGATTGTACATGTGCATACATTGTGAATATCTTTAGAAATG
The DNA here is from genome assembly GCF_905115235.1 of Hermetia illucens. Taxonomy (NCBI): domain Eukaryota; kingdom Metazoa; phylum Arthropoda; class Insecta; order Diptera; family Stratiomyidae; genus Hermetia; species Hermetia illucens. Next base: position 172,423,464 of record NC_051849.1, on the reverse strand, counting down.
AGGAGATGAGTAAAATCAAAGTAAAAGAACAATATAATCACTTCAAATTTGTAACAAATCTTGATGAATGCTTTGATCAGAACTTTTTCCCCCATATAGAACATTTGAGAAATTTGTACAGAGAGTTACATAAAGTTGATAACGTAACTATCATAAGGTTTCGCTCTACTGTTAAAAAATCGAGGTTACCATTGGCTCGGTTCAGCATCATAGGCCAGTAGTTGGGTGGACTTGAAGATGGTAGTGCCTCTCACATTCACTTCATCGTTGTGGGTCAGTTTTAAGGTCTGAGGATGTATGTTAGAATATTCCTTTGCCTTAGGGCGCATGATGAAAGGCCTCCAGGTGATCTTGGCTGTGTTTAGTATGGCTGAGCTTTTTCAACAAAAAAAATTGACTTGAAAAATTTATTAAAAAAATCCTTTATCAATTCCTAAAATGTACCAGATGTACAAGCTTAATCCGTTGTTTTTTGTTTCAAGAAAAACACGTTTTTTTTATAGGAACCAAAGAAAACTTTATCCAAAATGCTGGCCCTTGCTATTTACACATTTTTTCCACCTCTCGGGTAATTTATGGGTACCATGCCAACAAAATTGTTGATCTTTCGAGGCAAATCACGCCATCAAGCCATTTTCGGACGTTTGCGTAAGAATCGGAATGTTGCCAAGCGAGCGAGTGGCCCATCGGCGAAAACAGATAATAGTCGGATGGGGCCAGGTTTGCTGAATAAGCGGGGTGGGGTAGTATCTCCCAGTTGAGCGTTTCTAAGTAGTTTCGAACTTTTTTCGATGTGTACGACGGAGCATTATCATGGAGGAAAATCAGCTTTTCATGTCTGTCTTAATATTGCGGCCGTTTTTCATTCAGAGCACGATGCAATTTGATGAGTTGTTGGTGATAACGGTGGGCATCAACAGTTTTACCAGGTTTCAACAGTTCATAGACAATACGCTGCTGATCCCACCAAACGCACAGCAGCGTCTTCCGTCCGAAGCGATTTCGTTTTGCAGAAGATGTCGCTGGCCTCAACCCACGATTTTTTTCGTTAAGGATTCTCAAAATAAATCCATTTTATGTCGCCAGTCACAATCCGATGCAAAAACATCTTTTTTTTGTGTCTGGCAAACAAGATTTCGCATTTGTTTTGGCGCCGCTCCATCCCGCCGTTCAATTCATGCGGCACTCATTTTCCGATTTTTTGAACCTTACCCATTGCACGTAGACGCAAGGAAACGGCTTGTTGAGAGACACTTAATTGTTTGGTGAGCATTTTCTGCGTTTGAATATCGTCCTCGTCCAAAAGAGCCTCCAATTCGTGGTCCTTAACTTTCCCGGGCCGATTTTCACGGTCCTTGTCGCTCAGATAGAAATCGCTATCTTTGAATCGACGGAACCATTCTCGGTACGTTGTTTCCGATAGAGCATTGTCGGCATAGGTCTCCACAAGCATTCGATGCAATTCAGTGGCTGATATCTTCAAATTGAAGCAAAAAAACAGAGCCTCCCGCAAATGCTTCTTTCCGGGAGCAAAACTGGACATGATTATTGAAGAGAAAAAAATATGTTTTTACATGAAATTGCTGATGATATGCACTGACATTTGTTGACAAATGTCGAACTAAACAAAAATAGGGCGTGGTCATAGCAGCTTGATATGCTCACTGATGCGATCTGTGAGCAAACAGCGGATTTAAGCTTGTACACCTGGTACTTCACTAGATAATTAAATGAAGAAGATACAGTTAAATTTTCACATCCATTGGATGAACACTCTTTCGAGTTCTATTGTTCGCCGATTTCGAAAACGTGGTTTCGAGAAAAACGCATTTAAAGACGCCATAACTTTTCGAAGAGCGCAATGCTGACCACATTGCCTCCTAGTGTACCGTTACGGTCTTGAATGAAGTGCTCTAATACACTTCAAGGCCCTGATCCAACATGGATTGTTGCGCCAACGATTATTATTATTATTATAACTTTTCGAAATCATAATAATATTAATTAACTTCACTCTATTATCCCAGAATCATACCAATTGTATGATTTCTTCCTTCCACAACCATATTTTGACATTTGGTTGGATATCCTTTTTATGAAATTACCGCAAAACATCGTCGGTATATAGAGACCACAAATTTTCCGCATACAGTCTTCTGATTCTGCTTTCACCCCTACTCGATGACTGCCCAAAATTGTTGCAAAGTGGTTAATTTCAGTGTCATAACTCCCCGCTTAATTATTGCCCATGAATTTTCTGTTAGATTTAAAACCGGGCTTTATACAGGCCAGTCCATAGTTGAAATACCCTCATCCTTGAGCCCTTTGTGTAGAAATCCTGACTTATATGGCGCATTGTCTTGCTGGAAAGTTGCCTTTGAATAAACTGATAACGGGAGGTTTCCAGGAATGCTAGAAGGTGTTTTGACAGCAAATTCCGGTTGGCTAAACCTTTAAGTTTCCCCTTGCCCTTGACTATAAGCCTGGCTCCATGTTGGCTGAAATAACTCCACATCATAACACTAGCGCCACCAAAGTTCACCGGCTTCCTGGTGTATCTATGATCCGACTCCTTATTGGGAGGACGCAGGGAGCAGATAAGTTCTGCTATCAGGACCGGATAAGTTCAACTTTGGTTCGTCACTGCAAATCATTGAATCCCAAAAGGAAAGAGGAGTGTCAATACGGCTCGTGACGAAGGCTAGCCGTTTTTTCTGGTTACTATATGTAACTTTTGGTTTTTTTCAGTCTTTGATATCCTCTGAGGTTGTAAAAGAAAGGTAGTCCCGCAGAATGTTCAAATTACCGTCCGTCCGGTTACTACACCATACCATGAAGATTTTTGAACGCTTTCTTGACAACCGTATTCGCAAAATCGTTGAAATAACCGTGAATCGAACCGGATTTATCAAGAACTGTGGAACTCATGGATCTAGAGAAAGCGTTTGATCGTGTGCCACACGAACTCATCTGGTATGCTCTACGACAACATTTAGTGCCAGAAAAACTCTTGCGCTGGGTTCAATTGCTCTACCATGTTCCGAAAAGAAAAGTTCGAAGTATGGCGGGTGTATCAAAACCGTTTCGTGTCTCTGTTGGTATTCATCAAGGAATCGCTCTCTCACCATTCCGCTTTATTCTTGTTATAGACACCGTTACACGGGATATCCAACGGTCAGCGCTCTATACACTGCTTTATGCAGATGATGTTTTCCTAGCATCCATTAACAAAAATGATCTCGAGCAACTTGTCCAAAAATGGAATGATCGCCTCATGCAATACGGTCTCAGATTGAATCTGAATAAGACTGAATTTTTGACGACCGATCCCTATGAAACAGGCATAATCACTGTCAGCAGCTCAGTGAACTGAGTGATTTAAATACTTCGGGTCAACGCTATCAGCCAATGGAGAACTGCGCTATGAAATTGCTTCATGCGTTAACGCAATCTGGATGAAGTGGCGTTCCACAGCTGGTGTAGAATTTAAAATTTACAGCAATGTCGTCCGTCCTGTCGCTCTCTATGGGTTTGAGTGTTGGCAGACTATAAAAAACAATGAACGGCCTCTTGCGGTAACGGAGACGAAGATGTTGCATTGTACTAGTGGCGTGACACGTTTTGATCACATCCGAAATGAGGATATCCGCGATCGATTTGGAGTTGCACCGATCGTGGAAAAACTACGAGAGAGGTGTCTTGGATCGTATGGTCACGTAATTCGCGCTAGAGAGAATTCACTTGCCAAGATTGGTCTGAACATCGAAGTCAATGGTAAAAGATCAAAAGGCAGGCCGAAATAACGGTGGCTTGATATGCTGGATGGGGATTTAAAAGCCGCGAGATTGCATCCAGATCAGGCATTTGATAGGGCCAAATAGCGAATCCAATCACAATGAGCCGACCCCGCTTGTGAACGGGGCAAAGGCAGAAGAAAAAGAAAGCCATCCTCTGAGGTTGTTCTGCAAAAGTCGCTGTCTGATGGTTCTGGCAGAAATATTTACACCATAATCTTTATGCATTATGGCTCTTGTTTGCGTGGAAGAAGCGAAAAAGTCGTATAATGATTGTCGAACTACTAGAGATTATTCGCTTTCTGTGGTGTTTCCTGGCCCATAATGTCTTGAATCGACAAAACTCTTATGTTCCTGGTTGTGTTTAATCGCGTTTTGAACTTCTTTGCGTGAACACCCTATGGACCTATGGGCAATTTTATTAATATTTTTCTCATGTGTATAGATGCTCCAGATCATTCGCCTTTCTTCCTCCGTAGAACACTTCTTGCGTCCCATTTTGATTCTTTTGTATGATTTTTCACTTGAAATTATGTTTTTCTAACTTCCAACAAAAACAAAACACTTTTAAAACTTTCACACTCGCAAAATTTTCACAATCAACAGGGTGTGCTAATTAAAACGCAAAAAGCGAGCTCATGCCGCTATTATTTTTTATCAAGCAAATGAAAACCAAAAAGGAGGAATTTTCTAGTGGTTTGCATTGCTTAAATAGATGACTCCTATACTACATAATAAAAAATTATTTGCCAAAAGCAGCATTTTGAATATTAACGAAGGTGTGCTAATTAGTTTGCCAGCGCTGTATTCCTTGCTCCAACATTTCAAGGTGTTCGAGTCGCTAAGGACGCTATACTAGCTATATTTAAAGATTCCAAAAAATATTAAGTCGACCGTTTAACTTTTAAAGTAAATACTATTTTCTGGGTTAATTTTCTACCTTTGCTATATGCCCATAACGGCATAAATAAGTAAATTGGGACTTTGAGTTTCACAGAGTTTCCCTGGACTGGTACAATATTTTTGGGTCAGCGATTCTTATTTTTCTTTGTATGGAAACATGGAAATGTATGAAATTCGTTTAAAAAGTAAGAAACGCCGAATTTAATATGCTCAGAATTGCTTGAAGGTTTTCCTTTTGAAAAGCTGGTTTCAGTGTGCACTTTCTTTTTATATATTTTTTTATAAAGATGACAAAATGATCAAGAAAAGCAAAATACAGTTTGTTTATTCGTTATTACTTAAATTATTTTTTTTTTCAGCATCAGAAAAGTAAAAAATTGAAAATTCTTGATTCATAAAACAGAGGCGACTGCATTCGTAAATTCACTTCATATAAACTTTACTACGCGAGAGTGCGTGTGATCACGTCGGCGGTTGGAGCAGAAGAGAGATGCGGTCCTTCTGTCTCCAAACAACGGGACTCCCTCACCGCTGGCTCTCCACCCTCGTAGTGAGTTGTTAATCCTGCTGTGCCACAAACTTTCTAATTTCGCAGCACTCACGAACGTTCGTCACAAAAGCGCATTTTTTTTATTAATCAACAAAAGAAATTTATATTCCAATATACATATAGCTGGGGCCATAATTTCTGACAGGTTTTGCGCATATAAAATATCTCATTCACACATGTAGTACTACTATCTCGGCCATCACGAATGAAGGAAAACCTCAGACAAATTTTGCTTAGCATACAGGTTTTCCCGAACAGAACGTTTGCGTTTCCTGACTCGATTTGCATTACAATATTATATGAAAGAATATTCCAATATCTGCTTATTAGCAAATATCAAAACATTTCACATTCAAAGAAGTATCTATTTGATCAAATCTATGTTACGATGATAATAATTTTCTACCATAATAGCGGGGAAGACTTTTATTTTTTCGGGTTCTATTATGGTTTAATTCTATTTTACCTATCAATAATGACAATACAAAAGGCAATTACAATTCAATTGAAAGTGATTAGTATCTACATGTACATTACAATGAGCCGTCTATTCTATAATCAAATACAAAACAAAAAAATAATTGCATGGAGCCAGCCTTGAACACAGATTTCGTATTCACTAAACCACTTTTATTTCTATAATAAACTCAAAGAAGCTTTGGAAACTGGAGACAAGAACCATCTAGCAAAGAAATCAACCGAGGCTTTATACTTTTACGTTGGTTATAATTCGTGGGTACACATTTTCCAGATTGTTGGCTCATAAGCAAAACCGAAATGTTCACCCTCGGAGGTGTGTGTCTTCTGTTTGTGATGGCACGTAACTGGACATTGATCGCTTTAAACCGTTCTTAGTGTTTGCAGATCTGCTCAGTGGCATCCGTCACACTCTAATAGCTCCTTGGCAGATTAGGCATGGATCATGGGCGTGGACTCCCGCTGCACGGCGACGGGTCGGACGCACGGTTCTGTCACCATTTCCACTGGTGACCGAGGCCACGCACTGCTCCAGGTCTGCCGCCTTTCAAAATTTCATAGTTAAGTAAATTCAAGTAGCTTAGCTTCGGATTTCCGTACTTAGATTGTTCAGAACACTTCCACAGACGTGGCACTGCCGAGCAGTATGCCCATCTTTTTGTTTTAGATTCGTTTAGTTTAGATTTTAGTGTTCATCTTATAGACAGTAGGCATAACCGTCCTTTTGGGTTTTATCTTTTGTATTAACACTTTACCGACCGGAAGCCTAATTTTTCGTCGCCAACGCGTTTCGACCAGTAGCATGTTAATCGGCTTTTTATCACTAACGTTTATGCGTCGACCTATTAACCGGTTACCATGGCGATAAAGAATTTGCTATTTAGTATTGAGGGTCGATTGCTTAATTGCGTCACCTGCTTTGTAGTCTCCCACATCTTCATACAGTCTCAAAATATTGTATTTACCCTCCGCGATAAACGAACAAACATAGGATTGGAGGATTTTATTTAAACTATTTATCAGATTGTCCTGACAATTATTCAGGAAGCAATAATGGTGGTGAAAGTGATGGCAGCGATATGATGATTCGAAATCGAGCTTCTGTATTGCCACTAAGAGATATTAAGGGGGTCATCCCGTGTGTCGGGTTTGAGAAATCGATTTTTTTGCATGAATTGTATCTATATATAGTGGAGAATATGTGGGCAAAAGGATTTTCCGATATTCCGAGTCGTTCAGAAATTACAGTGTTAAACAGGTAAGGAGTTTACAGCCGCGGCTAGAGTACTCGATGAGAAAGAGCATCGAATCTTTTTTTACCTGTTAGTTTTTTACCTGAGCCTTATAAATTCGAACACAGGTATAAATATAAAAAGACGGAAAACCAATCAATTGTCTAAACTTATTTGCTGTTTGGAATAAAAAGGATAATCCAGTCTAGAGTGAGCACTGAAAGGTTTTCAAGCTATACTCAGTTATATTTTGTTGTAAGTATTGTGCTGTTTGTGTGTTCAGTGATTTTTTTAAATGGATCGTACGAAGGGAGATCGCTTTAACGTTCAACGTCATGCTCGCACTAAAAAACGAGTATTTCATGGGAATCGATACTTATCAGAGAAGAAAAAGGACTTCGCATCAACATCAGCAAAGAAACTTTTAGCAAGCATGAACATGGATGTTCCAATTGCGACAAGTTTTGTATATTGTACATTGGATTTTGCTAGAGCTTTCTCCGGTATTTCTGCAAATAATAAAATATACGTAGTAGTAAAAAAGGAATGCGTTGGACATGTCGAGAAAAGAATGGGAACGCGGCTTAGAAATGCAAAGAAGAATCACAAGGCATTGGTGGAAAAGGGGCTGGAAAACTTACTGATAAGCTAAAGGAGAACTGGATAGTTTCCACCACGAGAAGGCACTTTTGACTGAAGAAGTTCAAACAGTCATCAAACCAATCTACGAAGATTTGTCCCGAGATGATCTCTTGAACAGATATTTATTAGCAGAGACCCAGAATAACAATGAGTCGTTAAATGCATTGATCTGGACTTTCTCTCCTAAACACCCTCATTCTGGGGCCAAGGATGTAGAAATAGTCACTTTTCTGGCTTGTAATTATTTTCAGTGAAGGATTCAATGGCATTCTCAAAATCCTAGTGACAATGGGATGTCAAGTTGGTCACATATGTCAGGTTTATCCCGACTGCTTCATTTATGAAGCGCGAATTTGGCGGTCCGAACGACGACCGACTGACCTCGCTAAAAGAGCCAGAACTGAAACCAGAGAGCAACAATGGGCCTTACAAGACTTTTTTGAAGAAACGGAGGGTGCTCTCTATGGTACAGGTATAGCAGATTAATGCTGAGTTAAAATTTTACTGTTGATAACGACATTTAAATTTTTAAATGCGTTTTTCTCGAAACAGCATCTTGAAAATCGGCTGCCACTATAGTTCAAAATCTATCCAACCAAATTCTTTGAAATTTTCACGACTTCTTTAATACATATTTCTACGGTCCGCAAACTATTATAATTGCAATCGGACAGGTCGTTTCTTTTTTATTCATAAAAAAAGCCGTAAAAAAACCCCAAAATCCAAAAAATTAAGTTTAAAAGCCCACCAAAAATTTACCTTTTAATATTTTCTAATTATCCTAGTTTGCGGGCCGTGGAATATTGTCCACATTAAAATGCCGTTTAGTTTTCTTTCCTCAGATGAACACAGCGCCCTCCAGCGTGGCAGCAGAAAAACACCTTTTTTTGGAGATGGGTGCATAAATTGACATAATAATAATAATAATCGTTGGCGCAACAATCCATGTTGGATCAGGGCCTTGAAGTGTGTTAGAGCACTTCATTCAAGACCGTAACGGTACACTAGGAGGCAATGTGGTCAGCATTGCGCTCGCCCGAGATTATTACCCTGATTTGACTCAGGTACTCATTCACAGCTGAGTCGACTGGTATCCGACGTCAAATCACGATACAAATTCCACTGCCACCAGTGAGATTTGAACCGCGACCTTCCGCTACGACAACCTTGCGCTCTAACCACTCAGCTATCCGGACACTAATTGACATGTATTCCGAAAAATTTATCACATATACTAGAGATATACATACACATAAACATGGTGAAAAAATAACGTTTCTATCTTTATCCAGTCCTCCAAAATAATTTTTAAAAAAAAGGCAAAAAAAACAGCCCTCACACGGGATGACCCCCTTAAAGTTGTAGCGAAATGACACAACAAGTAACATCGATCTTATTTCGCTTATGCCAATATGAAGATTATGATATGTAAACTTTTTTTTTTGGAACAGGGTAGGTGCTTGCATTTACGCATAGAGTGTTGGACTCCCGCAACAGTACGCTGTCAGAATACCAACTAAATACCTCACTGTCATCAAAGAACTAGCCTGGAACCGTTTGGCACATTACTTCGGGCTAGTCCTCCCGCTCTCCCGGCTCTGAGAGCCTTCAAGTCAAAGAATCCCTTTTACCAAGGGGAGGAGTTGTACGTTCAGGGAACCCCTTGCCATCGGGTCCCTCCGCCGTTCGAATTCAATCTTCTTCGTAATAAGAAGAGCCCGAACATAATTCGCAACACGACTCCAATTGCTAGCGCTTTCCAGTATCTCTCTGACAATGTTTTCTGGAGAGAGCACCCCTGTGTCTGCATAAAGTTGCTGACGAAAGCCGCACCTTTCGCAAGAGAAAAAGGTATGTTCAGCGCCGTCTACCACTCCATTACAGAACACACAATCAGGAGATCGCGCCTTCCCAATCCTGTGCAGGTAAGACTGGAAACCTCCATGCCCGCTTAAAAATTGGGTAAGCAAGTAGTCAATCTCACCGTGCGTTCGGTTCAACCACGAGATAGCTTGGCATGTGGAATGAGTTTTCTAATGTGCCTAGCATATCTATCCATCTTACAAAATTGAAGGCATTTCTGACATTAAGCGTTATGAGGAGCACTATCCGTCGAGATCGACGGCTGTTTGCCTCGGCTCGATGAACCGCATCTACGGTGCTCAACTTTAACTTTTTTAGCTTAGATTATAGCGATGCCTCGTGGAAAAGTGTTAACCGAAGAAGAAAAAGCCCAACTTGCCAGAATGGAAGATTCGGGCTGCACATGAGAGCGATGTTGTGGGAAATTAGTAAATCCGACGGAGTTGTGCGGAATTTCTTTAGATTAAAGGGAAAGTATGGTACAAAAAACCATCGGTGTGAAAATAAAAAAATCGGGAAAATAGAAATCGCCCTGATTAAAGAGGAAGCTACTAGAAATAAAATTTGGTTCGTTCCAGATTATGCCGAAATTACTTCTTCCTATTAAAAAGAAACGTTTGCAATAGATTTTCCTTACTGATAACAGCATTAACTATAAAAAACCTGCTAAAGTAGCTCAATTAACACCGACAAAAAATAAGGCTCGTCTCAAATTGGATAGATCGTAGATGAAATGGGAAGAAAAATGGAAGGTAGTAATTTTTTCGGAAGAGAAGAAATTCAAGCTTTACGGCTCAGCTGGATTTAGCGCATTTTGGCACGATCTAAAAAAAATGAAGCTCCTGGAATGAGCCGCCTGTTCTGAACCCGAACTACTTTGGGGATAAGTCCCCGGCAGCGCGGATCGCTTCAACAAGTTTATTCCTGATGAGTTTCTCAACCACTTTCCGGCCGTATCGAGCATACACAGCGATCCATATGCAGACGGGAACTCTGGGTCTCCTTTACCCTTGCTGATCAGCGCGAGTCTGGCCACCTTCTAGCGACGAAGAAAAATGCCCTCCTTTAAGCAAGCGTTGAATGCCTCAAATTGCAAGTCTGGCCGTTGGCGAAACACCAGTTTGTAAACTTTCGCCGGGAAGCCATCAGGACCTGGCTCCTTCTTGCTTTTCATAGTGAGAACCGCTTCTTCGAGCTCTCACATTGTGAAAAGCGGGCAATCCTCGACGCTTTCCGCGTTATTGAAATCAACCCGCACAGGATGTCTGGGGAATAATGCCCGTACAATGTGATCCATCTGGTCGGTACTTAGTATGCAGGGCTTCCGCAGATCCCCGGTTTTTGCTTTTATTTATAGCGCTGCGGAGTCTTCTTTCTGATGAACTATACTGTGCCTTTATGACACATGCCTCCTTGTTGGTGTGCAATCATTGTGCCAAACGGCGGAGCTTATGACACTCCTTCCGTAGGTCGGCAATTTCTACCGTCCACCAGTACATAGAAGACTTATCGCGGCTGGGGCTCCTCCGGGGCATGGAAGCTTCGCAAGCCATCGTTATCAGGTTCATCATTGAATTTACAACGGTGTCAACTGTGACGCTACCACTCCCAGAGTGTCCTACAGTGAGGCTCCGCCTGCTCTAAGAGCTTCGACGAACTTCCCGATGTTCACCCTGGCGATATTCTACAGACAGGGAACGTCGGGTTGGCGCTCGCCGACAAGTAGCGTCAATCACTTCGAACGCGATGTACTCGCCAGAGATTCCGACGCAAAAGTGATGTCAGGAATGGTTCCTTCACAACCTGGGCGTGGATCCGGTGAAACTATGAGCTCGGTTCTCGTCGCCATTTACAAAATCCGTTTCCCTCTGGAGTCTGACTGAGGCATGCCCCATTCAAGGGCCCTGGCATTAAAATCACCGCCTACCAGGATTCGTCCCTTCGTGCTCGAAACGGCGTTCTCCAGAACATCAAGCCGGCGCCGAAAGTCCGGCATCAGGTAAACGCTAAAAAACGTTATCCCCAAACAATGGATCCAGACAAACCCATTCAATCGGCCTTGGGCAAGAACACGAAGTCGAACGTCATCCCAAGCCCAGATGGTAGCGGTGCTCGATAAGTCGAGATGCTATGAGGTCAGGTCCCTGTTTCGGTATTGCTCGCTGATTAGCACTAGATCAGCATTTACTGCCGCAGCGAACTGTGCTAGCAACTGGTGAGCGGTTGCACTCCGGTGTATGTTAATTTGTAAAACGCGGATCAAGACTGAACAACGTCCCAAGCCCGCAGTGTGTGCGGCGCTCTCAGCAGACGCGCCACGATCCCTGCAGAGAATGCAACTTTCAATTTCATCCTCCTGTCCGGTCCCTTGCAAGTTGCTGATCTGTGTCCATAGTCCAGACACCTGTAGCACTTGGTGGGGACTAACCGCATTCGTGACCTGCATACTACCCATCCAATTTTGATTCTCCCGCTCCTAAGGAGTTTCCACCGCATATTGCTCGGGGACTTCCACCACGGCGAGTTTTTGGGCTGGAGCATTTACAGAGGTGATATCTATCCGGGCATTGGTTACCTCACGCTTTATCGCCTCCTCCACTTCGACCTTTGCTGTGAGGCAGTGAAGATCCCGGATTTCTAGACAGCACATGGGCTCTAGGCTAGAAACAAGAGTCTTCTCCCCTTGACCGCTTCGCAGAACGTACTCTTGCTAGTCGTCTTCGAGCCCAGTTCGACAAGGACTCCGCCATTCCTCGCTTTCCGTATGGAAGACACCTCTGCTCTGTTGTCTTCGGGTTTCATCCTGTACCGGATTTCACTAAGGACTTCCGCAAATGTTTTGCCTTCCGTCGGCTTAATGAGCAGAGCCGACGGTCTAGTCTTTCGTTTCCTCGTCTTTTCTGCACCTGACCTTTGGTTCGCTTTTTTAGACGGGTCTTTGGTGGCGTAGTCAGTTCTTTCTTTTTTTCCTTCTTCGCCTTCTTTTTTTGGACCCTGGAAACTACTTTTTCAGACTTTTTCTTCTTTGCGCTTTTTCTCCAGTTCGCTTTGCTGTGGGCTATCTGCGGTCCATTTGATGTAAGCAACGTTCTCGGCGAGGAGTGCGGCTGTTTCTGCTCTCCAATCATCTTCCGCTGCTCTCCACGCTCGCCTACAGAAGGAGATGCGGTCAAATGGTTCCACCAGCCCCTCCATCAGCCCGTTTTTGACGCCTTTGCTGACGTTCCTCTGGAGGAACGTTGCCGACCGCATACGCTTCACCATTGCTGCGCATTTCCTGATGAGCCTTTCCTCGACGGTCGACTGCACTTGCACTCGGTTTGCGTCCGAATCCATCTGCTTCAATGCAGGGTATTGAAGTTGCCATCCTCGCACGGTCAATCACGCCCCTTGGTAAGGGTTCCTCTTTATTTGGGCGACCCGGTGTCACATCGGATTTGTCTACCCTCGCTACCTCTTTCACTGATCGCTTCGGTGAACGACGCATTTTAGTCCTGCGCCCAAACGCATTCAGCTCTTACTCCTTTCCTATTATTTCGTCGATTTTTTAGTAGGTTTATGTATGTTCTCCATGGAAAATTAATATTATGTAAACTAAGAACCATTCTAATAGACAGAATAAATATAATTTAGCATTAACATCATAAAAATAAATATTCTGTTAACTCTAATTACACAAGTTTACAAATTCAGGTAAACTTTTGGACCTGAGCAGATGAGATCGATTCCTACTGGGCTATGCTGATGATATTGATATTATAGGAAGAACAACCCGACAACTTTTATTCAGATCGAGCAGGTAGCGTGAGGTCTTGAGCTGCACATTAATGAAGGCAAGACGAAGTGCATGGTGCAACGTCAGCGCCAAAAAAAAGAGCCAACAACATTAAATGGCACTAGTCAAACAAGGCAATAAAGATAGGAGACTACTACTTGAAGACCGGTGATAATTTCTCCTATCTAGGGTCGAAAATCACAAGTAATAATAGTTATGATGATAAAATCCGGGCACGGTTGTTGCCTGCCAACAGAGCCTACTTCAACTACAAACTGTTTCGCTTCATATGTCTCACCATAGGGTGAAAGCTCTTTCTGTACATGACAATGATCTTGACAGTCCTTGTGTATTCCTCGGAGACCTGGCTCCTTTGCAAGAAAAATTGGGAAGTCTTGGCCACGTTCAAGGAGGAATCCTGTAATGAATTTTCGGCTCCCTACATGTGGATGCACGATTCCGTATATAATGAAGAATTTATGAGCAATACCGCGACCGCTTGGTTGTCGATAAAATCCTGCTCAACAGGTTGTGGTAGACGAGTCACCTAATCCATATGGGTGAGGATGATCCTGCTTGGAAAGTCTATAAGGGCAATATCTATAGTAGAAAAGGAAGTCATGGCAGACCCTGCCTCAGATGTAGCGATAGCGTAGGCCAGGGCGTCAGACAGCCTTTTAGGAATATCGCATTGGTGGACCTCGGTACAAAGCTGGTATATCTAAGTTTATTACTAAGGCATTTCTAGACCGGATACCGGTTTTTGCCCCGTTGGTGATTTTCATTACTGCTTTTACTCTCTTTCATGTGCTAACGAAGTTTCGGTCCTTAGTCTAATAACTTTCTAAATTCAGTTTTCTCTTTTCCATACGAAAGTAAATTGGTTTATTCAACATATTTTCAAAGGTTTATCATTTTCCATATCGAGCAAGTTTTGTTGGTACCCTTCCGTGTTATTATTTACAACGAAGTCTGTCAATTTAGAAAGAAGTTAAGAAAAACTAGATGCTAAAATACCAGCCAGTAAATGATGCGATTTAACAGCACTTTGCAATACTGAGAGGCTCAAAACTAGAAAGGAATATACCACCTATACTTCGAATGAATGTTAGCTATGTCAGGTAAAGACACCTTAATTACAAAAGAAGCATTCTTGTTTAAAGATGGATAATATATAATTCAGCCTGGCATCTGATATGAAATATTCTCCCAGGTGCGTCAACCTAGTTTGTACGAGTGCCGAACACTGTTGCAGAATATGTATGGAGATTTCGTTTTAATCTGCAGACGCTGCCCGTAGATATCCCTAGCTTTCCCAAGTGATAATTTAGCCTGCAATGACTAGGAGTATTCTTACATCCAGACGATCTTCTTGGTGATGTTTAAACAATCCTTCCTGCGCTTAGCTTCGTATCTCCTCATTAGACTGGACTGTTCCATTCCTGGTAGGTTCGCCTAGTACACCCTCAGCGGTTCCAGTCTTGAACCCATTCCCGATTCCTTAGAAGGGCCATGCTCCGTGCAGTGGCATTGATGTTATTTTTCTGACTAGCTTATTCGTTGTCTCACTGCCTTCCAATCCGATGTGGCCGTGAACCCAGATTATTCAAACCTTATTGAGCGAACGTATTGTCTGTGAAGGCATTTGCATACCAGTTTAGAGTTCGCCTAGTTGGATTTGAGTGGTTTAATAGCGGCTACAGCCACTTGGCTGCTTACCTCTTAAGTATGTCAGCGAAATGTCCTGGCTTTAGAGAGAGTCATAAGAAGAAATGTCTATCTAAACTGCGAAGTATCTACTATCGTCGGCACCAAGCTCAAACTATTTTGTATTAAAATTGCGGCGTCTTTGACTATCATTTTCACACGAAGGCTCAGTTTCGGCTAATTATTGTCAATAATGTTATACCAGAATTCTTTTGGCCCACAGTTAAGACTTTTCCATCGTCGGTGTTTCTCACGTAAAACAATTCATATATATAAACTAATATTTTTTATTGGAATTTAAGATAACAAAAAATTTAAAGTAAAATACAATTACAATCTAATATTAAATACAATTAGTTTTTATTCTAGTCATTCTCGTATCTGACTTCAATATCCTCTACTATTATATTTCCAGCATACACTCCATCGCCCTTTGATTCAACTCGATTTCTAGACTCTGTTCCAGACTTGCGATCCCCATTTATTATCGTACCATCACTTGAACTACTACTGTCCACCTCCTCCTTTGCGAGCTCAGCCAACATATTCATATCAGGAACCATGCCATCATCGTCTACTGCTTTGAGGATATCGCAAATTAACTTTGATTCAATGGTTAGCACATATTTGCAAATTTCCGGTTCAAGTAAAAACATTGAAACTGCTGATGGACTCAATGAATTTATACCACCACACTTCAGTTTCACTTCCGTTTGTCGTTTTTCTCCAGTTTTGTCACAGATAGTTCCATCGTGATAAAAGTGGGTAACGTGGGTGCGAATGTTTTTCGGTAGTGGACGTTTTTGAGGATTTTCTTTCAACCATTGACGATGTGCCTTTTCCTCGAAGTAACCTAAGATTTGAGATTTTTTATCTTCAGTTTTATCGTGGAATTGGCGAATGTATTTTCCGTAGCAGAATTCATATTGCCACCAGCCAGAACCCTAGATTTATAAGATAGAATTAATACTTATGGTACCACCAACGAAGTTAAATAACTTATTTCTAAAGCATGGGTTAAGTTTGAATACGCTATTTGATTATAATGTGAAATAGCTGCCATTAACTCCCACTCATATTTGATAAGAGAATAGACCAACTGATCATAAATATGAATTATAAAATAATCGCAATGGAAAATATATGTGTTCCATACACCCCTTTGTGGAGTATAGGAAATCCACAGAAAATCTTTTTTTGTCTTGCTCGATTTTCAGTGAAACTGTCCTTCACCACATTTGATGCTAACCAAGTGCTAAGTCTACAGC
This sequence comes from Hermetia illucens, assembly GCF_905115235.1. NCBI lineage: Eukaryota > Metazoa > Arthropoda > Insecta > Diptera > Stratiomyidae > Hermetia > Hermetia illucens. Next base: position 172,407,253 of record NC_051849.1, on the reverse strand, counting down.
AGGACAACACGAAGACAACGAGACGGAAAAGAGGACACTCAACCAACTCGGTGAACACACCGTCAGTAAAAAATAGTAGCCACTAATTAGCGCAAAGTCAAGAAACTATTCTACTTACTCCAGTTAAACAATTCTCTCCTTTTAAAAATTCAAGTATTGGATTCATGTCACGTGGGGGTCGAATTTTTGGCAATGCAGTTGGTAGTTTTGCAGATCCATCGTTACTTTTTAAATCAGATGCAGGTGTTATTTCATCGTCGCCCTCTTTCGCCTCAGGATTTAACAGCTTCTCATCTTGTTTTGGGCTGATGATGTCCACTCGGAAAGTCCCATCCTGTATTAATATATAGAATTACAATGAAATTCTATTCAAATGCAAACAGAAATGCTCTAGTGGAATATTTCTGTTTCTTTGTAGTGTAAATGTAATTCAGACATAAAACAAACCTTTGTGTCTACTTTAATGACAGCAATACTGTCCTTAGCCTTCACAGCATCCTAATAAGTGTAAAATTATAAACATGAAAACGGAAATAAATAAATCATAAAGTTTATAAATCAGGCTGTATGCACTAGTCATAGTGGACAGTAGAATTAGAAGGGACTTATAACTAAAGGTGCAGCTGTAAAATGGTATAATTTAGAATTTTATATATATTTTCAAGGAAAGCTAGAAAGGTCTTTCTCCATTTTTGGTTGTGATTTCTATGGATCAATTCCAGATGTTTTACTAAATTCAATTGAGGTCTGTTCTGCCAGTGATTGAAAAGGAAAAGTTGCGAGATTCAAAATATTAAGAATCAAGGGAATATAATTTGATTGGCAGTTTCTTTTTCTTTATTTTGTCTTCTGTTGATCTCTCACAATTTATAATTCTGTGCTTACCTCTTTCGGTCCTTTACTTATTATTTTAGCAGATGTATAATGAAAGCGACAAGGCTGCCTCTTAAACAAGCCCCTTTTTATTAAACGCAAAATATACTTGGTTTCTGCTCTAATTAAATCAACTCAGCTCTTGGTTTAAAAAAAATAAAGTAGGGATTTCCTCCGCCTAATCAGTGCGGACAGGCATAGAATTACCTATTAAGTTGCGGTATTGCACATCATTTCATAACTTATTCTAAGCAGCCGGACCAAATTTTGGCAGGGGTATTTAATCCGCCCATAGTAGCGTTGTGTTTTATGTTCTTACTTCCTTTCAATGAAAAGTGAACTTACAATAATGTACACAGATCAAAGATGAACTATAAATGGTTGGGATATTGTTAACGTTAAACTTCGAATCATTTATTATGGCTTATGATGAGTAAGTGGGGACAAATTATATTCATATCATCAGTCAGTTACTTGGGGACATGTTATCGACGCAAGAAACAAACGATCTTCTAGGCTTTAATACTGGCTAGGCAAAGTAGTAAATAAGTAAGAGGGTTGTTTCGATTTCTTTTGGCACATTCGCATGAGAAAACTTTTCCATGCGACAAAAAGCAAGCTTTCTGCCCTACGAATCCTATAAATATTTGCATTTGGATTATAAAATTATGCCGCTTGCTTTGAAGCAAGCTTTCCAAGTTTGCGTGAAAAATTGATAACTCCCTCGCTATTTTGTCCGCTAGTATCTATGAGCGGAGTAGCACTTTCAAAATTAGGCCGGGCTGGAATATATTACTGGGTCGATAATCGACCTGATTGACTACCTGGCAATAGGAGTTTTCATATGCCTATCTTCTGACCACCGATCCTAATGAGACAAGCACTATCACTGATAGTGGCAGTGGTTCGCCCAAACCTGAGTGTTCTAAATATTATATTTCGGATCAATGCTATCAACTGATGGTGAACTTCGTCATGAAATTGTTGCAAACAGTGCAACTTGGATAAAGTGGCGTTCCACAACTGGTGTCCTTTGGAATCGACGCACCAACGAACGTGTCAAATTCAAAATTTACCGCAGTGTCGTTCGATCTATCGCCTATCTCTATGCTTCTGACTGCTGGCCGCACCTCGCGGTAATGGAGACGAAGATATGATGATGGGGTTGCATGGATCGTGGAAAAATTACGAGAAAGGCATCTTCGATGGATATATAATTCGTGCGGATGAGAACTAACTTGCCAAGACTGGCCTGAACATTGAAGTGGATGGGGCCGGCCGAAACAACCGTGGCTTCATGCACTGATCCAAATCAGGCTTTTGATTGAACAAAATGGCGAAACCTATAAAAAAGAAGTTGACGTCGTTTCTGAACGGGACAAAGCGGAATCTCGGAATAATGGATGCGGACACCAAAAATCATCAGAAATATTCATTATGCCACGTATTTTTACTTCTCAATAACGGACAGCAAGGGCCAAGTTTTCTAATTTTCTCGGAAGTACATAATCGTTAGTTGGAACCTCGCAAAATTCCCCAGCTGGGAATGGTTACTTTTTTGCAGAAAACATCCTGTTTCGTTAAGAGACCCCACTTTCCCCAAAAACGACATCATAATTGACATCGAGGCAGGAATCAAATGAACATCACAAGAAGAAAAAGCCGGCACCCCGGAAGAAATTAGGCGACTACTGACCCCCACCAAGCGAATGGCCACAAAGAAAAGAGCATCGTCCAACCATCACAAAACCATTAAAAAATTAAAAGAAAAAACAGTTTTCTACTTACTGACAGACATAGGAAACGCAGTGGTTATCATGGACAAATGAGCATACGACGATTTAGAACGCCAAAAATTAGAAGAAGGTAAGTTTCACGTCGTCAAGAAGGACCCTCTACCAAACTCCGTTAAAAAAGTGGAAAAGGCGCTGGCCGAATGCAAGCCCATTATTAAGGAAGCAGAGAATGAGAATGCCTAATCCATTTCTGCCCAGATTCAAATGCCTCCCCAAAATACATAAAGAAGGCAACGAGGTCGAGCGAAGTGGGTCTTGGAAGAAGTCAAAAAAAAAGAGGAAGAGGAAATAACAGAGAAGTCATTGCCAGACTCAACGAGGCCGGGGGGATAGAAAGTAATGAAATATTAGTATCCTTCGACGTAAAAGAGCTGTTCCGATGAAGGAAGCTATACATTTGTTCGAGGAATGGATCACGACATACGAAAACTCATCCGAATGGAGAAAGAAGGCTAAATTGTATAAGAAACTGGCCTTCCCGTGCATAAGCGAATCCTATTTCACATTTAGGAATAAATTTTATAAAACAACCTCCGGAGCAGCAATGGGCAACCCCCTCTCACCGCTGCTATGCGACGTATTTATGGAGAACTTGAAAGATGAACTGGAAGAACCTGGGACACTCCCGAGATTCTGGATCAGATGCGTGGATGACGTATTAGCAATTATCAAAAGGGGAGAAGGGGGAACAATCCTCGAGAAACTCAACCGGGCATAGAGGAGATCGAAAAGGAAGGGGAGGCACCGTTCCTAGACTTGAAAATAATCCGGGAAAGAGGGTTTTTTGAATTCGACATCCTCAGTAAACCGACTCAGACACAACGAACCATTACATACACTTCAAATCACGATTTCCACCATAAGATGGCGGCATACAACTCTATGATCCACAGGATGGTCACAACACCGCTCAACAAGGAGAGAAGAAATAAAGAAATGAATTATATCCTGGAAACAGGCAATAAAAACGGATACAACGGGAACCTCATCGAAAATCGGATCAAAAAGAAACTACGCCAGGCTTCAAGAGAGTAACTTTCAATATTCTTCCAGGGAGAAAACACAGAGCCTTGGCAATGGATAACATTAACTTACATAAACGTGGATTCCGGGTCACCTCTACCAGCAGACGATACCTACTTACGTTCCGGTTACAATCAGTCAAGGACAAAAAAAGAGTGTACGGAATAAAGCGGCATTTACAAGATCTCTTGAAAGAGGTGAACAATGTTAGGAGAATAGACTCCTACGAGAGTCTCCATATCTGGAAAATTCCCCTCGAAAAAAGGGTAAACACGGGCATGGGCAACAATTTTTCCACCTTGGTGGAACTTTTAGGAAGGATTAGGAGAAGAATAGATGCCTAATTAAGATATAATAATCACAAGAACAGTCATAAAAAACCCAAATGGTGAAAAAAATTTTTTCAGAAGATAATAACACTGAAGAAGGGGACAGTTGGTCCCCGAAATACGTATTTGGTTAAATTAGATGCTTTTAGCCAATAAAACGGAAAAATATCTTCCAAGGCAATCTTTCATGCGTTTAAAGTTTTTAAAAAAGTTCGCCTTGTGGTAACTTTCTTGTTTTGTCATCGTGTCATGTCGTGTCATGCTATCGTGACTAGTATTAATTCCTATAGGGGCTTGGGGTCGCTGATTACCAATTTGAAGTCAAATTAACAAAATTTAGGATGACGGATCCAAAAAGTGTGTCTACCAATTTGGACCAAGATGTCTATATGAAGTAAAATAAAACTACTAAAATATATTTTTATAATTTGTAAATACATATTTCGAGAGCTTACTCTCTTCCTCAGTACTTTACTAAATCATTGGGAAGTTTTCTTTTGTTTTTAAATAAGAAAAGTTAAAAGCCAAAGATACATATGTGGGTACAAATTGTGAATGGTAAAAAGGGCCACATACATGGAGATGATTTTTGTGTCAATGACCGCCAATTATCAGTAATTAGTGGGTGGTGCGGTCCCTATATTTGTTGGCATGTTCTTTAATTAGTCTCGATTTACAGTTCCCATCATCCTTTAGCAATATTTAAGAGCTCTCCCATGCGGCCAAGGTGTGCCACTTATTCACTTGCCGTACTAGCTCCAAATTTGGCCTCGTCACAGAATGGCCCTCCTTGATTATGTGCACAGCTACCGATGATCGCACCGTATTGATTCCTTGTCTTTCCCCCTTGTCTACTTCCTTTATGTGTTTTTGGAACCTCGTCTATCTACCAATTTGGACCAACATGTTTATCTGAAGGTTTTCGTGGTCGTCGAATGCAAATTTATCATTAGTTCGTTAAAATCAAAGGTGACAAACCCAACATGGCGGGCCTGCAAATTTCAACTTATAGATTTCCGCGATCGCCGAACGGCTTAGGCGGCGGATCTTAGTCGGATATTTTATATAAAAGCGATAGGCGACTTCCTGACTTGTGTTGCCACCTACAGTGCATTCCAACACGTACAAATTTTCTTCTTTTTCTTCAGCCTTTGTCTCGTTCACAAGCGGGGTCGGCTCGTCGTAATCGGTTTTGCCATTTGGCTCTATCGAATGCCTGATGTCGGTGCAATCTCAAGGCTTTTAAATACCCATCCAGCATATCAAACCACCATTGTTCAGGCCTGCCTTTTGGTCGTTTACCATCGAGTTCGATGTTCAGACCAATCTTGGCAAGTCAATTCTCGTTAGCACGAATTGCTTGACCATACTATCGAAGGCGCCTCTCTCGCAACTTTTCCACGATCAGTGCAATCTCATAACGATCGCGGATATCCTCATTTCGGATGGGATCAAAACGTGTCACGCCACTAGTCCAACGTAACAACTTCGTCTCCATTACCGCAAGACGCCGTTCATTGTCTTTTATAGTTGGCCAACATTCAGAACCATAGAGAGCGACAGGACGGACAACATTGCGGTAAATTTTAGATTTGAGATGTTCGTTGATACGTTGATCACAAAGAACACCAGTTGTGGAACGCCACTTCATCCAGGTTGCGTTAATGCGTGAAGCAATTTCATAACGCAGTTCTCCATTGGTTGATAGTGTTAACCCGAGGTATTTAAATCGCTCAGTTCTGGGCAGATGACTGTCGCTGACAGTGATTGTGCCTGTTTCATGGGGATCGGTCGTCAAAAATTCAGTTTTGTTCAGATTCAATCTGAGACCGTGTGGCATGAGGCGATCATTCCATTTTTGGTCAAGGAATGATCGCCTCATGCAACACGGTCTCAGATTTAATCTAAACAAAACTACAAATATGAAATAAAACCGATTCAAAATCTTCCCATGCCCACAGAAAGCCATCTGGGACCGCGCGGCGAACTTGAGCATCAATGCTCCGGGCTTGAGATAGGTGCATTTGAGATGCTCCAACTCGCTAAATATGTTACGTATCCGAATATCCTTTTGTACACATTTTCTAAACATATTTAGCTTTCACTTTTTGTAAAAAACAAAAGTCGATTTTTCCGAAAAAATTTGAAAGAACCTTCCCTTAATGGCCGCTTGGCTATCGGTCAAAACGACTATGTTACGCTTGGAGCACGAATCATGCCCTACCCATCGACAGGCCTCTAGTACTATCAGCAACTTCGCTTAGAACACAATGATGAATCCCGGAAGATCGTACGACTCAGCTATACTGTGCGTATCCGGGAATACTCCCGCAATAACCCCGCAGATCCTCTTTGGTCCGTCCGAATTCATCGGTGTCTGATAGCTCTGCACGAAACAACTTATTTGATATGGAGGTTCCGGGAGGAAGGCGTGTAGGAATACATTACGGTGTAGACCAATTTTGGAAACACTACACCTATTCGATATCCCTAGCTATTCGTTCTGTCCTACGCCATCGCTTCATCTGACACAACCTTTGCCACCTGTTCTTTTTCTACTATAGAAATTTCTCGTCCTAGTTTCGAGACTGGCTCATCTTCACCCATACCTACTAAGTGACTTCCCCATCACAGCCACTGAACCGGCTTTTAGCTACAACTAAATAACGTGGTGTCGTTCATTGACTTTTTCGTTATGTAGGCTACAGAAAGTATACCTCAGCAAATCTTAACATCCAATTTTTCGGTATTTTTTTGATTACGACTAGATTAAAAATTCAACTGAATTCAAATTGATAATGATATGATATAATAAACAGTTTGCCAAGTTAAAAATATGTGGTGCAGAAAAGTTCAAAAATCGAAGAAATAATGAAATGTGCTAAGGAAAAGTTAGCTGCGTTGTATGCACGGTTAGAAAAGAGTTGAACTTGATGTCAGTAAGGTTGGATAGGTGGTTGAAAGTCAAGTTCAAATTAAAAAAAATAATAAACGAAAAAGAAATGTTCTATAAAAATTTAATTCAATGTAAGCGTGTCAAAACCAAAGCATTTCATGCAACTACATAATATCAACTACTATCAACAAATGTTTACTATTAACAGGCTAGCGTGGATTGTGTTAATCCAAGTCAACAACATGCACTTCATACATTACCGGAACTGGTTTATAGCGCAATTGAATATCTTCCACTTTATTGACGAGCCAACTCAATGGCTTCTCCGGTGTGTCGTCTACTGGAATACAACTAATTTCACTTTCCACTGATGTTTCAGGCAGGAAGGCCGGCAGCATGCAGAGAGCTGATGTAAGGACGATCATTTCGTAGTTGCAAGTAGATGTTTCCTTCAACGAGAAAATTTCATTTTTGCCATGCGGATAGCAAATATACCGAACGCGTGTCACTCGGGGCTGGTTGATTAAATCACAACTGGTTCCATCGCTCATTTCGATTTCGAAGTAAGGATACTTGATGTTGTCGATTTTTGTGGTTTTGAATGCTTTTCCACTATCCATATCCTTACTCAGTTGCTCCTCTAATTCCTTCATTTTGGCATCGTTCCACGAACCCAAATAGTACTCTTGTATTTTAACGTTTTTGCCTACTGAGAAAATGAGTATGATTCGAGGGTTGCATTTACATAGTTAGAATTTGTTTACCATCGCGTTCCTCATGATATTGTTTGATGTGATGGCCATGGCACAGCTCATATGACCAGTAGTTTTCGAAGCGATAGGAACAAATTTTCGATGAAAAAATGGGACTCAGAACGTTCAGCGGTGCTGGAAGGTTGAAAAGATTAATGGGTTAATTTGTTGTGTTGTGTTTGAGGTCTATTTACACAAATTGGTAGTATCAGACTCCTTTTGAGTTTTTTCAGCAGGAGGTGGTGGAATCATGCACTTGTATGTTTCCATATCCTCAGTCGTAATAACCATGGACTCGTAGCCATCTTTCTCCTGTTCAAAAATGGAAATAGGGTTCTCGGTTAAAAAGATTCTGAAATTTTTGATTAAAACAATAGGAAGGGTTATCTACACTTTCCCCTTTCCCAATATTATCCATGTAGTTTGAAATTGAATAAAAGATATCGTAAGTAATGTATATATATTAAACACATGTGTTCAAGCGTGAAATTAGGCTTCGTAAGGACATTCCGTTTTATGAAACTCAAGCCTCATCGTACCCAATTGCACATTTTCTTAACAGGGCATAAACATTGCAAATAAACTGCAACTACTTACAAATTCCTCAAAAGTCTTCCCTAGAGACGGACCAGGCCACTCGATATTATACAAAACAGAACTTTCGAAATCCTTTAAATCGTGGCTTTGGCTTATGGCTACCAAGCCAATATAAATAATTGATTTTAGCACAAACTCCATTATTGCTGGCCTACAATCTTCTTATAAACATTTTCTATTTTACGATTTGGGATGCTATGAGCTGGTGCCGAGCGATTGGTTCGACAGCCGACCGAAAAGTTTGTTATGCTCAATTGCTGATTTGTCAAATAGATTTTCTGCAAAAGCAGTGACAGTCGGACTGTCAAAATCATATGTAGCTTTAGAGAATTTGCCGGTAGATGGCTTTGGGTCGGCATCTGAAATCTTCATTAACACGTATGAGGTCGCGTGAAATTAATATTATTGATAAATGGAAGACAGGCTTCTGGTTGGGAGTCAAACAGATGAACATAATATTTCCACGATAATAATTATTGGTAAGGATTCAATTGGTTCTAGAGCTAGAAGCGTGTTAGAGCATTTCATTCAAGATTGTAACGGTACACCGTAGGACTACTGATTATTATCCTGATTTGACTTCCAATACCTTCGATGCATCTTGCTCCCATGATACTTCCTCACTGTGCAGAAGTTGTTCCATAAAAGTGACTTTATATATGACTGTAATGCAACGTACAAATGCTAAGAACGTTTCTTATAAAAACTTGCTAGTGCGACGGGAAAGTGCTATTTTGATAATCGTAACGATAAGATGGATTGTTCGATGACCGCTGCAACTTCATGCAAATATGATTGTATGTATGTACGTAGGTCATGCTGCCGTTCGAAGGAGGTATAGTATATTAGTACCATGGATGGACAAGACCGTTATTTTTGAAGTATGAAGTATATCAGAAATTCAAATTTTACGAACTTAGAAAGGACCCGTTGCCAAGACGGGTATAATGAATACTAGAAAGATGCGATAATATCATTGAAAGAGTAAAAATGCCTAATCTGATCCCGGCGTTCCATCTGAGATGAAAGATATATAAATTAAGAAAAGAACTAGGCATTGTTTCTTATACTGTAAATATTTTAATTTTCCTTTCACATACAATTGTTTCGGAGACCACATTCCTCCTTCATCAATGCTAGTACCTAATTAATTAACCTGTCTTAAACTACCCCTATTTATACGGCAACTTTTCACTCTACTAATTATTCTGTAATTTGTTTTTTCCCATACTTCCCATTTTTTCCCTATTTCTTATTACCTTCTGCATACCTCTTTTACCAAGGTCGTTGCGCAGTTTCCATCATCGTGATTTAAGGTTACCTGCCTCCCTTCTTTGATGATACATATCCTTTCCGCTGCATCCAGGTGTTTTTTGCGCACCCACTTTATATGATGCACGTTGTCCATCGTTACGGTCATAGTACACCTAATAAATAGTACCCATACTCAATGGACAGAATTTACGACTATATTGGGGAAGATTATCCATACACATCATAGGCACTAAACCCCATGTAGATACTAAAATGTACGGATAAGCATTCCTAATCCATTCGCAAGTCCGGTCCATTGAGTGCGGGTACTGCCTGCTAGATTTACTGTGGTTACGGTATGTCCCTCTACCACCATATGCTTTCCTACCATTGACTTGATGTTTCGAGCCCAGGTAGGTACTATACAGCTACCACACTCCCCCTTGCCCCTCAAAAAAGGGAAATCAGTGTGAATACACCCGAATTCAAATTGTTTTGCCCTTGAGCATGAGCGAGATCTAACGAAAATCGGATCAGCTATGTTTGATACACCACCCGAACTTGCCAATGGATTGGTGAGATTGGCACGTTTTTTTGGCCAGATTCAAATTGTTCTGCCCTTGAGCGTGAGCGAGATCTAACGAAAATCGGATCAGCTATGTTTGATACATCGCCCGAACTTGCCAATGGATTGGTGAGATTGGCACGTTTTTTTGGCCAGATGGGTGATCAAAGCCACAGTTAGATACTAGACAGCTACCTCACTCCCCCTTGCCCCTCAAGGGGGGAAATCAGTGCGAGTACACACGATTTCAAATTGTTTTGCCCTTGTGCATGAGCGAGATGTACCAAAAACCCGATCAGCTGTGTTTGACATACCGCCCGGACTTGCCAATGGATTGGTGAGATTGGCAAGTTTTTGCTTATGTATAAGTGAATACGTGAAACAACTTTTTGCTATATGGGTGACCACGCCGTAGTATTCGAATAGCAGAAGCTTACCGATCTCTCTCTTACCAATACGATTTGACGAAGATTATGCCTTTTCCTTGTTTAGCGTCTCTGATGTGTACAGATAAGCTCCTGCAAGCACATTTGCAAGTGGGGTCATTTTTGTAAGGGTACTGCCTATAGTAGATCTACTGTGATCAAAGCATTAGTGCCGGAATAGCAAAAGCTCATCGAGCGAATTGTATGATATTACCAGATGAGTAGGTGTCGTCAAAATGTTTGGCGCCAATCTGGTGTCAAATTGGTAGTAACTTGGACCGTTTGGAATTTTGAACGAAATGAAGTGCATACTAAATTAATTAAATAATTAATGGTATAATAATTCTATAAGCTGCAAACTATCTATCTTAAATTGTCATCCATTTATATTCTGCATATTGGGTATAAATTTAGTAAAAGCATAACTGACCTGCATTCAGTCTTCGATTGGCTTTGTACCTCATTTCCGGCAATGAACACTTTATTGGGAAGTTGACGGAGAGAGACGTAATATATTACTGACCATGATTATTGATACTAGCATAATAGATTAACAATTATAAATTTTCAACCTGGTACTTATTTCTTGTTTTAATTTGTTTTAGTGTATGAAATTAAAATGATTGTATAAAAAAAATAATAATAATAACCTTTATTTAATACTCTCGCTCTTATTGTTCTTACGAAAAGTTGGATAGATATAATGTGGTTTCGAGGGTCAACGCTTTTTCTGTTGGTGTACTCTCTTATGTGTTCTTCGAATCTTGTGGTCACTAGCCTTTTAGTCTGAACAATATATACTTTTACACATTCTGGGCAGCTGACCTTATAAATTCCACTCATCTCTTCTTTTTAAGGTTTTACGCAATACAAAACATTAAAATCAATTCACTGTCTGTCTGTCTGTCACACGCACTTTTCTCCAAAACGACTAAACCGATCCGAACGAAAAAAAAACTGCTGAATGAATCGCAATTATCCTAGTTCGTGGACCGTAGAAATATGTTCTGAATAAGTCGTGAAAATTTCAAAGAATTTCGTTGAATAGATTTTGGGCTATGGTGACAGCCGATTTTCGACATGCAGTTTCGAGAAAAACGCACTTCAAAAGTAGAATGCGATTTTTAGCCATAAAACCTTAACTGACCATTAATTTACTATACCTAATCCAGGTTTCTTCAAGAAGCATATTTATAGTCTTGGTTTCAATTCTTGTCCGCTTAACGAAGTCATTTGAACTTCATTCAGACCGATAAATACGAATTTTATTACGGCGATTGACATAAATCTGGCATGTCACTTATTACGTGTTTAACACTATAATTTCCGAACGATTCCGAATATCAAAAAAATCACTTTGCCCATATACTACTACACTATATCTAGATACAATTGATGCCAAAAAAAATTGATTCCGCCTTAAAGAGGGGCTCCCCATACATGGAAAGGGGGGATTCAAAAATTTTTTTCACCGCATATAGTCGTGTAGGGCACAGTTAGATACTAGACAGTTACCACACTCCCCCTTGCACCTCAAGGGGGGAAATCAGTGCGAGAACGCACGATTTCAAATTATTTTGCCCTTGAGCATGAACATGACATCCCGCCCGGACTTGCCAATGTATTGGTGAAATCGGCAAGTTTTTCCTTATGGATAAGTGAATACGTGAAACAACCTTTTGCTATATGGGTGAGCACGGCGTAGTACCAGAATAGCAAAAGCTCATCGATCTCTCTCTTTCCAATACGATTTGACGAAGATTATGACTTTTCCTTGTTTAGCGTCTCTGATGTGTACAGATAAGCTTCTGTAAGCACATTCGCAAGTGGGGTCATTTTAGTGTGGGTACTGCCTATAGTAGATCTACTTTGGGGGGAAGGGTATCAAATGAAATGGCTCGCAACTGATATTTGTTTAGTCGTGAATTGCAAAGTGCGCGAGTGAGGAGTCAAAATGTATGCACTTAAAGTGGAGGACTTATTTTCGGAAACTACCCAACCCAAAAATCCGGAAAAAAATCAGGATGATCCGCTTAAGTGAAATCTAGGCCTCAAAATATGTCCCATTCCGATATCTGCTCAAAATAAACTTACTAATAGTATATTACCAACTTTTAGAAGTTTACTGAAAATCACCCCTTAAATTCACCCTATAACTTCGGAATTTTGTAGCAGAAGACAATATTTCGCACATACGTTCTAAATTTCATGGAAATCTGACCATTAACGCCAAAGTTATAGCAGTTCAACTTCAATTTCCCGCGAATTAACTGCTTCCAAAGCCATGCAAATAAGATGCTGACGCCATCATTAATGGGAATAATTGACATTCGCGTGAAATATTAAAGTCAGTTGGTTGGTATATTACCAACTTTTAGAAATTCACTGAAAAACTCCCCTTAAGTTCATCCTAGGTGTACTAAATGAACCGACATGGAGGATAGCCTCGTGCATACATATGCCAACTTTCATGAAAATCCAACTATTAGTGTCAAAGTTCAAACTTATCAATTTCGTGCTAATTAACAGCATCCTAAGCCATACAAATAAGATGCTGACATCTTAATTAACGAGAATCATTGACTTTCAAGTGAAATATTAAAATTCCATTCATGAAGAATCTAATTCCCCCAGCCCATTTTGAGGTTTTATGTAAAACAAAACCTTATTAAAATCAGTTTACTGTCTGTCTGTCCGTCAAACGTATTTTTCTCGGAGTCTGTAGCAGCGATTGACACCAAATTTGGTGGAAAGATGGGAGCTGCGAACGCTCACCCATACAGTTACATCTTGTTACGTCGAATTTAAGGGAAGGTACATGGAAAAGAGGATTGTCAATTTTTTTTTCACCAAATATAGTCACGTGGGGTATCAAATGAAAGATCTCGGTTAGTCATTTCCGAAGCTGGTCTTAGTTTTGACATTTGAACAGGTATCGATATAGAGGGTATTTCGGAGCCTAGGCACCATACAGTGGCAGCCTCTTGACTTTTTTCAGATTTTTCGGTTAAGTAGTTTCTGAGAATGGGTCCGTTAAAGAAATTATCACTTTCCCATCATATGTCCAAGTAAGTTGTTATCATTACCCACTTTAGTTTTAGTTTTCCCGAGTTGTCACAATTTCGGCAAATGCCGGATTTTATCTAATACTAGCACTAAGTTGCTCGGATGATCCCACCTACTTAAAAACTAAAGGGGCGGTGGTGGTAGTGGTCGTGGGAGGTCAATGGGAGAATCCGTCGAGAGGCTCTGAGGTATTAGCATCCTCAGATGTACGCACTGATAAGGTGGTGTGCCACCCTTCCATGACTGTCGCCAAAAACTTTATTAGTTTCCGATCAATGCGATACGGATGTAGAACATCGATTAGCCAGGTACGTGAGATGCTATCGAAAGCCTTGGCATAATCGATAAAAGAGGAGCCTCTAGCTGCTTGTCCTACAACTACCGAGTGGATAATGAGTTGCTCTTTGCAATCCCTTGTTCCAACTCGGCAGCATTTCTGCTCCTTGGACAGAATGTTGTTGGTCTCGAGGTGCGCATTGATCCTTCTACTAATAATGAACGTAATGAATTTGTAAGGGATTGGTAAGTAAGTAATCGGTCTTGTGTCTGCGGGTCCTGCACCATGTCCTTCTTAGGGAAAAGGTAGGTAATCCCCGCAGTGAGGAAAGATGGCAATTCCTCCGCCCAACTCATGACCTCATTTATGCTCTGTGTCAACCGACTGTGTACGTTGGTAAATTTCTTATACTAGAAATTCTGCACCCGATCTAGACCTGGGCCCTCCAGTTCTTTGAGCTGTTTATGGCTTGTCGAACTTCCTCTTCGGTAACATTCGCAAAATTTATGCCAGACGTACTGGCATGGCTTGAGCGGTGATCCACTCAGCATGCTGGGCGGGTAACCCCCAAAGTCTATCCCAGTATTCTTTCGCTTCCGTTACCGAAAACTGTTCTGTCTGGACGCTCTGTTGGGATTCGTTGAGAGATCTGAAAAAGTTCCGCTGGTTCCTTGCGTATATTGCATTTTGGACACGTCTGGAGTGACTTTCGCCATACCGTCGTAACCGACTGCATATGACAGAAAGTTTCTGCTTGTCCAGAATTTCAACTACGGGTGTCTTACTGGGGATGGCAAAGTTTTTGTAAACCCTCTGCACTTTATTTCCCACCCGTCTGCTGGCATTGCCAGTGCTGATCGGAATCAGTCTAGCAATGTCCTGTTTAGTGGTTCCCGCCGATATTCCAGACGAATTTTCCATGGTGGATTTCTTCGATCACTCAAACCAACAACACGAGAACGAATCTTCTAACCGTGCAATGTGACATCCGCAACTGCACCACAATACACAAGTGATTGTAGTTGCAGCAGCGACATATCAGCATACAGTCGAGATGCAATCTCATCATTGATTTGAGATAGAATTCCCGGAGTTGCTACAGATGCAGAGAGCCTGGAAATACCTGGTCTATGCGAAGCATCTATTTCCGAGAATTATATACGCGCTCTTTCGAACTCGTCCCGAACCTCAGCGGAAACCTGAGCTGGACGGTGGAGAAGAGTGCTTCGGCGAGTACTGAAACTGTGGCCTGTAGAGCGGCGTGGTATTGTTGATGCCGCCGCCTCTGCCCCTATCGACTCTCGCGGTGACCTCAAGTCGAACACGCTCCCTGATTGTGGCCGGGATTGTGTCGCTGCGAGTTATAAAACGGTACTGGTCTGCGACTCGCAGCAGTCACGTGCGATAATTGCGGGAAACGCTCGACGAATATGATGCAACAAGAGGTGGAAAGATGTTTTACCCACCCCCGCCGCTATGTCGTAGTAGGAGTAGATGATGAAGAGGTTCATTTCTTTAGTCCACTTCATGCGCTGCCTATGCGAACCTGCTGAAGTGGTCGCCACAGATTGTGGCGAAACAGCTGGAGCAGGCAGAGCAATGCTCCTGGTCGTCGCGGTGCCTAGACGTCGAACCGCCCCACGACTAGCGGTTTCGACGCCGTGCTGTCCATTACGAGAGCCCGACCCAGTCACCAAGTCAGACGACTCCCGCCGGTTATCCGTACCGGACCTCAAATTACTCCTTCTTCTCATTAAATGGATTTCCTAGCTTCCTCAATGAGTAATCTGCAAGACTGCAAAGTTCCTGCACTTTCCTCACCTACCCCCTAAGATGGTGCGGTGCCGTACTGGCATTCAGACTGAAGCTATGCATCCCTCCTTCCTTTACAACCGGGCTTAGGACCGGCTACGGCATAGTTTTTTTTTTTTTTTATTTTTTACATTTACTCCATTAATTCAAATGAAATTTGCAGGATTCCATTTGTTTAGCTTTCTATAAAAGTTTAGTTTATAGAAAAGCCTCGATGCTATCTTGTATTGTTATCAATTTAGTCTGTGCGCGGAAAGATAACTTCGTAGTAAATTCTATTTATAATTACTTTCGGCATATAACAATGACAATGTTCATTTTAATGAAACAATAATTTCCTAAATGCTTTTAAAGTAAACACAAGGCTTGTGTAAACAGGAGTGGTATGTACACAAAATGTATCTACTCCAGAAATATGTCTTCATTCGCGGTAACTATTGCAGTAATACTCAAAGCAAACATAAGTCAGTACAAGTGTATACTCGACACTATTGCGCTAACATAATGCCTTTTATGCGACAATTGAATGTAATCAAATTAAGTGGAAGTGTCTCCCAGAATCAGATTTCCCGCATATTCGTATGAGTGTCATAGGTGAAAAGAGAATATCTGAGCTGTTTAAGAGCTCAATCCCAACTAATCATATTCACATCATTCTGAAGTTCCAAACTGAGAGACCAGTTGTGATCAGTCTGCACTAGACTGACCATAACGAGGTTTGTGATCGCCAAGTCCAACTGTCCAAAGTACGATAGTTGCGTGACGTTCATACAGAGTAATTAAAGTTAGTGGTCATAGGGCAAGCCAGGTGAAACCAGAAGTGATCCTTTTCCGATCGTTCAGCAGTTGCGTCCTCAAAGGTCTACATTTACTTGATTGCAAAGTGTTGTGTTGATTTGTAGATTGTGACCGGAAGTATCAGCCAGAATCAACATGAATTAGTGGTCCCCCTTTCAGTTAAACTGTATAGTAGCTTCCACCTGCGTGGAAGAAAGCGAACGTGAGTTTGGGTTCCGATTCGTTGAGTAATTCTCGGGGTATCGCTGGTTAGTGTCTGTACGGTTGCATCAAAATGATTAACAAATATTGTCAATTACTGTTCAGCGTTCTGTGTATTATTAACACGTGCATAGTTTTAGCCGCGCAAATAAGTGATCAGCCACTGGCATTATCGTTGACGATCAGTTCACGAACCAGAAGTTTAGAGGTCGCCTGGAGAAATGCTCAAATACATGATGGAGATGCGGTGGTTATCACAACAGAGGAACCACTCACTTTCCAAAAACCAAGTACCGGAGTAATTGAAAGTGAAGTAGTTACGGAAGGTAGCGGCGGAGGCATAGAACCATCATCCAATGCTTTCGATAATAATAGCCGCTTTAGAAGTGATTGGCAATGCAATAATTCCACTACGTCCATAGTACATCAGCTTATCCCCAAAAACGCAAACGAATGGATAACGACAACTGTACCTTTTGATTATGCACTTTCTTCTGAGATCACCATAGATACAAAGTGCTATGGTTTCTGGGCCAGCTATATTGATTCGAACGGGACAATCCTTGCAACTAGCTGCATCAGTGCACATCCGAAATGGATGAATGAGATGCGGTCTCACATTGAGAACTTCCGACTACGCGATCTATTCATACCCGGAACTCATGACTCCGGATCATATCGTTATCGCTTCAACCCAGTCATAAATGAGACTTTAGTAACCAAATATTCATTAACGCAGGACGACGACATCAAGGGGCAATTATTGCACGGAATAAGATACTTAGATATTCGGGTTGGTTATTATAGATCATCTGAAGAGTTATTCTGGGCAAACCATGGAATATCTAGGCAGCGACCGTTGAGAGAGATCCTGGAGCAAGTTTTGGATTTTGTTGAGGACACCAATGAAATTGTTTTATTTGATATTCAAGAATTCCCTGTAGGTAAGATATCTTTTTAAATCTTAGTATATAAACTCCATTTATTTTTCCTTAATGCTTCATAGGTTGGGTGTGTAACTAATCAAGTTAACAATTTAATTGATATGCATCACATTTGTTACGGCTCATCAATTTAGTTACTGGTGCTTGGTGATAAGTGGAATGTTTGTGCAAGTATCTGGGGGGATTTTGCTATTTTCGAATTATAAACTAGAATCTGCGGATTTTATTGAAGTTTTCTGGAAAAGTGAAATTTTTATATGAATGTGTAGCGATTATATATTGTTGTTGTGATTTGAACGCGTATCTTATAATCGTTATTGCTTCTTTTTGATACTTTGTCTCTATATGACAAGGATCAAATTGAATTTCGAATCAGTTCCACCTCATGGGTGCCATTTACCATATTAAAAGCCCACAATCTACTTGTTCCATGATTGTTTCGGGGGTTTGTTATGTGATTATTTTCAACGTGTTTGAAATACCAATAGTCATATTATTATTTCTAAGTTTAGATTGGTTTCAATCAGCATCAAGCACCTGGTCTTAAAAGTTGAATTCAACTATTGTGAAGTGCTTAGCAAGCAAGGAATGTTCGATGTTGTTTTATTTAAAAGACATTCAAATATTACCTACGTTGTCTCGGGTACTAGAACTTGTCCAGGAGAGGAAATACATATGTATATGACCTTCCAGATACATCTTGTTTTCGGATTCGCTAAGTGACTGAATTGTTGATATAGCTCAGAGATTTGATGATAGGCTAATAAAGTTAAAAGTGATAAATCAAATATTATTGTTGTCCAAATATTGGAATAATTGGGCCTAGAAACTTTTAAAGAGAGATATCTACGCAGAACTTTTAGGCAAGTCAGAAATTCGAAGTTTGGTGTAGAAAAATGTAGGTGCACGACTGTTTCATTTGCACGTAGGTCGTAGCTCGTAGTATATATGAATTTATTATACCAGAATATTTATTCACTTTACTGCCATACTGACATTCTATGAGGTCCTAAGATGTAGTAAATTTACACGAAAGAGAAAATGTTCATGTAATAGGTATAGCTTTATTAACAATGGTAGGATCTGTGCTAAAATATTCAGCATCGTGCCTTTTGTGGTGGCAAATATCTCTGCAAAGTTTCGTAGTCCTGGAATCAATTTGAGGATTTTGCAATTGGGTATTTTCTGAGAATGCGTCTGGCATTAAGATGCATTTTTTATCCCCCAATTGTCTCCTTTTATATCAAATGCTTTTTAACTCCTCAATCCCTGGAGGAGTGGGAAGTCTATGGAGGGATTCCGACGAAAATTCGCCTACCCCCAGCGGGCGAGGGGTCGGTAAGGATTTATAAAAGTAAGATTAAGGTCTCTATTTTCTAGTCCCGTTAAATAATCCCCAATCATTTCCTCTTATACCATTATAGTCCCTCAAACTGCGGCTATTTGGATACCATAACATGTGTATTTTGTAAGTTTTGAACCAACCCCTCAGATGTAAGCAGGCTATAATTAATTCCTTTTGCCAAAGGCGGCGGCGACAAATCAAACATCTTTTTGAAGCGCCGTAACTTTTTAATTGGGGGAAACTGCCGGAACTTTTTAACAGGGCTGTAGAGTTTGTCCTCCTGTTTTTCTTTTTTTTTCCAGACTCTTTTTTCCTCGACGTTATGATATCCAAATGATGCGCCATAAACTTTTAAGGGGAGATGACCGCCATCATCATCATCAATGGCGCAACAACCGGTATCCGGTCTAGGCCTGCCTTAATAAGCAACCCCAGACGACCCGGGTTCGCGCCGAGGTCCACCAATTCGATATCCCTAAAAGCTGTCTGGCGTCCTGGCCCACGCCATCGCTCCATCTCAGGCAGGGTCTGCCTGCCCTTCTTTTCTATCATAGATGTTGCCCTTATAGACAGGGTCTGCATCGTCTTCTTTTTCTACCATAGAGATATTGCCCTTATAGACTTTCTGGACTGGACCCGCCCACCACAACATGTTGAACCGGATTTTATTCACAACTAGACGGTCGTGGTATCGCTCATAGATTTCGTCGTTATGTAGGCTACGGAATCTCCATACTCATGTAGGGGGCCAAAAATTCTTCGGACGATACTTCTTTCGAACACGGCCAAGAGTTCACAGTTTTTTTACATAGAATCCAAGTCACCGAGGAATACATGAGGACTGGCAAGATCATTGTCTTGTACAGTAAGAGCTTTGACCCTATGGTGAGTCGTTTCGAGCGAAACAGTTTTTGTAAGCTGTACTCTCCTATCTTTTTTTTCATTTGGCCAGTGCAATTCGATGTTGTTCGGTCTTTTGGTTTTGGTTTTGGCACTAACGTTGCCACCATGTACTTTGTCTTGCCTTCATTAATGTGTAGCTCAAGATTTCGCGCCGCCTACTCGATCTGGACGAAGGTAGATTGTACATCTGGGTTGTTCTTCCCATGATGTCGATATCGTCAGCATAGGCCAGTAGTTGGGTGGACTTGAAGAAGATGGTGCCTCTCGCATTTACATCTGCATCGCAGAAAGTGATCTTCAGGGCCAGGTTAGGACGTGTTATAGGGCATCCCCTTGTCTTAGACCATTGTTGATGGTGAGTGGTCTTGAGAGTGATTCTGCTGCTTTTATCTTTCCTCCCACATTGGTCAGGGTCAGCCCAGTCAGTCTTATCAATTTCGTCGAGATACCGAATTCTCTCATGGCCGTGTACAGTTTTACCCTGGCTATGCTATCAAAGCTGATCTGTTGCTGATTTGCCTGGAGTGAAGCTTCTTTGGTATGGGCCAATGACGTTCTGGGCATAAGGGGTCATCCGGTCTAGCAAGCTAGCAGAGAATATCTTATTGATGGTATTCAGCAACGTGATACCTCTCTAATTGCTGCACTGCGTGACATCACCCTTTTTATGTATGGAACAGATAATGCCCCGTTGCCAGTCGCCAGGCCCTGATTCGTTGTCCCACACTCATCAGTTGATGAACCTCTTGGCCTAGTTGGTCGCCTCCATATTTAAGCAATTCGGCTGTAATTCCATCAGCTCCTACGGAGTTATTTTTTTTAAGCCCGTGGATTGCACGGACTGATTCTTCTATGCTTGGTGGTGCCATCATTTGTTCGTCGTCTTCAGTTGGCGGGACCACCAACTCGCCGATATTTTGATTGTTAAGCAGTTCATCAAAATACTCAACCCATCGCTCCAATATGCTCATTCTGTTGGAAATCAGATTTCCTTCTTTGTCTCGGCAGGATGAGCAACGAGATGTATAAGGCTCCATCCTGCTAACTTGTTGGTAGAACTTCCGTGCCTGATGCGGTTGCTCCCTGTACTTTTCGAGTTCACAGATTTATTGGTTCTCCCAGGCTTCCTTTTTCCGGCTCTGAAATCGCTTCTCCTCTCGCCGGAGTTCACGATGAATCTCCACGCGTGCCCGCGTTCTTTGAAAATGCAACATTACTCGATATGCAGCAATTTTCCTTTCTGTTGCTAGCTTACATTCATTAAATCAGCCGTTCCGATTCCATTTACGGTTGGGGTCAGGTATGTTTGTCGCTGTATCAATAATAACGTTCTTCAGGTCGTTGTGAAGAACATTTGTTGATGCTTCATCTCCAGCTGCGGTTATTGCGGCATCCATTCCCTCTTAGAGGTGTTACGGAGGGTTGTATTGTGAATGGCTTCAGTATTAACTCTCACCTGATTGCCAGAGGGGATTGTAGGTGGTGTCATAATTCGAGCTCGGAGCACCTTGTCAACGAGATAGTGATCCAAGTCTATATTGGCTCCCTATATGTGCCGACAATCATCGAGGCTGAGAGGTAGCGGCGTTCGATCTGCACGTGGTCAATTTAGTTGAAAGTGGTCCCATCTGGAGAGGCCCACTTATGTTTGTGGACCGCTTCCCGCGCGAATCAGGTACTTCCAATAACCAATTCGTGCAATACAGCTAACTGAATAATATGCAGTCCCTATGTAAGCTATGGGAGCCGACGTATCGCCTGAATACGAGCTTCGACCCTACTTGATTTCGACTTCAAGTATGATTCTGATATCAAACTTGGGACAGGCTTCCAGGGTCCGCTCCATTGCTTCGTGAAAGGTATCTTTCTCTGACTCTGCAGTCTCCTCTGTAGGAACGTGAACGCTTATGAGGCTTATATTTCTAAATTTGCCTCGCAAACGCAGAATGCATAGTCTTTTGCTTATATTTTCGAAGCCGATAACAGCGGGTTTCACTTTTTGGTTGACTTAGAAACCTATTCCAAGCACATGGTTTACTGGATGGCGGCTATAATATATGGTGTAGCGGCTCTTCTTCAGGAAATCGGTCCCTGTCCAGCGCATCTCTTATAACGCTGTTAAATCAGCCTTATATTGGGACAGGGTATAGGCTAGCTGCTGAGCAGCATTCGGTTTATACATGGAGAACACGTTCCATGAGACAATGCGCAAATCGTTAATCCGTTGTTGTGGCCGGGTTCGTCGTTGTAAAATCCATCCTGTCCGAGGCTCCTTCCGTGGCTTCGTAACATCGGTTTTCCATATAGGGTTGTCAGCCCCACCCAAACTCCAACCTGGAGGACCAGTTGGTATATTTTGTCCCGTTTTTAGGTGCGGGAGGCTCGCTTTCATCCTCCCCCGTTTGCAGTTTTCCATGAAGAAAAAATTCCCAGCGATCACCACATGAAGCTGGAGATAGGATTTGGTAATAGAGCTGTTGGTGTTGGTTCAGAAGGCGCTCCCCAGGTTTTATGCTCCATCGTGTGTACCAATCCACGTTTCTCCTTTGACCACTGCATTACTTTAAAGGGGTTAGGAAGGAACGACCTTGCTCTTGCTTTTACTTATACCTTCCATTCCCGCGGGCTCCTGAGTAGGGCCGAAAATTCAAGTTTACCATAATGATATCAAAAAACCCTACACTTTTTAAAGGGGAGGGACATGTTCAGCAGGAGTTTTCGTCGTAGCTGAAGAGGGAGAATTCACCCTCCCTCCTCCATAAACTCAATACTTTTTTCAGGGATAGGGTTGCAAATTCAACCTTTACAAAATGAACGCCCATCTTTCACGTAATCCCCTTACACTGACTATTAAGTGATTCTGCTCTCTGCATTCCTGGAAGTTCGCATTTCCAACATTTCCATCAAATTTTATGTTAATATGTGAAACACTTCCCGGATAAAGCGCGCGATAGATTGATGAAGTACGTTTTATATATCACAGAAAACTATAAGGGGCAATATCTAGGACAGTGAACGGAAAATTCGGCCCGGGGCTTTTCTATTATCGCTTTAGCTATATCTCTATTGTGGGCCTGGAGGGAAGCACTTTTTCCTCTTCCTTCCTTCAAGCCTAAGCAACTTACAAGCATACCACACCTTCGGCATCATGTTCACCTCAACCATATTATCGCTGCATGTTTTTTTAACGAGTATACAAACTCTCTTCATCAAGATCCAGACTGCATATTAGCAAAGCAAGGCAAGTGGCCAAATAAACACCAAAAGCTACAACATCCAATAGCATTGGTCAATCGAAAACTATGAAGATGGAAAACTACAACTTTTCCCAATTTCGCTTTCCCTCTCGAAATACATGAATGATTATTGGCAGCCAACAAAGTTTGTTTCCGCCTGTAAGCTCCGCATAAAACTGGGATGGTTGGAGTCAGAAGCTATAGATAAAATCCCGGCCCGGGGTTAAAAATATACGATAAACCCAGGGAAATCTAGAAGATGTATGAAACAATAAGATGATACCTCGCAGGCTTGCTAACTTCGGGTACTAACAAAAGCTTCTGCCATTTCCATCATGCAGAAATATTTCCTCTGCAATGCATGCTTCACACAATTCTGCAAATTGTTTGGCTTTGTCTTTAAAGTTGGAAGCCCTATTATAATACATATATGGTAGATATATTTTCTTCGGCAAGAAATTAGTGTACGTGACCCGCGGGAACGTGAGTCTAGAGACCCACCAGGTTACCGAAGCATATTTTCGATCTCGGTTAAAGTAAGGCTTAGAGGTATGTAGCAACTATAAATATACATGCCATTTTACAGCCGCAGGCTAATATTTCTGCTGCACGAATGTTTGTATGATCCATACCATCCAGGATCCTGCGGGGTTAACTTCGAAAGTGCTCTGGGAGTGAAAATCCTGAGCGACTCTTCAAAGGGTCAAGTTGAATTGGTTTTAACTTTCGATTGCACTTAACATCTATTTCAGTTTTGGCCATTTGGCGAATGGACTGGGCTTGCTTTCAAGAAGCCGCAACAAAAATTCGGGTCTAGGGTCAATACGGACGCTTGTATTATCAAAAAGAAAGCAATTTTATTGAAATCGGTATTTCGGGTATCCGGCTCGGAAAAGCATCCACTTCTTCCTGTGAAGTACATTGATGATAATTTTTTGGAATTTATTACGGAAAAATTAAAACGTTTATTCCTGTTCGGTGGTTGCAAAATTAAAATTAAACATTTTTTGAAAGGAATTTTTACAAACCAAATGGCGGCATAGCGCCTCTTGCAAAACAATTTTCTTTTTCTACAAACCTAACTAGGCGTACCGTGCAGTTTCCCACTTCAATAAAGGGAAAATTTTGATTTAAAAAAAATGGTATCCTTTTGATTTTTTTTTGTTCGTTTCATTTTCAGAAAAACCTGTTTGTCAGGGAATTGTCAAACTTTAATGTTTCGAAAAAACAGGCCAGCCGATAGGGGCGAAGGCGGGAAGATGATGACTTCCTTGGAGCCCGGAGCTTTCACAAAGGCTTGAGAGTGCTCTCCCAGGGAGTTCGTGGCGTAGTATTTAGAAATTACTACTTTCATGAAGAGTTTGAGGAGTACACTGGACG
Source organism: Hermetia illucens (assembly GCF_905115235.1). Classification (NCBI taxonomy): domain Eukaryota; kingdom Metazoa; phylum Arthropoda; class Insecta; order Diptera; family Stratiomyidae; genus Hermetia; species Hermetia illucens. The sequence goes on along the minus strand of NC_051849.1, from coordinate 172,382,781 downwards.
AAAGTTATATCTCATAAGCTTAATAGATAGTGATCCTTATTAACAGCTCTTCAAATCGTTCGCCTTCTTCAAGGGCGTTAAAGAAATTTTCAGTGGTATTGTCATTATGATTATGTTATAAATGACAACTAATGGTATCACACCATGGAGTTGATCGAGCGCATATAGCGATATGTTTCTTCTGGAGGGGTTTCGTAAGTTACTCTAATTTATTCATGAGCGAACCAATGTTGAGTATGCAGACATTAGCATATACTGATGCCATCTTTGTGGGGTACAGGGACATCTCTCCACAGAAAAGATCATTGCACCTATCATTTTGAAAAGTTTGACTCGATAATAGCTCAGATATAAGTATCTGTATAAGCATAAATTATGCGGTGTTTCCAACGATTAATTAATTGAAGTAATAAAAACTTGTTATTTCTTTTTCAGTTTCAAGTTTCTTGCTTGCACTGATGAAGGGAACAAGTGGTTCCCGAAATATTGGTATTTGCAAGAATAAATACCCACACCAACGAAAAAGAAACAACAAGTTTTTATTACTTCAATCTGTATAAGAAAAATAATGAAAACTTCTAAAAATACACAAAATAATTATAAATCCTGTAATATTTTTCAGGCTTTGGGCGTAATCTGGATATACATCGAAAACTAGTAAACTTCGTGAAGTCGGTTCTAGGAGATCATATAGCTGATCCACAATTAACTTGGCAAGCGACATTGAAAGATATCTGGCAGCGGAAACAGACCATAATAGTGAGTTATGATAACTACGAGGTAGTTGACGAATATCCATCAATATTGTTCCAAGCGATTGAACAGAGATGGGGCAATGTACAGAATTTGGATAGTCTTGAACGATTTCTAAGAAGAAAAAACCAATTATTCGCGTAAGTAGGTCATTGAGTACTTTCAACATACTAAGCAATATACGCATAGTATACGTTTTTTTGCTTGTTTAGAAACTTAATTAGCCGACCTTTTGCGGATATGGCAGAATTAACGCCAGATACATGGGGCGTTTTAACAGATCAGTATGGAGGACTCCGCTTGTTGGCTGACCGAGTCAATCGATTTGTCTCCAAATGGTATGAAAATGAATTGGGGGTGAATGCGAATATTGTGGCAGTTGATTTTTATCGGGGAACAACAATAGTGGAGACCGCAATTTCATGGAATTTAAAGAGAATTGTGACTTAATAAGATAGTTCTTATACGAATAAAATTCTATTTGCACTTGCAAATTTTCACTCTTTCGAATTTTACTTAATTAATTTGGTGCAACGAAACTAGCAACGAAGAAAATCATAATATTTAGTAAGAAAATCACTAGAAGTGAAATTATGAAGCGATACCTCAAAGAAAAACTTAAGGAACACCATACTGAGTAAGAAGTGTAATGAAGTACATAGAGACCCGCCGCAAAAGCTTTTTAGAATAAAGGTGAAGGAAAATATTCACTGGTCAGTATCATTGCGATAATGAATAATGACTTTCCTAATTTTTTAGTTTTCATCCTACGGGTTCCGGAGAATATCCACTTTCATATTCCCAGTTTCGATTTTTTAAATACGTTTTAAACACCTTCCGAAATAGGGTTATAAATACCTTCCGAAGACGTGGACTAGTAATTACGATAGCAAAGCAAGATCTTAAATGGCGTTTAGACTCAAATGGGATCTTCACTCCAGGATACGTTGCTATTAGCTGTCTTTATCCAACGATTATGTCCTTTAATTTTCGAATCATCATCATCTACGGCGCAACAACCGGTATCCGGTCTAGGCATGCCTTAATAAGGAACTGCAGATATCCCCGTTTTGCGCCGAGGTCAACCAATTCGATATCCCTAAAAGCTGTCTGGCATCCTGACCTACGCCATCGCTCCATCTTAGGCAGGGTCTGCCTCGTTTTCTTTTTCTACCATAGATATTGCCCTTATAGACTTTCCGGGTGGGATCATCCTCATCCATACGGATTAAGTGACCCGCCCACCGTAACCTATTGAGTCGGATTTTATCCACAACCTGACGGTCATGGTATCGCTCATATATTTCGTCATTGTGTAGGGTACGGAATCGCCCATTCTCATGTAGGGGGCCAAAAATTCTTCGGAGGATTCTTTTCTCGAACGCGGCCAAGAGTTCGCAATTCTTCTTGCTAAGAACCCAAGTCTCCGAGGAATACATGAGGACTGGCAAGATCATTGTCTTGTACAGTAAGAGCTTTGACCCTATGGTGAGACGTTTCGAGCGAAACAGTTTTTGTAAGCTGAAATATGCTCTGTTGACTGACAATAACCGTGCGCGGATTTCATCATCGTAGCTGTTATCGGTTGTAATTTTCGACCCTAGATAGGAGAAATTATCAACGATCTCAAAGTTGTATTCTCCTATCTTTATTCTTCCCGTTTGACCAGTGCGGTTTGATGTTGTTGGTTGGTTGGTTTTCGGTGCTTCCAAATCCCAATTCAAAATCTTTGACTTCTTGGAACCGTTTAAGAATTCTTGATGGGGCGTTGGTCGAGTTGGTTGAGTGTTAGCCTCTCAGTCTCGTTATCCCCGTGCCCCAGCATGTTTTTCTTTGTATTCGTGTTGTTCCGTTGCTGTATGCTTATCGCTTGCACAACATTAAGTGTGATGATAATGAAACTGAAACACAGTTTCATTGAAATCCAAGACTGGGTAGATGCCCTATACTCCACAAAGGAGTGAACACGAGAAATACAATCCGGAATCTTTGACTTCTAGGATACGCTTAAAAATTTTTACGCTTTCCATATTCTTCACGTCACGTTACGTAATTTTTGCAATAACAGTGGATGCGGTTGGATTGTCATAAATAAGGAAGAGTTCGCGGTTATACTAGTTTCTCCGCATTGATCTCAATAGCACCAGCCCCAGTATGGAGCTGAGTTTTCTTTGTGAATAGTGTGAATTTTTGTTAGTGTCCTTATTTCGCAGTCGTGCAGTAAGATCATCTTTATTGTGGTCTTGAATATGCAAAGTTAACATTTCCTGAATACATTTCTCGATTTCAGTATCAGAAGGACTGAGAAAAGGGCTCCTTCGTGGGGTACAGGGCATTCTCGCAGTCTCTTTTTTGAATTGTTTTTTTCTAATTGATTTTCAATAAGAGACTGTGTTTCAGTTTTTAGCTATACTATACACAGGAAGTGAAACTTGAAAGAAAAAGCAGGACAAAAAGATTACAGAGCGCTATGCGCATCGATTAATGTATTGTGTGTCATGTTTCTATAGCAATTCTGTGTGTCCGAATCGATGGAATCAAGCAACAGGTTACAAATAACCAATAGGAAAGTGATAAAGCGGAATTGCGATATTATTCGGATCGCGGTCTTCTCAGATTTATTGGGACAACAAGTTTGAAAATTTCTATAACAAACCATCACACAAATGAGCACCAATACCAATGAAGATTCGCAAAGCACAACTGCGGTCCTGTTGGAAAGACCCCGCCACCCGATACCATCTTTTTCGTCCTGTAAAAATTGAAGGCAGTTTCCACTTCCTGGGTATAGTCTTCTTGATTATCATGATACTTGATGCTGTCCAAGTTACAAGCCTACATCAGTGGAACGACATAAAGAGGAACACAAACATCGATGACCAATCCTGCATGCGAATCCGGGGAAGGAGATCAAGAAACTGACACCTAGTCAACTTAGCCATCGGACTTGACTGCCGTCTTTCCGCAGTGCAATCAAAGTTGTGGTTTTCCATAATAAGATGTAATGCTAACAATGCTATGCTGACGCATAGCATTTTAAGTTAAACCTCTCGTTTTACGTTCGTGAATATAATGCTGACTCGAGATTGGTATTGTCCGAGGAATGATGTTGATGTATAACCAGGTGATAGCGTACTCAGGCTGATTGGACCCAATGCGTAGCCCACTGCTCGAGGTGAGGTGTCTAATGAGACAGATGCGTCTTCATTCACTGGAAATCTGAAGTTACTTCTGGTGGAATTACATTGGTTTTTAATTATTACTATTATGAATATTTTTATTATTTTTTCAAATGAATGGCAGCAGCATCGAATTTCGGACAAAAACGACAAGCAGCAACTCAATATCAGTAGCATGTAAACCAACCACTTTTACGCTGCAATCCAAATTAAAAAATCGCACAAAAAGTCGTATCATCGCATCTTTATGTTAATAGTTCGTCGCCATCATTTAATAACAAACAATAAGTAGTTAACGAAAAATACTTGAAATTACTTAGCATTAAGTAAAGGTATATGTTCTGGTTTACACCTATGAACCTGAACCCAAGCATATACTCAACCAGGATATTAATGCTAGCAAAGAGAACTGATGATTATATAACTCATTACATCATTAAAACAACCAAAATTCTATCTTGGTCCATACAAAAAATTTATTTCATATATTTTCTATAAAAAGCATAACGAGTTTCCTTGTAAATTGGTAATAAATTTAATATCCTTATCAATTTATGTAATTATAATAAAATTATTAATATTTAGAAGCGCATTCATTCTTATTTCTGTTTCAAGCAAAATATCAATTTTCATTGTTCCCGTTTAGGTTTCATCTTACTAATTTTAAGTCGCTTCGGAACTTTGAACCAATACTGTGTTAAACATAGCCTGACAAAACCTTTCAAGGCCTCGTGAAATTTTCCCTAAGAACCTGGGTTTATCCTTCCACTCAATACATATATAGTAGAATGGAATGCCAGCAAGGGTGATCGCAATGCCTATGACTAAATTCATTGGTTGGCTTAGTGTTGGTAACATGACGAGGGTTACGCAGCAGAAGATGAAGATAATCGGCAGAGCAAGATGAACTTTGATTGGTCGCGGTAAGTCAGGCCTGGAAAAAAATTAATGATATATTATCTGATTTATTCTACTTATACAGCAAAAGAATTTTCAACCTTATTAATTGTATGTAAGTAAACTTTGGCTACCTCAACAAAATTTACATTGAATGAACAATACAAGCACATTTTGGATCTATTGCAACTCCACATGAAATGGCAACATTTGCACCAAATTTTCTACTTTTGTAGTAAAAAAGTGTGTTTTTTTGGGATACCAATAATTTAGTCTTTGAAAGGCCGCACTCCAGAAACTGCAAGTGCTGCCTTAGGTCGTGACTAAGCCTACTTCTTTTTCACATCGCTGACAGTATTTAAACCTTTTGATGACTTTATATGAGATGGTCCACAGTTAAAATTGGGTAGTCTCTAGCAAATTCTTACTAAATTTAGCATTCAAATAATAAAATTCATCTGCCGCTGCTGAATGAAAGAAGGGCCGATGTAATTTGCTGACCCTGGGCGAATTTCAATTTAAAATTGAGGAAGAATATTTGTCAGGACACGTTGTTGCAACAATAGAAACAAATTTATAACTGTTTTATCATTATGTCATCAGTTTATTATTTATTTATTGACTCACTGCCCAAGATACGTTACGATGCCTTTTTCTGTGACAGTACGAGAGAGGCGGATGAGAATCAGTTTCCCGATCTACATAGTTACATCAGTTTCTAATCCCAGTTAGTCATGGATGTTGGTATTCCTCTTTGCGCCGTGCCGCTGCTGCAGTCGTATCCAAAATCAAAAAGGAGAAAAAATAATAATGCGTAGAAAACACCATATGGAAATCTTCTCCGCAAAGGATTGCATTTTGGCCCGAACGACCATTTATACCACATTCAAATGCTTTGAAGTTGCGTGAAGCACTTGCGTGTTATTCATGAACAAATAAAATCAGGCTCATTCAGAATTTTGTGGCACCTTTAGCTTAAACATTTAATTATTAAGCCCTTGTGAAAGAAATTCGGAGAAAAGGTATACCACTCGTACGAGATTGTCTACACATATTGTAATTCCCTTTGCTTCTTATATTTGCAGTTGCCTCTGGCACGCTTCAGGATATTTTTTTCCTACGGTTGCGCCTTCGCTTGAATGTTTTGTTTCTCTAAATGAAACATCATTGTTGACACTGGATTGTCTTCTTCTTCTTCTTTCTTTTTCTTCAGCCTTTGTCCCGTTCACAAGCGGGGTCGGCTCGTCGTGATCGGCTTCGCCATTTGGCTCTATCGAATGCCTGATCTGGGTGCAATCTCGAGGCTTTCAAATCCCCATCCAGCGTATCAAGCCACCGTTGCTTAGGTCTGCCTTTTGGTCGTTTACCATAGACTTCGATGTTCAGACCAATCTTTGCAAGTGAATTCTCGTTTGCACAAATTGCGTGACCATACCATCGAAGACGCCTCTCTCGCAACTTTTCCACGATCGGTGCAACCCCATAACGATCGCGGATATCCTCATTTCGGATGTGATCTAAACGTGTGACGCCAATAGTCCAACGTAGCATCTTCGTCTCCATTACCGCGAGACGCCGTTCATTGTCTTTTATGGTCAGCCAACACTCAGAACCATAGAGAGCGACTGGACGGACGACATTGCGGTAAATTTTAGCTTTGAGACGTTCGTTGATACGTCGATCACAAAGGACGGCATTGCGATAAATTTTAGATTCCACCTCAGTTGTGGAACGCCACTTCATCCAGGTTGCGTTAATGCGCAATTTCATAACGCAGCTCTCCATTGGCTGATAGCGTTGACCCGAGGTATTTAAATCGCTCAGTTCTGGGCAGATCACTGCCGCTGACAGTGATTGTGCGTGTTTCATGGGGATCGGTCGTCAAAAATTCAGTTTTGTTTAAATTCAATCTGAGACCGTGTTGCATGAGGCGATCATTCCATTTTTGAACAAGTTGCTCGAGATCATTTTTGCTATCAGATGCTAGGAAAACATCATCTGCATAAAGCAGTGTGTAGGGCGCTGGACGTTGGATATCCCGTGTGACGGTGTCCATAACAAGGACAAAGAGGAGTGGTGAGAGGGCACTTCCTTGATGAACTCCAACAGATACACGAAGCGGTTTTGATACACCCGCCATACTTCGAACTTTACTTTTCGGATCGTGGTAGAGCAATTGAACCCAGCGCACGAGTTCTTCTGGCACGAAGTGTTGTCGTAAAGCATACCAGATGAGTTCGTGTGATACACGGTCAAACGCTTTCTCTAGATCCAGAAAGGCAATGTAAAGAGGGCGATGCTTCTCACGGTGTTTCTCCATGAGTAACCGCGCAGCGTGTATTGCGTCAGTAGTTCCGCAGTTCTTGACAAATCCGGCTTGATTCACGGTTATTTCAACGATTTCGCGAATACGATTGTCAAGAATGCGTTCAAAAATCTTCATGGTATGGGAAAGTAACCGGATCGGACGGTAATTTGAACATTCTGCTGGGCTACCTTTCTTTTTCCATATTGGAACAGTGGTACTTTCTTGCCAGTCAGATGGTGTTCTTCCTTCCTGAATAACCCGGTTAAAGAATTCACTGAGCCACAGTGTTGGGTCCCAGCTCTTCGCTTTCCAGAGCTCAGATGCGATGTCGTCAGGTCCTGTTGCTTTCCCCGATTTCATTTGTTTTATTGCCTCCTCGACTTCAGTTGCGCTGACTGGTGGAACTGCTCCAAATGTCGGCAATGATTGTGGAAGTGGAGGATGAGCAAATTCTTCAGTTGAAATCTGCTCGAAGTATTCTCGCCATCTATCCGTTGTGGCTCGACGGTTGGTAAGCAAAGTACCGTTCTTGTCATTAACACAACAGAAGTGTTCGATATCCTGTGTGCGTTCATCACCGCTTTTAGCAAGTCGATACAGATATTTATCGCCATCTCGAGTGTCCAGTTTATCGTAAAGATTTTTGAAATGGTTCGCTCGGGTGACAGCGACCGCTTTCTTTGCTTCCCGGTTGGCATTCTTATAAATTTGCCAATTAGCAGGCGTTTTATCGTCGAGAAATTTGTGGTAGAGGCGTTTCTTTTCACGGACCTTCATTTCAACATCATCATTCCAAAGCCAAGTATCTCGGTTGATGTACCGCTTACCCGGCTTGGTGACCCCGAGGGTTGCAGAGGCCGCTTTGTGGATCGTGTCTTTCATTTGGTTCCATGATTTTTCCACATTCGTAATGGTTGGCAATCGTATGAGTGAGACCGTTTCTTCATTCTTCTCACCAAATCGCCACCATTTAATGCGCGGCGGGCCAGTGCGTTCCTCACGCCGTTTTATCGGTGGCTTAATTCGCAGGACAGCAATCAACGGCCAATGCTGAGGTGCGTTGGTCTCATAGGGAACGACTTTGCAATCAGTGACAGTGGTAAAATGTTGACGTCTTATGAGAATATAGTCGATTTGCGTTTTGTTGTTCCCACTATAAAATGTGGGAAGATGAGACACTGGATTGTATTTCCTATAAAACACAATATCGATAGATAGTAGGTTTTACCGCCCGCAAGGGAATTAAATGCCACAGTAAAGATATCATCCAAGCATCCAGTTACAATTCACATGTAAACCGTGCTCTGCTTTCGACACCACACTCATTGATCTACTCTTGGTCCCATTTCACCGCACTTAGAGGATTGAATGATGGAGTCAGCTCCCAATCTGGTTTTCAAACAGCAGCATCCAAGCAGCTCGTCTGCTTCTTATTGTAAAATTAAGGACGCAGCAAATCGACTTAAAGAGGGAGGAGGGGGTAGGGTTAATTCGGTGAAAAAATGGTATGTTTTTAAGATTTTTTTGCGATTACAGATAGTGAAAACTTATTTATTCCATATAACAACGAAACAATCAAATAATATTTCCCGAAATTTCTGTTGCAAACATTTATAAATTGAACGAGTGACAGTGAATTTCCGGATGCTTTTCGGAAAAAAATTGTTTCGCGGTGTACACGATATCCTGCGATAGAATCATCTGAAACACAAACATCAAAATGCATTCATTAAAGGAGATGTTTCTCGAGGTAACCATGCAGCGATCTGTTTGATCGATTTTTCAATTTCTCGTAACACTGGCCAAAAAATCGGCAAATTCAAACAAATTTAAAATAAGTAAATATTAAAAAAAAAAACAAACAAAAAAGCCGCCAAGGATGCCTGGAAAATTATGTGAAGAGGCATCGTACAAAATTTTAAAGCGATTGCAGTAGTTTTTGGTTATAATGTACACGGACTTAAAAAAAGCCAGTTTCAAAAAAGCGATTTACACACTGGAAGACCCGGCCTAGGGTAACGGACGTTCGAATACTCATAACTTCGTCAGTTTTACTCCGATCGACTTGAAATTTTGATATAATATGCTTGAGAGAGCTAAACAAAAATTGTATACCAGAAAAGGTAAGGATACACGCTTCAGATGCGGTAGGAATCTGAATAGAAAAGTAGACTTTAAATCACCAGCTCGAGCTATGTTTTTTTTTGCAGAATTCCTATATTCCATATTATGCCCGGCATCCGGATAATAATGACCTTTGTGACTAGCTTGAATTAGACATTTGTCCAAATTAAATTCAATCGAATATCTATTAGTATCAACATAACGTGATTTAAGCACATCAGTTGCGCCGATTCGCAATTAGTATATGCTATCGCAAAGCCTTTTAGTATTATTCATTGTCCATAAAAGGGATTTCAGTGCCATACAAAACCAAAGGGGCGCAATGAGTTTCGTTGGATAATATCTCTTCGCAAAGAGTGTACATTATGAGCTCTTGTTACCCTGAGGATGGACTGACAGTCATGACATGACTACCAGAAGACATAGGATATCGATAAGCCAGGTATTTGGGGCATTGCCAAAAGTAATTAGTCAAATTTCTTTTGCTTCTTGCAACTACCGATTCGATAATGGATTGCTCTTGGCAATCTCTGGATTCAACTTCACAGCTCTTCTGCGCTTAGGACAAAATCATGTTGCTCTCGAAGTGCGCACTGGTCATTCTATTAATAATAGTCTCTATAAATTTTTAGAGGAATGGTAAGCTAGTTGCCGGCCTTGTTTTCGCAAAGTTCTGTGCCATGCCCGTGTTCCAACCGATCTACTCTAAAGTCCCCTAGTTTTGGGAGACAGTTATAGCTCGTCGAAATTTTTTTCCGTAATTTCCCAACCCAGTTGCTGCAATTTAAAAGCAGTGTGATTTCCACCCCTTATGCGTTCATGTAAGGAACTCCACCTGATATTTTTGAAAATGATATTGAGTAGCTCCTGGAAAGGCAGGTAATTGGATGGCGCCAGGAGCTGATAAGGTTCATACCTTCCGGCTAAGGCGGTTCAAAACCTACAAATCATTTTAATCCAGTGATTGCTGTCCTAAACTCGGTTCTACCATTTTCCAACGATATCTGATCTTCAAGGAGCATGTTCACAATTTAATAGGTTGTAAAAAAGAACTTAAAATTATTACAGTACCTGTAAACCAAACTATCCACAAAAACCGGAACATTTCGACCGCTTACATTGATTATAAATCAGATTTTAATTTCATATCACTTTCGTGATTACTACAAGTGTTACGCTAATCTACCCGAATGTGGTACTTTTCCTGAGAACAATGATGAATAATTGGCCTTTCAGGCTGAAGTATATGCGATCCTAAAGGCTGCAACCTGGATGATTGACGAGTGGTTGAAGGGCAGGCGCATCGCAATCTGTAGCGATAGTCAAGCTGCATTGAGGGTGTTGAGTAGTACTTTGATCGCTTCAAAAATCGTTCAGGAATACAGAAACCGATTGAATTCTGTTTCCAGATTCAATATGGTGAATTTACTCTGGGTACCTGGTCATTGTGGTGTAGAGGGAAATGAAATCTCGGATGCCTTAGCAAAAGAGGCTTCAAGTTTCCCCATGCCCGGACCGGAACCAGCAATTGGGGTGTCGGTAGCATTGGCTGATGCTGCTATCAAAAACTGGGAACAAGCTTCCCATAATGACAGGTGACGAAGCCTTAATGCTGCTAGGCACACCAAACTCTTCCTGTCAGAACCAAACAAACATACTGCAAAGTTTATACTGTCCAAAAGCAGGATGACTTGCAGAAGTATTGTGGGCATTCTGACTGGTCATAATTCACTAGCTGGGCATATCTTCAGAATAGGAATTATCCAAGATGATACGTGTCCATCCTGTAATGAGGAAGCGGAATCCACGGAACATTTTCTATGTGAGTGCCTCGCTTACGGACGCATCAGACATCAGATTTTTGGTGCTGATATGCTCCAACTGCAGCGGATAGCATCACATCCACTAACGGAAATCCTTCGATACATAAACGAATCCGGGATATTCCGTTAGACGGGGGAATCGAGTACAGTGGACCACTAATGTCTGAGTGCTCAAAGGCCTTGCCTCTCCCCCACCTCAAACGCACACACACACATACACATCATCCGTTTTTTAAGTATACTCCGCAGCAAATCTTTGAAACTACTCTGGGATCACACTATTGCCACCGACCGCATTGTTGATCATAAGCACTCGAGCGGACTTTATAATTTACTGGATCGGAACACTTTTAAAAAACAGCAAGAAAAAATCCGAAACAACGGCCGCTTGATGAATTATGATTGATATGAAGTAAACATGGAAACTGCAAAGGATTCAAATAGTCTTAGTTGTGATTTCAGTGATGGGATTAGTCCCGCAAAATTTACATAAGGCGCTGAAAACGCTCGATCTAAGGGCTGGATTATTCATAGAAATGCAAAAAACTGTCATTCTGTCTTGTGCTATAGTTCGAGGAGTGTTGTCTGGTATCAGTCAGGCCGATAACAGTGAGTGGGCTCTATTTCAAACTTGCATAGTTTTCTAATGACGAACAATATGTCTTTGTAACTTAGTTGGGCGGCAAAAGGAATCGCGCGTGTATATATTCGAATATTCATTTCTTATTAGCATACCGACATAGGCGTCAGGCGTGCCCTTTCCTCTTAAGCCGAAATACCGCAGACAAACGCTAATATTTTCCAACTGTCTGCGCTTTCATGGGAGATCAGCGATGGAACTCCTAGTTCGTACTCGCTAATTTTTGAATATACTATGTACATTTTGTGTGAATAGCGTTATCTCAATCTTCACCATATAGGTAGTACAAGTAAAGGATCAAAGTATTGATAATATGGAAATACGAAGAATACGAAAACCTATGTAGTTTCGTATACATTAAATGTACACATGTCACAATGCATGTTTATCTTATACTTACTTTGTTTTCCGTAACCACAATAAACCTGCAATACTGGCGGCTACAGAAAGCCACAGTATCTGACTGAAGTAATTAATGAGCATATAAACGTCTGCGGTTAAAAGCATCGCCAACGAAACTATACACTGAAAAAAATTTAAAACCACATTATCGACAATTTAACAAAACGTATAATGTGAAACTTACTGTAAAAATCAGGGATGGGATTGGGGTTTGTTTCCTAGCATGGAACAATGTGAAGAATGAGGGTAAATGGCCCTCTTGTGCGCCAGTTGCAAACAGCCGAGCCGATGTGAATAAAACACCATTAACACCTCCAAAGGTACTTAAAGCAACAAAGATTGGAACAATCCATGCGAGTTTGCCAAACATATGATTTCCAAAAGTTACAGCAACAGCTAATGAGCTTAACATTTCCGTTCTAGACACCACTGCAAAGTATGCTAAGTTTACGAGTACGTAAATTCCTGTGACGAGGGGCATAGCAATCCATATTGCGCGAGGCAAATTTCTATAATTAAAACGGAATTGAAGAATGTTCATTTTATTCATAAGAGTTATTAAATATTTTTTATGTTTTCTTAGTTCACCGAGGTATATAGCCCATATTATACTTACTTATAAGGATCTTGCAACTCCTCTGTCACGAAATTCAAATAATTCCATCCACCAAAAGCAAACAGTCCGTTATAAAAGGCAAATCCTATATTTGCTAAATTGTATTCTCCTTCCCACATATCTTCAAAATTTTGTACGTTTCCCGTCAACATCCAGTACAGACCAGTTAATACGATCAGGACCAAGGCGGCCAGTTTCGCTGCCGTGAACACATCTTGGATTTTCATTGACCATTTCGTTGATATGCAGTTGATAGCGGTCAAAAAACCTTCAGAAAAAAATAATTGGTTAATTGATAGATTGGCAATTAAATATGATAGACATTAAGAGATAATCATAAAAAAAGTACTCACATAAGCAAACAGCCGCTAATAGTTTAACAGCGCTGTCTGGGGGCGAGCAGTCTTCGAAAAACGGCTTAGCTGCATATTGAGCGAAGGTTAATGCAACAATTGTCTGGAAGTAGGAATATTTTTTATTGATAATAATCGCGCAGTAATAAATAGTACCATAATTAAAAAAGTAAAGTCATCATTAACTATTTATAGTCTGGAGCGAAATGTTGTTTTGGGGAAGAATTTGTGTCGAAATTCTTGGGAGTTGAAAGAAAAATTACATTTGAATTTTATGGTCATCATATTTGATTCTTTTTATACTTAATTAATGTTAGTTTTCTTTTTTCAGAAGCTGAATATTCATTTGGGGCAATTTTCAGAGAATATGTTCAAGAAGGGTGTTCACATGAAATGCATGTACAAGGGTGGGTCAAATTTACAACGAAGGAGAAGTTGCTGAAAATCCATAAAAAGAAGATAAATAGTATTGTAAATATCCCCTGAGTAATTTGTTTCCAATTAATAACATTCTACTGTTATATTAATATATAATATATGGCCGGAGTTGCTGTTAATAGAGATGATGTAGATAATATTTTAGCAGGTGATCTGTGACGGGAATTGGATATACCCCTGATGCGCTTCCCATTGACCCCCATAACGTGTTAACGACAGCATAACCGTTTACATTTCTTCCCAAAAACCATACCAACCATACCATTCTGTTTTTATGTGCTGGGAGTGGGAGTGAGACATGGAATCTAAGCACTTAGAGAAGCTTGTTCTGTTTTTGATATGCAACTGACACTCTAATCGCTGATTAAGGTCCCGCCTCGGGAAAAATTCAACCCTCCTTTCTTCATATATATATGGTTACCATTCACCCTTTCATGAGGTATAGTCCCTCAGACACCACCCTTCCTAGATATATTATTAATTAATCAACGCTTCCGATAATCTGCTCATTAACGCAGATGTCGAGAGTACGATGACCCTTCAGACTGACAATCTTGGTTTTATTAGTGTTTATTTTTAGTCCAACTCTACTTTTCTTTCTATTCAAAACCAGAGCCATTTTTCTGAGGTCCATGACCCGATGAAGGACCAAATAGTGATCAGGTGTTTGAGGAAAGATGTCAAGGTCCACTGAGCTCCTCCACGTTCTATGCAAGCATGAAGAACGTCACCAAGAAGAAATAACATCTGTGACAAAATGCAGCTTTGACGGGTTCCACTTTCGACCTCAAATTCCTCAGAGATTTTACCTTGATGCAATACACGACATTTTGCGCCATCATATAGCACTGCCATAATAGCTATTAATTTTGCCGCAATAACCCTCCTACGTAAAGCACTCAAGATACACTCACGGTTCACGCTGTGTAAAGTTATCTCGAAATCGACGAAGAGCAGATGAAGCGAAGATCTAAACTCCATGAACTGTTCCCAAATGATCCGCAGTGTGTTAATGTGGTTAATGCAGGAGGATTCAGAGCGGAAACCAGCCTGCTCCAAGTAGATCAAGCTATTGAGATGTTCTTTTATGCGTCCCAGGATAATTTTAGCAATTATTTTTGCGAGTTCAATGGATGAATTTTAACAAGTATTCCCTTATTCCACTCTCTAGGGAAGGTCTCGTATTCCCAGAATTTCTGGCGATTAAGTCGTCGAACAAAGTGGTTTTATTCTTCTGTTCGGAGGAGCGGTCCGTATTCGTATGTTACGCTGACTAGCCATTTCATCCACAAGAATGTCATACGGCTTACAATCGTGGTGAGGTGTGTCGTCATCGCGAATCGAGGAGTCGACCATTAATGTCCTTCACAGCATCATCGAGAGGTTTGTGACTACATGCAAGTTCTTTTCTGATATGGTATACACTTCTGAAATCATTACGTTCTACAGCATCTTCCGCTTTCTTGACCAGCGCAATAACAAATTCCTTTTTTGTCGCGGCACACGCTACGTTGAACTTCCCGCGATTTCACACGATATCAGAGTCCGAGTCCCAAGGGAGGCTTCGATCCCTTCCAGAAAGGTGGTGAACCTTCAAATCCATAGCCATTTGGGGAAAACTCCGAAGTCGATGAGAGAGCAAATAGATGCCATTGGGATAGTCAGGGTACCTAAAGAAAGACATCATAGCCCATTGCCTCCCCCACTGGCCAAGGCGATACGAAGGACATACCGATAACGAAAAGAAGTAATATCAATGACAGAATGAAACCCATTAGGATTCTGCTTTGAACTTCAAATTCATCCGAAGATATACGTCAATCTAACACGTAATCTTTTACGACGTCTTATGGCGCTCTGACAATATGATACCTTTCATTAAACACTCCAGATATACTTTCTGTTGACATCATCGAAAACTTTCTAAAATGTTCATTGAGGGGAGTAGAAGAAGCGAGTAAATAACTAAATTACACATACCGTTTCACAGGGCGATGATGTTGCATTCCAGGATTGTTTTAGCTATTATCCCTGCTATAGCAAGAAACTCGTAACTATCCACCCAGTTGTCGCACTTACACAGATTGCTTTAAGATATTGACCAAGATATTCTTCTTGCACTCTTTAAGAAGATACCAAATTGCTAGGATTTTCGAATAAATAACACCTCAGTAAAAACTGGACAGTTTAAAGATGATTCTATCATCATTATTTGGGGCAGCTTTTATTTCTCAATCAACGCAATGGCAAATTTCGCCATATACCAGAAGTTATAGCGCTGATTCCGGCTCGGGCTCATCAATAGCCTCGGACGGACTGTTCAAGATAGCCTAGTCCTTCAGTTAAAAAGAGTGAGTGAAATTCTAACGAAAATCTAAAGTGAAAGTGAAATTTGATTTTATTTAAAAACTAGACTGAAGTTATACAAGTGTTTTTTTGTCGTCGAATATTCTGTGTATTAACTGAGAAAGATGTCGGAGACACAATTAGCTGCGAGTAGAAAAAAACGCAGCCGGAAGTCCTCCACGGCTGGAATGCTCATGCGGGATCGGCTAATAATGCCCAAAACGTCGCATAACCGCGTAAGGTGAATGACCAATCGCTACCAGCCACTTGTCGATCTGCAGGACGAATCGGAGAATACCAATGAAACTGAAACTCAGATGACTAAGAAGGCGAGAATACCTCCCATTACTTTCATTGATCTGCCTCGGTAGTCAGTTATTGCGATAATGAAAGAATTGAAAATTAACAATTACTCTCTTAAATTGATGTCCATTGGTCGTTGTATCTTCCTGGACAACAATGAAAATGCTAACAAGTTAAAAAAGTATTTAATTTTAAAAAAAGTTAACTTTTTTACCCATCCAAGAGCTGAACTCCATGATATGCTCTGTAATGAACTCAAAACTATTTTAAAAGGTAATTACAATATCACAAGCATGGACGTGAAGAAGATTGCTCCTACTGGGCAGAACCGTAATAATGTATTTTATATATTATACCTGATGGTAATCTTAATGCCCGCAATAGGCTGTGGAAATGTAAGAAAGCCTACAAGGATAGTCAGATACTTTACGAACATGTTTCTAATAAACATTTATTCGTATATACACCCGATAAACCTTCTTTCTTCTCCCCAAAAGGAATAGGCTCATTCTTCGACCTCATGATAAGTGATGCGCTCGATTTACGAATGCCAATTGGTCTACTTTTAAAAAGCACTTGGAATCTCATTTTAGCAAAATTAAATTATAATAATATATCCAACACCAAGCAAATTGACAAACTCATCGACACATTGGTAATGAATATTGAAGAAGGTATCGATAAAAGCTTCCCATTTAAGAGAAATAGATCCAAAATAAGGCTCATCGACGATGAGACGATAAAACTTATCAGAACATGAAATACGATGTGGAGACAATAGCAAAAGACCAGAGATGTACACATTAAAGCCGGTGTTAATTTGCTGAATGCAGCGATCCGTAATCAACTGTTCACATTACGAAACACATTCACATTACAAACAGGCCCCCTTGCGCAACAAAAATGGTCAGCTCATTTACTCTAGTGCACATAAGGCAGAATTGATAGCTGATAGTTTCGAGGCTAATCACTATGCCACATGCTCGTTTAGCAACCGTTTGATTGAACTTACAGTGTGTCAAAGGACAAACGAAATACCACCCAATACAAATATGCCTCCTCAGGCTTTATGCAAACCCAAGGAAATCTTCGCTGCGCTCAACTTCTTTTTCGCAGCAGACTTGTTAGCACTGGTGAAGGCAACAAGTGGTTCCCGAAATATCAGAATTTGCAAGGATAAATATCTACACTAGCGAAAAAGAAACAAGTTTTTTATTATTTCAGATACTCAGTGTCAACTGACGGTATTTGCTGACGATAGTTGCTTTTACTCTCTCTCTCTCTATGTTAAAAATACAATAGTAGCGCTTGAAAAACAATCTAGAGAAATTATACCAAAATTTTCATAGATGGAAGATTAAAATCAACATAACTAAAACTAACTGTATGTTTTCCACTAGAAAAAGGAGGAGAGAGAATTTTCCAACTACGCCAATAAACTTTCTTGGGCAAAACCTATCATGGTTTGCTGATATTAAATACCTTGGGCTGAGGTTAGATCCAACAATTACCTTCAAACATCATACAGACGACATCTGCATTAAAGTATCCAATTGCATAAAAGCGGTATATCCTTTAATAAACCGGAAATGCAAGCTGCACCTCGAAAATAAGCTGCTAATAGTTAATATGGTCATGCAACCCATTCTATTATATGCCACTCTCGCTTGGGAAGTTTGCGCAAAGTTACAGGCAGTACAAAACAGATATCTCAAAATGATCGGCGATAAGTCATTTTATTACGACGCAGGGAAACTTCATAGGATTGCAAAAACTTACACGATAAAAGAAAAAATAACGCCGGTAAATGCACAATTTCACAACAGCATCGTAAAATCGGCCAATCCTCTTATTCGACCACTCCTTACTAACTAGTTCACATATATAGGAATATGTAAATAGTTCTTTAAGATATTGTCTCAAGAAATTTACTAGCAATAGGCTCAAGATCAAATTAGGTTAGATCATATAGATATAAGATAGGTATAAAATTTGGGCGAACTTTTTATTTTTAAGTTTTCTTGCGAGTGGTCTTATATTAAGTATTTCTTAGGAAAAAAATCTAAGCTACCCACTGTTACTGTAGTTGGAAAGTAGGCTAAGCTACGGTACCTCTATACTAAGTTTCTGCAGCAAGCACTCAATCAGCTAAAAAGATAGTTATTCCATTGCTGAACGAAAGCCGGATTATAGATTTTTTTGCGAAGTTTGAAAACTTTAGAACTGCCGTCAAAAGGAGCCGTAGATTTCGTCTGTTAACCACATACGCATACATTTATTCATTGCATTTTATTACTAAGAGATATTTTTAATAAAAGCTGTGTATATTCTTGTTGCAGCCCATCTGTTGCTTCTTATATATTACTATTTTCCCCATTTCCTTTCCGAAGAAGCTGTACTTGAATTTCATTGTCATCGTACATAATGCTAGGCAACTGATAAGCTTACCAAGCAGCAGTGGGACATACACAAGGATGAAAACAAACACAGAACTCGGCATAACATCAAAAGGCTAATAGTCAGTTAACTATGCTACCGGACAAGCCATCGAATGATAATGTTGGTCTATTGGTAATTATATGGAACAGAGTTTTTTTAAGATAACTTTTTCAAACATACATAAATCTCCCTACTTTTAGCTATCGAAATATTAAAAAAGAATAAAAATAAATAAAACAAGGAAGTCGTTTTTCTTCGCCAGTAATTCTTCGCAAATACCAAAATTTCGGAAATTATTATGCGAAATATCAATAACTGCAAAAAATTAGTATATTGTAACCTTTAATTTTTTTATCAACCCTAAATTTTATTCTGTTTCCTTTCGCTCTTCTTAGAATCTTAATCTTTTCGAAAATATTAATTCTCTAATTTTAGCAGAATTCTACTCCGAAATATTTTGTTAATGATCCGCACTACGCTCCGTCATCTAGTCAGTCTTATTTAGTTGAAATATCTATGGCGAGTTTAAATTTTTATAAGCTTTTGTAAACAATCAAATAAGAAGTATTTGTTTTGCTAATTTGAATTCACTCAGGTCCAGCCATGTGGCTTGTCGAAAAGAATCGAGCAAGGAATATTTACACATTGAGACCTTGAATTAGTGTGTGGGCAACCATCTGAAATAATTTCTTTTTCTAGACTAAACCACCTTTTTTAAGTAGAACAGGGAATAACAGAAGTAATTAATGCACAGTTAGCAACTCCCATTTAATAAAGATGGATTCGATTAATTAATAGTGCAATTAAAACCTAACAACTTAGAGATAATTAATTGGCTTCTTCCCAATTAGTTCATTTGTTGGGGTTTATTCCACAGAAGCCTGATAAATTGTGCTTCTTAGAGAATTCTCTTTCTTGTAAACGTCTAGTCGTATTGATTGATTCACTTAACCGGTACTTTACAATCTAATCGAGCTTAAGGCAAACAATATGCTTTTAATGCAATTCGCCTGCATGTCGTCTCTCTTTGCAGCTGCACATTGTATAGACATATTCCTATGCCCCGATATTGATTTTTGCTTCTTTTAAGTTGAAGAATCGATTCGATGTATGACACGAAAGTCTACTGCACATAAACATTCCAAACTAATGGTTACCTTCTTGATCAAATTATCTTTGAAGAAAGTTAAAATTTGAGGTCTTCGGACAAATTGACAGTTTGACCGCCCAAAGTACATAGCTCCTCAGTCGGTTAAGTACAAAATTCACCAATATACTGCTTTGTTCAAAAAGTATCCAGAAATTGCTCGACATTGTCCTCTTCACAGTGATCCCTTGATTCGATCCCAGAAACATTTTTTAGACATAGTGTTTGGTAAGTCCCTTAGAATTATTTCTGATTTTTTCGTTACCTCCTCCGAAAGTTGAAATCTATTTCTACCTACCTAGTTGTTTTTTGACCCAATTGAACAGAAATAAATCGCCAGGTTAGCTGACGGTAATGGTGACATTGTGTGATGATGCGTTATCGCAGTGCAAAATTCATACTTGGCTAATTGTTACACATGAAGGTGTTGTAACGCCCAAGTAACACTCCTTATTCAATATCGGGGTTCCTAGCAAAAATGCATAACACCGTTGTAATCGATGAAAATCTTGAGCGCAACCTTCTTTTTTCATTAAAAACTACATTTTTGTTCTGGTCTGGGTCCATTCCTCGTACTCGCCTGACGTCTGGATTGCGTGTCGTACTCATAAACCCACGTCACAAGCCCAGTAATGACTCGTTCGATATACTTATGTTGGATCGGATTCAGCTTTAGATTTTTTTAACGCAAAATTGAATACAAACTCGTCGTGGTAAATTCAATTTTATTTTAATAGTGTTACGTGGTCAGCATTGCGTTCGCCCGAAATTATTACCCCGATTTGACTCAGCTGAGTCGACTGGTATTCAACGTCAAATCATGATACAAATTCAATCGCCACCAGTAAGATTTAAACCGTGACCTTCCGTATGACAGCTTCGTACTCTAACCACTCAGCTATCTGAACATTACGTAAAGAAAAGCCTAAAAGTGGTTCGTTGTTTGTCTATCAATTCAATTTTTTCCACTATTCACACAAACTTTTTCGAAACGAATCGAAATTTTGTGCAAATGTAGTAAATATCGTTATTACACGCTAAATTTCAAAGCGGTAATATTTTTTACCGTATATAGGCATGTGAGGTATTAAATGGAAAGTCTAAGCTTTCCCTGACAGGCTTACTGTTTATCCCGATATCTACTCAAATGAAGTTAACCATATACTACATATGTATATTGCTACATTTTGGAAATTTATTGGGAACCTCTTTAGTTTATTCTAGATGTACACAGTTTTGTGGTATTACAATCCATGATATGAATCGTGATAGTGGAGTGTTTGGTGGCAATCCTACTACTGTTAACAAAGGTCAGGTCAAAATTGTCCTTTGTACATACATTTACTGGACCCTAGTGGATCATATGTAGATTGTAGTGAATAGTTTGAATACCGTCGTGTAAAGAAATATTCTTATATAAGAAATACACAAAATCAATTTCTTTCAATTCGTTTCCTTTTGTGTTTCAGCCTCTTCTTGGATTTCATGCTTATATATATGTTTGTAATATCGCAGCATTTGTATTTGTGGAACAAAGCTCCATGTTTGCATAATCTAGTCAAAATTGTTAATTTTGACAACAATGTGTTTATGTCACTTAAGGGGTAATCCTATCTTGTGTGCAGAAGAAAATCCTTATATAAACACTTTTGAATAGCCAAAGAAATATTTAAACCAATAAAAAATCGTAGAAAAAATTACAAGGTGATATTACCTCCTTAGTTTTAGCACTTTGTTATTGCTTTTAATTTTCATTTGTGACATATATTTCAATAATATTCAATCAATTTTGATCCACATTCGTTTAATAGTAACGAGTAAAAGCAATAGGAAAATTAATTTTCTCCAAATAATGTCACCATATCTACTATGATTGTTCTACCTCATTAAATACTGCTTGGATAGTATCTGATAACTTTGTATAGCATATGTAAGGCAAGCGGAAGTACAATAATCAGCAACATCTACAAATTGATAAACCCTTTCACAGAAACAATTAGCAAGATATCAACGCACGTACATTGGTGGCACTTGATTTTATATTTAGTCTAGCACCAGATGATGTAATCTACATATGCATATTTAGATTAGATGAAGCCCTTTACGAGAAAGTAAGCTTTCAGTAATTAGTTCCGCGAATGAACCATATGTTGTAATTATCTTTGCTGCTCGTTAACTACTTTTTCAATTATGAATATTATAACAAAGCCTTAGAGACTGGACAGATATCTGTTCATATAGCCGAAATTTTCAAGTTTGAGATATCATTTTAGTAGGTGTCAACAAATTCCCGTGTAATAAAGTATTGGCAGGTAAGGAACTTCGAATTTAACGGTGAAGACATTACCATCACAACAGTCGGCACCAACCGACATTGTGTGTAAATTCTAAGAATCTGAAATCTCTCGCAGAGAGTGGATGCAGAGCATGATCATCAAGGTCCGAAGATATATCCTGTTGTTGAGAAGAAAAATGTCGAAAAATTAGTCGACAAAGAGTAGGCTGCTTCTCATGTATCCGCATTAAGGGGGTCGTCTAGTAATAAAAAAAAAATTATGCGAAATGCAAAACTTTGACCTTCTGTAACTTTCCCTCAAACTATCCAAAATTGCATATTATATTATTACTTATAATAATACCAAATTTTGTACTTCTGGAATGAACTTAAGGATGGTTTCTGACCAAACTTCTATAATATGGTAATATTCTATTATCAACTTTATATGAGCAGGTACCGGGGTGTATTTTGAGGCCTAGATTGTAATTACGATTTTTTTCGAGATTTTTCAGTTGGATAGGTTAATTTCGGGGCCCACATTTTGAACTCTCACTTCCCTACCTGTTTTTGCAATATCAGAAATTGTATGCATGGAGCCCCCCTTAAACTAAACATAAAATGGCGTCACTTGCTATATTCACAGAAGACTTATTCTCACCAAATTTCATAACGGTAGCTTTAGCCGTTTTCGAATAAATTGGATGTGACACACAGACATCGAATCGATTCGAATAAATTTTTGTTCCATACAAAACCTTAAAGAGTGGTATTCCACTGCTGCCATGATTCTAACCGTTCAGATTAACCGAGATCAAAAACCCAAACATTATTTTTATCGTTAGACATGAGGCTCTACATGGAACTAAAATAAAGTTATAATTCCAAAAAAATATTTTTTTCGTAGGCTTTAGAAAAAAATCAATTTTTTACATTTTTGGGGGTCTGCATAACTCCATACATTTGCTCCGATTTATGGCCGTAACTTTTCAACTCTTTAAGCTATGTCTTCTATACATATTCTAAGAGTAAGTTATGAAGAAAAAATCCGTTTTTTTTCTCTGACACACCAGACGACCTTCTTAATATCACCGCTCATCTACTTCTCATCGATTTCGAGAAAGCTTTCAATAACGTTAGTGTTCTATGCAGGAAAGACAATCTGGAGAAACTAAAAGTTATTATCAAAACTACATTCAATGGTGAGAATATTATGTGCTGCATCGAAGTGAAATTTCAGAAAAATTTAGATTCCAAAACAGAGTTCTGCAATTTGCTTTTTGTCATCAACTCCAACATCAAGTTGAGGCTGTTCCGTGCCAATGTTCTCTCTATGTCGCTACATGGGAATAGCACAAAGAAAGAAATACTACCCCTGTTACTCGGAAGCTCCAAGTTCTTATCAACTTATTTCTGCGTCCTGTCAGTACTCTGTTACTCTGGTAACAAGTGAAGAACTTCGCCGATGGACATATTGATCAGAAAGTAGAAATGGCAGCGGATAGGGTATACACTGAAAAAATGGGATAACTTTTGAAGTTATGTCATGCAGTGGAACCTAGGGTGGCTGCCTAAAGGATCGACTAGAGCTAAGTGGTGGATCACATACATAATAGGATAAGCTTCTCAGGAAATCGTGAAGGGAATTGAAACATATTGTCGGAAACTGGCAGCGATGGTGCGTAGGTGTGGTTGGCGTTCTATGTCCCAGATAGGAGTTTATGACATATAAGGCAAGAAATACTGATATATTTTTTTCTGGGGTTCACAATAGCAATCCTAATTTAATACATAAATTACTTTTAAAATTTTCTAGTCTTTATTCGCCATTTATGACTAATGAAAGTGAATTTGGGATACTTCACAAAATGTTTTGAATCAGTATTACCGGTTCGCTAGCATTAGTGGAGTCACTAAAGCACTAGAAACCTACAAATCTCAGAATTCTAATAGAATTATTTCAATTTAACGATTACACATGGAGTGTATGGTAAATGTTACGTACCAGAATATTTAATTTGGCGGTGAAAGTGTGTTCATGAATAGCGGTCTGCACACAATCCTCGAACGGACCTGGAACATAGAATGAATAGCCGGATCATGGAAAAGAGGGATAAATATTCAACTTTTGAAGAAATGGAGAAGCTAGCCTGTCGGAAGGGAGGGGGCACTAATCGTACATCAGCTTGTCGGATGAAACTCTTTTTCTGTGCATCGCTTTTACAGATTTCGAGTGAGCATTCGATTTGCTTAGCCATCATCTAATATGGTAGGATCTAACCGCGCAGGAAATCCTCAAAAAATATTATATCTAATTCCGACTTTCAGATTTAGTTGCCTTCGGTTTGAACATGGTGGCATAGGTTCCACAGCAAAACGTGGATTGGTACCCATGATGGAGTATAAAACGTGAAGCAACACCTATTATCAAACCCTATCCACCTACCTTCTTGATGAAAAATTACAAACGGAGAAGGATGAAGGCGAGCCTCCTGAGCCTAAAAACGGTCCTCTAGATTGGAGTGTGGTTAGAGTGAACAACCCCACACAGAAAACCGAAGTTATGAACCAAGAAAGGAGAGTCGGACTGGACGAATTTTACAATGATGAGTCCGGCAACGAAAACGGACGAATGATTTACGTATTTT